>NC_059221.1:4001283-5338783 GCF_020615455.1 Coregonus clupeaformis | reverse complement strand
ACAAAGTAGTATCTGATGCACTACTAGTAGTATCTGTAGTATCTGATGCACTATTAGTAGTATCTGTAGTATCTGATGCACTACTATCACTGTCTGGAATGTCAGAGTCTCATCCAGGTGCTACTAATGGAAATATGCTTTGACAAATATGCCCTGTCAAATAAATAAACAGATGATACATTATTTCAAATCCATTTTATTTCAAGAAAGTTTATTGTATTTTAAACTGTAAACAAAATACCGTTGTGAAGAATCGCTTAACCTTTGAGATGAGATAAAAGAAAGAAACCTGAAGAGGTACCAGACACTAGTGGCAGAGCCCATCCTCCTATGATTGGCCTAGGATGCGTCCCAAATGGCACCTTATTCACTACATAGTGCACTATCTTTGACCCGAGCCTAGGCTCTGCCACTAGTGTCTGGTACACAACCCCTAAGCCCACTCACTGGCCTCTCTCTGACATACTCTGTCTCTCCCTCAGGTATGACGGTACCTCCGATCTAGCCACCGTGGAGTCCTACGACCCGGTCACCAACTCCTGGCAACCTGAGGTGTCCATGGGGACGCGGCGGAGCTGTCTGGGTGTGGCGGTGTTGCACGGCCTCCTGTACGCGGCCGGCGGTTACGACGGAGCTTCCTGCCTCAACAGGTACACTTCTGTCGCTGCTTGGGTTCAAATCTAGCCCACTGCCGTTTGACTTGAACTTCTCCTATCTACCCACTCTGAGGACATGGACTCTTCCATAATAACTTAGGGACACCCTTATAAGTGTTAGAATGTTAACATGTGCACCTCCATAATGTGTTACCAATATGAATGTAGATCTAGCCCACTGTTTAAAGGGAGACTTTCTTGAATGTCAGTGAATAAATCCGACACTGGTTGTCCCAATAGATTTTGACTCACATATGCAAATACTGAGATGAGATTGTTGTACTCCATCCATGTATGTAATGAGTGCCCCCTCCACCCCAACAGTACAGAGCGGTACGACCCTCTAACCAGTACCTGGAGCTCCATCGCTGCCATGAGCACCCGGAGGAGATATGTCCGTGTGGCCACTCTGGGTGAGCATGTGATGTCCACCTTGGTGTGATTATGTCATCTATTGAGCATGGATATAATGTAGGCTAGAGTGATTTTCCTATTGGGCTCCTAGTTAATACGGGCCTCATCAAACATTTGGGAGCTGTAATCTAGCATTTGGAGCTTGTCGTCACATGGCTCTCTGTCTCTTTTGATATTTTTCTTCTGCTCTCTCTCCACCATCTCTTTGTCACTCTACCATCTCTCTCTCTCTCTCCCTCTCTCTCTTTTCAATTCAATTTCAATTTAAGGGCTTTATTGGCATGGGAAACATATGTTTACATTGCCAAAGCAAGTGAACTAGATAAAACAAAAGTGAAATAAACAAGACAAAAACATTAACAGTAAACAAAACTCACAAAAGTTCCAAAAGAATAAAGACATTTCAAATGTCATATTATGTGTTGTAACTATGTGCAAATATTTAAAGCTTTGTACTCCTCTCTCTCTCCCTGTCTGTCGCTCTACCATCTCTCTCTGTCGCTCTACCATCTCTCTCTGTCGCTCTACCATCTCTCTCTGTCGCTCTACCATCTCTCTCTGTCGCTCTACCATCTCTCTCTGTCGCTCTACCATCTCTCTCTGTCGCTCTACCATCTCACTCTGTCACTCTACCATCTCTTCTCTCTCTCTACCATCTCACTCTGTCACTCTACCATCTCTTCTCTCTCTCTCTACCATCTCTCTCTGTCACTCTACCATCTCTTCTCTCTCTCTCTACCATCTCTCTCTGTCGCTCTACCATCTCTCTCTCTCATACTATCTCTTTCTCTCCCTCTCTAGATGGCAGTCTGTATGCAGTAGGAGGGTATGACAGCTCCTCACACCTAGCTACAGTGGAGAAATATGAACCACAGGTAAAAAAAACTAAACCAACAAAGAGATCTCTATCAATATGAACATAAAGACATAGGGCCAGTTTCCTGGACCCAGATTAAGCCTATAAAAGAATCTCAACTGAGCATGATTTTCAGTAGCCTGGTAGAACCAACTTGATCGCTGTGTTCACCATCCTATTAAATACAATGGTGAACGTAGCGATTAGGCTGGTCCCACCAGGTTATATTTTTTGTCCATTAGTATGCTTAATCTAGTTAAAACCGGCCCATAAAGCTGAACTTCTGCCCAGATCAAAAAGTAGAACCAACACTGATAAGTCCCTCAACTGACCATGTGACTCCTAACAACCCGCTATGATTGGTCGGAACAGAGCAACGCGTGGACGGCCATCGCCAACATGCTGAGCCGGCGCAGCAGTGCCGGGGTGGCTGTGCTGGAGGGCATGCTCTATGTTGCTGGGGGCAACGATGGCACCAGCTGCCTGAACTCGGTGGAGCGGTTCAACCCCAAGACCAACGCCTGGGAGGGCGTGGCGCCCATGAACATCCGCAGGTGGGCATCGCCAGCTGCGTCACAATCGCTACCAACCACCTGTGGCTATAACTGTATTACCAGTGCATATAAAGAGCCTTCTATCGCTCTTCATAAATGCCTTTATACATACATAAAGGCTGTGAATGCATTTATAATGCATCCCCACAACTGCCTTTAAAGTGTTATGTTGGACACAATACTTGATGCCATTCTGTTATATAAGATTATTTGAAAGTAGTCTCAGAGTGTGATGAGGTTTTCATTACAGCCCTTAATCAGCTAATGATTAGGGTTTCTGGAGGACCTTGCACAAACAGTGGGCATCAGAGACCAGGATTGGGAGATTTCAATTGAATTAGAGTCAAACATGCACATACACAAACATGAACACAATCACACACCCACAAGATCACACACCCACACAGAGGGAAATAGACGGCGTCAACAGGAAAGGAATTGACCAGGGAAACCTGATGACAATGGATGCTCCAGTCCATAAATAAACCATTGTTGTAATCAGCAGTGTGTCTCATATTCATCTAAAAACAGGCCCCATCTAGTCACAGCAAGGTTGTATTCACTAGAACCAAACGGAAGCAAACAGGCTGACACTGGGAGGGACCTATCTGAATTTGACCTGCCTTACTGAGTCTGCATGTTATGCTGCCCCCCTCTCCCAGGAGTACCCATGACCTTGTGGCCATGGACGGCTGGCTGTACGCAGTGGGCGGCAACGACGGCAGCTCCAGCCTCAACTCCATTGAGAAGTACAACCCGCGCAGCAACAAGTGGGTGGCGGCATCCTGCATGTTCACGCGGCGCAGCAGTGTGGGCGTGGCCATCCTGGAGCTGCTCAACTTCCCGCCGCCCTCGTCGCCCACTCTCTCCGTGTCCTCCACCAGCCTTTGACACGGGGCTAGGCTCCGGCTGACCTCAGCCCCCGCCTCGGTCGCCGCCACCACCACCACCACTACGACACAGCCAGGCCCAAGCAAGAGACGCAACTGCTCCGTGTGAAGGGGGGGAGGGGGAGGGAGGTGCGCAGTTAAACAGAGAAGAGGTGATGGGAAGAGTGAAGGATGGGGGAGAGAGAAACACTCAGAGGTTGCTGGTGGATCTCGTGCGGTCTCGTTCCCTGAGGTCTCGCTGTAATACCGTAAAGATACCAGCTCCTAGTCTCTTGAATAACACAGGAGAGTTTTCCTCCCTTCATCCCTCTGTCCCTTTGCAATCCAACGCTTGAAACACTGTCTGAAGACGGTCACTTTGTGTATCATGTGTTCCGTAAATCTCTTTTTTTTTTGCAATAATATATATAGATATAGAAATTAATTATTTTAACTAAGGAATGTAGCTGTAGACTGGTTCTGCCATGCATGCTTATCGTGTCCTGGCCGGCAGGGATACAACGGTATAGTGCTGCTGTATGTGTCACACTAGGTGGCAGTAACGGACAATGTTGTTTACCATCGTACCCCACAGATGCGCATGGGGAGGAGGGTGAAGTTGCCCCTAGATGCTGATCTTGGGTCAGTTTAGCATTTTCCCCACTAATGGTTAAGGTTAGGATTGGGGAAGGGGAAGCTGATCCTAGACCTGTACCTAGGGGAAACATCAGAATAGATCTATTGATACTAGATCTATCATTACTCGAAACTGTAAATTAGTTTAAATCCCTTTTTTATATAAGAACAGAGACAATTACATTGAATTCTATTTCATATTTATTAAATGTAAAAAAATATATATATAGCTAATATATTCAAAGATGCTTTATGAAAAGCAAATGGACCACTGCTACAACTCAAGAGAGACGTATTGTTTTTATTTTGTTGCATTAACTTTGTGCATATCATGGATGGAAGTGTATCAGGGAGAATGTCAAAGTGTCCTCTGTAGCTCAATTGGTAGAGCACGGCGCTTGTAACGCCAGGGTAGTGGGTTCGATCCCCGGGACCACCCATACGTAAAAATGTATGCACACATGACTGTAAGTCGCTTTGGATAAAAGCGTCTGCTAAATGGCATATTATATCATATTATATTTAAAGTGTGAAACTGTTAGTCGTTCAGTTTGTGCTTGAGAGTTGAGTGTATCAGAGTGAAGAGAAGATTGATAAGGATGTCTTAAACTGAAGCCAATATCAGGGCCGTATTCATAAAGCATCTCAGAGTAGTAGTGCTGATCCCGGATCAGGTCACCCCTATTATTCAGAATGATTTAAAAAGACAAAACTGATTCTTGATCAGCCCTCCTACTCTGAGACGCTTAACACATACGGACCCCGGTCAACTGAAATATCTGTATTATTTGTAAAGGAAAAACAGTTAAAAGATAAAGGCTTATTTTTTCATGCAGTGGTTCATGTAGCCATGAGAGAAAGTAAGTGATGCATTTACAGGTCCCCACGGGTATTATTTAGTGCGTTGGTACCTTGACTGAAAATGTAAGTTGATTTATTCTGTTATTGCCTTGTCACTGCCACATGCATGACACAACCAATGTCATTAATAGTGTCCAATACTGTTGTGTGGAAGGCTATGGTATGCAAGAGTGCTTGTCCACTAGCTAATTAGAAGACCCAAATTTGCTGTATAGATCATTATCATTCATAAACACACATAGTGGTATCACGCTTCTGGCAGCTTTGAAACGACTTAAGCGCGGAAAGTTCAAGTAATGGGTTAGCAAGTTAACACTAATGACACCAATCTGAACACTTGACACTAACGACGGTCATGTCAATGTGGAACACCTATGGTGCTGTCATTTTGTCTTACGTACACTTCAGTTTGTACTTTCACCCATACCTCATCCGTGTTGAAAAGGATACAAATTGACAACCGCAGTGTTGATGTAGTAAACGTGTGACAACATGTAGTATAACTCTACCAGGATTCTTTGGAAATTCAAAGCAAAGGTGGAGTGGTTAAAACAATGAACCTGTTTGTACAAAGTTGATACTGACACTTTACCTGAGGTGAAAGAGCTGTGTCAGCCAAGGTTACAATAGACTCCAACGGGTCCTAATTTGACTCAGTCATGGTTAACTAGGTTCAATAAATATGTAGCGCAGTGTGATAAGATGTCAAACTTCTGAGAAGTTTTTTTTCTCCCTTTTTTTAGAAGGATTTTGTTGATCTGGTTTGTTTTTCTGAAAAAAACCAATATCGGTTAGTTGTAGAAAGGCCCCCTTAGAAAAGAAAGCTCTGTTTGTCTAATGCAGATTATTTCCTGCAATGGTGAAGTGTCTTGTTCCGAAAGTGCAAAACTGGTTGCAGTGATGTATTTTGTGACATGGTCAGGTTGTATACTGATTGGATGTATTTTTAGCAACCAGAAAAGGACTGGTTGTAATCTGGCATCTGACCATACAACCAGAAAACACATTTACAACCAGAAAAATAACTCATTATAACATTCCATGCCAAATTTTGCCTGCTGGGTTCGTGTGAGCTCCTTGTGTACCATGAGTGAAATTCATGAGTGAAATCTGCACTCAACCACACAAGACCTTGGCTTCCATTTTGTTGATTCAAATGTAAATATGGAATAACCCAAATTCTTGGATTGAAACATTTGTGCACTGTCAATGTGACTTTAGCTTTTTCAGTTAACACGTTATTGTTAATGTCACATGCATTGTTTATTTATAATATGTTATGTTTGTTATATTTATGAAGAAACTTGTAAATTAATTTTGCACTATTGTGAAAATGGAGCAATATACTGTATAGAAAATAAATAAATAAAGATGTTTTCCAGTGTGAGGACCTATGTTGTTTATGGAGTATATTTTGAACACACAGCCCACTAAGCACAAGACGTTGAAAATATGTCTTCTTGGTTGAAAATACATTAAAAGACATCTTTGAACCAATTTTGATAAATGGGAGCTAGTTCAGTTGAAGATTGCGTTGCTAACAGCACGTGTGTTGCTATGCCCAATACAGTATACATTTAGTATCGTCCCAGCATGCTTTCCTTTCAGACTAATCTGAGTGGACAGCTGAGCACTCTCGCTTTACCCCTCATGACCTCGGTCACATAGTATGCACAGATCACACAAACCTACACACACTCAAATACACTAAAACACATACACATTGCCGTGAATGGAAACGCACACACTGGTATTGTCACGCTCTGGCTCCGGGACTGTGTATTTTGAGCCAGGGTGTGTTCATTTGGTTGTGTTTGGTATTGGTTGGGTTGTATTTGGTTGTGTTTCCTTGTTTGGTCGTGTGACTCCCAATCAGTGGTAACGAGTGTCAGCTGTCGGCTCGTTATCTCTGATTGGGAGCCATATTTAAACTGTCAGTGTTCACCTTAGTGTTGTGGGTTTTTGTTCCTTGTCAGTCATTGTCTGAGGACGTTATGTATCGTTTATTGTTTTGTATTTGTGTTTGCACTTTACTATTAAAGTATGTTCGCTCAACACGCTGCGCCTTGGTCCTCTCTAACCAACGATCGTGACAGAAAAACCCACCAAGACCAGACCAAGCAGCGTGTCCAGGAGCCATCGCTAATTGATCTCCGTGGCAGCTTCGACTGGGTCAAGCCCATTGAGGAGCTGAGTGAAGAGGGTTGGAGACAGAGGAGCGAGAGGTGGGAAAGAATGTTGGAGGCCTGGTCCACGGGGAGGAGAGACCCCCAGAAAATATTTAGGGGGGGGCTCACGACATCGGGGCAGCAGGAGGCCGCTATGGAGCGGTCCAGCGGGGTTGCAGAGGAGGCCGCCAGGTTACGGGGGCCACTGGTAGAAGAGGGGATGGAAGGAGTAGAGGCACGGCGAGAGGTACTGGCGGGTGTTGCCAGTCCGGTCCGGCCCATTCCAGATCCCGGTGTAGAGCCAGTGGTGTGTGTCCCCAGTACGGTCCGGTCTGTTCCTGCTCCACGCACAAAGCCTACGGTGTGCGTCGCCAGCCCAGCCCGGCCTGTCCCTGCTCCACGCACAAAGCCTACGGTGTGCGTCGCCAGCCCGGCCCGGCCTGTTCCTGCTCCACGCACAAAGCCTACGGTGTGCGTCGCCAGCCCAGCCCGGCCTGTCCCTGCTCCACGCACAAAGCCTATGGTGTGCGTCGCCAGCCCGACCCGGCCTGTTCCTGCTCCACGCACAAAGCCTACGGTGTGCGTCGCCAGCCCAGCCCGGCCTGTCCCTGCTCTACGCACAAAGCCTACGGTGTGCGTCGTCGGCCTGGTCCAGCCCGTTCCTGCTACTCGCACCAAGCCAAGGGTGCGAGTCGTCAGCCTGGTCCAGCCCGTTCCTGCTACTCGCACCAAGCCAGGGTACGAGTCGTCGGCCTGGTCCAGCCCGTTCCTGCTACTCGCACCAAGCCAAGGGTGCGAGTCGTCAGCCTGGTTCAGCTCGTCCCTGCTACTCGCACCAAGCCAAGGGTGCGAGCCGTCAGCCTGATCCGGCCCGTTCCTGCTACTCGCACCAAGCCAGGGATGCGAGTCGTCGGCCTGGTGAGGCCCGTTCCGGCTCCACGCATCAAGCCTAGGGTGCGTATCGTCAGCCAGGTCCGGTCCGTTCCTGCCTCACGCGCCGGGCCAGGGGTGCGCGTCGTCAGTCCAGATCCTACCAGCTGGGTCAGATCGGACCGGGGGCGCTACGGGGGGATTGAAGAAGGGTGGTGGTCAAGCCCGGAGCCGGAGCCGCCTCCGAGGAGCAACACCCACCCAGCCCTCCCCTATTTGGGGTGTAGGCGCGGTCGAGTCCGCGCCTTTAGGGGGTACTGTCACGCTCTGGCTCGGGACTGTGTATTTTGAGCCAGGGTGTGTTCATTTGGTTGTGTTTGGTATTGGTTGGGTTGTATTTGGTTGTGTTTCCTTGTTTGGTCGTGTGACTCCCAATCAGTGGTAACGAGTGTCAGCTGTCGGCTCGTTATCTCTGATTGGGAGCCATATTTAAACTGTCAGTGTTCACCTTAGTGTTGTGGGTTTTTGTTCCTTGTCAGTCATTGTCTGAGGACGTTACGTATCGTTTATTGTTTTGTATTTGTGTTTGCACTTTACTATTAAAGTATGTTCGCTCAACACGCTGCGCCTTGGTCCTCTCTAACCAACGATCGTGACAGGTATGGAAAGTTCATACTACAGTCATTTTTTATTACGTTTACTGTGAGCCATCAGAAAGAACTGGTACACTACAACAATTTGCTGTAAAATGGAAGCCTACTCATGTCTCTAGGGAGCAGGTACAGTGGACACAAGTCCTTTGTCAATGGTTGCCCTGCCTCTGTCCCCTGTGCTGATAGGCGGATAGTAAGGAGTTTACAGCCTGGGCGCATAGACACAGGCACTGCTATGTTGCCAGTCAGACAGTGGAGCAGAGACAGCCACATATACCCCCTTCACCCCTCCCTGATCCCTCTGTGACTGTCACCCACTGACATTCCTGCCGCCACCACAACCTCTCCACTTATCCCTGTACTGGTGTCGGTGGCTAAACAGACCTTATCTGGCTTTGGTGATGAAGCCACCATCCCTGGAAAGGTTGGAGTGTCAACTGTGCTACAACATGAGAGGGCTTTTGCCTAAGCTTAGGGGCTTTTTTTCTTCTGAAAACATCCCAAATCCTAATAAATTAATGTCAACTCCTTGTCAAACTGGTTTATGAAAATGTAGTTATTTAGGTAATATTGGTTATTTGATGTTCTCTGAAAAACGATGTGGCAGCCTGATTAGGTTCAGGAGGGTTAAACCGTTTGATAGGAATTAATGTAAAGTCCTTGTCAAACTGGTTTAGGAACTTGGTCTTGGTGGTAATATAGGTAATTTGAGGTGTGGAATAGGAATGGAGTCATCATTCTCTGAAATAGGGTGGCAGGTAGCTTAGTGGTTAAGAGCGTTGTGCCAGTAACCGAAAGGTCGCTGGTTCTAATTCCCGAGCCGACTAGGTGAAAAATCTGTCGATGTGCCCTTGAGCAAGGCACTTAACCCTAATTGCTCCTGTCAGTCGCTCTGGATAAGAGCGTCTGCTAAATGACTAAGATGTGGCAACCTGATTATAGGTTCAGAACAGAAAGGGGAAAATTTGTGCGTGAATGTCCATTAGACTTGTCACAACAAAACATTGTGATTCACGTCCTTGAAAATCTGTCAGTGGTACCCAATGAGAAGTTTAAAAAAAAATCTAAAATGTTGATACATGCTGTATATGGATAATCCATAATTCTGTATTACCTGCCATGATACATCACACTCCTTCCCTCTCTATGTTTTTGTTTAGTCTGATGCTGCCTATTTATTGCCTTACCTCCATAACTTGCTACATTTGCACACACTGTATATATATTTTCTGTTGTATTTTTTTACTTTGTTTTTTTACCCCATATGTAACTCTGTGTTGTTGTTTTTATCGCACTGCTTTGCTTTATCTTGGCCAGGTCGCAGTTGTAAATGAGAACTTGTTCTCAACTGGCTTACCTGGTTAAATAAAGGTGAAATAAAAAATAAAATAAATACTGTATACTTTTTTTTACAATTAAAAAGCACTAGATAAGTCCCAAGTATTGTTATTATTATTATTATTATGGGGAATATATAGATTAACTGTGAAGTGGGTAGATTTTGATAGATTTCCCTGAGTATCTGCATTTACTATAACATATGGGCTATGAATTAATGTGAATTAGAATTGAAGAATATGCTGGAAAGAATTTGACTAAATTACTAAAAAGAAGGGTGTCTTTCATATAGAACCTTTTTGAGGGCCATATATGAAATCTGCATAGATTCATAAGGTCCTAAATTGATTGATCTTCTCTTCAAAGACAGTCTGAAGTCCAATTAAGATTCCTTTATTGTTCTCCTGTGTGAGAACTTTGGACGACCGGTTCTCTCTTTGACACCTGATGATGGGGGGCCTCTTACCCAGACTCCATTTTAAGGGCACGAGGTGTGACTTTAGCACCCCTGCTCACACCCACTGAGTCTGGATAAACACAGGCGGGTGGGTTCCCGGGTAGGCCCAAAGTTAAACTCAGACCACATATTGGGAGACACAATATGTGGGGACTGGGACACATCTTCAGTTAGTGGACTAAAAGGTCATGTGAACACCTCTTAATGTTAGTATACATGAGTGAGTCCAGTAGAGTATTTAGTATCTTGTGATGTGAGATTTGGTTCTGGGTGCCAAAATTAAGTGAAGTAGATGATTTAATATGTGTACTACCACTATAGGACTACATATGGATCATACACTACATGGCCAAAAGTATGTGGACACCTGCTCGTCGAACATCTCATTCCAAAATCATGGGCATTAATATGGAATTGGTCCCCCATTTGCTGCTATAACAGCGTCCACTATTCTGGGAAGGCTTTCCACTAGATGTTGGAACATTGCTGCGGGGACTTGCTTCCGTTCAGCCACAAGAGCATTAATGAGGTCGGGGACTGATTTTGGGTGATTAGGCCTGGCATGCAGTCAGGTTTCCAATTCATCCCAAAGATGTTCGATGGGGTTGAGGTCAGGGCTCTGTGCAGGCCAGACAAGTTCTTCCACATCGATCTCGACAAACCATTTCTGTATGGACCTCGCTTTGTGCACAGGGGCATTGTCATGCTGAAACAGGAAAGGGCCTTCCCCAAACTGTTGCCACAAAGTTGGAAGCACAGAATCGTCTAGTATGTCATTGTATGCTGTAGCGTTAATATTTCCCTTCACTGGAACTAAGGGGCCTAGCCCGAACCATGAAAAACAGCCCCAGACCATTATTCCTCCTCCACCAAACTATCCAGTTGGCACTATGCATTGGGACAGGTAGCGTTCTCCTGGCATCCGCCAAACCCAGATTCGTTCGTCGGACGTCCAGATGGTGAAGCGTGATTCATCACTCAAGAGAACACGTTTCCACTGCTCCAGACTCCAAAGGCGGCGAGTTCTTGTGCTGATGTTGCTTCCACAGGCAGTTTGAAATTCGGTAGTGAGTGTTGCAACTGAGGACAGACAATTTTTATGCGCTATGCGCTTCAACACTCGGTGGTCCCGCTCTGTGAGCTTGTGTTTCCACTTCACAATAACAGCGCTTACAGTTGACCGGGGCAGCTCTAGCAGGGCAGAAATTTGATGAACTGACTTGATGGACAGGTGGCATCCTATGACGGTGCCACGTTGAAAGTCACTGAGCTCTTCAGTACGGGCCATTCTATTAGTAATGTTTGTCTATGGAGATTGCATGTCTGTGTGCTCGATTTTATACACCTGTCAGCAACGGGTGTGGCTGAAATAGCCGAATCCACTAATTTGAAGGGGTGCCCGCATACTTTTGGCCATATAGTGTATTTTCTGTATAGGGAGGAGGAAGCTGACTTGAGGGAAAGAAATGTAAGATGTTTCTCTTCAACAGAGGCTAGGAACTCAGTAGGCCTATAGTCATGTGGAAGGCATTCACTTGGCTGGAAAACAATATTTTATTAGGAAGCAAGTCATTCAGAAACAAAAAGACCATGGCCATGAAACATGAAGGTCAAAACTGAATGGCTTGTTATTCTTTCAGTGTGGTGTTGATGTTGGCAAAGTAGCCTATTTCCTCTACCCATTGAGCATGCTATGACAAATAATCATGGGACCAAGTTGTGGTATCTCATTTAGGGCATACTAGAAAAAAATCCCCCATCCAACAAGCATGAAATAACTTACTGTCATCTTGAAAGATATCACATTAAATAGGTAATTTATCTTCACAAAACGGACATAATTGAATGATTGTATGCTACTATTTTGGTTTCGTTTTAGAAGTTTTATATGATGATTGGGTAGCTGTTTGGTCTGCCCAGTGCCCTAAATGATCAGAAAATATGTAGGCCTGTTTATCAGGGTTTGGATTGCTTTTTGGCACTTGGCGATTTTATTTTATTTTTCACGTCTTTGTGTAGGACAGGTCATGCACTTCAGCAGAAATGCAATCGAAACCAGACAGAGACCGGAGTGATGGCAGAGAAAACTTTCCCAAACTGTAAATTTTCTTAAGTAGCGCTACTTCCTTCAGGGATAGGCGCGTTGTACTGGAGTGCGTGCGGTGACTCCATGGGTGAGTCACCATTTACTGTGCAGTTGGAGACAAGCGCGCACATTTATTTTTCCATGACATCCTATGATAGATTCACTCATCTGTCACACACACACTACACAGTCAATACATCGCTTCAGATTACGGTATATACCTGCCAACTCATTGTTGGCTTGTCTGCTCGGGGGAGTTATAACTATAAAAAAGGTTGTAATGTCTGTGGAACACTTTTACACCCCCCACTGCCTAATAAATTATTACATAGGCCCACATCACATGTATTGTATTGTCCTTTAGAAAAAATGTTATACATTATTTGTTGTTTGACAGTTTCAACAGTTTTTTTTTTTTTTTTTTTTTACAGTTATTCATACATTATTCATGCTAAGATAAGGGAATGAGAGACTAGAGGCCACTATGTGTTAAGGGTACTTATGTGGCTTGGCATAGAGACTGTCAGTCATTGTACGCAACCTCATTACAATTGGCTCATTCATCCCCCCTCCTCTCCCCTGTAGCTATTCCACAGCTCCTTGCTGTAAAATGAGAATGTGTTCTCAGTCAACTTACCTGGTAAAATAAGAGTAAAATAAATTAAATTAAATGACGCTACATCAGAAATGTCATGGACAGCCTCAAGTTTTTTTTCCTCACTGAATGTTACATCTGAGACATACCATGGCTGCTTGTCTCTATCAAATTACAGCTATACTCCACAACCCCCTTGATTAAATTATTCTGCTTGAGCAGCACATAACCTTGTTATGGGAAATGTGGCTTTTCAGACAGGCTTTAGATTGCCATCTTGAAGACTGGAGATTCCCAACAGTGTGTTTAATTAGGATGTTGACTAATTAGTGCCTGGGGTGAATCCATTTACACATTCCGCTTCAACAGGTTGGGATGAACTGTCAGTTTGTTGTAAATGTGTCCATTTCAAATCATGTGGCCAGGACGTTTAAAGCCCAGTCATGGACAGAAACTGGAATGAAAGCCTTGGGATGTGAGATGACCCACAGGCAATCATTAGTTTGTGACTCACTGTCTGATTAACCGAGAAACAAGCAATGTTGTGTTTGGGTATCATTTTGAATGGAAGATGTTATGTTTTTCGATATGACGTAGATGTGCCCTCTCTACTCATAATAACCTCTAATTATGCTTTTATGAAATCCTGAAAACAGTCCTGAAGTAACTGGCTAGCTCACTAGGCCTATATCGCAGATATTTTGTTTTGCTTTTGTTTCACTTTTCCTCTGTTCCACATTAGTGTGAATAACAACGAAATTCACATGACTTGTTCTTTTGATAAAAACAGTAGCAGTGTTACTATATATAAAACGATATATAATCCTCTGTCATAATCAAACAGGATATTATTTGTCTACTGTCTTCTTTTAGGTAAACAGGAGCTTGTGTATACCAAAAGGCATCCTGCTGAAACTGTAGATTCCCCCTGTCCCACACTGACAGATAACTGCTCCAGCACTGGATGGTGTCATTTAAATATGGGAATATATTTCATATACAAATATCATACAAGGCTTAAACAGTGTACACACATTAGAGACGCATATAGGTAAAAATACAGCAATTACATAATATTCTCATGGTCTGCTGTACATGTATGATATTTTCATTTCGTAAAATGTAATGTAATATACTAATTTAAGTTCATTTTGGGTTTAAAGTGATAGTTTTTCAACACTGTGTATATTAACACGTTTCTTCCCTTATATTGGTCCCATGTGGCTCAGTTGGTAGAGCATGGCGCTTGCAACGCCAAGGTTGTGGATTCACTACTATAAGTCGCTCTGGATAAAAGTGTCTGCTAAATTACTTAAAATCTTTAAGAGTCTATTGACGCAAGGGTGCGTCAATCTAATGAACATAAAAATAAATCAGCATCAAAATCTGTCAGTTTAAGCTAAAAGTATCAAGGCTCGGGATAAGACCCAGATGCAGACAGTTCTAAATAGCAAAACGTTTATTTACAAAAACAGGGGGCAGGCAAACGACAGGTCAGGGGCAGGCAGAGGTCAGTAATCCAGAGCAGAGTCCGAAAGGCACAGAAATGGCAGGCAGGCTCAGGGTCAGGGCAGGCAGAATGGTCAAAACAGGGAAAAACAGGAGTATGGGGAAAAACGTGGGTAAGCTTGACAAGACGTACTGGCAACAGACAAACAGAAAACACTGGTATAAATACACTGGGGACAAATGGGAGACACCTGGTGGAGACAAGCACAAGACAGGTGAAACCGATCAGGGTGTGACAGGACGCCACCGGGGTGCCGGCGGTGGAACTCAGCGATGAGGCATGGGTTCAGGATGTCCCTAGTGGGCCCAGCACCTCTCCTCCAGGCCATAACTCCCCCAGTCAACCAGGTACTGGAATACCCTGCCCCGCGGTCGAACCTTCAGGAGGCACCTCACTGTGTATGCCGGTAGGCCGTCGATGAGATGGGGGAGAGGGGTGGGCCTGGAAACAGGAGACAAAGGGCTCTGAGACATATGTTTAATCCTAGACACATGAAAAGTGGTATGTATAAGGAGGGTACAGGGCAACAGAAGACGAACAGCAGAGGGGCTAAGGATCTTGGAGATGGGGAAAGGGCCGATAAAACGGGGGGGAAGTTTGTGGGACTCCACCCGGAGGGGCAGATCCCGAGTGGACAGCCATACCCTCTGTCCGAGAAGATACCGGGGAACCGCGGTCCAGTGGCTGTCCGCCTGTCCTCGATACCTGGAGGTGGTGTTGAGAAGAGCCGACCGGGCTCTCTTCCAGGTACGGCGACAGCGGCGGACGAACATCTGGGCCGAGGGTATGCCGACCTCTTCCTCTTGCTCCGAGAAGATACCGGGGAGCCGCGGTCCAGTGGCTGTCCGCCTGTCCTCAATACCTGGAGGTGGTGTTGAGAAGAGCCGACCGGGCTCTATTTTCCAGGTACGGCGACAGCGGCGGACGAACATCTGGACCGAGGGTATGCCGACCTCTTCCTCTTGCTCCGGGAAGAGCGGGGGTTGATATCCCAGGGAACACTCAAAAGGCGAGAGACCAGTGGCAGAGCAGAGAAGGGTGTTGCGGGTGTACTCAACCCACATGAGTGGTTGGCTCCAGGTGGTGGGGTTGGCGGAGACAAGGCAGTGAAGTGTCGTCCGACCCAATGAGCATGCAGAACACCTTCCAGAACTGTGACGAGAACTGAGGACCCCGGTCGGACACCATGTCCACCGGGAGCGCATGGATCCGGAAGACGTGCTGCACCATGAGCTGGGCCGTCTCTTTGGCAGAGGGTAGTTTGGGGAGAGGAATGAAATGGGCAGCTTTGGAAAACCAGTCCACCACAGTAAGGATGACGGTATTGCCATCAGATGGGGGGGGACCAGTGACGAGGTCCAGGGATGTGTGTGACCAGGGACAGTGAGGGACAGGAAGGGGTTGAAGGAGACCAGCCAGAGGTTGCTGAGGAGTCTTATTCTGTGCACATATCGTGCAGGTATCGACGAACGCGGAGACGTCAGGGACCATGGTAGTCCACCAAAAGCTTTGTCGCACAAAGGCCAGGGTCCGGCGGGAACCTGGGTGGCAGGTAAGCCTGGAGGAGTGGGCCCACTCCAGGACCAAGGGGCGGACAGCATCAGGAACAAACATCCGGTTGTCTGGGCCCCCCCCGGGATTCTGCTGGGAATGCTGCACCTCACGTACCTGCTTCTTAATTCTCCAGCTGAGAGCCGCCGCCAGACACGAGGTGGGGAAGATGGTCTCGGGGTCCGATGGGGTAGCCACGGGGCTATAGCGGCGTGAGAGCGCACCTGGGTTGATATTCTTGGAACCCGGGTGGTAGAAGAGGGAGAAGTTAAACTGGGTGAATAGCAGGGCCCACCTAGATTGCTTGGAATTGAGACGTTTGGTGGCATCTTCACCGTGAGAAGCTCACGATTCCCCACATCGTAATTCCTCTCCGTTGCGTTAAGACGATGGGAGAAGAAGGCGCAGGGATGCAGCTTGAGGTCCAGGGCAGAACATTGGGACAGGACAGCCCCTACTCCGACATCCGAAGTGTCGGTCTCCGCCACGAACTGACGGGACGGGTCAGGATGAACTAATATGGGAGATGTGGTGAAGAGGTGTTTGAGGTCCCGGAGTGCCCGGTCCGCAGCTGGGGACCACGTGAACGGAACCTTGGCAGAGGTGAGTGCAGACAGGGGAGAAGCCAGGGTGCTATAACCCCGGATAAAGCGGCGATAAAAGCCGCTGTAGTAACTTCCGGGCATCCTCTCTCTCAGACAATGGAGAATCGAAAACCTTCTTCACCTCATCCATGACCTCCTCCAGACTGAAGCATACGGCAGACTGTTGTTCCCACACTGCTGTAGCCCAGGCGAGAGCCCTCCCGGACATCAGCGTGATTAGGTACGCTATCTTCGAGCGGTCCGAGGGGAAGGAGGAGGGCTGCAGCTCAAAGATGAGGGAACACTGAGCGAGAAACGCCCGACAGGTTCCCGACTTTCCAGCGAAGCGTTCCGGTGGAGGTAAGCGGGGTTCTCGGGAAGCCGGGGTGGCCAGGAGAGACGCGCTGTTGACAGCTGGGTTACTGAGGGGCTGGGAGGTTACCATCGTGGTAGGCTGCCTAACAGACAACTCGTGGAATTGCTCCAGCAATGTATTCAACGCGCGGTCATGGCGTTTGGCCAAGGTCTGAAAACCCTCTATAAGACCACGCAGCAACTCCTCGTGCCTCCCAATGGTGGCTCCTTGGGAGGAGACGGCATTATGGAGCTGGTCCGAGTCTGCTGGGTCCGTCATGGCCAGTTCGTACTATCAAGGCTCAGGATAAGACCCAGATGCAGACAGTTCGAAATAGCAAAACGTTTATTTACAAAAACAGGGGGCAGGCAAACGACAGGTCAATGGCAGGCAGAGGTCAGTAATCCAGAGCAGAGTCCGAAAGGCACAGAAATGGCAGGCAGGCTCAGGGTCTGGGCAGGCAGAGGTCGGTAATCCAGAACAGTGTCACAAGGTACAGAACGGCAGGCAGGCTCAGGGTCAGGGCAGGCAGAATGGTCAAAACCGGAAAACAGGGACTAGAGCAAAACAGGAGTACGGGAAATGTGGGTAAGCTTGACAAGACTTACTGGCAACAGAAAACACTGGTATAAATATACAGGGGATAATAGGGACAAATGGGAGACACCTGGTAAAGGGTGGAGACAAGCACAAGACAGGTGAAACCGATCAGGCTGTGACAAGAAGTATGGAGGTAGTTTTGTGCCAACATAAATATGGAGTTGAATATTTGTCCAAAAAATTAAATATATCCTGAGCTTTCTTATATCTCCAAGATATAGGACACTTCAAATTATTTTTCCTTATGATTTATTTTTTGATGGTCTTTTTGCCATTTATTATATAAAACAACATAATCAAATGTTATTGGTCACATACACGTGTTTAGCAGATGTTACTGCGGGTGTAGCGAAATGCTTGTGTTTCTAGCTCTGACAGTGCAGTAATATCTAACAAGTAATATCTAACAATTTCAAAACATATACCCAATACACACAAATCTAAGTAAAGCAATGGAATTAAGAATATATAAATAAATATATGGACGAGCAATGTCAGAGCAGCATAGACTAAGATACAGTAGAATAGTATAAAATACAGTATATACATATGAGATGAGTAATGCAAGATATGTAAACATTATTAAAGTGACTAGTGTTCCATTTCTTAAAGTGGCCAGTGATTTCTAATCTATGTACAGTATATAGGCAGCAGCCTCTAATGTGCTAGCAAAGGCTATTGAACAGTCTGATGGCCTTGCGATAGCGGGGTGAACAGGCAGTGGCTCGGGTGGTTGTTGTCCTTGATGATCATTTTGGCCTTCCTGTGACATCGGGTGCTGTAGATGTCCTGGAAGGCTGGTAGTTTGCCCCAAGTGATGCGTTGGGCAGACCGCACCACCCTCTGGAGAGCCCCACAAGAGATTGTCTGTTCCAATATCACATCCTGTACCATTACTTAAGTTTCAGAATGAAGTTGTTGTGCTCAAAGTATGTGGGGCAATAATAAATACTCCTTTGGGCCACAGGCAATTTCATGTTCAGACATGCCCCAGTCTGACACTGCCATCAACCACCATCAATTCAGAGTGACCTGTATCTTCTCATGATAGCCTTCAAACATTGAGACGAGGCCCATTTGGCTGGTGAAAAGTGTGAAATGGCACACTTCGCTCGGCCCCGTCTTTGTTGTGGAATGGCTTTAACAGAGGGATCCCAGGCATGGTGTGAACCCCCCCACCCCCACAAAGACACGCACACACACACACACACACAAAGCCCCTCCCCCTGCGCACACACACTCTCACTCCCTCCCTCCCTCCCACACACCAGTCTGTCTATACAGCACTCGCCCTGCCCACTTCTCCCTCAGTATCTGCCTGACTTCAGCAAGGAGCACACCACCACACCGTCTGCTTTGGATTACACATTCACCATCACACAGGGAATATAATACAGGACGTCTACAGAGGAGTGTACAGCCCCAACAACAGTAGAGCAACATGGGGAGCAGCATGTCATGTGTTCCCCAACACAACTTCAGGTTCTCCAGCAAGAGTTTCATACGCAGGAACAGGTAAGGAAGGAAGAACGATCCCTCATAAAACACATCTTCAACTCTGTATTTTCACTGTACTTCTGGTGTTTGTTCAAGACAGAGCCTAAATGTCATACATGTCTGGCTCATTCGTTGTGGTGTGTTATTTTAGACTTGGCTGTTTCAGCTGGAGGGAAATCCTGGTATTTCACAGCGTTTGAGCTGTATGGTTTAAATGGAGGTTGTGAGGTTTATGGGGTCAGAGTCAGGATCACATAGGGGGTACATGAGAGCACATGAGCAGTGATATCTTTCTGACTGTGTGAACACCATAATTACAACTGTGTTTAAAACTGTATGTGTGTACTGCAGTTACCATTTGCCTTATTTCCATCTAATCTGATGTGTCGGTTGTCAGATAATATGGTTCCCTTCTCTTATCAGGATCTAAGCCCCAATAGAATAGTATAGAATTGAATAGACTGGTTCGAATAGAATAGGAACACTGCCGGGACATGAAGAGTCAATATCCTGGTCATGAAATAATTATCTTGTATGGGTTGGACGACTGCTCAAGTATTGATTAGCAGTGTTGTAAGCTTATGCTACTTTAATGAACTATCAGTATAAATAAATCAAGACTTTCTGCTTTTTCTTATGGGAGATTCCACGCCAGCGGGAGCAGAACATATTTTTGATATCTCAGATTGTTCTGGCAATTCTCACATAGAAACTTCATTGGGAGGAAGGATGTTTGACATGCTTTTTTAGATTTGTATCACAAACAATTGATTTTTTTATCATGATGAGAGTGTCCATTTTATGCCCTTTCTAGACTTTTTATATGCCTTATGATCCATCAACTGTACATGATACAGACAACATCTTGGAGTCATACTCCTTATAGTGTGCTCTAACATATGGATTATGTCTAGATTCTGAAATATACATTTTCACATTTATTTACTTAATATGAATATCTCAAAACTACCCTTTTTGGTTTTGTTCATTTTAAGACATTGTTTAAAACAATATACTCTACAAGTACATCACATTTCCAGAGTGGGCTCTCTCTCCACGCACGCATGCACACACACAGGTGATTTGATTGTTCAACTTGGAACAATAACATCAGTGTCCTCACTCCCTCTATGTCCTGCTGTCTGTGTGTTAGGGAAACAGGCCAGGTTCAGTTCAGGTATTCCCTACAGAGCCAAGTGATTGAATGTGAATGCCAATCCAGTGACACAAAGAATGCGAGGTTCGCAGCTACGTGTCTATTATCTGCATCAGACAGTCAATGTACACAACTTAATTTTTGTCATTTAGCAGACGCTCTTATCCAGAGCGACTTACAGGAGCAATTAGGGTTAAGTGCCTTGCTCAAGGGCACATCGACAGATTGTTCACCTAGTCGGCTCGGGGATTAGAACCAGCGACCTTTTGGTTACTGGCACAACGCTCTTAACCACTAAGCTACCTGCCGCCCTGTTCAGAACTCAAAGAACAAGAACCTGCAAAATAGCGATCTCATTATTTGATGATTGATTGATGCTTGCCAGTCATGTTAGTCAGTCATCACATACTGATCCGAAGTTGATTCCCACATAGCACAACAAAGATATTGTTCGCGCTAACGACATTCAGATTGGACACAGGGAGATAGACTCGAGGGAGCTTGTAAAAGTTGACTCCCTCTGTTATCAACGCACCGGAAAAGCTTAGCTATAAAGATGTGACACTAATGATAACAGATGGGGGTCAGTCGTGACAATGGAAGACATTGAAGCCTGATTGATCTATTCATGCCCTGCCTATCTCAGACACAAGCCCTGGTTGTTCTGCTCAGTTAAATTGGTGATATTGAACGGAACTGATAAGAGAGTTCCTGGTCAATTGAGATCACACGATGAGAAACAAACCATGTTTTGACGTCATTAAGCTGTCAAGAAAAAAAAGAGCAAAGGTTGGATCGCGATGGGAATTTACTCACTCGGAGAAACCAGCTAAAAAAGTCCAGATTTACAAAGCGACACCAAGCAGTCGTTTTACACTCCTCACACTTTCAAACCAAAAACCAGACAAGAGAACTCTTCAGAAAGAAACACATCTGTTTTGAACTCATTAAAAAAAACAAATCTGCCATTGGGAACCTAACTGGTAATACAGCAAGCAGATAGGCTAGGCTACATTTACATTTTAGTCATTTAGCAGACGCTCTTACCCAGAGCGACTTACAGTTAGTGAGTGCATACATTTTCATACAGGCCCCCCATGTGAATCGAACCCACAACCCTGGCGTTGGAAGCGCCATGCTCTACCAACTGAGCTACACGGGACTGTATGGTAAACATGGGAGAGCGAGTTCTAACACATGCTTCTCTCCCCATTCCCTCCCCTCCCGAGCAGCAGTCGCTTGTTCCGTAAGAATAATCCCCAGGAAGGACAGGAGAAGTCCAACAGCATCATCAATATTCTCTGCACTGTCACCCCGAGGAAGGTAAGGACTGCTGAAAATATGCCTCTCTCTCTACCATAGACATATTTCATTAACATACACAAATATTCCATGTCTAATTGTCTCATCTCACCATATCAGACAAACACACTTACTATGTCCATACCTGTATACTGTATACAGTGGCTTGCGAAAGTGGTGTTGCAGACTCTGAAGCCTTTCAGAACAGGTGTATATATACTGAGATCATGTGACAGAACATGTGACACTTAGATTGCACACAGGTGGACTTTATTTAACTAATTATGTGACTTCTGAAGGTAATTGGTGCACTAGATCTTATTTAGGGAATTCATAGCAAAGGGGGTGAACACATATGCACGCACCACTTTTCCGTTATTTATTTTTTAGAATTCTTTGAAACAAGTTATTTTTTTCATTTCACTTCACCAATTTTGACTATTTTGTGTATGTCCATTACATGAAATCCAAATAAAAATCAATTTAAATTACATGTTGTAATGCAACAAAATAGGAAAAACGCCAAGGGGGATGAATACTTTTGCAAGGCACTGTATATCTATCTAAAATTAGCTATCCTTCTGTCCTGTAGGAACCAGAAAAGTGTTCTCCTATGGGGACAACCAAATAACCCTTTAAGAAAAAACATTACCTCTACATTAGTCTTGTCTTAACAACCAAACTTATTTAACCTTTTACTGCAGTGGGCTAAATAAGGGTCACACAGAATGATTCTTGGTAGTCTTAAACAAATCTACTTTGAAACAAAAGTACACACTTCACACACATGCTTATGGGCTTTTAAAAAATAAGACACCTGTACCATGTCAGATGTAGAATTAAAATGTATTCAATTTTGAGTTTGCATCCCAATATTACATTTTATATACAGTTCATCACAGAAGACTGAAATATAACAAAACTGTTTGACATAGAAACACTGAATATTCGTTGTGATAAATTTTTAATTTTTTATTAATGATGTAAATATGATAAATATTAATAACATTCCACCCATTGTGCCAAAGAGGGCGCTTCTGGTCATTGACTGCAGGAAAGGGCTATGTAAGTTTGTTGTGTACAGCGGTCTAATGTTCACTGACGTGATTGCCGGTTGCAGGAAATGACCCATAAAGACCTGCAGGCGATCGAGAACGTTAAGTGGGACCCTCCGTTCCCTTACGACCCGGTCAGTGGCTGGAAGAAGAGCAGCATCAATGTCAAGAACTACGGCAGGATGGTCCACCATTCTAAAGTCCGTTTCCGCTTTCTCCACTGCCAGGTGAGACATACCTACACACAAAGACATACACACAGAGACATACACACAGAGACATGCGCACACACACCAACTTGGTCTCAGGGCATAAATCTGTGATACTCCATTTAGTATGATATGTTACATTACATTAAGTTCTATTATGAATGGAATAACGGTTGTATAATATCATGTGATTTATAGTATTATACGTCTTTCACTGAGACCAGGTTGCTTTTAGCGTTATAACAACAAAGGAGAATGTCTGAAGTAACTATACCATTAGTAGGTATCATATGTCTTGGAGGTTCTCAGAAATACGTAAAGTATGTTTTGTATGGTTCTGATGACAGGCCATGCGAGCACACACAGACACACACACACACACACACTTATACCGCGTTACCTCAAGTCACTTTATATACACTACATGACCAGAAGTATGTGGACATCTCATTCCAAAATCATGGGTATTAATATGGAGTTGGTCCCCACTTTGTTGCTATAACAGCCTCCACTCTTCTGGGAAGGCTTTCCACTAGATGTTGGAACATTGCTGCGGGGACTTGCTTCCATTCAGCCACAAGAGCATTAGTGAGGCCAGGCACTGATGTTGGGCTATTAGGCCTGGCTCGCAGTAGGCGTTCCAATTCATCCCAAAGGTGTTCGATGGGGTTGAGGTCAGGGCTCTGTGGAGGCCAGTTAAGTTCTTCCACACCGATCTCGACAAACCATTTCTGTATGGACCTCGCTTTGTGCACAGGGGCATTGTCATGCTGAAACAGGAAAGGGCCTTCCCCAAACTGTTGCCACAAAGTTGGAAGCACAGAATCGTCTAGAATGTCATTGTATGCTGTAGCGTTAATATTTCCCATCACTGGAACTAAGGGGCCTAGCCCGAACCATGAAAAACAGCCCTAGACCATTATTCCTCCTCCACCAAACTTCACAATTGGCGCTATGCATTGGGGCAGGTAGCGTTCTCCTGGCATCCGCCAAACCCAGATTCGTCCGTCGGACTGCCAGATGCTGTAGCGTGATACATCACTCCAGAGAACGCGTTTCCACTGTCCATTGGCGGCGAGCTTTACACCACTCCAGCCGACGCTTGGCATTGCACATGGTGATCTTAGGCTTGTGTGCGGCTGCTCGGCCATGGAAACCCATTTCATGAAGCTCCCGAAGAACAGTTCTTGTGCTGACGACGGACAGTTCTTGTGCTGACGTTTCTTCAAGAGGCACTTTGGAACTCGGTAGTGAGTGTTGCAACCGAGGACAGGCGATTTTTACGTGCTACGCACATCAGCACTCGGCGGTCCCATTCTGTGAGCTTGTGTGGCCTACCACTTCGCGCCTGAGCTGTTGTTGCTCCTAGACATTTCCACATCACATTAACTGCACATACAGTTGACCTGGCCAGCTCTAGCAGGGCAGAAATTTGATGAACTGACTTGTTGGAAAGGTGGCATTCTATGACGGTGCCATGTTGAACGTCACTGAGCTCTTCAGTAAGGCCATTCTACTGCCAATGTTTGTCTACGGAGATTGCATGGCGGTGTACTCGATTTTATACACCTGTCAGCAACGGGTGTGGCTGAAATAGCCACATCCACTAATTTGAAGGGGTGTCCACATACTTTTGTGTATATATAGTGTATTTAACTAACTACATTAATGAAAAAATGACACAGCACAATAAACATATCTCCACACAGTCATTGTGGTTAATGAGGTATTTAAACAAGCCTCAGCCCCACAGTGAAACAGCGTGTTAGTCACCCGGACGGGAGGCAAACCAAACAAACAGACAAACAGGTGGAGGGGACAGGATGTAGCCTATGCTCTGTGGCAGTGTGAAGCGCTTAGCTAACGCTTAGCTACATTGACGCGGTGACCGGCGGTGATGAATCAAAACAGTGTTCAGTTTAGGGGACCTGTGTTTGAACACGCTGAGCTCTGAGGGACCAGGAAACACCTCCCTGAGACAAACACAGGGCTGATCTCAGAACAGGTATATGGGAAAACAGGTGCCCAACCGTAGGAATCTGTCACAGATGCAACTATGCTGTCAAGAAAAGAGGGAGAGAGAAAAAAAGGTTGAAAGAATGGACTGTTGGATGAGGTCATAGGGGAAAGAACACATTGTTTGGTAACTCAATACAATGCCGAACGTAAAGCGAGGAAGTATTGCTTCACTGTTTTGTTGAAAAAGAGGTGAACCCTAAAATAGTTGAAGGCTTGTCAAATGTCAGGAAGTTATTGTAAATCACAAGTCCTCATAATAACACAAATCCTCATAATCCAAGTCCCAGCACACCACTTCCTATAGGTGTAAAATGACAGTCAAATCAACGTTGACAGCATTATAGGATCGTTAAGAATAAGACCAGCCCGTTAGAAACACAGGATGTTGTTGACAGGATGCTGATTTGGAGATTGATTCATCATGACATTATGCTCGTCTCAAATGGCACCCTATTCCCATTCAGTGCACTACTTCTGACCAGGGCCCATACGCTCTGGTCAAAAGTAGTGCAATTTATAGGGAATAGGGTGCTATTTAGGACACATCCATTGCACTGGGTCAAGACGCCACTCCTTTTGATCATCAGAGAAAAAGAGTACAGAGGTCTGGGCAGAAACAAAGACTATGTTGCCCCTCAGGACCACTGTAATAGACATATAGTCATGAAGTGATATTCCAGCTGGTGTTATTAGACAAGCTAATAGGAGACTTGATCATGGAAAGATTATAGTGTTATACTGTTCTCGCTTCTAGTTCAAGACCTTAAATCCTGCATAGATTGGTTTGACGATATCTGCTATGACCTCACCCTCTCTCTCTCTCTCTCTCTCTCTCTATGCAGGATGTGCATGACTGCTACCTGGACCTTTTCCAGACACACCTTCATTTTGTCTCCAACAACACAACTGGACTCACCTACCAGGTGAGGCTTTCCAACCATCTGTTTTTCAAAGGCTGACATTATGTTATTTATGGAGAGATTGCTGTCAAAATGTTGTAAATGAATGAGTGATGATCGCAAATCGCTGAAATGGAGAGGACATTTTTACTATGACACAGTAGTTTCAGTGCAGTGATTGTAAGTCACTCTGTATAAGAGCATCCGCTAAATGACTCAAATGTAAAGGCTACATCGTTTTCAATCTCTGTTATGCCTCTAGACACGCGTTCCCTGCCAACAGCTTGTGTGTTGGTAAACATAGTGTGTATGATTCTGTCTCCTTAACCTGTCTCGCAAAACTATGAGCAGTCATTAATCACTGTGGTACAGTGTCTATGTTTGTTAGCATTAGACTTGCACCAGACTCAGTGACTGCTGGGAAGCTGCTGGAGCATTAGTGGATATTAGTCATTGAGTAAATGATAACAAATGTAAGGCCTAATACAATCACAGATGTACCTGGCTGGCTTTAGTTTCACGCCAACTAATAGTGATATTTGCGTAAATTAGAAATGTAATTAGATTGAAATCTCTTACGTCGCTGTCGGACGAAAACCTTGTATCTCCAAAACGGAAACAAATGATGATCATGAAATCACCAAACGTCAGAAGCTATTTTGAAACAAAAATCTCTGTCCTGGAGTCATTAAATGTACATAAGGGGAGGGACTGATGTCAATTCATATAGGTTGGAAAATTGTATTGTTCATTAAGTTTACACAGAATGAAAAAAAAAATCAAATTTGGCAAAAATTAAGTTATGATGTACAGTAAGCTTGAAAAACTGTGTACCCCATCCTTTCTATATAGTATATTTCTATGGTCCCGACAATGATACTGTATGATGAAATGGAATGATTGAACGATTGAGATTTGACTTTTGTTTTGTGCTGTGCAGGGGACTCTTCCTCTGAAAGAGCTAACCATCTGCAACCTGCAGCAAAACTGTAACTACAGCCAACCTCAGGAATTTGCCTTCCAGATCAACGGTGAGTTGGCCTTTTACTTGAAAGGAAAAAACGATTCACTTCATGAGCTAGTGGTATTCAGAACTGGGACAGCATGGAGTGCTGAGATGTTGCAATCATCTGTTTTATGTTTTCTATTGACTATAGCCAATCAGTCTGTGTTGAGTTGCCATTGGATCGTCTTGTAGGCTATTTATAGTTGTTTATGATTCACAGACTAACTTCAAGCTGCTCTGTAACTCAGTGGTGTGGTAGGCAAGGTTTTATTCTCAACAATTGAGACAAAGAAAATCTTGTTCAGAAATGTAGGAATGTTGGTTTGCATTTGCATAAAAACACCAATATTGTAGTGACTAAATGCACATCTTCTTTCAACCAGTCTCAAAGGTACTTGAGATGCGTGCGCATAACTCGACTGTCACGCAAATCTTGTATAACTGTCAATGGATGACGTGTGCAAAAAATTGACATTAAGCGCACGGTTCTCAGGTTTCGTTTCTCTCTCTGCAAAGACAGACAGAGCCCACATTCACTTTCACGATCCCAAGCCGAACACCACACGTAATTTTCAACTGGTGGCCTTTCCTATGTTCCGACATTCCGGTGATTCAAAAGTGCCATGACCCCTTTCACCTCCCCTCAACCCTAAGACTAACTAGAGTCACCCCTCTCCACCCTCGGTCAGGGGGCCAAGCCTCTCTTGAAGGCCCCACTTGTTATATGACAGGTGCCCCTGAACTCGCTCAGCTGTCGAGGCAGAAAGGCCAGGGCTCACTCTCAGCCCTGTGAAGACGTATAATCTATAGCACATTCCAGTTGCACCCTACTTAACGCCTACTAGTTTGTCCCCTTAGGATCTGGGCCCGTATCCACAAACATCTCAAAGTAGGAGTGCTGATCTAGGGTCTGTCCATGTAATCTTATTAATTATTATCTTAAAAGCATAACTGATCCTAGATCAGTACTCCTACTCTGAGAGGCTTTGCCCTGATCTCCAAATGTTCGAGGACTTTATTATCAACTTCACTGTGTCTTTGATAATGATGACCGAAAGTAGTTGTATGCTGAATTTGAGCATGGTTGCCATATCTGATGTGCCTTAGCCAGCTTATCTATCGTCTGTTCTATGGCATGACAATGAAGGTCAGAGGAGTTGGCTAAAGTACAGACATACCTGGCAACCGGGCTAGAATTGGAACGCTTTTGCGATTGAAATGTGTTGATAATGGGATCTTCGTCGTTTCTCTGAATTCAACATGACACTAATACGATCATTTTGTAGACACATTCTTTATTCTTTATTTGTATTTCTTTATAATTCCGATCATGTTATTGAAATGGGAGAGATCTCCACTATCAAAACGTTTTCTTTGTTACACATGGCCAAAACATACTTCACATTCAGAGATATTTCTTGGAACAAACTGATTTAATAAAGTATTATGTTTCAGATGTTTTCCCTGTTCTTAGAGAGCCTTTATTTACATAGAGGGCGGCTGCAGTGCACTTGACTGGAAACACATGTAGAGTTAGCATGACAAAACTCTGAGTCAAGTGAGAGATTGTGCTCAGCAGCGATATCTCGGAATGAAAATCTTTCACATCTTCCTCATTGCTACACTGATGAGTAAGCTTTACTGTAAGCACTAGCAGGAGTTGACTTAGCATGACGGATAGGCACACGTACACTCCCGAATACTGCCCTAAAAAGTCCCGGGAAGTTCCTACAAAGGTTTAGTTAGGGTCATGTCGCAACAGTCATAACTTGAGTAAGTCTGTTTATTCATCATATTTTTGTATTCTAATAGAGATAGATTTGAGAGGGCAACACAGCCAGGAAAGAGTGGCGAAGGGAAGGGGATGCTGGACACCCCGGCCTCTAGGGGGAATGGGCTCAGAAGTCCGGAGTCGACAGCGTTACCCCTAGTCCGGACTCTCGCACTCCCATAAGTCAGTTAATAACATTTCATTTTTGCCCTTGATCATGACACTCCCTCGATTTAGGCATTTTCCCACGGGTCAAGTGAGGACAGAGAAAGCCCTAAAGAGGGCTTGACTGGTTGTTTCATGAACCTAGGCCTATTGTTCCTGGCTGTGGGGTGGCAGATAGCTTAGTGGTTAAGAGCGTTGTGCCAGTAACCGAAAGGTCGCTGGTTCTAATCCCCGAGCCGACTAGGTGAAAAATCTGTCGGTGTGCCCTTGAGCTAATTGCTCCTGTAAGTCGCTCTGGATAAGAGCGTCTGCTAAATGACAAAAATGTAATGTTCTGACCTGTCCACCTTATTAGTGGATGCTGATGTTATTAAGTGTTATTAAGGCTGGAATGAATAGAAAGAAAATCAACAAATAAGAACAACAAGGCTGTACATTTCCTGCAATTATTCCCAGTTGGCCATGGGGTGGAGAGAAATCTGTTCAGTTTTAAAGCTAATGCAAATCAAAAAATGTTGCTATGACTTATGTCATGTTAATGATGTGAGAGTGACTAACAAAATCAATGGGGGCCCCATGGAGGTCAGGGCCCCTGGGCACATGCCCTGCGTGCCCGGTCGGTATTCGGCCATGATTACTACAAGTTTAGATATCTGGCTAGACTAACTTACTCATCTAAAAATTGTTAGCTGTCATTGCTAATTGAGTGACTGTCTGTAACTGACATAACAAGAGAAAACGGAATGAAAGAGGCTATCTCGCCTGTTATCTCTGGTATGTGTGGGGCTGATAAAGGGAGATTCCAGCTCTTTTCACATCAGGTCGTGTAGGCTACATTCCTCTTGGGAAGGACGGCAGTCCGGAGGGAGGTGGGCTTGCTTCCCCACTAGCTGAGCTGTTAGGAGGCTAAAGAGAGCAGGGGCCATGTGTGTCAAGCGTCTCAAAGTAGAAGTGGTGATTTATGACCAGTGTTACCTTTTAGATCATAATGAATAAGATCACATGGACATGGGGGACCTGATCCTAGATCAGCAGTCATGCTCTGAGACGCTTTATGAATACCGGCGCAGGTCACGCACTCTCTCCTGTAATGGTTTACATGTACAGTGCAAAGTATTCAGACCTCTTTACTTTTTCCACATTTTCTTACGTTACAGCCTTATTCTAAAAATCTACACACAATACCCCATAATGACAAAGTGAAAACAGGTTTTTAGAAATGTGTGAAAATGTATAAAAAATATAAAAATAAAGAAGTACCTTATTTACCTAAGTATTCAGACCCTATGCTATGAGACTCGAAATTGAGCTCAGGTGCATCCTCTTTCCATTGATCATAATAATATGCCATTTAGCAGACGCTTTTATCTAAAGCAACTTACAGTCATGCGTGCATACATTTTTTTGTGTATGGGTGGTCCCGGGGATCGAACCCACTACCTTGGCGTTACAAGCGCCGTGCTCTACCAGCTGAGCTACAGAGGACCACGTCCTTGAGATGTTTCTACAACTTGATTTCAGTCCACCTGTGGTGAATTCAATTGAATGGACATGATTTGGAAAGGCACACACCTGTCTATATAAGGTCCCACAGTTGACAGTGCATGTCAGAGTAAAAACCAAGCCATGAGGTCGAAGGAATTGTCCGTAGAGCTCCGAGACAGGATTGTGTCGAGGCACAGATCTGGGGAAGGCTACCAAAACATTTCTGCAGCATTGAAGGACCCCAAGAACACAGTGGCCTCCATCATTCTTAAATGGAAGAAGTTTGGAACCACCAAGACTCTTAATAGAGCTGGCCGCCCGGCCAAACTGAGCAGTCAGGGGAGAAGGGCCTTGGTCAGGGAGGTGACCAAGAACCCGATGATCACTCTAACAGAGCTCCATAGTTCCTCTGTGGAGATGGGAGAATCTTCCAGAAGGACAACCATCTCTGCAGATCTCCACCAATCAGGCCTTTATGGTAGAGTGGTCAGACAGAAGCCACTCCTCAGTAAAAGGCTCATGACAGCCCGCTTGGAGTTTGCCAAAAGGCACCTAAAGGAAACAAGATTCTCTGGTCTGATGAAACCAAGATTGAACTCTTTGGCCTGAATGCCAAGCGTCACGTCTGGAGGAAACCTGGCACCATCCCTACGGTGAAGCATGGTGGTGGCAGCATCATGCTGTGGGGATGTTTTTCAGCGGCAGGGACTGGGAGACTAGTCAGGATCAAGGGAAAGATGAACGGAGCAAAGTACAGAGAGATCCTTGATGAAAACCTGCTCCAGAGCTCTCAGGACCTCAGACTGGGGCGAAGGTTCACCTTCCAACAGGACAACGACCCTAAGCACACAGCCAAGACAACGCAGGAGTGGCTTCGGGACAAGTCTCTGAGTGTCCTGGAGTGGCCCAGCCAGACCCCGGACTTGAACCCGATCGAACATCTCTGGAGAGACCTGAAAATAGCTGTGCAGCGACGCTACCCATCCAATTTGACAGAGCTTGAGAGGATCTGCAGAGAAGAATGGGAGAAACTCCCCAAATACAGGTGTGCCAAACTTGTAGCGTCATACCCAAGAAGACTCGAGGCTGTAATCGCTGCCAAAGGTGATTCAACAAAGTACTGAGTAAAGGGTCTGAATACTTATGTAAATGAGATATTTCAAATATTTTGTTTTTTTTGCAAAGAAAATCTAAAAACCAGTTTTTGCTCAGTCATTATGTGGTATTGTGTGTAGATTGATTAGATTTGTAAAAAAAATTTTTTTATTCATTTTAGAATAAGGCTGTAATGTAATAAAATGTGGAAAAAGTAAAGGGGTCTGAAAACGTTCCGAATGCACTGTATGTCAATGGTTTCACACGTAACCAAACCTGGTTTGACTCTACAAGGGATCTTCTGTGGAAGTTTGACAGAATGTGTCATTAACATGACAGGGAGCTCTACTTATTATTATATATTTGTTTTTACATAATTTCTTTCTGAAATAGTGTTAAACCCAAAATCATGATTTACCGGCGATGACAAACTGCCATTGCCATGACATAGATCTTTCTATTTGTAAATAGATAGGGTAGGGCTTTAGCTGGAAGCGCTGGTGGCCGGCCACTTCCCTTTTGACTCCTCTGACACCATGATCTTTGACCCCTGCAGGTGTCAGCCGGAACCCCATCATTGTCTACTGTTCCAACCAGGAGGAGATCGACCTGTGGTTTGGCCTGCTCAAAGAACACATCGAGATCAACGGGGGCACCCCCATTGCACCTCTCGAGACCTACACCAGGGTTAAGGTAATAAAATAATACTGTTTCATTTGTATGGCAGTGCAGATGGAATTGAAGGAAAGGAGACCAGTTGAGTAGGCCAAAAAGTAGTCCATCAACAGGATGTGTTGAGTCATGACTGTCTCTCCCTGAGGGCATCATGATCCCAGGGAGTGGTCATGACTGTGACCGCACCACAACCACATCACTAGACTCACATCTGCACTAGGTAAAAGTATGACTACACCCACAGGTGTGGAAAAGGCTGATCACATACATTACATTTACGTCATTTAACAGACGCTCTTATCCAGAGCGACTTACAGTTAGTGCATACATTATTCTTTTTTATTTTCATACTGGCCCCCCGTGGGAATCGAACCCACAACCCTGGCGTTGCAAACGCCATGCTCTACCAACTGAGCTACCTCCCTGCCGGCCATTCCCTCCCCTACCCTGGACGACGCTGGGCCAATTGTGCGCCGCCCCATTGGTCTCCCGGTTGCGGCCGGCTACAGCAGAGCCTGGATTCGAACCAGGATCTCTAGTGGCACAGCTAGCACTGCGATGCGATACATTAAATAGGTGATGAAATACAAGTATAAGGGCAGCTACACTAGCACGTTTGACCAATGCAATGTTCTGAGAATGAAAAGCAAAGAAGAAAATCATTCATGCTATATTGCTTCTGTATCACCTCCAGCAGTGACAGCTGGTGTAGGAACAATTTATGTTCCATTATAAACTGGGGGGTTTGAGCCCTGAGTGCTGATTGGCTGACAGCCGTGGTATATTACTGCTGTAATTACGTTGGTAACCAGTTTATAATAGCAATAAGGCACCTCGGGGGTTCGTGGTATATGCCTAAGGTATACGGCTAAGGGCTGTATCCAGGCACTCCTGTTTATCCTTCGTAACTGGTGGGGTAAAGTTGATTATTTCCATGCCTCGCTAATGTAAACATGTCTACCTGTTTCTAGCAGAAAGTAAAGGAGAGCACGGAGGGGAGAGAGGAGCTGAGGAACTCTATCAGTAAAGAGCCCATCTATGAGTGGGAGGGTTCTCAGCGCGAGAGTCTGGGGCCCATCACCTATGTGACCAAAGTCCAACTGCAGCACCTCCCATGCCAGGTACATCACCATTCACCTTTTTGTGCTTTATGAAGCATCTATGACACATTATAACCTGTCACTGAAACATTATAACCCATCACTGAAACATTATAACCTGTCACTGCAACATTATAGCCTGTCACTGAAACATTATAACCCTTTACTGAAACATTATAACCGGTCTCTGACACATTATAATCTGTCAATGAAACATTATGATCTCTCACTGAAACATTATAACTTGACAGTGAGACATTATAATCTCACTGAAACGTTATAACCTGTCTTGTCACTGAAACTGTTAGGCTATGGTTCAACCCAGCACTCAGAGAAACAAACACGACAAAGGGAGTGGAAGAAACAAAAATACTTTAATAAAAGTTCAAATTGTCTTAGTCCAAAAACAACTGAAGTAAAGGAACAGAGTGGGCTAGTCGGCTCCGGAGGAAGGAGAGGCTGAGGCAGGCAGGCAGGCAGGCAGGCAGACCGGCAGGCAGGAAGGCAGGCAGGTTGGGAGGTATGTCTGAACTGAAGACAAAACAAACGACAGGTTAAGGAGAGTGGAGAGCCAGGCTGAAGACAAAGACAAAATAACTTTACTGGTGAGCCAAGTTACCGCTCTGGTAAGAACAACGATCTGGCGCCGGTGGAGAGCCATGCCCCGGAATTAGTAGTGCAGGTTGATGAGAGAATAGGATGCAGCTGCGTAGGCAGGAATCACTGGAAACAACCCGCAGCTGCACAGGAGAGGCAGATCCTGAGCACGCCCCTGATCCACTCCAGACACACCCACATAAAGGGGACAAACACACATACAGATACAACAGACAGAGGGGACAAAACAAGGAGGAAGGGAAACAGAAAAGGGAGAGACAAGCTGCCCACATAACAGTACCCCCTCAATGGTCGCCACCTGGCGACCCACCAGGCCTGTCAGGGGTTGCCGTGATGGAAGTCCGTGATCAGCTGAGGATCCAACACAAAACGCTTAGGGACCCAAGACCTCTCCTCTGGTCCATAACCTTCCCAATCGACTAGGTATTGGAGACCCCTACCCCGCCTCCGAGAGTCCAGGAGCCTACTGACGGTGTAGGCCGGATGGTCGTCAATGAGGCGAACAGGTGGAGGTGGATCAGCCGGCGGACACAAAAGGCTGGAGGACACAGGTTTCAGTTGGGAGACGTGGAAAGTAGGGTGTATCTTCATGGCTGAAGGCAACTTCAAACGAACCGCAGCGGGGTTGATGATGGACTCCACCACAAACGGACCCAGGTACCGAGGAGACAGCTTGCGTGATTTGGTACGAAGAGGTACGTTCTTAGACGACAGCCAAACCTCTTGACCAGGATGAAACACAGGTGCGGGAGTCCTGCTCCTATCCGCTGTCATCTTGTTCCTGTCGGTGGTCCGAAGCAACGCTTCCCGAGCGTCGCGCCACACTCTCTGGCAGCGGCGGAGGTTCTCCTGAACCGAAGGAACAGCCAATTCCTTCTCCTGAGCAGGAAACAGAGGGGGTTGATAACCCATGGTAACTTCGAAGGGTGAAAGACCAGTGGCAGAGGTGGTGAGGGAGTTGTGGGCGTACTCTATCCAAGGCAGATGTTTGGCCCAGGATGATGGATGTTGAGCAGCCACACAACGAAGGGTTGCTTCGAGGTCTTGATTGGCTCTTTCTGTTTGACCGTTGGTCTGGGGATGAAACCCTGAGGATAGACTAACGGAAGCACCCAAAGCAGAACAGAAAACCTTCCAAACCCGGGAAGTAAACTGTGGGCCTCTATCAGATACGATGTCCACAGGTATTCCATGGGGACGGAATACATGTTGGACTAGGAGGTCCGCTGTCTCACTGGCAGACGGTAATTTTGGTAATGCTATATAGTGAACAGATTTAGAGAATCTGTCCACAATGGTAAGTATAGTATCATTACCTTCAGACTTGGGTAGGCCGGTGACAAAATCCATGGCTATGTGGGACCAGGGACGGCTGGGAACTGGGAGGGGTAGCAGCAGCCCCGAAGGGGACTGATGGGAGGCTTTGCCCGAGCACAGGTTGAACAGGCTGCCACAAAAGCCCGAACGTCAGTTTCCATTGAAGGCCACCAAAATTGTCTCCTAAGCAGCGTCAACGTACGTCTCATCCCAGGGTGACCAGCAAAACGGGAGGTGTGAATCCACTGCAACACCTGAGACCGGACCGTCTCGGGAACAAAGAGTAGGTTGGGAGGTCCATCACCCGGTCCCGGGTCCGTGGCAAGTGCAGTCTTCACAAGAGACTCGATCTCCCACTGTACTGCCGCCACGACGCATGAGGAAGGTAGGACTGCCTCAGGCTCGCTGGTCTCCGAAGGGTCAGCAAACTGGCGGGACAAAGCATCTGGTTTAACATTTCTTGACCCCGGTCTGTATGTAAGAATAAAGTTAAACCTACTAAAAAACAGGGCCCATCTAGCTTGGCGTGAGTTGAGTCTCTTAGTGGCTTGGATGTAAGCCAAGTTTTTGTGGTCTGTCCAGACCACAAACGGCAGTTCAGCTCCATCCAGCCAGTGCCGCCATTCTGCCAATGCTAGCTTGACCGCCAGCAGTTCTCGGTTTCCAACGTCGTAATTCCGTTCTGTGGGTGACAATTTCTTGGAGAAAAAAGCACAGGGGTGAAGCTTTTGGTCAGTGGGGGAGCGCTGGGAGAGGACTGCTCCCACACCTGAGTCCGACGCGTCCACCTCCACAACAAACTGTAGAGAGGTATTGGGGTGTATCAACACAGGGGAGGTGGAAAACAGTTCCTTCAAAACCCCTACCGCCTGCTCCGCCTCAGGGGACCACAGAAAAGGGACTTTAGGGGATGTGAGTCTAGTAAGGGGTGCCACCACTTTACTAAAACCCTTAATGAACCTACGGTAGAAGTTAGCAAAGCCCAAAAATCGTTGAAGTTGCTTACGGGTGGTGGGTATGGGCCATTCCGTCACTGCCCGGATCTTCTCGGGTCCGCCTTCACCTGCCCGCTCTCAATGATGAAACCAAGGAACGATGTAGACTGTTTGTGGAACTCACACTTCTCTGCTTTGACGTACAGCTTGTTCTCCAAGAGCCGTTGAAGGACTTGACGGACGTGTGACTCATGCTCCTCGGGTGACTTGGAAAAAACAAGAATATCATCCAGGTATACAAAGACAAAACGGTTCAAAAAATCCCTAAGAACATCGTTCACCATGGCTTGGAAAACAGCAGGGGCGTTTGAGAGCCCAAAGGGCATGACCAAATACTCAAAATGTCCCAGTGGAGTGTTGAAAGCGGTTTTCCACTCATCTCCCTTTCGGATCCGGACAAGGTGATAAGCGTTCCTGAGGTCGAGCTTGAGAAAACTGTGGCGCCATGCAGAGGTTCAAAAGCAGAGTTGATGAGTGGAAGGGGATACTTGTTTTTAACAGTTATGTTGTTTAAACCCCTGAAATCGATACAGGGGCGTAACGACTTGTCCTTCTTTTCCACGAAAAAGAAACCTGCACCCAAAGGAGACGACGAGGGACGGATTATGCCCGAGACCAGAGAATCACCAATGTACTGCTCCATTGCCTCTCTTTCCGGTCGGGACAGATTGTATAAGCGACTAGAGGGCAAGGGAGCACCAGGAAGCAGTTCAATAGGGCAATCATAAGGCCTATGTGGTGGTAGAGACAGAGCCTTGTCCTTACTGAAAACCTCCGCTAAGTCATGGTATTCTTTGGGGACAGATGACAGATCAAGAGGAGCTGAGGGATGAGTTGGGTTACACTTAGTGGGGGAACCGCTGACCTAAGGCACTCTGAATGGCAGTTAGTGCTCCAACTGAGAATGGTGTGACGTGTCCAATCAATTTGTGGGTTGTGAAGAGCCAACCAGGGGAAGCCAAGGATAAGGGAGGTAGCTGAGCCAGACATAACTCTTAGCTGAATGCTTTCACAATGATTGCCAGAAATCACTAGGGAAACGGGGGTGGTTTGATGAGTTATCTCCGCGAGGAGGCGCCCATCAAGGGCTGTGACCCGAATGGGGGTAGGTAGTGGCTCCATGGGGATACGAGCTTGTGTAACGAACTGGTGGCTAATAAAGTTGTCTTCTGCACCTGAGTCTATGAGAGCTGAGAGTGGCAGGGAATGACTCTGGAAACGTAAGGTTACAGGTACTTGTAATCGGGGAATGATGGGTTCAGGATCTAACTCTGGGCTCGCAAGTAGACCCACCGTTACGAGCGAGCCTTGTCTTTTGGCCGCTTAGGGCATGTAGCCAGAATGTGTGTGGCGTCTCCACAGTACAGGCACTCACCCGCCTGGAGCGCCGTTGCCGCTCTGCTGGAGGTAGTCGAGCTCGACCCTCTTGCATAGGTTCCTCCTCTGTGCTCGGGATGGAATCAGGAACAAGAAGCTGCCGGCTCCGGGGAGGCGAGACTCGAGTGGTTGAAGGCTGGGGAACTCGTCCTCCTAGATGCGGCCGACCGCCTCTCTCCCGACGCCTCTCCCGCAACCGGTTGTCTAGCTTAATGGACAGGGAAACGAGAGAATGTAAATCATGTGGCTCAGTCACGAGCAGCCAGTTCATCCTTAATAGCTTCATTCAAACCGTTTAGAAATGCTCCTTGAAGTGCCACATTGTTCCACTTGGAGTCTGCTGCCAAAGTCCAGAACTCAATAGAGTACTCAGCCACACTGTTAGAACCCTGCCTCAAATTAAAAAAGTATCTTGGAGGAATTACCCACATGGTCAGGATGGTCAAAAACAGTCTTCAATTTAGCAGAAAAATCAGCGAAAGTCAATCCAGTCAAAGTTTGATTTGAGCATACAGACTCAGCCCAAACCAGAGCTCTCCCTCTTAACAGCCCCAGAACATAATGTACCTTAGAAGAATCAGTAGAAAACGACAGTGGTCTCTGCCCGAAAAAATCAAGTCACACTGAAGCAAAAATCCCCGGCACTTGTCCAATTCTCCATTGAACGGTTCAGGCGACGTGACAGGGGGTTCCCGATGGAACGAAGCCTGCATAATGTCAGAGGAAACAACTTGGGGTGCATCAAACTGAGGGACAGAGAGAGATGGAGAGCTGATAACAGACAATTTAGAGACTTGTGTAGTTAACTGAGTCACCTGGTTCAGCAGTTGATGATTATCTTCCAAAAGAGTCCGAATCAATTGGTCATGCTGTCCTAGCAACGTTCCTTGAGCCTGGATAGCTTGTTGGAAGCTGTCTTCGTTTGCCCCGTGCTGTTTCTCTGTTGGGTCCATGGCCAGATCGTTCTGTTAGGCTATGGTTCAACCCAGCACTCAGAGAAACAAACACGACAAAGGGAGTGGAAGAAACAAAAATACTTTAATAAAAGTTCAAATTGTCTTAGTCCAAAAACAACTGAAGTAAAGGAACAGAGTGGGCTAGTCGGCTCCGGAGGAAGGAGAGGCTGAGGCAGGCAGGCAGGCAGGCAGGCAGACCGGCAGGCAGGAAGGCAGGCAGGTTGGGAGGTATGTCTGAACTGAAGACAAAACAAACGACAGGTTAAGGAGAGTGGAGAGCCAGGCTGAAGACAAAGACAAAATAACTTTACTGGTGAGCCAAGTTACCGCTCTGGTAAGAACAACGATCTGGCGCCGGTGGAGAGCCATGCCCCGGAATTAGTAGTGCAGGTTGATGAGAGAATAGGATGCAGCTGCGTAGGCAGGAATCACTGGAAACAACCCGCAGCTGCACAGGAGAGGCAGATCCTGAGCACGCCCTGATCCACTCCAGACACACCCACATAAAGGGGACAAACACACATACAGATACAACAGACAGAGGGGACAAAACAAGGAGGAAGGGAAACAGAAAAGGGAGAGACAAGCTGCCCACATAACAGAAACATTATAACCTGTCACTGAAACATAGCATGTAACTGAAACATTATAATCTGCCACTGAAACATTATAACCTGACAGTGAGACATTATAATCTGTCACTAAAACATTGTAACCTGTCACTGAAACATTATAACCTAACAGTGAAACATTATAACCTGTCACTGAAACATTGTAACCTGTCACTGAAACATTATAACCTAACAGTGAAACATTATAACCTGTCACTGAAACATTATAACCAGTCATTGAAACGTTAGAACCTGCCACTGAAACATTATAGCCACTAAAACATTACCTGTCAGTAAAAAAATATAACCTTTGATGTTAGAACATTTGGACATCTTCTCTGGAAGTTTGACATTGATATTCAAATATCACTAAAACAAAGAAGCCTGACTGCACACAATTCACTTGCGCATAAACAAAGAAGATGAATAAGAGAGTGTATTCATGGTCTTGGCTGTTGCTAAGTTGTTTTGCGAAACAAGATGATTCGTAGAATTGTCCACTAGACAGTTATGACTCCTACCTGTTATCAGACAGACAGCAGGGATCTGAGAATGAGTAAAAATAACATCATCAATCAGTAGCATTTACCTCAGAGCTCACTCTCACACACACAGTATTGTATAACTAACATTGTGGGGACACACAATTCAGTCCCATTCAAAATCCTGTTTTCCCTAACCCTAACCCTAACCTTAACCCCAAAACCTAACCTTAAACCTAACCCTAGCTCATAACCCTAAACCTAATTCTAACACTAATCCTAACCTTAACCCTAAACCCCCTAGAAATAGCATTTGACCTTGTGGGGACACACACACACACACATACACACACACACACACACACACAAACAAACACACAGTCTTGTATAACTAACCTTGTGGGGACACACAATTTAGTCCCATTCAAAATCCTATTTTCCCTAACCCAAACCCGTAACCTTACCCCCGAAAACCTAACCTTAACCCTAGCTCCTAACCCTAAAACTAACCCTAGCTCCTAACCCTAAACCTAATACTAACCCTAGCACTAATTCTAACCTTAACCCTAAACCCCCTAGAAATAGCATTTGTCCTTGTGGGGACTAACAAAATGTCCCCCGTTAGTACATTTTTTGTTTGTTTGCTATTCTTATGGGGACTTCTGGTCCCCACAAGTATAGTTAAACACGTCCACACACACACACACACACACACAGTACATAAGGAGTGGGCAGTGTTGTCTGCTGTGACTCTATACCTTGAGGGAGGGTATGGGCAGTACAGGAGTCTACTACAGTTACTGAGACTCCTACAATACAGCAGCCAAAGAAATACATGCTGCCCATTGCTGACTAGGCTTAATCCTATCAAAAAACATTGCTCATGTAGCCTGCGGGTGAATCTGCAAATTAATGTTTGGTGGGAAATAGCGGTAGGCCGGTTGAAGTCTCTGAGAGGGTAGTTTGTGGGCTCGTAAACTGGGTGTGTGAAAGGCAGTTGCTTGGCTCAAGCAACAACTTGACTCACCTCACTGCTGGAATGTCAGGTGTCTGTCAGGCACACACACACACACACGGTCGGGGAGATAACGTCCCACTTGCATTTAGCTACTGTTTCAATCTAAGGCCTTCTATATTTGACACAGAAAGCCCAGTAGAATTGTGTAACAGCAACACAGCATCTGACGTGAACACACATACATTAGCTCTAAGACATGACACTTAATCTTACACTGAACACAAGATACAAGGTAAATCAAATAAAATCAATTCAAGCTTCATTTATACAGCACATTTCAGACATTGAATGCAAAGCAGTGTGCTTCACAGGAAAAAACGAATAAAAAACGATTAAAATAAAAACTGAAATATTTATTACACTAAAAAACTAAAGAATAACAAAAACTGAATGACTAAAAAGCACCCATAGGAAAAGCAAAGCTAAAAAGTTGTGTTTTAAGATCTCTTTTAAATATGTCCACAGTTTTGGCCCCCCTCAGGTTCTCTGGCAGGCTATTCCAGAGGCTGGGGGCATAATAACTAAAGGCTGCCTCTCCATGCCTCTTGGTCCTAGGCTATGGGATAGTTAAAAGGCCAGTGCCAGAGGACCTGAGGGACCTACTGGGTACATAAATTAAAAGTATGTATCATGTATTGGGGTGCACAATCGTGGATTGATTTAAAAACCAATAGAAGAATCTTATAATTATTTCTAAAACTCACAGGCAGAGATCTTAAAACCGGTGTAATGTGTGCTCTCCGTCTGGTCTTGGTCAGGACCCGTGCTGCAGCATTCTGTATGTTTTGCAGTTGACCAATGGCTTTCTTGGGTAGACCAGACAGGAGAACATTACAGTAGTAAAGCCTGCTTGTAATGAAGGCACGGATGAGTCTCTCTGTATCAGCCTGAGAAAGAAACAGCCGCGCCGTGGCAAGATACTGTACATTGCGAGGTACGAATGAATGTATATTGAATTAGCAATTGAATGCAGTGAGAGTTGATTGTTGATATTGTGTCCACTACAGGAGCAGAGTGACAGACTACTGGTGATGTACCCCACCACTCTGATCATCCTATCAGAAGAGTGCCACGGCCTGTTCTATAAGGTACTTTTAAAAACGTCCCGTTGAACCATGGATAGACTCTTAGCTAGCCTGGTCCCAGGTCTGTTTGTGCCATCATGTCATGCCAATGAGTGACAAGGAGTTGGCATGAAATCATAAACAGACTGACACTCAGGCTTACTCTTAGCTACAGTATAGATATTTACCATACAGTAGATGTACTGCTCTGACCCTTGTTTCACCTCTAGCTCGTATGAGTGACTCATAGCCTATGACACCTTGATTACGCTCAAGGACATACTTTGTCATGTTTGCAATCGTCTCCCTCTGATCTGTCTGTGTGTCAGAAGTGTGTGTAACAGTGTGTGTGTGTTTGTGTGTGTGTGTGATCGCAGGGGAAACTTCCACTCAACATGATCACTGTGACCACACCCTGCCAGGACGTCAAGCCCAACACCTTCATGATCGAAGGTAACTTCACCGCTGAGCTATACTCATTTTAAAATCTAAATTACAAATTAAGTTGACTTAAGTGCAAATTGCCTCATGCACACTCCAATGAGTGACTGAATCCATTAACTGGCTCTGCTTTCCCAGGCAAGCTGATAAACCCTATCGTGGTGTCCTGTCTTGATAAGAGGGAGTTCTGCGACTGGATCCAGTACTTTAAAGCCTCTGATGTCCCCGTGCTCAGCCCCCCGCCCCCCGTTTATGACATAATCTACACCCCCACGCCGAGAGAGGTGAGACCCACCCACCCCCCCGTTAGCTCAGGACCGTCCTAGATTAGAACAAGAAGAGTTGGAGAACTGATCCGAGAACAGCAATGTGTTTGGTAGCCCTGATTTGACGATAGCCTCCTTCTATTCTATTGGAACCCCTATGGACAGCATTATATTGGAGGCTATTGCCGTATCAACGCTGTGCATCTTGCATTCATTTACACATTCTAAGTTACCTTGTTTTGGTTTGGTGAAATCCGTTTTTGTCTTATTTATGATCCATTCATGTACAACTCAAACTACATTTCACCTCAGTTTTAACTGTGTCCGACTGTCCGTTTGATTGGTTTCATTTGTTAACGCGTCATGTTGTATTGTTCCAACTAGGCTCCAGAGTTTGACAGGTGGAGTCGGAACAGCCAGAGCCAGGGTCGGAACAGCCAGGGTCGGAGTGAGTCTCTGAGGCTGGGCCAGTCCCACAGAGGACAGGGGTCAGGGTCTGGATCCCACCACCTCCAGTTCCCCCCCAGACACGAGGACAACCCTCTGTCCCCAGGGTACACAGAACCCCTATGTGTAAGTGTGCATTTGAACACTTTCTACCAGACCTGGATGAAATACATATGTCAAATACATTCAGATACTCAATCTGCGATTGGTTTAGGTTGTCCAGGGCCTGGTTTCCCGATAGCGATGGAACTTAAGAGTGTTTTAACGATGCATCGTTCCTATAACGGCCGGAGATGTCACATGCTTCCCAAAACACCACGTAGAGAGAGCGTTCACAAGTGTGTCATTGGAGCATGTGTCAATACTGATAGGATCAAAAGAAAGGCAGCGCTGCTCTTGGATCAGCTTTCTCCATTCAAATCTTACCTTAACATTCGATTTATTCCACAATCCTGACGACGGATCAGCTCCTAGAGAGATATTAGGCAAAAATTACAGACAGCAGCCCACAATTAGCTAAATAAAACTCTATTAAATGAACATGAAAATGCAAACTCTAAGCTCAATGAAGTGCACCTCAAAAACAGTGTTTGAAAGTATTTGACATGTATTTAACCGAGGTCTGCTTTCTACTAAGAAACTAGAGTGAATCTGAGTGTGTACTACTGGTATGTGAACTAGCCCACGTAAAGTTAATTTATTTACTTTTACGCTACGACGTGTGGTGTTGTAAGGCTCTGCTCTGTGGTGGGGGTATTTACGTAGCTGGTATAAAGCATGTATCTGATGTCCACAGGACTCTATCATGAAAGAGCTTGTTTGTTTTGGTGGAGTTGGGCAGAGCAGTAGGAGCACTTTTCGTTTCCAAAGGTGAATTATTAACCAAGGTCTAGACCGTGCCTCTCCTGTTACAACCCAAGCCAACGCTGAAGTCCTGAAGCCTCCCGAAAACGAGATCAAAACATGTTTGTTTTTTCCCCTCTGATATAACACCATAAAGACACATTTGACCATGAAAAATGATGAGCACGTACTTGCTGCCTTAGCAATCAACAGGTTACCTGAGAACAGAGAGACCTTAAGAATCAACAGAAGTGCCGTACGCTATCAAGACCTTGAGCGGACTCCTTACAGAGCGAAGGACCCTGCAGACTGGTCGCTCATCCAATTAGCTTATAGTGGGAAAACATTTTGTTCTTGGTGTGTGTGGCCTACTTTTAGCTACTGAAATGCACCTCCTCGGTAACAATTAAGATGATTGAAACCTTCCTTGCTTACACTTTGGCAACAAATAACATCAGCTAGACTTTGGGTGCTATTCAAGCAAAGCAGGAATACAACTTTACTTTTCAGGGCGGGTATAGGAACAATAGCATCATATCAGGTTCGCCAGATTCCAGATTTGTTTGAACACCACTCTTTGGGCCGATTTCCCGGATCCAAATTAAGCCCTGGACTAAAAAGCATGCTCAATGGAGAATATCTTGGTGCGTTTTAGTTCAGGACGAGGCTTAGTCTGGGTCCGGGACACCACCCCTTTGTGTTAATTTGTATCACCCCGGTTAGTTGTGATGTCACTGAGCATACTTGACCTTTGCCCTCTGTCTGTGTGTCCTTACAGTACATCTCCAGTCGGCCCACGTCCACCGAGACGGCCGGACTGGGAAGCCGCAGCAACAGTGTGTCGTCCCACACCAGGCCTGAGCGCGACCTCCGACCTTTGTCGCTGCGCTACTCCTCCCCACAGCATTGCTCCTACCTCACCCCTGAGGGGCCGGTGTACAACATGCCCTACTCAGGCCTGCACTGTGACCGTGCCAGCACCCAACAGCGTCTGGAGAAGGCCCCTCTCGTCAAGGTACTAACTTCAGTCTGGTGCCTAACTTGATAATGGAATATTCCCTCTGGGACTTTGCTTTGCTGTATGTCATGTGTGCTAGATCTGAAACAGCCTACCACAAAACAACAGGGCTGTCAGTTAAAGGAGTAGGAGGATAGTTGCCTGCGGTGTAAAACGATTTGTTACAGTACCTCTCCAGCTTAATTCAGTTGATATGTCTCAGGGGAGATATTACCCCGTAAGTGCTGGACAGGAAACAACTTTCCGTAACCTTCAGTTGTCAGTGGGTTCCTAAACTAAGTCAGACAGACCCCCCCCCACCACTAAAGACAGATCAGTGTAGCAGGCTAGCGGCATACACTCCACGATTCACACACTGCACACTAACTAGGACAGTTGTCACGCTAGTAGACTACACCCCCCAACTCCCCCCCACCCCTCTGTAGATCATGTCTGAGATTAGCCCCATCTCTCCGCTCGGTAACCCTACCCCAAATCCCAGCACTAAGTGCAGCTTAAATGGCCATTCATGTACTGTGCTGAGAGCAAAGACTGACTGTGAGTGGCGTAATAATAATGATGACCCCTGGAAATCCCTGTGTGATCAGTCCAACAGCTGGAGCACCCCGCAGACGTCCCTGAAGTACACGTCTCTTTCCGCCCCCCAGCGGCACTCGGATATGTGCGCCCCCCGGCAGCCCCTGTCACCCCTGTATGACGAGCCCTGCACCCCCGACATCTATGCCCAGGAGGAGGAGAGCCGGGTCAGGCAGCAGCCAGCGGTAAGTGGGTCATGATACTGGATTCATACGTCTCAGTTTACACCACAAGCGCACCCGTGAATTGAAGTTTTCTGTCTAGGTGTGTCTAGACTCTAGTCTCCATATTGACACATTGGCAAGGTTGAGGTTCATTTCTCTTCTGTGGCTTCATATGCATGACTGTCATTGGACAGATACTTCATCCAATTGATAAATGCTCATAATGTTCAATTCCTTTCAAACTATCAAATCTATTTAGCCCTTTTAACATTCATCACAAAGTACTTTACATCTACTACTACCAATTGGACCTGATGGCTTTCTAATGCTCTCTTCCTCTGACCCTCAACAGCAGTGTGTGAGAGGACCACCACAGCAGCAGCAGGACCCTCATCTCCTACCCTCCTCCTTCCAGCTGCGCACCCCTCCCCTGGGCAAGCGCTGCCGGAGGAGCCTCGTACTCATCCAGGGCCAGGGGCTAGAGATGGAGGGCCCTCAGGGGCCAAACCAGAGAGCTGAGGCCGTCTCCAGACTGAGGCTGCTGCCTGCACCCAAAGCAGTGCAAGAGGAGGTGAGAAACTGAAACTCAATGGCTCACATTCACAAAGTGTGAATGCTGATCCTAGATCACTCCTACTCTGAGACGCTTTATTGATACGGGCCAATGCGTCTTACAGTGTGGAGTTGTAAATGCAATAGTTTTTTGACCTTGTATGTATGGTATGGATGTGGCCGGGATTCAATCCGAACTGTGTTGTAGCATTGTAGCGCTTGATATTCAAAGGTCATTTCTAATTTGGACTATAAATGTAGTTATTGACATAGCCTTGTTCTGTTCAACGTTCTCTACCTACAGTATATAGTACTCTAAATACCCCAATTCATGTTGTTAAGTAAAAAAGAATACAAGATAAAAATTGCTGACACCATTCAAACCAATGAGGGTTCAGAACTTTAAAGCCAATTATCTCAGGATAAACTTTTTGCAGATTTAACCTTATATTCCCAAGCTCTCGAATTAAGCCGACATCTGCAGCCTTTACCTTGAATGCAATCTCCGCAAACGCAACAACATTGCCTTTAAAAGGCACATTGTCGGCAGCGCTGTAAGGCTTGAATTCCGGCCATAGTTAATGCATTATGGATCAATCATATTTATTTTGAATACTAAGGTATAATCTCCATGTGTTGTACTCTATAATAATCATCTCTAAAGTACTATGTGTTGTTCTTGTACATGTGAAACAGCTTTGTGTCCTCATATTTTGACAGAGGGTCTTCCCCATGATGCCTGCTATGAACACCACCCAGATGCTCAATGGTTTCTCGTCAGGTAAGAATGTCAAGCATGCTCATGTAAACTTGCACTATCACAATGGAACAACATTCTTCACCTTGTGCAGTTAGGACCAGAAAAGGATACACTTCAAGTTGTGACACAGATAGTAAATGCTATGTTTTTAAAACTGAAACAACAAATAACTTGGTTACCTTTAGCTTACTACGTACTTAGCATTTCTTTCTGACAAAAAAAGGAACGCTCACCATTTCAAACCTCTCTATGATATTGTCACATTGTCATTAGCACACTTAAATCCCACTAAAATCAGCCTTAGTTGGTAACAATCTACTTCAAAAACCTCAATGACACAGAAGTCTGTTCATAGGGAGACTGTAGTTTTACCCCTTCCAAGAAAAACAGGGCACATTTACACATACAGTATAGGCCTGTATAGTATGGAACATTGGAGTATTGGACTGGGTGTGTCTGTCACCATGCAGTCAGACAGGCTATCTCTGCAGAAAGAAAAGTGCAGGAAATGCACAGGTGTGCCAATGAAATGGAGCTTAGGCTAGCGTTAAATGCCATGTGTGCAGGTGTCTCATGGGGGTGAAACCCAGTGTAAGAGAACACTGTTCCAGACAGTGTTACTACTAGCTGTGATTGACAGCGCACAACTGGCCTACTCTCTCTAGCACATATCTATGGGTCCTTTTATCTAATATAAAAACAGGATGAGTTTTAAAGATCTCCAAATATAACCCACTATATAATCGGATATTAGGACATTCCAGGTGATCATTTCAAGCCGTATGTCTTTCTTAGGAGAAAACAGAGGACGAACGTGGGTGATGTTGTATAGGCATGCCACAGTACCGGTTTTACAGTACAGTATGATTGTATGTTAGGCCGAAGAAGGCAGTTCACACACACCATGAGAGAGTTATATACATTGGACCTGGTCCAAAACTGTTGCCCAATCTGGGCGAGGTCTTCTATGCTTCTTCCTCTACTGCTATAAAACTAAAAGCCTGGGAATCGTTTCTCTTGACCCCACAGATCACAACTCGTACCTTGAACCGTCCGAGCCAGATGACCAGGAAATGGACTATGACAACATTTGGGAGTACGACTGCAATACTGGGATGATTCAACCCGTGTCTGGAATTTCGCCACACCGGACGGGATTAGACTTTGGGGCCAGAGGCCTGGGTGCCATGGCTACCAACCAGCAGAGATGGTTCTAAAACCAAACAATGGACCGGCGCTCGTCTGGACGTGTGCAAACAACAGATCCGCATCAGAGAGCCATAAAAAAAAAACACACTACTGCATATCATGCTTGTGTTGCAAATGGCACCCTATTCCCTATTTAGTGCACTGGGCTCCGTTTAAAAGTCGTGCTCTATAAAGGGAATAGGGTGCCATATGAGATGCAGCCCATATCATCCACAAACCTCATGAACAATGTATTTGTTAGATATTCAATAGTCAGAAGAATGCTTTATGTGGGTGTGATAAGAGTAAGGTATTTGTATTTAAGCTGCACTACGGTGTACTGTATGTTTACGCAGATAAACATGATTCGGCAAAAACATTTCCCCACATAACAGTATGAAAAGGTAGGAAACAGCCTACCACTGCCTGATAATGTAGCATTAATGAAAGTGCAAAATGTACATCGTTTTTATCCTAGGGTGCTTGAAAATGTATTTCTTTCCTACTGTATGTAGGCTACTGTGCACTGCGTTGGGCTTTATATTTTACATTTTGTGAGTTTTTGTATTATTTATGAACATTTTCTTGAACGCTGTCCTGTTTCCATGTTTTTTTATTGTGTTAACTTTTTGATTAATATATGATATAGGTATTGTATTCTATCATCAGACACCTTGTCTTTGGTTGTAAGCTGTAAAAAGCATTCCTCAAACCTAATAATAGCAACAGCTGTCATATTTATTCAATGTTATGAAATCACAAAGCAAACTTTGATGGCTTGAAAGGACTTTCTGCATTGTGCTACTACCTCTGCAAAATGTTGCTCTTCTTCGTGTCGATTCTTTCTTCTACTTTGTTTGAAGTGTTTATTTATAATAAAAAAATACATTACATTTCTCTTATTCTTGCCAAATGGTTTTAATATCAACTTGTATTGATATTATTTGCATTATTATACTTTGATTATTTTTTGTGATGTTTAGTAGTAAGTAAACTGAACAGAAATATAAACGCAACATGCAACAATTTCAACAATTTTACTGAGTTACAGTTCATATAAGGAAAGCTGTCAATTTAAATAAATTCATTAGGCCCTAATCTATTTATTTTACATGACTGCGCAGGGGTGCAGCCATGGGTGGGCCTGGGAGGGCACACTGGGGATCCAGGCCCAGCCTATCAGAATGAGTTTTTGCCCACAAAAGGGCTTTATTACAGACAGAAATACTCCTCAGTTTCACCAGCTGTCCTGCAGGTGAAGAAGCCAGATGTAGAGGTCCTGGGCTGGCGTGGTTACACGTGGTCTGCGGTTGTGAGGCCAGTTGGACGTACTGGCAAATTCTCTAAAACGATGTTGGCGGCGGCTTATGGTAGAGAAATGGATATCTGGCAACAGCTCTGGAGGATATTCCTGCAGTCAGCATGCCATTTGCACGCTCCCTCAAAACTTGAGGCCGGGTTTGGCCGGGGTAGGTCGTCATTGTAAATAAGAATCAAACCAGTGTCTGTAGTGACGCCTCTAGCACTGAGATGCAGTGCCTTAGACCACTGTGCCACTCGGGAGCCCATTAATAAACGTCAGATAATTAAATTAAGTTGATAGTAGAGTACTACTGTACAACAGACAAGCTCCTTTGAACGAAAATAAGACAATGGATCAGATGTATAAGTAAGATTGACTTCAAATCTGATATTTTCAACCGTACTGAGGAATGCAGTACAGCCATTTCAAGAAATGTGTATTAGTCAGGCTCTTTTTCATAAAATAAAATAAAATAAAATAAATACAAAAAGAGCACATATCAGTAGACGTGTTATTTCACCCAGGATCTTAAATCTGTGATGCTCCTCTCGTTCTCTGTCATGGCTCAACCTCGCTGTCTGCTGGTGAAAAACTGAACTGTATTGGAAATGAAATCACGCTTTATGGTGTGCCAATCTACGCACACTCTACACACTCACACTCCAATACACACACACATAACACACACACACATTTATACTGACTACACACACACACACACACACACACTCACAATCATCATATACGCTACTGCTACACTGTGTATCATACATCCTGATGCCTAGTCACCTTACCAATATACACTGCAGTTGGGCTGAAATACAAAGTCAGGATTGTGACCTTAACGTCAGAATTCATATGTTCAACATTTCAACCAATATTGATCATAACACACACAAATCGGCCAGTATGACATTTAATGTTGGGTTTAGTGTTGTTTATTGACTGTGTTTTAATTAGTAGGGGAGAATGTTGAACAAAGTAACACATGGTCAGTTGTAACAACTATACTGAACAAAAATATAAATGCAACATAAAATATCCCAGAAATTCTCTCAAAGTTTGTGCACAAATTTGTTTACATCCCTGTTAGTGAGCATTTCTCCTTTGCCAAGATAATCCATCCACCTGACAGGTTTGGCTTTTCAAGAAGCTGATTCAACAGTATGATCATTACACAGGTGCCCCTTGTGCTGGGGACAATAAAAGGCCATGCTAAAATGTGCAGTTCTGTCACACAACACAATTCCACAGATGTCTCAAGTTCTGAGGGATCATGCAATTGCATTGCTGACTGCAGGAATGTCCACCAGAGCTGTTGCCAGATAATTTAATGTTAATTTCTCTACCATAAACCGCCTTCAACATCGTTTTAGAGAATTTGACAGTACGTCCAACCGGCCTCACAACCCCAGACCATGTGTAACCACGCCAGCCCAGGACCTCCACATCCGGCTTCTTCACCTGCGGGATCGTCTGAGACGCCACCTTGACAGCTGATGAAATTGGGTTTGCACAACCTAAGAATTTCTGCACAAACTGTCAGAAACTGCCTCAGGGAAGCTCATCTGCGTGCTCGTCGTCCTCACCAGGGTCTTGACCTGACAGCAGTTCGGCGTCATAACCGACTTCAGTGGCCAAATGTTCACCTTCGATGGCCACTGGGATGCTCTGGATCGACGTGTATGACAGCGTGTTCCAGTTCCCGCCAATATCAAGCAACTTCGCACAGCCATTGAAGAGGAGTGGGACAACATTCCACAGGCCACAATCAACAGCCTGATCAACTCAATGCAAAGGAGATGTGTTGCGCTGCATGAGGCAACTGGTCACACCAGATACTGACTGGTTTTCTGATCCACCCCCCTAACTTTTTTTAAGGTATCTGTGACCAACAGATGCATATCTGTATTCCCAGTCATGTGAAATCCATAGATTAGGGCCTAATTAATTTATTTAAATTGACTGATTTCGATATATGAACTGTAACTCAGTAAAATCTTTGAAATTGTTGCATGTTGCTTTTATATTTTTGTTCAGTGTACATATCTAATCCTACCACTCCAGTATCCCTGCACATTGTAAATATGGTATTGTATCGGCGCTGACCCTGGAACTGACCCTGGAACTGACCCTGTTTATAGCTTGTTTACTTTCTCGTGTTCTTCTTATTTCTATTTCTCATGTGTTTTTGATCTACTTGACTTGAAATAAATATTATAGTACTACTGACATTGATGACTGCATTGTTGGGAAAGAACAAGCAAGAAAGGCATTTCACTGTACTTGTGCACGTGACAAAAACTTTAACTTGATCTGTTGCAAATTACCAAATGTATTTTGTGCACAGAAACTACAGAGGGAGTTAAAGGTGTTCTGTGTGTTGTTTGGGATTGCACTTTTTAAGTGTTGTTTAAACTTCATAGTGGTTTATAATCTGGTAGTATTGATTTTATTTTGAAGGTAGTCTATACATTATACTATATTGCCCTCTGGTGTAGAAAATCGGACAGAATACAGGAGACAGACAGCCGCCAACTCAGAAATATATTTGAAACGTAATACATCCGCAGAACAAACCATACAATGACAGTGTCATCTAACAGAGGTAATCAAAATGGAACTGCCTTCATAATGTATAAAAATATACACTGGCACAGTGCTAGTCTCCTAGCTACAGAAATCTGGTTTGAATGAGCGTTTTATACACATTTGTTTTGCAAGAGGGTATGTGATGAATTCATATAGAAGAATACTATTGAATATTCAAACATCTAAATTATTCTCAATTATATTCCCTCAGTACCTTTAATTTCAAATATTTGTAATTGAATCCCAAAATGTACACGCCATATTCATGACCTCCTCCTAAAGGCGTCCACATACATGGGTTAGCAGAACTCAGCTAGGTGAAGCGAATATCTTAAAAAATGGAAAAAAAGTGCCAATATTACTGTTGTTTGTCCCTCTTGAGCCACTGTTGCAACATCATAGCCCTAACACTTCTTCAAAATATAATTAATCTAAAGATAAATCACGAAATCTGTAATTAATTTTGATGTTTTTGCAGAGGAGGTCTTAGTCGCGCAAATTTACATCTCACTATGATGTTTGGTGCAATATTTCTCAAGTGAAAAAATGTGCATGAAAACTAGTCGTCTCTCGTTGAATGACAACAAACACTTAATTGAAGAATCCCGTCCATAGTTCCTACTCCTACTAGGAGTAGTATTGTTGACCAATCACCTTCGAAGGGGCATAGACTTCGGTTACCGAACTATGACTTGCCTCAAGAAAAATATATAGTGTGCAGGAACAGCTGGAAAAAAACCTGCCGAACACCAAAACCTCACAAGATGTTGTCATAATATATGCACAATCTGTTTCGACTGGGAAGCATGTGACAGGCTTAACATATTCATAGTGTGTATCTCTCAGAGCACTTTCCATTGGCATCTCATCTCTCTTCTCTACATTCTGGTACCATCTAAAAATAGAAATATCTCTGCATTTCTCTTTTTGTACACTAGTAAATATCATACATCTCTTGGCCAAGGATTTGGTCATTTAAACCCTTGTTATGGGCTGTATTTATCTATAAAAAATGAAGTATGTTTCTGATAGCCAAATTACATCAACTGACCTCAAAACACTAATCAAATGGCATACATACAGAAATACTTTTTATCATACAGAGTGCAATGGACCAAAAAATGAATGTCTAACTTCAAGATTAGGGCAATATGAGCCCTTATCATATCATAAGTCATAATGCAAACATTTCAGTTAAAGCAAAACATTGATTTTGTTCCTTTACATTTTTACAAGAGGACACCACAGATTTCACCCTGGGGGGCAAATGTCAGATAAATGCGGTCAGAGGGCCCCAAACATACAGTATTCAGTATTCCTTGTCAGTTTCCCATGGAAAAAGCGGGTGTGGAGTGACGTAGCTGTGCAGGCTGACTCACAGTCTCTGTATCAGATGGAGGGTGTTTGATGTAACGGCTTCTCTCAAGTTGCTTTTTCCCTGCCTCTCCTCCGCAGGTATCGGATGGCAGACAGCGCGCTTATGTTGGCCAGGAGAACTGTGTAACATTGTGTGGTAAAAAATTTCACGAGCCAATGCCAATGACATCTTCTTCTTATTGAATTGAACGTTTGAGAAATGTTGTATAATGTAATCATATAATAAACTAAGAAGAACAAATAGATTGTTCACATAAACATTTTACATACACTAGACATAATAATAATCTTCAAAAGTCATCAATAACATTGCCTTTAAACAACAGGTCTATAGAATTTCATCAAATGTGCAGTACATACCAGCCTTACAGGCATCTCCAGCTTGTGGGTTAGCTGACTTCAACACCCAGGAGGCGAATGTGATGCAGACTTAACACGTCTGACTGACTGAGGGGTCTAATCCTACAGAGGAGACTGTATGTTACTGTGTAAACAGTCAAACAAAATGTATCCCTTCAAGGTTGAACATTCTCTACCTTTCACATCATTGTGCCAACGTGTACCGTACTGTGCCGGCTTGAATATATATTTTTCACACTGTCAGCACGGTTCCAGCAGCTATGGAGGATACGTAAATATAAGAATATACAGTGGGGAAAAAAAGTATTTAGTCAGCCACCAATTGTGCAAGTTCTCCCACTTAAAAAGATGAGAGAGGCCTGTCATTTTCATCATAGGTACACGTCAACTATGACAGACAAATTGAGAAAAAAAAATCCAGAAAATCACATTGTAGGATTTTTAATGAATTTATTTGCAAATTATGGTGGAAAATAAGTATTTGGTCACCTACAAACAAGCAAGATTTCTGGCTCTCACAGACCTGTAACTTCTTCTTTAAGAGGCTCCTCTGTCCTCCACTCGTTACCTGTATTAATGGCACCTGTTTGAACTTGTTATCAGTATAAAAGACACCTGTCCACAACCTCAAACAGTCACACTCCAAACTCCACTATGGTCAAGACCAAAGAGCTGTCAAAGGACACCAGAAACAAAATTGTAGACCTGCACCAGGCTGGGAAGACTGAATCTGCAATAGGTAAGCAGCTTGGTTTGAAGAAATCAACTGTGGGAGCAATTATTAGGAAATGGAAGACATACAAGACCACTGATAATCTCCCTCGATCTGGGGCTCCACGCAAGATCTCACCCCGTGGGGTCAAAATGATCACAAGAACGGTGAGCAAAAATCCCAGAACCACACGGGGGGACCTAGTGAATGACCTGCAGAGAGCTGGGACCAAAGTAACAAAGCCTACCATCAGTAACACACTACTCCGCCAGGGACTCAAATCCTGCATTGCCAGACGTGTCCCCCTGCTTAAGCCAGTACATGTCCAGGCCCGTCTGAAGTTTGCTAGTGCATTTCGATGATCCAGAAGAGGATTGGGAGAATGTCATATGGTCAGATGAAACCAAAATAGAACTTTTTGGTAAAAACTCAACTCATCGTGTTTGGAGGACAAAGAATGCTGAGTTGCATCCAAAGAACACCATACCTACTGTGAAGCATGGGGGTGGAAACTTAATGCTTTGGGGCTGTTTTTCTGCAAAGGGACCAGGACGACTGATCCGTGTAAAGGAAAGAATGAATGGGGCCATGTATCGTGAGATTTTGAGTGAAAACCTCCTTCCATCAGCAAGGGCATTGAAGATGAAATGTGGCTGGGTCTTTTAGCATGACAATGATCCCAAACACACCTCCAGGGCAACGAAGGAGTGGCTTCGTAAGAAGCATTTCAAGGTCCTGGAGTGGCCTAGCCAGTCTCCAGATCTCAACCCCATAGAAAATCTTTGGAGGGAGTTGAAAGTCCGTGTTGCCCAGCGACAGCCCCAAAACATCACTGCTCTAGAGGAGATCTGCATGGAGGAATGGGCCAAACTACCAGCAACAGTGTGTGAAAACCTTGTGAAGACTTACAGAAAACGTTTGACCTGTGTCATTGCCAACAAGGGGTATATAACAAAGTATTGAGAAACTTTTGTTATTGACCAAATACTTATTTTCCACCATAATTTGCAAATAAATTCATAAAAAATCCTACAATGTGATTTTCTGGAAAGAATTTTCTCATTTTGTCTGTCATAATTGACATGTACCTATGATGAAAATTACAGGCCTCTCTCATCTTTTTAAGTGGGAGAACTTGCACAATTGGTGGCTGACTAAATACTTTTTTCCCTCACTGTAGATAGATCGAGAGGACCTATGAAATGGTAAACAATGGTGAAACTGGTCTGAATTATCATTGGGGATATGGCATTGTTCAGCTGTCTTAGGAGTACAATTGTCCCCACAGAGCACAGAGGAAATGGGCTTACTGTGATAATACAAGTTCACACAGGGAATATGTCCAGGGGGAGATCCGTGTGATTATCATTGAATTCACCCTCCCATAACAGCTACAGACAGAGCAGTTCTCATTACATTAGGTATGGGACTTCCTGTTCTTTCACACTGTGCCCTGATCAGGTTCCAGCTACCTGGGCTGATTCCAAACAATCTACGGTGTGACACTGAGACAGCTCTGTGGCATCCAGGTATTTCTGTGAAGCTTAAAGCGATGTTCCACTCCATACACAACCTAACATGATTTTTTCCAATTACTTTGGCTGTAGTCGACTCCTAAAGACAGTTTGTGGATATGTTTTTTTGCTTATTGAGGTATTTGGTTTTTAACTTCCCTTTCAGGCCTATTTGAATCATTGTTGATCAGCATGTTAAAGACACTGTGCTAATCACATGTATGGACAAGGTCACTGTTGCTTCTTAGAGCTGCTTGCTGGATGGGGTGGTGCTCCTTCGGACACCAATGTGGGCCTATTTCTACTTGCTCTTCGAAGGGGAACGTGAATAACGCTTGCCTCAGGGCAGCTTGAGAGGTCACCCACTGTTAGTGAAGACGGGTTATCACGTGCAACCATTCCTTTGGCACTTGGCTTAGCACTACTATGTGTGTCTGCTCAGTGTTCATTGACAGCTGGACTTAGGGGGTCCACTAAGATCACGATAGTGAGTAATGGATTATGGCTAAGGTTTTACCTGATATGAAATTGTTATCCTCTTTAGATTTTGTTACCTCTTCCCAGCTGGCAAAATTTGGCATGGTACTTCATGAAGACGTAATTTCTGTTTTTTTACCTGGTTTTCTGGTTGACATTAGGTAACCAGATTTCATACACTTAAAGATGTCTAAAGAATGGGGGGAAAAAACTGTATACAACTTGGCCATGACGTCAATAAAATATGTCAGTTTTCCCAGTTGAGTTATGCCTTTAAAAAATTGAAATAGCCTACTTGAAGACTCTCAGTGGTGAATGTGCATAATAATGTGTACGAGATAATAATTAAGAAAATGGCCATACAGGGATTAGCAACAGCCATCTGCAGATCCTGATATATCCTCTTCTGCTCTGCTTGCTGTTTGAAAATCCTGCCCTCTAGGTTGTGCAGCAGTCGATCAGGAAAAGGCTTGTATTGGATGCCCAGCGCGTATATGGGTCTGATGGTTCTGAGAAATGACCGCTTGCTCTGGTCCACAGGAACCAGAGACCAGGAGTTGGATCTCGGCCTTTTGCCGGTGGAATCTGTAAGCAGGACTTTACTTAGGGAGAAATATTTTTTTCAGAATAAATTCTCACTCAGACCGTAGTCTGTGCAAAAGTCCTCACATATGTCCGGATCCACTATGGCACCTTGGGTCTCGACTTATGGTTAAACTGTGTGAACACCCGGATCAGACTGCGGACTTGGTTATCTTCCTTGTCTGTCGGGCACTGCCTAAAAATAATGGTTGGGGGATGTCACTTGCGGAACTTAGTATTGCTACATTTTCAGGGTATATACCAGCCCCAACGCTACAGTGGGGAAAAAAAGTATTTAGTCAGCCACCAATTGTGCAAGTTCTCCCACTTAAAAAGATGAGAGAGGTCTGTAATTTTCATCATAGGTAGACGTCAACTATGACAGACAAATTGAGAAAAAAAAATCCAGAAAATCACATTGTAGGATTTTTTATGAATTTATTTGCAAATTATGGTGGAAAATAAGTATTTGGTCACCTACAAACAAGCAAGATTTCTGTCTCTCACAGACCTGTAACTTCTTCTTTCAGAGGCTCCTCTGTCCTCCACTCGTTACCTGTATTAATGGCACCTGTTTGAACTTGTTATCAGTATAAAAGACACCTGTCCACAACCTCAAACAGTCACACTCCAAACTCCACTATGGCCAAGACCAAAGAGCTGTCAAAGGACACCAGAAACAAAATTGTAGACCTGCACCAGGCTGGGAAGACTGAATCTGCAATAGGTAAGCAGCTTGGTTTGAAGAAATCAACTGTGGGAGCAATTATTAGGAAATGGAAGACATACAAGACCACTGATAATCTCCCTCGATCTGGGGCTCCACGCAAGATCTCACCCTGTGGGGTCAAAATGATCACAAGAACAAGAAGCAAAAATCCCAGAACCACACGGGGGGACCTGGTGAATGACCTGCAGAGAGCTGGGACCAAAGTAACAAAGCCTACCATCAGTAACACACTACGCCGCCAGGGACTCAAATCCTGCAGTGACAGACGTGTCCCCCTGCTTAAGCCAGTACATGTCCAGGCCCGTCTGGAGTTTGCTAGAGTGCATTTGGATGATCCAGAAGAGGATTGGGAGAATGTCATATGGTCAGATGAAACCAAAATAGAACTTTTTTGGTACAAACTCAACTCGTCGTGTTTGGAGGACAAAGAATGCTGAGTTGCATCCAAAGAACACCATACCTACTGTGAAGCATGGGGTTGGAAACATCATGCTTTGGGGCTGTTTTTCTGCAAAGGGACCAGGACGACTGATCCGTGTAAAGGAAAGAATGAATGGGGCCATGTATCGTGAGATTTTGAGTGAAAACCTCCTTCCATCAGCAAGGGCATTGAAGATGAAACGTGGCTGGGTCTTTCAGCATGACAATGATCCCAAACACACCGCCCGGGCAACGAAGGAGTGGCTTCGTAAGAAGCATTTCAAGGTCCTGGAGTGGCCTAGCCAGTCTCCAGATCTCAACCCCATAGAAAATATTTGGAGGGAGTTGAAAGTCCGTGTTGCCCAGCGACAGCCCCAAAACATCACTGCTCTAGAGGAGATCTGCATGGAGGAATGGGCCAAAATACCAGCAACAGTGTGTGAAAACCTTGTGAAGACTTACAGAAAAAGTTTGACCTGTGTCATTGCCAACAAAGGGTATATAAAAGTATTGAGAAACTTTTGTTATTGAACAAATACTTATTTTCCACCATAATTTGCAAATAAATTCATTAAAAATCCTACAATGTGATTTTCTGGATTTTTTTTTCTCATTTTGTCTGTCATAGTTGACGTGTACCTATGATGAAAATTACAGGCGTCTCTCATCTTTTTAAGTGGGAGAACTTGCACAATTGGTGGCTGACTAAATACTTTTTTTCCCCACTGTAACTGTGTCTGGCTCGCTTTCCCACAAGATACCAATAGAGTTGGGTGACTCATCGCTTGTGATAGGATCAGTGCTTGGATTATCAGCACTTTATCCGATTTTGAGCGAATTCTTCATCAAGATGTCGCCACTGGAGCGGTCAGGTTCAGAGTCGTCCAGGTGCGTGAAGTAGCCTGAGTCTGTGGCATCGGAGGTGTCGGCCTCCTCGCTCTCCGGTGGCTGGGGGAGAACAGTGGACTGTTGGGCATCACTGACCATACGCAGTCGCAAAATGTCATTAATGGTCAGCTTCTCCATCTCATTCCAAAAAGTGGAGATGGAGTACACAGGACGTGTTTCGTCAGGTGCTTTTTCAATTTCCCCACACTCTGCTGTTTTGACTGTGGTAACAATGTCCTCTGTTTTGACCTCTGTATCAACTTTCCCTCTCCCTCGTTGCTTTGCTTAGGGAAAGTTTTGCCTCTTGACCATTGAAGCTAGTTTGAATATCAGGTGTACCAGAGCTTTCAAATAACTTTGCTGGCAAGTCTAAGTCATTGATAAGTTTATCTGGTAGTGCTATCATAGATGCTTTGTTAGACTGAACCCCAACAATTTGGCTGCCTTCCATTTGCAAATCAGGGGAATTAGAAAGTTCATTCAATTAAATATTTGATTGAGTTAATGGAACATTCTCTGGAATAGATGAATCATGGTATTTTTCTGTGACATTATTACTTATGCGAATATCTTTTTTTTCATCTGCCTGATGAGAGTTCATAGCACTCTTTGGAGTAACAGAGTAACAAGAGACAGCAAAAAGAGACATTGCTAATAAAGGCCTCTCAATAGTTGCATCTGGAATTCAGGGCTCATAGAAACTATTGATTTTGCTAGGTAATGGTGTCTTGGTAGGTTTTAGTGTTGTGTTAGTGCTGACCACTTCTGATGGAATACTCCTAGCAAGAGTTGGGATGAGTCCATTTTTATTTTCTTGGTGTATCTCGAGGACTATGTTTTCATGAGGCAGCTGCAATGTGCCTGAAAAAATAACACCACTGCTAGCTTTCGAAATTAGTGATGTGTTCTTTCTGACTGCAGTGTTATGTTCTGTTGATTCTGGTGTGTTGAGCACCTCAGATGAGGCCTCCCTGTTTTGAGTCTCTCCATTCATTTCTTGCAGTTGTGGCCCAGATTCTCATTGATATTTTGCGATGTCGTCTGTGCCAAACTTTCCTTCCTCTGTGACTGGAAGCACAGGTGGTTGTCGACACAGGCAACCCAGGACAATCTTTCAATTCAGCCGATGCCTGTAATTGTAATGCACTGCTTGGCTAATTAGATGTTGACAAACCGCTGTCAACAGCTCGACCTGGTGGGGAGCTTGATCTATCAGTGCATTCACTGTTTGAAGGCAAGCTAGACTCGGCTGGTTTACAGTTAGCCTACGTACCAGGAGACTCTGCTTTTACTGGCCTCTCAATCAACTCATTCTTCTCAGTTAACTTTTGACTTTGACAGTCTCTTAGATGGGGAGTCGAAAGTTTTTCCACTACAGTCGGCCCAGGTGGCACATTGTTTCTGGCTTTCCCTTGGAGTATTTTTGCATAGGCAGGTGGACACTGAGAATTCTTTGTTTGGTGAGCTGAGGATTTGATATGCTCACATCCTGCCTCATTCACATAAACTGCAGTGTAATCTCTTGATAGTTGTACATGAGCATCCATTTCTGTTCCCCGTACACATCTCTCCTCCTCAGAGTTACTCTGATTGGCTAAGAACGGCCTCTCGTATCCTTGGCTCAATACTGACTTGTTTTCTTTCCCCGTCCTCTTCTTTTTAATGGTGGATGATGGAGTCTGATCCGGGCTCCTTACGCTCTGCTGGATCTTTCTTTGGTGATGTGACAGCAAGGTATTTATTTGCCTTCTGTTTATTTATCGTGTGGCATCACTTCAAGGTTTGTAGATGAATCCCTATCAGGGTTAAGGCATGAGTCAGATCTTGATGGTTGATCTAACATGACATCTCTGTGCCTCTTGTCACCCACACTTTTACATACAGCTAATTCTGAGTTCAGCTCTTTCCCAGAGGCAGGTGTCTTTAATGAGTCATTTCCAATACCGCTTTGAGTAAGTCACAGGTTTGATACTCTTCTGCCTCCCTGCTTAATTTGCTGGCATCAACAACCAATCCTCCTGTCTGATGACCAACTCTACGTTGGGATTGGTCTCGCCTTCAGAGGCATTATTGGCTGGAAGCTCATGGGCCATCTTGGAGTCAGGTTTATCTATTGTGTTGGAGTTGGCATTGTCTGGCTCTGTGGTTTCCTTGCTAGTTGCTGTCTCACTGCGGGCAGACAGGGAGTTGAACTCTGGGTTGTTTATTGGCAGAGCGCTGCCGTTGGCTCGTGGCCCATCACCACACACCTCCCCCTGTGCTGCCTTACTGCTTTTTCCCACTGTTGCTTGGCTGTGCTCAACAAGCTGTTCAGCCTCCGGGATACTTTTAAGCCTCTCAAAGAAGCTATTGATGAACTCCAGGTGCACATCCTCATCCTCGCTGCCCAAGAGGACATTACCCAAGCTACCCACGCCCTACTTGCAGAGGTTGATGCGGCAGACAGCCTCCAAATCACCTGACGAGATCAGCTTGCAGACCCCTGTTTAAGAAAGTGGACCCTCCCGCATCATCGATGTCACTCATGCCAGAGTCCATTCCAGCCAGCGTGGGGGGTCACACTCCTTGCACTCCTTGAAGAAGGAGTCCCAGTCACACTTGCACACTGTGTTCATAGTCATCCATTGTGAGGAAGGGTTCAAAACAGTTTCACCACTACCTGTGAAATAAATCAACACGTGGCTTTAAATGTCACTGCAAACATGGTATGTCTGAGAAGATACAGATACTCGTCTCAAACTAGTTTAACAAAAAAGAGTGATTCTTAAAAGTTCTACTGCAACAAATGACTGTAGAAATGTGGCAGAAAAGGTAATGTATGAATATCTGATTCCTTTGCACCTAGATGCAGACATAACATGCCCCAACAGGCGTGTGTGTCACAGTGCTGTTACTGATACACTGTGTATTTCTGTTGATATTTCCCAGCCACTTATGCCATGTCTCTCAGCTGATGCCTAAGTATATAGTGTATAAGCCCAGCAACAGTTACTATCAGTGATGCAAGTCTCTCGTTATAGAAACAAAAGACAAGCAAGCATACAGTAGATGATTGCTTTGGCTAGGCTACACATCTCAGCTCTTAATCTCTGGTTGACATCGGTTTAGCCTTCATGACGCGTCTCAACTAAGTACTGGTTACGTTTGCCAAGTGCATTGCGAAAACTTGTTTGAGGAGAGCATCTAAGACCTGCCTTGCCAAAAAGCCTTCATAGGTAATGTCTGCTAATGCATTATGATATGCTTTGTGTGTCCTGTGAGCCCACACCTGATGCTCAACTCCCTCTGTCTAGTTGGGGAAAACTAAATCAACTAAATACTGTAACTATAGTTGCTATTATAGTTATTTGTGAGAAAAAAAATTGTTTTATTATAGTTGTCGTGCAATTCATGCATGTCACAGATTCACTAAATCCCATATTACTCCCCATTCAAATGACCTTAACTGTTATTAAAGGACTTGTGCATTCCCCATGCATCTGTATCAGAAGGTGTACTGTCCATGTGTGCAGCCATAGGGTCCTACCTGTTAAAACTCCTACTACAGTGCCACTGTCCTATATACAGCAGAGTGTTGTGCTCCGGAGTCCCAGTGGTGGCATGGTGTGTCTCTATGTGTCGTGAGAGTGCAATGTGCCAGGCCCTATGATTCATTCTAAATAGAGTAGTGCTTCGGTGCTTCTGATCACGCAATACACGTAATGATCCAGTCTGGCGCTCGCCATCATTCCAAACAGAGGTATAACATTTCAGCACCTTAAATAGACGCCACACTCACAAGTGCTCACAAGATCTACCAAGATCTACAGAATGCTCTTTACCGAATTGGTCACAATCACTCTTACACCAGTTATACAGCAAGTGGTCTTTTGCATGTATGTTTTTTTGTTTTTTAAAGATCTTCCTTATAATTGAATGAGTAATTCTAACATTGGCTGTATGGAACAGCCAGGGCATAACACAACTGTACCCGGTGTTCCCGCAGTAAATACTTGTGAAGCAAGGCTAGGGGAAGAAAATGGGACCCGATTCATGCGAGTGTAGTCTGACACGAGCAGACAGAATCTCCCTATCTAATCCCGCCATGAGGGAGACAGAATCATTTTAAAATTATTTCATCTGGCACAGAAAGTGACAGTGCAAAGTGCAATAAAGTGCTAAACAAAATGGTCAGCAGATTTTCAGCACTTAGCAATGTCTTCTTTTGTAGTCTTTCGAGCACGGCATAAAACTAACATAAATCTTTTGTATCTTGGCCTCCTTGGTTTTTCCTATCTTGGTCTCCTTGGTTTTTCCTATCTTGGTCTCCTTGGTTTTTCCTATCTTGGGCTCCTTGATTTTTCCTATCTTGGGCTCCTTGATTTTTCCTATCTTGGGCTCCTTGGTTTTTCCTAGCTTGGTCTCCTTGGTATTTTACTTTTTATGGTTTGAGTGCGAGCTCCTGTGGAACTCGATAATAAATTAGACAAGTCAAAAGAAGTGAGCTTTACGTTACTTGGAACATAAATTCAGTTTAAACTGTAAGGTCTGTCAGGCTTTATCTGTAGTGGGTTGAGCCTTTGTTTACAGCTATCAGGATGACTCAATGAGAATTGACTGACAGATATCAAGATGGCATACCATTCATGACCTCATTATCAACACTTAAACTGGGTTTAACAGACTGTTGATGTGCCCTGGTTGCAACTGAATGTAATGATTATTGACAGTAAAAATAGTTCAGATAAGTGATTTCATACGTATAGCATTCATGCAAGGCACCTTCATGCTTTTCACCACATTTCTAAACGCTTTCATCCACAGGGTTTTCTCACACAAACACCATTGGGATTCCATTAATGGAGGAGAGACTTGTTAAGCATTCAGAACTTGCATCTAAAAAAGCATTCAGGGCTTGCATCTACACTCCACATTTACAAGCTGTATTTATCCACGGCCACCACGGCCATTAATCGCCCTGAGTTTCATCACAAAGGCTAATTATGGGAAAACAGCCCGCCTAATTAACAAACTGCAGGCTGGGCCATGTGCCCAAGAAGGCCCTATCAATGCATCTGGTTTCATAAAGAGAGACAAGCCAGGGCCTGTGTGTGACTGCTGCACCTGGGACAACAGCAGCAGGTCGATTCTGTTGACATCAACAGGATTTGGCCCTCAAAGTCAGTTTGGGATTAAGATCGGAATCTGTTTGGACTACTTAACAGTAACTAATGTCCTGTTGGTTTGTGCTAATTGTTTCACCGTGTCAGCTCCAGCAATTCAGTGTTGATTAGACAAAGCCTTGTAAACAGAGGCATTCAGAGAGCAGGCAGAGAGACATGATGTTGTTTATACAGAGAGTGTTTTGTATGGCTATGCTGCACTGGCCTGTGTGCCTTGGTTGGTGGCACCTTTAGCATCTCACAGGTGGCACAGACGGCAATGCTTCCATGATGACCAAGTGGGGGAGAGTACTGTATTCTCTGTTTGGAGCATACTCTGACAGAACATTAGACAAAAGAGCCAGTTTCAGAGGGTTGGTGATTGTTTTGACCATTGAACGTCTTACAAATGCCACACGGGGTGTTTGAGGGCTATATTGTTAGGGGATTAAGTTTGTTCAAGTTCAGCAACAGTCACTTTAAAGGATCAGACCCTTTTTTTCAATTTTCGCCTAAAATGACATTCCCAAATCTAACTGCCTGTATCTCAGGACCTGAAGCAAGGAAATGCATATTCTTGATATCATTTGAAAGGAAACACTTTGAAGTTTGTGGAAATGTGAAATTAACGTAGGAGAATATAACACATTAGATCTGGTAAAAGATAATACAATCAAAAAACATGCGTTATTTTCTCTCGTTTTAAAAAAATCATCTTTGAAATTAAAGAGAAAGGCCAGACAGCGATGGAGGATCCTAGGTGTAATTTAGATGTTGTCCACAAGATGGCATCAGTGTGTGTGCAAAGTTTCTGACTGATCCAGTGAAGAATTACATCACTACACAATATTTTGTATCAACTCTGCCAGGAGTTTTCCCAAATGTGCCGAATTGGTAAATGTATACATTTTCATGTATATAACTATAGAGAACACACAAAAATGCTATGGTAGTAAAACATTTAAGTTTACACACTCCCAGCAGCTGGGTCAAACTGCAGAACCCAGTTCCTGCACAATTCAGAGCAAGATTACTGAATGTAAGTACATTATTTACCTTGAGAGGTGAACGTATCAAACCAGTTGCTGTGATAAAAGTGTTTTGTTGTTGTGCACTATCCTCAAACAATAGCATGGTGTGTTTTTGCTGTCATAGCTACTGTAAATTGGACACTGCAGTTAGATTAACAAGAATTGAAGCTTTCTGCCCATATAAGACATGTCTATGTCCCGGAAAGTTGGCTGTTGTTTACAACGCCATTCTTGTCACATATTGCATATTGAGCAGCAACTGTCCCGGTATAGGGACACCAATCCAGTAGAGGTTTTAAGGCACTGAAGCAGTGCCAGAGCAGAATGCTCTTAGTTGCATGGCACAAGTAATAGGTTTTTGTAACAATTAGTGGTTGGTCATTTCAATTAATGATATACCTATTCAATTCTTGAAGAATATAAATGATAAAAATTTTATAAGCTGAGTTGTCATTTGAGACTTTGTAAACAAGACATGTAGGCCTATAGCTTCAAAAATATGTTTTACTATCATGTCAATCTTAAGGACATGGGCCCAGTTTCCCAAAAGCATCTTAAGGCTAAGTTCATCGTTAGACAGTAGCGGTGCGTGGGTAAAATCACTGGGGAAGCCAAGTCAAAAATCCTTATTACAACCTATGTGTTGTGATCATTGCGTTGTTTGCTCTATAATCTGTTGACCTAGGCTACCTGACTAAAATGCTTGCTCGCTAACCTAACTTATTTTCATGGGCAACAATGAGCAAGCTAGTTAACATTAGACTACTACATCTAGGTACATATTGAACATCCATCCTTCATTTAGGGCAGGGGCACAATGTATGAATTTATGGTTGGTCGGATCAGAATCTACGTTATATAATCATTGGCCAGTACGGAGTATTAAGTCAAATTAAAGTCCAAATCCCTATCTCCATCCATGACTAATTTAGGAAAGGGACAATTTTAGCTAGCTAGCTAGCCACCGGAGGACAACAACACAATGAGATGCAACAATTCAAGTATTTCTGTCAATTACGTTTTGCTTTTGATGTGATGTGATTGACGTGACGCCAAATCCAAACTGGCTTCCCTTTACACTTTTTTTTGGTGTGCTAGGACCATTCACAGTTGAGCTCGCTCAGTTTAGCTCAACGCTGATTGTCTATTATTATTTATTTTATTTTTTTATCAAGGGAGGCAAAATGCTTTGCAGGCTTCCCTTGCATTCAATGCTACGGGCGGCAACAATGTCATACTATTTTTGACCAGACAGCATCAGATAGATGGGCTACACATACAGAGACAGAGGGGCGCTGTTTTGCTCACTCGGATGCTTTCTCTGGTGAGATACATTCAGCCTCAGACCACAGCCAAGTGAGTCAGAATATTTTTTTGCCCTCCCATGTCACTTTATACACAGAACATTGCCGCTAAACACAGAATCACATGGTTAAATAATCTCTCTCTGTGATGCAGATAACTTCAGAACAAAGTTGACTACAAATACAAAGTTGTCAATCTCTTTGCAATTGATTCAAACAACCGACGTATAAAAAGATGCTTCAAATGAAAACCCAGATAACTGCATTGAAAGAAAAAGTAGGGTATAGGCCAATTTTTATCATATTTAAATACATTTCATGCTCAATCAATTTAGTTCTACTTTGCTACTTGTAGTCTACTGTCTGTAATTTGTCTCAATATATTTTATGATGTGTAGCCTAACATGTGTGCAATGATGTGCCAAATCAGTGATTTTGTGCATTTTTATTGTGTAAGCATTAGAATAAGCCACATTGCAGCCGTAGGTGGTAATAACTCTCCAGGAGCTGATCCGTCGTCAGTAGTATTGTGAAATAATTCTAATGTTAAGGTAAGATTTGAATAAAGAAAGCTGATGGAAGGAATCAATAGGTTACATATATTTCTTGATCAAATTAATTTACAAATTCCTGCGAGTTCTACCCATCACCGGCAGCTAAAATCAAATCAAATTCTGTGTGTGTCACTCGACACTCCTTGAGTACACCCAACAGCACACTGATTCAACTCATTGAAGGCCTGATGATTAGTTGACAAGTTGAATCAGGTGTGCAATAAAAATATGTGCTGTTGGGGGTACTCAAAGACTGGACTTGGGAACCACTGCTCTAGTGCGTGCAGACAGTTTCGTCAGTGGAGGAGGAGAGAGAGTGTTGAGTGACACACACAGTGTTTGATTTGATTTGAGCTGCCGATGATGGGCAGGACTCGCAGGAGGTATGTTTGTAAATTAATTTGATCAAGCTATGTATGTAGCCTATTGATTCCTTCCGAACTGCTCTATGCACAAATTTGTTTGTAAAAATGTCTCCACATATGTTAACACACATTTTTAAGTAGGCCAAATCAAAATTGATAACATGGATCCAATTGATAACATGGATGAAATGTATGATGTAGGCTAGATAAGAACCAAAATTGAGTAAACATGAGATGTAGCCTATAGGGTAAATACATCTTTATTTTTTTTATTTCACCCTTATTTTACCAGGTAACCTACTTTTTATTTTAGGCAATGGGATGGAATAGGCCTACCATCTCAAGAAAAGTATGTTTCTTACAATACTTTTGCAAATATGAAGATTCCATCACCATTAGTAAAAGCCAAAGGTCAGGCAGGGGCAGTAGTCCTAAACTCTTTCATGAATGTGACCACAAGATGGCGAAGAAGAGCCATCAAATCTGAATGGATTCACAGACATAAGCCAAAAACTAAACTGAGTTGATCCATTTCTTGGAATTAAGGTACAACCTGCAATATTTACTGCTGTTCAATGGTGATATTATAATTCAACAAGAATTTAACATAAATGCACATAAATGTGCTAAAACTGAGTAGGCTACTGTCATCATAACCCATAACCCATAATTTAACCTTGCTTTTTACTCCAACAATTTAGTGTTTAACAATATGTTTAAAATGATCATGTTGATCTCAGGCGCTGTCAGTACTTGAATCCATATCTCCATCTATGAATTTGTGAGTGGTTATATTTCTCCAGCCCCATCCCTCAGCGTTATAGAAATGGTGGCGTGGCTGCAGTTTGGCTGAAATACAAAGTCAGGATTGTTACCTTAATGTCAGAATTCATATGTTCAACATTTCAACCAATATTGATCATAACACACACAAATCGGCCAGTATGACATTTAATGTTGGGTATAGTTTTATTGACTGTGTTTTAATTAGTAGAGGAGACCGTTGAACAAAGTAACACATTTGGTCAGTTGTAACAACTATACTGAACAAAAATATAAATGCAACATGTAAAGTGTTGGTCCCATGTTTCATGAGCTGAAATAAAAGATCCTGACATTTTCCATATGCACAAAAAGCGTCTTTCTCTCAAATGTTGTGCTGAAATTCGTTTACATCCCTGTTAGTGAGCATTTCTCCTTTGCCAAGATAATGCATCCACCTGACAGGTGTGGCATATCAAGAAGCTGATTAAAAAGCATGATCATTACACAGGTGCACCTTGTGCTGGGAACAATAAAAGGTCAGTTTTGTCACACAACACAATGCCAAAGATGTCTCAAGAGAGGGAGCATGCAATTGGCATGCTGACTGCAGAGCTGTTGCCAGAGAATGTAATATTATTTTCTCTACCATAAGCCGCCTCCAACGTCGTTTTAGAGAATTTGGCAGTACGTCAAACCGTCTCAGGGAAGCTCATCTGTGTGCTCGTCGTCCTCACCAGGGTTTTGACCTGACAGTAGTTTGGCTTCTGTGGGCAAATGCTCACTTTCGATGGCCACTGGATTAATCCGAGTTTCAACTGTACCGGGCAGATGGCAGACAGTGTGTATGGTGTTGTGTGGGCGAGCGGTTTGCTGATGTCAATGTTGTGAACAGAGTGCCCCATGGTGGCGGTGGTGTTATGGTATGGGCAGGCATAAGCTATGGACATCGAACACAATTGCATTTTATTGATGGCAGTTTGAATGCATAGATACCATGACGAGATCCTGAGGCCCATTGTCGTGCCATTCATCCGCCGCCATCACCTCATGTTTTAGCATGATAATGCACGGCCCCATGTCGCAAGGATCTGTACATAATTTCTGGAAGCTGAAAATGTCCCAGTTCTTCCATGGCCTGCATACTCGCCAGACATGTCACCCATTGAGCATGTTTTGGATGCTCTGGATTGACGTGTACGGAAGCGTGTTCCAGTTCCCGCCAATATCCAGCATTGAAGAGGAGTGGGACAACATTCCACAGGCCACAATCAACAGCCTGATCAACTCTATGCAAAGTAGATTTGTTGCGCTGCATGGTGGTCACACCAAATACTGACTGGTTTTCTGATCCACGCCCCTACCTTTTTTTAAAGGTATCTGTGACCAATAGATGGATATCTATATTCCCAGTCATTTGAAATCCATAGATAATGGCCTAATGAATTTATTTCAATTGACTGATTTCCTTATATGAACTGTAACTCAGTAAAATCTAAAAAATGGTTGCATGTTGAGTTCATATTTTTGTTCAGTGTAGCTCTACTCAGGGTTTTCTAAAGCTAGCTAGCTTCAGTTAGCTTCATATTGCAGCTCAGGCTTTATCCATACTATGACTGTGGATATTGCTTGTCCGGCTGCCGCTAACTCTAGCAGGCTTGTAATTGCATGTGCATGTCGCACGTGGCTAGTCGAATGCCGAACACTTCATTGAGACAATACTGAAACATCAATCCATGGGCGAGGCAGTGCCATATATTAATTTGTGCTGAAATCAAATGAAAGAAAAATTATCTTGTTGTGGTGTGAAATAGGCTTTTAGAAGTGCCGTCTTTATTACCTATCGTTAATGGCTACTTTGGTGTGCTTATCAATGCACAACCACCTTTTTTCCCCCACTCCTACCTATTGTACCTATCGATAAAATAATTGTATTAAGTCATACAAGTGTGTGAAGTTTAAAATACATTCTCTCATTACTAAATGTATAATGTGACATATTTTAACATTTAAAACAATTTACACAAAAAAACATTTGATTAATACAATATTTAATCAGTCGTCTTCCTCAAATGAAGGGGATGATGACACAATCTTTGCAAGAGGGAGGGAAACTGATTTCATTGGTCCTCAACTTGTGGCTCAGTCATTTCATTCAGCGTAAGTGGAGTTAGCCTTCCCTGGAGCAGGTTAGTTCTGAAGGATCCGTTGCCATAGAAATGTACCTGGCTAAAAGGTGAGCCACTTTCATATGAATGGTTATTTTACCTTTATTTAACTAGGCAAGTCAGTTAAGAACAAATTCTTATTTACAATGACGGCCTACACCAGCCAAACCCGGACGACGCTGGGCCAATTGCGCACCGCCCTATGGGACTCCCAATCACGGCCGGTTGTGATACAGCCTGGAATCGAACCAGTGGTGTCTGTAATGACGCCTCGAGCACTGAGATGCAGTGCCTTAGACCACTGCACCACTCGGGAGCCCAGTGTTATCTCGAGTTGAACTCAGAGTTGACCAAAGTTACCTCGTTAACACCTCAAACCTGCTTCGTAGGATACCCTTCTGGTCTCATAGACTAGACATAACATAGTAAACAAAAATCTGGGACACTCAAATTAGCATGAGGTTAATTAAGGCAAAAACGAAAGGTGTGTGGTTGATCGGGATGGATGGGTAGGCGTATAACTCAAACGTCTAGCAACCCAAAGGTTACGTCATCAAATATCATCACTGACAACTTTAGCATTTGAGTTAATTAGCAACTTTGTAACTACTTACTACTTACCTGTTAGCTAATCCTTCCCCTTTAACCTAATCTTAACAACTAACCCTAACGTCAGCCACCAAGCCACCTAGCAAGGTTAGCCACAACAAATTGGAATTCGTAACATAACGTATGTATTACAAATTCGTAACATTGTACAAATTGCAATTCGTAACATATCATACGATTTGTAATTTGTAACACAAATTAATACATATCATACCAAATGTAACATAGCATCCTGATTTGAGTGTCCCGGATATTATTTTACTATGTTACGTCTACTCCTGAGTCCAGGTTGAATGGCTAGGACACATCCTAGTTCTCCTCTGCCTATTAATCATGCTAAAAACACCATGGCTCAAATGTGACCGACCGGCTTGATTCGGTCTTATGTAGCAACATTATAAATTGTGTTTTTTACATTGGATAAAATAGACTCAGAGCTGGAAAATTGTATATCATACACTACAGTTGAGGAACAATGGGAAAGTAATTCTGCTTTGAAAGTTGATGAACTTGTAATCCCACTTTTGAGAAAATGGCCATTGAATGTTTTGGTATACCTACTGGAGAGCTCTTCTTTGTCTACACCCATTCAGGATCGTTCACACCCTCTTAAGCCTTAGCCCCACCCATCTCTTTAAGGATTTACATGTGATGCCATGTGCTAAACAGAGTGAGCACGGTAGTGTAATAAACAACCAATGATTTCAAGACTAAAGGCTGGTTTATACTACGTCTATCGACATGTCCGTAGACAGTTGTCGCAGTGACATCATGAACATTCTATTGCCATCTGACATCAAATTTGTCGTTGTCGTTATGAAAAGGTAGAAACACAAAAACAACAGGCTGCATGACATCAGCAGCCTGGTGGTCCAAAATAGCATAACTGGTGTATTTTAGCACCAATAAACCCATCCGTTTAAAAATGAATTTAGTATGTCAATCTAGCAAACCAGGCAACTAAAAGCAACTTTCTAAACAATATTTTGATTTGTTTCTAGCTTGTTAGTTAGCTAGCTTCTACCGTAGAATTGTAGAACTTGGACACTGTCTCGTTGGCCTAACATACAGTACCAGTCAAAAGCTTGGACACACCTACTCATTCAAGGGTTTTTCTTTATTTGTACTATTTTCTACATTGTAGAATAATAGTGAAGACATCAAAACTATGATATAACACATATGAAATCATGTAGTAACCAAAAAAGTGTTAAACAAATCAAAATATATTTGAGATTTTAGATTCTTCAAAGTAGCCACCCTTTGCCTTGATGACAGCTTTGCACACTCTTGGCATTCTCTCAACCAGCTTCATGAGGAATGCTTTTTCAACAGTCTTGAAGGAGTTCCCACATATGCTGAGCACTTGTTTGCTGCTTTTCCTTCACTCTGCGGTCCAACTCATCCCAAACCATCTCAATTCGGTTGAGGTCGGGTGATTGTGGAGGCCAGGTCATCTAATGCAGCACTCCATCACTCTCCTTCTTGGTCAAATAGCCCTTACACAGCCTGGAGGTGTGTTGGGTCATTGTCCTGTTGAAAAACAAATGATAGTCCCACTAAGCGCAAACCAGATGGGATGGCGTATTGCTGCAGAATGCTGTGGTAGCCATGATGGTTAAGTGTGCCTTGAATTCTAAATAAATCACTGACAGTGTCACCAGCAAAGCACCTCCACACCATCACACCTCCTCCTCCATGCTTCATGGTGGGAACCACACATGTGGAGATCATCGGTTCACCTACTCTGCGTCTCACAAAGACACGGCGGTTGGAACCAAAAACCTCAAATCTGGACTCATCAGACCAAAGGACAGATTTCCACCGGTCTAATGTCCATTGCTCGTGTTTCTTGGCCCAAGCAAGTCTCTTATTATTATTGGTGTCCTTTAGTAGTGGTTTCTTTGCATCAATTCGACCATGAAGGCCTGATTCACGCAGTCTCCTCTGAACAGTTGATGTTGAGATGTGTATGTTACTTGAACTCTGTGAAGCATTTATTTGGGCTGAAATCTGAGATGCAGTTAACTCTAATGAACTTATCCTCTGCAGCAGAGGTAACTCTGTGTCTTCCTTTCCTGTGGCGGTCCTCATGAGAGCCAGTTTCATCATAGCCCTTGATGGTTTTTGTGTCTGCACTTGAAGAAACATGACATTTTCCGGATTGACTGACCTTCATGTCTTAAAGTAATGATGGACTGTCGTTTCTCTTTGCTTATTCGAGCTGTTCTTGCCATAATATGGACTTGTTCTTTTACCAAATAGGGCTATCGACGGTATACCTTGTCACAACACAACTGATTGGCTCAAACGCATTAAGAAGGAAAGAAATTCCACAAGTTAACTTTTAACAAGGCACACCAGTTAATTTAAATGCATTCCAGGTGACTACCTCATGAAGCTGGTTGAGAGAATGCCAAGAGTGTGCAAAGCTGTCATCAAGGCAAAGGGTGGTGTCACGGATGCCGCCGAGGCTGCTCCACCTCCTTGCTCGGGCAGGCTTCGGCGTTCGTCGTCCCCGGAGTACTAGCTACTGCCGCTCGATGTTTCGATGTTTGTCTTGTATTGTCTAGTTGGTACACCTGTTTCGTATTCTGTATTGATTATGTACCATATAAGTTCCCTTGTTTTATGTTTGCCTTTGTGTGTTATTGTCCGCGTCTCTTGTATGTATGTTCGGCATTGACCATCTTGTTTATTACGCACTCCGCGTACATTTCTCCTCTTGTGTTTGGAGGCTTTTGTTTTGTGCGTATTTTACTTTGGAAAGCAAAGTAGTCGTTACTGATCCTCTGTGTCCTGCGCCTGACTTCACCACCGCATACATCTCAGCATTGACAGAATAACACACCACCCATGGAGTCAGCAGGAGCAGCGGCGGTGACCGAGTCACTGGAGGATCGGGTCAGCAGCCAGGACACCATGATCCATAGACTCGGCTCCGCCATGCAAGACGTGATGGACACCCTGCGCCGATGGGAAAGAGGAGGCTTGCCCACACCTCCTCCTACATTACCAGCACCATCGGCCAGCCCCATCGTACCATCTCCGGAGTCCAGTGGGATTCGGCTCTCGCTCCCGAGGGCATATGATGGCACCGCAGCCGGGTGTCAGGGTTTCCTACTTCAAGTGGAACTCTACCTGGCAACCATACACCCGGCGACCTCGGGATACGAGAGCTTTTCCGCCCTCATCGCCTGTCTATCCGGCAAGGCTTTGGAGTGGGCCAATGCCGAATGGAGGGGAATAGACGCCGCCACCATCAGCTACGCGGAGTTCTCCCGCCGCTTCAGGGCTGTTTTCGATCATCCCCCAGAGGGTAAAGCGGCGGGGGAGCGTCTGTTCCACCTCCGACAGGGGAAGAGGAGCGCACAAGAGTTCGCCCTGGACTTCCGGACTCTAGCGGCGGATGCGGGGTGGAATGAGAGGGCCCTCATCGACCACTATCGGTGCAGCCTGCGAGAGGACGTTCGACGAGAGTTGGCCTGCAGGGACACCAATCTAAACTTTGATCAGTTGGTGGACATGTCGATCCGTCTGGATACCCTGCTGGCTACCCGCGGACGTCCGGAGTTGGGGCCGTCCATTCCATCCCCCAGCACCTCCGAGCCGAGCCCTATGGAGCTCGGGGGTGCTGGCGCTAGAGAGAGGGGGAGAGAGATCCGGAGGGAGGCCGTCCTCTGCACCAACTGTGGCCGTAGAGGACACACTGAGGTTCGGTGCTGGGGAGGGTCTCCAGGGGATCGAGGCAACAGGTCACGCACTGGGGAGTCATTCCAGGTGAGTAGGCGCCCAACTCACCCAGAGCTCTCTGTTGTTCACCTGTGTATACAAGTAGTATTTCCCCAGGTTGCATCTCATTCCCACCATAAGGCGCTAGTCGATTCAGGCGCAGCTGGGAATTTTATTGATCGTAATTTTTGTGTTAAGTTAGGGATTCCCCTCCTACCAGTAGATGTGCCCTTTCCTATTCATGCCCTAGATAGCCGTCCATTGGGATCTGGGTTGATTAGGGAGGTCACAGCGCCACTAAAGATGAGGACGCAGGGGGGTCATGAGGAGATCATTCAGTTGTATCTGATCAACTCTCCTGCGTATCCCGTGGTGCTGGGACTTCCTTGGTTAATCTCCCATGACCCCACCATTTCGTGGCAACAGAGGGCTCTCAAGGAGTGGTCTGACCAGTGTGTCGGGCGGTGTCTAGGTGTTTCCGTAGGGGCGACCACGGTGGAAAGTCCGAACCAAATGCCCGCACTGCACATTCCTCCTGAGTATGATGATTTGGCACTCGTGTTCTGTAAGACGAGGGCGACGCGATTGCCACCTCATAGACAGGGGGATTGTGCGATAGACCTCCAGGCAGGTGCTGCACTTCCGCGTAGTCATGTGTATCCTCTGTCTCAAGAGGAGACGGCGGCTATGGAGACATACATAGCCGAGTCTCTGAGACAGGGATACATACGGCCCTCCACTTCTCCTGCGTCCTCGAGTTTCTTTTTTGTGAAGAAGAAGGATGGAGGTTTGCGCCCGTTTATTGATTACCGTAGTCTCAATCAGATCACTGTTATATACAGTTATCCTCTCCCTCTGATTGCGAGTATGACGGAATCATTACACGGAGCGCGTTTCTTCACAAAACTGGATTACATTTACATTTACATTTTAGTCATTTAGCAGACGCTCTTATCCAGAGCGACTTACAGGAGCAATTAGGGTTAAGTGCCTTGCTCAAGGGCACATTTACGTCATTTAGCAGACGCTCTTATCCAGAGCGACTACAAATTGGTGCATTCACCCTATAGCCAGTGGGATAACCAATTTACAATTATACTATTTTTGGGGGTTTGGGGTGGGGTAGAAGGATTACTTTATCCTATCCCAGGTGTTCCTTAAAGAGGTGGGGTTTCAAATGTCTCCGGAAGGTGGTGAGTGACTCCGCTGTCCTGGCGTCGTGAGGGAGCTTGTTCCACCATTGGGGTGCCAGAGCAGCGAACAGCTTTGACTGGGCTGAGCGGGAACTATGCTTCCGCAGAGGAAGGGGAGCCAGCAGGCCAGAGGTGGATGAACGCAATGCCCTCGCCTGGGTGTAGGGACTGATCAGAGCCTGAAGGTACGGAGGTGCCGTTCCCCTCACTGCTCCATAGGCAAGCACCATGGTCTTGTAACGGATGCGAGCTTCAACTGGAAGCCAGTGGAGTGTGCGGAGGAGGGGGGTGACGTGAGAGAACTTGGGAAGGTTGAACACCAGACGGGCTGCGGCATTCTGGATGAGTTGTATGGGTTTAATGGCACAGGCAGGGAGCCCAGCCAACAGCGAGTTGCAGTAATCCAGACGGGAGATGACAAGTGCCTGGATTAGGACCTGTGCCGCTTCCTGTGTAAGGCAGGGTCGTACTCTCCGAATGTTGTAGAGCATGAACCTGCAGGATCGGGTCACCGCCTTGATGTTAGCGGAGAACGACAGGGTGTTGTCCAGGGTCACGCCAAGGCTCTTCGCACTCTGGGAGGAGGACACAACGGAGTTGTCAACCGTGATGGCGAGATCATGGAACGGGCAGTCCTTCCCCGGGAGGAAGAGCAGCTCCGTCTTGCCAGGGTTCAGCTTGAGGTGGTGATCCGTCATCCATACTGATATGTCGGCCAGACATGCAGAGATGCGATTCGCCACCTGGTTATCAGAAGGGGGATAGGAGAAGATTAGTTGTGTATCGTCAGCGTAGCAATGATAGGAGAGGCCATGTGAGGATATGACAGAGCCAAGTGACTTGGTGTATAGGGAGAAAAGGAGAGGGCCTAGAACTGAGCCCTGGGGGACACCAGTGGTGAGAGCACGTGGTGCGGAGACAGCTTCTCAGGAGCGCCTACAACTTGGTGCGCATTAGGGAGGGCGATGAATGGAAGACAGCATTTAGTACCACCTCGGGTCACTATGAGTATCTCGTCATGCCATACGGGTTAATGAATGCTCCTTCAGTCTTCCAATCCTTTGTGGACGAGATCTTCCGGGATTTGCATGGGCAGGTGTAGTGGTGTATATTGACGACATTCTAGTTTACTCTTCTACACGAGCCGAGCATGTAGCCCTGGTGCGTCGAGTGTTGGGTTGGCTGTTGGAGCATGACTTGTATGTCAAGGCAGAGAAATGTCTGTTTTTCCAGGAGTCCATCTCCTTCCTGGGCCATTGGTTGTCCGCGTCAGGGGTGGAGATGGAGATTGACCGCGTTTCAGCCGTGCGTAATTGGCAGACTCCAACCACGGTTAAGGAGGTGCAGCGGTTTTTGGGTTTTAACAATTACTACCGGAGGTTTATCAGGGGTTTTGGACAGGTAGCAGCTCCAATCACCTCCCTGCTGAATGGGGGCCCGGTGCGTTTGCAGTGGTCGGCTGAGGCTGACAGGGCGTTTGGACAACTGAAGGACCTGTTCACCTCGGTTCCGGTGCTGGCGCATCCGGACCCCGCTTTAGCGTTCCAGGTGGAGGTGGACGCGTCAGAGGCCGGTATTGGGGCTGTACTGTCTCAACGCTCAGGCACGCCTCCTAAACTCCGGCCCTGCGCTTTTTACTCGAAGAAGCTCAGCCCGGCGGAACGTAATTATGACGTGGGGGACAGGGAGCTGCTAGCCGTGGTTCAAGCCCTAAAGGTGTGGAGGCATTGGCTTGAGGGGGCTCAACACCCTTTTCTCATTCTGACTGACCATCATAACCTGGAGTACATCCGGGCAGCTAGGAGACTGAACCCTCGTCAGGCTAGGTGGGCCATGTTTCTGGCCCGGTTTGTTTTTAAGCTCACTTACATCCCAGGGTCCCAGAACGTTAAGGCAGACGCCCTGTCCCGGCGATATGACACAGAGGAGAGGTCCATTGAGCCCACTCCCATACTGCCAGAGTCTTGTCTGGTGGCACCGGTGGTGTGGGAGGTCGATGCGGAAATCGAGCGGGCGTTACGTACCGACCCTACTCCTCCAGAGTGTCTAGCGGGGCGGACGTACGTTCCGCTCGAGATTCGTGATCGTCTCATTTATTGGGCTCATACGTCACCCTCCTCTGGACATCCTGGTATTGGCCGGAGAGTGCACTGCCTTAGTGAAAAGTACTGGTGGCCAACATTGGCTAAGGACGTGAGGGTTTATGTCTCCTCCTGCTCGGTGTGTGCTCAGTGTAAGGCGCCTAGACACCTGCCCAGGGGGAAGTTACAACCCCTACCCGTTCCACAACGGCCGTGGTCTCACCTATCGGTAGACTTTGTCACGGACCTTCCCCCTTCCCAGGGGAATACCACTATTCTGGTCGTTGTGGATCGGTTCTCTAAGGTCTGTCGCCTCATCCCAATGCCGGGTCTCCCTACTGCCCTACAGACTGCTGAGGCTTTGTTTACCCACGTCTTCCGGCACTACAGGGTACCCGAGGATATAGTGTCTGATCGGGGTCCCCAATTCACCTCTAGAGTCTGGAGGGCGTTCATGGAACGCTTGGGGGTCTCGGTTAGCCTTACCTCGGGTTTCCACCCTGAGAGTAATGGGCAGGTGGAGATAGTGAACCAGGATGTGGGTAGGTTTCTGAGCTCTTATTGCCAGGACCGGCAGGAGGAGTGGTCGGGGTATATCCCCTGGGCAGAGATCGCCCAGAACTCCCTTCGCCATTACTCTACGAATCTGACCCCTTTCCAGTGTGTGTTGGGGTATCAGCCGGTTCTGGCACCATGGCATCAGAGCCAGATCGAGGCTCCTGCGGTGGATGAGTGGTTTCGGCGCTCGGAGGAGACATGGAACGCTGCGCATGTACATCTGCAGCGGGCTATCCGTAGGCAGAAGGCGAGCGCCGAGCTCCACCGCAGTGAGGGTCCTGTGTACGCACCTGGAGATCGAGTCTGGCTCTCGACTCGAAACCTGCCCCTTCGCCTGCCCTGCCGGAAGCTGGGTCGGCGGTTTGTGGGGCCATTTAAAGTCCTGAGGAGATTGAACGAGGTATGTTACAAGTTACAACTGCCTAATGATTATCACATTAACCCCTCGTTCCATGTGTCTCTCCTCAGGCCGGTGGTAGCTGGTCCACTCCAGGACAATGAGATACGGGAGACTCCTCCGCCCCCACTGGACATCGAGGGGGCTCCGGCATACTCAGTCCGGTCCATCATGGATTTGAGACGTCGGATGGGGGGTCTGCAGTATCTCGTGGAGTGGGAGGGGTACGGTCCGGAGGAACGGTGCTGGGTGCCTAGGAGGGACATTTTAGATCCCTCCCTCCTGACGGAGTTCCACCAGAGTCATCCCACGCGCCCTGCTCCGCATCCTCCTGGCCGTCCCCGAGGCCGGGGTCGGTGCACGGCTGGAGCCGCGCGTCAAGGGAGTGTACTGTCACGGATGCCGCCGAGGCTGCTCCTCCTCCTTGCTCGGGCAGGCTTCGGCGTTCGTCGTCCCCGGAGTACTAGCTACTGCCGCTCGATGTTTCGCTGTTTGTCTTGTATTGTCTAGTTGGTACACCTGTTTCGTATTCTGTATTGATTATGTACCATATAAGTTCCCTTGTTTTATGTTTGCCTTTGTGTGTTATTGTCCGCGTCTCTTGTATGTATGTTCGGCATTGACCATCTTGTTTATTACACACGCCGCGTACATTTCTCCTCTTGTGTTTGGAGGCTTTTGTTTTGTGCGTATTTTACTTTGGAAAGCAAAGTAGTCGTTACTGATCCTCTGTGTCCTGCGCCTGACTTCACCGCCGCATACACCTCAGCATTGACAGGTGACTACTTTGAAGAATCTCAAATATAAAATATATTTTGATTTGTTTAATACTTTTTTAGTTACTACATGATTCAATTTGTGTTATTTCATAGTTTTGATGTCTTCACTATTATTCTACAATGTAGAAAATAGTACAAATTAAGAAAAACCTTGGAATGAGTAGGCGTGTCCAAACTTTTGACTGGTGCTGTATATCCTTAATGTGAAGGTGCTCTTCACATTACCTTCTCTGGTAAACACACACTATATCAAATAAAATCTAAGTTTATTTGTGACATGCACAGGGTACAGAAGGTGTAAACGGTACAGTGAAATGGCAACTTGCATAGTGGAGTCTTTTGTTTAGACATGTAGCTAGTTAGCTAGCTAAACAATGAGTCATAATCCCAACTCATAACGTTGCTATCCTGCATGAATAGCTAACATTAGGCTATAATTAGGCTATAACTAGCAATGCAAATGGCTCTGTGATACGAATAATATTACTTCAAATAGACCATACACGTAATGTTAGCTAGCGAGCCAGCCAGCTAACGTTAGCTAGCTAGCTAACAGTACGCATTAACTTAGAATGAAAATGACTTTCTGACAAAATCAGAAATGTATAATATCTGAAAATGTCGCTAGCTAGATTCTCTTACCCATATACTGGAATGAACGCTTCTCCCTCTCTGTCACAGATGCAATGGTTGCCCTTTGTTTGAAGATGTAATCCGGAGATAGATGTTTTATACAACAGCCTTCTGCGTTCTCTTTTCGACTCCCTCCGTATATTTTCTTACAAAGGCCAGAATTTTCTCCATCTCCTTAGCTATCATATTCGCTTCCGTCGGACATTCAACTGATTTCAAAACTCGGTTCCCCAGAAAATGTTAGCAACACTTTCGCAGGTCTTCGTGATATCTTTAAAAAAAAATGCTTTAGAAAGGATTACCTACACATACTGGGCAGCTCATGCTATAGAAAGAAGCGTGCTACATGGCAGCTCATCCATTATTTCAGCCAATCATAGCTAGCGGGTAGGTTCCTGTCTTTTTCCGTGGCTAAACCAACTAGGCTTGTAATTTACATTTTTTATTCGTATTTACAGATGGCATACAAGTTTGTTATTAAGGCACATGAAAGTTCACATGTTCCAGAAGGTATTTCTGGCAACAACAAAAAAATTGATACATTCACGTTTAAATGCCTCTCCTGTGAAGTAGTGACGAGCGACATTCGCCTAGTTTCCTGAAACGAGTCACATATATGGACGGGCATGAGACTGGGATGACACTGATGTATTTTTAGGTATTTATATCAGGACAGTGAGCTGAATTCTTCTCCATTTGACCAGCCTTGAGGCAGTCTTACTTGTTGTCATACTAAATAAGACAATTTAGTCCATTTGGTCTTTTATGTATACTTTTTGGCTGAAACAGCTGAGCTGGTGTGGAGCAGGGTGGAACCTGTGGACACGCTATACAGAGCACAATGAACCAAGTAGACACGTGACAAAATAGCCGCTATGTGCCTGAGGTGTTGGGTTGGGTTTCATATTTTCCAGAGAATCTACCAATTTTCCTTTCCCGAGAAAATTGCAAGAAATTACTGGGCTTCCTGGTATTCCCGTTCAAACCGGAAGTGCTATTGAAAAGCATATAATACCAGCTAAAAATATCTGACATGACTTTACCATTGTAAATGGAGCAATATAGGCTACACATGAATCTAACGGTTTCTTCATAGGCAGCACGTCCAATAGGCTAAGGGAAGCTAAGATTCCCCTAAAGTAAATTGAACATGCCAAAATTATATAATTACTTCTGTCTATACCCCAAAAAATAATTCAAAACACTACACCAGATAGCATGATTTAGCCACAGAGGATCATTAGCTTCTTTTATCCTTGATCAAGTTTTGAGTTGTATTAATCATATGCATGGTACACATCGTCCAACGAAATGCTTACTTGCAGGTTCCTTCTCGACAATGCAACAACCATAAGAAATAATACAAGATAAGAATACAAACCGTCCTCACCACCCGCTGGAGGGCCTTGCGGTCGTGGACGGAGCAATTCCCGTACCAGGCCATGATGCAACCGGTCAGGATGCTCTCCTTGGTGCAGTGATAGTATTTGGAAAGGACCCAGGGCGAGAGACATGGGGCAGAGACGCTGTTGTGCCCTCTTGACAAGAGTGGTGGTGTTGTTGGTCCATGACAAGTCCTCATTGATGTGGATGCCGAGGAACTTGAAACTCGTGACTCTCTCTACTGCAGTCCCATTGATGTGGATCGGGCATGATCCGTCAACAACCAACTCCTTTGTTTTGCTGACATTTAGGGAGAGGTTGTTGGCTTGACACCACAATGCCAGTTCACGTACCTCCTCCCTATAGGCTGACTCGTCGTTGTTGGTTATCAGGCCTACAGCCGTGGCATCATCAGCAAACGTATTGATGGAGTTATGTCGTGCATCATTGAGTGAGTCCGTGCTCCTGTAAAGTTTTTTTTAGGACAATTTCTTCCTCCAGGCTAGATAATATAAAAATAATATGCCATTTACCAGACGCTTTTATCCAAAGCGACTTACAGTGATGCGTGCATACATTTTTATTTGTTAAATATTTTTAGGTAGGATCTTTTTGTGTAGGTAAAATTAATGATACGGGATATGGCAGTGGAAATGCCTTAATGCGCAAATATTATAACCATCATGTCGAAGTAAACTCAGAGTCACGTAATTAAATGTTGTGTGGTCCTCCCACTACGGGAAAGCATGTTTATTAGGCTACAGATGAAATAAATTGAGATGAACTTCATAGGGTGGTGAAAGTGCATGGTGATGGCTTGATGCTCTTTTCATATAAATATCGAGGGTCTTATTATGGTGACATGATGATTGACGCTTGGCTGCCGTTTGACAAATAAAAATAATCTTGATCTTTTGTCCATAATAATCTCATAATGTAGGTAGCCTACCCGCACTATATCTGCAAGCTGTTGGCTAGAGTGCAAGTGCCAAGACCAGAGTGAGCTATATAATGCAATACTTCTTCTGAGTTGAAAATGCGATGGAAACCCTATTATTTATTCGGTACATGGGAATTTAACCACAAAAGTTATTTTTATGTGCACTTGCACAGCCTTTTATCCGTAACAAGTTAATTTGATGGAAACACTTCTGGTGGGAAAATGCACATATTGTCAGTTTGCAGAGGTGGCACGACAGGCTCAAAAGCGGTGTGGCAAAATGTGTACGTGTCTTTTCTGGGGCCTCATGATCTCATGACCTGATCAGGTACACTACATGACCAAAAGTATATGTGGTCACCTGCTCGTCGAACATCTCATTCCAAAATCATGGGCATTACTATGAAGTTGTATTCCAGATTCGTCCGTCGGACTGCCAGATGGTGAAGCGTGATTCATCACTTCAGAGAACGTGTTTCCACTGCTCTAGAGTTCAATGGCGGCGAGCTTTACACCACTCCAGCCGACGCTTGGCATTGCGCATGGTGACCTTAGGCTTCTGTGCAGCTGCTCGGCCATGGAAACCCATTTCATGAAGCTCCCGACGAACAGTTCTTGTGCTGATGTTGCTTCCAGAGGCAGTTTGGAACTCGGTAGTGAGTGTTGCAACCGACAACAGAATCATTCTGTTTTTATAGGAGTAATTATTATTATTATTATTATTGTTTTGACAAAAATGTATACGTTAATGCCATAGTTGTAGGCTACATTTTCGGTGAAAATCACTACAATAAATGTGCTTTAGCTGTCACCCTGGCCTGATAATGGCAGGATATCAGTCCTCGGCAAGCGGGAGCGAAGGACATGTGTTGTTGTGTTGCCGGCATGCAGCGCAAACTCTCCCCATTGAGCAGTAGACTATCATGGTAACATCCAGATGGTAACTACCAATATTGCTAGTTTTGTGTCGTGTAGGCTGCTATCCTACTTGAAATATATTCAAGTGGGATGGAACAAATTGGCCACGTTAGCCATGCTGCTGGCTGCTGTTGCCAGCTTGTCAGCATAAATTAGGCTCATCAGGATGACTGAAGTGACTGAACCGAATCCATTCGTCTCCACTTGACTCCACTGCACATTTCAATTTGGGCACCATGCGTATAGCCTTTCCATAGCTAGCTGCTGGCTGCATGATTGCATCAACCTAGCTAGCTAATGTTAGCTAGCTAGCTATATAGCTTGGCTACTCTAAAGCTAACGTTAGTAGCATTCGTTAGCCTGAAAATCTATGGTAGGCCTATTTCTAGCAATAAAGTAAATGATCATGTCTCAAGGTTTTGTTTTAAAATGCTTAGTCACAGCATAAAATAAATGAACGTAAGCCTTCTGACTACACAAACATGGGCTATATAATAAAGTTAAATAAAGAAGTCAAGACCCAGCTATTATTATTTTCCATTATTACTTTTATTCAAGACAGGAAAACAAACAAAAATGTTCATAAAACTTGCTTGTTCAATTCGAGATCATTAAAAGACACTCAGTTCTAGCATTATTTTTCAACATGAAAAACAGACTTGGTCAGAAACAGAGTAGGCTAACATCCTCTTTCCAGGTGAAAGCTATGATCTCTCTAATATCTATTTAGGAGCTGATCCATCGTCAGTATTGTGGAATAATTATAATGTTAAGGTTAGATTTGAATGGAGAAAGCTGATCCGAGAGCAGCGCTGTTTTTCTTTCGATCCTACTGTATCAGTTTTGACACATGGTCTAACAACGCACTTAGCGTTTGCTTGTTTGGGAAACACTATTTTTTTTCAATTGTTGGCTCATAAATAACAATGCATCTGGTACGATCGCAACTGGGAAACAAGGCTCTGTTGATCAGGGTCTTGGTCACGGCCCTGTGCAACATCACGTACAGTGCATTCGGAAAAGTATTCAGACCCCTTGACCTTTTCCACATTTTGTTACGTTACAGCCTTAATCTATAATTGATTAAATTATTTTTTTTCCTCATCAATCTACACACAATACCTCATACTGACAACGCAGAATAAATAAAAAACAGAAATACATTATTTACATAAGTATTCAGACCCTTTGCTATGAGATTCGAAACTGAGCTCAGGTGCATCCTGTTTCCATTGATCATCCTTGAGATGTTTCTAGAACTTGATTGGAGTCCACCTGTGGTAAATTAAATTGATTGTACATGATTTGGAAAGGCACACACCTGTCTATATAAGGTCCCACAGTTGACAGTGCATGTCAGAGCAAAAACCAAGCCATGAGGTCGAAGGAATTGTCTGTAGAGCACCGAAACAGGATTGTGTCGAGACACAGATCTGGAGAAGGGTACCAAAAAAATTCTGCAGCATTGAAGGTCCCCAAGAACACAGTGGCCTCCATCATTCTTAAATGGAAGAAGTTTGGAACCACCAAGACTCTTCCTAGAGCTGGCCACCTGGCCAAACTGAGCAATCAGTGGAGAAGGGCCTTGGTCAGGGAGATGACCAAGAACCTGATGGTCACTCTGACAGAGCAAATTAGTTCCTCTGTGGAGATGGGAGAACCTTCCAGAAGGACAACCATCTCTGCAGCACTCCACCAATCAGGCCTTTATGGTAGAGTGGCCAGACGGAAGCCATTCCTCAGTAAAAGGCACATGACAGCCCGCTTGGAGTTTGCCAAAAGGCACCTAAAGAACTCAGACCATGAGAAACAAGATTCTCTGGTCTGACGAAACCAAGATTGAACTCTTTGGCCTGAATGCCAAGCGTCACGTCTGGAGGAAACCTGGCATCATCCCTACGGTGAAGCATGGTGGTGGCAGCGTCATACTGTGGGGATGTTTTTCAGCGGCAGGGACTGGGAGACTAGTCAGGATCGAGGGAAAGGTGAATGGAGCAAAGTACAGAGAGATCCTTGATGAAAACCTGCTCCAGAACGCTCAGGACCTCAGACTGGAGCGAAGGTTCATCTTCCAACAGGACAACGACCCTAAGCACACAGCCAAGACAACGCAGGAGTGGCTTCCGGTCAAGTCTCTGAATGTCCTTGAGTGGCCCAGCCAGAGCCCGGACTTGAACCCGAAGCTCCCCATCCAACCTGACAGAGCTTAAGAGGATATGCAGAGAAGAATGGGAGAAACTCCCCAAATACAGGTGTACCAAGCCCAAGAAGACTCAAGGATGTGATTGCTGCCAAAGGTGCTTCAACAAAGTTCTGAGTAAAGGGTCTGAATATGTAAGTAAATGTGATATTTCAGTTTCTTATTTTTAATACATTTGCAAACATTTCTAAAAATCAGTTTTTGCCTTGGCATTATGGGGTATTGTGTGTAGATTGATGAGGGGAAAAAACGATTGAATCAATTTTAAAGTCAAGGGGTCTGAATACTTTCCGAATGCACTGTACCTCTCCACCATATCTGCCAGACTGTTCCACCTTCTGCGCCAATCCTGTTTAATCTTGAGCTCTTTCCTGAACTCTTCCTTCACATACCCCTGTAGCTTGTCACCACTGACCCCTCACTTTCTCCACTGTGCTGCACAGATCCCTTCTGAGTTCGTACTGGGTGTATGTTTCCTCACACTCCCCATCTTCCTCTTCAGCATCGGCATCACTCGTCATCGCTGTCACTCAGGGGCTGCGCTTGAGGGCGATAGGCCCTACATTACGTCTGTCACAGCCAGTTGTGTCCGAGTAGCACAGCCGTAGCTCTGAGACAACAAGTTTCCTGTACTTCACCATAACTGATGCCCTATAGTGATACACACAATGTGGTCTTGCATTGTGAGGTTGTGTGAGGCCAGTTGCGCTTCCATCTCTTTCCCCCGGAAGGCTACCGTAGATCTTAATCACCACCAGGTTCCAGTGCTCTTGGAAGGTATGCAGATTTATGTTCATAAATCGTTTGTTCTGGCTGGAGGTGTACTCATCTATGGTTAGTGAGAAACGGATGCCTTTCCTCACCATAGCCTGGAACATCGGCTAATTTGCTCTTCTCTTTCCCAGATATGTTCGAGGGATTCTTGGGGAGGGTATGGCCATATTTTTTAAGCGCTGATCTGATGTACTTGCTGTTTGCAATAGCATGGTAGGACAATCCGTCGACCGCAGCCATTTCTGCTAGAATTTCATCTAGTGCTTGCATCGGCTTGAGGTAAGACTGCATCGTTTTAGGACATTTTGCTGCTGAAGTCCCCTCTGAACTTAACAAAGCCCCCTCAGCACTTGCCTCGCTATGTTGGGGGTGTAGGCCTGAATGTCGGATCAATCCACTTGTTGAACCGCCTGCACATTTTATTCTGTGCTTCCAGATTTTTGCATTCGGCCTCGTTTGCATACATTTAATTAAAGTTTTGCCACACATAATTTTTTTTAATGAATAAGAGCAAGTAGGCCTACCAGTAGTGTCACAGTTCCCTCAGCCAGAACCCAAAAGCAGACCAGGACAAGGAGAGTTGAACGAAGGTGAGGGTTTATTAGATACGACAAAAGGTGCAGTATAATCCAGGGACAGAGCGGGCGGCGTGGTTGAGTAGTTGGGGGTGCAGTCTGGGTCCAGTGATGGCTCGGCAGCCGCCGACCATCAGGCAGAGGTGGGGTGAAGGTTCCGGACGTGTGACTGCAGGTGGAACAAAAACGGAGGTAAGAACACAAAAAAACTCAACAAAGTACAAAATAACAAAACTCACGCAAGATACTCTTGAACTGATACACAGTACACCTACTGTTCATGGCTAACGATCCGGCAGGAACTGGATGTTGGGCCAGAGCCTAAGAAAGGTGCTGATTAGGCCCAGGTGTGCAGATTGCTAATAGGAAGCAGGTGCGGAAACCAGAGCGCTCCCCGGAGCGTTCCCGAACCCTCGGGAAACTGGAGATTACGACCAGACCCCGACTCAGACAGCCGGGATCGTTACAGTACCCCCCTCCGACGAACGCCACCGGGCGGACTCCCGGAGCGCCAGGATGGAGGCGGTAAAAGTCCCTGATGAGATCCGCATCTAGGACCTGTCGCCGCGGAATCCAACTCCTCTCTTCAGGACCATACCCCTCCCAGTCCACGAGATACTGGAAACCCCGGCCCCGCCGTCTGGAATCCATAATGCGACGCACCGTGTAGGCAGGACCACCTCCGATCATCCGAGGAGGAGGAGGAGGAGGCGGAGGAGGCAACAGAGGACTGAGGAAGACAGGCTTGAGGCAGGAGACATGAAAGGTGGGATGGACTCTGAGCGTCCTCGGTAGTTTGAGTCGCACTGCCACTGGATTGATCACCTTCTCCACCACAAACGGACCAATAAACTTCGGTAACAACTTCCTAGACTCAGTCCGTAACGGAAGATCCCGTGTGGCCAACCAAACCCTATCTCCGATGGTATAGGTGGGAGCGGGGATCCGGCGACGATTCGCCTGGAGCTGATACCGGTCCGAACCTCTAAGGAGTGCCTTTCTGGCCCGATGCCAGGTCCGGTGGCAACGCCGAATATGGGCCTGAACAGAAGGCACTGAGAGCTCCTTCTCCTGAGAAGGGAACAGGGGAGGTTGGTAGCCATACAGGCACTGGAAGGGAGACATCCCAGTGGCAGATGTAGGGAGAGTATTGTGGGCATACTCAACCCAAGGCAACTGAGAGGCCCAGGAGGTGGGGTTGGAAGAGACCAGACAGCGTAGCGTGGATTCCATCTTCTGGTTGGCTCTCTCCGCCTGACCATTGGATTGGGGGTGAAAACCAGATGTGAGACTGACTGTAGCTCCAATGGCCAAACAGAAGGACTTCCAGACAGCAGAGGTAAACTGAGGGCCACGGTCGGAAACGATATCACTGGGCAAACCGTGGACCCTGAAAACCTCCCTAACCAGGATCTCGGACGTCTCCGAGGCAGAGGGAAGCTTGGCAATAGGCACAAAGTGGGCGAACTTGCTGAATCTGTCCACGATAGTCAGAACGACCGTGTTCCCCTCAGAAGCGGGCAACCCCGTGACGAAGTCCAGGGCCAGATGCGACCATGGACGCCGGGAATAGGAAGGGGATGAAGTAGTCCAGAGCTGGGCCGATTGGTACTCTTATTCTGCGCACACACTGGACAGGCAGCAACAAAACCCCGAGTATCCTCGGCCATGGCAGGCCACCAAAAACGTCTGCGAAGAAACGCCATAGTCCGAGCCACGCCGGGGTGACAAGCCATCTTGCTGGCGTGGGACCATTTGAGGACAGCAGGACGAACCGACTCAGGCACAAACAACCGACCGGGTGGACCGTTACCGGGACCGGGCTGAGTCCGAAGGGCCGCCAGCACCTCCTCCTCAATCTTCCACATCACTGCTCCCACGACGCAGTTCCGGGGGAGAATAGTCTCGGTCTTGGACCCACTCTCCTCCGTCTTGGAGAACATCCGGGACAAGGCGTCCCGCCTTGCCGTTCTTAGATCCAGGTCGGAACGTCAGGGCAAACTTGAATCGTCCGAAAAACAACGCCCACCTGGCCTGACGGGAGTTGAGACGTTTAGCCGATTGCACGTAAGCAAGATTCTTGTGGTCAGTCCAGACAATAAACGGTTGCTCCGCCCCCTCCAACCAGTGGCGCCACTCCTCCAAGGCAAGTTTCACCGCGAGAAGCTCCCGGTTACCCACATCGTAATTCCTCTCTGCAGGCGAAAGGCGACGAGAGTAGTAGGCGCAGGGATGGAGTTTACTGTCCGTGGAGCATCGCTGCGACAGGATGGCGCCAACTCCCACATCCGACGCGGCCCACTTCAACGACGAACTGACGGGCCGTGTCCGGTTGAGAGAGAATCGGTGCGTTGGTGAATCGCCTCTTCAAATCCAGAAACGCACGATCCGCCTCCGGATTCCACTTGAAGGTCCTGATACTGGAAGTCAAGGCAGTTAATGGAGCGGCCACACGGCTGTAATCCCGGATGAATCTGCGGTAGAAATTCGCAAACCCCAAAAATCTCTGGAGTTGCAATCTCGTACCGGGCTGGACCCATTCCAGAACCGCTCTAACCTTCTCCTGATCCATCCTAATCTCACCCCTGGAGATGATGTACCCGAGAAAGGATGTAGTGTGGGCGTGAAACTCGCACTTCTCGGCCTTCACGAACAGACGATTCTCCAACAATCGCTGCAGAACCTGCCGGACATGCTGGACGTGGTCGGAAGGTTCCTTCGAGAAGATCAGAATGTCATCCAGGTAAACAAACACGAAGAGACCGATCATATCTCTCAGGACGTCGTTCACCATACTCTGGAATACCGCTGGAGCATTGGTCAGTCCAAACGGCATCACCTGATACTCAAGTGACCCATCGGTGTATTGAAACCCGTCAACCACTCGTCCCCCTCTCTGATCCGGACCAGGTGATACGCATTGCGTAGGTCTAGCTTGGTAAACACCGTAGCACCCTGTAAGGAGTCGAAGGCAGAACTCATCAAGGGCAGGGGATACTTGTTCTTGACCGTGATGTCATTCAACCCCCGGTAATCAATACACGGTCGAAGAGAGCCATCCTTCTTTCCCACAAAGAAGAATCCTGCCCCCAGGGGTGATGACGAGGGACGAACGAGACCAGCAGCTAGGGACTCCTTGATGTAGGTCTCCAACGCCTCACGTTCAGGTCGGGAGATACTGTATAACCTTCCCTTGGGGTAGACAGCTCCAGGAACCAGGTTGATGGCACAATCATATGGTCGGTGGGGGAGGAAGTGACAGAGCCTTCTGCTTACTGAAAACTTCCCCCAAATCGTGATATGTCTCGGGAACCAGGGACAAATCTGGGGGTTTAGCCTCAATCACCTGACTGGGAACCGAATGGGGGCAGGCAGTCTTGAGACAGTTAGCATGACAATCAAGGCTCCAACTCGTTACCTTGCCCGTCGCCCAATCGAACGTGGGATTGTGTTCCTTCAGCCAGGGGTATCCAAGGACCAGAGGAACATGGGAAGACGGCAGAATGAAAAAATGAAATCATCTCCGAATGATTCCCCGACAACCGCATCTTAACCGGTTCAGTCCTCATCGTGATACGTGCCAGACTACTGCCGTTCAGAGTGGTCGCTTCAATGGCTTCCGGCAATTGCTCCTTGGAAAGCCCCAGCTGTTCCACCAACTCGGCATCAAGAAAGCTTCCATCGGCACCTGAATCGATAAAAGCGTTAAGCGCTAAGCTCTGATTCCTGTTCACAAGGGTAGCCGGGAAGCGGGGTCTGACAGAGGTACTGAGAGGTTGAAACTGGCTCGCTAAAAGTCCTCCCAACTTTAGCGAGCCGGGCAGTTTGACGACCGCCGGGAACAAGTGGAGATGTAATGTCCCGAGCGACCACCGTAGAGGCAGCAGTTGGTCTTACGTCTATGTTGACGCTCCTCCTTGGTTAACCCGTGCCGCCCCACTTGCATGGGTTCAGAATCGGGAGAGAGGTCCTCTCTACTAATCCTTAGTGGTGGAGAATGATCGACGTGTTCTGGTCCACCACCCGATCCGACTGGGAACTGAGAAGCTGATCGATTGGACGGACCCCATTGCTTCTCCCTCCTTCGCTCTCGGACTCGATTATCCACCCGAATAGACAAGGCTACCAAGCTGTCCAGGTCACTAGGCTCCGGATAGGAGATCAACTCATCCTTGAGCTGCTCCGACAGGCCCTGGTAAAAGGCCGCTTGCAAAGACTCCTCGTTCCACCCACTCTCCACAGCCAACGTCTTGAACTCGATCACGAAGTCGGCCACGCTGCGAGTTCCTTGGTGAAGAGAAAACAGACGCCTAGCTGCGTCCCTCCCTCGGACGGAATGGTCGAAGAGCTTCCTCAGCTCGGCCGTGAACCCCTGGTATGAAGCCATGCAGGGATCCTGTCGTTCCCAAACGGCTGAAGCCCACTCCAGCGCTCGACCACGCAGCAACTCAATCAAAAAGGCTATCCTAGCCTTGTCAGTGGCATAAGAGTAGGGCTGTAGATCGAACACTAATCCACACTGCATAAGGAAGGAACGGCATCTTCCCAGCTCCCCCTCATATTTATCCGGCGTCGGAACCTTGGGCTCACGGAGGGACACAACTTCAGAAGCGGCAGGCGAGATGGGTGAAACCGGTAGTGAGTCCTCCACCGGACACTGGCGTTGGTTCTGGACCTCCGTCAGGCCGGTAGAAAGGTTCCGAACTGACAACGCGATCTCCTGTAGTACCATGCTATGATGGCCCAACATCTTCTCCTGCTGGGTAATGGCATGGCGAACAGAGTCCAGGTCCGCTGGGTTCATAATTGGCCGGATCGTTCTGTCACAGTTCCCTCAGCCAGAACCCAAAAGCAGACCAGGACAAGGAGAGTTGAACGAAGGTGAGGGTTTATTAGATACGACAAAAGGTGCAGTATAATCCAGGGACAGAGCGGGCGGCGTGGTTGAGTAGTTGGGGGTGCAGTCTGGGTCCAGTGATGGCTCGGCAGCCGCCGACCATCAGGCAGAGGTGGGGTGAAGGTTCCGGACGTGTGACTGCAGGTGGAACAAAAACGGAGGTAAGAACACAAAAAAACTCAACAAAGTACAAAATAACAAAACTCACGCAAGATACTCTTGAACTGATACACAGTACACCTACTGTTCATGGCTAACGATCCGGCAGGAACTGGATGTTGGGCCAGAGCCTAAGAAAGGTGCTGATTAGGCCCAGGTGTGCAGATTGCTAATAGGAAGCAGGTGCGGAAACCAGAGCGCTCCCCGGAGCGTTCCCGAACCCTCGGGAAACTGGAGATTACGACCAGACCCCGACTCAGACAGCCGGGATCGTTACAAGTAGCCCGAAAGTTGGAGCCAATTTGATTACCGTATTAACTGCATTTCAAGGTGGCGTGTACAGATTCAGCATAAACAATGCGTGCGCTTTGAATTGATGGCGACTTTGTGTAAGTAAATATCGTAGGTTACAACAATGCACACACACACACACACACCCTGAGCGTTGATCATTGATCATGCAGATAGCAGAGCAGATGGTGGGGAAGACAGATTTAGACATTGCATATCATTTAACAGTTCCATTTTACATCACGCTGTTCATAGAAATGATTTATTATAATTTGCCAGTCTCTCGCAATCATTCATCCCGGGAAAAGGGAGTGGGTTTGGGCGGGAAATCCAGGTAAATCTCGGCAACCCTGTTCCCGCCATTAAACCCTAGTGTTGAGTGACCCTGTGTGTCATTGGCTAACTGGGGTCTGTCTCTTACCCCTGTGGGGATGCTGCTGTCTGCCATGAGTCGCTCCCTCATGACCAAGAATGACCATTTGGGCCCTGGGCTGCACAAATTATTAGAGAAAGACAGCAAACTCAGCTCTCTACATCTGCTTTTTCAGATGAGATGTTTTGAAGAGAGTGCTCAGATTAGTTAAATACTTAAAGATATCACGTTAAGATAGTTAGCCTGAAATAATATAATGCTACCAAGAGTTTTATTTTTGTAGACCTGCTACTTTCTCCCGTTTGTGTCATTCTGCTGATGTTTCCTAATCATTTCGCCATCTAGAGCAAGTCATTAAGATGAGGACATACCATCAGTGTCCTGCCAGTTCCTTGAGCTGTGGAAAGATTTGCTGTTTTGATATGGCTATTAAGCTCTTTTCTGTTTTTGCAAGTAACTACATGTATCATTTTCACAACCTCTGAAACATAGCAGAGGTCAGTCACACACCACTGTAATACCACCACCAAGGCTGTATTTTATACTGTAAAGGCTACTCAGAGATAGAATTGTGAAGTAATTAACATTTTAAGTAGAAAAGCAGCTTGATTCATGGGAATCAGTGACTTTCATTGTTGGGATGGAGGAGATTAAGACATGGTAATCAATTTGATGTCCTCTGTTTTTAATCAATGAATATTATAAGGTAAAATGTCACCCATGGAAAGGAATGAACTAATTTCAAATTAGTTAAGATTCGCTTCCCCATTTCTACACAATATAGTTGATCATTCAGACCACCTACAGTAGGTGACCATATTGTTCATGTTTGCCAGCGGGCTAATTTAGATTGATACTGTAGAATGATTAGATGAACGCTAAACATGCATCCATGGAGGTTTGCAGCAATAGCCAATAATGATTCATTGGATTCAGAGAGAAGGCTCGAACATCGTCCCGTCTTCGTCTGCTTCTTAGTTGTGTGCTGACTCCTGAAAAGCAGTGAGCGGTTTGCTCTGGGTTAAACATACTGGGAGCCATGGGAAGAGCCATTCTCCGATCAGTGGACATTTGGGTTGATGAGTTATGCGACGACAAAGGGTCGACTAGCTCGCCACTTCCAGCCGAGTGATGTCCTTTCTTCCTTGAGCTCGGGTCGCCGGGGTTATCAGCGACAGGGGGAACAATAGGAAGTGGCACAGCCAGGCACAGGGCACAGGACTGTCAGTCACTTCCTGCATATCTACATAGGCTGACTGAGTGCTACTGTCTGTCCTTGGCGTGTCTCTCGTCGCCACTGATAAAGCAGCAGCCCAGAGCCGCTGAGTTGACTGTCTCCACTCATTCGTTTAGCAGGGGTGTCAGCCACTGGCCTATTGTGGGACCTCCTGACCCCACCCATTACTCAACACTACAGCCTAGGGCAGGATGGACACCCATGACACAGCTTGGTGTAAACACAATGTGTCCTTTGTGAAACAAGGTGCATGAGGGGAATTGTGGTGCATGTGTTGTCCATGCCACATAAATGACGAGTCAAATCTTTAAACTTGAGAAAAGCCATCTTATTTCAGGCCTGACTGTTTGAGTACTGTATGTTCAAAGACCTCACACATGCACACACTCTGACAGACACACATACTGTACACAGAAGAATTGTGCAAAATCTTTGGCTAAATTCTAAGCCCTCAAACCAGACTAATGTCTATTGTTGATGACATCATCTTGAGCAGATGCTGAGTTTCGGTATTCTTGTCCAACTGTTATTCCAACAGTATGATTCGAGGACCAAATACACAAGACAGATTATGTTAAAATATTGTAACAGCATCAAAAAGAAACATATACTGTATGTGCATTTTTGTCATATTGCAGATGCTCTTATCCCGAGACAATCAGTGCATTCAACTAAGGTAGGTAAAACAACCACATATCACAATCATTGCAAGTAGTAAGCTTGTTCACAATAGCCACTATCTGCTAAATCAGTGCTAGAAAGACAAGACAAATGTGAGTGCAAGAAATTCAGGTACATCTGTTACGTGTTAGTAGGTTAAACCTTTAAGAAAATATATACTTCATATACTGCTTACCTTTCTATTCTAGTTGTTTTGTTTAAATGCTTTGTATATTCTCCAGGGGTAATCATGTTATTACTAATGGTTGTAGGTAGTGGCTACATACATACTTTTTCAGTGAACCAGCTGAGTGTAGCCTAGATATGTATTAGCTGACATGAAGACATCAGGGCTTCAGCGACTGAACACCTAGGCATGAGTATGGGCAAAACTGCCTGGCTGGCAAAACTGTGACATTACCATTATGTGATGTTTTCAGAAAGTCTACTGTATGGCTTTCCTCCACAGTTGGGAAAGAGAATGACGTATAGGCTGGAGCTCTGTCAGGACTAGCCGCTAAATCAGTCTGTCTACATCTAGTACACAACAGCAGACTTGGGTTCAAATAACATTCGTTTTCTTTCAAATATTTCAGCTGCGCTTAATTGCGCTTGCCTGGTGGGAAAGAATGAATGGGATCGTCTCAATAGTGCGAATCCCGCCCATCTGGCATTCCAGGCGGACTCAAGCCAATGCTCCAAGTATTTGAAAGAAAACAATGTTATTTGAACCCAGGTGTGCAGTGCAGTAGAGTACCACATAGTACACTACACACCCAGCGTCTGTCTTGGGAGCGCTCATGAGTCAATCGGCCTGTATCTCTCTCTGCCATCCTTGCCCTCTGAGTCACAGTCTGGTGGTGAGAGTGGGCGTCTGCTTTGCTGCCCTGAGCGGGGATCTCCCTGTGGCAAACCCCTCCAACCGTCACTCCAGAACTCAATTGTATACGGCAGGGTCAAACAGGGCTCAACGCCCGACCCACCAATCACCTCCAAGTAAACGGAGTGACTGAAACCTTATCTGTGGTTTGACAGCCCTGTATTTCCTCCTCGGTTGGAGGCTGTTAATTTCCTGTTGATTTGGCCTCAGAACAGCATTAGCTTATCAGTCGCTAGCGACAGCCGACAGGACCTCCACACTAGTGTAAACGTTAACTCACTGACGATGCTTGATTTAAGCCCAGTTGATTGATGTAGGTGTGTTCCCTGTCACCAGTGAATGTTGGGACGCCAGTCTGAATGGCGCATTCTTTGCCCTACCACTTCAGATGTTTTACACTCTTTTTCTATTGAGCTCCATAAGACCCTTGTTTTTGATCAAGTGGTCATGAAAAGCAGCTAAATTAACACAGGCCAGCCAGTCAATTCTTTCTTTTTTCCCCCAATTGAAAGACTGGAAGAATTTGCATCGAAGCAGACACTATTCACAGGATAATTAAGGTGGCTCCCTGACAAATGCTCCAGCTTTAGCCCCCAGGTCTAGCAGAGAGCACTTTCCAGGGAAAGACACTTCACTAGATGGTGACCCGGGGTAAGCGGAGGGCTCTGGTAACAAGAGGCAGGTTAAAACGTATTTGCATTTTTATTTATTTATATTTTTAGATCAGCTTAAAACAAATTACTTTCTGTTTATCTCGTTTATTAGTTGTTTTGCATCACATCTTATTGCTTTTATGTTGTTGCCATAACAGAAAGGATCATAAGTAGTCGCAGCCCGATGTGTTCGCTTGCTTCAAGGCCCAGTGCAGTCAAAAACGTTATTTTCCTGTGTTTTATATACACTAACATTAACAACACCTGCTCTTTCCATGACAGACTGACCAGGCAAATCTATGTGAAAGCCGTGATCCCTTACTGATGTCACTTGTTAAATCCACTTTACTCACAATTGAGACATGGATTGTGTATGTGTGCCATTCAGAGGGTAAACGGGCAAGACAAAGGATTTAAGTGCCTTTGAACGGGTTATGGTAGTAAGTGCCAGGCGCACCGGTTTGAATTTGTCAAGAACTGCAACGCTGCTGGGTTTTTCACGCTCAACAGTTTCCCCTGTGTATCAAGAATGGTCCATCACCCAAAGGACATCCAGCCAACTTGACACAACTGTGGGAAGCATTGGAGTCAACATGGGCCATCATCCCTGTGGAACGCTTTCGACACATTTACATTTTAGTCATTTAGCAGACGCTCTTATCCAGAGTGACTTACAGTTAGTGAGTGCTTCCATGTTTTTTTTATTTAAAAAAATTATACTGGCCCCCCGTGGGAAATGAACCCACAACCCTGGCGTTGCAAGGGCCATGCTCTACCAACTGAGCTACACGGGGACACCTTGTAGAGTCCATGCCCCAATTAATTGAGGCTGTTCTGAGGGCAAAAGGGGGTGCAACTCAATATTAGGAAGTTGTTCCTAATGTTTTGTACACTCAGTGTATATGTCCACACTATGAGGTTGGAATAATACTGTGAAATTGTGAAATCGATAATGCCCATTTAGTGTAAGAGCTGTTTGAAAAGACCGCCTGAAATTTCAGCCTGTTTTGGTGTGATGGAATTTTGGCCTGCCTGGTGACATCCCCAGGCACTAAATTAGTTAATAGACCAATAAGAAAGTGAGTTACAAACCTCTCTGCCAATAACCGCTAGTTTTCAGTTTTCCCTCCCCACTCAGACTTCTCCCAGACAGTCCTAGTAAAATTCTTGCTTGAGAAATGGCTCGTTGCTAAGAAGCAATTTTTGTTTTGTTTTGACCATTTTAATTGAAAACAATCACAGTAAGGCACTTACTTGTTACCCAGAAATTATTTGATGATGAGATAAAAACTGCTGCATTGGGCCTTTAATTGACTGTGGCAAAAGGAAGTGGTCAGAGGTCAGCCGCTGCCTTGAGCTCCCAGTGACAAAAAAAGTCACTTCCTGCAGTTCATTTCCTGCAATTCTACAAATTTTGCCATGGGACAGAAATAAAACGTTGAAATTTTAAAGCAAATTTTCTGCAATTCAACACATTTTCTAATGACTTATGCCATGTTAATATATCTGAGTGAGAATAGTCTGGGGCCCCTAGCAGCCGGGGGCCCTAAGCGACCGTTTATGTCGCTTATGCCTGGTACTGTGCATGCATGCTCACAAGGGGCACACTGTATTAGCCTATACATATCACTGCTGAGACATGCAGAATACATTTTCACATAACCCAGCGAGGTATGGGCATGCTGTTGTCTTTTATGTAATATTTACACTTCCAGTCATCACAAGGATAAAGAAGACAGAAGCGAAGAGAAAGAAATACCTGCCAGACAACAGCTCCAAGTCCCTTCTCTCTCATCTGTAGTCTCTCATAACGATCTGGATTCCCCCCCCCCCCCCACTGTGACGCCTATCCAACAACGTTGTGTTTCAAGAAACCATTTCTTTCATCTCTTTGAATATTTCATGGAAGAACAGATCTAATGTGTTGCGAAAGATCTTTTGCAAGAGTTCTTTCCCACAAAACAGCTCATTGTTGTGCCATTACATTTGTGTTGATACGATCCCCAACCAACCCCCCTTACTTTGTGAAAAAGCTTTGAATGTGACCTCTTATAGGCAGACAGTGGGCACTTAGGCTGAAGCGTGAGACAAAGTTGGGGGTGGGAGGTGGCAACAAAGACCATATACTTGAACAAGTGTCCTTCAAAGTTTTAATGAAAGTACAGAGAGCAGGGCATGCTGGGAGCAAAATTTGCCCTCACTGCAGCCTGGGAAAATGTCAGCTCGCCCTGAGAACTCCCAAACAACCCTTTTTTCCTCCTCCACTTTCACAGAACTCCCACTGTGTTGTAATATCACCCTAGAAGGGGGTAGAGAGGTTGTGAGAGGTTACAGAGCTGGAGGGTACATTAGAGGGGAACCTCTTGGACAGCCACACAATATTGTTAAACACTCTCTGTTGGGTTAAGGTTGCTGAGGTGAAGCGGCTGGTTACTTGATTAAAGTGCCTCAACGCTGCTGTGACCGCTTTTACACTACAGGCAGAAAAGAAGTTGGCTGCACATATTACCACTGTCCATCAGTCTGCACAGCTGTTCCCACAATGCACTTGAAAAGAGGTGCATGTGGTGACATCTGGTCTGAGATTTACTGGAGTGATGCGTTTTAATATCGTCCTGCAGAGTGGGGTTGTGTCAATTTGTATGAATGCCATTTGGTTTGGGAAATACTGGTTTGGGAAATACTTCGTAAAATGTCACAGAGATGTTTGTGATACTGTTTCTGAGCAGATTAGGAGATCCCTCATCTCTGTAGCCACCCCTCAGGCCTGACCCTCCCCCCTTCACACTCCTTCACCTTCTCAAGCCCTCCTCCTCCTTACAGAAGAGCAGCCTGTGGAGCGCAGAACCTCCTCCACAGAGTGAGATGCTTCACAGGTAAAGAGGACCCTGAGGACATGTTCTCCAGCTGGGCCCCCCAGCATGAGAACCCTCCCAAGCTGACCCCCACTCCAAACACACTCCTCCATTCCCATGGTGAAAGTACAGAACAACCGGTTGATTGCTATGTTTATGAATGCTCTTCCGGCTGATGGCCCAAGGCTCACTGTTTGCTCTCTCCACATGACCCCACCCCCATCACCTCACCCCTGTTAGCATCATAGCATCAATCTTGTTAGCATAAACCCCGTAACCATCACCACACAACCAATCACCATAAAACCACAATAATCTAGTTGATTGTTAAAGAACAAAAACATGCCCTTACTTAGCCCATAAATCAAATCAAATTGTATTTGTCACATGCGCCGAATACAACAGGTGTAGACCTTACCGTGAAATGCTTACTTACAAGCCCTTAACCAACAATGCAGTTTTAAGAAAAATAAGAGTTAAGAAAAATATTTACTAAATAAACTAAAGTAAAAAATTAAAGACAATAAAATAACAATAACGAGGCTACAGTGGCTTGCGAAAGTATTCACCCCCCTTGGCATTTTTCCTATTTTGTTGCCTTACAACCTGGAATTAAAATAGATTTTTTGGGGGATTGTATCATTTGATTTACACAAGATGCCTACCACTTTGAAGATGCAAAATAATTTTTATTGTGAAACAAACAAGAAATAAGACCAAAAAAAAATGAACTTGAGCGTGCATAACTATTCACCCCTGGGCTTTGACTAGGCCATTCCAATATATTTAAATGTTTCCCCTTAAACCACTCGAGTGTTGCTTTAGCAGTATGCTTAGGGTCATTGTCCTGCTGGAAGGTGAACCTTAAATACCTCAAATCTCTGGAAGGCTGAAACAGGTTTCCCTCAAGAATTTCCCTGTATTTAGCGCCATCCATCATTCCTTCAATTCTGACCAGTTTCCCAGTCCCTGCCGATGAAAAACATCCCCACAGCATGATGCTACCACCACTATGCTTCACTGTGGGGATGGTGTTCTCGGAGTGATGAGAGGTGTTGGGTTTGCGCCACACACAGCGTTTTCCTTGATGACCATAAAGCTCAATTTTAGTCTCATCTGACCAGAGTACCTTCTTCCATATGTTTGGGGAGTCTCCCACATGGCTTTTGGCAAACACCAAACGTGTTAACTTATTTTTTTCTTCAAGCAATGGCTTTTTTTCTGCCCACTCTTCCGTAAAGCCCAGCTCTGTGGAGTGTACGGCTTAAAGTGGTCCTATGAACAGATACTCCAATCTCCGCTGTGGAGCTTTGCAGCTCCTTCAGAGTTATCGTTGGTCTCTTTGTTGCCTCTCTGATTAATGCCCTCCTTGCCTGGTCCGTGAGTTTTGGTGGGCGGCCCTCTCTTGGCAGGTTTGTTGTGGTGCCATATTATTTCCATTTTTTAATAATGGATTTAATGGTGCTCCGTGGGACGTTCAAAGTTTCTGATATTTTTTTATAACCCAACCCTGATCTGAACTTCTCCACAACTTTGTCCGTGACCTGTTTGGAGAGCTCCTTGGTCTTCATGGTGCCGCTTGCTTGGTGGTGCCCCTTGCTTAGTGGTGTTGCAGACTCTGGGGCCTTTCAGAACAGGTGTATATATACTGAGATCATGTGACAGATCATGTGACACTTAGATTGCACACAGGTGGACTTTATTTAACTAATTATGTGACTTCTGAAGGTAATTGGTTGCACCAGATCTTATTTAGGGGCTTCATAACAAAGGGGGTGAATACATATGCACGCACCACTTTTCCGTTATTAATTTCTTTATAATTTCTTGTAACAAGTAATTTTTTTCATTTCACTTCACCAATTTGGACTATTTTGTGTATGTCCATTACATGAAATCCAAATAAAAATCAATTTAAATGACAGGTTGTAATGCAACCAAATAGGAAAAACGCCAAGGGGAATGAATACTTTTGCAAGGCACTGTATATACAGGGGGTACCGGTACCGAGTCAATGTGCGGGGGTACAGGTTAGTTGACGTAATTGAGGTAATATGTACATGTAGGTAGAGGTAAAGTGACAATGCATGGATAATAAATAATAAACAACGAGTAGCAGCAGCGTAAAAAAAAGGAGGGGGGGTCAATCAATGCAAATAGTCCGGGTAGCCATTTGATTAGCTATTCAGCAGTCTTATGGCTTGGGGATAGAAGCTGTTAAGAAGCCTTTTGGACCTAGACATGGCACTCTGGTACCGCTTTCCATGCTGTAGCAGAGAGAACAGTCTATGACTAGGGTGGCTGGAGTCTTTGGCAATTTTTAGGGCCTTCCTCTGACACCGCCTGGTATAGAGGTCCTGGATGGCAGGAAGCTTGGCCCCAGTGATGTACTGGGCCGTACGCACTACCCTCTGTAGCCGAGCAGTTGCCATACCAGGCGGTGATGCAACCAGTCAGGATGCTCTCGATGGTGCAGCTGTAGAACTTTTTGAGGATCTGAGAACCCATGCCAAATCTTTTCAGTCTCCTGGGAGGGGGGGGTATAGGTGTTGTCGTGCCCTCTTCACTACTGTCTTGGTGTGGTTGGACCATGATAGTTTGTTGGTGAAGTGGACACCAAGGAACTTGAAGCTCTCAACCTGTTCCGCTAAAGCCCTGTTGATGAGAATGGGGGCGTGCTCGGCCCTCCTTTTCCTGTAGTCCATGATCATCTCCTTTGTCTTGATAAAGTTGAGGGAGAGTTTGTTGTCCTGGCACCACACTTCCAGGTCTCTGACCTCCTCCCTATAGGCTGTCTCATCATTGTCGGTGATCAGGCCTATCACCGTTGTGTCGTTGGCAAACTTAATGATGGGGTTGGAGTTGTGCTTGGCTACGCAGTCATGGGTGAACGGGGAGTACAGGAGGGGACTAAGCACGATCCCTGAGGGGCCCCCGTGTTGAGGATCAGCGTTGCAGATGTGTTGTTGCCTACCCTTACCACCTGGGGGCAGCCCGCCAGGAAAAGCACTTCATGGCTTCAGACGTGAGTGCTACGTGTCGGTAGTCATTTGGGCAGGTTACCTTGGTGTTCTTGGGCACAGGGACTATGGTGGTCTGCTTGAAACATGTAGGTATTACAGACTCAGCCAGGGACAGGTTGAAAATGTCAGTGAAGACACTTGCCAGTTGGTCAGCGCATGCTCGGAGTACATGTCTTGGTAATCTGTCTGGCCTATTGAATGTTGACCTGTTTAAAGGCCTTACTCACATCGGCTACGGCGAGCGTGATCACACAGTCGTCCGGAACGCTCGTGCTCTCATGCATGCTTCAGTGTTGCTTGCCTCGAAGCGCACATAGAAGTAATTTAGCTCGTCTAGTAGACTTGTGTCACTGGGCAGCTCGCGGCTGGGCTTCCCTTTGTAGTCCGTAATAGTTTGCAAGCCCTGCCACATCAGACGAACGTCGGAGCCAGTGTAGTAGGAGGGCATAGCGGGATTTCTTATAAGCGTCTTGGTTAGAGTCCCGCTCCTTGAAAGCGGCAGCTCTACCCTTTAGCTCAGTGCGGATGTTACCTGTAATCCATTGCTTCTGGTTGGGGACAACGTCATCGATGCACTTATTGATGAAGCCGTTGACTGATGTGGTATACTTCTCAATGCCATCGGATGAGTCCCGGAACATATTCCAGTCTGTGATAGCAAAACAGTCCTGTAGCATAGGTAAGAAGTGAGGATGTCTGAAGCATGAAGCTGTAGATTATTATTTATTCTCTCGGTTGCGCATTCTTAGAGAAGATAGAGTATGTGTTGGTGATGCTGTTGAAGACTTCAGACAAAGACAGCCAGCCACACACTCAGGAGCTTCCCGCTGCTCCCTAGCCTTCAGTCTGAAGTTATTTCGGAGATTATTGATGTGTCCACCAGCTAGGTATGTCTATAAACACCCATCCTGAGCAACAAGTTACAAGTCCAACTCCCCGCTCATTAAGCTGTAATTGATTGTAATGTGGCCTTTAAGAAGTGCTATCCACTACAGGGTTGTCCTGCACATGCGAGTGCCCCCACTGTCCCCTTCCTCTTGTTCGCCTCACCCATCAGCAGGGTCCAAGGTACAGGCACAGTCAGCACACTCAGACTGAATCGTTAAAGCAGGCGGGAAGCCGTCAAGATTTTCATAGAGCAGGCTTCTGTGGACCAGCTTGAGCCCAGGGACAGTGGCCAGTGGGAGAGCCCCATCCTGGGAAGGCCATTGTTGCCTTCTCCCCTTGACTGGCGGCCTGCGGCTCGGACTGCATTGGCTCGATTTGTATGCCAAGCCTCTGGACTAAAGGCGTCCACGCAGGGGAGCTCAGTCAATATTGGTTTTGAGAGCATGTGGAAAAATGTCAAAATTTTCAATTCTATTGACTTCCCCCCACTGCTGTTTGTTTCTGCTGTGAAAGGCCTAGCAGGGCCATTAGTGTAAACAGCTCTTTGTCATACGGCTGGATCTACAGCGGGAGGTTGGGAGAACAAAACACTGATACAGAGATTTAAGTCAGTCCTAAAAATGGCTAAGACACAGGACTCAAGAGAGACCTTAAAATAACAAAAAAGAAAATAAACTGCAATCATCCCACTCTCACAAGTGTAAAATGCCTGCCATCTTTGCAACTTGGCCCCCTGAAGTGTTTGCTGGTTTTTATGAGGGAGAGTGGCCATCTTGAACATTTGCGTTTTGATAAATCCCTGTGAAAGAGTCATGAGTGACACATTGACGAAACCAAACAATCCATTGCTGATTTGTTCCAATGTTTGTAGCCTACCAAATGCAAAAACCTAGTGATATGCAGCATCATATGGACTGTGGACTGACTGTTATGTTGCATTGAACAAGTTATTAAACTCGACAGGTGGTCTCCATAATTCTACAGATAAAATCTTACTATACCAAAACAAAATGTTAGTAGTTAGAATTGTGACTAACAAGTCCTAACCTAAGCTTTGGTCTTCTACCTTACAGAACATTATACAGAAACCAAAACACTTTAATCCTTAAATATGTCCTTCGTCTCAATGCCTTGTCTTTCTTGCGGAGCAGGTGTCATTGTAAAGATCATCTGTTTTACAGCGGAACGTCCCCCTTCCTCAAACTTCTAGCTCTCCTTTTTCTTTCAGGCCTCAGGGAATATTGGATTCTGTTTTGGAATTGCTTCAATTAACATAGGGCAGTAAAAGTGTCCTCTTCGCAATTCTCCTCCTCCCAGCTTTCTCTTCATCTCTTTTATCTGTCTCCTTCTCATTTTATTGGACAGCTAGCTTTTGTGCTACACCAATGAGCCACTTCCTCTTCTTGCTGAAAAAAAGAGGGTTGGGGAGAGGGTTCAACATGTGGTAAGTGATGGGGTAAAGTTATATGCAACGTCTTTGCAAATTGAGTGTAAACCGAATGGTTTCAAACTGTTTCTAGGCCAAATTTTGTGAATAGGTTAACATGATTCACATGTACAATATACAGGCCTTATGTTAAAAATATATATACAGTGGGGGAAAAAAGTATTTAGTCAGCCACCAATTGTGCAAGTTCTCCCACTTAAAAAGATGAGAGGCCTGTAATTTTCATCATAGGTACACGTCAACTATGATAGACAAATTGAGAAAATAAAATCCAGAAAATCACATTGTAGGATTTTTTATGAATTTATTTGCAAATGATGGTGGAAAATAAGTATTTGGTCACCTACAAACAAGCAAGATTTCTGGCTCTCACAGACCTGTAACTTCTTCTTTAAGAGGCTCCTCTGTCCTCCACTCGTTACCTGTATTAATGGCACCTGTTTGAACTTGTTATCAGTATAAAAGACACCTGTCCACAACCTCAAACAGTCACACTCCAAACTCCACTATGGCCAAGACCAAAGAGCTGTCAAAGGACACCAGAAACAAAATTGTAGACCTGCACCAGGCTGGGAAGACTGAATCTGCAATAGGTAAGCAGCTTGGTTTGAAGAAATCAACTGTGGGAGCAATTATTAGGAAATGGAAGACATACAAGACCACTGATAATCTCCCTCGATCTGGGGCTCCACGCAAGATCTCACCCCGTGGGGTCAAAATGATCACAAGAACGGTGAGCAAAAATCCCAGAACCACACGGGGGGACCTAGTGAATGACCTGCAGAGAGCTGGGACCAAAGTAACAAAGCCTACCATCAGTAACACACTACGCCGCCAGGGACTCAAATCCTGCAGTGCCAGACGTGTCCCCCTGCTTAAGCCAGTACATGTCCAGGCCCGTCTGAAGTTTGCTAGAGTGGATTTGGATGATCCAGAAGAGGATTGGGAGAATGTCATATGGTCAGATGAAACCAAAATAGAACTTTTTGGTAAAAACTCAACTTGTCGTGTTTGGAGGACAAAGAATGCTGCGTTGCATCCAAAGAACAACATACCTACTGTGAAGCATGGGGGTGGAAACATCATGCTTTGGGGCTGTTTTTCTGCAAAGGGACCAGGACGACTGATCCGTGTAAAGGAAAGAATGAATGGGGCCATGTATCGTGAGATTTTGAGTGAAAACCTCCTTCCATCAGCAAGGGCATTGAAGATTATTATTATTAAAAGATGAAACGTGGCTGCGTCTTTCAGCATGACAATGATCCCAAACACACCGCCCGGGCAACGAAGGAGTGGCTTCGTAAGAAGCATTTAAAGGTCCTGGAGTGGCCTAGCCAGTCTCCAGATCTCAACCCCATAGAAAATCTTTGGAGGGAGTTGAAAGTCTGTGTTGCCCAGCGACAGCCCCAAAACATCACTGTTCTAGAGGAGATCTGCATGGAGGAATGGGCCAAAATACCAGCAACAGTGTGTGAAAACCTTGTGAAGACTTACAGAAAACGTTTGACCTGTGTCATTGCCAACAAAGGGTATATAACAAAGTATTGAGAAACTTTTGTTATTGACCAAATACTTATTTTCCACCATAATTTGCAAATCAATTCATTAAAAATCCTACAATGTGATTTTCTGGGGAAAAAATTATCATTTTGTCTGTCATAGTTGACGTGTACCTATGATGAAAATTACAGGCCTCTCTCATCTTTTTAAGTGGGAGATACTTTTTTCCCCCACTGTATATATTATCAGCCTTACTGTGAGTGACAACCCCCAGTTAAGTAAGCACGAAACACACAGAGAATCTCACTGCCGATAGATAGACTGCCGATGGGTATTTATCACAGTGGGAGGCTGTTCCTAGAACAAAAATATACCTGCTGCGTGCCGACCCGTTAGCGACGAACCTGCCGTTTCTACTTTTAGAATAGCAATGCTCGTCAGTGGCCAACAACTTGACTTTGAGCCAATCAGAGAGCACAAACCCCCACATGGGGAAACCAAAAGGAGTGATAAAAAAAATAGGGCATTTTCTCAGTTAAATGTCATGAGCCAGTCACACTTTATATACAATGTAGGCTATGGGATGATAGCTAGCTAAGTGCACAGACGCAATGCACACAACACTAAATACTTCCTCTAAGCTAGCTAACTACTGTAGCTAGTATTGATATTATAATTAAATCACAATGGATTAGTTTCCATGAAACAGCTGCCTGTGTTAGCTGCCGAGTTAGTTCAGTGTCCTTAGCTAGGTAGCTATGTTGTGATAGCTAGTGAATATGCTAACGTTCGCTAGTTAGTTAAACATTTGTCTATGGGCTGACACTGGCATCATGGGATTATGGTATGGGAGAGTGAATTAAATTGTTTCTTCGTCATCTTGCTAGGTATTTATCTAGCTGTGGCCATCTGGCTAGTATCAACAAGGGCTTTCTACAAAATAGCAACGTTAGCGAAGCTAGCTAACTAGCTAACATTGTAATCTAGACCATAAACTAAGCAACACACACAGATATGCATTGCCAAACAACACTACTGCCACCTTCTAGTTTGGAGTATGGCTGACAACTTCAAGGTCTTTGCTACGTGAACACAAAAGAGATTGACTGCCGACACTCTGTTCAGAGGTGCTAAGTGCTGTTGGCAGGCAAACATTTGACAATCCTACCGGTATGTCTGAGCTATTAAGTTCACCAATAACAACATCAAAATCAGGGACACAGCTATTCACCAGCCTTATGTTTAAAATCAAACAAGTAGGCAACCTTGCAAAGTGCAACGTTTACCACCTACCAGTGTAGCCTCACTGTTGCTAATGGTTTACTTAACATGTCGTCACAATGAACACAATATGTGCGTCCCAAACCACACGTTGCTGCTAGGAGTCATACTTATGTTATTGCAGCTCAGGATTGGGTGTTAGAGATCTAGCTTAGAGTGTGAAAATCCTTTAAACAAGTTACTTGCTCACACCTCTAACTAAACTGTGCTCTAACATGGTAAAACAAGGTTTAATTAGCCCCACAACTTCGCAAGAAAATAATATTTTCATGGCCTGTAATTGCACTGATGTAATTTAAATGAATGGTTTCCTCAGTGCATGGTACCCATAGTAGATGATATACCCAATATATAAAATTAGTGCTAGAAGATATCAATAGACTTCCAGTCATTGGGCTAGTTAGCATTGACTCACAAAACTACCTATAACTAACTTGCTTCATACTGGACACAGAGACATAAAAATGGTATCCACAAGTTAATCTGCCTCTGGGAAAAGTAGATAAAGGGCCTCATTGACAAAATCCCGAAGTATCCTGTTAAGGCAAACATGAAAGGAGGGTGGGTTGGTCGGGGTGGATGAGTGGGTGTATAGATGGGTTGGTTGTTTAGCACAAAACCGACCCGTGCGCAACTATGGGGTAAAACAGACAGGGTTGGCTTAGATTGTTGACAACATGTAAACTTCACTGAACAAAAAATTTAACGCAACATGCAACAATTTCTAAGATTTTACTTAGTTACAGTTCATATAAGGAAATCAGTCAACTGAAATAAATTAATTAGGCCCCAATCTATGAACTTCTCATGGCTGGGAATACAGATACTGGTCACAGATACCTTAAAAAAAAAAAAAAAAGTAGGGCCGTGGATCAGAAAACCAGTCAGTATCTGGTGTGACCACCATTTTCTTCATGAAGCGCCACACATCTCCTTTGCAAAGAGTTGATCAGGCTGTTGATTGTGGCCTGTGGAATGTTGTCCCACTCCTCTTGAATGGCTGTGCGAAGTTGCTGGATATTGGCGGGAACGGAACACGCTGTCGTACAAGTCGATCCAGAGCATCCCAAACATGCTCAATGGGTGACATGGTTTGGTTTGGAAAGTACTGGGACATTTTCAGCTTCCAGGAATTGTGTATAGATCTTTGCAACATGGGGCTGTGCATTATCACGCTGAAACATGAGGGGATGGCGGCGGATGAACGGCACGACAATGAGCCTCAGGATCTCATCACGGTATCTCTGTGCATTCAAATTGCCATTGGTCCGTAGCTTATGCCTGCCCATACCATAACCCCACCATGGGGCACTCTGTTCACAACGTTGGCATCAGCAAACCGCTCGCCCACACGACGCCATACACGTTGTCTGCCATCTGCCCGGTGCAGTTGAAACTCGGATTAATCTGTGAAGAGCACACTTCTCTAGCGTGCCATTGGCCATTGAAGGTGAGAGTTTGCCCCCTGAAGTCAGTTACGATAACGAACAGCAGTCAGGTCAAAACCCTGGTGAGGACGACGAGCACACAGGTCAGCTTTCCTGAGACGGTTTCTGACAGTTTGTGCAATAATTATTAGGTTGTGCAAACACACAGTTTCATCAGCTGTCCGGGTGGCTGGTCTCAGACGTTCCCGCAGGTGAAGAAGCCGGATGTGGAGGTCCTGGGCTGGCGTGGTTACAAGGGGTCTGCGGTTGTGAGGCCGGTTGGACGTACTACCAAATTCCCTAAAATGTTGTTGGAGGAGGCTTATGGTAGAGAAATTAACATTACATTCTCTGGTAACAGCTCTGGTGGACATTCCTGCAGTCAGCATGCCAATTGCACATCTGTGGAATTGTGTTGTGTGGCAAAACTGCACATTTTAGAGTGGCCTTTTATTGTCCCCAGCATAAGGTGCTGTTTTATCAGCTTCTTGATATGCCACACCTGTCAGGTGGATGGACTTTCTTGGCAAAGGAGAAATGCTCACTAACAGGGATGTAAACAAATTTGTGCCAAACATTTGAGATAAATAAGCTTTTTGTGCATATGGAACATTTCTGGGATCTTTTATTTCAGCTCATGAAACAAGGGGCCAACACGTTACATGTTGCATTTATATTTTTGTTCAGTGTATATTTCGTCTCCAAATATTTATTGAAAACATAAATACATTTGCACAATGAGCACTTGTTGGTTAGCTAGCTAGCAAATCTTTGTCATATTAGCAGACATGAAATCAGTCAAAACACCTCAAAACAAGACATGGTATCAAGAACAAGATAAAATGTGCTAAAACGAGCCACCTATGATTCCCCACATGGCAGCTTCTTGTCATTGTTGCTAGCTATCTGACTGTTTAGAATCATAACAAAGCACCGCTTCCGCCCCCATCGATGGGTGCTTATCATTTTCGTGATGTTGTCAGCCAACCCATCTATAACGTGAACGTCTAGCAACCAATGGGTTGTGTGTTCAAATCTGATCATGGGCACCGTTAGCATTTTAGCAACTTTGCAACTACTTACTACTCTTTAGCTACTTTGCAACTACTTAGCATGTTAGCTAACCCTTCCTGTAATGCTAACCTTAACCCTTTAACCTAACTCCTAATCTTAACCCATAACCCGAACCCCTAGCCTAGCTAACGTTAGCCACCTAGCTAACATTAGCATTAGCCAGCTAGCCCACTAGCTAACGTTAGTCACAACAAATTGGAATTCGTAACATACAGTATCATACACATTGCAAATTCGTAACATATTGTACGAATTGCAATTCGTAACATTTACATTTACATCATTTAGCAGAAGCTCTTATCCAGACATATCATGTGAATTATAATTCAGAACATATCATATGAAATGGGTGATGGACATCCACAAATTAATACATACCATATGAAATGTAGCATATAATACTAATTTCTGTTTACTATGTTACATCTACCCCTGAGTCCATGTTGTTCATTCTGATAAATGGTCACATAGGGGGGAGTGAAAGGCCGGTTGTCCCACCACGCATCATCCACCAGCTTGCAATCTACAGAGGCAGTCGGCATGTTAAAATCATTTAACTATAAACTAAACTGTTTGAAACATGGACGTTTTACATCATTATGAGGAATGTCTTATCTCGCTTCGGCAGGTAGCCTAGCGGTTAAGAGCGTTGGGCCAGTAACCGAAAGGTCACTGGATCAAATCCCCAACTAGGTGAAAAATCTGTCGATGTGCCCTTGAGCAAGACACTTAACCCTAATTGCTCATGTAAGGCGCTCTGGAAAAGAGCGTCCGCTAAAATGTAAATGCTTCAAATTAGTCTATCCAACAGACCATAGAAATGCTGAGGGAATTATTTTAGACACTTCCTCATGCCATTGAAACCAGCATTTCTCTCCTGTTCTATTGGTTTTCAAATCAACTTTCTTTCACTATCCAGCAACAAAAGGCACAAACTTAGTCATTAGTGATGCGCGTGTTGACTCATGACCCGCAGTCCCCATGTTTATATTCACGTGGGTTTAGGCGCAGTGGAGGCTCCTCAGATGGGGAAGGGGAGGACCATCAGCTGGCAAAGTGGAAAATCTGCCCTTCTGCCCTCGAGCAAGACAGTTAACCCCTAACAACAACTGCTCCTCGGGCGCCGATGATGTGGATGTCGATTAAGGTAGCCCCCACCTCTGATTCAGAGGGGTAGGGTTAAATGTGGAAGACACATTTCAGTTGTGCAACTGACTAAGTTTCCCATTGAGGGTTTTCTTTCATAATTTTTTATCTGGTGTTAGTCCGTAGCCTAAGCCTAAGCTTTAGGGCCTAACTGTAGTGTGCCATATACACACCAATTGCCAAATGCTTTTGGGAACTTGGCCAGAAAAAGTTAATGTAGATCCACTGAGGCAAAAATGACACTGTCAGAGTTTAATTCAAAAAGAGAAGAGCTGCAAAATGGAGAGTTGAAAATAAATAGAAGGGAGGGCCAGAACAGTAGTCTAATCTTTGGGAAAGAGTTGGTGAAGTTGTAAAAGAGGATGATAGCAGTGCTGGCTATTTTATGTGTGATGATTGTGAGGCACTATACAAATTCGACAGTCACAAGACGGGACTTCAAAATGGCTGGTCAAGAGAACTGTAGGCTACTGTTCAAATGGGTTAAATGGAATAGTAGCCTAACTGAAATGTGGACACTGACTGTAAGCTGACAAAGCCTAATATAATATGAACTCCTGCAGAATTAAGCATTTCTTGCAGTGAAATGATACACCAAATGTACATTTTGACTCGGGAACCAGAGTGGAGAAATATTATTTATTTATTTCAGCATCTTGGGAGAATGTGAATGTGTGGTTAAGGGCTCTACACAGTTTCTACGCAAATGGAGCCGACGGAGGTCCGTTTGCATCACGTTCCAAAAATTCAGGCGCACAAGTATACAGTGGGGAGAACAAGTATTTGATACACTGCCGATTTTGCAGGTTTTCCTACTTACAAAGCATGTAGAGTTCTGTAATTTTTTATCATAGGTACACTTCAACTGTGAGAGACGGAATCTAAAACAAAAATCCAGAAAATCACATTGTATGATTTTTAAGTAATGAATTTGCATTTTATTGCATGACATAAGTATTTGATCACCTACCAACCAGTAAGAATTCCGGCTCTCACAGACCTGTTAGTTTTTCTTTAAGAAGCCCTCCTGTTCTCCACTCATTACCTGTTTTAACTGCACCTGTTTGAACTCGTTACCTGTATAAAAGACACCTGTCCACACACTCAATCAAACAGACTCCAACCTCTCCACAATGGCCAAGACCAGAGAGCTGTGTAAGGACATCAGGGATAAAATTGTAGACCTACACAAGGCTGGGATGGGCTACAGGACAATAGGCAAGCAGCTTGGTGAGAAGGCAACAGCTGTTGGCGCAATTATTAGAAAATGGAAGAAGTTCAAGATGACGGTCAATCACCCTCTGTCTGGGGCTCCATGCAAGATCTCACCTCGTGGGGCATCAATGATCATGAGGAAGGTGAGGGATCAGCCCAGAACTACACGGCAGGACCTGGTCAATGACCTGAAGAGAGCTGGGACCACAGTCTCAAAGAAAACCATTAGTAACACACTAAGCCGTCATGGATTAAAATCCTGCAGTGCACGCAAGGTCCCCCTGCTCAAGCCAGCGCATGTCCAGGCCCGTCTGAAGTTTGCCAATGACCATCTGGATTATCCAGAGGAGGAATGGGAGAAGGGCATGTGGTCTGATGAGACAAAAATAGAGCTTTTTGGTCTAAACTCCACTCGCCGTGTTTGGAGGAAGAAGAAGGATGAGTACAACCCCAAGAACACCATCCCAACGGTGAAGCATGGAGGTGGAAACATCATTCTTTGGGGATGCTTTTCTGCAAAGGGGACAGGACGACTGCACCGTATTGAGGGGAGGATGGATGGGGCTATGTATCGCGAGATCTTGGCCAACAACCTCCTTCCCTCAGTAAGAGCATTGAAGATGGGTCGTGGCTGGGTCTTCCAGCATGACAACGACCCGAAACACACAGCCAGGGCAACTAAGGAGTGGCTCCATAAGAAGCATCTCAAGGTCCTGGAGTGGCCTAGCCAGTCTCCAGACCTGAACCCAATAGAAAATCTTTGGAGGGAGCTGAAAGTCCGTATTGCCCAGCGACAGCCCCGAAACCTGAAGGATCTGGAGAAGGTCTGTATGGAGGAGTGGGCCAAAATCCCTGCTGCAGTGTGTGCAAACCTGGTCAAGACCTACAGGAAACATATGATCTCTGTAATTGCAAACAAAGGTTTCTGTACCAAATATTAAGTTCTGCTTTTCTGATGTATCAAATACTTATGTCATGCAATAAAATGCAAATTAATGACTTAAAAATCATACAATGTGATTTTCTGGATTTTTGTTTTAGATTCCGTCTCTCACAGTTGAAGTGTACCTATGATAAAAATTACAGACCTCTACATGCTTTGTAAGTAGGAAAACCTGCAAAATCGGCAGTGTATCAAATACTTGTTCTCCCCACTGTACGTACAACTACACAATTACGTAGAGAGTGATGCAAACGGACTGCCATCGGCTCCGTTTGCATAGACTATGTAGAGCCCTTTAGGGACCGTCTGTAATAGAGCCATCTGGACTGTTGTCAACTGGATTGAAGCATTCTGGTGTACAAGGGTTTATTTAGTCTTCTAAGGCAACAAGTAATGACAGAAGAGAAGCTGCATGTATCTAATTATAGACAAGTTGACTAACAAATAGCCTACCAAATTGTCGGATATTATAAGCAGAAACATACTGTAGGCCTATCTAAAAAAAGGCCTGTCAAAAAATAGTTCCGCCATCTCTGACTGACTGTACAGCGCATTTGATATATTTGCAGGTTATGGTCGGGGGCGGGCCTCAGATTTTCACTTTATCACATATAATCGGGCGGTTGCGGATGGTTTATTAGTAATTGCGGGCGAGTGAACAAACAGCTGACCTGTGCATCACAATTAGTCATATTTAGATCTTCCCTCTTTCTACATTTCTTACAGATATTTCCATCTGACTGCCACATGAAACCACTTCCATGGTGTGCTTTCACAATGTTATTTTTTCCCGCTAATTACATTTTGGAGCATTGGCGCGTACGACCGTGTGCGCATTGCTGCACTTATAATGTCCAAAAATTATAGTTATAGTTTGTAAACATTTTAAGCTAAATGTTGTGATCTGTTCCATCAGCCTCAGTGTGTTTTAACATTTTCAGATGTAACCGTGGTTGTATGAATTTGGGATTTGACCAATCATTCTCAAACTGGCCCAGAGTCTGTTTTGAATCGTCACATACATATTTTTGACTTGCCTTAATAGAAGGAACCATGAATTCTGCTCTGTTTCAGAGAATTCTACAGGAGAATGTCAGGCCATCCATCTGTGAGCTGAAGCTGAAGCGCAGCTGGGTCATGCAGCAAGACAATGATCCAAAACACACAATCAATCTATATAAAAATGGCTAAAAAGCAACAAATTTGAAGTTTTGGAATGGTCTAGTCAAAGTCCAGACCTAATCCCAATTGAGATGTTGTGGCAGGACTTAAAACGAGCAGTTAATGCTTGAAAGCAGTACTGCATGGAAGAATGGGCCAAAATTCCTCCACAGCGATGTGAGTGACTGATCAACAACTACAGGAAGCGTTTGGTTGGAGTCATTCCAGCTAAAGGTGGCACAACCAGTTATTGAGTGTAAGGAGGTAATTCCTTTTTCACACAGGGGCATTGGGTATTGCATAACTTTGCTTATGAAATAAATGAAATAAGTATGTAATTGTTGTGTTATTTGTTCACTCAGGTTCCCCTTATCTAATATTAGGTTTTGGTTGAAGATCTGATAACATTCAGTATCAGAAATATGCAAAATTAGAGAAAATTAGAAAGGGGGAAAATTCTTTTTCACAGCACTGTATCTCTGGCTGGCCAGTGGCTTGTGTAGATATTTTATCATGGTGGTTAGCTAGAGTCTAGACTACCTGTGCTGCCCTGACACACAAGTGCAACTCCCGACTGAAGAAGGGCTTTATTCTGCTGTGGCAGTACTGCTGATATTTAAACTAGGTAGCTTGCTACACAGACTCGACCAGTGACCAAATCTAAAGCCATGCATGTTTGGATACCGGGTGCCCGCAATCTCTTTACAGGGCAGACTGGGAAAAGGCACAACCGGGCGCACGCAAGCTCCTTACAGGGCAGACCAACGGATGGGCTAGGGGTGGGGGATGGCAAACTTGACGATGTCACAGTGACTTGGGGGCAGTGGGTTCAAAACAACAACTGTATACAAAAATATATAATTATACCACCACCCAAAAGGGCACTTGGCACGTGGGAGGGCAAAGGGGATGATGTAGGATGATGCAGGTTGTACAAAATATGCAACCTCTTGTTACGCCGTTATGGTCTTTACCCACCATCTAGCCTACTGTACGTCATCCATTCATCACAACGTTGATTCAGTGGGTTGAAAGGACTGAGAGGACAGCCATTGTAGTGACGCATCTGCCCTATGCACCATTATGGCTGCATCCCACATGACACCCTAGTCCCTACATAATGCACTACTTTTGACCAGAGTTCTATGGCTCTGGTCAAAAGTAGTGCACTATAAAGGGAATAAGGTACTATTTGGGATGCACAATTATGTTACCCCCGTGGGCATCATGGAACAAAACCTGGCTGAAACCCCTGACATCTCCTCGTGAATGATCTTCTGAATCCCTCGAAAAAGAACTCTCATCCACCCTTCGGAACCTAAATCAAGTCAACATTGTAAATGGGCTCCAAACAGCCATTTGAAAGTTTACTCTCCTAATTAGCAGCTGATGTGTTTGTGTCTAGTGGTTGTTGTCGCTAAAGTCTAAAGACGTGAGGATTAGTATTCACATATAAAATATAATTAGCCTATCTTATTAAAAATAATTGACTGGTAGGTTTTGGTTGGGTTGTAAACCTTTCTTAACTATTTTATTGACTTCATAAAATTATGTAAAACGTTGTTGAAAATACCAGTTAAGTCACCATCACCAACTATACAGGCACATGCACAGGATGCTACCAATGATATATTTTTTCTAATCTGAAATTACATCATGAAAATGCACCTGCCTTCAGGAAGACGTAAAACCACACGGTGTACCCAGGAAGCAGCACCAGGTCCATTGTGGTCTTTAGTTTGTTTCTTAAACACTATGAACCTCTAACAAAGCCAAGTCTCTCTTCATCACAATGGCTTAAGTAGGGGCTTGAATGAGGGGCAAGCGCTGTCATTTGAAGTGCAATGTCAGGCTTTTCCTTGTGTTTATGGGGTAGTGAAGAGGATGGGGAAGGGTGTAGGGGGCAGTAAAATGGAGGAGAGAGGGTTTCACACGTAGGTGTCTATCCTGCCATCACTCATTCACAATGCATGTGCCTCTTTAGGAAGAGTGCTGAGGGCTAAGGAGAGGAGTGACATGCCTCCCCTGCGAACATGCACATGCTCACGGGCACGCACACAAACACACTCTAAAATTCTGCTTGTGTTTCCACTGGAAAATTACTGTGAACCTTAATAACATTATCAAATACAGTACATTATTAATACATACACCAGAGATATCAAAAGTACAAAAACGTCCCTATAATAAAGGCATAAAGGTAAATCTTGACCCCATATTTAAAATACTGTACACACAGAGGGGCTCCCTATTAGTAGGCTGATTTGCAACAAGGCATTAGTGTTAGACATGCAATAGGACATACATAGACTATGGTGAATGCTGTTTTACTTTTCTCTAAGAAGCAATACTATTTTTTGCACTGGGAGGCACTGTTGGATGTGCTGATTTCCAGTCATCATCTACAAGGATTTTAAAGTTGGCTGTGATTAATCAATTCAGAGGAATTCTTTCAAACTTTAAGGGCTGCTTTCCCAGACACAGATTAAGTCTTGGACTGAAAAGCATGCTCAATGGAAAATCTCCATTGAAAGTGCTTTTTATTCTAGGAGTAGGCTTAATCTCTGTCCGAGTTTACCTGAGGGCAAAAATACAATGTTTATCTAACTGTGTTTACATCATTATCAGTGTGGTGTGGTATTTTTATTCCAATATTTTGACTTTTGAAATCAGATAAAAAACATTAAAACAAATTAATTTGGAATATTACTTAATTAACGCTAATATGGTTTTTCAGTAGGGCAACACAAAGCCTTGAACCACCACAGCAAATTCAGTAGGCTATTTATTAATTTATTCTTTGATTAAACGTGTTTTGTATTATGTCTAAAGTAAACTGACAATAAAAATGTTTTTTCTTGAGTGATCATTTCTTCAAAGAGTGAATGAACTGAGCCTCTGAGGCAATGCCACAGGTGCAAAAATAGCTGCATAAGCATGGTTAATAATGATAAAAGCATTTAGAAAGAAAGAAAACTAGGGAGGAAAAGTTCCCACACTTTGCCTGTTTTGTTTCGCTCTTTTCTCTCTCTTTTTTTCAATACTGCCAAGATGTAAAGCTGTGTGCCATGATGAATGAAGAAAAATTGAGGGAAGAAAAAAAAAGAAAACAAAGAAAACTTGACTTGTGTAACTCATCTGTTGCCGGTGAGTTTTTTGTTTTGTATTCATTCAGTAACCGGGCAGGTTGCAGGTTGCCCCTCCCTGAGGCAGCACTGATTCCCAGGTAAAAGAGACAGAGAGAGAGAGTAAAGAAGGAGAACGAGAGGGGAGGAGAGTTCCCACCACGCTCGCATGCCGTTCTCACACCAGCCCATTGGTCGAAGGTTGCCTCATCGGTGTAACACAAAACCCCCCCAGCAGAGCCGGGCAGGGAAGGCAGGTGTCTGGGGCTGCACGACAGAGGTGCTGTGTGTGTGTGTGTGTGTGTGTGTGTGTGTGTGTTAAGCACGTTTCATTCCACATTGCTTTGACATTATTATGGTCTTCTTAATCATTGACATGAAGCAATAGGCAAATTAATTAATAGGCATTTTCCATCAAATAAAACTGTTATTCATTGTTTAAAATGTAGTAAACATATTTCACTTAGTAAAACAACTTGAATTAAATTAACTACTACTTTGTAGATTTTACATGTACTGTCGCACCTTAAAGAGCCACAGAACACACCACAGAACACAGTCTTGGAGATGTGTTTCCTGTCTGCGTTTGGTTAATGATGTTTGTCCCCCATGAGACACTGTAGATGCGGAAGCCCATTTCACTTGCTCAAAATCATCAGAATGATTCAAATATAACTCAAGAAATCTGTAATTCATTTTGCCAAGGATGTTTTAGTTGAGCAATTTGACATCTAACTAAGGTGCTTGGTGCAGTATTCAAGTAAAAAAATGCACAAAGTGTTGTCTTCGGTAAACAGTCGGAGCTGCTGAGCAGGTCTCTCGCATTGTCTATGCTATTGGATAGAGATCAATCACCGCAGCTGTTCACCCCATGTTAGTGGGCAAATGGACATTGTCAAATCAAAATCCAACCTTCATCTACCCATTGTTGTCACGGATGCCCCCAGTACTGCTGCTCATTCCGTTCACCAGCTCCGGAGGTCTACGTCACCGGCCTTCTAGGCGTCACTGACCTGGTTCATTACCACCAACCCCGGACTGTCTTGTCTCATTACACACACCTGGTGTCGTGAGTACCGTGTATTGTGCTCTTGTTATTACGGGTCTCGTCCCGTGTATTGTGTAGAGGTTACATCCCTTTGTTACATATATACGTGTTTGTTTTGTGCTTCGTCCCCAATTGTGACACATGGATGTTCCAAACTCCGTTTTAGACGAGACTGACTTCATGACCAAAATTATACTTTGCACTTTGTAGTCCATTTTGACACTAGAATAACTGTTTCTGACACATATCGATAATATAATATAATAATATGCCATTTAGCAGACGCTTTTATCCAAAGCGACTTACAGTCATGCGTGCATACATTTTTTTTTGTGTATGGGTGGTCCCGGGGATCGAACCCGCTACCTTGGCGTTACAAGCGCCGTGCTCTACCAGCTGAGCTACATAGGCCATTTTCAAATGGATTTGTTGCTTTTTAACGGCAGTCATTCTATAATGCAAATTGTGTCTTGCCTTGATTACTACAGTATTTTTCCAACAGCTCTCACACACACCAAAAATTAAACATGCACACATAAAAGGCCAGTGTGGACACTCCCACTCTCAACGCTGTATGAGAGTGTCTGTTCCTCAATGAAGGGCCTCTGCCACCATTCTCTGTCACCCACGGAGTATTCACCAAACCCAGAGCTCCAAGGCCACAGCACTCAACACATACAATCCACACGGGACATCATAGTCAATAATGACACTATCAAAACCAACCCTCAATGTAGTGTTAAAACACTTCAAACATCTATTCAGGGAATAATTCAATAATTGTAAATATACACATAGGCACGAATCTCCTAACTTGAGATCTGCATGCTCAAGTTGTCGCACAAATCTTACATTGACGTCAATCAATGTATTATTTATGAAAAAGTCTGAGTAATATTAACAATAATTCATTTTATTTGTAAAGCGCATTTCTCACACCCAAGGCGCTAAACTGTATGGATCTCAGGCTAGGATTCAGTCCTATGTGCTGAAGTAGGGTGTAGCCAGTGTTCAAGGGTGTTCGAGGCTCGGCGGTCTGTGCCCTTCCATTCTCTATCCCTCTCCAATTCCTGTCTCCCATCTACTACAAAAAAACATCTACTTCTAATACTGTCCTCTCAAAATAATGTTTTTTTGTTTTTTATATAAAAGGAGATCGGAGCACCCAATGTCCTTTAAACAAAAAGAAGAAAAAGTATTTAGCCCCACAATGAATTGTGAATTGTAGGGCTGGGCGATATGGCCAAAATGTCATATCACAATATTTTTTACATTTTCGACGGTATTTGATGGTATTTGATGTTTTGAATAATAAAAGTTCTCAATTATTGTGGTGGTGATAGCCCCCACAATAAGTAGGGATTGATTGATGCTTAAATTCAAATCTTCCTACCATCACATCTAAGCCAATATGACAGCAATGTCGATGAATCTTTACAAATCAACTTGGTTAGAGGTACACAACACACTCCCCATACTCTCGCCATGATCCGTTCAGCTGTTACCGAGAACCACATACCAGATTTTTGACAGGGTCGTAAGCATTAGGAAAAAATACTAATCTTGCGGCCACCTAACTAAAATTCTCGACGTTGGATTAAAACGCGACTATAGCGTCCATACGGTGACCCTTGCACTTACAATTTGTCTACTAAATACGTTTGTAGGTACAACAGTTTTGATTAAATGTACAATTTCTCTCTCTCACATGCCAATAGAGAATCAACGTTGCGCTACCATTTTGTAGCATTTCTGACAATGCTAACATATTTTTTAGCTGAATGTCCGAGTTCTGCAACTGCTCCAAAGCACTTGGGTTGCTGCGCAACAGGTAGCTAGCTAGCTAGTAGCAGCCGGCTAGCAGCTGTAGCTAGCCAACACCAGTTCGATGAGGCAATCTACAAGCAAAGGAAGCTAGCTATATTTTACACTGGAAGGTTTTTCATATGGCTGAAGACTAAAGTCAAATAGGCACAAATAAGAGCTTGCGAACGTCCATGGCTGCTATTTATAGCCAGTTAGACAGTACCTACAAGCCAACGAGCCTGTAGCTGTATAGACTGATCGTGCACCACAACTCAGTGTTGACAATATATCCTACATTTTTCCACAAAGCATAGCTAGCTAAGTAAAGTTCATAGACAGCACCAACCTTTGGGGAACTGCCACACTGCTAACTTATAATACATGCAATGAGCATTGCTCATCTAGGTAACGTTACTCCGTACAGTCAAACTGGCTAGCTAATGTAGCTACGTGTGCAGACATATTTCAGTTTCAGCACAAACATCTGCTAGCTAGCCTACATTTCCTCAACTAAGACCAGCCTCTCACAACAGAAACTGTAGCTGTTAAAACAAATTGCCTTGCTAAGAAACAATTAGCCATGATGAATCTACACCCGGCCAATGCACATGGAAGCATCATCGGCTGTGCATTGCAGTGTACACATGCTCGCTAGCTAGCTAATTAGCTAGATCAACACTCCAGACAGACATGTCGCTGTTCGAGCATCCAGAGCAAATTACAATTCAGTACACTCCCTCCTCTATCAATGGAATTTTCTTCATGCCATTTTAATCCAAATTTGTCAAGTTACTTTTCAATGTGTTGCCGAAAATCTAAAGTAGCCATCAACAAGTAAACAATTGGAGGGGGGTCTGGGGGGATTCCTCCGGAATTTTTAATTTATTTATTTCCTTAATGGTCACTCAGCTAAATTATTCAGTACTTTGAGAGTCACTTACAGGAATTATCTCCTTAACCCTAAAAGTGCCAACATATTTTTTGCTGGTTATTTTTTTATGAACCTTTTGTAACAAGTAAATTGTTTAAATTCCCCAAAATAATTGGCGATTTAGCTAATCTGACATACCGGTATGACCTAAGATGGCCACCGATATGGGCAATATGACATCATACTTTTAGTTCTAACGTTTGAATGCTATGAACTCAGTTCCAAGTGCATCTGAAAAATGAGACTCTCGGAGCATGTGTCGAAACTGATAGGATCAAAAGAAAGGCAGTGCTGCTCTTGGATCAGCTTTGTCCATTCAAATCTTACTTTAACATTATAATTATTTCACAATACACAATATAGAGATATTACTATCTATAGCTGCAAATATTGAGGAGGCTTATTCTAATGCTTACCCAATAATAATGCACTAAATCACAGATTTGGCACATGTTGTTACACATGAAATATATTGAGGCAACAATTACAGACAGTAGCCTACAATTAGCTAAATTTATTTCAATATGATTGAAATATATTGGTCTGTGTAGCCTATAGCCTATACTGTAGCCTAGTATTGATCTTTTAATGCAGTCATCGCGGTTTCATTTCAATAATCTTTTCATCATTTGCTTGTGTCACGCCCTGACCTGGAGAGACTGTTATTCTCTAGGTAGTTTGGTCAGGGTGTGAAACTCTGTTAGAATTTCTATGTTTAGGATCTAGATGTGTATTTCTAGGTTTGGCCGGGTGTGATTCCCAATCAGAAGCAGCTGTCGCTCGTTGTCTCTGATTGGGGATCATACTTAAGTAGCCTGTTTGCCTACCTTAGTTGTGGGATCTTGTTCCGTGTTTAGGCTTGTATGTGTATAGCCTGAGGACTTCACGTTACGTTGTTTCTTGTTTTGTTTATTGAGTTAAATAAACATGTACGCTTTTCACGCTGCACCTTGGTCTGACCCGTCTCTCAACGATCGTGACAGCTTGTTTGTGACAATTGCAAAGACAATGGCAACTTTGTATTTGTAGTCAATTTCGTTCTGAAGTTATCGGCGTTCACAGAGAGACAGATAAACATCTTGTTTCTTTGTTAAATGGAGATCTTCTAGGTATAAAGTGACGCGGAAGGGCAAATAAGTATGTAACGACACACTTAGCTGTTCTATAACAACCGTTTAAGTGCAAATTTAGTAATGATGGTTTTGGGAAACGGCTTGGAAATGATCCATGTTCCTATGAAGTTTTGAACGATGAATTTAGCCTTAAAATGCTTTTGGGAAACCGAGTGCAGTACAATAAATGATGAGGCAAAACACATACATTTTTAGAACATAATTTGAAGTGCATACTATATTTTTGAAAGGCACATTTTGCATGTGGAAATGTTGTATAATCAACTTCCGGTGTAAAAAACATGGAAATTATAAACAAAAAACAATGTTTTAAGTGAGAAGTAGGCATTGGTCTAAAGCCAAAAAAGAAAGGAAATTCAGGAGCCCCACAACACCTATTCACCCATGCTCTACCAAGGTTTTCCAGCACAAAAATTTGAGCTACTACAGTAGCTACATTGGGGGAAAAAAGTATTTAGTCAGCCACCAATTGTGCAAGTTCTCCCACATCAAAAAGATGAGAGAGGCCTGTAATTTTCATCATAGGTACATGTCAACTATGACAGACAAAATGAGAAAAAAAAAATCTAGAAAATCACATTGTAGGATTTTTTATGAATTTATTTGCAAATTATGGTGGAAAATAAATAACAAAAGTTTCTCAATACTTTGTTATACAGTGGGGAAAAAAAGTATTTAGTCAGCCACCAATTGTGCAAGTTCTCCCACTTAAAAAGACGAGAGAGGCCTGTAATTTTCATCATAGGTACACGTCAACTATGACAGACAAATTGAAGAAAAAAAATCCAGAAAATCACATTGTAGGATTTTTAATGAATTTATTTGCAAATGATGGTGGAAAATAAGTATTTGGTCACCTACAAACAAGCAAGATTTCTGGCTCTCACAGACCTGTAACTTCTTCTTTAAGAGGCTCCTCTGTCCTCCACTCGTTACCTGTATTAATGGCACCTGTTTGAACTTGTTATCAGTATAAAAGACACCTGTCCACAACCTCAAACAGTCACACTCCAAACTCCACTATGGCCAAGACCAAAGAGCTGTCAAAGGACACCAGAAACAAAATTGTAGACCTGCACCAGGCTGGGAAGACTGAATCTGCAATAGATAAGCAGCTTGGTTTGAAGAAATCAACTGTGGGAGCAATTATTAAGAAATGGAAGACATACAAGACCACTGATAATCTCCCTCGATCTGGGGCTCCATGCAAGATCTCACCCCATGGGGTCAAAATGATCACAAGAACGGTGAGCAAAAATCCCAGAACCACACGGGGGGACCTAGTGAATGACCTGCAGAGAGCTGGGACCAAAGTAACAAAGCCTACCATCAGTAACACACTACGCCGCCAGGGACTCAAATCCTGCAGTGCCAGATGTGTCCCCCTGCTTAAGCCAGTACATGTCCAGGCCCGTCTGAAGTTTGCTAGAGTGCATTTGGATGATCCAGAAGAGGATTGGGAGAATGTCATATGGTCAGATGAAACCAAAATAGAACTTTTGGGTAAAAACTCAACTTGTCGTGTTTGGAGGACAAAGAATGCTGAGTTGCATCCAAAGAACACCATACCTACTGTGAAGCATGGGGGTGGAAACATCATGCTTTGGGGCTGTTTTTCTGCAAAGGGACCAGGACGACTGATCCGTGTAAAGGAATGAATGAATGGGGCCATGTATCGTGAGATTTTGAGTGAAAACCTCCTTCCATCAGCAAGGGCATTGAAGATTAAACGTGGCTGGGTCTTTCAGCATGACAATGATCCCAAACACACCGCCCGGGCAACGAAGGAGTGGCTTCGTAAGAAGCATTTCAAGGTCCTGGAGTGGCCTAGCCAGTCTCCAGATCTCAACCCAATAGAAAATCTTTGGAGGGAGTTGAAAGTCCGTGTTGCCCAGCGACATCCCCAAAACATCACTGCTCTAGAGGAGATCTGCATGGAGGAATGGCCCAAAATACCAGCAACAGTGTGTGAAAACCTTGTGAAGACTTACAGAAAACGTTTGACCTGTGTCATTGCCAACAAAGGCAATGATTTTCTGGATTTCTTTTTCTAATTTTGTCTGTCATAGTTGACGTGTACCTATGATGAAAATTACAGGCCTCCCTCATCTTTTTAAGTGGGAGAACTTGCACAATTGGTGGCTAAATACTTTTTTCCCCACTGTTTGTTGATCTATTCCACTTCAAAACAATGTGTAGGCAGGTTGCTTAGGGTTCAAACCATCTTAAACAGCCTAATTCATACTGTTCAGCAGGATAATGGACATTACAGTGTTCTGCTATTAAAATAATGTGTTTGTGTATATGTATGTGTATATATATATTGTGATGTCACGAGAGGCTGTGTCCTGGAGGGACGTTACATCCCCCTGAGATGGCTGCAAACCCAGACAGCTATGGCTCCATCTGCTGGTATGGTCGGGAACTCCAACCCTCTATGGCCAATCTTCCCACGCAGCTGAAACCAATCAGGGGCTGATGGGCTGGGGTTGTTTTGGAAGGGAAGAGACACGGTCTGGAGGGTGGGCTCGGGGAAGAAGAGAATTGTGTTATAATTTCGTTAGTTGCCGAAGACGGTTAATAAAATCCTTGTTTTGGTTGAACCTGGTCTCCCTGCACTACTTGGGCAATCCCGCTGGAAGCTGTGTAGCCTCTCGTGACATCACAGATGGTGGAGAATACAGGCACGCTCAAGCGTTAATAGTGCATGTCAGAGGAGGATACCGAAGGTTTGATCACCCAGTTTTCCAAGTTGGCCGTAGGCTCCCCGCCCGACTGAAATGGAGGACATATTGAAAGCCCTTGTTGCTGGCCAGCAAGCCCAGATGCAAGCAAACGTGGCTCTCTTGGAGGAGCAAAAGAAAGCCAACCTTCTGAAGGCAGAGGAATTGCAGTTGCAGAGACAGAGGGTGGTCCAAAATACCCGCCCAATAAAGGCAAGTGACTTTATATCTAAGATGGGAGCTACCGATGACATTGAGGCATACCTGCATGCATTTGAGGCCACGGCCACTAGGGAAGCCTGGCCCAAGCAACAGTGGGTTGGTCTGTTAGCCCCCTTCCTAACCGGGGAAGCGCTGAATGCTGTCCGGGACCTGGGCCCTGACCAGGTTACTGACTATGATGCCCTGAAGTCTGAGATCCTCAGCAGATATGGACTCACAAAATTTGGTATGGCCCAGCGCTTTCACAGTTGGACCTTCCAACCAGACCAACCTCCTCGGGCGCAGATGCATGAACTTGTCCGAATCGCAAGGAAATGGCTGGATCCGCAGAGGAATACAGCAGCGGCGGTGGTGGAGGCCGTTGTGGTGGATCGTTACCTACGCGCCCTGCCTTATGAGGCAAAAACGGTTCATCAGTCAACAGGCCTTGACCACGGCTGATCTGACCGTGGAAGCTGTGGAAAAGTACCAGGCCACAGCGGAGATGCTGAATGCTTCCCGAAAAGACCCCAGGAGGGCGGCCCCACCACAAATGGGAAGAACCCGTCCAAAGGACCCCAAGGTCTCGAACCCAGCCACGTCAGGACTTATCCCGGCTCCAGGGGGAGCCAGAAACCAGGCGGGTCCAAGAAGAGTACACCAGGAGGGGGGAAACTCGACAGTGTTACCGGTGTGGGGAGATGGGACATATCTCCTGGCAGTGTGGGAAACCAGCCGATGAACCTATGCCCACTGCGGAGTCCTCCAGCTCAGCACCCACACACCGTTTTGCCTCGCTCTTGGGAGTCGTAGATGGCGGCCCAGATCGACCCCCCCACCTGCCCGGTAACTGTGAATCACCATGATGTGGAGGCCTTACTGGATTCTGGTAGCCGGGCCACCCTGGTGCGTAAGGATTTGGTGGGCCCAACGTGTCTGACCCCGGGGAAAGTCCTCCCAGTTTCCTGTGTCCATGGGGACACCAGAGAATACCCCATTACTGAACTTACAATGACCAGCACACGGGGAACCATACACACGACGGCGGGGGTGGTTGATTCCCTCCCCGTCCCTGTCCTAATTGGACGAGACTGCCCAGCCTTTTACCCACTCTGGAGAGAGTCTCAGGAGAGGATAACCCGAGTACCTCGGAAACGGAGAGGCAAGACTCATCCTGGGAAGGCTCCGGTGCAATCCTCCGAATTACTCACTCCCGCCCGGGCTCTGATAGGGATGGCAGGTGCCCAGACCGACACAGAGACGGAGCTACAGAATCTGGACAAAGAACTGTCTGGTCTGAAGGGGACCGCTGAGAGGTATCGTTTGTTAAAGCAACAGTTAGACATGAAGACAGAAGAGTTAGATATCCTCCAGGCTAAACTCCAACAGAGCTCCTTCCATAAGCAACAGGAGGAGCTGGAGAGGCTGCGCAGGACCATCGAGGAGTGTGAGGAGACCCTGCGCAGTAGTAAGGAGGTCCAGAAGAAGGCAGAGGAGAAGTACAAGGTGTTGGAGAACAAGATGAAGAATGCGGAGGCAGAGAGAGAGAAGGAACTGAAAGCTGCTCAACAGAAGCTAAACTCTGCTAGAGCCAGGGCTGATGCGTTCAGTGGGAAACTCGGGGGGAGACAACGGGAGGCTGGGTCCCTGGTCCTAGAGGTGGAGGAGTTGAGGAGAGAGCAGGCTGGCAAGCACCACGGCAATGCGGACGCCCTCTCCCGGCGTGATGCCTTCTTCGCTGCCTTTACCCCGACGAGGACGTCGGTCCCGAGGAGGGGGATGTGTGATGTCACGAGAGGCTGTGTCCTGGAGGGACGTTACATCCCCCTGAGATGGCTGCAAACCCAGACAGCTATGGCTCCATCTGCTGGTATGGTCGGGAACTCCAACCCTCTATGGCCAATCTTCCCACGCAGCTGAAACCAATCAGGGGCTGATGGGCTGGGGTTGTTTTGGAAGGGAAGAGACACGGTCTGGAGGGTGGGCTCGGGGAAGAAGAGAATTGTGTTATAATTTCGTTAGTTGCCGAAGACGGTTAATAAAATCCTTGTTTTGGTTGAACCTGGTCTCCCTGCACTACTTGGGCAATCCCGCTGGAAGCTGTGTAGCCTCTCGTGACATCACAATATATATATATATATTAGGGCTGTCAAAAATAGCGCGTTAACGACGTTAATTAGTTGTTTGCTGTTAATTACGTCAATTTTTTTAACGCATTTCACGCATGCGCAGTGTGACAAATTATTCAGGTCAGGAAAGTGGTTGGGAGCTAGAGGCGAGATGGAGCAAGGTGAGCAAAGTGGGCCTATTGACGGATTCAAATATAAAAAGAATGATGATGGTACAGTTAACAAGTACAAGGGTATTTGCAAGATTTGTAAGAAGGAGTTTCAATTTCACCGGAGCTGTTCAAGCTTGAAGTACCATGTCAACGCCAAACATGCGTTTGCTGGGCCGTCAGATTCAGCAAGTGGTTTGCGCCAGACCACGCTGAATGTTTGCAGGCAATTAACAAAATCAACCTCAGATAATTTGACCAACACAATAGCAAAATGGATTTCAAAGGATTGTAGACCCATTAGCATTGTAGAAGACTCAGGTTTCCTTGATGTTTTGCAAGTGGCGTCTCAAGACTCATTCTATAAGCCACCGTCAAGAGCCACAGCCAAAGACAAATATTATGGTGTGTAGTATGTTTCAGCTTGATTTAAAACACCATTATTTGGCTGTGTTAATAAACAGACATAATATGAAAATTATGTATCTGTGTCCTGTTATTTATCTTTTGGTATGCATTTCAGAAAAAAAATGGTTAGGATTCAGGTGTAATTGCAAATAGTGATTAATCATGATTAATCCACTGAAAATTCTGATTAATTTGATAAAAAAATTTAATCATTTGACAGCCCTAATATATATATATATATACAGTGGGGCAAAAAAGTATTTAGTCAGCCACCAATTGTGCAAGTTCTCCCACTTAAAAAGATGAGAGAGGCCTGTAATTTTCATCATAGGTACACGTCAACTATGACAGACAAATTGAGAAAAAAAAATCCAGAAAATCCCATTGTAGGATTTTTAATGAATTTATTTGCAAATTATGGTGGAAAATAAGTATTTGGTCACCTACAAACAAGCAAGATTTCTGGCTCTCACAGACCTGTAACTTCTTCTTTAAGAGGCTCCTCTGTCCTCCACTCGTTACCTATATTAATGGCACCTGTTTGAACTTGTTATCAGTATAAAAGACACCTGTCCACAACCTCAAACAGTCACACTCCAAACTTCACAATGGCCAAGACCAAAGAGCTGTCAAAGGACACCAAAAACAAAATTGTAGACCTGCACCAGGCTGGGAAGACTGAATCTGCAACAGGTAAGCAGCTTGGTTTGAAGAAATCAACTGTGGGAGCAATTATTAGGAAATGGAAGACATACAAGACCACTGATAATCTCCCTCGATCTGGGGCTCCATGCAAGATCTCACCCCGTGGGGTCAAAATGATCACAAGAACGGTGAGCAAAAATCCCAGAACCACACGGGGGGACCTAGTGAATGACCTGCTGAGAGCTGGGACCAAAGTAACAAAGCCAACCATCAGTAACACACTACGCCGCCAGGGACTCAAATCCTGCAGTGCGAGACGTGTCCCCCCTGCTTAAGCCAGTACATGTCCAGGCCCGTCTGAAGTGCATTTGGATGATCCAGAAGAGGATTGGGAGAATGTCATATGGTCAGATGAAACCAAAATATAACTTTTTGGTAAAAACTCAACTCGTCATGTTTGGAGGACAAAGAATGCTGAGTTGCATCCAAAGAACACCATACCTACTGTGAAGCATGGGGTTGGAAACATCATGCTTTGGGGCTGTTTTTCTGCAAAGGGACCAGGACGACTGATCCGTGTAAAGGAAAGAATGAATGGGGCCATGTATCGTGAGATTTTGAGTGAAACCCTCCTTCCATCAGCAAGGGCATTGAAGATGAAACGTGGCTGGGTCTTTCAGCATGACAATGATCCCAAACACACCGCCCGGGCAACGAAGGAGTGGCTTCGTAAGAAGCATTTCAAGGTCCTGGAGTGGCCTAGCCAGTCTCCAGATCTCAACCCCATAGAAAATCTTTGGAGGGAGTTGAAAGTCTGTGTTGCCCAGCGACAGCCCCAAAACATCACTGCTCTAGAGGAGATCTGCATGGAGGAATGGGCCAAAATACCAGCAACAGTGTGTGAAAACCTTGTGAAGACTTACAGAAAACGTTTGACCTGTGTCATTGCCAACAAAGGGTATATAACAAAGTATTGAGAAACTTTTGTTATTGACCAAATACTTATTTTCCACCATCATATGCCAATAAATTCATTAAAAATCCTACAATGTGATTTTCTGGATTTTTTTTTCTAATTTTGTCTGTCATAGTTGACGTGTACCTATGATGAAAATTACAGGCCTCTCTCATCTTTTTAAGTGGGAGAACTTGCACAATTGGTGGCTGACTAAATACTTTTTTTCCCCACTGTATATATGTACGCACTACATGGCCAAAAGTATGTTGATACACTTTAATATAAGTTGATTCGGCTATTTCAGCGACACCAGTTACTGACAGATATATCAAATCGAGCACACAGCCATGCAATCTCCATAGACAAACATTGGCAGTAGAATGGCCTTACTGAAGAGCTCAGTGACTCTCAACGTGGCACCGTCACAGGATGCCACCTTTCCAACAAGTCAGTTCATTACATTTCTGCCCTGCTAGAGCTGCCCCCGTCAACTGTAAGTGCTGTTATTGTGAAGTGGAAACGTCTAGGCGCAACAACGGCTCAGCGGTGAAGTGGTAGGCCACATAAGTTCACAGAACGGGACCGCCGAGTGCTGAAGCGTGTAGCATGTAAAATTTATCTGGAGTGATGAATCACCATCTGGCAGTCCGACGGACAAATCTGGGTTTGGCGGATGCCAGAAGAATGCTACCTGCCCCAATGCATAGTGCCAACTGTTTGGTGGAGGAGGAATAATGGTCTGTGGTTGTTTTTCATGGTTTGAGCTAGGCCCCTTAGATCCAGTGAAGGGAAATCTTAACGCTACAGCATACAATGACATTCTAGATGCTTCCAACTTCATGTCAACAGTTTGGGGATGGCCCTTTCCTGTTTCAGTATGACAATGCCCCTGTGCACAAAGCGAGGTCCATAGAGAAATGGTTTGTCGAGATCGGTGTGGAAGATCTTGACTGGCCTGCACAGAGCCCTGACTTTAACCCCATTGAACACCTTTGGGTTGAATTGGAACGCCGACTGCAAGCCAGGCCTAATTGCCCAACATCAGTGCCCGACCTCACTAATGCTTGTGGCTGAATGGAAGCAAGTCCCCGCAGTAATGTTCCAACATCTAGTGGAAAGCCTTCCAATAAGAGTGGAGGATGTTATAGCAGCAAAGCGGGGACCAACTTCATATTAATACCCATGATTTTGGAATGAGATGTTTGACGAGCAAGTGTCCACATACTTTTGGTCATGTAGTGTATGTCGAATTTCTATTTTCTTGATTAAAGAAAATAGAGATGTAGATAATAGTATGAAATCAATTTGTGAGAATTATTTATGCCTGTTTGAGTAGGAAGTGTTCATACTCTTTTGCTTTAGAATATGTGCTCGCCAGGAATCAATGAGGTTGTAATCAGAGAGTATATGTTGGCGAGCCTTGGTGTGTCGATTGTAGTTATTCTTATTAAATGGTTCTCTATTCTGTGTGTGTCCTTTTGGAGCGGGTGTGTTTCTTGGAGTATTGCTATATCAATATGGTTTCTTGCTAGGATATTAAGACAGCTGGAATGTTTGATAGGACTATTAAGCCCTTTCAAATTCCAAGAGAGAATAGCTAGCGTTAGCATCGCTTTAAAAAAAGAATGTATTATTAATGATGTAATCGTTATGCTTAGTGTTAATAAGCCCATGAAACTAAAACAGGACCCACAGGCAAACCCACTCATCGGTCATTCACCCCTCCCTAGCCCACCCTTCCCTGGCCCCCAGCCCCCCTCCCCAGTTCCCCCCCACCCTGCACAAACATTACAGGGTTGCCGCATAACGGTGAGTAGCAGCCTTACATTTGGAATCTATTAAGGAGCATATTTTTGGGGGGTTCTTAAGGTATTAAGAAATAATGTAAAACATAAAATAAGTAACCATTTACCCCCTCAACCTTTAAATGTAAGTTTGCAGACTTGATGAGTTAGGGTGGGTAATGAAGAAAAATTAAAGAAAAGGAAAAAAGTAGGGTAAATATTTCAACAAAATACAAGCCTAAACAGTCAAATAGGATGGCTGTAATAGCTCTTGCTCCATTATCCTCATTATTATTAGTAATATGGTTTATGTTACCTTAAACATAATGTTTTTGTTACTATACAATGTAATTTAAAAAATATAAATAATCAGAGGGTATGTACAAGAAATGCAGTCTATAATCTAGATTGTCACAATAAGTAGTAGTCTAAACGGATGGGGACAGCCATCAACAGGAAGAAAAAAACGAACAAAAAAGAATGATGTGGTAGCCCACATGGGACTGGCCATCTATCCTAAACAGTAGTACAATGAAAAATAGTAGGGGAATAGCTTCCCATTTATATTGCCATATTTATCCCAGATAGGGATGTAATGCGGTGTAGACCCACAAGGAAGTATGGCACTTCAATATATTGTCCATTATTTATTAATTGGTGTGGTGTCATCATTGTCTAAATGTCCTGGACTTTTTCCACATTTTGTTACGTTACAGCCTTATTTTAGAATGGATTCAATTGTTTTTTCCCCTCATCAATCTACACTCAAAACCCCATAATGACAAAGCAAAAACAGGTTTTTACAAATGTTTACAAAACTGAAATATCACATTTACATAAGTATTCAGACCCTTTACTCAGTACTTTGTTGAAGCACCTTTGGCAGTGATTACAGCCTTGAGTCATCTTGGGTATGATGCTACAAGCTTGGCACACCTGTATTTGTGGAGTTTCTCTCAATCTTTTCTGCAGATCCTCTCAAGCTCTGTCAGGTTCGATGGGGAGCGTCGCTGCACAGCTATTTTCAGGTCTCTCCAGAGATGTTTGTTCGGGTTCAAGTCCGGGCTCTGGCTAGGCCACTCAAGGACATTCAGAGACTTGTCCCGAAGCCCCTCCTGCGTTGTCTTGGCTGTGTGCTTAGGGTCGTTGTCCTGTTGGAAGGTGAACCTTCGCCCCAGTCTGAGGTCCTGAGCACTCTGGAGCAGGTTTTCATCAAGGATCTCACTGTACTTTGCTCCATTCATCTTTCCCTCGATCCTGACTAGTCTCCCAGTCCCTGCCGCTGAAAAACATCTCCACAGCATGATGCTGCCACCACCATGCTTCACCGTATGGATGTTGCCAGGTTTCCCCCAGATGTGACACTTGGCATTTAGGCCAAAGAGTTCAATCTTGGTTTCATCAGACCAGAGAATCTTGTTTCTCATGGTCTGAGAGTCCTTTATGTGCCTTTTGGCATACTCCAAGCGGGCTGTCATGTGCCTTTTACTGAGGAGTGGCTGCTGTCTGGCCACTCTACCATAAAGGCCTGATTGGTGGAGTGCTGCAGAGATGGTTGTCCTTCTGGAAGGTTCTCCCATCTCCACAGAGGAACTCTGGAGCTCTGTCAGAGTGACCATCGGGTTCTTGGTCACCTCCCTGACCAAGGCCCTTCTCTCCCGATTGCTCAGTTTGGCCAGGCAGACAGCTCTAGGAAGAGTCTTGGTGGTTCCAAACTTCTTCCATTTAAGAATGATGGAGGCCACTGTGGTCTTGGGGACCTTCAATGCTGCAGACATTTTTTGGTACCCTTCCCCAGATCTGTGCCTCGACACATTCCTGTCTCGGAGATCTACGGACAATTCCTTCGACCTCATGGCTTGGTTTTTGCTCTGACGTGCACTATCAACTGTGGGACCTTATACAGAAAGGTGTGTGCCTTTCCAAATCATGTCCAATCAATTGAATTAACCATAGGTGGACTCCAATCAAGTTGTAGAAACATCTCAAGGATGATCAATGGAAACAGGATGCATCTGATCTCAATTTCGAGTCTCATAGCAAAGTGTCCGAATACTTACGTAAATAAGGTTTCTGTTCTTTATTTTTAATTCATTTGCAAACATTTCCAAAAACCTGTTTTTGCTTTGTCATAATGTGGTATTGTGTGTAGATTGATGAGGAAAAAAATGTATCTAATCCATTTCAGAATAAGGCTGTAACGTAACAAAATATGGAAAAAGTCAAGGGGTCTGAATACTTTTCGAATGCACTGTAATAACAACGAAGTCCAATGTTCAGCAATAATAATAATAATAATGTTCCTTTTACCCAATTTAGGGGGTGTCCTCATAATTGTCTTATGCTGAGGGCAGCATCACAGCCAAAAGCTAGGCTGCGTGATTGTGCGTGGATAGCATACCTGAATATTGAGCCAGTCAAATTGGGGTTCGCCTAGATCTGTCATCTCATCTCCTTGTGTGTTGAGCTTGATGTGCTTCTCGAAGAAGTCTTGAGCCTCCTTGGCAGTGGATAACGTGTGTGTTGTATTCGGGCAGGGTCAAGATGAGTTTTGCCGGGTGGATGAAGCCACATCACAGGTTTAGCTTGCGTAGCTGAGATCTCACCTCATTGTAGGTCGACCTCTGTTTCAGCAGTTCGGCACTCAGATCTGGGTAGATGCTGATCCTCTTCGCCGCATAGGTCAGAGCCCCCGATTCCATTGACTTAAAAACGGTGGATTCGTACAATCATACACCGAGATCTGTTGCGGAGAGGACCCGTGCAGTGCACAATGTTTATCAGCAGCATGGGACCCAGCTTTCCCTGCCCAAACAATTCATAGAAAAGATTGCTCATGAAGGAAGTTGGGTTGCCCGCTTCCACACCAGTTTCGAGTCCTGTGACCCGCACATTGAATTTACGGGAATGATTTGAGTGATTTTTTTTTGGGGGGGTGGGGGTGAGATTTCAAGGTCATGGGTTAGCACCTCTTTCACATTGGCCGCTGTCTCCAAACATTCCACTTTAGTTGAGTAGGTAACCACTTTAGAAGTGAGCAGTGCAAGAGATTCATTTACAGGTTTTAATTGCAAGTCGAGGGCAGAGGTAATTTCCTCACGAACAATCACTCCGATAGTAGTGGCCAACTCTTTCTGTTGTCGGGTGATGAGAGCCGCCATGTTCCCACAGGTGACTTGTGAACGGACAGAATATGCCAGCTGGGGGAGCGAAATAGACCTACTATTGTTCATTGTAATACAGTGAACGTCCCACACCTTAATATGGTGTTATATGTTGATAATTATTTGAAAATAAGTCTGGTAATTCAATAGTTATTTTGCAAAAGAAAGCCACGCGCTTCAATGCATGTCACCGGAACCATTTTGCTATGAATGCCTACTTCTCATTTAAAACATAGTTTTTTTGTTTCTAATTTCCTTTATGAGTTGTGCATGACCCTAGGGTGGCAAAACATAAATTCTAAGTGATTTCAATGGGGCTTTCTCCATTTTGATTGTTTTATACTGTTCAATCAAATTTCAACCAAAAGTTGATCTAATTTGAGATCATTTACACACTGCCATGTGGGCTGCACGATATGCGCAAAAAAATCGATTCCTTATCTTTAACCAAATACTGTATTGCAATTGCGATTTGACTTGAGATTTTGGTCAAAACACTTGGGTGAACTGTTGGAATCATGGAAATATAATTATTATTTTAATTCTATAGTTAGAATGTAATAGTGGGCACTTTGGATACAGTGTTGTTTGACATGACAATGAATGAAAAAGCCAGGGAGGCGTTCATAGAATTAGGAATTAGAATACTGATAGGATCTCAATAAAGTTGGTATAGTGACAGGGTAGGAACCAATGTGTTGGTGCGTGTTTCCCAGGGGAGTGGGAACCTATAATCTTTGGCTACATTAAATGTTTTCTCTTACTTCATGTAGCTAATATATTCATGCTTCGCCTATTCCGCTCTGATTTAGAAGATACTGTTGCACAAACAACATGCTGATTTAGGCCTACACCAAGCACTGGGATCAGCTAGCTACATTTGCTCTCAGTACATTTATTAGCTAGCTAGCCAGCTAACTAGCGATTAGCATTAGTGGCAAACACTATTTATTACTGCCACAACTTGCTAAGAAGAGACAAACTCGCCGTTTGCAGACAGTAAGATACACAAACTAATAGTGTAATTATAGAGCGCTTAAGGATTTATATTAAGAAGCTAAGTGGAAAGAAAGCAGCATTGTTGTTATCAACATATTGTTGCATCTGCTGGCATTGACCAAGCAGACTGAAGAGTGAACTGTAGGCAAATGATCTCGTGGTTGAGCAACAACAACTGCGCTCCTTGAGTGACAAGGGGCGGGGCTTGGTGAGAAAGGGAGAGATACGACTCAAGTACCGGCGTAAACTATAAATACGGAGTGGCGTATCACATTTAACAAATCAAACCCTGAAATACCATTAAAGAAGGTAAAGTAAAAACACAAACCGGTCCGTGCATCAATACCAGCCCTAGTGGGAACCAGTTGGGACTGTGCAGTTTGTTGTGCTTTGTCACATCTTCCCTCCAGGCAGTTTAAACCTGCTTGTGGACGGAGGTGGATGAGCTGTCAGGACACACACAACATTAGTCTTGGGAGGTGAGGCAGCTTTTACAGGTGGCGGTATATACTTATACTTACTTTTAAGTGGGTCCATCAGCAGCAGTACAATAGTCTAAATTCTAATGATTTCCATGATCATTCTGAAAACAGCTTTGATGTTGATCATAATGACATGACAAGTATGCCAAGCCCACCTGTTGAGCGGTTGTGGCTCAGGGAAATGGCTATATTTAATGTAGATAGGAAGGAGGCAATATGGTGAATACTTCTGCTTTCTCAAACGTACATCTATCTGTACAATATTAAACAGATGACTGTTGAATTGATTGCGACCTTTGAAGTGTAAATTATACCAAATATAATGAACCAATATAGGCTATAAACTGTTGAGTGTGTGTACTGTATATGTATGAACACGTCTGCCTGTGTGTGTCTATTAGTGCTATTGTGTAGGGGGGGCAACTCTGGCTTCTGCCTCTTTAATGTGTGTCAGTCTGCAGCGAGCGGGGCGGTAAGCCTGGCTGTGTGCCGCTGGGATGTGTGGGTGTGCGCGGCCGCTGACGGGACCTGTCACTATCAGGCCCACACATCTCTGGCACTGTCTGTGTTGACACTCTGCCCGAGGGGGAACGAGTCTGCAGAGGTTGAGGAGAGCAGCGGTTTCCCACGCATGCTGCAGCCCCAGCCCTGCCTCTGCATTCCTGGGCTGCCAGCGCTCTGTAAATGTTTGGACAGCCTTGAACAAATAACACACCTTGAAAGCACAGGCTCTCTCTCTCTTTCCCTCTCACACCCCCTCCTCCTCATTATCCTCCTCCTTAAACCCGACCCTCCCCCACCTTCCTCTCTCCCACAGACGCAGCCCAATCCACAAGTGCTACCCTACCTACGTAACGCCTCTCTCAAACTGTCTCTCCCAGATTTACTGTCAAACACAAAGAGATACACTATATATACAAAAGTATATGAGTGGATTTGGCTATTTCAGCCACACCCGTTGCTGACAGGTGTATAAAATCGACCACACAATCTCCATTGACAAACATTGGCAGTAGAATGGCCTTACTGAAGCAGCTCAGTGAGTTTCAACGTGTCACTGCTATTTTCAGGTCTCTCCAGAGATGTTAGATCGGGTTGAAGTCCGGGCTCTGGCTGGGCCACTCAAGGACATTCAGAAACTTGTCCCGAAGCCACTCCTGCGTTGTCTTGGCTGTGTGCGTAGGGTCGTTGTCCTGTTGGAAGGTGAACCTTCGCCCCAGTCTGAGGTCCTGAGCACTCTGGAGCAGGTTTTCATCAAGGATCTCACTGTACTTTGCAGATCAATTGTAAGGTCTAAGGCAGTGGTTCCCAACCTTTTTTGAACCGTGGCATATCTTGAGTGTAAGGGCCCAGGGCTGGATTTCTACTAAGCTAACATATGGCATTTTTTAAAGATGGTCATACCAAGGATCATTTAGCTTTGAATTTTAGGACACCTGTAGGTATGAAAAAATATATACTTTAAAAAATATATATGTTTTGCCTTACTGCAATTAGCCCATAGAAACACATTGAATAACAGATTCATACATGGAAAAACCGATAGTAAAATAAAATCCAAAAGGAAGTATGTTTTGAAGTGTCTGTCCTATATCTGAGAGATATAAGAAAGCTCAGGAAAAAAAAAAGTTCACCCCATTAGTCATTTAGCAGACGCTCTTATCCAGAGCAACTTACAGTTAGTGAGTGCATACATTATTTTTTTCATACTGGCCCCCCATGGGAATCGAACCCACAACCCTGGCATTGCAAACGCCATCCCTGCCGGCCAAACCCTCCCCTAACTTGGACGACACTGGGCCAATTGTGCGCCGCCCCATGTCTCCCGGTCGCGGCCGGCTACGACAGAGCCTGGATTCGAACCAGGATCTCTAGTGGCACAGTTAGCACTGCGATGCAGTGCCTTAGACCACTGCGCCACTCGGGAGCCTACTCTGGGGGTCGTAGAGCAAAACGGATAGTAACATTGTGTTAGTCTCTTCTGAGAGTCTCATCTTTCCATAGAGGGGTCATATTCGTTTTGTAGCCCAAACTTTTAGTTTTGGAGCCCAGATGTTTTCGTGAGGAGACCGATTTATGGGATGTCTCCTGGTCTGATAAACACGACTGCAGTAGCAGTGTGTGGGTAAAATCACTGAGGAAGCCAAGCCAGTAAAAAAGCCATATTACAACCTATAACCTACAACCTATTATATGCTCTATAACCCATTCGTTCATACGCCACCTTGATCTACAATAAGGCAGTGACAACAAAAAGACAACAGTCACACAGTGGCAGAATAAATTGAACTACATAAACAATACCAGTCAAAAGTTTGGACACACCTACTCATTTAAGGGTTTTTCTCTATTATTACTATTTTCTACATTGCAGAATAATAGTGAAGACATCAAAACTATGAAATAACACATATGGAATCATGTAGTAACCATAAAAGTGTTAAACAAATCAACATTTATATTTTATATTTGAGATTCTTCAAAGTAGCCACCCTTTGCCTTGATGACAGCTTTGCACACACTTGGCATTCTATCAACCAGCTTTACCTGGAATGTTTTTCCAACAGTCTTGAAGGAGTTCCCACATATGCTGAGGACGTTGGCTGCTTTTCCTTCACTCTGCCGTCCGACTCATCCCAAACCATCTCAATTGGGTTGAGGTTGGGTGATTGTGGAGGCCAGGTCATCTGACGCAACACTCCATTACTCTCCTTCTTGGTCAAATAGCCCTTACACAGCCTGGAGGTGTGTTGGGTCATTGTCCTGTTGAAAAACAAATAATAGTCCCACTAAGCGCAAACCAGATGGGATGGTGTATCGCTGCAGAATGCTGTGGTAGCCGTGCTGGTTAAGTGTGCCTTGAATTCTAAATAAATCACAGACAGTGTTACCAGCAAAGCACCCCCACACTCCTCCTCCATGCTTCAAGTGGAAACCACACATGCAGAGATCATCCGTTCACCTTCTCTGTGTCTCACAAAGACATGACGGTTGGCACCAAAAATCTCAAATTTCAGACCAAAGGACAGATTTCCACCGGTCTAATGTCCATTGCTCGTGTTTCTTGGCCCAAGTAAGTCTCTTCTTATTATTGGTGTCCTTTAGTAGTGGTTTATTTGCAGCAATTCGACCATGAAGGTCTGATTCACGCAGTCTCCTCTGAACAGTTGATGTTGAGATGTGTCTGTTACTTGAACTCTGTGTATGCCTCGGCCAAAGTCGTGACAGTACCCCCCCCTCCCCTCGGGGACGGCCAGGAGGACGCGGAGCAGGGCGAGCCTGATGACGACGGTGGAAATCCCGCAACAGGGAGGGATATCCCTCACCGGGACCCAGCACCGTTCCTCCGGACCGTGCCCCTCCCACTCCACGAGGTACTGAAGGCCCCCCACCCGACGCCTCGAATCCAGGATGGAGCGGACAGAGTACGCTGGGGCCCCCTCGATGTCCAGAGGAGGTGGAGGAACCTCCCGCACCTCAGACTCCTGGAGCGGACCAACCACCACCGGCCGGAGGAGAAACACATGAAACGAAGGGTTAATACGGTAATCAGGGGGAAGTAATAACCTATTCGTGACCTTGTTGATTCTCCTCAGGACTTTGAACGGCCCCACAAACCGCAGGCTCAGCTTCCGGCAGGGCAGACGGAGGGGCAGATTCTGGGTCGAGAGCCAGACTTGATCCCCCGGTACGAAGACCGGGGCCTCACTGCGGTGACAGTCAGGGTTGGCCTTCTGACGATGCACGGCGTGCTGGAGGTGAACGTGGGCAGCGTCCCATGTCTCCTCTGCGTGCTGAAACCAGTCATCCACCGCAGGAGCCTCGGTCTGGCTCTGGAGCCACGGTGCCTGAACCGGTTGGTAACCTAAAACACATTGGAATGGTGTTAGGTTAGTAGAGGAGTGGCGGAGAGAGTTCTGGGCATATTCTGCCCATGGCAAGAACACTGACCACTCCCCAGGCCGGTCCTGGCTGTAGGACCGCAGGAACCTACCCACATCCTGATTTACCCGTTCCACCTGCCCATTTGACTGGGGTGGAACCCAGAGGTCAGGCTGACCGAGACCCCCAGATGTTCCATGAATGCCTTCCAAACCTTGGACGTGAACTGGGGACCTCGGTCGGACACTATATCCTCTGGCACCCCGTTGTGCCGGAAGACGTGAGTAAACAGGGCCTCCGCAGTCTGCAGGGCCATGGGTAGACCGGGCAGAGGAAGGAGGCGGCAGGACTTGGAGAAGCGGTCCACAATGACCAGGATAGTGGTGTTAACTTGGGAGAGGGGAAGATCAGTCAAAAAATCAATACTAAGGTGAGACCATGGTCGTTGTGGAACTGGTAAAGGTTGTAGCTTACCCGCTGGAAGGTGCCTAGGTGCCTTACTCTGGGCGCACATCGAGCAGAAGGTGACGTACACCCTCACATCCTTAGCCAAGGTAGGCCACCAGTACTTTCTGATCAAGCAGCACACTGTACGACCGATGCCTGGGTGACCAGAGGAGGGTGACATGTGTGCCCAGAAGATCAGACGATCACGGATAAGAGCAGGCACGTACCGCAGCCCAGCTGGACACTGCGGTGGAGATGGATCTGTTCATAATGCCTGCTCTATATCCGCGTCTATCGCCCATACTACCAGCGCCACAATGCAGGAGGCCGGGAGTATGGGGGTGTTGTCTCTGGGCCTCTCCTCTGTGTCATACAGCCGGGATAGTGCGTCTACCTTCACGTTCTTCGTACCCGGAATGTATGACAGTGTAAAATCAAACTGGGTGAAGAATAGGGCCCAACTGGCCTGGCGAGGATTCAGCCTCCTCGCTGCCCGGATGTACTCCAGGTTACGGTGGTCCGTCCAGACGAGGAAAGGGTGTTTTGCCCCATTTGAGCCAATTCCTCCACACGGTCAAAGCTCTGACAACAGCCAACAGCTCCCGATCACCAACGTCGTAGTTCTGCTCCGCCGGGCTGAGCTTCTTAGAGAAGAAGGCACAGGGGCGGAGCTTGGGTGGCGTGCCCGAGCGTTGGGACAGGACAGCGCCTATCCCTACCTCGGACGCATCCACCTCCACTACGAACGGTAGTGATGGATCAGGGTGGGCCAGTACCGGAGCTGAGGTGAACAGACCCCGCAGTCTCCTGAAGGACAGGTCAGCCTCAGCAGACCAGCGGAGCTGGGACGGACCACCCCTCAACAGGGATGTAATGGGAGCTGCAACCTTGCCAAAGCCCTGGATAAACCTCCGATAGTAGTTGGCGAAGCCAAGGAAGCACTGCACCTCCTTAACCGTGGTTGGAGTCGGCCAATTACTCACGGCTGAAATGCGATCTCCCTCCATCTCCACACCTGAGGTGGTAATGCGGTATCCGAGGAAGGAGACGGACTGCTGGAAAAACATACACTTCTCTGCCTTGGCATAAAGTTCATTTTCCAACAGTCGGGCCAGCACTTTGCGAACCAGGGACACATGCTCGGTGCGCGTAGCGGAATACACCAGGACGTCATCGATGTAGACCACCACACCCCGACCAAGCATGTCCCGAAACACCTCGTTCACAAAGGACTGGAAGACAGATGGAGCATTCATCAAACCGTAGGGCATCACCAGGTATTCATAATGCCCCGTGGTTGTGCTGAATGCTGTCTTCCACTCATCCCCCTCCCGAACACGCACCAGGTTGTATGCACTCCTGAGATCTAACTTAGTGAAGAAGCGCGCCCCATGCATTGACTCAATCACTGAAGGAATGAGGGGGAGAGGATAACTAAATCTAATCGTCTCCTTGTTCAGTGATCGATAATCAATGCACGGGCGCAGACCGCCGTCTTTCTGCTTCACAAAGAAGAAACTCGAGGAGGCGGGTGAAGTGGAGGGACGTATATAACCCTGGCCCATGGACTCGGAGATGTATGTTTCCATAGCCTCCATTTCAGCCTGTGACAGGGGGTACACATGACTCCTGGGAGGTACAGCGTCTACCCGAAGGTTTATCGTGCAATCCCCCGCCCGATGAGGTGGTAATTTAGCCAAATCGAGGTATTCGGGGGGAATGCGCACGGTGGAGGTACCGTCTGGACTTTCCACCGTGGTTGCACCAACGGAAACATCTAGACACCTACAGTGAGGGAAAAAAGTATTTGATCCCCTGCTGATTTTGTACGTTTGCCCACTGACAAAGAAATGATCAGTCTATAATTTTAATGGTAGGTTTATTTGAACAGTGAGAGACAGAATAACAACAACAAAATCCAGAAAACGCATGTCAAAAATGTTATAAATTGATTTGCATTTTAATGAGGGAAATAAGTATTTGACCCCTCTGCAAAACATGACTTAGTACTTGGTGGCAAAACCCTTGTTGGCAATCACAGAGGTCAGACGTTTCTTGTAGTTGGCCACCAGGTTTGCACACATCTCAGGAGGGATTTTGTCCCACTCCTCTTTGCAGATCTTCTCCAAGTCATTAAGGTTTCGAGGCTGACGTCAGATTTTCTATGGGATTAAGGTCTGGAGACTGGCTAGGCCACTCCAGGACCTTAATGTGCTTCTTCTTGAGCCACTCCTTTGTTGCCTTGGCCGTGTGTTTTGGTTCATTGTCATGCTGGAATACCCATCCACGACCCATTTTCAATGCTCTGGCTGAGGGAAGGAGGTTCTCACCCAAGATTTGACGGTACATGGCCCCGTCCATCGTCCCTTTAGCTGTTATCCTGCCCCCTTAGCAGAAAAACACCCCCAAAGCATAATGTTTGCACCTCCATGTTTGAAGGTGGAGATGGTGTTCTTGGGGTCATAGGCAGCATTCCTCCTCCTCCAAACACGGCGAGTTGAGTTGATGCCAAAGAGCTCCATTTTGGTCTCATCTGACCACAACACTGTCACCCAGTTCTCCTCTGAATCATTCAGATGTTCATTGGCAAACTTCAGATTGGCATGTATATGTGCTTTCTTGAGCAGGGGGACCTTGCGGGCGCTGCAGGATTTCAGTCCTTCACGGCGTATTGTATTACCAATTGTTTTCTTGGTGACTATGGTCCCAGCTGCCTTGAGATCATTGACAAGATACTCCTGTGGAGTTCTGGGCTGATTCCTCACCGTTCTCATGATCATTGCAACTCCACGAGGTGAGATCTTGCATGGAGCCCCAGGCCGAGGGAGATTGACAGTTATTTTGTGTTTCTTCCATTTGCGAATAATCACACCAGCTGTTGTCACCTTCTCACCAAGCTGCTTGGCGATGGTCTTGTAGCCCATTCCAGCCTTATGTAGGTCTACAATCTTGTCCCTGACATCCTTGGAGAGCTCTTTGGTCTTGGCCATGGTGGAGAGTTTGGAATCTGATTAATTGATTGCTTCTGTGGACAGGTGTCTTTTATACAGGTAAGAAGCTGAGATTAGGAGCACTCCCTTTAAGAGTGTGCGCCTAATCTCAGCTCGTTACCTGTATAAAAGACACCTGGGAGCCAGAAATCTTTCTAATTGAGAGGGGGTCAAATACTTATTTCCCTCATTAAAATGCAAATCAATTTATAACATTTTCGACATGCGTTTTTCTGGATTTTTTGTTGTTGTTATTCTGTCTCTCACTGTTCAAATACACCTACCATTAAAATTATAGACTCATTTCTTTGTCAGTGGGCAAACGTACAAAATCAGCAGGGGATCAAATACTTTTTTCCAACACTGTATGCTCGCTTCTAGGCAAGCAACACTGAAGCATGCATGAGAGAATCAGCTGTTCCGAATGACTATGTGATCACGCTCTCCGTTGCCGATGTGAGTAAGACTTTTAAGCAGGTCAATATTCACAAGGCCGCAGGGCCAGACCGATTACCAGGATGTGTACTCTGAGCATGCGCTGACCAACTGGCAAGTGTCTTCACTGACATTTTCAACATGTCCCTGACTGAGTCTGTAATACCAACATGTTTCAAGCAGACCACCATAGTCCCTGTGCCCAAGAACACTAAGATAACCTGCCTAAATGACTACCGACCCGTAGCAGTCACGTCTGTAGCCATGAAGTGCTTTGAAAGGCTGGTCATGGTTCACATCAACACCATTATCCCAGAAACCCTAGACCCACTCCAATTTGCATACCGCCCCAACAGATCCACAGATGATGCAATCTCAATTGCACTCCACACTGCCCTTTCCCACCTGGACAAGAGGAACACCTACGTGAGAATGCTATTCATTGACTACAGCTCAGCGTTCAACACCATAGTGCCCTCAAAGTTCATCACTAAGCTAAAGACCCTGGGTCTAAACACCTCCCTCTGCAACTGGATCCTGGACTTCCCGACGGGCCGCCCCCAGGTGGTAAGGGTAGGTAACAACACATCTACCACGCTGATCCTCAACACGGGGGCCCCTCAGGGGTGTGTGCTCAGTCCCCTCCTGTACTCCCTGTTCACCCATGACTGCATGGCCAGGCACGACTCCAACGCCATCATTAAGTTTGCCGACGACACAAAAGTGGTAGGTCTGATCACCGGCAACGATGATATAGCCTATAGGGAGGAGGTCAGAGACCTGGCCGTGTTGGTTCATGATAATAACCTCTCCCTCAACGTGATCAAGACAAAGGAGATGATTGTGGACTACAGGAAAAAAAAGAGGACTGAGCACGCCCCCATTCTCATCGACAGGGCTGTAGTGGAACAGCTTGAGAGCTTCAAGTTCCTTGGTGTCCACATCACCAACAAACTATCATGGTCCAAACACACCAAGACAGTCGTGAAGAGGGCACGACAAAGCCCATTCCCCCTCAGGAGACTGAAAAGATTTGGCATGGGTCCTTAGATCCTCAAAAAGTTCTACAGCTGAACCATCGAGAGCATCTTGACTGGTTGGCAACTGCTCGGCCTCCGACTGCAAGTCACTACAGAGGGTAGTACGTATGGCCCAGTACATCACTGGGGCCAAGCATCCTGCCATCCAGGACCTCTATACCAGGCGGTGTCAGAGGAAGGCCGTAAAAATTATCAAAGACTCCAGCCACCCTAGTCATAGACTGTTCTCTCTGCTACCACATGGCAAGCGGGACCGGAGCGCCAAGTCTAGGTCCAAAAGGCTTCTTAACAGCTTCTACCCCCAAGCCATAAGACTCCTGAACAGCTAATCATGGCTACCCGGACTATTTGCATTGCCGCCGCACCCCAACCCACCCCACCCCACCCCACCCCACCCTCCTCTTTTAAGCTGCTGCTACTCTGTTTATTATTTATGCATAGTCACTTTAACTCTACCCACATGTACACTACTTTTCAAATGTTTGGGGTCACTTAGTAATTTCCTTGTTTTCGAAAGAAAAGCAATTTTCTGTCCATTAAAATAATATCTAATTGATCAGAAATACAGTGTAGACATTGTTAATGTTGTAAATGGCTATTGTAGCTGGAAACGGCAGATTTTTTATGGAATATCTATATAGGCGTACAGAGGCCCATTATCAGCACCAATGGCACGTTGTGTTTGCTAATCCAAGTTCATCATTTTAAAAGGCTAATTGATAATTAGAAAACCCTTTTGAAATTATGTTAGCACAGCTGAAAACTGTTGTGCTGATTAAAGAAGCAATAAAACTGGCCTTCTTGAGACTAGTTGAGTATCTGGAGCATCATCAATTGTGGGTTCGATTACAGGCTCAAAATGGCCAGAAACAAATAACTTTCTTCTGTAACTCATCAGTCTATTCTTGTTCTGAGAAATGAATTCTATTCCATGCCAGAAATTGCCAAGAAATACATTAGAGTGTCTAGTTTGAGAAACAGACGTCTCACAGGTCCTCAGCTGGCAGCTTCATTAAATAGTACCCGCAAAACACCAGTCTCAACGTCAACAGTTAAGAGGCGACTCCAGCTACAATAGCCATTTACAACATTAACAAGGTCTACACTGTATTTCTGATTAATTTGATGTTATTTTAATGGACCAAAAAATTGCTTTTCTTTCGAAAACTAGGACATTTCTAAGTGACCCCAAACTTTTCAACAGTAGTGTACATATTACCTCAATTACCTCGATTAACTGGTGCCCCCGCACATTGACTCTGTACCAGTACCCCCTATATATAGCCTCCCTACTGTTATTTTATTTTACTGCTGCTCTTTAATTATTTGCTCTTTTCTATTTTTTACTTATCTATTCTTTACTTAACACTTTTTTCAAGTCTATATTTTTTGTTCCTTTTTTTATTTTCTTTAAAAACTGGTAACGGGCTTGTAAGTAAGCATTTCACTATAATGTCTACACCTGTTGTATTTGGCGCATGTGGCAAATAAAATTTGATTTGATTTGATAAAGGGGGTTAACTGTTTCAATAAACTTTGCACGGTGTAGACGTTTTAGTAAGAGGTCAGGGTAGGACACCCAAAGTGTTTACATGGTCTAATCCACATCTTAGACAGACTTCCTGACAAGTAGGAGTTTTAAGCATTATGAGGACATTCATACACAAGCTCCATTTAATGAGTTCCATATTCTGAAAACAAAGTGCATGCTCATATAGAGTAAACATTACCTTTCTGCCTTTTATATAAAACGTTATGGTATAACTTTATGATAAACCATCAATTTGTAGGCCATAATGATTTGATGACTGATGATAATTATTGTTGATTACGTTGTTGTAAGAAAAGCCTGGACTGTCAACTATGATACAATGTATATTTCACAGAAAATCAATTGAAACCAATTAATCACTCAGATTAAGTCAAGTTTTGTTGAGTCACTGAAAACCCACAATGACACCAAGGTCAGAATTCAATCAGATCATTTGCTGTTGAGCACTGTCGACAATGAGGCTTTTAAAGGCAATGTTCCCGCTACAACGTGCGTTCTGATTAAATCCCAGCCTGAGGCGGGAGGTAGCCTAGCGGTTAAGAGCAAGGCACTTATCCCTAATTTCTCCTGTAAGTTGTTCTGGATAAGAGCGTCCGCTAAATTAATAAAATGTAATGTAAAATCATATATTGTCATATTTACATACTTATAATAACCTATTTATTAGGATCCACCACCCCATCATTGATACATACTGTAGCCTAATGCACAATAACATGGTATGATTATAATAAGGCCTATCCCAATGCAAATTCCCCCACAACCACCCACAGACACACGTGCGCACTGATGTCTGACAGCAGCTGTGGAATTCTGGAGTTCCTCTGCTCATAGTAAATCCCACGTAACATAACGCAGGACAAGTTACACTGCGCTTCTCCTGGCAGCAGCCGCCGAGTCAAATGCAGCTCTGTTTTCATTGTAGGGAGGCCTCGGGGTACATATTTCTGTAATTAGGCTTTTATGCTCAGCAGTTTTGCAGCTGTGATGACATTTGGGTGTCGCCCCCCTGTTTCTCACGGTCTCGCTGCCAATGCTGGTCCGGCCACTGGTTGGCAGCCAAGACTGAGGTCTATGTGTCAGCCCCCACTCCTTGTGTACACACAGAAAGAAGGTGCTTTTGAACAAATATATTCCTGGCAAGTGGAAGTTAACCGCACTGGTGCCATTTAAGGGTCAGCTTTCAACCCGTAGCTCCCTGGTTTCGGGGTTGGAGAGGAGAGGTTAAAAAAGAACTAAAGCACATTGAAGTGGTTCTATACATGCACAATGTTTCCTTGTTTTTGCGCTTAGTGGTTTGCCAGGATCATTTATTTTTCAAATACACAACTAGTTCATTGGAAATTTTAGGACTTTTGGTGGGTTACTTAGAATTTTTTTATTTTATTTATTTTTATTGAACAAGCTAGTTCTTTCTATACATTTGCTTTTGCTGTCACATAGCTGTGTTAGATGTTTTTCCCCTAATGTGCCTACTTCTTTCTAAAATAGATTCAAGGGGGACCATTCTCCCTATTGTCAGTTGAGTAGCCTCCACTGGCAAGATAATGTAGAAATTACTTGCAAAATTATCCTATTTGTATACACTCCTTCTTTCCTATTTTTTAAATTACATTTCATTAGATCAATTTAAGAGTATATGCATTGATTTTAATCTGATCTCAAAACCCACACAGCTAAATGTGATAAACCCTGTTAACTCCTCACTGATTGATTTAATTATTACTAATAACCCCAATAATATTTATCCAGTGGTGTATTTGCATATGATATCAGTGAACATTGTCCCATAGTATGTATTAGAGATACAAAACAGCAAAATACTGATACATTTAAAAAGCTTTCTCCTCAAGGGTTTTTACATGACATGCTCTACTCTGATTTAGCCATTGTATCCTGTATTCCTGACCCTGAGTTAGCTCTAGAAATTGTATCCTCCATATTTATTCCTCTGGCAGATAAACATGCCCCTTTTAAACAATTCAATGTCAAAGATAGATCTAACCCTTGGTTTTCTTCGGAGCTATCTAGCTCATTCAGATGAGAAATCAGGCCTGGGCCAAAGCAAGGAAAACTGACTCTGTAGTGGACTGTCAATCTTTCAGATGATTGAGAAACAGATGTACTGTCTCGATTAAGAAAGCTAAATCAAGCTACTTTTTAAGGTCTATCTCTGACTCTGCTGGTGATCCTTCTAAATTTGGGAAAACAGTAAACGCACTGAAGCGTACAAATTCCTCTTCTTCCTTGCCTAAGCAAGTTATGTCTGAGTCTGGCATCATAACTGAGAAGAATGGGATAAGTGATGCTTTTAATCCTAATTTTATCATCTCGGCAGGCTTTTTATTTGAGAAACTGTGATTTAATTGACCCTGCTTTGTCAATCGACTGCTCTTCCCTCTGCCAGCCTCTAGCTGATGGTTAACCCATCAACTTCTAGTGAATCTTTGTTTTCATTTCAATAATTTACTATCTGTGATGTGCTAGATGCCTTGCTTAAGATTGATGTAAACTTTCTTGCCTAGCTAAAATATTAGAATCCTTGATTAATTCTCAACTAAGATCTTCCTTATCTTTGAAATATATCCTAAATGTACCCGTCGGGTTTTAGACCAGGTCATAGCAAAATCTCTGCTGCATCCCTAGTTATAAATGATATGGTTAACTGTATGGATAAAAGGAAACATTGTGCTGCCCTCATCATTGACTTGTCAAAGGCTTTCGATACTGTTGATCACTCACTGCTAATTGAGAGGCTTTCCTCGATTGGCCTAGACCAGGCTGCATGTAACCGGTTTAACAATTACTTGACAGATAGAACTCAATGTACAGTGGGGAGAACAAGTATTTGATACACTGCCGATTTTGCAGGTTTTCCTACTTACAAAGCATGTAGAGGTCTGTAATTTTTATCAGAGGTACACTTCAACTGTGAGAGACGGAATCTAAAACAAAAATCCAGAAAATCACATTGTATGATTTTTAAGTAATTAATTTGCATTTTATTGCATGACATAAGTATTTGATTACCTACCAACCAGTAAGAATTCCGGCTCTCACAGACCTGTTAGTTTTTCTTTAAGAAGCCCTCCTGTTCTCCACTCATTACCTGTATTAACTGCACCTGTTTGAACTCGTTACCTGTATAAAAGACACCTGTCCACACACTCAATCAAACAGACTCCAACCTCTCCACAATGGCCAAGACCAGAGAGCTGTGTAAGGACATCAGGGATAAATTTGTAGACCTGCACAAGGCTGGGATGGGCTACAGGACAATAGGCAAGCAGCTTGGTGAGAAGGCAACAGCTGTTGGCGCAATTATTAGAAAATGGAAGAAGTTCAAGATGACGGTCAATCACCCTTGGTCTGGGGCTCCATGCAAGATCTCACCTCGTGGGGCATCAATGGTCATGAGGAAGGTGAAGGATCAGCCCAGAACTACACGGCAGGACGTGGTCAATGACCTGAAGAGAGCTGGGACCACAGTCTCAAAGAAAACCATTAGTAACACACTACGCTGTCATGGATTAAAATCCTGCAGTGCACGCAAGGTCCCCCTGCTCAAGCCAGCGCATGTCCAGGCCCGTCTGAAGTTTGCCAATGACCATCTGGATGATCCAGAGGAGGAATGGGAGAAGGTCATGTGGTCTGATGAGACAAAAATAGAGCTTTTTGGTCTAAACTCCACTCGCCGTGTTTGTAGGAAGAAGAAGGATGAGTACAACCCCAAGAACACCATCCCAACCGTGAAGCATGGAGGTGGAAACATCATTCTTTGGGGATGCTTTTCTGCAAAGGGGACAGGACGACTGCACCGTATTGAGGGGAGGATGGATGGGGCCTTGTATCGCGAGATCTTGGCCAACAACCTCCTTCCCTCAGTAAGAGCATTGAAGATGGGTCGTGGCTGGGTCTTCCAGCATGACAATGACCCGAAACACACAGCCAGGGCAACTAGGGAGTGGCTCCATAAGAAGCATCTCAAGGTCCTGGAGTGGCCTAGCCAGTCTCCAGACCTGAACCCAATAGAACATCTTTGGAGGGAGCTGAAAGTCCGTATTGCCCAGCGACAGCCCCGAAACCTGAAGGATCTCGAGAAGGTCTGTATGGAGGAGTGGGCCAAAATCCCTGCTGCAGTGTGTGCAAATCTGGTCAAGACCTACAGGAAACGTATGATCTCTGTAATTGCAAACAAAGGTTTCTGTACCAAATATTAAGTTCTGCTTTTCTGATGTATCAAATACTTATGTCATGCAATAAAATGCAAATTAATTACTTAAAAATCATACAATGTGATTTTCTGGATTTTTGTTTTAGATTCCGTCTCTCACAGTTGAAGTGTACCTATGATAAAAATTACAGACCTCTACATGCTTTGTAAGTAGGAAAACCTGCAAAATCGGCAGTGTATCAAATACTTGTTCTCCCCACTGTATATCTACTGATGGTGTTAAATCAGGTTTCCTGGATATTATGAAAGGAGTCCCGCAGGGGTCGATTCTGGGTCCTGTACTTTTTACATTAACAATATCGACTTGTCTGTAAAAAAAATGAACATGCACTTGTATGCCGATGATACTATTGTGTATGCTCTTGCCCCCATGGTTGACCAGGCTCTATCTGAACTACAGTCTGCCTTCACTGTATTACAGAAAAACTTTGACCTGAAATTCGTATTGAATGCAGATAAAACGATGATTTAAGCTTTGAATGGTGTCCATATTGACCGTGTCCCAGCGTACAAATATCTGTGCATCTGGATAGATGAAAAGCTGTCTTTTGAAAAGCATATTGATTAGTTAGTTAAGAAGCTGAGGATAAAAATGGGCTTCTTCTATAGCAATAGGTCCTGCCTCTCGCTAAATAGTAGAAAGCACATTATTCAGTCGACGTTCCTGTCGGTCCTAGACTATGGCGACATCATCTATATGTATGCAGCTGACACTTCATTAAAGCTGTTAGATGCAGTTTATCATAGTGCATATTTATCATGCGCTTTATTACGGGCGACAATTTTTGTACTCATCACTGCATTCTCTAACACAGGGGTGTCAAACTCATTTTAGCTCAGGGGCCACATGGAGGAAAATCTATTCCCAAGTGGGCCGGACCGGAAAAATCATGGTATATATAACTTAAAAACAACAACTTCAGATTGTTTTCTTTGTTTTAATACGATCAACATACAACATAAAGCTGGAGCCTGAGGACAGTGTGTCCAAAATAGTACAAGCACAACATCACTATTAATCATAAAACACGTCAAGTTTATTTGAAAATTCTAAAGAAAAAGAACACAAACACACAATGCCTCAGTGATTAACAGAACTGTTTCACAGATCACAGAACTATATCAGGGGGTCATTTCTCAGGCAGAAATGTAGATAAAAAGAATGAAATCCTGTTCCCCAAACAAGTGCAAGAACCACAGAGTCAAGAATAGGTTAAATATACAAATAAAATAAAATCAATTAAAAACAATAGCACATCAACATAAAAACATAAAGCTGGAGCCCGAGGACAGTGTGTCCAAAAGCACAACATCACTAGTTATTTGAAAGTTATTTGAAAGTTCTGAGGACAAAGAACACACAAACACACAATGCATCAGTGATTCACAGAAGTATATCACAGATCACAGAACTATATCAGGGTGTCTCATGTAGCACTTTAAGTGGGGTTGCATAGTTTTCACCAGCGCATCAATATCAGGCGTCACATCCTGAGTGGCAGCCAACTTCAGGATGTGATTCAAGTGCTTGTGCGTGAGCCTTGAGCGCAGCTTTGTTTTATTTATGCTCATTACAGAGAACTTGCTCACAAAGATATGTGGTTCCAAACATGCACAACAGTTTTGCAGCGAGGGCTGTCAAGTTGGGGTAACCTGGCAAGAGATTCTGATTAAATGTGTCCAAGCCAGCTGTGGCAAATTTGCCCTTCAAATACGAGTCACACTGCAAGTCTATTATTTCAAGTTGGATGCTGACGGGCAGATCAAAGGGATTCACGGTGAATGGCGAGCAAAAAACGTTGAAGTCTTTCTCCAGTTCACCAAAAATCTGAAAGCGTTGCTCAAACTCCCGTAACAGTCCCGTTATTTTATCTTTGAACCGCTTCATGTCTGCCACATGTTGGGTCGCGCACACATTTTTCAGACAGGGGAAGTGAGCTGCATCACCACCGGCAAGTTGCGTCTCCCACAATGACAGCTTCAACTTGAAAGAACGTATGCTGTCATAATACTGCGTGACAACTTTGTTGCGCCCTTGCAGCTGTTTGTTCAAGTTATTCAGGTGCTCTGTAACATCCACCATAAATGCAAGGTCCTACCATCCATTCTGCGGAATGGAATTCTAACACTGGTTTGCCCTTTTCTTCCATGAACTGTTCAATTTCTTCTCGTAAATCAAAGAAACGCCTCAGCACCTCGGCTTAACCATCTTACCTCAGTGTGGTATGGCAGGCCATAGATGTGGTCTTTCTCTCTGAGAAGGCTGTCAAACTGACGGTGATTCAGGCTTCTGGATCGGATGAAATTAACAGTTTGGATGACCACCTTCATGACGTTATCCATCTTTAATGACTTGCAACACAAAGCCTCCTGGTGCAAAATACAGTGAAAAGTCAAAAATCACGTCCTCCATTTGCAGATTGCACTTTCTCTCTGAACTTTGTCACAACGGCTGCTTTTTTCCCGATCATTGAGGGCGCACCATCTGTAGCCAGGCTGACAGCGCGGGACCAGTCCACTCCGACCCTGTCCAGCGCGCCGACGAGTGCGATAAAAATATCAGCTGCTGTCGTTGTATCTGTCATCGGCACCAACTCCACGAACTCCTCGGTGACGGTCAATGTGTCATCAACTCCGCGGATGAAAATGGCCAGTTGTGCAACATCTGTAATGTCCGTGCTTTCGTCAATTGCAACCGAAAACGCAATAAATGACTTTCCTTTTTGCTTCAACTGGCTGTCCAAATCCACTGAAAGATCGGAAATCCTGTCTGCAACTGTGTTTCTTGTCAGGCTGATATTTACAAAAGCCTGACACTTTTCAGGGCACACAATCTCCGCTGCCTTCATCATGCATGTTTTTACAAATTCACCCTCACTAAATGGTTTTGAAGCCACTGCGATTTCATTAGCAATGAGGTAGCTAGCTTTCACTGCAGCGTCACTGATGTCTCGGCTGTGAGTAAACACAGACTTGACCTACTTGCTCTGCCCCGGTATAAACAGTTTGCTTGCTTAACACAATTGCTATTGCGCCATCCAGTGGACGCAATTGGAACAGCAGTTTATTTTATTGAAAAATTGCAGCGCATTTTTATACTTTACAAAATCATCTCGCGGGCCGGATTAAACCCGTTTGCGGGCCTGATCCGGCCCGCGGGCCGGACGTTTGACACCCCTGCTCTAACAGAAAGTTGGTTGGCTCTCTGATGTCACATAGGTTGATACATTGCTCTGTTTTCATTTATAAAGCCATTTTACAAAAAGTCCCAATGTACCTAACATCATACTAAACTTTAGGCATAGGAGTTACCACACCCGGTCTCAGGGATGGCTAACTCTGGAAATTCCTTTGATCTCTGATGAGTTAGGTAAATCAGCCTTTAGTTTTCTTGCACCTTATTTGTGGAACAATCTTCAAAATGTTCTTAGATTTGATGTTTTGGTGCCTCTAGGGCAATTCAGAAAGCTGATTTAGGACCTTATTACTGATGAATGTGTTTGTTTTTATGACAGTGTTTTTCTTTCTGCTTGCATTTTGTATTTATATTTTGATGTGTGTATTTTCTGTAATTTATATAATACAGAGCTCATCTGTAAAAGAGACGTCAGTCTCAGCATGACTACCTGATAAAATAAATGTTAAATTAAAAATACATTTAAAATGTATTCTGACAATCAAAATGAACAGTAGTAACAGGTAATTTAATGTCAAATTAACCAATCTAACAGATATGAGAATGTATGCAGACTACAGTGCAGTGGTTTACAGTAGATGCAAACTATACAGTGCATTTGGAAAGTATTCAGACCCCTTGACTTTTTTCAGATTTTGTTACAGCCTTATTCTAAAATTGATGCCCCCCCAAACAAAAAATCATTATCAATCTACACACAATACCCCATAATAACAAAGCAAAAACAGGTTTTAAATTTTTTGGGCTAATTTATATTTTTAAAAAAAACTGAAATATCACATTTACATAAGTATTCAGACCCTTTACTCAGTATTTTGTTGAATCCCCTTTGGCAGCGATTAAAGCCTTGAGTCTTCTTGGGTATGACGCTACAAGCTTGGCACACCTGTATTTAGGGAGTTTCTCCCATTCTTCTCTGCAGATTCTCTCAAGCTCTGTCAGGTTGGATGCAATGTCAACTGTGGGACTGTGTGTGCCTTTCTAAATCATGTCCAATCAATTGAATTTACCACAGGTGGACTCCAATCAAGTTGTTGAAACATCACAAAGATGATCAATGGAAACAGGATGCACCTGAGCTCAATTTCGAGTCTCATAGCAAAGGGTCTGAATACTTATGTAAATAAGGTATTTTTTTATTATTTTTTATTATACATTTGCAAAAAGTTCCAAAAACCTGTTTTCACTTTGTCATTATGGGGTATTGTGTGTAGATTGATGAGGAACATTTTGAATTTTATCCATTTTAGAATAAGGCTGTAACGTAGCAAAATCTGGAAAAAGAGAACGGGTCTGAATACTTTCTGAATGCACTGAATATCTCACAATACTGGTAATTAGCTATGTTTATGGGTGCATCCCAAATGGTACCTTATTCCTTATACAGTGCACTACTTTTGACAAGAGCCTATGGGCCCTGGTCATATTCCCTTTATAGTGCTCTACTTTTGACCAGAGGCCCTGGTCAAAAGTAGTGCACTATAAAGGGAAAAGGGTTCCACTTGGGATGTGGCCTATGACAGTTCTGTTTATACTGCGGTTAAGGTGATAGAAATAGTTTTGTCGCTCCACATTTTGAGCAAAAGTAGCCTGTCTGGGTGTGTAAACAAATACACATCCCCAAATGATTTGCTTATTCTGAAAGAGCCAAGCACAGAAGGAGAGGAAGGGAGGGAGGAGGAAGGTGGTATCAGGAGTAGTCCCGGGGGGGGATAATGGCGGGTGGTGTTCCCCGTGGTAGTTCCGTCTGTCTGAAACCCCAGTCCAGCTGCTGCCTATTGCGCCAGGAATGTATACTTGGGTCGGATGCCAGGAGTGTGGTGGCACATTAATAATGGGGTGACCACCGGCTTAGGCCACTTGTGAGTTATTAACATTGCACACACAAATCCTTCCCATGCTCCTCTTCTCCCCTGCCTTAACTCACCCACTACAGCAGCTGCCGGACCCACGGTTTCCCAGACTCAGTGAGACCATCTGTGTGTGTGTGTGTGTGTGTGTGTATGTGTGTGTGTGTGTTTGGGTGTGGAGAGTTTATTGGGTCAGGATATCTGATTAATTGTTCCTGTTTAGTCTGTTACATTCTAAGCACATTTACCTTATCATTTTTGTTATGGGCCCAGCTGAAATGTTATAGGGTGCCTCCCATAGGGATTGCCATTTGGGACGCATACATAGCTATCTGAAATACTACTACTAATAATAATAATGTCATCTACTATTTGCTTTCAGGGTAGAATAGGGTTCTATGTATTGCGCATACAGTAGGCCTATTTCTATTAAAGATGAACAAAGGACAGCGTGGCATCAAAAGACAACAGCTCAGTCAGTGGAACAGAGTACTTCTGTGTTCAGCGTAGACAAAACAGTTGATTCAGAATGACTGGCTTGTGTATAAATTCAACAGGACATTAAAGGCTGTGGGTGTGATTCACTTCCTCATTATACACCATCAAAGGCGACGGAAGTTCTGAAGGGCCTTTGAATTACTCGAGGAACAAACACCATTATTTTTATTTGGGAGCGCTTTTTAAAGGACCACGAGCAATATGGAAAAGAATCACGCGAAAGTACATCACAGTAAAAGTATTTTTTGGTTTGATCCCTTCAACGTAAAACCGTTCCATCATTGCTAAGCGTAGTTTGATTGACAGGGTGAAATTTGAGGGGTCCACTCATGGTTGAGTATTAACTAACATCGTATAGGCCTGTCACAAAGCACAAAGTCCCACAGTTGTACCGCCGTATTTCTTTCAATCATCCCTCTTAACATATTCAGCCATTGAAGCACCTGGGCGGATCATTTTGGCCTAATGATATAGGCCTGACAACAAAACAACCCAATAGGTACTCGAAGGTACGTTTTTCAGCCCGGTCCTAATTACAACAGAGACAGACAAAAAATATCAAAACGCTCTGTACTTAATTGGTTTCCTTTCTTTTATGCTTCCAGGCATGCTATTCAATCATGAGATGGAGGCAAACAAAACGTTGCTCTCTCCTTGACCCAAAACCTTCCTTCTAATTGCTGCAGGCTGCATGGACAAATGCAGCTGGATGTGGACTCTCCCATAGCATACTAGAGCATCTGTAATGCTGCCTCACGAGAGGGTTTTTACCAAGCTACATGAACCACGCAAGAGTGTCATAGACATAACAAGTTTACCTCTGCTTCTACTGATAGCATGTTCATAACCATCTATGATCATAGAATCCCTTTACATTCACACACCTCCTCCTGAAGAGGCATACTAAACACACACCTTTTCTAAGAGGACATTTCTCGTTTAAGTAAAAGCAGGACACTGCGGTACCATTCGGACAACATTTGCAGTGAATGTTGCAATATTATGGATGCTAGCTTTGGTTGCAGCATAATCATCATCATATCGTTATAAATTTGTTTCCCCTTTGGCTCACTAAGGTGATTTAAACTGTATTACACAGCAGTAGGCATACAGGTACACTATATCACATTTTCTCTGGGCTGCAGGCTGCAGCGACACTCACCCCTCATGGTGTCTGCTGCTAAGGGTTGTGACCTCATATTCACACATGTGCCTTGTGCATGCCGGTCACATGCCAGCAGAGCAGTCCGCGCGGCCTCCACACAGATGACAGACTGCATATGTGCAGACAAACAGACAGAGACAGGCTGACAGCCTAGATGTATCAGTGATCACTCCAGGATACATTTAGGGGAGGAGGGTGACAGTGGCGACCACCCCAAGAGAAGTGTGTCGAGCGCAAGATAGATATAGAAATATCGCATGACGGGAACAAGCCTTTCAACCTGCTTTTGTTGTTTCTAAGGTTTACACAGGTAAAACGATTGCCCGTTCTAGACTTGTTTTAGGGACTATAGTCAAATACACAAGACGAGTGGTAGCTAAGGCATCAGCTAATGGGGACAGTGCCTAGGCATGTAGCTTGTTCAAACTGGAAGCTAACACACTAAAGTTTGTTTCTGCCATGACTGATTTAGAGAAAAAATAAGAATCCTCACAGGAATTTGACTATTGACAATTTTATCATGCTGGTTTGCATGCAAAAATAAATGTATTACTGAGAAATAAAGAACTCTTCGAAAATGTGTTTATTTTAACACACTGTAAGGCAGTGAAACAAAGTGCATTAAAGTGTAAGTACATGAGAGAGAGAGAGAGAGAGATAGAGAGAGAGAGAGAGAGAGAGCGAGAGAGAGAGAGAGAGAGAGAGAGAGAAAGAGAGAGAGAGACTCTCACTCATTGGAGTAGCTTAGTTGAACACCATTTACCAGCAGACAAATGCAAGAGCTTGTAGTATGGGCAGTGCTAGTGCGTGTATGCTTGCGCGTGCGTGCATTCGTTCCCTGTTTGGCCACGCACGGCTCCCCCTTTCCCTCCACCCACACCGCTGCCTCTAATCTCTGACCCCCATCAATAAGATGCTTTCAGACCCCATCAAGCAGCTGAGCTGATGTGCAGGCGGGCATGCACCGCTGGGGGTGGGGTGGGGGGGCCTGGGAAACACTCCCTTAATTGTCCCCCCGAACCCTTTTTAAAGAATATTAAGCTGCATTAGCGGTCTATGAGCCTTTCTTTCCTGGCCTTTCTTTTGGAGAGGGGCTACAGCGACGCACTCAGCCGACAGACCATTAAACGTGACAGGTCTTTGTGGTGGAAGGGAAAACAAACCGCAGAGAAGTGAGGCTAAGGCTGGTCGAACCGCAGGTTAGTTAGGACGTCTGGTTTGTATCAAGCCGCTCCGCTCCTGCCTGACCCGCTCCCACAGCCTTAGCTGTATTAGGGGATATTAGCCATAATAATAATAATAATAATATGCCATTTAGCAGACGCTTTTATCCAAAGCGACTTACAGTCATGCGTGCATAAATTTTTTGTGTATTGGTGGTCCCGGGGATCGAACCCACTACCTTGGCGTTTCAAGCGCCGTGCTCTACCAGCTGAGCTACAGAGGACCACATGGAGGAGTGGGATCATACTGTATAGGAAGGAGCTCTCACAGCCAATGTTGTGCTACTGTTCATTTTCTAAGAGGACAAGTAGGCAGACACCAAAGAGGATAATCATTAGCTTGAGATTTTCCAGTGCTTGTGATGTCATCGCTTCACTTGTTATTTATTAAATACCTAGACCGCCGTACATCTTCCAATTACATATTTGGATAGTGGAAAGAACTGAATTTAGGGTCAAGTGATTTACTGTATCTACAGTGCAATCAAAAGTGATTTTTTTCAGATCCAGTCTGTACTGTACTGACAAACTGAGAAGTTAAATTGATTCTTCACTTTTGATGTAATGACTTATAAGACGACCAACACTGCTTGAGCAGGTTAGAAGTTAAATCTATTTCAATGTTAGTCAAATCTATTCATGGGGGGAATTGGAGTTATATTGTATTGTCACCCAACCCTGCCACATAACAGGAATGTGGTGGGGCCAGGGCATCCTGTTCATCACATTAACCAAAGAGAGCAGACAAGGGAGCATGGAAGGAGTGAGGCATGTGTTAAGGCCTGTGTTAAGCTGCTATGCTGAGACCTGAACCCCCAACACAGTGGCTCTGACATAGGGATTTAGAGGTGAGGGGCCCTGGGGCCAGCACTGGTAGGCTGCTCACTTTTGGGTGGACTGGCGTCCCGATTCTCCACACATCTCCCAATTCTCCCAAAGTGTGCACTTGCACACTCCACATCATGGCTTTCATTAAAAGCCAGCAGCATACCACCCTGCATCCCACTGCTGGCTTGCCTCTGAAGCTAAGCAGGGTTGGTCCTGGATGGGAGACCAGATGCTGTTGGAAGTGGTGTTGGATGGCCAGTAGGAGGCATTCTTTACTCCGGTCAAAATAAAAAATAAAAATGGCCCAGGGCAGTGATTGGGGACATTGCCCTGTGTAGGGTGCTGTCTTTTGGATGGGATGTTAAACGGGTGTCCTGACTCTCTGTGGTTATAAAGATCCCATGGCACATATCGAAAGAGTACGGGTGTTAACCCTGGTGTCCTGGCTAATTTCCCAATCTGGCCCTCATACCATCATGGCCACCTAATCATCCTCTGCTTCCAGTTGGCTCATTCAGCCCCCCCTTATCTCCCCTGTAACTATTCCCCAGGTTGTTGCTGTAAATGAGAATGTGTTCTCAGTCATCTTACCTGGTAAAATAAAAAGCGTTGGCTGGAGGGAGTTTCCACCATGAGTTAAATCCATTGTTAAATGGGGAGTGTGCAAGTACACACTTCGGGAGAAGGGTTGAGAATCGGGATGCACAGTCAGGCCATTGGCTGGCCCAGACCTATGGAAGAAAGAGACGTGGTGCAAACAAGCTTAATTCATTATTAGACGCTCTTTGTCTTTTTGGGGGGGTTGAGTCTACATTTTACAAGAGGGATTTTGAGAAAATGTGGGAATGAGTTTCAGAGTTGGACTTCAGTACTATCACACCTCAATATCGAGATGTTGATTATTAAGCATTGTCCCTCTCAAATAAATTATATAAATACAATTATAAAGAAATGTGGATCTACTATCATGTTACGGTCGATCTATGGTCAAGGGTCTCAAAAGGCAAAAAGAGGAATTGTGTAATTCATTGCTACTGATTGAAGGTCCAGTGGAAAACACTTGTAATATGAATGTAGTCAAAAATACTATCTGTTCACTACAATAGAAAAAGTCAATGTAAAACAGTAACAAAAAATAGAAATGGGTAGTGTTCGTAATAAACTGTCAATCATTGGCATATTGGTAAAGCCTCTCATCACAGAATTTAACTTAGAGTCTTCAAAAAACAACCTGAAGAACTTAAACACATTGACTGAAAAGCAGATGAACAACTATCTCCTTTCTCTTATTATGTGGCTAATGCTCCCTATGACCTTGTGACATCATTACTCAAAAACATTAACAAATGTGCTGCCCTTCTGGACCCTGAAACTGGCATATGCTGCACAGAATGGGCCTCACATGAATCAAAAGCAGTTAAGCGCTAAATAGGCAGATCTTGGAGGAAGAGACAGAGCTTGGGGTTAGGGTTACTCACTCCTGGCCCCACGACAGTTCATATAAGCCCACAGAGAGAGAATTCATCACCTTTTCATCCTTATAGAGGAAAAGGGGAGTGAAAAAGTGGTGTGTGTGTGTGTGAGAGAGAGAGAGAGAGAGAGAGAGAGAGAGAGAGAGAGAGAGAGAGAGAGAGAGAGAGAGAGAGAGAGAGAGAGAGAGAGAGAGAGAGAGAGAGAGAGAGAGAGAGAGAGAGAGAGAGAGAGAGGAAAAGAGAGAGGACGGTCAGGGCTGGGCGGGACCCTCCTTGTTGGCAACACAAAGCGGTTGCTGTGCAATCAGCTCGGTGTAAAATCGGCGCTCTGTGGCCCTCACAATGGCCCACAAAGGCCAGGGTCTGGTGGCTGGGGTGGGAGTGCGGTGACACAGCTGTGAGCAGAGCCTACACAGCTCGGCTCAATATGGGCCCTCTTCACATCTGTAGCAGCTCGGCCCCTGCTTCTACCGGGCCCCGGCACAATGGGGCCCCTCAACAGCCCCTTTTGTTGGCAACTTTTTCAGGGCTCCTTTTTAGCCCAAATCTTAAATATTTCATTAGGCCTCCTTCGCCCCCGCTCCCTTTCTTTCTCCCTCAATCTAAAGAGTGGAGCTGGGCCCTTGGCCCCTACCCTTAGCCTACCCTCTGGTAGAGCCTCGAAGTCAACAAAGGATTTCTCCAAATCTGTTGCATTTTGGTTGCTCCTCAAACACAAGTAATGTTTAAAATTAAAAAGTGCAAAAAATATATACTATTTCAATCCCTTTTAAGTCCCTAGAAATGCACAGTGAAGTAAAGCTGGACCAGTGTTGCTCCAATGTTAGTATGGAGAAGTTTTATCAAAGTATTATGGCCCAGAGTACTTGGTGTATATGTAAATGTAAAAGTATTCTGTTTATTTTTATTTTTAATTCTGTACATATTAAAAATTATTAAGTCAGAAGAGAATGACGGAATAATTTCAATCGTTGGAAAAGTATATAACAAAAAGTGTATAACTGCGATAGCTAGCTACATTATCTCAATGATAAGGACATGGTAAAGAGTAAGGGAAAGGATGTCTACCATTTCAACCGAAATTCTGTTGAAAGATGTGTTCACCTTTGTACAGAAGGTCTATAGTTTCACTCCATAGCCAGTGTATAACCGCAGTCGATAACAACCATGCCACATTATTCATGATATGCTTAAGTACATTTAACTTTCACAATGCGAGTGTATTAAAATTCTAATATATTCATGGTTACATATGGTCACTTTCACTTTTCAATGACACTTATTGAGTGTCATTATGAAGTGTTTAGACTATGACTTTAGATTCATCTCTGTATCGGAATGCCACACATAGTAAACGCCATGAGGAGAGGGTGACCAAACACTCCCATACAAATATTAAACACTAGTTAATAACTTTTCCGTCCTTGCAGCAGAGCTTCTGTCACGATGGATAAATAGGCCTGAAAAGGATTTGCTTTTATGCGAAGGTTTAAACCGTCTTGCGGCGATTGGGCTCGTGACAAAAGATAAGCTTTTGTTAAAATGGGTGGAGGGGGGCAGGGTGATTTATCCAACACTTTAAGGACCCCTAATGAATAATTCAATGTTATCATTCAGCTTGACGCTCGATTATTATGTTTTTCTTCGCACTTCACACGTGAGGGACCTTGCCGGATGGGGGGTATCATGCAGGGGCACCTAGGGGGAAGTAATATGCGCCCACGGACAAACAAGAAAGGCCGTGGCACAGGACTCCGCTGTCAGCTTGATAAATATAATGTGTCACCAATTAAAAACTCATTGCCATTCTCTAATTCAGCCAGAGTCTTGTTAACCGCTGCCTGGCAGGGAGGCTGCAGCCTCAGCTACCAGCACCCACCATAATAGAGGCCCCGGTTTTCCCATCCTTTAAAAAACCACAGCCCTTCCCTTTGGAATGTAAATAAGACATTCATTCAGCTGCACTTTTCCGATAGAAAAAAAATGACCATCAACGTCTTTGATTTCATCTTTTTTCCTCGGCAAAACAAAGAATTCTATAGTTTCAGAATTCTTATTAAAAAAAAAACGTTGTGGTCCTTTCTTTAGGGGTATTCTCATGGTAATGGTGTTGACACAACTTTGTGCAATGTGGGTATACAATGCATATGAACCCTAGCAGGAGTCCATTACAGAAATGCCATTTAGCAAGCGCTTTCTGTGAGAAAGTCAAACGTTTAAGAGAGTTTTTTGTGCGAGATGGGGACGTGCGTTCCAGAGAAGCAGCGGGAGTCCTTTGGGAGAGTTTCAGTGAAACTAAAGGATTCTCAGGTCTGAGATGTTTGCCAACTGAAGTCAAAAGTGGTGAAAACACAAGGCAGGTTTTTTTTCTTAAACAATGTCTAACTCCCTGTCATTCATGGCTGTTGCACTCTTTAGCAACCCCGTTGTCCCTTTAAACATTTGATTAGTGCAAAGAACCAACTGTTCAGAGTTCACAATTACATCTACTTGTATTATCAATTTTTGTTGTTCACTACTTTCTATTGAGCATTTCATTATTTTCTTCGATTAAAAATAATTTATTTCCACAAGATGTGTGTGTGTTATGCAATCCTTAGGCTACTAAAAAATAAGACACTTTTACTCAAAAACATGCCAGAGAATGTTAAAGTTACAATTCTGAGAAAGAATGACTAGTGAAAACTACAGAAAAAAATCTGTTGATCATCATTGTAAAAAAAATGGAGGAATGTTATGCAGTTATTGAAATGACCAAGTTGTGACTGAGATTTAAAATAAATAAAAAATACAGATAAGCATGATTAAGCATGATAAAAATCAAATAATTGTATTGTCCAAAATAATGTCCAGAATAACTTGCAATTATACAATTGCATTTCTTTAAGTGGCTTCAGTCTAAAACTACTCAAACAGTGTATCTATTCCAAGGTGTTTGTCGTGTCACATGTTTAGTCTGGTATTTTGAGTTTAAAGCCTTCACACCTCCTCTATGACAATGTTCATATAGTAAAGGGTTTAGGGTGCAGATTTGGAGATACTACAGAGTGTAGTGATCAGAGGGGAATCCCGAGGACACTCCACTTCTAATGCCCCATCGCTCAGTGTCCCTCTTCAAGCCCCTTTGGACAGTAGTCTCGGAATGTGAAATATTTCCATTGGAGTAAGGCCTAAATGACCATTGCTTTGGTCTTCGGTGGCACATGAAAGCAAAGAGGTGGGCACAGACTGAAGTTGAATTAGTTGGGCACCCTCCTCCCCTCCCTACTCCCCCAGCCTTATTACCCCTGTCACACGGGACCCGGGCCCACTTGGCACAGTCTCGTGGACTTAATTGAATTAGACATACCCGCTTGTTTAGGCATTGTGCGGTGGCATGAGAATCTCCTGACCATTTTCGCGAGGCCTCTGCAACAGTTGTTGAAAGATCTGAGAGTTGCAACTCTCGGGGAAGGGACTGTGCATGGTGCACCAGACTCCCATGTGGTCTCAGCGGTGCCCTTGTTCTCCAGAGCTTGGCCCAGTGCCTAGTGAGACAAGGCACTGGACTCGTGGGAGGCTGAGCTCCTTGTGTCTGTCAGTGTGCGCTGGGCAAGCATGGTCTGACTGGAGCAACATTAGGAGAAGATCTGACCCATAGATTAGGCCAGGGCTCATGGCCCTGGCTCTCAGATAAACCGTGGAAAGCCCTATGAGGGGGCATGCTGTAGGCTGGATGGTATTGGAATCTAATCCAGGGTTTTGAGGAGATGAACTCGCTAACGTTCATGTATCGAGAAAGCTTCAGGATTTTGATTTCTTGCAAGAAATAAATGTCAGCTCCATGGAAAGGTGATTGACTGCTAAAAAATAACGTATTACATTTGAAATGTTGTTTGGGTGTAAGTGTATACGTATGTGAGTGCCCGCATGTCCATGCATCTGTTCATCAGGTGCTTACGCTTCCATCCTCAAACAAAAAAAGTGGGATGTGGCATTCCTGACGGCAGGAATAGTGGCAGCTTAACCCGGTTGACTTTTGGGCCTTCTGAGTTTCATAGCACTGGTTCTAAAGCTAACTTTAAAGTCAACAGCCAAGACGCACTTCTTCAGGATTATAGAGTTTGCCTTTAAAATGGAGAGGGGCCAGAGGGAACGGGGGGAAACTCCCTAATGTGATTGCACTCTCCATTTATCCAGCTGGGTCTTTAGAAGGAGGTCTAAGAGGGGATGTGTCAGCCCTGTCACTACATAACGTCACCACCGTAACCCCGGGGGTCACCTCCAGATTGACACCGTAACCCACGGCCCCTGATCCTCCTCCAGCCTCTTTAGAGGGGAACCCAACCGGCAGTAATACGGCCCGCACTTTATTCATTTCGAGATCAGGGGACCTGAATAGATAAGCTCTGAATAATTGGAGCCTATGGACCGCAGAGAATTTTATTCTGTCTTTAACGTTCTTTCTCTCCCTCACTCTATCTCGCCCCCCTCTTATTTCTTAAGGGCACCTTTGTAACCTTGGTGGAGCAACCAGATGGGGCGATTGGCCTATTGGACTGTGAGGTGATGGCGAGGATGTTAGGCTCTTTAGAGAGCAGGAAAACACTTGCTGCAGGGACCTGTCAGTCAGAGCTGGAGGGAGTGAATGAGGGACTTAATGGATCCTCCACAGCCACCAGTGGACAAGAAGCGGGTCTGTGTGGACACCAGACATCCAGACAGCCTATTTTCAGCCATCTTGGCTATTTTCACTCGTTCTTTTACCTCTATCTGAATGCCTAACCCTCCCTCAAATGGTAATGCAGAGACAAAACCACGTTGGTATACTGTTTACACGTTCTATCTCTTCACTTCTTTCTCAGCTAATTAACTAATATCTAAGCGTACCTTTACAGCTGTCTGTATCCTCCTGACAGGTGGTTATTTTTTAAAGAAACTACAGTGCCTTCAGAAAGTGTTCAGACTCCTTGACTTTTTCCACATTTTGTTAGGTTACAGCCTTATTCTAAAACTGATTTTATTTATTTTTTTCCTCATCAGTCTACACACAATAACCCATAATGACAAAGCAAAAACAGCTTAGAAATGTTTGATAATATATACAAAATAAAAAAACAGAAATTACATTTACATAAGTATTCAGACTCTTTCCTCAGTACTTTGTTGAAGCACCTTTGGCAGCTATTACAGCCTTGAGTCTTCTTGGGTATGATGCTACAAATTTGGCACACCTGTATTTGGGGAGTTTCTCCCATTCTTCTCTGCAGATCCTCTCAAGCTCTGTCAGGTTGGATGGGGAGCATTGCTGCACAGCTATTTTCAGGTCTCTCCAGAGATGTTCGATCGGGTTCAAGTCTGGGCTCTGGCTGGGCCACTCAAGGACATTGGGACTTGTCCCGAAGTCACCCCTGCGTTGTCTTGGCTGTGTGCTTAGGGTCGTTGTCCTGTTGGAAGGTCAACCTTCGCCACAGTCTGAGGTCCTGAGTGCTCTGGAGCAGGTTTTCATCAAGGATCTCTCTGTACTTTGCTCCGTTCATCTTTGCCTCGATCCTGACTAGTCTCCCAGTCACTGCCGCTGAAAAACATCCCCACAGCATGATGCTGCTACCACCATGCTTCACCCTAGGGATGCTGCCAGGTTTCCTCCAGACGTGACACTAGGCATTCAGGCCAAAGATTTCAAACTTGGTTTCATCAGACCAGATAATCTTGTTTCTGAGAGTCTTTAGGTGCCTTTTGGCAAACTCCAAGCGGGCTGTCATGTGCCTTTTACTGAGAAGTGGATTCCGTCTGGCCACTCTACCATAAAGGCCTGATTGGTGGAGTGCTGCAGAGATGGTTGTCCTTCTGGAAGGTTCTCCCATCTCCACAGAGGAACTCTAGAGCACTGTCAGAGTGACCATCAGGTTCTTGGTCACCTCCCTGACCAAGTTCTAGGAAGAGTCTTGGTGGTTCTAAACTTATTCCAATTTAAGAATGATGGTGGCCACTGTGTTCTTGGGGACCTTCAATGCTGCAGAAATATTTTGGTACCCTTCCCCAGATCTGTGCCTCGACACAATCCTGTCTCTGAGCTCTACAGACAATTCCTTCGACCTCATGGCTTGGTTTTTGCTCTGACATGCACTGTCAACTGTGGGACCTTATATAGACAGGTGTGTTTCTTTCCAAATCATGTCCAATCAATTGAATCTACCACAGTTGAACTCCAATCAAGTTGTAGAAACATCTCAAGGATGATCAATGGAAACAAGATGCAACGGAGCTCAATTTCGAGTCTCTTAGCGAAGGGTCTGTATACTGCAACAATTTCTAAAAACCTGTTTTTGCTTCGTCATTATGGGGTATTGTGTGTAGATTGATGAGGATTTTTATTTATTTAATCAATTTTACAATAAGGCTGTAACGTAGCAAAATGTGGAAAAGGTCAAGGGGTCTGAATACTTTTCGAAGGCACTGTAAATATGCTTCTTTGCATCTCTGCTAAAATCTGGGTAATAGATTGAAAGAAATGAATCTTATTCAGTACATTTAGTTATTGCTTGCTTTTCTAAAGTCTAACAACCTTGCCAGCAGGCATGCCAGCTAAGATAATTAGACAAGCTAGCTACTCTAACTTGATTGATAGCCTGAAATGGCTTCTTGGTAGCTAGTTATGAGGTTGGGAGATTGGGAACCTATCTAGGCTAGCTAAAGCCAACTTCCTAAAATTGCTAAGTTGCTAGAAGTTTTAAAGAGAAACAGCTAATCTTTTACAGGACAAATCTGAGGGAGCACATGCCCCTGTGGCCCCTATGGGCATGATGTCTCTGGCTGTGATCTTGGATGAATATATATTTGTTTTCCTTTTGAATAAGAATAATTTGAGAGTACTACAAAAATAGAGAAACTCCTCCATCAATTCTAGGAAATAAGGGTTATGTTGGAATGGGTGGAGGGTTAGCTACAACAAACTGTTAGCAGACCTGTTGCACTGCTGGGCCGTGCCCCCAGTAGAGGACTGTCTAATAAAGAGATTTAGTCTCCTTGGGAGGTTGGATGGTGGAAACAATACCATATGAAAATGAGCAGCGTTGCTACTGTTGCTGCTGTAATCACTCATCCTTCTGTCAAATTAGTATGCCACCCTGCCCCGGGGCGAGTCCATGACAGACAGAGCGGTGTGTGTGTGTGTTTTTATGTGTGTGTGTGAGTTTCTGTGTGTGTCTAACCATGTGTGTGTGCGCGGCTCCACTTGTGACGACAGGTCCTACTTTGTCACAACATAATGGTTTTACTGTATGAGTCCACAGCTAGAATAGCCTTCATCTATAGCCTCCTGAAGACAGGGAGAACAACAGTGCCACAGACTCATGTTTCATTACTGTCACATCATCTATTTCCTTTATTCCATCCCATCCATAAGCACTGACGTCAATTCCCTTTGAGTTGATAGAATTGGAGTGTAACCCAAAATACACCTTATAATCTACTATTCAACAATGATAAAGGTCATTCAAACTTTGCATTATACATCAACCTACATGAATCATGGTTTTCACAATGTGAAAGCAGATAATACATTGTACTGTTAGTCCTGATCCTAGGGTTATGCAAGATCTATGATATTAATTGTTTCTTTGCAAGGAAAGATATACGCACAAAACAACTGTAGCATGTTAGAAATTGTTGAGGCCAGAATATCTACTACACAGAATTACTATTGTGATAACTATGACGATCAAGAGTTATTTGATTGGGAAAGATATAGGGAAATTAGAATCTCAGGGGCGCAGTGACCGTTCCAGAGGTTGAGTGGACACATCATTATCAGGGTAATGTTCATTAGGCACCAAACGGCAGAAAATGGACTGGAACAGGGAGGGGCTACCTGGACTTGTCCAATAAGTAACATACATTTTAGTTTTCTGTTGCAAAAATGTAAAAAATGTTTTCCAATGAGAGCCTTAATGAACACGGCCATGGTCTGAGGTGTTCTGTACCCTCACTGGCCTCAGCGTTAACATAGCGGACCAGGCCTGTGTGAAACATAATATTCCTAACAATTACAATAACACCAGACAGTGCATGTGACCCTAAGTAGACAAAACAGCCTGGCCCGGGGTTGAACAAATCTCCAGCCATCGAGTCAAGCAAAATATTTTCTCTGCCCAATCACGAGGGCACATTGCTTCCTGCCTGGACACAGCGTCACCCAATGGCATCCTTGTTTTCCATCAAGTTACTTCCTGCTTCACAGGCAAGTTTCAAGAAGAAAAAACATGTTTTATTAAATAAAATAAAAATAATCTGAAAGACCCACCACATTCACACACACTCCCCAGTCCTGAGTTTCCTATACTGGCAACCAGAGAGTATATTTGAAACTGGACAGAACATAAGACATTGCTGTAATACAATCCAACAGTATGACGGTTGGGAATTTGGACCAGCCCTTTAGAACCAGCTGTAGTAGAGAGATCAGATTTATAGCTGGCTCATCACTATAGTAAACAAGTGTGCAATGCAACTGCTCCATCGAAAATAGCACAAAATAAATACTTCCAACTAAATAATCTTGAGGCCTGAATTTGATATATGCAGGACGCACCCCCTTAAGGAATTGATCAAAAAGGGTTTCATGCATATTTTTAAAATAATTGTTTTACCAAGCATCGTGTGTGTGTGTGTGTGTGTGTGTGTGTGTGTGTGTGTGTCTGTATATATATATATATATATATATATATATATATATATATATATATATATATATACATACACACAGTACCAGTCAAAAGTTTGGACACACCTACTCATTCCAGGGTTTTTCTTAATTTTTACTATTTTCACATTGTAGAATAATAGTGAAGACATCAAAACTATGAAATAACACATATGAATTATGTAGTAACCAAAAAAGTATTCAAATAGCCACCCTTTGCCTTGATGACAGCTTTGCACACGCTTGGCATTCTCTCAACCAGCTTCACCTGGAATGCTTTTCCAACAGTCTTAAAAGAGTTCCCACATATGCTGAGCACTTGTTGGCTGCTTTTCCTTCAATCTGCGGTCCGACTCATCCCAAACCATCTCAATTGGGTTGAGGTCGGGGGATTGTGGAGGCCATGTCATCTGATGCAGCACTCCATCACCCTACTTCTTGGTAAAATAGCCCTTACACTGCCTGGAGGTGTGTTGGGTCATTGTCCTGTTGAAAAACAAATGATAGTCCCACTAAGCCCAAAACAGATGGGATGGCGTATCGCTGCAGAATGCTGTGGTAGCCATGCTGGTTAAGTGTGCCTTGAATTCTAAATAAATCACAGACAGTGTCACCAGCAAAGCACCCCCACACCATAACACCTCCTCCTCCATGCTTTACGGTGGGAAATACACATGCAGAGATCATCCGTTCACCCACACCGCGTATCACAAAGACACAGCGGTTGGAACCAAAAATCTCCAATTTGGACTCCAGACCAAAGGACACATTTCCTCATGAGAGCCAGTTTCATCATAGAACTTGATGGTTTTTGCGACTGTACTTGAATAAACTTTTCCATATTGACTGACCTTCATGTCTTAAAGTAATGATGGACTGTCATATGGACTTGGTCTTTTACCAAATAGGGCTATCTTCTGTATACACAACTGATTGGCTCAAACACATTAAGAAGGAAATAAATTCCACAAATTCACTTTTAACAAGGCACACCTGTTAATTGAAATGCATTCCAGGTGACTACCTCATAAAGCTGGTTGAGAGAATGCCAAGAGTGTGCAAAGCTGTCATCAATGCAAAGGGTGGCTATTTGAAGATTCTCAAATATAAAATATATTTTGATTTGTTTAACACTTTTTTGGTTCCTACATGATTGCATATGTGTTATTTCATAGGTTTGATGTCTTCACTATTATTCTACATTGTAAAAAATAGTAAAAATAAAGAAAAACCCTTTAATGAGTAGGTGTTCTAAAACTTTTGACTGGTAGTGCATATCATACTACTTTTATGAACCTCACTTGTCATTCATGGCTTGATAAATATACTCACTTGACAAATCTTGTGAGCCATTACTTTAGTCTTGAGCTAGAAAACATACATTTAACAGGTAGCCTATATCAGATGTATTACATTTGACAAAAATATGATTTATATCGGGATATAGGCTAAATGGGAAAAAATGCATTTGAGGAAAATATATGCATAGCCCTTGCCCATGTAGATGTAGGTTCCTCTCATAAGATTGAAGGTCAGCCTTCAAAATAACACTAAAACGTCCTAAAAGTGTCCTCTATCTTCTGGAAGTATCTAGCGAGTATCTAGCGAGTGTGAGAGGCTTAGTCTATATCACAGACAGGCAGGCTGAAGTGGCCCGATATTATAAATCAATGACGGTTTGTAATTCTGTTCATTTAAACAAAGGGCAAACGAATAAAAAGCCATTAAGATGACATGTGAATTGGCAAACAAACTGTTTAATTTGTGTCTGCAGTGTGAAGGGGGCTCTCAGCCTGTGAGGCCGGGGGCTGCCCCAAATTTACATCTGATTGGAGTTTAATGGCCCGTGTCGGCTTCGCTGCCCGATCTCCATGACGACCAAGCTTTTCTCAAGATTTTCAACAGGCTAAAATGTTCTTTTTTTGTTCATTGGAAATGTGTCATGCGAGCCAAATGGGGCTGGAACTTGTATGTATCAATTTGTTTCTGTTGCGGGGCCCGCAATAGTCCTGCAATGAATATATGGGCCATTGAGTTCCAGAACACAATGGCCACAGCTGATGCGGTTGCCACAGTGACACGCCCACACCATGGCTCGGAATGATGACATATGGTCGAAACCTGCCCAGTCTGTGGACCCCCAATAGGCTGACTGCATTGGCAGGACAAAACCCCAAAGTTAGCCATTTATCCGTGCCTTCTCATTCATGGTAAAATACACTTTTTATAAAGTTTCCACAGCCCATGCACAAGGAGTAAACCACTGGTCAAAAAGACACCATGTAAAGTGGGGGAATTCATCATGAAGTGATTAACAAAGGCTTCTTTACCACCTGCTTCTACATTAATACAGCCATTAAAGAGACCACTCCTCCTGGTTAAAGAAAGAGGAGAACAACACTGAAGCAAAAATACATTAAGGCCGAAAATATAAGGTATTATTCTGTCAACTTTGAATTATGTAAATAAATAACTTTAATAGATAATAATATAATATAGTATATTAAACATTAGATTTTTATGAGACGTTTTTTGTAATTATTAGATTATTTAGAATTGATTTATATTGTTCAGATGAAATAACGTTGGTCAAAACATGCTCATATTTGTATTTATTTTTGCTCATACTGATCATCCTTTACTCATCTTGTTTTCCCCAGGATGAACATGTGAACTAGTCATGAGGAATTGTCAAATGCAGCTGTGAGAAACTTTTGGAATTATTTTGGTACTGCTAGTACTTTCTCAATGTCTTTCCAAAGACTTGAGGGAAAATAAGCTAGGCTTGTTGATCAACAGGAATGTGCATGCAAGCATTTTCCATTGAATGAAAACAATTGCTTAAAGACGGTGTACGATTCCAGCGCCAGACATCCAAATTCCTTAGATACCCCAAATTAAATGGTTTACCCCTTCGGATGCATGGTGAAACCCAACACTTTGCTGGCTACATTGAGAACCAGACAGACAACCCGTTTTATGACATGACTAACAAGTCATTTGGAAGGAGAGAGGACCTAAGGAATGTTGCACTACACTGGTTTAAATACATTTCTGGTTGATATACAGTGCCTTCAGAAAGTTTTCACACCCCTTGACTTTTTCCACATTTTGTTGTGTTACAGCCTGAATTTAAAATGGATTAAATTGAGATTGTGTGTCACTGATTTGCACACAATACCCCATAATGTCAAAGCTGAAATATGTTTTTAGAAATGTTGACAAATTAATAAAAAATTAAAAGCTGAAATGTCTTGAGTCAATAAGTATTCAATCATTTTGTTATGGCAAGCCTAAATAAGTGCAGGACTAAAAATGTACTTAGCAAGTCACATAATAAGTTGCATGGACTCACTCTGTGTGCCATAATAGTGTTTAACATGATTTTTAAATGACTACCCCATCTCTGTACCCCACACAAACAATTATCTGTAAGGTCCTTAAGTCGAGCAGTGAATTTCAAGCACATATTCAACCACAAAGACCAAGGAGGTTTTCCTATGGTTCACAAAGAAGGGCACCTATTGGTAGAAAAAAAATCATGATGCAGTTATTAATTTTACAAAGATACAGGCGCCCTTCTTCAATCAGTTGCCGGAGAGGAAGGAAACCACTCAGGGATTTCACCTTAAGGCCAATAGTGATTTTAAAACAGTTACAGAGTTTAATGGCTATGATGGGAGATAACTGAGGATGGATCAACAACATTGTAGTTACTCCACAATACTAACCTAAATGACAGAGTGAAAAGAATGAAGCCTGTACAGAATACAAATATTCCAAAACATGCATCCTGTTTGCAATAATGCACTAAAGTAATACTGCAAAAAAATTGGCTAAGAAATTAACTTTTTGTTCTGAATACAAAGCATTATGTTTGGGCCAAATCAAACACAACACATCACTAAGTATCACTCTTCATATTTTCAAGAAAGGTGGTGGCTGCATCATGTTATGGGTATACTTGTCATCAACAAGGACTAGGGAGTTTTTTTTTTGGATAAAAATAAACGGAATAGAGCTAAGAACTGGCAAAATCCTAGAGCCCTCAAATGCAACTCTGGACCTCAAAGCCATGGACTGATTTAGACCTGGGACACCAGGTGTGTGCAATTAATTATCAGATAGAACAGAAAACCAGCAGGCTCCGGACCTTATAGGGTAAGAGTTGACTACCCCTGTCCTAGAGGAAAACCTGGTTCAGTCTGCTCTCCAACAGACACTGGGAGACAAATTCACCTTTCAGCAGGACAATAACCTAAAACACAAGGCCAAATATGCACTGGAGTTGCTTACCAAGACGACATTGAATGTTCCTGGCTTAGTTACAGTTTTGACTTAAATTGGCTTTTAAAATCTATGGCAAGACTTGGAAATGGCTGTCTAGCAATGATCAACAACCAACTTGACAGAGCTTGATTAATTATTTTAAGAAAAATAGGTGTGCAAAGCTCTTAGATTTACCCAGAAAGACTCACAGCTGTAATCGCTGCCAAATGTGATTCTAACATATATTGACTCAGAGGGTTATACCGTATATTAGTGTTTTATATTCCATGAATAATCAATATATATAATTTTTCTTCCACTTTGACATTAGTTTTTTTGTGTAGATTGTTGACAAAAATGACAATTAAATCCATTTTAATACCACTTTGTAACAGAAAATGTGGAAAACATCAAGGGGTGTGAATACTTTTTGAAGGCACTGTATGATGCTAATATGTCATTGTGTGCCTGAACATTGAGTAATATTTAAATCAGAATTATGCATAATTAACCTTATGATGAGATAGATTTTGTGAGTTTTTCCCCCTTCACAATGGGATAATGGTGCAATTCAGTATTGGAAAGTTGTTTATTGATCAAAGAAATAACGATGGCTTTAGATCAGGATTAATTTATTTTTTGGAACTCCGTCTTACTGAACTCAACTTACTGTTGAGGTTTTGAATAATAGAATACACAAGGTGCAATTTCGAAATTTGGTTGTGCATCAGCAGTCACCCAATTAGCCCATGTCAGCAATGGGTGGGGGTATGGATGTGGGTACGCAGAACCACGAGCGACTGCGGCTCCTCATGATTAGTTCAATTTTTTTATGGCCCCCACCCCCATCAAAGATTCCCATCCCAGCTTTAGATGATATTGCAGAGATACCATAGTAAATGGAATATATTACCATGTACATTGAATTACAATATTCATTAACATGAAATGAATGTCATTCTGCAGCTCTCAGTGAGTACAACTGAATTATAGCATTCTGCTACCAAAACTATTTGATAGTTATATCAAACTCAAATTGTTCAGATTTTTTTCAACATGCCATGGACTGATCTTTCAACATGTCTTTGTGGAGTACTTCATGATCTTCCAGAGCAAATGTTTTAGTGTTACCAAACTACTTTTTTTAAAGTCTGATTGAGTAAACAAATACTGTCTCCATTAAGAAAATATTTCTAATTAACAATGATTCACTATCAAATTGTCAATAGTTCGAGGAGGAATCCCACTGGTTAAAAGGGTTAAAGTGGAAAACACCTAATTCCATTAGGGAAGATGAACTGTGTGAGAATAATACATTTTAAAAGTTGTCCTGGTGGATTACTCACCAAATAAATATTTGGGGTGTTGTGGTCATTAGAGGGGCAATCCTTCACTCCAAATCTGAAAGAAGAAACAAATCTGAAATGTTTATAGCGACAGATGCCGTGGGATGAATACACCATTTATAAATGTTTGAACATTTGGGGAAAAGTAATGGTAACGTGTTTTCTATTCATTCTTACAGGAGGAGATTAGGGAACACAGATTAATATGTTGAATAGATCAGATAGTAGATAAGATAGATAAATATGGACTTCGTAGGTAAAATATATATTTATTTATTTTAATGTATGAAAAAAAGCTTTTTTGTTCATGTTTAAATTGTTGGGTTCCATTTTATTTCAAGAAAGTCAATTCAGGAAATGAAATGAAATTCAATGGTTTTCTACAACGGAATTCAATGGTTGAATTCCGTTGTAGAGATGTGTGTGTGTTTAAAAGTTGCACTTTTGGCCTGTGTCACACTGCATTGAGAGCACAGTGTGGCAGCAAGCACAATTGGTTCGAATGTCTTCTAAAATTGCAAGACAAGTGCATTTTTATATCATAAGTCGCAAGATGTAAGGAATGTACTGTAGAACAGTATTTATTGAATTTGTTCCAGGGACTGCAAAAAAATAACATGTTTGACACATGATGTAAGCAAACACTGATGGTGAGTGCAATTACCCTTGTATTGCGACGCTTGTTCTGCCGCTAACGTACCATGTGGAAACTTTTTGCTGCATGTAACTTTGTATGGGTGACTAATGCTCTATACTGGGATCACAAGGTGAGGTGCGATGGAGAGGCCTGGAGGGACAATCATCTTAGGCGTTAACGTAAGCATGGATGTACAAACACACACGTGCGCGCACACACACATCTTGGTCTCTCCCCAGATGTTTCCTCTGTACAAAAGAAAGAAGGAAAAAAAGGAAATCGCAGTGTCACAGTGCATGAGGCGCCTGGGTGTGAGTACAAATAGAAAGAGATTTTCCGACGATGACACAGCTTTCTAAATATTTTGATTTGATTTACCTAGGTAAGTCAGTTAAGAACAAATTCTTATTTACAATGACGGCCTACCCCGGCCAAACCCGGACGACACTGGGCCAATTGCGCGGCGCCCCATGGGACTCCAAATCACGACCGAATTGTGATACAGCCTGGAATCGAACCCGAGTCTGTAGTGACGCCTCTAGCACTGAGATGCAGTGCCTTAGACCGCTGTGCCACTCGGTCTGAAACACTCCATCGAGCACGGAGAGCCCTGCCCGGACCTGCCAAAAGCAGCCCTGAAACCACCCTCCATTCTACTGCCGAGGTGCCCATCTGGAGAAAACAGCAAACGATTGTGGAAATCCAAGTGACATAGAAAGTAAAGAATGCTTTAATTAATTTCATTAGATTACACATATTCCCACACATACTCATGTGCATACACAACCATCTCACTCATACAAACACCCATTCATACAGTACATGCACCCTCACACATACATTGTACTGTCTGTATACGCGTGAACCGCCCCGTGAATTCACAGATGATTTCCCATAGGATCCAAAAATAGATCCAGAGGAAGCGCCACATTCCAGGAGGATGGACCCACACTACAAAGACGCCCAAACAATAACGCTCTCTCCGATGTCGGAATCATCCGAGACAATATAGGAAGTGCAAGGCATCAGAGGGCTATATTTTCCCAGACGGATTGTTGTGTCTAGGACTGGGAACCTCAGACCGGTAATGCTGAGCAACGGGCAAGTGGCCACATCAAAAAGAATAGGCAGTGTAGATGGGATAAACACATACAGGGGAAAGCTGACCTGCGTCTAGCGAGGTTGTGTCCCAAATGGTACCCTATTCCCTATACACTATGGGTCAAAAGTTTTAGAACACCTGCTCATTCAAGGGTTTTTCTTTATTTTTACAATGTTCTACATTGTAGAATAATAGTGAAGACATCAAAAATATGAAATAACACATATGGAATCATGTAGTAACAAATACAATTTAAAGAAATCAAAATCTATTTTATATTTGAGATTCTTCAAATAGCCACCCTTTGCCTTGATGACAGCTTTGCACACTCTTGGCATTCTCTCAACCAGCTTCACCTGGAATGCTTTTCCAACAGTCTTGAAGGAGTTCCCACATATGCTGAGGACTTGTTGGCTGCTTTTCCTTCACTCTGCGGTCCGACTCATCCCAAACCATCTCAATTTGGTTGAGGTCGGGGGATTGTGGAGGCCAGGTCATCTGATGCAGCACTCCATCACTCGTCTTCTTGGTAAAATAGCCCTTGCACAGCCTGGAGGTGTGTTGGGTCATTGTCCTGTTGATAAACAAATGATAGTCCCACTAAGCCCAAACCAGATGGGATGGCGTATCGCTGCAGAATGCTGTGGTAGCCATGCTGGATAAGTGTGCTTTGAATTCTAAATAAGTCACAGACAGTGTCACAAGAAAAGCACCCCCACACCATAACACCTCCTCCTCCATGCTTTACGGTGTGAAATACATATGCGGAGATCATCCGTTCACCCACACCGCGTCTCACAAAGACACGGCGGTTGGAACCAACAATCTCCAATTTGGACTCCAGACCAAACGACAAATTTACACCGGTCTAATGTCCATTGCTCATGTTTCTTGGCCCAAGCAAGTCTCTTCTTATTGGTGTCCTTTAGTAGTGGTTTCTTTGCAGCAATTCGACCATGAAGGCCTGATTCACACAGTTTCCTCTAAAAAGTTTATGTTGAGATGTGTCTGTTACTTGAACTCTGTGAAGCATTTATTTGGGCTGCAATTTCTGAGGCTGGTAACTCTAATGAACATATCCTCTGCAGCAGAGGTAACTCTGGGTCTTCCTTTCCTGTGGCGGTCCTCATGAGAGCCAGTTTCATCATAGTACTTGATGGTTTTTGCGACTGCACTTGAAGAAACTTTCAAAGTTCTTGAAATGTTCCGTATTGACTGACCTTCATGTCTTAAAGTAATGATGGACTGTTGTTTCTCTTTGCTTATTTGAGCTGTTCTTGCCATAATATGGACTTGGTCTTTTACCAAATAGGGCTATCTTCTGTATACCCCCCTACCTTGCCACAACACAACTGATTGGCTCAAATGCATTGAGATGGAAAGAAATTCCACAAATTAACTTTTAACAAGGCACACCTGTTAATTGAAATGCATTCCAGGTGACTACCTCATGAAGCTGGTTGAGAGAATGCCAAAGAGAGTGTGCAAAGCTGTCATCAAGGCAAAGGGTGGCTATTTGAATAATCTCAAATATAAAATATATTTTGATTTGTGTAACACTTCTTTAGTTACTACATGATTCCATATGTGTTATTTCATAGTTTTGATGTCTTCACTATTATTCTACAATGTAGAAAATACTAAAAATACAGTAAACACTTGAATAAGTAGGTGTGTCCAAACTTTGACCTGTAGTTTATAGTGCACTACTTTGACCAGAGCCCTATGGCCCCGGTCAAAAGTAGTGCACTACATAGGGAATAGGGTGCCATTTGGGATGCACACCGATGCAACGGTGTCGTCAATGGCCGGAAGCCATAGATCACCCAAGGGGCTCCTGAGCTCCCCCTGAGTCACTTGTCCCAACTTCATGAGCTGTCGTGGGGTATTGTTGGAGCTCTGAGACGGCATTCTCAGGAAAGGATCCCTCATTTAGACAATGGCATTTAATGAGTCACACAACTTTTATTCGCTGGCAGGTTGATGTGGAGGAGCCACCGTCTTTAGAAAAGGAGACACAGAAACAAGCCATTAGTTCATAGTTGTATGAGATAAGTTTAGTCGAATGGAGTTGGAATAACGTGTGGAGGATAGGATGTCGGCAGGTAGCCTAGCGTTTAAGAGCGTTGGGCCATTAACCGAAAGGTTACTGGTTCGAAACCCTGAGCCGCTAGGTTAAAAATATGCAGATAAGAGCGTCTGGTAAATGTTAAAATGTAATGTCTGTATATGAAAGTATGAGTTCAAAGTGGTTTTGCAGTGTGTACTTAATGGTATGATTCAGATGTTTTCTGTGTTGCTATATAGGCTTTTTCTGTTGTGTTTTTGCAAATAGTTTAGTAAAGCATAACAAAGTATTTTGCTAACTTGTACAGTCGCGGGCACTAGAAAAAAAAGTATGTTTTAAAAAATCCTGAACAGCAGTAGGCTACAGGTTTTTGTGACAAAATATAGCCAAGAAATGACCTAACTTTATAGGACCCACACCTGTACATTGTATTATTCACTATATTATAACAAGGATTTGTTAATTTTTATTTATTTTCCACACATTTGTAATGTTAGTTAATATGTTTGATAGATTTTTTTAAAGAAATAGCTTTTTCATAGTAGGCCTTGGAGCCAATCGCTCCTGGCTGATTGACAGCCATACAAAGGCATTGGAGTAGAGTGATTTGTCAATGGGTAAAATCAACACAAAGAGCCATTGATTGGCAGGAGATAAAAGACCAATGGGGACAATGAGCGGTGGCTGTGGGATAGGTTAAGTGATCAATACTGTCAGTTCTGCTTGAGGGATCCATCCCACTTCATGTTTATACAGTGAGACACAGAGTAAAGAGCACCTATTGTACAGCAGGCCACCACTGTCAATCAGAGTGGGACAACACAGCAGGGTGCCCACAAACGCACGCATGCACGCTCACAAGCGTGCGCAGACACATGCTATGCTCGCCATACACAAAATACAGCAGGTGGTGATGCTTGTCTTTTGCCACTGTGTGCGTGTGTGTGTGTGTTTGTGCGTGTGTGAGAGAGAGAGACGGAGAGAAAGTGAGAGAGATAGTGTGTGTGTGTTTGTGTGTTACTTGTGGACACATGGCTCATAAATGCAGAGAGTGGGCAAATTCGTTTTGCATGGCCCGGTGCCCTGGCTGTGTGGAGTTTCCGCATTTTAGACCTTCCATTGGTCCTTAAGTAAAATCTCCACCCACCCGGGGCACCGGGCCATGCAAAACGTGCACACCGTAGCAAAACGTTTTGCAATGGGAAACATTAAGCAATGAAAACTAGAGCGTCTATTTAGACAAATTCAGCTAGGTCCCTCTCCATTTCGTCTCGTTTTCTTCCGTTTGGTTCCTAATGAATACACCCCAGAGCTCAGTAGTGAAGGCCTCAATTCCTGCTCCCGTTGACGCCAATAAACGATTTACATGAGTTGTGCGTGTGTGTGTGTCTATAAGTATGTCAACAGCTATAATATACACAACATGGCCAAAAGTATGTGGACAATCTTTTAAATGAGTGAATTCAGGTATTTCAGCCACACCTGTTGCTGACAAGTGTATCAAATCGAGCACACGGCCATGCAATCTCCATAGACAAACATTGGCAGTAGAATGGCCCGTACTGAAGCACTCAGTGACTTTCAATGTGGCACCGTCATAGGATGCCACCTTTCCAAGAAGTCAGTTCGTCAAATTTCTGTGCTGCTGGAGCTGCCCCGGTCAACTGTAAGTGCTGTTATTGTGAAGTGGAAACGTCTAGGAGCAATAATGGCTCAGCCGCGAAGTGGTAGGCCACACAAGCTCACAGAACGGGACCGCCGAGTGCTGAAGAGCGTAAAAATCAAATGTCCTCGATTGCAACACTCACTACCAAGTTCCAAACTGCCTCTGGAAGCAACGTCAGCACAAGAACTGTTCGTCGGCAGCTTCAAGAAATGGGTTTCCATGGCCGAACAGCTGCACATAAGCCTAAAATCACCATGTGCAATGCCAAGCCTCGCCTCCATTGGACTCTGGAGCAGTGGAAACGTGTTCTCTGGAGTGATGAATCACGCTTCACCATCAGGCAGTCCGTTGTACGAATCTGGCATTGGCGGATGCTAGGAGAACGCTACCTGCCCGAATACATAGTGCCAGCTGTAAAGTTTGGTGGAGGAAGAATAATGGTCTGGGGCTGTTTTTCATGGTTTGGGCTGGGCCCCTTAGTTCCAGCAAAGAGGGGACCAACTCCATATTAATGCCCATGATTTTTGAATGAGATGAGCAGGTGTCCACATACTTTTGTTTACTGGTGTGTGTCCCATGTGCCTGGGTGGGTGGGCATGTTTGCCCGCATGAATAATCTTATCTGCCTACACGCATTTATAATTTGCCTTGTCTCGTGGCCTCTCGAGAGCAGACGTAGATTCCAGATGAGTGGTTCTGGTGGAGGGGTTATCCATCCTCAAGTAACTGCTGTTAGACAGCGGATGTTTCCCAAATGGTACCTTATTCCCTATACAGTGCCTTCAGAAAGTATTCACACTTTATTTCTTCCACATTTTGTTGTTACAGCCTGAATTTAAAATGTATTAAATTGAGATTTTGTGTCACTGATCTACACACAATACCCCATAATGTCAAAGTGGGATTTTGTTTGTAGAGAATTTTAGAAATTAATAAAAACATTTAAAGCTGAAATGTCTTGAGTCAATAAGTATTCACCCCTGTGTTATGGCATGCCTAAATAATTTCAGGAGTTAAAATGTCAAAATGACAAATCACATAATAAGTTGCATGGACTCATTCCGTGTTCAATAATAGTGGTTAACATGATTTTTGAATAACTACCCCATCTCTGTACCCCACCCTACACATACAATTATCTGTAAGGTTCCTCAATTGAATAGTGAATTTCAAGCACAGATTCAGAGCACGGGGAAGTTATTAATTGGGCTTTGGATGGTGTATAAATACACCCAATCACTACAAAGTTACAGACGTCCTTCCTAAATCAATTGCCAGAGAGGAAGGAAAGTGCTCAGGGATTTCATCATAAGGTGATTTTAAAACAGTTACAGAGTTTAATAGTTGTGATATGAGAAAACTGAGGATGGATCAACAACATTGTAGTTACTCCACAATAATAACAAAAAAAAATTGAAAACATGCATCCTGTTTGCAACAAGGCACTTAAGTAATACTGCAAGGATATTTACTTTTTGTCCTGAATGCAAAGCGTTATGTTTGGGGCAAATCCAACACAGTACCACTCTTCATATTTTCAAGTATGGTGGTGGCTGCATCATGTTATGGTTATGCTTGTCATAATAGGATAAAAAGAATACAGCTAGAAGCACAGGCAAAATCCTAGAGGAAAACCTGGTTGTGTCTGCTTTCCAACGGACACTGGAAGATGAATTCACCTTTCAGCAGGACAATAACCTAAAACACAAGGCCAAATCTACATTGGAGTTGCTTACAAAGATGACATTGAATGTTCCTGAGTGGCCTTTTTACAGTTTTGACTTAAATTGGCTTGAAAATCTATGACAAGACTTGAAAATGATCAACAATCAACTTGGCAGAGCTTTAATAATTTTTAAAAGAGTAATGGGCAAATAGTGTACAATCCAGCTGTGCAAAGCTCTTAGAGACTTACCCAAAAAGACTCACAGCTGTAATCGCCGCTAAAAGTACTTCTACAAAGTATTGACTCAGGGGTGTGAATACTTATGTAAATGAGATATTTCTGTATTTCATTTTCAATACATTTGCAAAAATAACAAAAAACATGTTTTCACTTTGTCATTATGAGGTAGATGGGTGAGAATAAATAAAAAAAAAAAATCCATTTTTAATTCAGGCTGTAACACAACAAAATGTTGAATAAGTCAAGGGCTATGAATACTGTCTGAAGGACCATAGGGATCAGGTCAAAAGTAGTGTAAAGTAGTGTACTATATAGGGAATAGGGTGCCTTTTGGGATGCTGCCAGGAATAAATAAACAGAGTGACAGAGAGGCTTGGGAGCCTCTGTTTATTCTCTGTCTGTTCGCAGCCAGCACCCATTGTAAATAATTACTAAGGAGCTGTTTATTGTATCAGTACAGATACAGGGATGACATTGGGAAGAGTAGAAATAGGTCAAATCTATCATTTTTCTTCTCAGGATGCAAGAGAGAGAGAGAGAGAGAGAGAGAGAGAGAGAGAGAGAGAGAGAGAGAGAGAGAGAGAGAGAGAGAGAGAGAGAGAGAGAGAGAGAGAGAGAGAGAGAGAGAGAGAGAGAGAGAGAGAGAGAGAGAGAGGCGCGCTTGTGAGCAGTTTGGGCGCCCAGCTGCATTCTCAACTCTTTTTGCCATTTTCTAGCGCATTTGTTTGGAGTGAGACCATCCACTTATTGACACTTGTCACCCTTGCCTCTTGCATGAGAATCAAAGCAATAAAACCATTACATGAAAGAGTGTGAAAATAAAGATCAAGACAAGGGCTCATAACTCTGCCTGCCTCCCACCACACGCACACACACACTGTTACTAGTGACTGCAGGGCATTTACAATCCAAAGCCACATGTGGGGAAATTGCATGATAAAGGAAGGAAGAAAAACAAGTTGATCTTTTGACATGGCAAGGAAGGAAGACTCCACGGCTTGAAGCAGTGGCATCTTTTCAAAAGCTGGTGACATCTGGTTAGAGGGATTTGTTACAGTATCCCTAGACACACCATTCCTGAGACACCAGTGACCCTGTGTGTGTGTGTGTGTGTGTGTGTGTGTGTGTGTGTGTGTGTGTGTGTGTGTGTGTGTGTGTGTGTGTGTGTGTGTGTGTGTGTGTCAGACACCAGGACATCCTGTTTGGAGACAATGATCCCCCACTCTTGGGTCACGAGCGTGATAAAGTTGAGAGAATAATTCTCTCAACACAACACTGCAGCCGCCACATAGTGACTGGGATCAAGGATCTGGGTCTAGACCAAAGGGCCTCACCACTCCAGGGCCAGATTAATAAATCATACGCCCCAGGGCTTTTTTTGTGTGCCTTTTATAATAGCATTTCATGCAATTTTATGTCACTTACATGACAGAAGACAAGAGCAGAATCTTTATTATTACCACACAAATGACCGAAATTTGTGGGTACTCTGACACTGACAGACTGAGATCAATAAAAACGATCTGGTCTTGAATTCAAACAATTGCGCAGGCCAATGAAGCGACACACGGATTGTACAATATTATAGGCTATTAAATAAACTTTCCAGTGGCACACTGACTGACCCAATGATGAAGATGAAGCTATAGGCCACTTACCGGTGATGGTCGATGCACTCATTGTGGCAGTAGCCTATCTCAAGATAAACTACTTTGAAAAGCAGTGCTGCCATTTGCTCAAAATTGGGAGTTGTTAAGAAAATAAAAATTATAGAAAAAAATATAATCCATAGATGGCAGTTCCCATTCAAGTCAGGACTGGCAACAATTGCTAGTGTACCCATGAATTTAACAGTCAAATTGTCAAGGTAAGAGGTTCCAAAACCCTTCTATGGATGATATGTCTATGGCCACAATGCAACAAGCTGTATATTTGGCGTGCATGCTGCCCAAATCTATAACAAGGCACATTGAAGCAGTTCTGGCAGTTTGTGGGCCAATACCCTTTTAAGACACTATGTTGGTGTTTCCTTTATTTTGTCAGCTGTATGTGCTTGTGATAAACTTAATCCACAGTAAAGTTTTTAGAAAATATTCATCCTCTGTGGCTAAATTATGCTCTCTGGTGTAATTTGAATATTGAGAGCGGGCTCCTGTGGTTGGATAAAAAATCTATAATAATTGCCTCTTGGGCCCCCTACGTGCTTGGGCAAATGGGCTTCAGCCCCTGTAAGCCCCTGCATTAAGCCGGCCCTGCACCACTCACCAGACAGAAATGCTAGGGTTAGAATGGTGAGGCTTCATCACCTTCCAGGAATTGAGTGCCATACTCTTGTCTGCCCTTTATGAGGTGGATATTCAGCTCTCTTTCCAAAACTTTGGATTGATCAACTTTGCGTATTTGAAATGTCATGATCTTTGTAAAAAGTAGGGGGGAAACTATCCTACATGAAGGCATAAATTGTGTAGCTAAATCAGGGGTTAGTCCCAACACTGGCTCGACCTCACCTTACACCTTAGCCGTTACGCCAAGAGATCTGAACCTCTTGACGATGTCGCTAGGTGTTAGGTTGGTCACTAGAGTATCATAAAATACCACAGTTACACGTACTGTAGCTGTTTTGCATTGTCAATCTCTAACGTTGAGAGTTTGAGGACACCAGATTTGCACCCTTCTGTGAGGTTATTTCCTCATTGTCCATGTTTATCATTGTTTGAGAATATTTTCTCTTGTGCTCTGAAGGTGTTGACTTGCAGTGGCCTGTCCACAAGCTAACCATATCCTGTGTTTGACTGGTGACAACGGATGTATCAAACTCTCTCACACTCCCTCTCACACACACACACACACACAGTAGCCTTTTGAGTCAGAGCAGTAAGTACCTCTCAGGTGTCAAATCTGGGGCACATCTGGGCATGTGGAGACTGGTTGATTCATGTACACGCGCACACACAAACCCACAAATCTAATAGAATTTTCCACTTCAATCACGGAACAGACAGGGAAAGGACGCTTTGTCGAAGCATGAGTTTGAGTGTTTGTCGCACTTGTGACAATTATGTGACAAGTGAATTTACACTTAAAAAAACTGGGAAATTATTGCTTTAAGGAGGAATATCCTCAGGTGGGCAGGACAGCTCTTATGCTTTTACAGTGGGGAAAAAAAGTATTTAGTCAGCCACCAATTGTGCAAGTTCTCCCACTTAAAAAGATGAGAGAGGCCTGTAATTTTCATCATAGGTACACGTGAACTATGAAGATTTTTTTTCTCCAGAAAATCACATTGTAGGATTTTAATGAATTTATTTGCAAATTATGGTGGAAAATAAGTATTTGGTCACCTACAAACAAGCAAGATTTCTGGCTCTCACAGACCTGTAACTTCTTCTTTAAGAGGCTCCTCTGTCCTCCACTCGTTACCTGTATTAATGGCACCTGTTTGAACTTGTTATCAGTATAAAAGACACCTGTCCACAACCTCAAACAGTCACACTCCAAACTCCACTATGGCCAAGACCAAAGAGCTGTCAAAGGACACCAGAAACAAAATTGTAGACCTGCACCAGGCTGGGAAGACTGAATCTGCAATAGGTAAGCAGCTTGGTCTGAAGAAATCAACTGTGGGAGCAATTATTAGGAAATGGAAGACATACAAAACCACTGATAATCTCCCTCAATCTGGGGCTCCACGCAAGATCTCACCCCGTGGGGTCAAAATGATCACAAGAACGGTGAGCAAAAATCCCAGAACCACACGGGGGGACCTAGTGAATGACCTGCAGAGAGCTGGGACCAAAGTAACAAAGCCTACCATCAGTAACACACTATACCGCCAGGGACTCAAATCCTGCAGTGCCAGACGTGTCCCCCTGCTTAAGCCAGTACATGTCCAGGCCCATCTGAAGTTTGCTAGAGTGCATTTGGATGATCCAGAAGAGGATTGGGAGAATGTCATATGGTCAGATGAAACCAAAATAGAACTTTTTGGTAAAAACTCAACTCGTCGTGTTTGGAGGACAAAGAATGCTGAGTTGCATCCAAATAACACCATACCTACTGTGAAGCATGGGGGTGGAAGCATCATGCTTTGGGGCTGTTTTTCTGCAAAGGGACCAGGACGACTGATCCGTGTAAAGGAAAGAATGAATGGGGCCATGTATCGTGAGATTTTGAGTGAAAACCTCCTTCCATCAGCAAGGGCATTGAAGATGAAACGTGGCTGGGTCTTTCAGCATGACAATGATCCCAAACACACCGCCAGGGCAACGAAGGAGTGGCTTCGTAAGAAGCATTTCAAGGTCCTGGAGTGGCCTAGCCAGTCTCCAGATCTCAACCCCATAGAAAATCTTTGGAGGGAGTTGAAAGTCTGTGTTGCCCAGCGACAGCCCCAAAACATCACTGCTCTAGAGGAGATCTGCATGGAGGAATGGGCCAAAATACCAGCAACAGTGTGTGAAAACCGTGTGAAGACTTACAGAAAACGTTTGACCTGTGTCATTGCCAACAAAGGGTATATAATAAAGTATTGAGAAACTTTTGTTATTGACCAAATACTTATTTTCCACCATAATTTGCAAATAAATTCATAAAAAATCCTACAATGTGATTTTCTGGAAAAAAAATTCTCAATTTGTCTGTCATAGTTGACGTGTACCTATGATGAAAATTACAGGCCTCTCTCATCTTTTTAAGTGGGAGAACTTGCACAATTGGTGGCTGACTAAATACTTTTTTCCCCCACTGTATCTATCTGTCTGGATGTGTTCACTGATCATTCCAATCTCCATCCCATGTGGACACAATTTATGTGTTTTGGGGATTACAGAGGCAAGTGCCAGTGTCCAATCTGTCAGGATTCCAGAGAAGACCTGAGCTCTGTGTCGACAACACTCAGAGATTATTGATCAATTTAAAGCAAGACTAGGGCTGTTATGGTGACCGTAATACCGCCACACCGGCAGTCACGAGTCATGACCGCAGTCAAATTCCACATGACCGTTGAGTCACGGTAACTAGGCTTCTCCAAAGCTGTGTTCTGATGCAGCTGATGGTCATTAGTAGCCTACCAAACTTGTTAACGGCCAGTCGCTAATGTCCGGTACTCATTGCTCTATTGTCCCTCTAATCACTCTGACATCAATGCAAATGCAATCAAAAATCTAACCAAACACTTAATTAGAGCCCTGGCAGCCCTCGATAGGCTATGCTATGCAATTGCGTGAGAAAAAAGAGTTTTGATGGCCTCTATTACAAAGAGGAGGATCCCATCAGCTTCGCTTTACAACCGGAGTAACCTACCTGGAAAATGAACCGCGGGAAAAGTGTCCTCCATTCGCTATTCAAGTGCATATGGATGACAAGTCTTTTTTTTACCCTGCCCCTGTTCCTACAGATGCATGATAATGGCCCCTTCTAAATCAAAACTAATTTCACACATACAGTATATGAATTATTATAACCTGGGTGGTTAGAGCCCTGAATGCTGATTGGCTGACAGCCGTGGTATATCAGACTATATAACACGGGTATGACAAAACATTTATTTTTACAAACTGTGAGGTTTGTGGTATATGGCCAATATACCATGGCTAAGGGCTGTTCTTATGCAAAACGCAACGCGGAGTGCCTGGATTCAGCCCTTAGCTGTGGTATATTGGCCACCCCCTCGGGCCTTATTGCTTAAGTATATGTAAAGGCAAGATTAAATTGAGAATAGTCTGATTGGTGAGAATATTATCACGTGTGAATGATGCCCAGCTGCAAGACACACTCTCCAGGTTACTCTTGATTAGGATACCATACTGCCTATACTTTCATACATCAGCATCATCATCATCATATAATGTATCTTATGCTCCCTTGGGATCCTTTTGTGCCACTACCTATCCTTCATTTTCTAAATCGGTCGTTACATCAAGTGAGACAAAAAATTATAATATCTAGAAAATATCTGGGAAAAGTATTACTTACTAGCCCTCTCAGAAAGTTGAAATGACGATCTGTCAATCATGAGGGCACTATTAATTGCATTGGGTAGTAATACTCTTGGCATTGTCCCCTGTAGCTCAGTTGGTAGAGCATGGCGCTTGCAACGCCAGGGTTGTGGGTTCGTTTCCCACAGGGGGCCAGTATGAAAATGTATGCACTCACTAACTGCAAGTCGCTCTGGATAAGAGCGTCTGCTAAATGACTAAAATGTAAATGTAAAATGCATGGTTCACGGTGCCATGAAAGTAGACCTGAAGCATCCTGTCTATAAAGTGTTTTTCCTTCACAACTCCCGACACCATTACCTTTGAAAAGCAACGCAAAACTCGAAACCTCTTCAAATAGAACAACAGCTGATCAGTCTGGTAGTGGAAAGGCAAGAATCCCCCTCCGATAGATAAACAAATACATAAATATAACGTGTCCAGATTTAACGGCCAGGCTCCCTCAAGGCCACCTAGGAGTCAGGAGGAGTATAAATACTTGGGCGGGACCTCTAGCCTGTCAAGAAGGTTCTTTACTTTCACCCATGGAATCTGCATCAGTTGCAAAGGCTTAAAGCCAGGGGCCCTGCATGTCTTGAAACTGGAGAAGCTGCTGAAAAGCCAAACCTGGACGCAGAAATACGTCCTGCAGACAAGCGACAAGGATCAGCGGCCCCACGCGGCACCCGGCCCCTGTGATATCTGATCGGCCTTGGCGTGTCCTTATGTGTCTGCCCACCCGCGCCTCACCTCCTCTGGCTACATGCCCACTCCCAGGGATAAGTGGTTTCTTACTATAAATACCAGGATGAGGTTTGGGGAGGGGGGGGTTACGGGGAAGGGTGGGGGGGGGGGCGTAATCAACACTGTTTGTTCATGTGTTGCTACAGACATATTGCTAACCGTGGCACCTGGGAGAGTGCATCTCTCGACGTTTGGGACAGTTGCTGTTGTTATTGATTTTCCAACAGACAGACCAGAACCTTTGGGAGAGAACTTTAGAAGTGCAGTGGAAACCATAATGGCCACTTCAATGTGTATTGAAGGCAGTATATGCATAAAGAAGTACAGTACACTCCTAAAAAGGTTGCTGTTCTCAAGATTGCACCTGCTAATTCCACTAATATTGACTTTGCTATAATTCCACACCTCCGACCATATGAATCTAATAACATTGACAATGACTTTTTCAGCATCTCATCAGTTAATGAACAACTCTCGTCCCAAAAAACCCTAATGAATGTATGTGATGAACCCATGGCCATAACAAGCACAATGGTTCAAGACTAAATTCACGCAAATAACAGAAGACTATTTCTCTGTTATATAGCTTCATGATAGTAAGCAAATCGATCATGCAAACAATCTGTGGTTTATCGCTGCACAATAACTTGGACTTCCACGCTTGTCTCTCTCTCTCTTTCTCTTCATCTCTCACTCTCTCTCCCTCCCTCCCTTTCTCCCAGCCTCTCCCTCTCCCTCTCTCTCACTCTCTCTTCTCAAGAAAACAGGTGCGAGAAGGAGTGTCGCCCTCTCTTTTCTGGAACAACCCCTCCTCCTCTCTGCCCTCCACCCCAACCTTTCCCTCACCGGTCTCCATAGCCAAGCATGCAGAGCATTTCCTCCTGTCCCCATGAATGCGTCGTCGGTCTGGAGAGCAAATTTAACCAGACCTCCATGTGAAAATGGATGTGGTCTAGCTCAGTCACAATCCTCCCATTCCCTCAACCTGACTCCTGGCCTGCCAGTAGTGTCAGATGGGCGGTTTTGCCCTTTTGGGACTATTCTGTTGGTTCTTAAAGAGAGGCAAGCTCAATCAAGCTCAGATAAAGTATTATACATGATTTCAAACAGTATTTGAACCCAGGTCTGCTCTGTACAGTTCTATATCAGGCCATTCTTCAGCCATTTCCTGTAAATACTGATATCTACTACTGACTAGGCCTGGCTAGTTGAAGGCAATACTCAATGTAGAAAACAAAAAGCATGTACACAAAGACATACATGTACTACTACATGTACTCGCAAATGTACTCATGCCATGAACGTTTAAAGTGCATTTGAACTATTTTTTTAAGACTTACAGATGAAGTCGGAAGTTTACATACACTTAGGTTGGAGTCATTAAAACGTGTTTTTCAACCACTCCACAAATGTGTTGTTAACAAACTATAGTTTTGGCAAGTCGGTTAGGACATCTACTTTGAGCATGACACAAGTAATTTTTCCAACAATTGTTTACAGACAGATTATTTCACTTATAAGTCACTGCATCACAATTCCAGTGGGTCAGAAGTTTGCATACACTAAGTTGACGGTGCCTTTAAACAGCTTGGATAATTCCAGAAAATGATGTCATGGCTTTAGAAGCTTCTGATAGGCTAATTAACATCATTTGAGTCAATTGGAGGAGTACCTGTGGATGTATTGCAAGGCCTACCTTCAAATTCAGTGCCTCTTTGCTTGACATCATGGGAAAATCAAAAGAAATCAGCCAAGACCTCAGATTATTTTTTTATAGACCTCCACAAGTCTGATTCATCCTTGGGAGCAATTTCCAAACGCCTGAAGGTACCACGTTCATCTGTACAAACAATAGTACGCAAGTATAAACACCATGGGACCACGCAGCAGTCATACCGCTCAGGAAGGAGACGCGTTCTGTCTCCTAGAGATGAACGTACTTTGGTGCAAAAAGTGCAAATCAATCCCAGAACAACAGCAAATGACCTTGTTAAGATGCTGGAGGAAACAGGTACAAAAGTATCTACAGTGGGGGAAAAAAGTATTTAGTCAGCCACCAATTGTGCAAGTTCTCCCACTTAAAAAGATGAGAGAGGCCTGTAATTTTCATCATAGGTACAGTGGGGGAAAAAAGTATTTAGTCAGCCACCAATTGTGCAAGTTCTCCCACTTAAGAAGATGAGAGAGGCCTGTAATTTTCATCATAGGTACACGTCAACTATGACAGACAAAATGAGGAAAAAAAATCCAGAAAATCACATTGTAGGATTTTTAATGAATTTATTTGCAAATTATGGTGGAAAATAAGTATTTGGTCAATAACAAAAGTTTCTCAATACTTTGTTATATACCCTTTGTTGGCAATGACACAGGTCAAACGTTTTCTGTAAGTCTTCACAAGGTTTTCACACACTGTTGCTGGTATTTTGGCCCATTCCTCCGTGCAGATCTCCTCTAGAGCAGTGATGTTTTGGGGCTGTCGCTGGGCAACACAGACTTTCAACTCCCTCCAAAGATTTTCTATGGGGTTGAGATCTGGAGACTGGCTAGGCCACTCCAGGACCTTGAAATGCTTCTTACGAAGCCACTCCTTCGTTGCCCGGGCGGTGTGTTTGGGATCATTGTCATGCTGAAAGACCCAGCCACGTTTCATCTTCAATGCCCTTGCTGATGGAAGGAGGTTTTCACTCAAAATCTCACGATACATGGCCCCATTCATTCTTTCCTTTACACGGATCAGTCGTCCTGGTCCCTTTGCAGAAAAACAGCCCCAAAGCATGATGTTTCCACCCCCATGCTTCACAGTAGGGATGGTGTTCTTTGGATGCAACTCAGCATTCTTTGTCCTCCAAACACGACGAGTTGAGTTTTTACCAAAAAGTTATATTTTGGTTTCATCTGACCATATGACATTCTCCCAATCCTCTTCTGGATCATCCAAATGCACTCTAGCAAACTTCAGACAGGCCTGGACATGTACTGGCTTAAGCAGGGGGACACGTCTGGCACTGCAGGATTTGAGTCCCTGGCGGCGTAGTGTGTTACTGATGGTAGGCTTTGTTACTTTGGTCCCAGCTCTCTGCAGGTCATTCACTAGGTCCCCCTGTGTGGTTCTGGGATTTTGCTCACCGTTCTTGTGATCATTTTGACCCCACGGGGTGAGATCTTGCGTGGAGCCCCAGATCGAGGGAGATTATCAGTGGTCTTGTATGTCTTCCATTTCCTAATAATTGCTCCCACAGTTGATTTCTTCAAACCAAGCTGCTTACCTATTGCAGATTCAGTCTTCCCAGCCTGGTGCAGGTCTACAATTTTGTTTCTGGTGTCCTTTGACGGCTCTTTGGTCTTGGCCATAGTGGAGTTTGGAGTGTGACTGTTTGAGGTTGTGGACAGGTGTCTTTTATACTGATAACAAGTTCAAACAGGTGCCATTAATACAGGTAACGAGTGGAGGACAGAGGAGCCTCTTAAAGAAGAAGTTACAGGTCTGTGAGAGCCAGAAATCTTGCTTGTTTGTAGGTGACCAAATACTTATTTTCCACCATAATTTGCAAATAAATTCATTAAAAATCCTACAATGTGATTTTCTGGATTTTTTTCTCTCAATTTGTCTGTCATAGTTGACGTGTACCTATGATGAAAATTACAGGCCTCTCTCATCTTTTTAAGTGGGAGAACTTGCACAATTGGTGGCTGACTAAATACTTTTTTCCCCCACTGTATATCCACAGTAAAACGAGTCCTATATCGACATAACCTGAAAGGCAGCTCAGTGTCACGAACGTTGACTGATGACTCGTGGAACCAAGGCGCAGCGTGATGAGCGTACATTTTATTTAGTACACAACACACGAACAAAACAACAAAACAAACGATACGTGAAGTCCTGAGGTCACAACAACACAAACCTTTACGGAACAAGATTCCACAAACTAACTGGTGCCAACAGGCTGCCTAAGTATTGTCCCCAATCAGAGACAACGAGCTACAGCTGTCTCTGATCGGGAACCACCCTGGCCAACATAGATCAACACGATGTAGAACAAAAACATAGAAAACTAAACAATGGAAATCCACACCATGGCTCAATATTTAAGAGTCCCCAGAGCCAGGGCGTGACACTCAGCAAGGAAGAAGCCACTTCTCCACAGCCGGCATAAAAAGCCAGACTACGGTTTGCAACTGCACATGGGGACAAAGATCGTACTTTTTGGAGAAATGTCCTCTGGTCTGATGAAACAAAAATAGAACTGTTTGGCCATAATGACCATCGTTATGTTTGGAGGAAAAAGGGGGTGACTTGCAAGCCGAAGAACACCATCCCAACCGTGAAGCATGGGGGTGGCAGCATCATGCTGTGGGGGTGCTTTGCTGCAGGAGGGACTGGTGCACTTCACAAAATAGATGGCATCATGAGGAAGGACAATTATGTGGATATATTGAAGCAACATCTCAAGACATCAGTCAGGAAGTTGAAGCTTGGTCGCAAATGGGTCTTCCAAATGGACAATGACCCCAAGCATACTTCCAACGTTGTGTCAAAATGGCTTAAGGACAACAAAGTCAAGGTATTGGAGTGGCCATCACAAAGCTCAATCCTATAGAAAATGTGTGGGCAGAACTGAAAAAGCATGTGCGAGCAAGGAGGCCTACAAACCTGACTCAGTTACACCAGCTCTGTCAGGAGGAATGGGCCAAAATTCACCCAACTTATTGTGGGAAGCTTGTGGAAGGCTACCCGACACATTTGACCCAAGTTAAACAATTTAAAGGCAATGCTACCAAATACTAATTGAGTGTATGTAAACTTCTGACCCACAGGGAATGTGATGAAAGAAATAAAAGCTGAAATAAATCATTCTCTCTACTATTATTCTGACATTTCACATTCTTAAAATAACGTGGTGATTCTAACTGACCTAAAACAGGGAAGTTTTACTAGGATTAAATGTCAGGAATTGTGAAAAACCTAGTATAAATGTATTTGCCTAAGGTGTATGTAAACGTCCGACTTCAACTGTATTTGCACACCAACAGATCTATCCCATAGAATACAGACATTTTCCAAGTAAATACTAGGCTATTCTTATATTATTTTATACTTGAGAACTTGAGCTGGCTCATACGCAAAGTTAAAGCTGCTACACCTTGAATTTCTCTGAATTTCTCTCCTATGCGGAAGCTAGCTGAATTGCAACAGCACTAGGAAATCAACAGGCGAATATCACAGCCGATCACAATACTGGCGGGTAATACAGGGGATCATGCATGCAACAAGGGGATTGGGCAACGGGGTATATATCTCCATGTGGTCAAAATATATACTACATGAATAGTATCATATCTCTAACTCTCTATGCCCATCATCATCATCATCATCATGGTTGTTTAAGAGCTGAAATCAGTATGGACTGACAGAAGCTCATTTACCCCCACCCCAAATGAAATCTGTCAAAATCATGTCCTGTAAGTCGCTCTGGATAAGAGCGTCTGCTAAATGACTAAAATGTAATGTAAATGTGTAGAGCAATAAGCACATTTACGTTTTTTGTATTAAATGCACAAGTCAGTTTGCATCAGTTGGCTAATTCAACGTCAAACTACTGAATAATGTTAAACATTCAAGTATTTTTCTTTATCAAAGAGAATGTTGACAGAACAACTAAGGGTTAGGCTTAGATAAGACTCATGCAGCCATGAAATGTTTAATAAAGTAATAGAAGTTAGAAAATTGTAAAAAGTAGGCAAGTGTTATCAAAAAATAAATACAATGAATCCTTTGTTTCTAATAAAAATTGCATTTCTATTGTTGGGCGTTTGGAGGGAGAGATGGTGTTGATGTGGGCGATCTACAATGTTAAATTAATTAGAATTATAATTGACCAGCTCCAAGAAGGCAACTCTGACCCCTTCAATAGCATCATCTCCCAAGGGACGCTATTGCACCACTTCCCAAGGGAGCTCTATCCTCTATTGGAATGCTATTGATCACTAAACACACCAAAAAATGGGGTGAATTCCCACGTATGCCCATTTCTTTTTACTTGCATTTAAGACTGGCTGCTCTTTTATTGTAAATAAAGCATGAATAATATGTGACATTTGATATTGTTAATGAAAGTTTGATGCTTTCTGGGGAAGTTCATCCATTTTTCCATGTGACCTTCTTTTCACGCTTTCTGTGCTTGTAGTTGATCCCCAAACAGTTTTTTTTTTTTTCGATTTTGTTTCATTACAAAGAAAAGTGGTTGTCACATTTTATGTCATCACTTGCCATTGACTACAGTGTGAAAATGTGTCTAAAGCATGTTAGGAAACACTCCAAACCAACTCATATTACATCAGAATCCCATTCTGAATGACCTCTGCAAACATTTGTATTTATTTTGTAAACAGCATCATTCAAACATGGATTTATGGCACAGTGGAAAACATGTTTAAAATAAAATGCAGAGGCATCATTCAGAATGGGATTCTGATGTAAAATGAGTTGGTGGAGTGTTTTAGAGTGTTTTCTAATATACTTTACATTTACATTTTAGTCATTTAGCAGACACTCTTATCCAGAGAGACATACACTAAGTGTACAAAACATTACCAACACCTGCTCTTTCCATGACATTGACTGACCAGTGGAATCCAGGTGAAAGCTATGATCCCTTATTGATGTGACTTGTTAAATCCACTTCAATCAGTGTAGATGAAGGGGAGGAGACAGGTTAAAGAAGGATTTTTAAGCCTTGAGGCAATTGAGACATGGATTGTGTATGTGTGCCATTCAGAGGATGAATGGGCAAGACAAAAGATTTAAGTGTGTTGAACGGTTGTATGGTAGTAGGTGCCAGCAGGCGCACCAGTTTTTCACGCTCAACAGTTTCTCGTGTGTATCAAGAATGGTCCACCACCTAAAGGACATCCAGCCAACTTGACACAACTGTGGGAAGTACTAGAGTCAACATGGACCAGCATCCCTATGGAACGCTTGACACCTTGTAGAGTCCATGCCCCGGACAAATTGAGGCCGTTCTGGTGGCAAAAGGGCGTGCACTTCAATATTAGGAAGGTGTTCTTAATGTTTTGTACACTGTATTTGCATATTGCATTATAATCAGTGGCAAGTGATGACTCAGCAAAATGTGACAACCAATTTTCTCTGTAAGGAAACAAAATGTTTTTTAAAAAACACAGTTTGGGGGATAAACTAAGAAGCACAGAAAGAATGAAAATAAGGCCACATGTAAAAATTGTGAACTTCCCCTTTAACTCCCTCCATATACAAACCTAACATAGCCTATAGGCATGCCTAGTTATAGCAGCTGCTGTTGAAATCATGGTCATATAAAAATAGGAAGGACTCAGTAAACTCCCTCTGGGGCGCGCGGGTGGGTGTGTTCTCGAGCTCTGTCCAGCTTCTCGTCTGTTTACACCAGTCCATGCTCACTTCTTGGCGGCCTGCGCGTGTGCGCCACCTCACCTCCGGAGATTTGGCGGAGCGGCCCAATGCAGGACCCGGCCTGCCAGTGGGGATTTACTGATTGGCGCTCTGCCCAACCGCAAGCAGTCTAGTTCGCTCGGTTCTCACGACCTCAGCACCACGAAGGCATCTCTGAATTATTAACTCAGACACGCAGGCACAAGAAACAGCCGCGGAGGCCACACACTGCCAACTAGTGTTTCAGTTATGGCTCTGTGCAGAAGCAGCCTTTTATACATTGCTGACTGGAGGTTTCAGAATACCATTTTTAGAGTCATTATCAGGGCACCGAAGGAAAAAGTAAAAAAAGAAATGACACAAATCAACAACATACAAAGCTGATTATTGTTGTCATCTATAGTTAAATTGTCTAACAACAAATTACAACTTCTCATTATACGACTTGGAGAAGCTATCAGGGAACATTTTAAGCACGATGAGTTTAACTAATAGCAATTTATAAATTGGCTAAATAGGTGTTGTAATAATGTTATTATAGGCTATATTTAAAAACTGTTTATGTGCCTTCAGGACCATTTTTTTGTGTCCAACAAAGTGCACGCTGCACACATTCATTCCTTTATGTACATAATTTTGGTCTGTGTGCACTGTATGTGTACTTGCACTGGCATGAGTTGACTACAGGGGGAACCTTTCTGACCAGCGGTCACAAGGGTGTAACCTAATCCCAAGTAAAGGGGGGCCCTCTGACTGCAAGTGGCTGACACACGGCAAGCATCACGCCGCCTGCCACAGCAACACATCCCACAGTTCCGGAGCGCACTCACTGGAAAGATACGTTTACAGCCAGGGATAACATAGAGAGAGGGGGAGAGGGAGTTCTGATGGAGAGGGAGAGAGGGAGGGAGAGCGAGAGAAAGCGAGAGAGAGAGAGGGAAGGGGTGATTGGATTGAGAGATTAAGTTATACCCTACTTTGTTTTATTCATAAATAATTTGGAACATAAACTCAGTACTTCAAAGGACATTTCTAATTTAAAATGTATTTAATCAATTCAAAGTCATTGGGTCCAGGAGAACAGCTTTGATCAATTCCACTATCCCATAAAATGTACCTGCCAAGGCACGAAACTCCCCACGTTCCCTCATTTTCCTTCTATTCAGATATGCCTGGGATAGAACTGAACAATCGGTTGCACAAAAGGAAGCAAGGATCCTTCCATACTCTCCTTTCAGTGAAGCAATCTGTTAGTGACATTAACCCCAAAGCGCATTTCCCAGGCTCATGAATAGGGTTTAAGACTTCTTAAAGATCCCGCTGCATACAGGATGAGACCCCTTTCAAACGTTTAATTACCTTTTTGCAAAAGAAAAAATACACCCCTGCCATTGCCTTTTCAACCCATTCTGCATTTTAGAGGACATCGGTATGACTAACTTCCCGCCAAACTTTTTTTTTAAACGTTTTTACTATCCTATCTCACTAGGGATTCTGATTGCAGGTTAGTTTTTGGGCTATAATAGAACTGTAATTATTAGTAGGCCCTATAAGCCTGCTCTGATATGAGCCTAGACCCCTGAAAAAAATTAGGCCCATGTCTGACTTTCAAATGGCTATTTTAACTTTTACGCACAACACTAAACAAGAAGATACTTAATATTAACTTTTACACACAGCCTTATAGAAACCAAAATATATCCTAAGCCTATATAACTCTGCTCTAAGTGTGTTATAGAAGTGATATGGAAGTAAATACAAAATTATTAATTTCTGAATTATTCAAACTGATTTATTAGGTCAATGGGCCATTGCCCAACTTAAATTTCCAAACATAAAACGACAAACAATATAAAAACACACAGCTTTGGTATAACAATCAATATCAACTTTGTACAAAACTAAATCGTTCCATAAAAAGTACTTCATCACAAACATTTGAATAAATCTTCCATTGCATGGACACAATATTTATCACCAACATCCAAATGTTGGAATCAGCCAATAAATAAACACACTTTTACCATGTCCAACAAAGGAAATTATGTCCCCTAGAACGGAACTATTTACTTCATAAAAATAACCTTCATTATTGTAGTGTCCATTTCAACCAAACTACCAGGGTCGCCAAACAGGCTCAGTGCTCTCCGAACCAGTGCAGACACCGACAGGGCTGACGGCCTGAGGCACACCGATGAATGATGTCATCCCATGTACAGGGGATCCCACTATTGGCGCAGAGCTGCCGTGGACGGGGCTGGCGTTGACTGTCAGAGGCACACCTGCGTTAGCATACAGAGGGATGACTGGTGTTGATGCTGAGGCGAAAGCAGGGTTGGGAATCAGGAAAGCAAACTGTCCATCGGTGGCGGGCACAAGCTGGAACCCGCCGAAGACTTTAGGTGACATGGCTTCGGTGGGGCTGAGTTTGGAACCCATAGAGGCACTGTTGGGCAAGGTAGAGGGTAGCTGCACGTGAAGGGGCTGCGCGAGGTGAGCCTGTTGAGTTGGGGTTGGCTGAGGGTAGTTCATGGCGATCAACTGCCCTAAGCAGCCAGACAGGTGGTTGAGAAGCCGCGACCTCACCTCCGTGTTCACCCCCTCGCTGGTTGACAAGAAGCGAGTGACCTCGTTCATGCATTCGTTGAATCCCGCCCGGTATTTACTGAGGACGGTAGTGTCTGCTGACAGCGCTGCGGAGACAAGAGAGAACATTAGAAATCGTGTATATTCGATGGAAATATATAATCATTCTAAATAAAGTGTTGGGCAGATGTTGTCAAATTAGATATTTGCAATTTAATTTACCAGTCATCTGCACACGCTGTAAATTTCGTAAATGCTTCACTGTCATCTCCAGAATATCGGCTTTCTCCAATTTTGAATGTCTTGAACTCTGTGGATAACAACATGGCAAAAGGTCAAGAGTGTGCATTGATACAAAATTAAATGCCAGAAAAAATGAACATAACAGTGATTTTTAATTGTTAAATCACTTAGACTTACATCTTTTTTAAGTGCATCGAGGATGAGTGTCTTGAGTTGGCCAAGGCTTTCGTTTATCCTCGCTCTCCGACGTTTCTCCATGATGGGCTTTGAGGACTGCAAAATAAATGCTTTATATTAATTGCATGTTCATTGATAGGTCCGAGTGTAAGCCTTTCTTTTATCCCACAAGTAAAATGTGGTTAGCCTACTACAGTACATTTTAATTAGCAACAACGTTAGCCCAGGTGGCGTATGCTGAATATATCAGATTCATTTTAAATCCATCGGCAGTTATAGAAGTTTAGCCTACCTTTCTATGCTCGCTGGCATTCTTGGGTTTGTCTGGAGTATGGGATCCATTTGCAGGGGCACCAGCAATAGGGGATGCCGTTTGCTTCTCCATGGTGTCGGCTGGCATTTTGGATTAAATTATTGAAAAGATATATCCTTTTGGAGACGTTGGAAAAATATGCAAAATCACAGCGCCTTTATGTTTAGATCAAATCGTAACCAGTGTGAAAGATATCCTACGATAGTCACGCAGAAGTGAGCAAGTCCCACTGATCAGCTATATCACTTGTTATCACCGAACTGTCATCGGAGTATAAGAACGTGCGTTGGTTCAGTCTCCGTTGGGCAGGTCGAGTCTGCTCTACTGCCGACACACGCCAGCGGTACTTATAGGTGGTTCGCATGCTCCCAGTTCGTGTGAAACCCTCTCTGCATTCTTTCCCACACTCGTCTCAGCCAATGGGCGTGCGGACTCACCCATTGGGCGCGGGGCAGACCGCTGATTGGACAACACCCCCGCGGGCTGTCAGTCACGCGCTGCTCAATCAGCCCTGGAGGGACAAACAACAAAGCGGCGAGTGCAGTCGGTCTGGCTGTGAAGTGATAAGGGGAATTGGGGAAATGCGCTGGCGGGTTGCTTCCAACTTTTTCATACCCTTCAAGAATGTATGCTTTTTGTGTTCGCAAAGATTCTCGATGCTTTGAGATACTATATCACTACAAAGCTTCACCATGCTTTTAATATTATGTTGCTATAAATAACCTAAAATCATGTGTTTTCTTCATATCAGTCCGAGTTTTGAATTTTTCATTTCAATTATTTTTTTAATAGTCTATATCCCAAATGTCGAAAATAACGGGGTTTTTTTCAGTGGTTGAAGGTTAGAATATAGCCTACATTCAAACCAGTGTATGTGGGCTTTATTCTAAAGTACCCCAATAAATACATTTTTAGCCTACTATTTTAATGTTCAAGTAATTTTACGCAAATATGCGTAAAATGCCTTTGTATTTTGATAAACGTAAGGGGACATTGTAATAACTCTACCTTAATACTTCAATGATATAGTTTAACACTTCAGTATAGCTATTAAATTCCTTGTTTTAACAACCAGTTCATATATATATATTTATCAGCAGCTAATCCAGAGATTCAGTTGCGCCTCTAAGGAGAAAAACAGCTGTAATGACACGCGAGACGGTTTGGAGCAGCACGCAGTAAACCAATGGCAGGCGGCCACTTTATGCAAATCTAACTGAGCTAGGTCTTATTGGCTGTGTGAACATCCATGTGTCAATCATTCCAGCGCGGGAGCTGTGAACGGGCGGGGGAAGAGCGATGCGACATCTGTCCGCGTGCCAGTCGCACTGTGTGCGCCTGCTCCGTGCACTTCAGCCTCCACTGAGCACGTGCCGAAACTGACTTCCCTGATTAAAGCCTAGAGGGAGAGGGACTTTTCTCGCAAACTCGTTCATTTCTCTACGGAGAATGGAAGCATTTTCTCCCAGTCTTCTGGCACGTAGATTATAAAAACTATGGTATGTCTTATTCTCATATCTATCCATATAGACCAACTGGTCAATAGTTGGTCAAAGGTAATGCAACAGAAAACATCTTTATATGGAAACATTAAAAATTAACAGGATGATAAGGCCATGCGTTATATAGTTTTATCTTCCAAATATAGCATACACTTAAAACGATAGGCCATTACAAAATGTTGCATGTTGCAACACTTGCGTATTACTTTATAAGCTGTAAAATGTTGGTAATCCGTTGAAGTGTAAATTAGTTTTGTGCCAGGGTACGGAAGATCCTATATGAAAGCTGAGAAGTTGTCTGATAACTCAATTTCGGACATCTATACCTAATGTAGGCTACAACAGTAGCCTAGCCTATATTATTGCAATTTCAGTATGCCATTAGGCTACAATACAATGCACAACACATTGAAAGCAGAAATATAATAACATAAAATTATGTCATTTAATAGCCTAACATAATAGCATACGTAATATAACTTTTGCGATTGACTAGGAGAATGGGATGAGAGAGCCTGAGTTAAGGAAAAGGGCGCCATCTATTGGAAAATGTCTTCAGACTTCTCACGTCCAGAACAGTCAGCTATGTGCCTTCTACCAAAGGCGTTCATCGGTTTACCTCTCAAAAGTAGAGTGTACTGAAATATCAACGCCTAATCATGGATGATTGTTAAAAAAAAAAACATCATTCTCATGCCAAATGTTTCATAGCTGGGGAGGACAGCATCTTTGTGTGCATTCGATGCTTATTGGTTACATTGTGAATGAATCGAGAAGTGACGGTAAGACGGAAGAAAGTAGCCTATTTGATGTGGACAAGTAAGCCTATCACTTGTCTCCAGTTCATGTACATGCTCAGAGAGGATGTATTTTTGCTTAAATTGGCCACAAGGTGGCACAGTGTAGCCAACTTCACTAGTTGAATCATTGAAATTAAATTGTTTAAAGTTAAGAGCTTTGTCCTCTGCTGCACTGGAATATGTTTATAATTGCTTTTGTTAAAAGTAAATATGACATGACTGAACATTTGAATTAAGGAAAAAGTCATGTATGCTTTATCATGGCAGAATGTACAGAATCAGCCATTAATCATAAAAAATGTAACAATCAATCAATTTTCTCAACTATCACTTAAAATAGAAACACACACTGTAGTACTTCAATCGAATGAAGAAACAGCTTCATATCTAACAGATAGTAGACCTTATGTGTGGTTTTAACATTATTTAGTTGCAGGATAGTACCTTTAGGAAGAGAAAAATACATGGAACAGAAAAAAAGGAGATGGCTCAAAGAATGAATGGCACATCACCACATTGAAGTCCAGGTCACAATGGATGTATTACAACTTGTGAGGAGTATATCTATCTATCTATCTATCTAGAGATAGATATCTATAGAGAGAGAGAGATATATACACTACAATGACAAAAATATGTGGACACCTGCTAAAATCATGGGCATTAATATGGAGTTCATCCCCCTTTGCTGCTATAACAGCCTCCACTCTTCTGGGAAGGCTTTCCACTAGATGTTGGAACATTGCTGCGGGGACTTGCTTCCATTCAGCCACAAGAGCATTAGTGAGGTCAGGCACTGATGTTGGGCGATTAGGCCTTGCTCGCAGTTGGCGTTCCAATTCATCCCAAAGGTGTTCGATGGGGTTGAGGTCAGGGCTCTGTGCAGGCCAGTCAAGTTCTTCCACACCGATCTTGACAAACCATTTCTGTATGGACCTCGCTTTGTGCACAGGGGCATTGTCATGCTGAAACAGGAAAGGGCCTTCCCCAAACTGTTGCCACAAAGCTGGAAGCACAGAATCATCTTGAATGTCATTGTATGCTGTAGCGTTAAGATTTCCCTTCACTGGAACTAAGGGGCTTAGTCCGAACCATGAAAAACAGCCCCAGACCATTATTCCTCCTCCACCAAACCAAACTTTATAGTTGGCCCTATGCATTTGGGCAGTTAGCGTTCTCCTGGCATCTGCCAAACCCAGATTTGTCAGTCGGACTGCCAGATGGTGAAGCGTGATTTATCACTCCAGAGAACACGTTTTCACTGCTCCAGAGTCCAATGGCGGCGAGCTTTACACCACTCCAGCCGACGCTTGGCATTGTGTATGGTGATCATCTTAGGCTTGTGTGCGGCTGCTCGGCCATGGAAACCCATTTCATGAAGCTCCCGACAAACAGTTATTGTGCTGACGTTGCTTTCAGAGGCAGTTTGCTTTTTAGTGAGTGTTGCAACCGAGGACAGACGATCTTTTGCGCTACACACTTCAGTACTCGGTGGTCCCGTTCTGTGAGTTTGTGTGGCCTACCACTTCGCGGCTGAGCCGTTGTTGCTCCTAGACATTCCACTTCACAATAACAGCACTTACAGTTGACCGGGACAGCTCTAGCAGGGCAGAAATTTGACAAACTGACTTGTTGGAAAGGTGGCATCCTATGACGGTGCCACATTGAAAGTCACTGAGCTCTTCAGTACGGGCCATTCTACTACCAATGTTTGTCTATGGAGATTGCATGGCGGTGTGCTCAATTTTATACACCTCTCAGGCTAAAATAGACTGATTCGAAGTGTCCACATTCTCTTGGCCATATAGAGTGTGTGTGTGTGTGTGTGTGTGTGTGTGTGTGTGTGTGTGTGTGTGTGTGTGTGTGTGTGTATATATATATATATATATATATATATATATATACACACACACACACACATATACATACACACACACACACACACTGAACAAAAATATAAACGCAACATGCAACAATTTCAAAGATTTTACTGAGTTACAGTTCATAGAAGGAAATTCTGCCTAGGCCCTAGTGGCACATCAGTCATTGTTCAAGAGCTCTAGTCCTGGTGGGTGAGCTCTGACAGAGCATGCTGGACATTTATTTACCCAGGATCCACAAGTCTCAAGGGCCAGCTGTGTGTACTTGAGCTCACGTTTACTTTATTTGCTTTGGGATTGGGGCAAATGATGTAGGCCTGAATTCTATGGGGTTGGCAGACCACTGCCCACTAGGCCTACTGCAATGGCATGCATTGGCATGTTTAGGGATTTTACTTTTGTGATTGGATGTTGTTGGATGACAACCCATGTTGCTTGTCTGGATTCTGTCTCCAATCTTTTTTTGACTTTCTGACCATTGAAATGACCAAATGATTCAAAGGCTTTTCAATTGACTAAGGAAGGCCAACTTGAAACAAATTAACATCCATTATTCCATCTACATTCCGGCATTTCAAATGTGGAGGTCTTTGTGTTACACAACAAAGAAAACAGGAATCCCCCTCCAACTGGTTGAAACATTCCAAATGCCTCCCATCATTATTACATCCTTGAAACACTTGTCGACACTGACAATACCAGCCGGCGGAATGCAGAGTACAGGAATCACTGTTGAGAACGGATCTAGCCTACATTCATCAAACAAGTTGAGCCAAAAGTACTTGCTGTTTGACTTAAGTTTATGAGGGAGTTAAGAGAACCCGGGGAGATGAAAAGACCAAAGAGTATGGGGCTGTGTTTGCAGATTTAACACAGTCCAGTAGGCTGTTGTCCGAGTTTGGAGCGTGCTCAACAGCTCTTTTTCACCGGCGCCTTGTCGTTGGCTAATGAGCCACCCTCTGCTCTCCCCCAAATCTGTGTTCAGAATGCAGAAAATGTAGTCAATTATATCTGTATTAGCTGATGTTGACCAGCCAATCTGCTCGCACACTCTTTAATTGCAGTGCTCATAATTGTGTTTGCTAGGATCAATCCTCAAACTATTGGAGCAACAATGCATGGAAAGGTGACCTGTGCATGTTCTTCCTCCAGATTGCCTACTGTGTCTACTTTACAGGGTCCAAACAAGGCAAAAATGCACCTGTACTTTATAAAACTACAAAAAACATAAGATTATTACCCTCCAGGTATCCAATGGTAGATAACTTCCCCGGCCAATTTCTCCACTTTTAGAAAAAAGTAATGATCTGTTCCCTTGTGTTTATAGAATATGATTGACAGAGTGAGTACTTGCTGCTGGGAATGCTGACACATCGGCTTTGAGAGTGCAGGTGTAGCTCATTACCTTGAGGTTTGGTATGGATGAAATAGGACGTTTTTTTTAACAGTTTTTTAGACAGTTCATAGAAAGTAAAGACGCTCACGTTTGCTAAAAAATAAAGGCATTTCGACAGCAGTACCTTGGTCCGTTTTTTACGCTGTGGTTGATAGGCGAGGAAATGTGCCAAAATTGGGTGCAGACAGAACTGTCAAACTTTCCTTTCAACAAAACTTCGAACCATCAACAAAACAGTTCAGACAGTAGGCTTAATTTCTTTCAACTAGTAACAGAATTTTAAAACTAATATCCAAATGTGCTTTTACTTTGAGTGATTATCTTTTCGGTTTTCGAACCAGACAGAGGAATAACAAATGGCGGCATTACTCGTATACAAATGGCTTGAACCAGCCAAACTTAGCCCACTACTGCAGTGCAGTTGGATCCTTTTTTCCCACCAGACACAGCTGAATAAGAACTCCTGTGGTTGCTGCATTCACCGCTGAATTAAGTATTGGATTATGCAGAATATCAAAATATGCACATCTGGAATCATTACGGAATCAAATTAAATTGAGTTAAAAAAAATTTAAGAGTAAACGTATCGACTGATTTATTGTTAAAAGAAAGCCAGAGCGCTTTCCCACCTAAGATATTGGCTAAAGGTGTAGATATTTTCTCTTGGCAGGGTAAGATATCTAATGTGTATTGTTGCTAGGGAATTCTTAAGACTAGGCATAACTTCATGTATTAAAATCTTTTTTTTTTACATCCCTCTTTGTATTGGTATTAAAACATCTTATTTCCCTGGTCTAGCTGTTCTTGTTTGATGTATTACCAGCTCTGTTGGGTATTTTATAAGATGTCAAAATTTGAATTAATTAATAAAAAGTGGGTGATATTTCTCATAGCGTGACGGGGGGTGGCTGCATTCAAAGACTTCAAAGCTGAATGTTAGCACCACAAACGTGAGAGAGAGTGGTATTTTCCGTGCACTTTCACTTTATTCTTTCTTAATCTCATTACTCCTTGTATTGTTCTCGTACCTGCAAAAAAAAAAAAAAAACTTGGCTCAATTATATTTGCTTCGCTTTTCAAGCAGTTTGTTGTCATTCTGCCATCTGCAGACCAGCATGTCCAGAACAATGTGATGTATTCACAGAGCTTCCTTGGTTTTCTGAGCAGAGAGCGACCCCTTTCTCTCGCTTCTCAGCCCAATTCATGGCTTTCTTCTCCTTTTTAAGTGGGCTGTTGATGAGGTTAGCCTAATCAGATTAAGTCAACTCACATTGGTCGCCGCAGTTTGTTTTCCTTCCAAAGGCGTCCTGACATCTCCTATACTTTTTCTTTATCCTCCATCCTGCTTTTTTTTGGTACTTTTCATCAAGGCTTCCAACCAATTCCACCTAATCTTTTGAGCGCAGCTTCCAATGGACTCCTTTATAAACCTCAGTACCCCAATGATATAGGTTATTTAGAATGGGTCACTACACTGCAATACTTTGGGGGAGCGCTTTAAAGTTGTGCAATGACGCATTTGGACATTTCCACTGGTGTCTATGTAAAGAGGCTGAACAGCACACATTAGGAATACACAAAACACCAGATTAGATTCTGGAAATCGCTGGAACCCTTAATTTGATTCCCAAATAAATGTTTGAAGGATGTTGTATTAACTACAAGACTTAACACAATCTTCCCTGATTTCAAGACACAGAGATAGGACTAACGTTTTCACGGCTGGTTGTTAACTAGTCTTTTAGTGCAATAAGCATCCGTTGTTTAGAGTGCATTAATAGATGTAAATACTACACAGACTGAATTTAAACGGCTACAATTATCCAATTCATCATTCATGATTTTTGTAGAACATTTTAAATCCTTTAGGAACTTGATCTAAGTTGTAAACTTTCACTGGGAAGAAAATAGAAAAGTATTCCAGTCTACCAATTCTACTAATGTGAAAGAGTAAAATGAGATGTACATGTTTTCTTGTTCTTTATTCTGCAAGGAAAGGATGATAACCAAGTTTATTTTACACAACATGGAGGGTATGTACTATATTTGTTTCTGTTCATTGAAGTCATGTTACCATTACAGTAAACTTTTCTTCAAATTTTTTTTTACAGTATTTTGTTATACATTTTAGTCATTTAGCAGATGCTCTTATCCAGAGCGACTTACAGGACTTTGGGTTAAGTGCCTAGCTCAAGGGCACATCGACAGATTTTTCACCTAGTCGGCTCAGGGATTAGAACCAGCGACCTTTTGGTTACTGACACAATGCTCTTAACCACTAAGCTACCTGCCGTTATAGGCCTATATGACTAAGATATACCACTTAAATAGGCATGTAGGCTACTGTTGTGGACCGGACAACCTGGGCACTAAACACGTATCTTGATTAAGGTCAGCAAAATGCAATAATGTGTGTTAAAATAAAACAAAATAATGTACTTATCTATTATTTTCCATTATTAGACCCTTTGTCACCTAACACCAATGTCAATTTAATCAATACAAAATATATTGCAAAAGCAGTGTGAATCTCCTCAATCCAATATGCCTCTAAAATCTGAATCTTTCTTTAGGAGAATACATTGCAATATATGTATTTTCAACAATTTAACTCAACATTGATCATTCTTACAAGAGGTATTCCTGGTATTTGAACCCTGAGCAGAGATGCCCAGTTGAACAGACATTTCCCCACCTATAACTGAACAATCTCTGCAGTTCTCGTCGGTGTTGTGCCGTAACTTGATTCTCCCCCTAATAACAGGCTTACAAAGACAATGAGCACAGTGAGTACAGAAGAGGCCTTTTCATGTGACTTAAGAGGCCTCCTTTGAGAAAAGACATGGCAGCCCACTGACTGAATGGGGGCTGTCGAACCATTTAAAGTTAATGGATCTGAGAGTCTGTCGCCATAATTGCATTATAGGGTTTCAGCAGCCTTTTGAGTTCCACACTTACAACTTGGGCACACCAGTGCCCTTCATTCATATCAGCACTCGGCACTGGAATTCACTATGACAGATATTGCCCTCTCAAGCAATGTTGAACAAGGTTGCACTCCATGCAACGGGGCCACCCCCTCTCCCTCCCACCTGCAAATTCCTAGAGTTAAAACAGGGGGTGGGCACAGCAAAGACACTGTATCAAAATCAGAGAGAAAAGCAAATCTGAAATTGAATTATTACAAAGGCCAGCTACAGTACATGGACTGCCTCTTCGCAATGCTGTTTCTACACATGTTGCTGGGAAATGCGTTTCAGGATACTATTGTTAAAATTATGATTTTAATGATCAAGTTTACTACTACTACAATGTCTATCAAAACTGTATGTGCAGTGGTCTATACGATAATATGTACAGTGCCTTCAGAAAGTATTCATACCCCTGGACTTATTCCACATTTAGTTGTGTTACAGCCTGAATTCAAAATTGCAAAAAAAATAATAATAATCACCTCATCCATCTACACACAATACCCCATAATGACAAAGTGAAAACATGTTTTTAGAAATGTTTGCTGAATTATTGAAAATGAAATCTCTCATTTACATTTACACACCCTTTTTCTCTGACACTTTAAATTGAGCTCAGGTGCATCCAATTTCCTTTGATCATCCTTGAGATGATCCACCTGTGGCCAATTCAATTGTTTGGACATGATTTAGAAAGAAAACTGTCTATATAAGGTCCCACAGTTGACAGTCAATGTCAGAGCAGAAACTATACCATGAAGTCCAAGGAACTGGCCGTAGATCTCGGAGATAAAATTGTGAGGAGGCATATACAGTGCCCTCCGTAATTATTGGGACAGTGAAGCATTTTTTCTATACTCCCCAAGTTTGGATTTAAGATCAAACAATGACTATGAAGTGAAAGTGAAGATTGTCAGCTTTCATTTGAGTGTATTTTCATCCATATCGGGTGAACCGTTTAGAAATTACAGCACTTTATGTACATATTCCCCCCATTTTAGGGGAGCAAAAGTATTGGCTACAAATTTGCTTATATGTGTATTAAAGTAGTACAAATTTAAGTATTTGGTCCCATATCCATAGCACGCAATGACTACATAAAGCTTCTGAGACTACACATTTGTTGGATGCATTTGCAGTTTGTTTTGGTTGTGTTTCTGATTATTTTGTGCCCAATAGAAATGAATGGTAAATAATGTATTGTGTCATTTTGGAGTCACTTTTATTGTAAATAAGAATAGAATATGTTTCTAAACATGTCTACATGCATGTGGATGCTACCATTACGGAGTGAGAAAGTTACAGATGCACAAATATCATACCCCCAAGACATTTATTTTCTTAGTCAACCTTGTGTTCTTGAACATAGCCTTGTTTCTTTGTGTTCTTGAACGTAGCCCTGTCATTTTTGTTAATTGATTTCACCTGTGTTTGTTAGTCACCTGGTCTCATCAGCTCCTTATTTAGTTCAGTTCATTCTGTTTGTGTGTTGTGAGGTATTGTTCGTTTTGACTCTACTAAGCATTTTCCTAGCTTGTTTGTGAGAACCAGTTATAGCCTTTAGTCCTAGTTTTTGATTCTCCTGCCTGTTTACCTACTTGTGTATGACCATTGCCTGCCTGTGACCACGATTCCTGCCTTTTGCGAAGGCGAAATAAACACCTGCCACTCTCTGCGCGTGAATCTACACCTTTTTCTCCCTGAGTATTCATTACACATGCTAACCTCTCACCATTACAATAACAGGGGAGGTTAGCATTTTTTTTGGGGGGGGGGGGTATGATATTTGTGCATCTAACTTTCTCACTCATCATTATTCACGGTTCATTCAGGATTATCCGTAATGTTTTAATTGTTTTATTTAACCTTTATTTAACTAGGCAAGTCAGTTAAGAACAAATTCTTATTTACAATGATGGCCTACCAAAAGGCCTCCTGTAATTTCTAATCATTGTAGCATCCACATGAATGTAGAAGTGTTTAGAAACATTATATTCTTATTTACAATAAAAGTGACTCCAAAATGACAATACATTATTTAACATTCATTTATATTGGGCGCAAAATATTCTGAAACACAACCAAAACAAAACAGCAAATCCAACAAATTTGTAGAGCCACAAGCTCTATGTAGTCATTGCGTGCTATGAATATGGGACCAAATACTTTTTACTACTTTAATACACGAGTGAATTTGGCCCAATACTTCTGCTCCCCTAAAATGGAGCAACTAAATACAAAAAGTGCTGTAATTTCTAAACGGTTCACCCGATATGGATTAAAATACCCTAAAATTAAAGCTGACAGTCTGCAATTTAACTTCATAGTCATTGTTTGATTTCAAATCCAAACTTTGGGAGTATAGAGACAAAATAATAAAAAAATGCTTCACTGTCCCAATACTTATGGAAGGCACTGTATCTGGGGAAGGGTATGAAACAATTTGTAGAGTGTTGAAAGTTTCCAAGAGCACAGTGGTCTCCATCATTGGGAAATGGAAAAACATATGGAACTACCCAGATTCTGCCTAGAGCTGGCTGTCTGAATTCAGGCTGTAGCCTGTAACATTTTGACACATCGAAATGTGGAATAAGTCAAGGGGTATGAATACTTTCTGAAGGCACTGAAGCTTATAATAGAGACTGCGCTGTATTTCCTGTGCAATGTCATGCTAAAAAGTGGGCCACACTGTTCAAAGACTGATGAAACTATCAAGCTATTCACACAATTACACAAATATATTTCACTCCTGTGCTTTCAGTGTAAAACTACAGCAACGTCTTTACCACAAGAGTGTTGATATACTAGTGCACCACAACCCATGACATATCCCGAGATTAATTCAATAATGACCGGACAAAAAAAAGTTAATCTACAGATTTAATCTAATCTAAAAAAATTAAAATAAAACATAGGCCTGAAATTAAGGGGAACATACTAAATAATGGCAAAATCTTTGCAGATGCTGAGAGAGCACAAATGTGAGAATACAGATATAGGATTGAAACCAGAGAACTGTAACTCCATTGTCACTATTCATACATTTTGGGAATTATTTATTGCAATACAACATTTTGTTGTGGACATTATGTAAATCTGCCATTAATCCAAGGGTGTGCTACGCATAGTCTTCTTCCTTTAAATTTTTTCTGGATCTATTTAAATTATATCTCAACACCATAGTGCCCTCAAAGCTCATCACTAAGCTAAGGATCCTGGGACTAAACACCTCCCTCTGCAACTGGATCCTGGACTTCCTGACGGGCCGCCCCCAGGTGGTAATGGTAGGTAACAACACATCTGCCCACACTGATCCTCAACATGGGGGCCCCTCAGGGGTGTGTGCTCAATCCCCTCCTGTACTCCCTGTTCACCCATGACTGCATGGCCAGGCACGATTCCAACACCATCATTAAGTTTGCCGACGACACAACAGTGGTAGGCCTGATCACAGACAACGATGAGACAGCCTATAGGGAGGTCAGAGACCTGGCCGTGTGGTGCCAGGATAACAAGCTCTCCCTCAACGTGACCAAGACAAAGGAGATGATTGTGGACTACAGGGGGGAAAAAAAGAGGACTGAGCACGCCCCCATTCTCATCGACGGGGCTGTAGTGGAACAGGTTGAGAGCTTCAAGTTCCTTGGTGTCCACATCACCAACAAACTATCATGGTCCAAACACACCAAGACAGTCGTGAAGAGGGCACGACAAAGCCTATTCCCCCTCAGGAGACTGAAAAGATTTGGCATGGGTCCTCAGATCCTCAAAAAATTATACAGCTGCACCATCGAGAGCATCCTGACTGGTTGCATCACCGCCTGGTATGGCAACTGTTTGGCCTCCGACCGCAAGGCACTACAGAGGGTAGTGCATACGGCCCAGTACATCACTGGGGCCAAGCTTCCTGCCATCCAGGACCTCTATACCAGGCAGTGTCAGAGGAAGGCCCTCAAAATTGTCAAAGACTCCAGCCACCCTAGTCATAGACTGTTCTCTCTGCTACTGCACGCAAGCGGTACCGGAGTGCCAAGTCTAGGTCCAAAATAATTCTCAATAGCTTCTACCCCCAAGCCATAAGACTCCTGAACAGCTAATCATGGCTACCCGAACTATTCCCATATTTCTACGCTGCTTCTACTCTGTTAATTATTTATGCATAGTCACTTTAACTCTACCCACATGTACATATTACCTCAACTAGCCGGTGGCCCCGCACATTGACTCTGCACCGGTACCCCCCTGTATATATAGCCTCCCTACTGTTATTTTATTTTACTTCTGCTCTTTTTTTTCTCAACACTTTTTTGTTGTTTTATTTTACTTTTTTATTAAAAAATAAATTCATTGTTGGTTAAGGGCTGTAAGTAAGCATTTCACTGTAATGTCTACACGTGTTGTATTCGGCGCATGTGGCCAATAAAATTTGATTTGATTTGATTTTGATCTTTCTCCCCTTTAGTAAAGACATGGCCTCTGATGTAATTGCCAGAAATGCAGATTACACCAATTGTATTTAAGCATGTCTTATTTGTTTATCTTAACATGCTTTCCCCATTCCTTCAGTGAAAAAGGTAATTCACTTCAAACTTGTAATGAAATGGTTGTGAATTAAATACAGGAAGAAAAATAAGGCAGAAAAATGCTAATTTTTCGTAATTTGGCTTGAATTGACCTCGTGTTGAATCCATTTGACCAAATCAAACAGATATAAAAGACAAAACAGGACTTTTCTCAGGCTGTGGCTAATGGTGTTGGTTAAGTCAAACAAATTAACACAGAGCAGAAAAATGACATTTCTCACTGCATTACCAGGCTGAATACCATCCCAATGCGTTTGATTTATAAAAAACCTTGAGACCTTCACAAGCCAAATTATTCAAATTTAGACTGACGTTCCTCGTCTTGTGATTAAAAGTACATATTCCATAGAAAGGTCACAGACAAGTTATGGCTACAGACCAATAAGAAAATCCTCTTAAATTAATAATACGCAAAGGACCAATTTCAATATTTTCCTCCTCGATAGCCATATTAAAAGGTACCCATTGATCGTTTTGTTCCATTTGGTTGTGTGGATAAATGCTTTTCCCTTGGGGGAAAATGACTCCTTTTGTCAAGGGGCAAAATCAATGCAAATTAATCCTTTATGCATTTCCCTGTGAATAATTTAAAGTCTTTGCACTTTTGTTTGGCGCCCGCCTCTAGCTAAACAAAATCATAAGAAAAGGTGGAGAATGCAACCGTTTATCGGCCAGTGGTGGTGAGAGATGACCCTGCTCTTGGGTTGACAAAGAGCCCTTTATGGCGACCGAACATTTCTATGAAGCATGGCTATTCCACCCTGACTGACCAACACCACAGGAGACCCGTACACGTGCGAATGGTGCACCCAGCAGAATCAGTTCTATTTACTCACATAAAGGGAAAGGAAAACCAACCACCTCTATGGCCATGAGCCATTCTTGGCCAATATTCTCAGGGACAATCAGACAATCTGACAGGCCAGAACTAGAAGGACAGAATGCAGATTTGCTGGCAGAAAGTACTGTATTGTTGGGTGCATTCATAAGAATGGCAGCCATGAGAGATGGCTCACTAAAGGAATCACTGTTGGCTGTGAGGCTAACTGAAAATGTAAAGTTTATCAAGAGACTAAAAAAATAACAATCCCTGAATCCATCACTTCGATCTTGGCCTCTATGCTCTCCCACTGAGGTAAAACAAAGGCCATACTAACAGTACAAGTTCAGGATTTACTGCATATTTTGATAAAAAACTAACAAAATAATAATAAATATAGACAGTGCAATCGGAAAGTTTTCAGACCCATTGTCTTTTTCCAAATTTTGTTACGTTACAGCCTTATTCTAAAATGGATAACATTCCCCATAATGACTAAGCAAAACCAGGTTATAATTTTTTGCAAATGTATTAAAAATAAAAAAACTGAAATACTACATTTACATAAGTATTCAGACCCTTTACTCAGTACTTTGTTGAAGCACCTTTGGCAGCGATTACAGCCTCGATTCTTATTGGGTATGACGTTACAAGCTTGGCACACCTGTATTTAGGGAGTTTCTCCCATTCTTCTCTGTAGATCCTCTCAAGCTCTGTCAGGTTGGATGGAGAGCATTGCTGCACAGCTTTTTCAGGTCTCTCCAGAGATTTTAGATCGGGTTCAAGTCCAGGCTCTGGATTAAGAGACTTGTCCTGAAGCCACGCCTGCATTGTCTTGGCTATGTGCTTAGGGTCGTTGTCCTGTTGGAAGGTGAACCTTCGACCCAGTCTGAGGTCCTGAGCGCTCTGGAGCAGGTTTTCATCAAGGATCTCTCTGTACTTTGCTCCTGTCTCTGTGCTCGACATACAATTCCTTCGACCTCATGGCTTGGTTTTTGCTCTGACATGCACTGTCAACTGTGGGACCTTATATAGACAGGTGTGTGCCTTTCCAAATCATGTCCAATCAATTGAATTTACCACAGGTGGAGTCCAATGAAATTGTAGAAACATCTCAAGGATGATCAATGAAAACAGGATGCACCTGAGCTCAATTTCGAGTCTCATAGCAAAGGGTCTGAATGCTTATGTAAATAAGGTATTTCTGTTAGTTCTTTTTTTTAATACATTTGCAAAGATTTCTAAAAATCTGTTTTCACTTTGTCGTTATGGGGTATTGTGTGTAGATTGATGAGGACATTGTTTTATTTAATCCATTTTAGAATAAGGCTGTAACGTAACAAAATGTGGAAAAAGTGAACAAAAATATAAACGCAGCATGCAACAATTTCAAAGATTTTACTGAGTTACAGCTCATATAAGGAAATCAGTCAATTGAAATACATTCATTAGGCCATAATCTATGGATTTCACATGACTGGGAATACAGATATGCATCTGTTGGTCAGAGATACCTTAAAAAAAAGGTACAGGCATGGATCAGAAAACCATTGAGTATCTGGTGTGACCACCATTTGCCTCATGCAGCGCGGCACATCTCCTTTCGCATAGAGTTGATCAGGCTGTTGATTGTGGCCTGTGGAATTGTTGTCCCACTCCTCTTCAATGGCTTTGTGAAGTTGCTGGATATTGGCGGGAACTGGAACATGCAGTCATAAACGTCGATCCAGAATGCAGAACTGGGACATTTTCAGCTTCCAGGAATTGTGTACAGATCCTTGCGACATGGGGCCATACATTATCATTCTGAAACATGAGGTGATGGTGGTGGATGAATGGCATGACAATGGGCCTCAGGATCTCGTCACGGTATCTCTGTGCATTCAAATTGCCATTGATAAAATGCAATTGTGATCGTTGTCCGTAGCTTATGCCTGCCCATATCATAACCCCACCGCCACCATGGGGCATTCTGTTCACATCAGCAAACCGCTCGTCCACACGACGCCATACACTCTAAAACGACATTGGAGGCAGCTTATGGTAGAGAAATTAACATTCTATTCTCTGGCAACAGCTCTGGTGGACATTCCTGCAGTCTGCCAATTGCACACTCCCTCAAAACATGAGACAAACTGAACATTTTAGAGTGACCTTTTATTGTCCCCAGCACAAGGTGCACCTGTGTAATGATCGTTCTGTTTGATTAGCTTCTTGATATGCCACACCTGTCAGGTGTATGGATTATCTTAGCAAAGGTGAAATGCTCACTAACAGGAATGTAAACAAATTTGTGCACAACATTTGAGAGAAATAAGCTTTTTGTGCGTATGGAAAATTTCTGGGACATTTTATTTCAGCTCATGAAACACTTTACATGTTGCTTTTATATTTTTGTTCGTTGACAACCCAGTCAGAGGCAGTCAGTAGCAGTCTCCCTGGTCTGTCTGAGTAATTAACGTATTTTAGTGTTTGCAGTCAATTCTGGGACCATGCGGTCACCAAAGACGCCCACAAACCAACCCTCCCCTCCCTTACTTCCTCACTCAATCCCTCTGAAGTGAAGGTTCACACACTTCCCAGTCCGTACCGTACCTTTAATTTTATTTTGGGCCAAACACTGGAGGAGACGATTTGTGTCCCTACAAACACCATGTATCAATCGGATCAAAAGCCTAAGAAACAAAAGCAGAGGCTGGCAGCGTCCGACAAACGCTCCCATTAGTCACCTCTTTCCCTTTCACGCATATCACAGCCCTGTGTATATGGAGGGAGATGTTTACACTGGGAAAATGGGCCTCATTCATAAATTGTGAGCAGCACAAATGTGCGTAAATCGTTAGTCTACAATTTTTGTTTTATTCCTCTATGATTTCAGATTTACACAAGTTTTAGTAGCTTGAACAAGTAAATAAACAATTTAAAAAGGTATAGAAATGTTCAGAAAATCTCCCATGGGGTTTGTTTATGCCTTTTTCATAATTACAAATATGCGTATTTTACATATATGATGATAAATGAGGCCCACTGTGACTGTGTAGACTGTAAGGAACAAGGAATGGGGGGTTTTGGTCATTCAAAAAATAGGCAACAAAAAACTTGTAGGCTATAGTCACTATAAAAGAATAGGAGTCCAGAAACCCAAAATGTGCTTCTTTTTTCATCTTGTAATGAAGCAACACCCCCTCTCCCATCTTTCCCACACATGCACACACTCCTACCAAAGTTCAGACTCAAATGTGTGATCCTCAATAAGCAGCGTCACAGCCATCCTTCTCTCCCTGTGATCGGCATGCATTCCCCTCATCCTCCCTCCCCATCTCCAGCCCCCTGCCTGCGGCTGACCCTGTGTGTACCCGGCCGTCGGGCCCCCTGTGGGTCCTCTCCCAGGCCAGGGAGTTGCAATTCGGGCTCATTAGCGGGGCCCACCTGGAGGCTGGCCGGGGGCCGGCAGAGGGCCCGGGCCCTTGATCTGTGGTCTATGAGCAGCGGTGTGACATACTGCCTGACTGGGGCTGGCCTACTGGGCTAACATCATAGCCCAACCCAACACAGCACACATCCTGTGGAATAAAGAGCCCCCTCCAGCCTTCAGCCAACTGCAGCCAAATCACTTTAATTGTCCCTACACCCAAAACAAGCCACCCTACTCGCTCTCTCTTTTTACTCCACCCGGAGCTCCCTTTCACCCACCTCAAACACAAACTGTTTAGAGGAAATACAGGACCTGAATTTGCATGATTTAGCTACATGAATTAGCCAAATGTTTTTTGCTTTGGTTTTCAACTGTTGTTGTTGTTAGTGATCTCATTGTTACAGATTTGCATGAAATACTGGTGAAAATTGTTGTATTTTGTGTAATTCCTTTTCATGTTTCGGCAGCTTAGGAATGCACTTTCCAACTCCGTCCTCATTGACAAACATTTTCCAAACATTATGTTTGCTATGTGTTAGTGGCGCTCCGACTCTCTGGGTGAATCTTAAATCTCTTTCCTTACATCCCTGATTCCTTTTTCGTTATCACACCCTTGAGACATTTCAGCCAATCAGAGTGGGAGAGCGCTTTCCATCCACGATCAGCTATAGTCTAGGAGGCAGTGTGTTTTAGTGAATATTTTAATTCTTTTAAAAAAAAGATTGCAGCAGACAATCCAGTCAGCGGCAGTCAGTAGCAGTCTCCTGGTCTGTCCGAGATCTTAACGTATTTTAGTGTTTGCAGTCAATTCTGGGACCATACTGTCACCAAAGACGCCCTAAAACCAACCCTCCCATCCCTTACTTCCTCACTCCCTCCGAAGTGAAGGTTCACACACCTCCCTGCTGGCCGGGAGAGGGCCCGGGCCCTTGATCTGTGGTCTATGAGCAGCGGTGTGACATAATGCCTGGCTGGGGTTGGCCTGCTGGGCTAACACCATAGCCCAACCCAGACCAGCAGCACACAGCCTGTCGAATAAAGAGCCCCCTTTCACACACCCTCCACTTCTCTTTGACAAACATTTTCCAAACATCGTTTACTATGTATTTGCTGTGTGTTAGTGGTGCTCTGACTCCGTGGGTGAATCTTTAATATCTTGATTCCTTGGAAACAACCCCTAGCCTCTAGATACTTATGGAGATCTGAGAGGATTGGACAGTAGTAAGCAATATGGCAATAATTGCACCCAGCTTATCAGAGGGCAAAATGGAGCTATTACCAATTACCATATTGATCACCTCAAGTGTTTAAGGGGTAGGGACTAAGGTTTCTTTGCTGGACAGGGCCATCGATTCCTCGTCTCATCTCAACAAGAGTGTATGTTTCCTGAAGTATACTCTCAAATACTAGCCTATAGGCTAATACTGATATAACCAGAAACGGATACAATTAGGCTACTGACAGCACATCACTTCTTTCACTCAGATTTTCAAAAGTAGTTTACCTATCTAGGTTCCTGAAAAGAGGATAATTCCCTTTAAAATGTAAACCACCCTTTAAACCTTACAGGTGCCCTCTGGCACAGTGTTTGCAACCTAATGACAGATTTGTGTTGAAAGTAACAGCAGGGAGGACATTATGGTTTAGTCAGTTAGCAAACACCCCAGGCTCAATGTCCTACCATGGCACAGCCTCATGGGAGAGCCTCTGAAGTTTCACTAGACCATGTCAATACACTAGGTAACAACGACCAGGGCAGGACAAATCTACCATAGCTGAATGGTAAATCTATCATGGCTGACTTCAATGAAGAAAAGGTTGAATTTTGTCAACGAGACGGCTAATTGCAGTCGAGAGCAGGTTAACCTCTACGGGATCGGTGTCCCGTATACGGGATGGTTGAGCTAACGTGCGCTAATGTGATTAGCATGACTGTTGTAAGTAACAGCAAACTTTCCAGGACATAGACATGTCTTATATGGGCAGAAAGCTTAAATTATTGTTAATCTAACTGCACTGTCCAATCTACAGTAGCTATTACAGTGAAAAAATACCATGCTATTGTTTGAGGAGAGTGCACAACAACAAAAAACGTATCACTGTGAAGGTGAATAATGTATTTACATTCAGTAATCTTGCTCTGATTTGTCATCCTAAGGGTCCCAGAGATCAAATGTAGCATAGTTCTGTTTGATAAAATCCATATTTATATTCAAATGTAGGAACTGGGTTCTACAGTTTGAACCCCTGCTGTCTCTTGCTCCCCACCCACCCCACCCGACCATCTAGATGTGTTAGTGTATAAGCTAATGATCCATCATGTATGACATTCCTGGGAGTGTGTAAACTTACATTTTGTTTTACCATATCATTTTTGTATGTTATCTATAGTTATGTACTTGAAAATGTATCAATTGACCAATTCGGCACATTTGGGCAGACTTTATACAAAATAGTCCAGTATTGCAATGCTTCACTGGATCAATCTGAAACTTTGCACACACACTGCTGGCCAAAATCTAAATTGCGCCTAAACTGCAATATTATATTGTGGCCTTTCTCTTGCATTTCAAAGATCATAAAAAAATATATATATAGAAAACGCATGTTTTCTTGTTTGTATTATCTTTTACCAGATCTAATGTGTTATATTCTCCTACAATAATTTCACATTTCCACAAACTTTCAAATGGTATCAAGAATATGCATATCCTTGTTTCAGGTCCTGAGCTACAGGCAGTTAGATTTGGGTATGTCATTTTAGGCGAAAATGAAAAAAAGGGTCAGATCCTTAAGAGGTTAACTTCACTAAATAGCACAATATAATATAATGACAGCACTGAAGATCTCAATGACAACCAAACAAAAGAGGTTTGTCTTGGTTCCTGCCTAGGCCTATATATTGCTGTTTCATGTGGATATAATCATCACAATGTTCCCATCATAAATTCTAGATAAAGTCAAGGCAACACTGACGTTACAACAGTAGATCACATAAAACACTAAAAAGGGGGTTAGAAATCAAAATATATATGCACAGTGAAAAAGTGTACACAAACATCCCAGTCTAGGGCTAGCACATTAACGGTAATTAGCATTAGCATGACTCCCCAGGCTTTCCCCTTCAATAAGACTCTTCTGAAAGGCTGACTAAGCACATTCCACCTACTGTTGAAAGGGCTCCCATGATCTCCCTCTGCTGCACCTCAGCAGTGCTCCGCAGCCGGCCGGCCATGCACCACCACCACCAGCCCTGGGGCGAACCTGGCTACAGCTAACCCATCTTCACACCGCAGGGGCCGTCCTCCCCTCCGCAGCCTCCACTGTCACACACACTACACTGTCACTCCCACACAAATCCCTCACACATTCAAGCAATACCTACACACACACGCATACCGACACAACATAAAACAAACATACATACGCGCACACTTTTACACTCATCATTTGCTGCTGCTACTCTGTTCTTTATTTTACTCGTATTATTATATATCCTGATGCCTAGTCACTTTACCCTGCCTTCATGTACATATCTACCTCATGTACCTTGTACTTCTGCACATTGATCTGGTACTGGTACTCCCTGTGTTTACTGTATGTATACTGTAGCTAAGAAAGTAATACTAAGTGTATGTTTTGTAGTAAGCTGTTAGTAGCCTATGTGTCTCACCCTAAGAATTTGGTCCCTCTCCCCCACAGAACTTAGCCTATACTGTTCTGACCTGGTGGTGCACATGTAGCCTATAGCTAGTTTTAGCGAAATGTCATCAAATATTGTAAAAGCTTTCATTGTCTGCTTATATGCCCCCGTTATTAATCCTACCTTTCTGACTTGGTGTACAGGGAGAACACTGTAAGAACGGCCCTTGTTCTGAATTATGTCGCTGTCCATTTCAAAAGTACTGAACAAATAGGTATATCGTCCGTCTGAGCTCGCTCATTAATGTCTTAATCGAAATTACGGCTTGCCTCTTATCCACTCATCGTTCCCTTATGCCATCGTTTGTACATCTCAATTGTTTTATTGCTTATATAGGTCTATCTCATTAGTATCTTATTCATCATTTTAGGCAATGTTGGAATGATCCATTTCTTTGTTTTGCTTATTATAATTAGCTCATGTGCTTTTCTCCATGAGGAGGGGATAATATAATGTTGTTGCGTCTGTAAACATGTTTGCCAGTGAAAGTTCAGTAATAGACTCATGTCATTCCAGTTGATATTGCGAGGGTTGTTTTGTTTGCGCAATGCACTGTCTGTGCGTCGGTATAGGCCCATTGTCTATAAAAGTGTATTTTCCTTCCTTTTAAATAAAATACTTTAAATGGTAGCCTAACCGGGTCTCTCTCTCTCTCTCTCTCTCTCTCTCTCTCTGTGTCCATTTTGAAAGTGCTGAACGAAGGCCTACCTCATCGCAGCTCGTTTGCTTGCACTTGCTTATACTTAGAACTTAGCGCTCTGATATAAGAACAAACATTATGAATCTACTGAATATGAATGTAATAATGTTAGTGTATGGTTCAAAAGTCAAAACTCATGTCGGCATTCGTTATTATTGAAGGAGAATGCGTTTTTTTATCCAGTTACACAAATCCACAAGGTGTCAGTATCAGCTATAGTTTTTAAAAAGGCAGCAAATGAGACTGAATGAACTTTTTCGCTGCCAGATGAGGCTCCGCTGATAGCCAGGTGTAATGGTGGTAAGGATTCACTTCATGGTGCTGAAAAGAAAGCTCTGCTGTCGGGACAGCTTTATGTAGGCTCTAACAGATTGTGGGCACCGTTTGCCACCGTTATAGTGCAATTCATGTATTGTTTAATGTTGTGTTGTGTAGTGGCTTTGTTGGCATGCATCTAAAAAGAACTGGCTGAGTTTGCACCACCAAGATTTACATGCTAAAATAGCCACTGGCTATAATATTCAAATAGCCGTCACCTTAGCATTCGCATTAGCCACAGCTCTGGCCTCTGACAGAGAGCACGAGGGGAGCAGTGGCATATGGTCAGCTTTGCATCAATCCCCCTACTGTTTGAAGACTCCCCAAGGCCTGGAGGGTGATTGGGACGTCACGCTCCCTCTTTCCTAGATTAGAGCTAATAATCTCTCAATAACGAGACTTTACAACAGGAGTGTAAAACAGGCAGTCCTCTGGGGTTGGTTCCACTGTGTTTTGGCATGTATTTGTGTCTTTACTGCCTTACTTTATGACAGCAAGTAACAGTTAATGTTCCTCCCCCAACTTTCCCCTAATACTTTTTAAGTATATGACTCATCTGTACTTGGAAGTTACTAGCTGGATATGCACAAATTAAAGAGGATATTGATTATCAGTACATTTTCAGATAAACATCTGCAGATTTACAGTCATTGATTGATGAACATCTGGTATGAGTGGAGAAGAGATATTTTGGAGGTGTGTTTGTCTGCAATGCTCAGCTGGTACAGTAGTTTGTTACACAGCACTGTGTTGGACAGCACAGCAGGACTCCTAGTTCTTAGCAGATCCACTTCTAATTACACTAAATGAAAGTCCTGACAAATACTAAATTACCCAGCTAAAGGTCACAAAAGGAAGGCCCTGCTCTCTCTGCTAGTTTGTGTGTCTCTCTCTCTTGCTTACACACAAATACAGACAGACACACAGACACTCAGTGACTAGCCACAAAGCGCAGGCAACTGACTCATTTCAACCGAAAGCAGATAGAGTTCAGAAATATTACAACAGATACATTACTAAGTAGTGATGAATAAGTACAGACTACAGTGATCCGCTTGTTAATACATTTTGACAATGTATTCAAAATAAACAGCCACTGAACTACATAAAACACAGTTAGCTAACTGTAACCAGGATACCATCTCTCTCAGCATGGGCACGTTTTGATTAAAACCAGGAAAAATGACACCATTGTGGAAGGTTGCATTTCCCCCCAACAGCATATTGTGGAGGATGCCCCTGGTTACCTTCCTGGGAAAGTAGTGTCGAGCTCCTAATGAAGCAGGGACTCCTGCTGGAGCGGTGATTAGGATGAGGTGCCTTGGCTATGAGACTGCTAGACCGCACGTCAGCACAGTCTCCGGCCCTGCAGGACTGAAGTCATTCACTGTAACACAACACTGACCCCGGAGAGGCTGAGATCTCGCACACTCTCCTCTCATTTATGTGGAGCTCAAGCAGCAGAGGCAGGAAGGAACCCCAGAGATGAAAGATATTACATGGTGAAGGGGGGGTGCTTTGACGGCAGATCTTAAGGCTAGACAGGGTTTTACCACACTGCTCCACCATTGCATGCAGCTAGCGCCATAAAAAGAAAGGAAAGTGCTAACGCATTCAGAGATGTGTTGGAAAGTGAATTTGTTGTCAGTCATGCCAGTTTTACAGTGAGGGAAAAAAGTATTTGATCCCCTGCTGATTTTGTACGTTTGCCCACTAACAAAGAAATTGTCAGTCTATCATTTTAATGGTAGGTTTATTTGAACAGTGAGAGACAGAATAACAAAAAAATCCAGAAAAACGCATGTCGAAAATGTTATAAATTGATTTGCATTTTAATGAGGGAAATAAGTATTTGACCCCCTCTCAATCAGAAAGATTTCTGTCTCCCAGGTGTCTTTTATACAGGTAACGAGCTGAGATTAGGAGCACACTCTTAAAGGGAGTGCTCCTAATCTCAGCTTGTTACCTGTATAAAAGACACCTGTCCACAGAAGCAATCAATCAATCAGATTCCAAACTCTCCACCATGGCCAAGACCAAATAGCTCTCCAAGGATGTCAGGGACAAGATTGTAGACCTACACAAGGCTGGAATGGGCTACAAGACCATCGCCAAGCATCTTGGTAAGAAGGTGACAACAGTTGGTGCGATTATTCGCAAATGGAAGAAACACAAAAGAACTGTCAATGTCCCTCGGCCTGGGGCTCCATGCAAGATCTCACCTTGTGGAGTTGCAATGATCATGAGAACGGTGAGGAATCAGCCCAGAACTACACGGGAGGATCTTGTCAATGATCTCAAGGCAGCTGGGACCATAGTCACCAAGAAAACAATAGGTAACACACTACGCCGTGAAGGACTGAAATCCTGCAGCGCCCACAAGGTCCCCCTGCTCAAGAAAGCACATATACAGGCCCGTCTGAAGTTTGCCAATGAACATCTGAATGATTCAGAGGAGAACTGGGTGAAAGTGTTGTGGAGGAGGAATGCTGCCTATGACCCCAAGAACACCATCCCCACCGTCAAACATGGAGGTGGAAACATTATGCTTTGGGGGTGTTTTTCTGCTAAGGGGACAGGACAACTATACCGCATCAAAGGGACGATGGACGGGGCCATGTACCGTCAAATCTTGGGTGAGAACCTCCTTCCCTCAGCCAGGGCATTGAAAATGGGTCGTGGATGGGTATTCCAGCATGACAATGACCCAAAACACACGGCCAAGGCAACAAAGGAGTGGCTCAAGAAGAAGCACATTAAGGTCCTGGAGTGGCCTAGCCAGTCTCCAGACCTTAATCCCATAGAAAATCTGTGGAGGGAGCTGAAGGTTCGAGTTGCCAAACGTCAGCCTCGATACCTTAATGACTTGGAGAAGATCTGCAAAGAGGAGTGGGACAAAATCCCTCCTGAGATGTGCGCAAACCTGGTGGCCAACTACAAGAAACGTCTGACCTCTGTGATTGCCAACAAGGGTTTTGCCACTAAGTACTAAGTCATGTTTTGCAGAGGGGTCAAATACTTATTTCCCTCATTAAAATGCAAATCAATTTATAACATTTTTTACATGCGTTTTTCTGGACTTTATTGTTGTTATTCTGTCTCTCACTGTTCAAATAAACCTACCATTACAATTATAGACTGATCATTTCTTTGTCAGTGGGCAAACGTACAAAATCAGCAGGGGATCAAATACTTTTTTCCCTGTATGTGATTGAGAAAGATGGCAATAGGCTTATATAGGCTATTGCTAGTGTTCTGCACACACTCACATTACAAAACAGCAACCAGAAGATTATTACTGGATCATGATTTAAGCCAGAGAAGCGGTGTAATCAAGAACCAAATCATCAATTTCCTCAGATAGAGAAGTGAATAATACTAATATATACTTGTATCAGAATTATGTAGCAACTCTGACAGTTTCTATACGCAGATCCAAATGAGTTTGTTTGGGTCCTGTCCTGACCGTCACTCTGGGGCAACATGTTTGGGAGACAATGACATTCCAACCAGGAGACAACCACAGTCTCCATACCTGGTTGAAGGACCAAAACAACGTTCCACGGCTTGACCATGTCTCTGCCGACCTTATGCCAGACAGCCGACTGGAAATGCCAGGAATGCTAGACTGCAGCTCGATAGGATACCATGTTCCCCTTATTGGCTACTGGTGGGCAGAGCCACCGAGACAATGTTCATGATGAGTTCCCACACAATAGGAACGAGACATTTATGACTCTTTGGCCATGGAAAAAATGAGAGTGGTTCACACTCGGGACACACCGGTGCTGTAACCCCGCCGACACCCCTGGAATGGGGCTGCTCTGCTTGACACCCTGACATTTCTTAGCAGAGGAGATCAGTTTACAGGGCTAGAGAAAGGGTCTCCCCACAGTGCCCAACCAGCCTGTCCCATTTGGGGTGATTTAAGTGGCCGGTTATTACCTTTCCCAGCCATTGTCTCTGCTCTTATCCAAGTCTTATAGGCCACTGCCTTTAATCATTAGCCTCAACGCTCATTAGGCTGCAGTCAGCAGAATTCCTGTATGGCATTATTCTACTGGCATGTGGCATGTGAAAATGACAAACCGGAAACTAGGCAACCCAAATTAATATGTCAAGTATATCTCAATGCAAGCAATGTGGGCTTCTATGGATATTTGATCATGAACATTACAATTGTTATAATATCATTTAGGTAAGGGACAAAACATTTTACAATTTGAAGTGTTCCACTTTAAATTAATTGATAACCCCATAAAACTTTCCCACAACATATTTCGGACTATCCCCCTTATTGTACCCCATATGAGTGACATTACTACAGACTACGTAGGTATAGGCTTCAGGCCTACATCTCAGTAGAGCCTTTGGGCAATTTACATTGTAAGACTATTTATTCTTTGCAAGTCGTCTGCGAGAGAAAAGCAATAATATAAGCGACTTACAGTCATGCGTGCATACATTTTTATGTATGGGTGGTCCCAGGGTGGTCCCAGGGATCGAACCCACTACCCTGGCGTTACAAGCGCCATGCTCTACCAATTGAGCTACAGAGGACCAAGACATTAATTTGACAGCAAATGCAGACAAATGATAACTGTGGGTAACAATGCAGGTAATTTCGTTTACTTTGTTAGTTCTCAAAACAACAACATAACATGAATGTTTCTGGTTTGTCGCAATTGTAAATAGTTTATGATGAGGGCACATTAAGAACCCTTGATGGAGGAGCCTACAATTCAACATGCACTGCTGTCTTACACCAGAAAGCATTAGAAGTTACCTGCGGCGACCTTTCATTCAGGGCAGGAGGGACAGAGCCCCACCTGTTTTGAGCCCCACCTGTTTTTTGTGTGCCTGTTTTGCAGGTTATTTTGGCATCAATATGTGTCACACATGTTTGAAATCAATGTAAAAAAGTGAGTTAATAAAGCCGCATACAAACTTGGTCTCTTTTTTGCTTTTTTGAGTAAGGCAGCTCCAAAATGCAGGTGTTTCAGCCTAGCTCAGTGCTTTATGTGGTGGTGGGGCAGCCAGTGGAAAATACGGAGTGTAGGGGTTGGTAATGTTCTCTAGTTGCGCCGTGATTGGCTCAGTGTTCTGGCACTCATAGGGACACTACATCACTGCAAAATCTAAGGGTAGAGCTCGAAAATTCAAGCCCCTTGGGTGCTGCCATAGAGTTACATTAGAATTGCCCATCCAAGAAGGCTCAAGGTCATTGGCCACAGATAAAATGACATCAAATCACGTTATATCTACAGTAGCTTTGATTGGACTGATCATGTCAACATCATACTTTCAAAATTTTTGCTAGCAAGCTAGCAGTCATCATCATGAATCAAGTCGGCAATCTGCTGGCAAATCCTTTTCAATCCTCGTCAAATGAAGAGAAATAATGAAGAGAAATTATAGATAAAACGTATTGGTGCTCATCGGCAATTGGACATAAACATTACACAACAAGTTGGAAATCGCAAATTCAACAATGGGTGGTTTGGAAGGAATCAGTGGCTAACTGCAAGCATTGCAAAGCAATCACTAGCCTGCTATTCAGTGGAGTGGGTGTGTGGTCCCAAGTCTGGGTTTAAGGGTCTCTTTTCCAAGCTTAAAAGGATAAACATTCAACATTGGCCATGCTGTCAATCCAGCATGACTTATGCGCGCTCAAAACAACTGAAAACCCGGAACTGGGAAATCTGACCACAGTGCTTTCAAGACAACTGGGAACTCAAAAACGAGCTCCGACTGGGAAAATACATTTGAAAGGTTATCCAACTCGGAATTGTAAGTCGGGAACTCTTGCCTCTTTCTAGAGCTCTGATCTGAAGATCAATGACTTCATCATGATTCAACCTTGTTTTTTTCAGAGTTCCCAGTTGTCTTGAAAGCATCATAAATCCAGAGAATTCCAGACTTTGATGACAAAGTTTGATGACAAAATTTGCCGACGAATGACCGACGCGCCACCTTCCTGTTCAAGTGAGCACAGCACAACAAGGTGAGTCCAAAAATGTATTGTATGCTGCTGCATAAATGATGTAATATGCCAGGGAGATATGTATACTGTAGCTAAGAAAGTAATAGTAAGTGTATGTTGTGTAGTAAGCTGTTAGCTGTTGCACATGTAGCCTATAGCCTGTTTTAGAGAAATGTCATCATCGAATATTGTAAGAGCTTTCATTGTCTGCTTACTGTAAGAACTGTAAGAAGAATTTTCTGCTTATATGCCCCCTTTATTTATCCTACGGTTCTGACTTGGTGTACAGGGAGAACACTGTAAGAACAGCCCATGTTCTGAATTCTGCTGCTCTACATTTCAAAAGTGCTGAACAAATAGTTATACTGACTACATCTGTCCTAGCTCGCTCATTAATGTCTTAATTTAAATTACGGATTGCCTCTTATCCACTCGTCGTCCCCCTTATGCCTTAGTTTGTAAATCTCAATTGTCAGTAGAAACCACATTTGTTTAAGCAAGTCAGCCATATCAGCTATGTTTTTTTTTTTAAGGCAGTAAATGAGGCTGAATGAACTGTTTCGCTGCTACACCTGATAGCCAGCTGTAGTGGTGGTAAGGTGTTGGGACTCTGCTGTTGAGACAGCTTTATGTAGGCCCTAACAGTTTGTGGGCACCGTTCGTCACCGTTATAGTGCAAATAATGTATTGTTTCGTGTTGTGTAGTGGCTTTGCTGGCATTCATAAAACATTTTTTTGTATTTTTGCCACAACAAGATTTACATGCTAAAATCGCCACTGGAAGTTACTATCTAAACATTTGATTCGAAGCAGCAAGGTTTTAATTACCGATTGGCGTGCTCTGGCTGCAGGATAGTCCGTGACGGTCAAACTTCCATCACCGGCATCACGAGTCTGAAGTTGTTTATGATTGCCACCTACTGGCATTAAAGCGACATTACATCTTGATTGGAAATAGGACTATTTTCGTGTGCTTTGTTCGTGTGGCAAAATTCCCTTGACATGACGTCTTTCAGAAAGCCCTATTTTTCCCCTTTTCCAAGCTCCCCAAAAAGCACAAGGTCCCCCTGCTCAAGAAAGCACATATACAGGCCCGTCTGAAGTTTGCCAATGAACATCTGAATGATTCAGAGGAGAACTGGGTGAAAGTGTTGTGGTCAGATGAGACCAAAATCGAGCTCTTTGGCATCAACTCAACTCGCTGTGTTTGTATTAAAATGCATAGTTATATGTGTTAAAATCCTTTATTGATGCTAAACAATAAAATAAAGCAATACAATATAATAGAGGTAGGCTCAGGCTATTGTTCAAATATACCCCCCCTCCATTGTCTTTGTAAATAGAATATCTGTCAATTGGTATCAGGATTAATTTATGTTCAACCTTAGTGTATAAGGTTTATGTCAGTGATAATGTTCTGTCATATCTAGTAGGCCAAGTCGGAATGTCTGCAGCAACCATTAATGTCTCTGTGATAGGTTAAGCCTACTCTAAAAATACATTTTACATTTATCACCAATGACAAGGTAGAAATTAGGTTGATTATTACATGAAATGCTAGCTAGTTATTAATCCTTGGAATAACCCTAACCCTTATTCTATCAATTTAGTATTTTCTTAATATGTACACCTTACCCAATTAAATTGGTGTGCAGTGATGTTTCCGAGGGCTTCTTTTGATACCTATGACACATTCATCTCCTAATTAGAACCATGCCCGAACAACCACCTTTCATCCACTGAGTCTCCCACTCTTCTACTGATAGCCATTGTGTGCTTCAGCTGGTCTGCTGCTATTTGAACCGCACATTCTAACCTTTTCCCAATTAGAACCATCTTCCAATTGGGGTTTACTTACTCAAAAGCCAGGGAGAAAACAGACCTTCTTTTAACACGTGTGCTCCATTCTCTAGTTCACTGGAAGTTTACCCACATCTGCCCCAGCCCCTAACCCCTGGAAGAGAACGGGTCACTACAAAGGTCAGGGGTCAGTACTTGTCCTATTGTGGCCTAGAGCCAACATGAACCCCAATCCAACGCTGCCATCGGCAGGGAAGAGCGCCCGGGTTGTTTCAGGTCCACCGGGATGAAAACTGAACAGGGGTTGTTGCTTTGACATGGTCTGCCGCATGGAAGGAGTTGAAAGGGATCGCTCAGATTTCCTAATTAAGAGAAGAACAAATAGTTGTGCGGCTTTGTCGCTCCTTTATGCACCGTCAATACCGTAGCACCAAATAGAGAGGGGGGAGCGGTGGCTGAGAATTTGCAGGTGTGCATAGATGCGTGTGAAGCAGCTCGGTGAGAAAGCGCCGCCATGCGAAAACCTAAAGTTTACATGGCTCCTGAGGGGGAGGTCTGTGTGAGAACGGATCTTGTTAGGAGAATCACAACAGGCTGGACAAAAACAGGCAGCCAGGTCAAGCTCCACTCTGTCTGTAGAATGACCCGGAGGTATTCTAACTGTTTATTATAAACCAGCAGCCTCCCTCTCTTTCCCTCCCTGTCTTTCTCTCTCTCACTTTCTTTCTTTCTTATCAGCAAGCCATCGTCTATAATTGACCTGATTCCCAGATTCTAGTTCCCTCTGTGACCACCCTTGCTGTAGCATAAAAATGGGCAGCATAGGTGACAGAGACTGCCTGACCAGAAAGGAACATAAAATAATGTATTATTCTAATGGCATTGAAAAGAAAACAGGAAAATCAACATAATGACAAACTCCTCCCCTCCCACTCCCACACACACACACACACTCTCTCTCTCTCTCCTCCACCTCCTCCTCTCTTCTCTCTTCCTCATCCAAATCTTGATTAACCTCCTCTCATACACCCCCTTTCCCTCCCACACACATTCACACACACTCACAATGTGCCTCGGGGGCCCCCTGACAGATGGGGAGAGAGGGGGTTCTTGGGGGGTTGCTTGGGACAAATGGCAGCCTGGTTTAGTGTGGTGTTGTCAGGATTTGAATTGATCCCTGGGACCACAGAGGCTTCTCTCTGCCAGTGTGTCACAATGGCAACAAGTGTGTGGAGCTGGGAGCAAGCTTGTGCAGGCATGGGACCCTCGCTCATGAATGATAGCTTAGCAAATGGCCCTCCTTTCATTGGCTTTCATAGCGAGCCATCACTCGTTTTTCTTTCACACTCCCAAAACATAGCAAAGCGTTGCGTTTTTTTTATTGGATTTGATTGGTTAGAGATTCTGAAATGTTACTTTTTGTCCGATTTTTCAGGTATTTTCTGTGTGATAAATTTTTGTGTGTTAAGTGGGTGAGTTCAGTATTCTCACGGTAGGGTCTGTGGGATGGTGTGAAGCTATCTGTCATCGGCTAAGGGACTGAATGTGATTGGGTTCCATCTGAAAGGGCCTTCCTGGGAGGTCTTGATGTTTTTCATCCCAGTGAGATAAACACCATGTGTGACATTCCATAAATTCAACCAGATGACAACCTCACCATGAATAAATTGTATTTACTTTTATACATTTTGGCATTCTGTAGAATTATGTATGGATAAGATCTTGAGAAGACTTCTGGATAATTTCTCAAGAACATTGTCATAGCAAATCATAACCACAACCATAAAATAGGTTTGATGTGGCTGCTATGTTCATGGCAATATGTCAGACCTGGGTTCAAATAGTATTGTTATTGTTTTCTTCCAAATACTTAAGTTGCGCTTGATTGGGCTTACCTGGCACAATGGAACCAATTGAATAGTGCCAAAAGTTTAAGCCCTGCCCATCCGACACTCCAGACAGGCCCAATCACATGCTCAAATTATTTGAAAGAAAAACCAGTTCTATTTTAACCCAGGTCTGGGCCCCTTATTCACAATTACATTTTACATTTTAGTCATTTAGCAGACACTCTTATCTAGAGCGACTTACAGTTAGTGAGTGCATAAATATTATTATTTTTTTCTTCATACAATGTGTCTCAGAGTATGATTCTTGATTTAGGATCAAGTCCTCCCTATCCATATATACTTATTCATTGTGACCTAAAAGACTAAACTGATCCTAGATCAGCATTCATATATTCTGAGACCAGAGGAGGCTGGTGGGAGGAGCTATAGGAGGATGGGCTCATTGTAATGGCTGGAATGGAATTAATGGCACAGTATCAAACAGATCAAACATATGGAAACCACATGTTTGACTCCATTCCATTTATTCCATTCCAGCCATAACAATGAGCCCATCCTCCTATAGCTCCTCCCACCAGCCCCCTCTGTCTTAGACACTTTTTTGTGCAGGCCCTGCAATATATGGGGGGACTCGGGGAAGGAGCACTGTTTTTCTTTTGTTATGTGAGTCACTGATAGTCAGTCAATTGGCCCACGTCAGCTAAAATTGTTTAAATTGCTAAGTTAGTTTAGCATCCAGCTATCTAAACTTGTTATCATGGTCGAATTACCGGCCGGGGGGCCCCCATTGATTTTGTTGTTCAGTCTCACTCAGATATGATATTAAAAACTGCAAACATAGAATTGCATGAAATTTGCTATAACATTGCAAAATCTTTCTCTACACCCCCATGGCAAAATGTGTAGAATTGCATGAACTCTAAGATATATTTTTGGTCTTCACTCTCTATGGTCTTCACACATTATTTTGTATTTTTTTCAATGTGTGTGTGGGGGGGGCATGGATGTGGGTACACCCGCAAGCAACTGCATGATGACTTCAGATTTTTTGTGGCCCCCAACCCCATCAAAGTTGCCCATCCCTGTATTACAGTGTAGTGAATGGTTCTCAGAATGGAATTTGGCTCCTTTGGCTTTGGTCAACATTTGGGCCAATATCTAGATTATTTTTACTCTGTGCAATAATTTCATTAGTCAATATGATTGTTAAATATGGACCAAAATGATTTATACATAGAAAAAGGTGACTCCATGTCTGCATGAATAATGGTCTTGAGATCTGCATCGTCGGATGTCTACACTGGTGAAGGGTCAAAGAGCGAATGTACATACATCTCATACATACCTAGGTGTCAAGACGTTACATTCTCTCGCTCTCTTTTGTGCCATTCAGCCTGCCTAGCAATGGCAAGGACATTACCATGTGTTTGAATTGGGGAGGTGTTAGCGCCAGTGGAGGCTGCTGAGGGGAGGACGGCTCATAATAATGGCTAGAACGGAGCAAATGGAATGGCATCAAACACATAGAAACCACGTGTTTGATACCATTCCACTCATTCCACTCCAGCCATTACCACGAGCCCGTCCTCCCCAATTAAGGTGCCACCAACCTCCTGTGATGTATTGTTCAACAGCCAAGGTTTGCATATTAAGAAAACACGTGGGCAGAGAACAGCAAACTGACAAGGAGCCTGAATCAATTCATTTTCATTTACCGTCATTATAACAGGGCTTCAGATTTGCATTTGTATACCTCATACCAAACTGGCAGAGACCTTTTAGTGGGGAGAGAGGGGGACACATTAAGATAATGATGGGGGGAGAGAGGGAGACAAAAGTGAGGGAAAGGTCTGGCTGTCCTCTCCTCTCATTAGCACCATAGTGCCCTCCCTTCGCTAGCTAGCATCACACACCTCACTGGCTGATGATTAAACACCACTACCAGTGGTATGCTAAAGGCTAAGGCAGGACGCTAATGACTGCTAATTGGCAAAAGGCTCATACTAAAACCAAATTGGCTCATATCAATGAGTTCAGACCCAATCAGGACTGTAGCCTTTTTTCACACTACTGAGACAAGTTCAGCCGATCAGTACTAGGCTGGTGTGGTTGTGCATCCACCGTAGTAGCTGGAACCATGCTGGAAAGGACAATGTGAAAAGAAAACTTCTAAGCTATCAGAGTACGGTTCAGGTCGGCATTATTAGATAGAGTGAAAAGGGGTTATATGAGCACACTGTCATTGGTATTACTACTCTACCCTACATTCATGGCACATCGTCACTATCTATAGCCATATAGTATTTAGAGGTTCTTCTCTTGTGGCCTTCTGGGAATGGTCTCCCTCCAAATACAACCTTGGACCTGCTGCACAGTGGATTGTCTGCGGGGCAACTGCATATCAAAAGTATGCTTATGCAAATGTTGTTAGAAATGTTGCTAGCAGTTTGCTGGCAGCATGTAGCTAACTTATGTTTGCACTAGTGAATAAGGCTATAGGTAGTAAGTGAGAAAGCAATGAACTCAACCCATGTGTACTTCTGTACTAAGTGACGAAAAAGAGAAGACTGTAAACCTCCATGAGAGAAAAGAAGGCAAGTCAGCGGAGTAAAACTCACAGCTACATAACCCTCTCTCTTCTCTCTCTCTCTCTCTCTCTCTCTCTCTCTCTCTCTCTCTCTCTCTCTCTCTCTCTTCTCTCTCTCTCTCTCTCTCTCTCTCTCTCTCTCTCTCTCTCTCTCTCTCTCTCTCTCTCTCTCTCTCTCTCTCTCTCTCTCTCTCTCTCTCTCTCTCTCTCTCTCTCTCTCTCTCTCTCTCTCTCTCTCTCTCTCTCTCTCTCTCTCTCTCTCTCTCTCTGTGTTAAAAGTAGCGGAGTGTGGAAAAGAAGCCAAATTAAAATGGGATTAGATGTGAGGAGCTGGGGGGTGCTTAATCGCCTGAGGTCAGGGGTGGGAGCAGGATGCTGTTCCTAGAGTAGAGCGGGATCCAGACAGTATGAAATGGGACGGAAGGTATGGGCGAAGAAAAGAGGATGCAAGCCCAAATGAGGCAAGGGTGCAGACAGAGTCACAGCTGTGACATTACCAAGACAATAGGGGAGACTGGGTAAAAGTGTGTAGACAACCCATCATTTTGTGTTTTGTTGATGGTGGTGTAAAACGCTGACTCAGGAGCCGGTCCAGAATCAGATGAATAAGAGCAGATGAATATGTACCCCCTCAGCATTTCCTATCAACCCTTCCCTCAGGCAATTTTCCATGTCATAATTGTGTGAACTGTAATGCAATGATCAAGGAAAATGTCTTTCTTCAACCTCATACAGGAAAGAAAATGTATGTCAGGGGTAGAATTTATTTTAAAACAAAATGTGATGTCTTTTTACATAAGTGTCCATGTCACTATTATTATGTTAGAAAGTCTAAGAGAGAATTGGAAGTTCGTATTACAGAGCACAAGAGCAACATCAGAACTGGTGACGAGAAGTCCCCTGTAGCCAGACACTTAAATGCGGCGGGACATGATGTGTGCCAACTGATGTCCCAGGGCTTAGTGGTTGTACAGCCACCAAAGAGAGGAGTTGATAGAGAAGAATTGCTGTTACAGAGGCATATTATATCCATGACTTACAAACAGAAAGCCCTAGAGTCCTGAATGAAGAACTTCTGTTAGATTTCTTCCTGTGAGCAACAGGTGCGCATTTCTTTTTATTATATTTTTATTTTCACGCTCTTGTGGAAAATAGTAAAAGAATGTACAGTTGAAGTCGGAAGTTTACATACACTTAGGTTGGAGTCATTAAAACTCGTTTTTCAACCACTCCACAAATGTCTTGTTAACAAACTATAGTTTTGGCAAGTCGGTTAGGACATCTACTTTGTGCATGACACAAGTAATTTTTCCAACAATTGTTTACAGACAGATTATTTAACTTATAATTCACTGTATCACAATTCCAGTGGGTCAGAAGTTTACATACACTAAGTTGACTGTGCCTTTAAACAGCTTGGAAAATTCCAGAAAATTATGTCATGGCTTTAGAAGCTTCTGATAGGCTAATTGACATAATTTGAGTCAATTGGAGGTGTACCTGTGGATGTATGTCAAGGCCTACCTTCACACTCAGTGCCTCTTTGCTTGACATCATGGGAAAATCAAAAGAAATCAGTCAAGACTGACAAAAAATTGTAGACCTCCACAAGGTTCTTCCTTGGGAGCAATTTCCAAACGCCTGAAGGTGCCACGTTCATCTGTACAAACAATAGTACGCAAGTATAAACACCATGGGAACACGCAGCCATCATACCGCTCAGGAAGGAGACGCGTTCTGTCTCCTAGAGATGAACGTACTTTGGTGCGAAAAGTGCAAATCAATCCCAGAACAACAGCAAAGGACCTTGTGAAGATGCTGGAGGAAACCGGTACAAAAGTATCTATATCCACAGTAAAACCGGTCCTATATCGACATAACCTGAAAGGCCGCTCAGCAAGGAAGAAGCCACTGCTCCAAAACCGCCATAAAAAAGACAGACTTTTTGGAGAAATGTTCTCTGGTCTGATGAAACAAAAATAGAACTGTTTGGCCATAATGACCATCATTATGTTTGGAGGAAAAACGGGGATGCTTGCAAGCCGAAGAACACCATCCCAACCGTGAAGCACGGGGGTGGCAGCATCATGCTGTGGGGGTGCTTTGCTGCAGGAGGGACTGGTGCACTTCAAAAAATAGATGGCATCATGAGGAAGGAAAATGATGTGGTTATATTGAAGCAACATCTCAAGACATCAGTCAGGAAGTTAAAGCTTGGTCGCAAATGGGTCTTCCAAATGGACAATGACCCCAAGAATACTTCCAAAGTTGTGGCAAAATGGCTTAAGGACAACAAAGTCAAGGTATTGGAGTGGCCATCACAAAGCCCTGACCTCAATCCTATAGAACATTTGTGGGCAGAACTAAAAAAGCGTGTGCGAGCAAGGAGGCTTACAAACCTGACTCAGTTACATCAGCTCTGTCAGGAGGAATGGGCCAAAATTCACCCAACTTATTGTGGGAAGCTTGTGGAAGGCTACCCAACACGTTTGACCCAAGTTAAACAATTTAAAGGCAATGCTACCAAATACTAATTGAGTGTATGTAAACTTCTGACCCACTGGGAATGTGATGAAATAAATAAAAGCTGAAGTAAATCATTCTCTCTACTATTATTCTGACATTTCACATTCTTAAAATAAAGTGGTGATCCTAACTGTCCTAAGACAGGGAATTTATACTAGGATTTAATGTCAGGAATTGTGAAAAACAGAGTTTAAATGTATTTGGCTAAGGTGTATGTAAACTTCCGACTTCAACTGTATGTAAATAATGAACGCAAATACTGATTGTGAAAAAATAAAGAAGCAGTACAGCGTCTGTGATGTGTCACTACTGTGACGTCATCTATAACTATGGGTGGGTGTCTTTTGTTCTCAAAATGCTGACGAAGGCTGCTGACAAAAGAGTCCATTTGTTCTGACCTCTGCTGCTAAAAAAATACATTAAAACGTACAGACCAGTGAGTGCTTTTCCTTTCTTCAAGTAGTAGCCGTTCCAGAATCTCCCATAAGTGTTAAATTGGGTTGAGATCTGATGACTGACACGCACGCACGCACGCACACACACACACACACACACACACACACACACACACACACACACACACACACACACACACACACACACACACACACACACACACACACACACACACACACACACTTTATGCTCCTGCAACTGGCCAATTTTGTACATGACCCTAAGCATGGTGGGATGTTAATTGCTTAATTAACTCAGTAACCACACCTGTGTGGAAGCACCTGCTTTCAATATACTTTGTATCCTTCATTTATTCAAGTTTTTACTTTATTTTGGCAGTTACCTGTACATTCCAATCTTGAAGTCTGAGTAAGGGACTGGCGTTTTGCCACCCCAGGCACTCCAACTGTGTCAGGGCAGAAGGCCGCTCTAAAAGTCTAAAAAGTAATATCAACCAATCCAGTGCTCCTTCCCTATAGGCTCCTCATGTACATTGTACACACATACTGACATACACACACACCCATGCATATATACAAAATGTAAACAAATCACTAAGACAGAGGATTCCAGCATTTGGCTGTAAGCAGCCCATGAGCTGTGCACCCCACGAGCTGTGCATGATTTAAGGCCCCATGGTGGGGGGCTTTGCATTGAGACCCAGACAGATCCCACTGGGCACAGACATCAGTCAGTTCAACATCTAGTTTTGATGTACATTTGGTTGAGTTGTCAACTAACGTAAATTCAACATGAAATCAACAAAAAATATCACCATGTAATAGGATTTAGGATAAAAGTTGGGTAAAAAAAAGGCTAAATGCCCTTACGTTGATAACTTTTTGCAAATCCAATCAGTTTTCCACGTTGACTCAATGTCATCATATTTATTTTTGGGGTTGACATGACATGGAAACAATGTTGATTCAACCAGTTTTTGCCCAGTGATATATTAGACTGACCTCAGTTTTTTTTCCTGTACTCAAGTGACACCACCCTAAAGGAGGGGGGGATCAGATGGCTTAGTTGTTCTCTCAAGAGGCACATAAAAAAAAATTGTAGCAAAGGGAGGCGTCGGAAGAAGAAAGGGATGAAAGAAGGGGGCACTAAAACACCTACTGAGCAAGAGGGAGTTAGAGGGAAAAAGACAAGGCACAGTTGACAATACTGTACAATTATGTTCTGCACCATTAAGTAGCATGGAGGGCAGGACGGGGACAATGAGGCTTATGTCCCCAGAGACAGGGGGACAGCAGCTCCAGAGGTTCTGTCCCTTTCAGCCCATATGCTTTCTGGCCGCCTTACAGGACGCTCCTGCCGCCACGGCCGCATGTTCGGCATCTGGACACACGAGGTACGCGGTCACCTCGGTGACCAGGGAGAGAGGAGGGGGGGAAAGGAAGGGGGGCAGGGGGGCTCTCCAGTAATGGCACAGCGATACACTAGGATTCAGTTGATCAACACAGAGAAATTAGGAGAGGACACACTTCAGGAACACTATAAAGGATAATCTAGTTTTCAAATCAGATGGTTTAGATACAAGACTTTCCCTGAAACATGAGTAAAGTGGCTGCACAAACTTCTAATGTATGACCCCTTGTAAGTGTAAGAAAATATCATGAGTGTATTCAGTAAAACATTTTTTACATACACTAACCGGTACATACACTAACCGGTGCCCCCGAACATTGACTCTTTACTGGTATCCCCTGTATATAGCCTCCCTACTGTTATTTTATTTTACTGCTGATCTTTATTTATTTGCTATTTTGTATTTTTTACTTATCTATTTAAAAAAAAAAAAAAAATTTAACTGCATTGTTGGTTAAGGGCTTGTAAGTAAGCGTTTCACTGTAAGGTCTAAACATCCGGCGCATGTGGCAAATACGATTTGATTTATATATACAAAAGTATGTGGACACCCCTTCAAATTAGTGGATTCAGCTATTTCAGCCACACCCGTTGCTGACAGGTGTATAAAATCGAGCACACCGCCATGCAATCTCCATAGACAAACACGACAGTAGAATGGCCTTACTGAAGAGCTCAGTGACTTTCAACGTGGCACCGTCATGGGATGCCGCCTTTCCAACAAGTCAGTTCGTCAAATAACCTGCCCTGCTAGAACTGCCCCGGTCAACTGTAAGTGTTGTTATTGTGGAACGTCTAAAAGCAACAACGGCTCAGCCGCTAAGTGGTAGGCCACACATGCTCACAGAACAGCCGAAGGACGTAGTGCGTAAAAATTGTCTGTCCTCGGTTGCAACACTCACTACTGAGTTCCAAACTGCCTCTGGAAGCAACGTTAGCACAAGAACTGTTCGTCGGGAGCTTCATGAAATGGGTTTCCATGACCGAGCAGCTGCACACAAGCCTAAGATCACCATGCGCAATGCCAAGTGTCGGCTGGAGTGGTGTAAAGCTCGCCGACATTGGACTATGGAGCAGTGGAAACGCATTCTCTGGAGTGATTATGTCACGCTTCGAATCACGGACAAATCTGGGTTTGGCAGATGCCAGGAGAACGCTACCTGCCCTAATGCATAGTGCCAACTGTAAAGTCTGGTGGAGGAGGAATAATGGTCTGGGGTTGTTTTTCATGGTTTGGGCTAGGCCCCTTAGTTCCAGTGAAGGGAAATCTTAACGAAACAGCATACAATTACATTCTAGACGATTCTGTGCTTCCAACTTTGTGGCAACAGTTTGGGGAAGGCCCTTTCCTGTTTCAGCATGACAATGCCCCCGTGCACAAAGCAAGGTCCATACAGAAATGGTTTGTCGAGATCAGTGTGGAAGAACTTGACTGGCCTGCACAGAGCCCTGACCTCGACCCCATCGAACACCTTTGGGAAGAATTGGAATGCTGACTGCGAGCCAGGCCTAATCGCCCGACATCAGTGCCCGGCCTCACTAATGCTCTTGTGGCTGAATGGAAGCAAGTCCCTGCAGCAATGTTCCGAGATCTAGTGGAAAGCCTTCCCAGAAGAGTGGAGGCTGTTATAGCAGCGAAGGGGGGACCAACTCCATCTTAATGCCCATGACTTTGGAATGGGATGTTTGACAAGCAGGTGTCCACATACTTTGGATCATGTTATTCACATGTATTAAAGGGCGATTCCACGCCAGCGGGAGCGGAAAACACTTTTTGGTATCTCAGATTGGTCTGGCAATTCTCACATATAAACTTAATTGGAAGGAAAGATGTTTGACATGCTTTTTACATTTGTATCACAAATACATTTTTAGACCTATACATGCCTCCTGTAAGACCTTACGATCTGTGAACCGTACATGATACATACAACACATTGATGTCATTATAGACCTTTTTAACGGCTTTTTGAGGAGGAGCGGAAGTGAACTCTGTAAACATCTAGCTAGTTAAGCTAACTTAGTCTAGTTGTTTTCTCAAGGTCAGAATTTGCATTTTTGACCATAGTATTCATGGGTGGGATGGTCCTTATGTCCAGGGAAAATTAAAGTTTATAGCTAGATTTCCCAAAGAAGCATTGCAGCGGGCTGCATTGCCTGCATGGATAGTAACGTTAACAGCAGCAGGAGATGGCGGCGCCAGGATGATATGTAGCACACGGGTAAGATGTTTATCAAGTTAATCATCTATTCTAGGTCATTTCGGGTAGCTAGCTACATATAAATAGGATAGACAGCCATCCAATATTCATTTTTTTAATGACACAAACGTTAGCTTGATCGGCTAAAAACAACAAGTTAGCTAGTAGCTAGCTAAACAAACTAGCTAATGAACAGATTTCCAGTCCCAAAGAGAGAATTATGAAAGTACAAAAACTCAATTGGAACGAAATATCAAATGTTATATCACTTGAAAATAATGAAGCATGTCTTGGTCTAATTTCTATGTTTTCTAACGTCAGATACAGAGACCTGTGAAAGCTGATAAACCCTGTCTGCGGATGGTCCCAAAGAAAGTCCCAAGTCCTGGAGAGACTGATGGGAAAGGAAAATGGGGAACAGTGGGTTAACCGCCTCGCTCAGGGTATATCGCCAATGGGTTATATATGCTACTGGTTTACTGTTAGAATTGGTTGTAAGACTACAAAAATACTGTTAAGTAACAATGCATAGACTTAGAATATGCATGGCAAACCTTTCTCCTAGAGATCTAGCTACTGGTTGTGCAGGTTTCTGTTCCAGCCCAGCCCTGACATTCTGCTTAATTATAGACACTATTCTTTTAACTATTCAATCATCTCTTGTTTTGGAGTAAGATGAATGCCTAATCCCACTAACCATGTACATAGGCGTTATTTGTATGATAATAAATAAAGTGATGATTCTTTGAATTAAGTATAGTGTATTTTTTGGTCATTGAACATTCCTCTGTTTCATTTGGTTGTCACTCACTCTCATTTTCTCTGATGATATTGCACAGATTTGCATCTGCAGCTAATGTCTTTGATCATTGGTGTGGATGTAACACTCACTATATGGCTGACCTAGGATGCAACCCCGGTCCACAACAGCACTTTATACCCACAAAGCAGCATCCATTATCAAACCAAAACCATGATCTTGGTTGGGCTAGGATAACAGTACTTTAGGTCTCAGGGCGGGTGACATCACCACACGATGGCTACTAGGGCTTTCTCACTTAGTTTTTCCTTGATTACTCACATCCTATCTCCTCACATGTATTGTATTGCAACTGTATTGGAGGAGAAGGTACAAGGTCCCTCCCCTCTGACCTTCTTCTCCAATGGGTTTTTAGAAGGAGACGAGGAAAGGAATCGAGGAAGAATGAATTGAGAAAGAGCCTAGAACTCACCTGTCAACTAGCTCACGTGATACACACTCACCTCCTCCTTCTCCACATCAACCTCAGCAGCCAGCAGAGCAGACTGTGTTAACTGAGTCAATCTAGCACCCACATAATACATTTTGTGGGTATTTAATTCTGCTACATTGACTCAGATCACAAAGTCGATGGCTAAATTATACTGTCGGTGGCATAGGAGGAATGAAAGGTGTGTGACTGTAGCAGAGGTGAGCTGCAGGTGAGTTCTAGTAGCCACTGTTATGTGATGTCATCCCCCCTCAGACTTGAAGTAGTCTCCTCCTGTCTATCATGACTGTATCTATATTGTAATACTGTAAGCATCTTGGCTGCGGGAGGATCTCCTCCTGCAATTTTGCGCCGATTTGCTTCATTCTACTACACTCACTCTCCTCCTTCTCCAGTGGTTGGCATGCTAGCTACAAGTGTAATTTGATTAGGGTTTGCGTCCTGGCCCGGTCAGCCAGACAGGGGTGGAACTCATACATTACATAGCTACTTTGCAGCCCATGTAAAAGTTGCCCTTCACTGTGGTCACTCTCCAGGGTATTTTTATTTTGCCTCCACTATCCATGCTCTAACCTTTTGGTTACAGTGGATGTTACATTATTTATGGCATGCAGGCCCAATGCAGACATGATGGGATTAGTATTGGCCTCGTGGGCATGTCCAATGCACTTGTACGTGTGGCTTTTCATTTCTATACTGAAACAGGATTCGCAAATCCTCACACATTGTTTACATTTTGCTGAGATGTTTTCTCCATTTGAAATGATACTATTAGAAATAGGAAAAGCACTCACATATGAGAGAACTTGTGTGTGTGTGTGTTAATAATGTGCTAATAACTTGAAAGAAAATAAAAGGCTGATTGATTACACAATTAATGAGGCTAACCATGTTGAAGGATACCAGATTAGACTTTTACAGCTACTGTACATGCCGTCATGAAATGGATTAGTGCAAGCCCTACACTTGGCCTGACATGCTCAGGAGAGAGACATTATTCGCTATTAATATCACTATCAAGAGGGTGTGTGCAGAAAGGAATATTTTAAGGATCATTTGATTTAATAAAAAAATACATGTTGCTTGAAATAAAGTTGCAATTTGTTTGCTTCATGTAATATATCATCCTGTTGTAATGTATATGCAGTTCAACATTATCACCACAAGGTGTCAGCGCTAGCATTTGTTTAACTAAATGTAAACAAACCAGTAGCTTGGTCTCGTAACGCAAGGTCGATAATAAATGCCTAGCACAAGCTAGTGGTTCATTAAAACTACAGTATGTTTCTTAATTGAAACTACAGTAAGTGGGCAATACACCTGGGTAAAATATAGTTGCGTTTTGGTGGAAGCAGACGAAGAGCTAGGAGGGACAGATTAGTGAGGTGGAGAGAGAGGTTGATATAGTGCTAATTACTGCCGCTAGCTAACTTTGTAAACAATGTGGCCGTCAAACATTGGACTCGTATGCTAGCTACATTTAGTTTAGTTATATTGTTGGCTATCGTGAGAGAAATTCATCTATCTAGTTGGCTAACAAAGTAAGCTGATCTTTCTCTACTTTCACATAACGCTAGCTCTGGTTATTTGCTGTGCTAGCCAAATGTAACACCACCAGAGCAAACGGATAATACACGGGATATAAACGTTGTCTAATCATTTTGTTTAGTGGATCTGGTAGCAACAAATCAATGTGTGTATATAATTCATTTGTAAACATTTTTGGTTGGATAAAAAAATACGAATTTATAATTTTGTGCTAGCTAGCCAACTAACTAGCTAGTTAGCAATTATGGCGCGCTGCAGAACTGGATGTTTACTGGGGAACCTCTTGGTTGCGCATGCATATAGAATGTGTTATTGTTTTGACAGTTGAAAATGTCTACTATACTCCTTATAGTGTGATCTAACATATGGATTATGTCTAGATTCTGTAATACACATTTTAACATTAATTTATTCAACATAAAAAAATATGAATATGAATATCTCAAAACTACCCTTTTTGATTTTGTTCATTTTAAGACATATTGTTTGGAACGTTATGCTCTACAAGTACATACAATTTCCAGAGTGTGCTCTCTGCTAATTCTGAAGTTTTATGAGCACCACTAACACAGTGAATGTTACATGGATTCAAAGGGAACTCCCTCTGCTTGTGATTTGCTGAATGTGCAATCCTAAAGGAGGGGTGTGATTGGTTAATGCACTATAATGTCAATTTCTATGTATAAAATGGGTCATTAAAAGTACCAGAGAGCCCAATCTGGAAATGTGATGTGTTTGAAGAGTATATTGCTACAAACAATACGTCAAAAAATAAGCTAAATCAAAAAGGGTAGTTTTGAGTTATATGAGTTGATTAATAGTTTTAATTTGGAATACATTAATGTGAAAATGTGTATTTCAGAATCTAGACATACTCCATATGTTAGACCATTTCAAACATCCTTCCTCCCAATTAAGTTTCTATGTGAGAATTGCCAGAACAATCTGAGATACACAAAACATTTTCCCCTCCCACTGGCATGGAATTGCCCTAAAGTCATTTTGATAATAGGATGATATGTTGCTTGCATGAAACCTTGCAGTTTTGATCCATAACTCTGCCTAGAGTGCTGATATTCTACTTGGATTCTACCTCTAGCTTTTGTATGGAACATACAGTAAATACATACAGCCTTTTCAGAGAAAACATTTCAGAGTGTCTGTTTTTGTAAGATAATACATTTTGAGCCTGCATGTGGGCAATCAATGTCCTGAACATTTAATGTCTCAAGGTGAAGACATTAGCAAGGCACTTGAGCAAGGCAATTAACCGTAATTGCTCCTGTATGTCGTTCTGGATAAGAGCGTCTGCTAAATGACTAAAATGTAAATAGAAAAAAAATTAAGGTATGTTTTAACAAACTTTCCCTTTACTTTATATATTGATATGTTTCTTCCAGAAGCTTGTTTTGTGCAGATGTGAATATCTGAATTATTTATACTGTTCAGTGTTTGTCCCTGACTAACAGTGGGTCCTATCCTGTCCCTTCTGGACTAGTGACAAAGAACTGTCACAATGATGGACTGTGGAGCTGTTGCCTGCATTTCAAACAAGGGACCTGCCTTAACTCCTGTCCATCCTTAACACACAGGCCCTGGAAAGAAAAGGAGAAAGAGAAAAAGAGAGAGAGAAGAAGGAGTCGGGGGTGCAGCCCAGAGAAGAAGAATCACCTTTTAACAAGTGTTTACCCTCATTCTGTTGCTGAGCTGTGGTGCAATAACCTACCGTGGCGAATGGATGCTCCTGATCCAGGAAGAAAGCTCAGAGGCTGGGGAGGTCAGGGGTCACTAACTCTGCCATTGTCCCTGACAGGGCAAGCACACTCCAGCTTTCAAAGGCCTGTGCTGGGGGTGGAAAGATAGGCTTGAAAACACTGGGTCGGGATCAGGGCCTTTGTGGTAGCTGGGGAAGAAAGAATCAGTCCCAAAAGGTTAAATGAAGAGCGAAAGGGCCCTTCTGTCCAATTACTGAGGGGACAAATGCTCCCGTGACCCGCTGAGGTCAGAGTTCAGCTCAGCCTTTGGCAGCGGCACACTCGGGCTCTTTGTGGGCCAGATGAGATGAACCTCCGCAGTGTTTATCTAAGTGACTCCGCGGCCAATAGTAAGGGTATAAATAATTTTGGGGCCTGAATGCTGCCACTTAACAGAATTAATTTATAGACCTGGACCTTGTCGGGTCAAACTCTTTAACAAACCCCTTCAGCTCGTGGATACACATGAGGAACGATCCATAGAGGAGCATTCTAAAGCATTTCTCTCTTATGTTTTCTTCTCAAAAAGAGAAGTGAACAGAAAAGTCTACATGGGCTTGTTCTCATCAGGGTTTCAATACCAGTCCAAATTCCTTAGCATCACATAGGACCCACTCAGGACAGAGACACAGAAATACACTAGAGACTCTCTCTACATCAGATTTTGTCCCCAGTAAAGCTATGGGGACAAAGTGATTATTTTGCTTTTATCTGGGATGGAGAAATGGAAAATACAAGTCTTGCAAAGTCTCGCCTTGATGAGTGAGCACAATCTCTCCCTGCCCCCTCCACCTCCCATCACACCCCGCCTTTGAGTCCCGGACCTTCCCAATCTTGTGCCCACCGCTGTCTCGGTCGGCACTTGTGGTGCTAATACCTGCTCACACAAAGTGCCGGTGGAGTGGCGTGGTGAGTGGTGAGGCTTGGATTAGACTGCCGGGACTACTTCCCCCCTGAGCCCATGGGTCGCCAGGGATTAACTCACTGAATTAATCATCTAGTAGTTGTTAGGTTAATAAGCAACGTGCAATCATGTTACTGGATCCGTCCTGACTTCTCCCTCTATTTCTTACCTCTTAACGTTCCACAGTAAATTCTAAGTCTATCTGGGAATCCCGGGACTACGGTGTTGAGTGGTGTAAAATGTAAAAATGTAAAATCTGTTGGCCATGGTGATTACACCAGGGGGACCTAAATGTTATGGTTTAGAAAGGTTTTTTTATTCAGATTTCAGATAGCCGTTTCAACCTTCCAGTGAATATTTGATACAACCAGTCAACAACTCAGCTCGTTAGCCAGCATTTGCAACCGTCGTTGCAAAAGTTATTTGCAGATACTTGTAGAGTTTCAAGGTTAATAAGGTTAAGGCTTGTGAGTCAAAGGTCATGGACGTTTTTATAAGTGAGCGTTTGGAATTAAACTTTCCAAAAGGAAACAAGGCAAGGCAACAGCCTTGGAAAAAGGTATTGTACCGAAACGTCAACTAAAAGACATGTGCAGTGGTCAAATTGTGTGTGCAGGAGATTTTATATTTCTCTACAAAGTAACAGCCAGGAACCATTGGTACTGAGGAAACAAAATGTGATAAAAAGTCCACAAATGGACTAGAGAACAATCCATCAAAGCCTTGCTGCTCTTAAATGCAGCGGCCTGGAACAATGTATGAGCTATGAAATCTTTAAATCTCTTCCTCTGTGGAATCCGTTTTGCATGCTGACAGACTGGTCCAGAGAATGGTCCATGGTACAGGGACAACAGGACAAGGTGTAGGGGAGTGATGGGGATGGGGGGATTGAGGTTGGAGAGGTTGTTGAGGATTTTCCTCTCCCTGGGAATTCTCTCGGCAGGCCCTCTCTCCATCCCTCATGAGCCGGGTTAAGCCTGTTGGACACACATCAGGCCTGGTGAAGGAGACTCATCGGGAGTGGCTGGGGCTCCCAGGAGCTTACAGGCCCTTAGAGGGAGTGGGATGACCTTTAATCAGGGATCAGGAGCCAGGCCTGCAGCTGGAGTCCCCCAGGAGCCCCGATTACACCGTCGCCCCGGGTCATGCTCACAGCGAGCCCACTGCCGCCAGTGAACATCAGCCCGGGTCGAGATGAAGCGGTCAGCGCAGCCACGAGGTATATGACACTACGGCTTAATCTTATTTCATAAAGTTAGGACCTCATCCACATGCATTCATCAACTGCATATTCAACATAACAACATATTCCCCACTCTTCAGATCTTCAATGTCTGCAGGTTTGGCCTGCTCATCATCACCAACTCAAAGACAAAAACAAAAACGGCAATGTGCCTCCCAAACACTGTAGTTGTCCCTGACGAATAGATATTCCCTAGTTAATTTTGTGAGGGTACATGGACACGTGCATGGATTCGATTTGGATTGGCCATGAAATACATATGGTGTCAGAACTTGGATCGTTCAAGTACATAGGGGTTGTAGAATACTATGCGCATTATGCACTGGGAGTGCAACTCTAGCCCCTGTGTTTTCTGCTAGAAAGACAAGACAGTGATGCAAGCCGGTGATCCACTGTTAGCGCTTTAAAGAGCAACTGGCCCTAAAAACTCACTCCTCATTTAGAAAACAGCCAATGTGGCATCGATATGAGTCAGAAACAGTTATTCTACTGTCAGAATTTACTTCAAAGTGTAAATAGGATCATTTTGGTCATAAAATCAGTCTTGTGCATTACAACATAAACGAAGGTTGGGTTTGTTTCAATCCTGCCCACAGCTGGCAGCAAACAAGTAATCATCAATGCGGAGTGCCGCTGCACGCAACCTAATCGTACAGCCTGTGGTAAATTTGGGCTGACTTTGGATATCCCTATGGGGCTAGTTACGGACCATCTGCAAATGACACAATGTACAGTTGAAGTCGGAGGTTTACATACACCTTAGCCAACTACATTTAAACTTTTCACAATTCCTGACATTTAATCCTAGTAAAACTTCCCTGTCTTAGGTCAGTTAGGATCACCACTTTATTTGAAGAATGTGAAATGTCAGAATAATAGTAGAGAGAATGATTTATTTCAGCTTTGATTTCTTTCATCACATTCCCAGTGGGTCAGAAGTTGGGTCAAACGTGTTGGGTAGCCTTCCACAAGCTTCCCACAATAAGTTGGGTGAATTTTGGCCCATTCTTCCTGACAGAGCTGGTGTAACTGAGTCAGGTTTGTAGGCCTCCTTGCTCGCACACACTTTTTCAGTTCTGCCCACAAATTTTCTATAGGATTGAGGTCAGGGCTTTGTGATGGCCACTTACTTTGTTGTCCTTAAGCCATTTTGCCACAACTTTGGAAGTATGCTTGGGGTCATTGTCCATTTGGAAGACCCATTTACGACCAAGCTTCAACTTCCTGACTGATGTCTTGAGATGTTTCTTCAATATATCCACATAATTTTCCTTCCTCATGATGCCATCTATTTTGTGAAGTGCACCAGTCCCTCCTGCAGCAAAGCACCCACACAGCATGATGCTGTCACCCCCATGCTTCACGGTTGGGATGGTGTTCTTCGGCTTGCAAGCGACCCCCTTTTTCCTCCAAACATAACGATGGTCATTATGGCCAAACAGTTCTATTTTTGATTCATCAGACCAGAGGACATTTCTACAAAAAGTACAATCTTTGTCCCCATGTGCAGTTGCTGTCACGGTTTCGGCCGAGGCTGCTCCTCTTCCTTGTTCGGGCAGGCTTCGGCGGTCGTCGTCTCCGGAGTACTAGCTGCCACCGTTCTATGTTTCATGTTCATTTGGTTTTGTCTCTTTGTAACACCTGTCCCTTGTTTGTGTTTGATTATGTTCCCTATTTAGTTTCGTTTGTTTGGGTCAGGTGTTATGCGTGATTGTTTATTGTCAGCCTGCTTCAGAGGAGTTTGTATCTCTCGTGGTTGTTTTTTCCGAGAGTTCGCACTGCGTGCGCTTTTCTTGTGTATACGCACTGTGTTTGTGCGTAATTGTTTGCGCCACCCGGTTGGGTTGGCGGCTCATTGTTCATGTGTTGGACATTACTAAAGACGGTTGAAGTCATCCTGGTTCCTGCGCTTGATTCCTTTCACTCATCCACACACCCCACTCTGACAGTTGCAAACCGTAGTCTGGCTTTTTTATGGCGGTTTTGGAGCAGTGGCTTCTTCCTTGCTGAGCGGCCTTTCAGGTTATGTCGATATAGGACTTGTTTTACTGTGGATATAGATACTTTTGTACCTGTTTCCTCCAGCATCTTCAAAAGGTCCTTTTCTGTTGTTCTGGGATTGATTTGCACTTTTCGCACCAAAGTACGTTCATCTCTAGGAGACAGAACGCGTCTCCTTCCTGAGCGGTATGACGGCTGCGTTGTCCCATGGTGTTTATACTTGCGTACTACTGTTTGTACAGATGAACGTGGTACCTTCAGGCGTTTGGAAATTGCTCCCAAGGATGAACCAGACTTGTGGAGGTCTACCATTTTTTGCTGAGGTCTTGGCTGATTTCTTTTGATTTTCCGATGATATCAAGCAAAGAGGCACTGAATTTGAAGGTAGGCCTTGAAATACATCCACAGGTACACCTCCAATTGACTCAAATTATGTCCATTAGCCTATCAGAAGTTTCTAAAGCCATGACATCATTTTCTGGAATTTTCCAAGCTGTTTAAAGGCACAGTCAACTTAGTGTATGCAAACTTCTGACCCATTGGAATTGTGATACAGTGAATTATAAGTGAAATAATCTGTCTGTAAACAATTGTTGGAAAAATTACTTGTGTCATGCACAAAGTAGATGTCCTAACCGACTTGCCAAAACTATAGTTTGTTAACAAGAAATTTGTGGAGTGGTTGAAAAACGAGTTTTAATGACTCCAACCTAAGTGTATGTAAACTTCCGACTTCAACTGTACATGGGACAATATGCTAACATTCCAATAGCTCCAAATTTCAATGACTTAAAAACCTCAAACCAACTATAAATTATAGAAATTCATTTACAAATACTGAAAGCATTTAATGACAAAACTAAAAGGTGTGCAACATTAAAATATTGTCTCATTTACATTGTGTATTTTATTGATGGTCCCTAACTAGCACCGGAGATAGGCTATCCAAAGTCAAACCAATTTTGCCACGGGTGCACACCAGCTGGCTGAAGCTAATTTGCTAAATAATTTGGCTAACTTTTGCCACCTGCGAACATACACAAGAAACACCCACATCAAATTAAATCAAATTTTATTTGTCACATGCTTCGGAAACAACAGGCGTAGACTTACAGTGAAATGCTTACTTAAGGGTCCTTTTTCAACAATGTAGAGTTAAATAAAAAAAATATGAGGAATAAATACACAGTGAATAACGAATAACAATGATGAGTAAAAATAACATTGCTATATACAGGGAGTACCAGTACCGTGCAGGGGTTTGAGGTAATTGAGGTAGCTATGTACATATAGGTAGGGTTAAAATGACTAGGCAACAGGATAGATAATAGACAGTAGCAGAAGCGGGTAGCCATTTGATTTGCTATTTAGCAGTATTGTTTAGCAGATTTATGGCTTGGGGGTAGAAGCTGTTCAGGGTCCTGTTGGTTCCGGATTTGATGTACTGGGCCGTACTCACCACCCTCTGTAGCATCTTGCGGTTGGGTGCCTTGCACTAGCCATTCCAAGTGGTTATGCAGCCAGTCAAGATGCTCTCAATGGTGCAGCTGTAGAACTTTATGAGGGTCTGAGGGACCATGCCAAATCTTTTCAGCCTCCTGAGGGAGATAAGGGGCTGTCGTGCCCTCTTCTCAACTGTGTGGGTGTGTGTGGACCATGTTAATTCCTTAGTGATGTGGACACTGAGGAACTTTAAGCTCTCAACCCACTCCTCTACAGCCCCATTGATGTGGATGGGGGCGTGCTCGCAACTCCGTTTCCTGTAGTCCACAATCAGCTCCTTTGTCTTGCTGACTTTGAGGGAGAGGTTGTTGTCCTGGCACCACACATTTCATCGGACCACTTCCGTATTTAGCGCATCACTGGTACTTCCTGTTTGAGTTTTTGCTTGTAAGCAGGAAGCAAGAGGATAGAGTTATGGTCTGATTTGGCAAAGGGAGGGCGAGGGAAGGCCTTGTATGCGTTTCTGTGTGTGGAGTAAAGGTGATTTAGAGTTTTGTCGCCTTTAGTTTCACAGGTGACATGCTGGTAAAAATGTGGTAAAACAGATTTCAGTTTCCCTGCATTAAAATCACTAGCTAAGAGAAATACTACCTCTGAATGTGCATTTTCTTGTTTGCTTATGGTCCTATACAGCTTGTTGAGTGCGGTCTTAGTGCCAACATCGTTTTTTGGTGGTAAATAGATAGCTAGGAAAAATATAGATGAAAACTCCCTTTGTAAATAGTATGGTCACAGCTTATCATGAGGTATTTTAACTCAGGCGAGCAAAAACTTGAGACTTACTGAACATTAGAAATTGCGCACCAGCTGTTGTTAACAAAGAGACACACATCAAACCACACTTGAAACTAACTCACGTTTGAATTCAGTCAGGGCCGCTGGCATTTCTTACTGAACCAAATCTAAAACGAGGCCAAATCAGGAAGTGCAGTCACCCTTTAACTCCAGATGTAGTCAGAAGAACATGAGATTGTAGCATAAGTATGTGTGTGTGTGGTTTGTAATCCTAGTTTCATGTGGCTTCTATAGGAGAAAAGGAAATAGTAATACAATTAGGAATGTCCAATGAATCACCAATAACAAAGTAATGACATTGTACAATAGGAAATATGCATAAACATAATAGGCAGAATATGCATAATAATAACATGGAATGTACACATAATACAATGGTAAACATTATAAACAATATGTATACATAATAATATAACTGAGGTATATACAGTACATATGGAATGATAAACAATATGAATATACTCAATGGCATAATTAACTGCAGCACTAGGCTGCAGGAGAGCACTAACAGCTCTGTATGGCTGACTGACTGACAAAATACTGTCCTAACCGTAGCTTACCGCGACGGCAAATAGACCCGTCGGGAGAACAGTACACTCTTAGAAAAAAGTGTTTCGATTGTCCCCATAGGAGCCTTACTGGTTCCAGGTACAACCCTTTTTGGTTCCAGGTAGAACTATTTTGGGTTCCATGTAGAACCCACTGTGGAAAGTGTTTTACATGGAACCCAAAAGTTGTTCTTCCTGGAACCAAAAGGGTTCTACCTTTGAACCAAAAAGGGTTCTTCAAAGGGTTCTCCTATGGGGACAGCTGAATAACCATTTTAGGTTCTAGATAGCACCTTTTTTTCTAAGAGTGTAATGGAGCCTACATAACATGCAGCTAAACAAGTAACATGAACTACACGTGTAAACATAATACTGATATATTAATTCATAATAGACAATATATAAAGGTGAGTAGCAAGGCTACATTAACAGGAAACTTACATAGGCTAACAGTGATAAGTTAGCAAGGCAAGCTAGCAATGAAAGTTACAGGAGTTATAACTTGGTTTAACTGTGGCGATATACAACAGATATAATACGGTCTGATATTATGACATATGGGAAAAATACTAACGTTGGCATAAATTATACACAACTACAAACAATAGAGGAAAGAAGAGGTAAATGTTCATTAGGGAGCAGTTGTAACTGTAGGTGACCACTGCCTCCATGCTGAGCTGGAAACTGAGGAGATGGAGAGTTGCATGTGCAAACTCTCTCACAGGCTCATTGTTCTCACCCCCTTCCATAGACTGTCACAGTTATTATGACAACTTCCGGAGGGCATCCTCCAACCTATCAGAGCTCTTGCAGCATGAACTGACATGTTGTCCACCCAATCAAAGGATCAGAGAATGAATCTAGTACTGAAAGCATAAGCTACAGCTAGCTAGCACTGTAGTGCGTAAAATGTGGTGAGTAGTTGACTCAAAGAGAGAGAAAGACAAAAGTTGAAGAGTTTTGAACAAATTCATTTCTTCCAAAATGAAGGAGAAGCAAGAGAGATAGAGAGAGATTATCATTATTTTTTTCACTTTCAGTTTCACTTACTTAGCTAGCAAATGCAGCTATCTAGTTTAGCCTACTCAAACACTCTGCTCAAACAAAGGGATGCTATATTAGCTAGCTGGCTATGACTATCCAACACAACACTGGAACTCTTCCAAGTCAATGTAAGCTTTTGGTTTTACTAATTTATTGCCACTGATGCCTGCCGGTGTAAGTGCTAAACTCCTTACTGACTGTACACTGTAAGATTACTGCATGATTGTAGCGGGTTTACTAATGGGTTAGTTCTATTAGCTATGTTGAATATGATTTTACTTTAGCTAATATGGTGACACAATGTAGGCTGTGTTTAGCGGTTATGATATGGTTTGGCTTGGAAAGTTTTTATCGCCTGGTCACATACAGCTAATGTGTTGTGCATTGAAGTCCACAAGCAAAGGGAAAAGGTGAGAGGAGAGCACATTGATGCGAGAAGGAATACAACGTGGCTGAGTCTGCCCAATAGAAACTCTTGTTTGCAACTGTTGGACTAATGATTACACCCCATATCAGCTAGATGCAGGCAAGAGTGTGCAAGGTGGTATTGAATGTGTCACTGTCTGTCCATGTGTCACTGTCTGTCACCTACGTTGTAAACTTTCATTCATAGGCTAGGTTGTAGCAACCTCATGATGGGTATAGGGAAAATTTGAGTATCATGTAGTAGCTTAAACCTATCACTGTTACATTGAACTGGGTGAAAGGACTATGAATGACAGTCATCAATTATGCTGTAATAGAATTAAGGCCATGCTCATGAAAAATCGTCCTCCCTCATCTTAAACGGCACTGACCGCCACTGCTGCACATCACATAATAATTAAACACTTTGATTACTTTTTTACTTAGTTATTGCACATTGATTACACTATCACTCGTATTTCATATGTCACAGCGATTCACCGATACGTATGCTATGATGCTGGTAAAGTTTTGTCTCGCACACCTGCCGCTGCTGCACGAGCGCAGACACACTTCGCAAGCTCTGGGACAGTGCTGATCATCAACAAAGCTAGCTAGCTGATGGATTCAAACAATGTTCTTCCCCAAAAACATTGCAAAACAACATAATCTGTTTCAGTAGCTATAGTTAGCTACTCCTCAGTAAGGAAAGTAGCTATTGGCTGTCCAAAAAGTCACTAGAAGTCGCTAAATGACGTCATCACCTAATTTGCATAATTGGCCATGTGCATGTAATTGTGATGGACGCTGTAGGAGAGAGGAATAAAGTCGTGGGAGAGACAAAAAGTGAGTAAAAAACACCCTACATTTACATCCCGTCCTTAATGTAAGCCAGGGCAGGATCAGCCAGCGGCGGTTTCCCGCATGCGCAATTAATTTGCAGTCTGGACGCGGAGGGGTGAACATCTCCTGCTCTGACTGCAGCTGGGAGGAACTGCTGCACGAGGACTGGGCCGCCTGTGAGTGCTTTGGGACGGGGGTAACAAAGCACCCGCTGCTCGTTGAGAAGAGTAAGAACGATACGTGCTTTCACGTCAAGAGTCTCCAAAAGTCTTTTTTGAAAATGTGTCGCTAGAGCGGTCTGAAAACTCGCTAAATATAGTGACAAAGTCGCTAAGTTGGCAACACTGGCTAGGTGTCATCATCTAAAATTCCTCTAATTTATAAGACAATTCTTATTTGATTAATGTGAAGCTAGCCACAATAATGATTAGCCACAATAGTGGAATTTGGGGTTTGCCTTTGCTAGCTTCACAACACAACCCGGTGCGGTCAAGCCACACTAGCCAGATGAAGCTAGCTTGCTGCTTATAACGTTAGCTTTGAGCAACAGGGTTAAGTAGCTGGCTAGCTAGTTATTTTCATGAATAAGTGGCTACCTAGCTAATACTTACTCACATGGATTCCTAAATCATTGCTAAGAAAATTGAAAATGACTGCAGTTTCTACTGGTCATTGTTTTCAGGCTGGTTGCATTGGTGCTAGCTAGGTCCCAAGCTAAACCAAGCTAGCTACCCCAGAAGTTTCTAATAACATCTGTATCAAAGATATTTGCAATTTTCTTTGATCCAAATCATATTTCAAATGCTCACACAGACGTTTTCCCATTCGGTCGAACAAATAATGCCTGTTTACCAACGCAGTAGTGTAAACACATCGTGGCCGTTGTGTGTGGTTGTTTGCAGACTTCATTTCTTTTTGTACTGCTTTGACAGTGCTACTGATCGTAGTGGTGGCGCTTGGTTTGCACCTGCGAATTCAGCACACACAACATTCTATAATAGAATTTCGTTATTTGACGTGTCAAATAGTGTTATTTCATGTGTGTCTGTTTTGACATGCAAAGACCCAAACAGTGTTCCATAGTTAGAGGCTTAGGACAGCAGGGGTTGTGGAGTGGAGGTAATATAAATACTGAAAGCCTCACTGACAGGGAGGCAGCTTGGCACTAGCCTTAGAATCATCACTGAACCTAGAGTAACCTCTCTACTCACCGCAGCAGTTAGTCTTGTGCTAGATGGCATGAATCTGCTCTTTCTGTGCCCAGGAGCATTTACAGCCCAAACCTCCTTAGGCTTATGTGTAACTCCTGTTATGCACATGCACACACCACAAACTCCTGCAGGCACGCATGCACACACTCCATCCATCCATCCATCCATCCATCCATCCATCCATCCATCCATCCATCCATCCATCCAAGGGAATGCAGTTCCCCCTGCCCCGGTGGGGATTAGCCCCCTACCCCCACATCGCTGGGCACCAATCCCCCCCCCACACCCCCTATTATCATATCTGATCCACAACTACTCCCCACCCCCCTGCTTCACACTCCCACACACACCACCAGCAAGGCATGCCCTCTCTTCTCAGGCCGCTCTCAGGGAGAAGAGGAGGAGGATGAAGAGGTAAGGGCCTTTCACTGGGAACAATCTGCCAGGGAGCCCGAAGAATGAGCAGGCACTCAATTAAGGGCTGCCCATTGAGCCTGCGGAGTGAGCCTGAATGCGGGCCCCTCCAGAGGAATGAAGTCCCATGAATAGATGGCGGGCCCTCATGAAATATTAAAGAGCGGACGGATTTCCCACAATATTTGTACACCTCCCTTTGTGAGGATTTCTCCCTCCATTGAGCCTGAAACTGTTAACACATCCGCTCTGAAGCACGGCCCGTGGAACTATGCTAAAGAGTCCCGCGGTCCGGGACATCAAACGACGGGGGCCACAGCCCCCCTCTTCCCTTCTCTCTCTTCGGTCGATCCCTCTCTCTCGCTCTCGCTCGCTCTCTGCCCATGACCATGGCTCACGGAGTGAGAAAAGTCCTGAGCTATTCATGGAAGGGATTACAGCAGTTTTAATGACCACCTGCCCTTTCTCCTGCACTGTATTGTGTAGTGTTGGGCCGAGCAGCTCTAGGATCCCTCTGGTTTTAAAGGGTCATAGACTGACTACTGACACTTGTCTCCACCATCACAAACCTGACGGGCACTGCCCCCCAGATAGGTGGTGTGGTCATAGTTAACTTTATTATTAACAGTCATGCATCCATTTAGCCAACCCGGTCATTGCATAGGCTACAGCTTCTCTTGTGTGAAGAAGAAAATGTGCAAATGAAACCAACAGTTTGTCAATGTTTTAGTATTTTAAAGGGGTGTGAGTAATAACATGACACAAACTGCCTTAAGATAAGGGGCGAAATGTTCCTTTTGCCTTGTGCAAAGTGCAAAAATTACTATATACACTGTACCTCATAATCTGGCAGTGTGAATCAATTTGAAACTTTTTTTCAACAATGTGCGCTATGAAGAGGGGCCTAATTATCTATTGGTCAGTTTACTGAACTCAAGTTAAATAATTGCCTCCTTAATATTATCACACATTGTTGTAGAACGTTTCAATCAAACCACACTGCAAGATTATGATGAGGTTTATGGTAATGTATACACTTTGCATATTTATTTTGTCGCCCTAGGTGTTATGTTCATAGAAATATAATCTAGATTCTATTTCTATGGTTATGTAAGAGTTAATGGGCATTATGATTGTAACAAGGTGAGTAGGACGGAGCCAGGCGCAGGAGGTGTGAATCATAGAATAGGGTTTATTTGACCAATACAGCAGTCTGCAGCAATGCATAAACCAAATGCAGTGCGACTTAAATGCATACTGGGAAAACAAAACACATGGGTGAATATCCTGGCGATAAAAGTAACATAATGCTCAAAACGAGTTAGCGACACCTCCACATGGAACAATAACACACAAAGACATGGGGGAGCAGAGGGAATAATTATACAGAGACTGATGAGGGGATATGTACCAGGTGTGTGTGAAAAACAAGACAAAACAAATGGAATGATAAAAAGAGGAGCGGCAGTGGCTAGAAGGCCGGTGACGACGAACGACGAAGCCTGCCCGAACAAGGAGCTTCAGAGGGAGTCGTGACAGTACACCCCCCTTTGACGCGCAGCTCCAGCAGCGCGCCGACACCGGCCCCGGGGACGGCCAGGAGGAGGCGGAGCAGGGCGATCCGGATGGCGATGGTGGAAGTCCCGCAACAGGGAGGGATCGAGGACATCCTTCACCGGGACCCAGCACCGCTCCTCCGGACCGTACCCCTCCCACTCCACGAGGTACTGAAGTCCCCCCGCCCGACGCCTCGAATCCAGGATGGAATGGACGGAGTACGCCGGGGCCCCCTCGATGTCCAGAGGGGGTGGAGGGGGTGGAGGGACCTCCCGCACCTCAGACTCCTGGAGCGGACCAGCCACCACCGGCCTGAGGAGAGACACTTGAAATGAGGGGTTAATACGGTAATCAGGAGGGAGCAGCAAACTATACGTAGCCTCGTTCACTCTCCTCAGGACTTTGAACGGCCCCACAAACCGCGGGCGCAGCTTCCGGCAGGGCAGGCGGAGGGGCAGGTTCCGGGTCGAGATCCAGACCCGATCCCCCGGTACAAAGAAAATACAGCCGGGAAAAATGATTGAATATCAGAGCGGAGGTAACTCACCAGCATTACGACCAGGAATACAACTTTCCCGAAGCAGATCCTTTGTTTGCTCTCCCCAGGACAACTGAACTGATTCCAGCGGCTGACCCAAAACATCGCCGGCGGAGGAGAGGCACTCGGAGCGGCCTGCTGGTTCGACTAAGGAGGCGTGCAAAACCCACCACTTCCAAGTATTCTACTCACTAATGTTCAGTCTTTGGTTAACAAGCTCGACGAACTACGGAAAGGATTTCCTTCCAGAGAGACATCAAGGCCTGTAACATCCTCTGTTTCACGGAAACATGGCTCTCTTGGGATATTCTGTCGAAATCGATCCAGCCAGATGGGTTCTCAGTTCATCACGCAGACAGGAATAAATATCTCTCCGGGAAGCAGAAGGGCGGAGGTGTGTGTTTCATGATTAACGACTCATGGTGTAATTGTAGTAACATACAGGAACTCGAGTCCTTCTGTTCACCCGAACTAGAATATCTCACAATCAAATGCCGACCGTATTATCTCCCAAGATAATTTTCCTTGGTTATAGTCACGGCCGTGTATATCCCCCCTCAAGCCGATACCACGACGGCCCTCAAAGAACTTCACTGGACCTTATGCAAACTGGAAACCACATATCCTGAGGCTGCATTTATTGTAGCCGGGATTTTAACAAAGCAAATTTGAGGACTAAGCTGCCGAAGTTCTATCAACATATCGACTGTTGTACTCGCGCTGCTAAAATCCTCGACCATTGCTATTCGAACTTCCGGGATGTTTATAAGACCCTCCCCCGCCCTCCTTTTGGCAAATCTGACCATGACTCCATTTTGCTTCTCCCTTCCTATAGGCAGAAACTCAAACAGGAAGTACCCGTGCTAAGGACTATTCAACGCTGTTCTGACCAATCGGAATCCACGCTTCAAGATTGTTTTGATCACGCGGACTGGGATATGTTTCGAGTAGCTTCCGAAAATAATTTAGACGTATACAATGAAACAGTGACTGAGTTTAACAGGAAGTGTATAGGTGATGTTGTGCCCACTGTGACTATTAAAACCTACCCTAACCAGAAACCGTGGATAGACGGCAGCATTTGCGCAAATCAGAAAGCGCGAACCACCGCATTCAACCATGGCAAGGTGACTGGGAATATGGCAGAATACAAACAGTGTAGCTACTCACTCCGCAAGGCAATTAAACTGGCAAAATATCAGTATAGAGACAAAGTGGAGTCGCAATTCAACGGCTCAGACACGAGCCGTATGTGGCAGGGTCTACAGACAATCACAGACTACAAAAAGAAAACCAGCCACATCGTCGACACCAACGTCTCGCTTCCAGACAACCTAAACACCTTCTTCGCTCGCTTTGAGGATAACACAGTGCCACTGACGAGGCCCACTACCAAGGACTGTGGCCTCTCCTTCTCCATGGCCGACGTGATTAAGACATTTAAGCATGTTAACCCCCGCAAGGTTGCCGGCCCAGACGGCATCCCTAGCCGCGTCCTCAGAGCATGCACAGACCAGCTGGCTGGTGTGTTTATGGACATATTCAATCTCTCCCTTTCCCAGTCTGCTGTTCCCACATGCTTCAAGATGGCCACCATTGTTCCTGTACCCAAGAAAGCAAAGGTAACTGAACTAAATTACTATCGCCCTGTAGCACTCACCTCTGTCATCATGAAGTGCTTTGAGAGACTAGTCAAGGATCATATCACCTCTACCTTACCTGTCACCCTAGATCCACTCCAATTTGCTTACCGCCCCAATAGGTCCACAGACGATGCAATCGCCATCACACTGCACACTGCCCTATCCCATCTGGACATGAGGAATACCTATGTAAGAATGCTGTTCATTGACTATAGCTCAGCATTCAACACCGTAGTACCCTCCAAGCTCATCATTAAGCTCGAGGACCTGGGTCTGAACCCCGCCCTGTGCAACTGGGTCCTGGACTTCTTGACGGGCTGCCCCCAGGTGGTGAAGGTAGGAAACAACATCTCCACTTCGTTGATCCTCAACCCTGGGGCCACACAAGGGTGAGTGCTCAGACCCCTCCTGTACTCCCTGTTCACCCATGACTGCGTGGCCAAGCAGAGGGTGGTGCGGTCTGCCGAACGCATTACTGGGGGCAAACTACCCGCCCTCCAAGACACATACAGCACCCGATGTCACAGGAAGGCCAAAAAGATAATCAAGGACATCAACCACCCGAGCCACTGCCTGTTCACCCTGCTATCAACCAGTAGGCGAGGTCAGTACAGGTGCATCAAAGCTGGGACCGAGATAATAAAAAACAGCTTCTATCTCAAGGCCATCAGACTGTTAAATAGCCATCACTAGCACATTAGAGGCTGCTGCTGCTGCCTATTGAAATCACTGGCCACTTTAAGAAATGGAACACTAGTCACTTTAATAATGTTTAGATATCTTGCACTACTCATCTCATATGTATATACTGCATTCTATAATATTCTACTGTATCTTAGTCCATGCCGCTCTGTCATTGCTTGTCCATATATATATATATATTCTTAAATCCCATTCCTTACTAGTTTTGTGTATATTGGGTATATGTTGTGAAATTGTTAGATATTACTTGTTAGATATTACTGCACTGTCAGAGCTAGAAGCACAAGCATTTTGCTACACCCGCTATAGCATCTGCTAAACACATGTATCTGACAAATACAATTTGATTTGATTTGAGAGAGTTCTGGGCATATTCGGCCCATGGCAAGAACACCGACCACACCCCCAGCCGGTCCTGGCAGTAGGACCGCAGAAACCTACCCACATCTTGATTCACCCGTTCCACCTACCCATTAGATTCGGGGTGAAACCCAGACGTCAGGCTGACCGAGAACCCCAGACGTTCCATGAACTCCTTCCAGACCGTAGACGTAAACGGGACCCTGGTCAGACACTATGTCCTCTGGCACTCTAAAAAGGGCTTCCACAGTTTGCAAGGCCGTGGGGAGACCAGGCAGAGGAAGGAGGCGGCAGGCTTTAGAAAAGCGGTCCACAACGACCAGGATGGTGGTGTTACCCTGAGGGGAAGATCAGTTAGAAAATCGATCGATAAGTGGGACCATGGCCGTTGTGGAACTGGTAAGGGATGTAACTTACCCGCTGGAAGGTGCCTAGGTGCCTTATTCTGGGCACACACTGAGCAGGAGGAGACTTACACCCTCACGTCCTTAGCCAAGGTAGGCCACCAGTACTTCCTGGTAAGGCAGAGCACTGTACGGCCGATGTCTGGGTGACCAGAGGAGGGGGACGTGTGTGCCCAATAGATCAGATGATCACGGACACTAGACAGCACGTACCGAAGCCCAACTGGGCACTGAGGTGGAGATGGCTCTGTGCGTAATGCACACTCTATGTCCGCGTCCACCGGCGCCACAATGCAGGAGGCTAGGAGTATGGGGGTGTTATCATTGGGCCTCTCCTCTGTGTCGTACAGCCGTGACAGTGTGTCTGCCTTCACGTTCTTAGTGCCTGGTATATAGGACAGCGTGAAATCAAACCGGGTGAAGAACAAGGCCCACCTGGCCTGGCGAGGGTTCAGCCTCCTCGCTGCCCGGATGTACTCCAGGTTATGGTGGTCAGTCCAGACGAGGAAAGGGTGTTTAGCCCCCTCGAGCTAGTGCCTCCATGCTGTCAGGGCTCTGATAACAGCCAACAGCTCCCGATCACCAACGTCATAGTTCTGCTCCGCCGGGCCGAGCTTCTTCGAAAAGAAGGCACAGGGGTGGATATTGGGTGGCTTGCCTGAGCGTTGGGATAGGACAGCGCCTACCCCTACCTCGGACGCGTCCACCTCCACTACGAACGGCAATGAGGGATCGGGATGGACCAGTACCAGGGCTGAGGTGAACAGAGCCCTCAGGGTACTGAAAGCCCTGTCAGCCTCAGCAGACCAGCAGAACCGGGATGGCCCGCCCTTCAACAGAGAGGTGATGAGGGCTGCGACCTTGCCAAAGCCCCAGATAAACCTCCGATAGTAATTGGCAAAGCCAATGAAGCGCTGCACCTCCTTAACCGTAGTTGGAGTTGGCCAGTTATGCACGGCTGAAATGCGGTCTCCCTCCATCTCCACACCTGTGGTGGTGATGTGGTATCCGAGGAAGGAGACGGATTGTTGGAAGAACAGACATTCTTCTGCCTTGGTATACAGGTCATGCTCCAACAGTCGCTGTGAACCAGGGACACATGCACGGTGCACGTAGCGGAATACACCAGGATGTCATCGATGTAGACCGTGACCAAGCATGTCCCAAAACACCTTGTTCACAAAGGACTGGAAGACTGATGGAGCATTCATCAACCCGTACGGCATCACCAGGTATTCATAATGCCCCGTGGTGGTGCTAAATACTGTCTTCCATTCGTCCCCTTCCCGGACACGCACCAGGTTGTACTCACTCTTGAGATCTAATTTCGTGAAGAAACAGGCAGGCCTCTTCCAGGACGTCCTCTCGAAGCCAGCAGGTTGTCCAACCGGATGGCCATGTCCACCAGTTGGTCGAAGGTCAGAGTGGTATCCCGGCAGGCTAGCTCCCTTCAGACGTCATCACACAGGCTGCATGGGAAATGGTCGATGACGGGCCGCTCGTTCCACCCGGACCTAGCCGCTAGGGTTCTAAACTCCAGGGCAAAGTATTGCGCGGTCCTCGTCCCCTGCCTCAGATGGAACAGACGCTCGCCCGCCTCTCTTCCTTCGGGGGAGATGATCAAAGACTGCACGGAAGAGGCGAGCGAACTCTCCGTAGCTGTCCAACACGTCTCCCCCTTCACTCCAGACCGCGTTGGCCCACCCCACTCAAGGGCTTTCCCCGAGAGGCAGGAGATGAGGGCGGACACCTTCTCCCGATCCGATGGAGCAGGGCTCATGGTGTGGAAGTAGAGATCCAACTGCAAGAGGAAACCCTGGCTGCGGGCAGCTGTCCCGTCGTATTCCCTCGGTAGAGACAGGTGAATACCCCTGGTAGCTGGTGTTTGGGTGGCTGGATCCGGTTGCTCAGCTGGTTCCACAGGGTCGGATCCTCTCTTCTCTAGGCACTGTACGGCCTGGAGAACCCGATCTATCGCTTCGCCCAAGCTGGCTAACATGGTGGAATGCTCCCCGACCCGCTCAATGACTCCAGGCACATTCCCCGCTCCTGATGACTCCATGCTATTTGGGTGTGTTATTCTGTAACAAGGTGAGTAGGACGGAGCGAGGCGCAGGAGGTATGAATCAAAGTATAGGGTTTATTTGGCCAATACAACAGTCTGCAGCAATGCGTAAACCAAATACAGTGCGACTTAAATGGGTACTGGGAAAACAAATCACACGGGTGAATATCCCGGCGACAAAAGTAACATCATGCTCAACACGAGCTAGTGACACCTCCACATGGAACAATATCACACAAAGACATGGGGGAGAGGGAATAATTATACAGAGACTGGTGAGGGGTTATGTACCAGGTGTGTGTGAAAAACAAGACAAAACAAATGGAATGATGAAAAGAGGAGCGGCAGTGGCTAGAAGGCCGGTGACGACCGCCGAAGCCTGCCCGAACAAGGAGATGAGGCAGCTTCGGAGGGAGTCGTGACAATGATAGCAACTTTCCATTGTTTAAAATTCTTTATGGTCAGCTCTAATCACAAGCAGTTTTGTGCTCAAGTAATCTTAGATCCTATAATATTACATACACTTGAACATTCTATGGCTTGGCATGTACAGTTGAAGTCGGAAGTTTACATACACTTAGGTTGGAGTCAATAAAACTCATTTTTCAACCACTCCACAAATTTCTTGTTAACAAACTATAGTTTTGGCAAGTCGGTTAGGACATCTACTTTGTGCATGACACAAGTAATTTTTCCAACAATTGTTTACAGACAGATTATTTCACTTATAATTCACTGTATCACAATTCCAGTGTTTACATACACTAAGTTGACTATGCCTTCAAACAGCTTGAAAAATTCCAGAAAATGATGTCATGGCTTTAGAAGCTTCTGATAGGCTAATTGACATCATTTGAGTCAATTGGAGGTGTACCTGTGGATGTTCTCAAGGCCTACCTCCAAACTCAGTGCCTCTTTGCTTGACATCATGGGAAAATCAAAAGAAATCAGCCAAGACCTCAGAGAAAAAAATGTAGACCTCCACAAGTCTGGTTCATCCTTGGGAGCAATTTCCAAACGCCTGAAGGTACCACGTTCATCTGTGCAAACAATAGTACGCAAGTATAAACACCATGGGACCACGCAGCCGTCATACCGCTCAGGAAGGAGACGTGTTCTGTCTCCTAGAGATGAACGTACTTTGGTGCGAAAAGTGCAAATCAATCCCAGAACAACAGCAAAGGACCTTGTTAAGATGCTGGAGGAAACAGGTACAAAGGGATCTATATCCACAGTAAAATGAGTCTTAATTGACATAACCTGAAAGGCCGCTCAGCAAGGAAGAAGCCACTGCTCCAAAACTGCCATAAAAAAGCCAGACTACGGTTTGCAACTGCACATGGGGACAAAGATCGTACTTTCTGGAGAAATGTCCTCTGGTCTGATGAAACAAAAATAGAACTGTTTGGCCATAATGACCATCGTTATGTTTGGAGGAAAAAGAGGGTGACTTGCAAGCCGAAGAACACCATCCCAACCTTGAAGCATGGGGGTGGCAGCATCATGCTGTGGGGGTGCTTTGCTGCAGGAGGGCCTGGTGCACTTCACAAAATAGATGGCATCTTGAGGAAGGAAAATGATGTGGATATATGAAGCAACATCTCAAGACATCAGTCAGGAAGTTAAAGCTTGGTCGCAAATGGGTCTTCCAAATGGACAATGACCCCATGTATACTTCCAACGTTGTGGCAAAAAAATGGCTTAAGGACAACAAAGTCAAGGTATTGGAGTGGCCATCACAAAGCCCTGACCTCAAATTTGTGGGCAGAACTGAAAAAGCGTGTGCGAGCAAGGAGGCCTACAAACCTGATTCAGTTACACCAGCTCTGTCAGGAGGAATGGGCCAAAATTCACCCAACTTATTGTGGGACGCTTGTGGAAGGCTACCCGAAACGTTTGACCCAAGTTAAACAATTTAAAGGCAATGCTACCAAATACTAATTGAGTGTATGTAAACTTCTGACCCACTGGGAATGTGATGAAAAAAATACAATCTGAAATAAATCATTCTCTCTACTATTATTCTGACATTTCACATTCTTAAAATAAAGTGGTGATCCTAACTGACCTAAAACAGTGAATTTTTACTAGGATTAAATGTCAGGAATTGTGAAAACTTATTTGGCTACGGTGTATGTAAACTTCCGACTTCAACTGTATCGCTATAGTTAAGTGACATTTGCAGGTATTTGTGGATTTGACCAAGGAAACACTTTCAAGAGTAGCCATAAGAAGTAAATACATCCCATTGGTCACACACTGGTTGAATCAACATTGTTTCCATGTAATTTCAGTCAGATTCACAGTTTAGTCAGTCTCAGTAGGAGTTGAGCCAGCAGGAGTTGAGTCAGTCTCACAAGGAGTTGAGTCAGTCTCACAAGGAGTTGAGTCAGTAGAAATTGAGTCAGTCTCACAAGGAGTTGAGTAAGTCTCAGTAGGAGTTAAGTCAGCCTCAGTAGGAGTTAAGTCAGCCTAAGTAGGAATTTCCTCAAAGACTCTTCATGTTCCCTTGCATCCTCTCCTTCTATCAGAACACCCTTTCCTTTCATCCTTTTTTACATTCCTTTCCTACTTCCTTTTCTTTCCTAGATCCCTTTCCTATCCTAACTCGGTTTCCTTTTCTCCTTTCCTTCCATCCCCTCTGTTCCCCAATTGGTTTTAGTGAGAGGCCAGTTGTTTAGTGACATGCCAGTTGGACTTGGACTTGGGGGAATCTGCATGCAGCTATGGTTACATGGGGCAGCAGTGTACAATGTCCATATTCTCAGATTCAACCTAGGGACACAGTTTGCAGAGGTGCAGACTAATATGTGCATCCTAAACTGCCAATGGACACTGTCTGCACATTTTGCCAATATGAAGGCGATAATTATCTAACATGCATGTCAAAGTGTACAACTCTTTTCAGCAAGAATAGGAGTAGCCTACATGTAACCACACCGTTAGCATAATCATCATATCATTACTAATGTCTTCATTTTCTAAGAAAGAAATGTGTGTATATTGTAGCAAATTCATGGGGTAGTGCTGACTGGGACTTCAACCCTGGTCCAGTGACTAACAAGCCAACGCCTTATTATTTACGGCAAAAGGTCTGAACCCTTTTATTAGGTTGCTAGGTGTTGGGTTAAGTTCGCTACATTACCCCCTTCTTTCCGGACAGCATGTTCCTACACTTCTCCATACCAAGTCTCTCACGTGTTATACACCTCTCCGATGGCCTCACAAGCACTTCCCACACCAATGTAGCGAATTCAGGGGGTAGGCTGGGACTCGAACCTGGGTCCAGCGACTGTCAAGGCAAGATCTTAATTAACCATTACGCCAAGAGGTCTGAAGAGGCTGCTAGGTGTTGGGCTATGATCGCTACACTATGTAGCCGGTGTCACTGTGCTGCTAACATCTTCGCTTCCTCCACTGTCCCAGTCCCCCTACTGGGCTCAAACCAGTGGTCCACTGATCACAAACATGCGTGATCGCCCACCTGGCAAACAGACCAGGGGTGCATTCAGCAGGATGCAATGCTTTGGAATGTTCATATAGAAATATGCTATGTAGAACAAACACCCCTCTCTGACATGCAGAACATGGAATCACGATGGCTCTATTGATGGCATATCTATCTGCAATGTAGGGCAATGTTTGGCTACCGAACGTGGCCCTGCTGTCAAAAAAAAGTAGCCTTTATTACAAGGAATGGCATTGTTCTCCAACATCCAGTGGCATCGTGACACATCATCTGATAACATAGATAGATAGATAGATAGATAGATAGATAGATAGATAGATAGATAGATAGATAGATAGATAGATAGATAGATAGATAGATAGATAGATAGATAGATAGATAGATAGATAGATAGATAGATAGATAGATAGATAGATAGATAGATAGATAGATAGATAGATAGATAGATAGATAGATAGATAGATAGTGCAACATTGTGTTGTGGGATCAACGATCTACACACAATCATCTGTAATGTCAAAGAGAAGATAAATGGTCATATTAAAAAAATATCTTGATTAGATAAGTATTCAACCCCTTGAGTCAAGTAGAATCAACTTTGACAGTGATTACAGCTGTGAGTCTTTTGGGGTAACTCTAAGAGCTTTGCACACCTGGATTGTACAATATTTATGCATTATTATTTTAAAAAGTCTTGCCAAAGATTTTCAAGCTGATTTAAGTCAAAACTGTATCTAGGCCACTCAGTAGCATTCAATTTAGTCTTGGTAAGAAACTCCAGTGTATATTTGGCCTCATGTTTTATGTTATTATCTTGCTGAAAGGTGAATTTATCTCCCTGTGTCTGTTGGAAAGCAGACTGAACCAGCTTTTCCTCTACGATTTTGCCTGTGTTTAGCTCTATTACGTTTTTTTGTATCCTAAAAAAAAAATGAATCCTTGCCGATGACAAGCATACCCATAACATGATGCTGCCACCACCATGTTTGAAAATATGAAGAGTGGTACTCAGTGACGTGTTCTGTTGGATTTGCCCCAAACATAACGCTTGAATTCAGAAAAAATATATATTTCTTTGCCACATTTTTGCAGTATTACTTTAGTGCCTTATTGCAAACAGGATGCATATTTTGGAATATTTTTCTTCTGTACAGGCTGCCTTATTTACTCTGTCATGCAGGTTAGTATTGTGGAGTAACTACAATGTTGTTGATCCATCCTCAGTTTCCTCCTGTCACAGCCGTTAAACTTTGTAACTGTTTTAAAATCACCATTGGCCTCATGGTGAAATCCCTGAGTGGTTCCCTTCCTCTCCGACAACTGAGTTAAGAAGGACGCCTGTATCTTTGTAATGTATTGATACACCATCCAAAGCGTAATTGATAACTTCATCATGCTCAAAGGGATATTCAGTATCTGCTTTCCCATCTATCAATAGGTGCGAGGCATTGGAAAACCTCCCTGGTCTTTTTTTTATTTAATATTTTTATTTATGTATTTATTATTTAGGGGGTAGATCAGCTTTAATATTGCAGATAGATTGTAACTTCCATCAATGTAAGTGTCTGCATCAATTCCAATCCCCCATATTGTTTTTATCTCAGAAATATATATATATATATATATATATATATATATATATATATATATATATATATATATATATATACAGTGGGGAGAACAAGTATTTGATACACTGCCGATTTTGCAGGTTTTCCTACTTACAAAGCATGTAGAGGTCTGTAATTTACAATTCAACTGTGAGAGACGGAATCTAAAACAAAAATCCAGAAAATCACATTGTATGATTTTTAAGTAATTAATTTGTATTTTATTGCATGACATAAATATTTGATACATCAGAAAAGCAGAACTTCATATTTGTTACCGAAACCTTTGTTTGCAATTACAGAGATCATACGTTTCCTGTAGGTCTTGACCAGGTTTGCACACACTGCAGCAGGGATTTTGGCCCACTCCTCCATACAGACCTTCTCCAGATCCTTCAGGTTTCGGGGCTGTCGCTGGGCAATACGGACTTTCAGCTCCCTCCAAAGATGTTCTATTGGGTTCAGGTCTGGAGACTGGCTAGGCCACTCCAGGACCTTGAGATGCTTCTTACAGAGCCACTCCTTAGTTGCCCTGGCTGTGTGTTTCGGGTCGTTGTCATGCTGGAAGACCCAGCCACGACCCATCTTCAATGCTCTTACTGAGGGAAGGAGGTTGTTGGCCAAGATCTCGCGATACATGGCCCCATCCATCCACCCCTCAATACGGTGCAGTTGTCCTGTCCCCTTTGCAGAAAAGCATCCCCAAAGAATGATGTTTCCACCTCCATGCTTCACGGTTGGGATGGTGTTCTTGGGGTTGCACTCATCCTTCTTCTTCCTCCAAACACGGCGAGTGGAGTTTAGACCAAAAAGCTCTATTTTTGTCTCATCAGACCACATGACCTTCTCCCATTCCTCCTCTGGATCATCCAGATGGTCATTGGCAAACTTCAGATGGGCCTGGACATGCGCTGGCTTGAGCAGGGGGACCTTGCATGCGCTGCAGGATTTGAATCCATGACGGCGTAGTGTGTTACTAATGGTTTTCTTTGAGACTGTGGTCCCAGCTCTCTTCAGGTCATTGACCAGGTCCTGCCGTGTAGTTCTAGGCTGATCCCTCACCTTCCTCATGATCATTGATGCCCCATCTTGCATGGAGCCCCAGACCGAGGGTGATTGACCGTCATCATGAACTTCTTCCATTTTCTAATAATTGCGCTAACAGTTGTTGCCTTCTCACCAAGCTGCTTGCCTATTGTCCTTTAGCCCATCCCAGCCTTGTGTAGGTCTACAATTTTATCCATGATGTCCTTACACAGCTCTCTGGTCTTGGCCATTGTGGAGAGGTTGGAGTCTGTTTGATTGAGTGTGTGGACAGGTGTCTTTTATACAGGTAATGAGTGGAGAACAGGTGGGCTTCTTAAAGAAAAACTAACAGGTCTGTGAGAGCCGGAATTCTTACTGGTTTGTAGGTGATCAAATACTTATGTCATGCAATAAAATGCAAATTAATTACTTTAAAATCATACAATGTGATTTTCTGGATTTTTGTTTTAGATTCCGTCTCTCACAGTTGAAGTGTACCTATGATAAAAATTACAGACCTCTACATGCTTTGTAAGTAGGAAAACCTGCAAAATCGGCAGTGTATCAAAAACTTGTTCTCCCCACTGTATATATATATATATATATATATATATATATATATATATATATATATATATATATATATATATATATATATATAAAGGACCATCCTCCTCAGTGAATTTCATACAAATAAAAATAGTATATATAAAAGGACCATCCTCCTCAGTGAATTTCATACAAATAAAAATTATGAAATATTAAAAAAGTTAGATACAACTATACTAAAGTTATTTATATTGAAAACATTTTTTATTGAGCTAAGCACATGCAAAATCCTATAGGAAAACCTGGTTCAGTCTGCTTTCCAACAGACACTGGTAGACAAATTCACTTTTCAGCAGGACAATAACCTAAAAGACAATGCCAAATATACACTGGAGTTGGTTACCAAGACAACATTGAATGTTCCTGAGTTGCCTAGTTACAGTTTTGACTTAAATCGGCTTGAAAATCTATGGCAAGACTTGAAAATGGCTGTCTAGCAATGATCAACAACCAACTTGACAGAGCTTGAAGAATTAAAAAAATAGTAATGCGCAAATATTGTACAATCCAGGTGTGCAAAGCTCTTAGACTTACCCAGAAAGACTCACAGCTGTAATCGCTGCCAAAGGTGATTCTAATCAAGATAGAAAAATAAAACACTTACTTGTTTTTACAAATGTTAGAATTTTTCATTCACTTGAAATTACATAGTATTCTGTGTGGATCGTTGACAAAAAATGACAATTAAATCAATTTTAATCCCCCTTTGTAACACAACAAAATGTGGAAAAAGGGGTGTGAATAATTTGTGAAGGCGCTGTATACAGCAATATGTACATTTTACATTTACATCATTTAGCAGACGCTCTTATCCAGAGCGACTTACAAATTGGTGCATTCAATTTATGATAGCCAGTGGGACAACCACTTTTTTTTCATGGGGGGGTGGGGGAGAGGGGGGGGGGGGTAGAAGGATTACTTTATACTATTCCAGGTATTCCTTAAAGAGGTAGGGTTTCAAGTGTCTCCGGAAGGTGGTCAGTTACTCCGCTGTCCTGGCGTCGTGGGGGAGCTTGTTCCACCATTGGGGTGCCAGAGCAGCGAATAGCTTTGACTGGGCTGAGCGGGAACTGTGCTTCCGTAGAGGTAGGGGAGCTAGCAGGCCAGAGGTGGATGAACGTAGTGCCCTCGTTTGGGTGTAGGGTCTGATCAGAGCCTGAAGGTAAGGAGGTGCCGTTCCCCTCACAGCTCCGTAGGCAAGCGCCATGGTCTTGTAATAGATGCGAGCCTCAACTGGATGCCAGTGGAGTGTGCGGAGGAGCGGGGTGACATGAAAGAACTTGGGAAGGTTGAACACCAGACGGGCTGCAGCGTTCTGGATAAGTTGTAGGGGTTTAATGGCACAGGCAGGGAGCCCAGCCAACAGCGAGTTGCAGTAATCCAGACGGTGCCTGGATTAGGACCTGTGCCGCTTTCTGTGTAAGGTAGGGTCATACTCTGCGAATGTTGTAGAGCATGAACCTGCAGGATCGGGTCACCGCTTTGATGTTAGCGGAGAACGACAGGGTGTTGTCCAGGGTCACGCCAAGGTTCTTTGCACTCTGGGAGGAGGACACAATGGAGTTGTCAACCGTGATGGCGAGATCATGGAGCGGGCAGTCCTTCCCGGGAGGAAGAGCAGTTCCGTCTTGCGGAGGTTCAGCTTGAGGTGGTGATCTGACATCCACACTGATATGTCTGCCAGACATGCAGAGATGCGATTCGCCACCTGGTTATCAGAAGGGGGAAAGGAGAAAATTAATTATGTGTCGTCTGCGTAGCAATGATAGGAGAGACCATGTGAGGATATGACAGAGCCAAGTGACTTGGTGTATAGATAGAATAGGAGAGGGCCTAGAACTGAGCCCTGGGGGACACCAGTGGTGAGAGCACGTGGTGCAGAGACAGATTCTCGCCATGCCACCTGGTAGGAGCGACCTGTCAGGTAGGACACAATCCAAGAGTGAGCAGTGCCGGAGATGCCCAACTCGGAGAGGGTGGAGAGGAGGATCTGATGGTTCACAGTATCAAAGGCAGCGGATAGGTCTAGAAGAATAAGAGCAGAGGAGAGAGAGTTAGCTTTAGCAGTGCGGAGAGCCTCCGTGACACAGAGAAGAGCAGTCTCAGTTGAATGACCAGTCTTGAAACCTGACTGGTTTGGATCAAGAAGGTCATTCTGAGAGAGATAGCAGGAGAGTTGGCTAGAGACGGCACGCTCAATAGTTTTGGAGAGAAAAGAAAGAAGGGATACTGGTCTGTAGTTGTTGACATCGGAGGGATCGAGTGTAGGTTTTTTGAGGAGGGGTGCAACTCTCGCTCTCTTGAAGACGGAAGGGACATGTCCAGCGGTCAAAAATGAGTTGATAAGCGTGGTGAGGTAAGGGAGAAGGTCTCCGGAAATGGTCTGGAGAAGAGAGGAGGGGATAGGGTCAAGGGGGCAGGTTGTAGGGCGGCCGGCCATCACAAGTCGCAAGATTTCATCTGGAGAGAGAGGGGAGAAAGAAATCAAAGCATAGGGTAGGGCAGTGTGAGCAGGACCAGCGGTGTAATTTGACTTAATAAATGAGGATCGGATGTCGTCAACCTTCTTTTCAAAATGGTTGACGAAGTCATCCACAGAGAGGGAGGAGTGAGGGGGAGGAGGAGGAGGAGGATTCAGCAGGGAGGAGAAGGTGGCAAAGAGCTTCCTAGGGTTAGAGGCAGAGGCTTGACATTTAGAGTGGTAGAAAGTGGCTTTAGCAGCAGAAACAGAGGAAGAGAATGTAGAGAGGAGGGAGTGAAAAGATGACAGGTCCGCAGGGAGTCTAGTTTTCCTCCATTTCCGCTCGGCTGCCTGGAGCCCTCTTCTGTGAGCTCGCAATGAGTCATCAAGCCATGGAGCAGGAGGGGAGGACCGAGCCGGCCGGGAGGATAGGAGACATAGAGAGTCAAAAGATGCAGAAAGGGAGGAAAGGAGGGTTGAGGAGGCAGAATCAGGAGATCGGAGGGAGAAGGATTTAGCAGAGGGAAGAGATGATAGGATGGAAGAGGAGAGAGTAGCGGGAGAGAGAGAGCGAAGGTTGCGACGGCACATTACCATCTGAGTAGGGGCAGAGTGAGTAGTGTTGGAGGAGAGCGAGAGAGAAAAGGATACAAAGTAGTGGTCGGAGACTTGGAGGGGAGTTGCAGTGAGATTAGTAGAAGAACAGCATCTATTAAAGATGAGGTCAAGCGTATTGCCTGCCTTGTGAGTAGGGGGTGAGAGGGTGAGGTCAAAAAAGGGAAAGGAGTGGAAAGAAGGAGGCAGAGAGAAATGAGTCAAAGGCAGACGTAGGGAGGTTAAAGTCACCCAGAACTGTGAGGGGTGAGTGATTCTCAGGAAAGGAACTTCTCAAGGCGTCAAGCTCATTGATGAACTCTCCAAAAGAACCTGGAGGGCGATAAATGACAAGGATGTTAAGCTTGAATGGGCTAGTGACTGTGACAGCATGGAATTCAAATGAGGAGATAAACAGATGAGTCAGGGGGAAAAGAGAGAATGTCCACTTGGGAGAGATGAGGATTCCTGTGCCACCGCCGTGCTGACCAGATGCTCTCGGGGTATGCGAGAACACATGGTCAGACGAGGAAACAGCAGTAGGAGTAGCAGTGTTTTCTGTGGTAATCCAAGTTTCCGTCAGCACCAAGAAGTTGAGGGACTGGAGGGTAGCATAGGCTGACAAAGCTAACAGTAGTACGACTGCTTATTGAGAAAGCTGATAGCAGCTGGCATGAAGGAGAGTTTAGACCTGTTAGTTTTAAACTTAGGGAGCCTGTACAGTGGGGAAAAAAAGTATTTAGTCAGCCACCAATTGTGCAAGTTCTCCCACTTAAAAAGATGAGAAAGGCCTGTAATTTTCATCATAGGTACACGTCAACTATGACAGACAAAATGAGATTTTTTTTCTCCAGAAAATCACATTGTAGGATTTTTAATGAATTTATTTGCAAATTATGGTGGAAAATAAGTATTTGGTCACCTACAAACAAGCAAGATTTCTGGCTCTCACAGACCTGTAACTTCTTCTTTAAGAGGCTCCTCTGTCCTCCACTCGTTACCTGTATTAATGGCACCTGTTTGAACTTGTTATCAGTATAAAATACACCTGTCCACAACCTCAAACAGTCACACTCCAAACTCCACTATGGCCAAGACCAAAGAGCTGTCAAAGGACACCAGAAACAAAATTGTAGACCTGCACCAGGCTGGGAAGACTGAATCTGCAATAGGTAAGCAGCTTGGTTTGAAGAAATCAACTGTGGGAGCAATTATTAGGAAATGGAAGACATACAAGACCACTGATAATCTCCCTCGATCTGGGGCTCCACGCAAGATCTCACCCCGTGGGGTCAAAATGATCACAAGAACGGTGAGCAAAAATCCCAGAACCACACGGGGGGACCTAGTGAATGACCTGCAGAGAGCTGGGACCAAAGTAACAACGACTACCATCAGTAACACACTACGCCGCCAGGGACTCAAATCCTGCAGTGCCAGACGTGTCCCCCTGCTTAAGCCAGTACATGTCCAGGCCCGTCTGAAGTTTGCTAGAGTGCATTTGGATGATCCAGAAGAGGATTGGGAGAATGTCATATGGGTCAGATGAAACCAAAATAGAACTTTTTGGTAAAAACTCAACTCGTCGTGTTTGGAGGACAAAGAATGCTGAGTTGCATCCAAAGAACACCATACCTACTGTGAATCATGGGGGTGGAAACATCATGCTTTGGGGCTGTTTTTCTGCAAAGGGACCAGGACGACTGATCCGTGTAAAGGAAAGAATGAATGGGGCCATGTATCGTGAGATTTTGAGTGAAAACCTCCTTCCATCAGCAAGGGCATTGAAGATGAAACGTGGCTGGGTCTTTCAGCATGTCAATGATCCCAAACACACCGCCCGGGCAACGAAGGAGTGGCTTCGTAAGAAGCATTTCAAGGTCCTGGAGTGGCCTAGCCAGTCTCCAGATCTCAACCCCATAGAAAATCTTTGGAGGGAGTTGAAAGTCTGTGTTGCCCAGCGACAGCCCCAAAACATCACTGCTCTAGAGGAGATCTGCATGGAGGAATGGGCCAAAATACCAGCAACAGTGTGTGAAAACCTTGTGAAGACTTACAGAAAACGTTTGACCTGTGTCATTGCCAACAAAGGGTATATGACAAAGTATTGAGAAACTTTTGTTATTGACCAAATACTTATTTTCCACCATAATTCGCAAAATAAAATCATTAAAAATCCTACAATGTGATTTTCTGGATTTTTTTTCTTCTCATTTTGTCTGTCATAGTTGACGTGTACCTATGATGAAAATTACAGGCCTCTCTCATCTTTTTAAGTGGGAGAACTTGCACAATTGGTGGCTGACTAAATACTTTTTTTCCCCACTGTATCTGCGCTCTCAAGGAAGTGTCACGCCCTGGCCTTGAGAGGCCGGTTGTTTTTAGTTGGTTTGGTCAGGGCGTGAGAATCTATGCTGGAAATTCTGTTTGTGATCTAGGTAGTGTATTTCTATGTTTAGCCGGGTGTGATTCCCAATCAGAGACAGCTGTCGCTCGTTGTCTCTGATTGGGGATCATACTTAAGTAGCCTGTTTGCCTACCTTAATTGTGTGATCTTGTTCCGTGTTAGGCTTGTATGTGTTTAGCCTGAGGACTTCACGTTATGTTGTTTCTTGTTTTGTTTAATGTTTATTTGGTTTAATAAACATGTTCGCGTACCACGCTGCACCTTGGTCTGACCCGTCTCTCAATGATCGTGACAGGAAGCAACATCAAACAAGCGATCAAATTGTATTTTATTCGTCCCAATGTAAACAACAGGTGTGGACTAACAGTGAAATGCTTACCTACTGGCCCTTTCCTAGAGAAATAATAGAAAAGTAAAACACGTAATAATAGATACACAGTGAGTGAACAAATAACACAAAAATGACATACCTATTTCATTTATTTCATAAACAAAGTTAGGGAACACTCAATGCCCCTGTGTGAAAATGTAATTACACCCTTACACTCAATAACTGGTTGTGCCACCTTTAGCTGCAATGACTCCAACCAAGGGGGCAATTACTTTTTCACACATGGGAATTGGGTGTTGCATAACTTTGTTAATTAAATAAACAAAATAAGTATATACACTACCGTTCAAAAGTTTGGGTCACTTAGAAATGTCCTTGTTTTCGAAAGAAAAGCAATTGTTTTGTCCATTAAAATAACATCAAATTGATCAGAAATACAGTGTAGACATTGTTAATGTTGTAAATGGCTATTGTAGCTGGAAACGGCTGATTTTTTATGGAATATCTATATAGGCGTACAGAGGCCCATTATCAGCAACCATCAGTCCTGTGTTCCAATGGCACGTTGTGTTTGCTAATCCAAGTTTATCATTTTAAAAAGGCTAATTGATCATTAGAAAACCCTTTTGCAATTATGTTAGCACAGCTTAAAACTGTTGTGCCGATTAAAGAAGCAATTAAACTGTCCTTCTTGAGACTAGTTGAGTATCTGGAGCATCAGCAATTGTGGGTTCGATAACAGGCTCAAAATGGCCAGAAACAAAGAACTTTCTTCTGAAACTCGTTAGTCTATTCTTGTTCTGAGAAATGAAGGCTATTCCATGCGAGAAATTTCCAAGAAACTGAAGATATCGTACAACTCCCTTCACAGAACAGCGCAAACTGGCTCTAACCAGAATAGAAAGAGGAGTGGGAGGCCCAGGTGCACAACTGAGCATGAGGACAAATACATTAGTGTCTAGTTTGAGAAACAGACGCCTCACAGGTCCTCAACTGACAGCTTCATTAAATAGTACCCGCAAAACACCAGTCTCAACGTCAACAGTGAAGAGGCAACTCCGGGATGCTGAACTTCTAGGCAGCCATATCTCAGACTGGCCAATAATAAGAAAAGATTAAGATGGGCAAAAGAACACAGACACTGGACAGAGGAAGATTGGAAAAAAGTGTTAAGGACAGACAAATCGAAGTTTGAGGTTCACAAAGAAGAACATTTGTGAGACGCAGACCAAATGAAAAGATTCTGGAGGAGTGCTTGACGCCATCTGTCAAGCATGGTGGAGGCAATGTGATGGTCTGGGGGTGCTTTGGTGGTGGTAAAGTGGGAGACTTGTACAGGGTTAAAGGGATCTTGAAGAAGGAAGGCTATCACTCCATTTTGCAACGCCATGCCATACCCTGTGGACGGCGCTTGATCGGAGCCAATTTCCTCCTACAACAGGACAATGACCCAAACAACAGCTCCAAACTATGCAACTATTTAGGGAATAAGCAGTCAGCTGGTATTCTGTCTATAATGGAGTGGCCAGCACAGTCATCGGATCTCAACCCTATTGAGCTGTTGTGGGAGCAGCTTGACCGTATGGTACGTAAAAGTGCCCATCAAGCCAATCCAACTTGTGGGAGGTGCTTCAGGAAGCATGGGGTGAAATCTCTTCAGATTACCTCAACAAATTGACAACTAGAATGCCAAAGTTATGCAAGGCTGTAATTGCTGCAAATGGAGGATTCTTTGACGAAAGCAAAGTTTGAAGGACACAATTATTATTTCTATTAAAAATCATTATTTCTAACCTTGTCAATCACTACATTTCCTATGCATTTTGCTATATTTCCTATTCAAACTCATTTCATGTATGTTTTCATGGAAAACAAGGACATTTCTAAGTGACCCCAAACTTTTGAACGGTAGTGTATATATTTTTGTTATTTGTAAATTCAGGTTCCCTTTACCTAATATTAGGTTTTGGTTGAAGATCTGATAACATTCAGTATCAAAAATATGCAAAAATAGAGAAAATCAGAAAGGGGGCAAATACTTTTTCGCGGCACTGTATGTAGATATAACTAGGAATAAAGTGACAGATAGTAAACAGTAGCAGCAGTGAATGTGATGAATCCAGAATGTTTAGCAAAAAGGGTCAATGCGGATAGTTAAATAGTTAACTAACTACTTAGCAGTCTTATGGCTCGGGGGTAGCTGCTCAGGGTCCTAATAATATAATAATAATATGCCATTTAGCAGACAATTTTATCCAAAGCGACTTACAGACATGTGTGCATACATTTTTACATATGCGTGGTCCCGGGGATCGAACCCACTACCCTGTCGTTACAAGTGCCATGCTCTACCAATTGAGCTACAGAGGACCACCCATGTCCTGTTGGTTCTAGACTTGGTGCATCGGTAAATCTTGCTGTGTGTTAGTAGAGAGAACAGTATGACTTGCGTGGCTGGAATCTTTGACAATTTTTAGGGCCTTCCTCTGACACCGCCTGTTATAGAGGTCCTGGATGGCAGGGAGCTCGGCACCAGTGATGTACTGGGCCATACACACTACCCTCTGTAGTTGCCATACCAAGCGGTGATGCAGCCAGTCAAGATAATCTCAAAGGTGCAGCTGGTCATAGACAGCTAGCTAGTTCAGCCTACTGAAACACCCTGCTCAAACAGAGGGATGCTATGTTAGCTAGCTGTCTATGACTATCCAACACAACACTGGAACTCTTCCAAGTCAAGGTAAGAATTTGGTTATACTAATTTATTACCACTGGGGCCCGCCGGTGTAACTGCTTACTGACTGTACACTAACGTTACTGCATGATTGTAGTGGGTTTACTAACGCGTTAGTTCTATTAGCTATGCTGACTATGACATTACTTTAGCTAATATGGTGACAACGATGTAGGCTGTGTGTAGCGGTTTGGCTTGGAAAGGTTTTTTCACCTGGTCACATACAGCTGATGTGATGTGCATTTAAGTCCACAAGCAAAGGGAAGAGGTGAGAGGAGGAGAGCGCATAGATGCGAGAAGGAATTCAACGTGGCTGTGTGTTTACGCGTGATCAAGGGTGTATTCATTCCGCCGATTCTGTTAAAAAACGTTTCTTAAACGGAAGCAAACAGAACAAAACGGGGATAAACATACTTGAATTTGTCCAATAGAAACTCTAGTTTGCAACTGTTGGACTAATGATTACATCCTATATCAGCTAGATGCAGGCAAGAGTGTGCAAGGCGGTATTGAATGTCACGGTCTGTCCATGTGTCACTGTCTGTCACCTCAAATTTGACTCTCGACCTGTGTGCAGCTACGTTGTAAACTTTCATTCATAGGCTAGGTTGTAGCAACCTCATGATGGGTATAGGGAAATTCTAATATCATGTAGTAGCCTAAACCTATCGCTATTACATTGAACTGGGTGAATGGAATATGAATGACAGTCATCCAATATGCCGTAATAGAAATAAGGCCATGCTCATGAAAATAAATCGTCCCCCCTCATCTTAAACGGCACTGACCACCACTGTCCTTAGCCTAGTGTTGAGCTTGGAGGGAACTATGGTGTTGAACGCTGATCGAAAGTAAACCCAGATTCGCAGTCAGACGAATCTAGGTTTGGCGGATTCTCTTTCCTGTTTCAGCATGACAATGCCCCCGTGCACAAAGCGAGGTCCATACAGAAATGGTTTGTCGAGATCGGTGTGGAGGAACTTGACTGGCTTGCACAGAGCCCTGACCTCAACCCCATCGAACACCTTTGGGATGAATTGGAACACCGACCGCGAGCCAGGCCTAATCTCCTAACATCAGTGCCCAACCTCACTAATGCTCGTGGCTAAATGGAAGCAAGTCCCCGCAGCAATGTTCCAACATCTAGTGGAAAGCCTTCTCAGAAGAGTTGAGGCTGTTATAGCAGCAAAGGGAGGACCAATTCCATATTAATGCCCATGATTTTGGAATGAGATGTTCGATGAGCAGGTGTCCACATACTTTTGTATAAGAATGTAGTGTTTTTTGGACACATATTTAACCTCTTTTTTTTGTTGGCACAAAACTACTTACATACTTCCATTCATTTGTATGGGTTACATTCAGACAAGTCCTGTGACACTTGTGGGAGTCGTAGAGCAAAACGGAGAAAATTGTGTTCCTGAGAGTCTCCCCTTTCCATAGATGGGTCATATTAGTTTGTAGCCCAAACGGTTCAGATGGTACAGACAGAAGTTGTCACGTCGGCGGTACCAACTTCAGACGAGTCACGTGACACTTGTGGGAGTCGTAGAGCAAAACAAACACCATGGTGTTTGTGAGAGTCTCATCCTTCTTTAGTTAGTAATATTACCACTCTATGACTGTTCGGATGCTACAGTCATTTTTGTGAGAAGACCCATTTTCAGGATGTCTCCTGGTCTGACAAACAGCGCTGTAGCTCTGCCACTTTCCACCACAGATGCAGAATGCCGACATAGGCGGATGTGGTGGATTGAGACGGAGCCCATGCAAAAAACAGATATCTCTCTTAAACGGACAGATTGACGCACGGGTGGAGCAGCTGACCGGAGCTGGACTAGGCACCGGTGGAGCAGACTGCTCTGGCCCTGGAGTGGAGCAGCAGACCGGAGCTGGACTAGGCACCGGTGGAGCGGACTGCTCTGGCACTGGAGTGGAGCAGCTGACCGGAGCAGGACTAGGCACCGGTGGAGCGGACTGCTCTGGCACCGGAGTGGAGCAGAGGACCCTCGCTGGAGGTCTGGTGCGTGGCGTTGGAACAGGCCATACCGGACTGGAGACACGCACCACTGGTCTGGTGCGAGGATCAGGCACGGGCCGTATCGGACTGGATACACGCACCACTGGTTTGGTGCGAGGAGCAGGTACGGGGCGCACCGGGCTGGCGACACGCACCACTGGTTTGGTGCGAGGAGCAGGTACGGGCCGTACAGGACTGGAGACACGCACCACTGGTTTGGTGCGAGGAGCAGGCACGGGCCGTACCAGGCTGGAGACACGCACCACTTGTTTGGTGCGAGGAGCAGGTACGGGCCGTACCGAACTGGAGACACGGACCACTGGTTTGGTGCGAGGAGCAGGTACGGAGTGCGCCGGGCTGGCGACACGCACCACTTGTTTGGTACGAGGAGCAGGCACGGGCCGTACCGAACTGGAGAAACGGACCACTGGTTTGTTGCGATGAGCAGGTACGGGCCGTACCGAACTGGAGACACGGACCACTGGTTTGGTGCGAGGAGCAGGTACGGAGTGCGCCGGGCTGGAGACATGCACCACTTGTTTGGTGCGAGGAGCAGGCACGGGCCATACCGAACTGGAGGCACGGACCACTGGTTTGGTGCGAGGAGCAGGCACGGGCCGTACCAGGCTAGGGACACGCACCACTGGTTTGGTGCGAGGAGCAGGTATGGGGCCCACCGGGCTAGCGACACGCACCACTGGTTTGTTGCGAGGAGCAGGTACGGGCCGTACAGGACTGGAGACACGCACCACTGGTTTGGTGCGAGGAGCAGGTACGGGGCGCACCGGGCTGGCGACACGCACCTCTGGTTTAGTGCGAGGAGCAGGCACGGGCCGTACCAGGCTGGAGACACGCACCACTTGTTTGGTGCGAGGAGCAGGTACGGGCCGTACCGAACTGGAGACACGGACCACTGGTTTGTTGCGAGGAGCAGGTACGGAGTGCGCCGGGCTGGCGACACGCACCACTTGTTTGGTGCGAGGAGCAGGCACGGGCCGTACCGAACTGGAGAAATGGACCACTGGTTTGGTGCGAGGAGCAGGCACGGGCCGTACCAGGCTAGGGACACGCACCACTGGTTTGGTGCGAGGAGCAGGTACGGGGCGCACCGGGCTGGCGACACGCACCACTGGTTTAGTGCGAGGAGCAGGCACGGGCCCTACCAAACTGGAGACACGGACCACTGGTTTGGTGCGAGGAGCAGGTACGGAGTGTGCCGGGCTGGAGACACGCACCACTTGTATTTGTTTTATTGTTTGTATTTGTTGTTATTTTTTAAAAAATGTTATATATATATATTTTTTTGTCATTTAGCAGACGCTCTTATCCAGAGCGACTTACAGGAGCAATTAGGGTTAAGTGCCTTGCTCAAGGGCACATCGACAGATTTTTCACCTAGTCGGCTCAGGGATTAGAACCAGCGACCTTTCGGTTACTGGCACAACGCTCTTACCCACTAAGCTACCTGCCTCCCCTGTTTGGTGCGAGGAGCAGGCACGGGCCGTACCGAACTGGAGAAACGGACCACTGGTTTGGTGCGAGGAGCAGGCACCGGCCGTACCAGGCTAGGGACACGCACCACTGGTTTGGTGCGAGGAGTAGGTACGGGGCGCACCGGGCTGGAGACACGCACCACTGGTTTGGTGCGAGGAGCAGGCACAACCCGTCCTGGCTGAACGCTCATTTTAGCCCGGCAAGAGCGGGGCACGGGCACCATGCGCACTGGGCTGTGAATGCGCACTGGAGATACAGTGCGTATCACAGCATAACAGGGTGCCTGTATGGTCCCACGCTCCTTAACGCGAGTGCGGGGAGTTGGCTCTACTCTGAAACCTGGCTCTACCAGCCTCTGCTCTAAGGACTGCGTTCTCTTTTGCTGTAGGGTTAACTCCTCTCTCAGCTCCTCCTGTTGTCTGGCCAGCTCCTCTCTCTGTGCATCCACTGACACTGACATGCTGAGCTGCATGTCTTGGAGGGCCGCTATAATAGCGGCCTCCTCTTCCTCCACAGTCAGCCCTTTCAGGGCCTCCTTCTGCTCCTTCTGCTCCAGGTCTTTGGAGCACAGGGGACGATGGCCGAAGGAAGGGGGCAGAGCAGCAAGCAAAGGCAGTGCGGGGGGTGCATCGGTGGACGCTAGCGTTGGGGAAGACAGGATGCAGGCAGGGTGAGATGGACAACTGCAGAGGTCGCAGGCGAAGGAAACCCTGCTGGTAGAGAGATTACAGTACAGCTGTCGAGAGTGCCCCAGTATGTGCTGACATTCCACTGCAGGAGCCTTGAGGCAGTGAAAGCTGAAAACAGGCAATGCCAGTCGTAGATTGTTGCACTACCAAAACAAAATGGCCACATCAATAACGATGGCGTGGTAGTCATCCAACTCCTATCGGCGAGAAGGGCGAGCCGAGCAGATTATGTCTTTATAGTACGAGTAGGCCAAGGATGGGGCTAGAGGGACCTGAGGTGGGGAGAGGTCGTCACTGGCAAAGAGAGGGGCCACCGGGACCTTGTAGGATTTGCTGGCAAAGCGAGGAAGAGACTGGAAGCGACTTGAAGTGAAGTTTGTTGAGTGGATGAAGAGCCAGGGCGGCTGTCGAGAGGGAATGGTGAGCCGGAGGGCAGGGCTGGGCTGCAGCCAGCAGTGAAAACTGGAACATCGAGGCAATCTGCTCACTGAACTGAGAGAAGGTCACAGCTGTGAGGAACAGGTGCCGATCCACAGCTGGAGCAGCAGGAACATATACGTAGGTGTCTGAGCCAAAGATTGAGGTCGTCACTGGTGGAGAGGGAGGATGTGTCACCATGGGAGCAGCAGTCACGGGCCGGCGGGCCTGAGGTGGGGAGGGAGGATGTCACTGGCAGAGAGAGGGGATAAGCCGCTGCACGGGGCCAGAGGGACCTGAGGTGAAGAGAGGTCGTCACTGTCAGAGATAGGGGGTGGCCGGAGCATCGGTCACGGGGCCAGCGGGACCTGAGAGGGGGAGAGCTGCTAGAGGCTGTGAAAATAGCGCAGGCTAGGTAGCCGGGAGGCAAGAGTGGCCGGCAGTGAAGACTGGAACAGAGAGGCAGTCGGTTCACTGAACTGGGACAGGGTCGCACCAGGGAGGGCCAGACCGCTGCAGGGAGTGGCGGGCACGTAACTGGCTGAGTAGGTGGGGATGTGAGAGGTAGTCGCTGGCAGAGATAGGGGAGATGCTGCAGTGGTGGCAGCGGTACCTGATGGAAAGAGAGGTCGACACTGGCATAGAGAGGGTGAGCCAGGGTCCAGAGCTGTTGGCTGCAGGGAGTACACTGCCGGCGTGGAGGAAACAGGGTCAGTGAGAGAGCGGGGGAGGGAGGGGGAGAGGGACATGTGCCTGTGTCAGGTATTAGAGAGACTGCCTACTGGGCTATCAGGGGGAGCTGTAGCTGCAGGGACATAGGCTGTGTCGGATGCCAAGTCGGGAGAGAAGCCAGGTCGAGCTGGTTTGGGGGCCTGGGTCGAAGTCTTTGAGGCCTGATCTGAGGCTTGAAGGTCGAGTTGGTGGTGTTGGAATTAATATGCGGCAGTGGAGGCAGCAGGGGATGTCGTCATGGTGGCCCTCGGGTGCGTGGTGTCATCATGCGCTAGGCAACATAGGTGGAGGTGGATGTGGTTGTGGTCCCGGTGGGAGGGGTAGCACTAGTCAACTGACCAGAGAGAGGGAGAAGTAGTTTATTGGAAGAAAAGGGGCACGAGGGAGAGGGCAAAATAACAAGTGAGAGAACAATCATGGCTGGACAGACGCATTGCAATGACATTAAGATGGCATTTCTTGAGTGAGAAGGCCGGTCTGCAGGATGATGCCAATATATGGTGAATTTGCAACAAACTGATGCCTTCTGATACTATGTGTGGCCTGCGGTCACATGGACTGTGGCATAGTGAAGAGTGCCAAAAAGCGTTTATCAATTACTCTTACCATGAATTGAAATTAATACAGAATGTATTGAAAATAAATTACTGTACCGCCGATGATTGAATAGCCGGGAGTAAGGAAGCGATTGTTGGTGGCACAGCCTCATGGGTCCACCGAGGAGCGGGGCATGCCGCTTGCATGTGGCCAGGAGATGCTCTGGTGCGTTCAGTGAAGCAGGGCTTTGTATATTCACATCACCAAATAATTAAAACACACTGTTTTGCAATGAAGGTCTACAGTAGCCTCAACAGCACTCTGTACGGTAGCACTATGGTGTAGCCAGAGGACAGCTAGTTTCCATCCGAGTTTCCAACGGAATTAAACGGAATGAAACGGGAATAAACATACCTGAATTTGAGTAATAGAAACTTGTTTGCAACTGTTGAACTAATGATTACACACTAGATCAGCTAGATGCAGGCAAGAGTGTGCAAGACGGTATTGAATGTGCCAACGTCTGTCACCTTGATTACTCAAATGTCTCTTGACCTAGCACCTACATTGTAAACTTCCATTCATAGGCTAGGTTGTAGCAACCTCATGAATGGTATACGGAACATTTGAGTATCATGTAGTAGCCTAAGCCTATCGATGTTACATTGAGCTGGTTGAATGAAATATGAATGACAGTCATCCAATATGCTGTGATAGAAAATAAAACTAAAGCATGAAAAACCAAGAGCCAAATGACTTCAACAGCAACGGTTGAAAGACAAACAGAGTAGAAGTTAGTGAACAAGACCTAACGGGAGCAGGTGTGAGAAGCAACAAAAGATTACAATTAACTTGCTGAGCGGAGGACTTGCACAGCAAAACTTGATAAGTCTAGTAGCACACAGTCTTGCGCAACGCAACATGCACTGCAGAACAAAGACGAGGAATGTTAGTTTGGTCAGGTTTAAGTAGGGTGGCAGTGGTGATTAAGGATAGTGAGGACAGGTGTGGAGGATGATTAGCAATGAGCTGCAGCTGATTCTTGTTGAGGAGCTGCGTTCAAGCCACCTAGTTAAAAGGTTGCAAACAGGTGTGGAGGCTGATTGGCAATTAATAGCAGCTGATGCTTGTTGAGTTGCTAGGGAGATGCGTTCAAGGCAACTAGTTAAAGTGGTTGCGTTCAAGTCTGGTCTCCTGAATTTTATTAATTCTTAACACCAGGGTGTCAAACTCATTCCATGGAGGGCCTAGTGTCTGCTGGTTTTTGGTTTTTCCTTTCAATTAAGACCTAGACAACCAGGTGAGGGGAGTTCCTTACTAATTAGTGACCTTAATTCATCAATCAAGTACAAGAGAGAAGCGAAAACCCGCAGACAATCGTCCCTCCGTGGAAGGAGTTTGACACCATTAAAGACCAGTATAGATGAACGCTAATTAAACAGCAGACTATTAAAATATTAAATAGCAGTTTCTAAAACAATATATGTACAAAGAATACGCCACTACGCTTTCCCAATTTTAACTTTTATAACAGTTGGAGCATCCCATTGCCCTTTTGCACCACACCTCTTGTCCGTCACATTGGTTATGAGTGTGTGTGTGTACAGTGCCTTCAGAAAATATTTATACCCCTTCACTTATACCACATTTTGTTGTTTTACAGCCTGAATTCAAAATGGATTAAATATATAAATTTGATATTTCTGTATTTCATTTTCAATACATTTGCAAACATTTCTAAAAACATGTTTTCACTTTGTCATTATGGGGTATTGTGTGTAGATGGGTGAGAAAATAAATATAAGTATTCACACCCCTGAGTCAATACATGTTAGAATCACCTTTGGCAGTGATTACAGCTTTGAGTCTTTCTGGGTAAGTCTCTAAGCGCTTTGCACACCTGGATTGTACAATATTTGGCCATTATTCTTCAAAACATTTTTCAAGCTCTGTTAAGTTGGTTGTTGATCATTGCTAGACAGCCATTTTCAAGTCTTGCCATAGATTTTCAAACCGATTTAAGTCAAAACTGTAACCACTCAGGAACATTAAATGTCATCTTGGTAAGCAACTCCAGTGTATATTTGGCCTTGTGTTTTAGGTTATTGTCCTGCTGAAAGGTGAACTTGTCTCCCAGTGTCTGTTGGAAAGCAGACATACCAGGTTTCCTAAAAAACTCCATAGTCCATGCCGATGACAAACCCATAACATTATGCAGCCACCACCATGCTTGAAAATATGAAGAGTGGTACTCAGTGATGTGTTATGTTGGTTTTGCACCAAACATAACGCTTTGTATTCAGGACATGAAGTTAATTTCTTTGCAACATTTCTTTCAGTTTTTCTTTAGTGCCTTATTGCAAACAGGATGCTTGTTTTGGAATATTTTTCTTCTGTACAGGCATTCTTCTTTTCACTCTGTCATTTAGGTTAGTAATGTGGAGTAACTACAATGTTGTTGATCCATCCTCAGTTTTCTCCTGTCACAGCAATTAAACTCTGTAACTGTTCTAAAGTCACCATTGGCATCATTGTGAAATCCCTGAGTTTCCTTCCTCTCTGGCAACTGAGTTAGGAAGGATTCCTATATATTTGTAGTGACTGGGTGTATTGATACACCATCCAAAGTGTAATGAATAACTTCTCCATGCTCAAAGGGATATTCAATGTCTGCTTTTTATTTTATTTTTTACCCATCTACCAATAGGTGCCCTTCTTTGCGAGGCATTGGAAAACCTCCCTGGTCTTTGTGGTTGAAAATGTGTTTGAAATTCACTGCTCGACTGAGGGATCTTACAGATAATAATGTGTGGGGTCAGTGGAGGCTGCTGAGGGTAGGACGGCTCATAGTAATGGCTGGAACGGAGCAAATGGAATGGCATAAAAAAATTGAAACCATGTGTTTGATATACAGTGGGGAAAAAAAGTATTTAGTCAGCCACCAATTGTGCAAGTTCTCCCACTTAAAAAGATGAGAGAGGCCTGTAATTTTCATCATAGGTACACGTCAACTATGACAGACAAAGTGAGAAAAAAAATCCAGAAAATCAAATTGTAGGATTTTTAATGAATTTATTTGGTCAATAACAAAAGTTTCTTAATACTTTGTTATATACCCTTTGTTGGCAATGACACAGGTCAAACGTTTTCTGTAAGTCTTCACAAGGTTTTCACACACTGTTGCTGGTATTTTGGCCCATTCCTCCATGCAGATCTCCTCTAGAGCAGTGATGTTTTGGGGCTGTCGCTGGGCAACACAGACTTTCAACTCCCTCCAAAGATTTTCTATGGGGTTGAGATCTGGAGACTGGCTAGGCCACTCCAGGACCTTGAAATGCTTCTTGCGAAGCCACTCCTTCGTTGCCCGGGCGGTGTGTTTGGGATCACTGACATGCTGAAAGACCCAGCCACGTTTCATCTTCAATGCCCTTGCTGATGGAAGGAGGTTTTCACTCAAAATCTCACGATACATGGCCCCATTCATTCTTTCCTTTACACGGATCAGTCGTCCTGGTCCCTTTGCAGAAAAACAGCCCCAAAGCATGATGTTTCCACCCCTCATGCTTCACAGTAGGTATGGTGTTCTTTGGATGCAACTCAGCATTCTTTGTCCTCCAAACACGATGAGTTGAGTTTTTACCAAAAAGTTATATTTTGGTTTCATCTGACCATATGACATTCTCCCAATCCTCTTCTGGATCATCCAAATGCACTCTAGCAAACTTCAGACGGGCCTGGACATGTACTGGCTTAAGCAGGGGGACACGTCTGGCACTGCAGGATTTGAGTCCCTGGCGGCGTAGTGTGTTACTGATGGTAGGCTTTGTTACTTTGGTCCCAGCTCTCTGCAGGTCATTCACTAGGTCCTCCCGTGTGGTTCTGGGATTTTTGCTCACCGTTCTTGTGATCATAACGCCAAGGTAGTGGGTTCGATCCCCGGGACCACCCATACACACAAAAAAAAAATGTATGCACGCATGACTGTAAGTCGCTTTGGATAAAAGCGTCTGCTAAATGGCATATTATTATTATTATCATTTTGACCCCACGGGGTGAGATCTTGCGTGGAGCCCCAGATCGAGGGAGATTATCAGTGGTCTTGTATGTCTTCCATTTCCTAATAATTGCTCCCACAGTTGATTTCTTCAAACCAAGCTGCTTACCTATTGCAGATTCAGTCTTCCCAGCCTGGTGCAGGTCTACAGTTTTGTTTCTGGTGTCCTTTGACAGCTCTTTGGTCTTGGCCATAGTGGAGTTTGGAGTGTGACTGTTTGAGGTTGTGGACAGGTGTCTTTTATACTGATAACAAGTTCAAACAGGTGCCATTAATACAGGTAACGAGTGGAGTACAGAGGAGCCTCTTAAAGAAGAAGTTACAGGTCTGTGAGAGCCAGAAATCTTGCTTGTTTGTAGGTGACCAAATACTTATTTTCCACCATAATTTGCAAATAAATTCATAAAAAATCCTACAATGTGATTTTCTGTCATAGTTGACGTGTACCTATGATGAAAATTACAGGCCTCTCTCATCTTTTTAAGTGGGAGAACTTGCACAATTGGTGGCTGACTAAATACTTTTTTCCCCCACTGTATTTGATACCATTACACTGATCCCGCTCCAGGCATTACCACGAGCCCATCCTCCCCAATTAAGGTGCCAGCAACCTCCTGTGTGTGGGGTACAGAGATGAGTTAGTCATTAAACAATCATGTTAAACACTATTATTGCACACAGAGTGAGTCCATGCAACTTATTATGTGACTTATTACGCACATTTAGGCTCGCCATAACAAAGGGGTTGAAAACTTATTGACTCAAGACATTTCAGCTTTTCATTTTTAATGAATTTATTATTTAAAATGTTTTAAAAACATAATTCCACTTTGACATTATGTGGTATTGTGTGTATGCCAGTGACACAAAATCTCCATTTTAAATTCAGACTGTAACTCAACAAAATGTGGAAACAGTTAAGGGTGTGAATACTTTCTGAAGGCACTGTATATGTGTGTATGACAGAGAGAGAGAGAGAGAGGGGGGTCTCTGTACTATACTGCCTGATTCACCAGACCTCCAGCTGGGGTCCACAGAGGAGAGGAGCCCCCTTGGTCTTGCATCCATATGCTGGGACTCTGGATCCAGGCTGTCAGTGTTAGCCCCAGCACATGGAGGGCAGTCGGGGGGCATGGGGGGAGTCGCCGCCCCACCAGCATTGTGCGGAGGGGACGGGAGCCGAGTGGGGCCCAGCAGGAGAGGAGAGGCCTTTTCTAAAGAGTGAGCCAACTGGAGCTCTCGTTCTCACACCCTGCTTTCTCTCTCCTTCCACATCTCGCTCGCTCTCTCTCTCATTTAACCACACCACCTTCTCTCGTTCTTCTCTGGGATGGCAGATTGATACACTTGCTGAAACGTTTGTTTGTTTCAGCGTTCTCTGTATATTGACTTTTTTTTTTATGAAACCGCACCGACCCCTTTCCCACTAACCTATTCTACACTTAATTAAATCAAGCCACGCTGCTCTGTTTTTCAATCATCTTGTCCACATCAAAGTCACTCCTGAGAGGATGTAAAAAGGAGGAAGGGGCCAGGGACCAGACAAATCTCTCCGGTCTTTCTCCACACAATGCCTCTCATTTGAATTCCCACATATATTGCTGATCACCAGTCTGAATGGTGGTCCTGATTAAGTGTTGTTTTTGTGGTCCCCACACTTGAGTTCCAAAGCCCTAGGGATACATTTTCCCCTTTGTCTTTGACATCAAAGTTATTTGGGACGGAATGTGTCGCAGTGACTGAGGAATCATGGGGTCATCAAGTCCAATGTGTGTTTACCAACCAACCAGCCCACCAATCATGGACTCTGACACTATGGGATCACCATGGGGCATAACATATATTCTTCAAGTGTTTTGTGTTGGTGGTGGTAGTGGTAGTGATTGCCATAGACATCCTATACGTATTAAAAAGAAGGCCTTCTCTTTAGATGATCCCCTTAATTTATGAGATTTAAATCATAAAATGTAAAAATGTAAAACATGTAGTGTATTTAAGGGTTTAAAATGTCTTCTGAAGTTTGTCATTTCCATTTTGAAATGGTATTAACCCCTAAAAAAATTGCCATTAATTATAATCCACATAATAATTCACATTTCCTGTTGCTGCAGGATTATTTTCCTGCTGTAGAAACCTGGCTCAACAACTGGCTACATCTGTCCAGCTACCAAGCAGTTGTGAATTGGCCTGGTTTTTATTTGCAGAAACAGCAGCTATTCTTCCTGGGGTCCACAAAAAACACAAAACATGATAGACAAGGACAGCCACACACATTTTAAATACAACAATATAAAAACAACACAACTAAAAAAGAATACAAACAATACAACTATAACAGTATGTGTGTGTTAGAGTGTTTGTGTGTGTTTATGTGTGTGTCACTGTTTTTTTAAAGGTAATTTTGCAGTTTGCTTGAGTAGTTGGAGATGGAAGGGAGTTCCCTGCGGTCATCTGTATAATACTATGCAGTGCCGTGATTCTGTTTTGGTCTTCGGGACTGTGAAGAGACCCTTGGTTGCATGTCTTGTGGGGTATGCATGGGTGTCTGAGCTGAATGTTATTTGATTATGCAGACAATCTGGAATTTTCATCACAGTAATATTTCTCATAAAAACTAGAAGTGAAGCAGTTCATCTCTCGTCAACCCTCAACCAAGAAAGACTGGCATGCATGTTGTTTATGTTAGTTCTGTATGTGCAGTTAAGGGCAAGGCGTGCTGCTCTGTTTTGAGCCAGGTTTTAGAGCTCCAATGGATACAGTCCAGTACAGCAGGGTTTCCAGAACTCGGTCCTGGAGCCCCCTTGGGTGCATGTTTTGGTTTTTGCCCTAGCACTACACAGCTGATTCAAATAACCAACTCATCATCAAGCTTTCATTATTTGAATCTGCTGTGTAGTGCTAGGGCAAAAACCAAAACGTGCACCCAGGGGGGCCCCAGGACCGAGTTCTGGAAACCCTGCAGTACAGGACAGACCATATATACATGTAGGCTGTGGAGAGTCATTACTTTAATAAAACAGTGGATTAACATTTTAGGTATACAATAGTATAGCACTGACTCCAGCAAGATTATGGTGGATTTAATTGTATATTATTATAATTTGTGTATTAATGCTATATTATTATATAATATTAATGTACATACATATATAATATTATAAATTATCAAATTGTTTGGCTATAACAGTTGTTAGTACTATAACAACTAAGCTGTACACTGTAGCTGCTAACATCATCATCATCACCATGTAAATACAGTTTTAGCAACATCTAATAAAGAGGGACACACTTGACTGACCTCAAACCTCACTGTTTGAAAACATGTTATTATTAACTGTGTGAGCCAAGTTAGCACATTATGAAAAATATACATAGATACAATTGTGAAATGTTTGATTTTACAGTGGAGAGTTTCCAGAGGGATGTTTTTCTCACTGTCTCTATAGGACAGTCTGTATAGGCTGAAATTAGAATATTTTAAAATAGACATTTGTATCAGTAATTTACATCTGACTATGACAGTGATGGTATTAATGGCACAGTTTTAAACAATAATTTGTTTTAATAAAGCTGTTCAATCGGGAGTTAAGAGCTCAGAAGGTTCATTAATTTTCAAGTCTGCTCTGGCCATGTTCCTCTGCTGCCCTCTAATGTTGTTGTTCTGAACTATAAGTAGAGTGACTGACAATTCAAGGGCCCATCTCAATTCATATGTCCGCAATTCCTTGAATCCTATCTCCTCGCCTCCTTCTCAACTGTATTGGAGGAGGAGATCCAAGTTCCCTCTCCTAAGGCCTTCTCCTCCAATGTGTTTTGAGAAGGTGAGGAGAGATTATGCGAGAAATGTAGGTACAATTAATTGAGCCACGGTCTTGCATGGAAGGTTTAACTTTACAGTTAGATTTTCTTCCACATCATATTATATTCTTCTTCTTTTTTCTGCCCCCCAAACCCTCCTTACCTACGCAACACATCTCATTTTCAGCCTATTTGGACCATGTCTTTTACTTTATCCACTAGGTAGCAATGGAGGGTCAGGCATAAGAATATTTGTACCATGGTATTCTTCATTCTGCCCCTGAATTAATTTACATTACATTTTATTAATTTAGCAGACGCTCTTATCTAGAGCGATTTACAGTAGTGAGTGCATACATTTTTGTATTTTTCGTGTTTGTAATTTTGTTAATTTGTCATCTTACTTTTTAATCACTTTCATGTTACTTTTTTGGGTAACACTTTACTTGACACCCAGCATCATAACACATTATGACACGGTCATAACCATGTCATAATATGTCATAACACTGTCATGACACATACAGTTGAAGTCAGAAGTTTACATACACTTAGGCTGTGTAAGGGATCGGGGGTTGGCTGGGTCTAGACAGAGTCTGACACTTCCCAGATCTACTGAGAGGGGGAGTCATCAGACTCGATCTGGTTCACCTGAGTTCTGAGCACACCTGTCCGTAATTAGGGTAGGATATAAGGTGTGCTCAGAAGTTCAGTCGGTGCGAGGTATTGTTCCTTTGTGACTTGCTAAGCGTTTTGTTCCGAGAGAGAGAGAGAGTTTGTTGTTTTGATTACCCGTGTATCCGACCTGTGCCTTGTTTGACTCCCCGAATTGCTTAATCCTCTGCTTGTCTACCCCAGTGATTACCGTGCTCTGATCCTGTGCCTGTGCCCTCGACTACGACTAGCCCGCTCCTTTGGTACCTCTGCCTGTCTATGCCTTGCCCGGTTTTGACCACAGCCCGCCCGACCACGATTAAGCTATACCCTTGTCTGTACTCTAATAAAGCATCGCTATTCTGCGATTGGATCTTACCACTCTGTCCGAGTATTCATTACAGAATACCTCGCCCTTACCATGGATCCAGCGGAATTACAGAGGCGATGGGAGATACAGGAGAAACGGATGGATGAACTCCACGCTGGTGCGGCTGAAGGCACCACACCGAGCACGGTCAGTCCTCGTCATGCACCTCCGATTTTTCTACCTACAAGGTACGACGGGGAACCTGGCAAATGTCAGGGGTTTCTACTCCAGATGTCCCTGTATCTGTCATATAATCGTACTATGTTTTCCGATGACCGTAGCAGGGTGGATTTCATGATTTCTCTGCTAACGGGAAGAGCACTGGATTGGGCTACTGCGCTTTGGGCAGCTGAGGTCCCCGAGCTGAATGCGGAAGTTCAGTTCAAGAGACTGTTTCAAGAGGTGTTCGACCACCCAATATCTGGGCGTAGTGTGGGAGACCAACTGTGCGAACTTCAGCAGGGCCGTCGCACAGTAGCCGACTACGCTTTAGAGTTCCGTACTATAGCAGCCGGTAGCGTATGGAGCGAGACTGCTTTGCTCACAGTTTTCCGAAGAGGGCTGCGCAAAGACGTACAGACTGAGTTGGCTTGTCGAGGAGATATCACTGCGCTACATGAGTTTATCAAAATAGCCATCGCTATTGATAATCTTATAGTGCAACACAAGGCATCCACTGTTTGGGAGCCCTCGATCACTGGTCCTATGCAATCGACAGAGCGGAGGAGAGAATCTGAGGAGGAACCTATGCAACTGGGACGGTCACCTCTACAAGGGTCGGTGAGACAACAACGTCGGCAAGACGGACTATGCCTGTATTGTGGTCAGTCGGGTCATTTCGTTCGTCAATGTCCGGTACGACCTAACCGTATCCCAGGGTATCGCCTCGGAACTGCCAAACCGGTGAGTGAGACTCCCGTTTTGAACATTACATCTAAACAATTGTATGTACCTGTTACCTTATCTGTCGGAGAGAAAGTGCGCAGGTTGGAAGGACTTATTGATTACGGAGCGGCGGCCAGCTTTCTGGATATGGGTCTTGCTGAGGAGTTGGGAGTTCAACTTATCCCAATTCAACCTCCCCTGCGAGTCAACATGCTAGACGGTGAGCCCATGGGCACTGGGTTCATTACGCACCGTACCGGGGAAATCAAGTTACAAGTGGGCTGAGAACATCATTCTGTTCGTCATCTCCGCTCCACGGGAGCCGCTAGTCCTCGGCCACCCCTGGCTCGTTACCCATGATCCGGTCATCTCCTGGAAGTCTGGCGATATCACGGCTTGGAGTGAGGTATGTAGGGCTGAGTGCCTCATTTTACCTTGCAAAACGTCTACTGTGGAGGATGCGAAGGGTGCGGTGTCTACTGTTGTTCCTACAGAGTACCAGGATTACGCGCAGGTGTTCTCCAAGGAGAGGGCTACCGTGTTACCACCGCATCGGGCCTGGGATTGTGCAATTGATCTGCTATCCGGGGCTACACCTCCTCGCGGACGAATCTACCCTTTGTCACAGCCGAACGGGAATCAATGAGCAAGTATATTGATGAGGCACTTCAGCAAGGGGCCATTCGCCCATCTACGTCTCCCGCGGCATCCAGTTTTTTTCTTTGTTAAGAAAAAGGATGGCGGACTGCGTCCTTGTATAGACTATCGAGGTTTGAACGATATCACCATTAAAAATCGTTACCCCCTTCCTTTGATTCCAGCAGCCCTCGAGCAGGTGGGGCAGGCCTCCATCTACAGTAAACTGGACCTCAGGAGTGCGTACAATCTGGTGCGCATTAGAGAGGGGGATGAATGGAAGACCGCCTTCATCACCCATCGAGGACATTATGAATATTGTGTCATGCCCTATGGACTTACTAACGCGCCCTCTGTGTTCCAGGCGTTCATGAATGACATTTTTAGGGACTTGATTGATCGCTTCGTCATAGTGTACATTGATGACATCCTAATCTACTCTAACTCTCTGAGAGAACATGTGTCCCATGTACGACAGGTTCTGGACCGACTCCGCCAACACTCTCTGTTCGTGAAGGCCAAGAAGAGTGAGTTCCATGTCACGACGATTTCCTTCCTTGGGGCCATACTCACTCCTGACGGGGTAAGACTGGATGAATCCAAGGTACAAGCTGTACAAGACTGGCCTCAACCCCAGACGGTGAAAGAGCTTCAGAGGTTCTTGGGGTTTGCCAATTACTATAGACGGTTCGTGCGTAATTTCAGCACCACCGCAGCTCCCCTGTCGGCGATGACCAGCCACAAGGGGCGTGGTCTGAAATGGACGGAGGGGGCAGTGCGGGCTTTTGAGACATTGAAACAACGATTTACCACTGTCCCCATTTTATGTCAGCCGGATCCTACCTTGCCGTTCATCGTGGAGGTGGACGCCTCGGAGGTTGGAGTTGGAGCCGTGCTATCCCATCGCCAAGGTGAGCCTCCCAAATCACGACCCTGTGCTTTTTTTTTTCGAAGAAGCTGAATCCGGCCAAGCAAAACTACGACGTGGGAAATCGTGAATTACTGGCGGTGAAGTTAGCGCTGGAGGAGTGGAGACATTGGCTGGAGGGAGCAGCTCATCCGTTCCAAGTGCTCACGGACCACCGCAATCTGGAGTATCTTCACAGTGCTAAACGGCTGAACTCCCGACAGGCAAGGTGGTCTTTGTTCTTCAACCGTTTCCAATTCACTGTTTTTTATATGCCCGGGTCCAAGAATTGTAAGGCGGACGCGCTTTCCCGACGGTTCGAGCGCGCTGACAGACCGGTTGAACCAGAACCTATCCTCCCCATGAGTTGCCGTGCTGGTCCTGTGAGGTGGGCTATCGATGACACAATTCAGGAGAGCCTACAAGCGGAACCAGCCCCTCCAGAAACCCCGGTGTCGAAGGTGTTTGTACCAGCTCCGCTTCGACCTCAACTGATGGAATGGTGCCACACGTCGCTAGGGTCTGGTCATCCCGGAATCACTCGAACTACACGACTCATCAGTCGAAAATACTGGTGGGATTCCCTCACAGATGACGTCAGAGACTACGTCTTATCCTGCCCGGTATGTGCTCAGTCCAAGGCGCCTCGAACACTACCGGAGGGTAAGCTGATGCCATTGCCAACTCCTCAACGACCCTGGTCGCACATTGCGATGGACTTTGTTACCGACCTACCAATTATCAGAGGGCCATACTGTAATTCTCGTGGTCATCGATCGATTCTCAAAGATGTGTCGGTTAGTACCCATGACCCGTTTACCTAACGCCACTCAGATGGCGGAGACTATGTTTAACCAGGTGTTCCGGCAGTTTGGTGTTCCAGAGGATATTGTTTCCGACCGGGGACCCCAGTTCGTATCCCGGGTTTGGAAGGCCTTCTGCGAACGCTTGGGCATCTCGGTGAGCCTCACCTCCGGGTATCATCCCCAGGCCAATGGGCAGACAGAACAGCTCAACCAGGAAATTGGGAAGTATCTACGGCAACAATGTTCGCGGCAGCCGCAAGAGTGGAGCCGATTCCTTCCTTGGGTAGAGTATGCTCAGAACTCACTCGTTCACACCTCCCTACGTCCTAACGCCCTTTCAGTGTGTTCTAGGGTATCAACCACCCCTGTTTCCGTGGGATACCGCACCCGGGATGGTACCGGCGGTGGACGAGTGGTTCCGTCGGAGTGCGCAGGTCTGGGAGACGGCCCATCAACATCTCAGTCAAGCCTCACAGCAGCAAAAAGACCTATGCCGACCGACGCCGGAGACCTACTCCCACTTATCAACCCGGGCAACGAGTGTGGCTGTCTACCCGAGACCTGCGGTTCCGACGGAGCTGCAAGAAGCTCCAACCCAGGTACATTGGTCCCTTCAAAGTACAGAGACGTATTAACCCTGTCACCTACCGTCTGTTACTCCCTCGACACTACAGGATAAACCCTACGTTCCACGTCTCCCTGCTGAAACCTGTTCATTATAGCCCGATGTATCCACCAATCGCTCAACAACCTACTACACCACCTTTGGAGGATGAACAGGACACCACCTATACAGTCCACGAGATACTGGAGTCAAGACGGAGACGATGGGGCATCGAATATCTCGTGGACTGGGAGGGATATGGACCGGAGGAACGGTCCTGGGTTCCTGCTAAGGACATACTAGACCCCGCTCTCAAGGCCACTTTCCACGCTGAACACCCAGATCATCCCGGACCCCGACCCAGAGGAAGACCACCCGGTAGAGGTAGAAGACCGTCAGGAGCCGGCCCTGGGGAGGGGGATACTGTAAGGGATCGGGGGTTAGCTGGGTCTAGACAGAGTCTGACACTTCCCCGATCTACTGAGAGGGGGAGTCATCAGACTCGATCTGGTTCACCTGAGTTCTGAGCACACCTGTCCGTAATTAGGGTAGGATATAAGGTGTGCTCAGAAGTTCAGTCGGTGCGAGGTATTGTTCCTTTGTGACTTGTTCCTTTGTTGTTTTGATTACCCGTGTATCCGACCTGTGCCTTGTTTGACTCCCCGAATTGCTTAATCCTCTGCTTGTCTACCCCAGTGATTACCGTGCTCTGATCCTGTGCCTGTGCCCTCGACTACGACTAGCCCGCTCCTTTGGTACCTCTGCCTGTCTATGCCTTGCCCGGTTTTGACCACAGCCCGCCCGACCACGATTAAGCTATACCCTTGTCTGTACTCTAATAAAGCATCGCTATTCTGCGATTGGATCTTACCACTCTGTCCGAGTATTCATTACAGGCTGGAGTCATTAAAACTATTTTTTCAACCACTCCACAAATTTCTTGTTAACAAACTATAGTTTTGGCAAGTCGGTTAGGACATCTACTTTGTGCATGACACAAGTAATTTTTCCAACAATTGTTTACAGACAGATTATTTCACTTATAATTCACTGTATCACAATTCCAGTGGGTCAGAAGTTTACATACACTAAGTTGACTGTGCCTTTAAACAGCTTGGAAAATTCCAGAAAATCATGGCTTTAGAAGCTTCTGATAGGCTAATTGACATCATTTGAGTCAATTGAAGGTGTACCTGTGGATGTATTTCAAGGCCTACCTTCAAACTCAGTGCCTCTTTGCTTGACATCATGGGAAAATCAAAAGAAATCAGCCAAGACCTCAGAAAAACAATTGTAGACCTCCACAAGTCTAGTTCATCCTTGGGAGCAATTTCCAAACGCCTGAAGGTACCGCGTTCATCTGTACAAACAATAGTACGCAAGTATAAACACCATGGGTTCACGCAGCCGTCATACCGCTCAGGAAGGAGACGCGTTCTGTCTCCTAGAGATGAATGTACTTTGGTGCGGAAAGTGCAAATCAATCCCAGAACAACAGCAAATGACCTTGTGAAGATGCTGGAGGAAACAGGTACAAAAGTATCTATATCCACAGTAAAACAAGTCCTATATCGACATAACCTGAAAGGCTGCTCAGCAAGGAAGTGCTCCAAAACCACCATAAAAAAGCCAGTCTACAGTTTGTAACTGCACATGGGCACAAAGATCTTACTTTTTGGAGAAATGTCCTCTGGTCTGATGAAACAAAAATAGAACTGTTTGGCCGTAATGACCATTGTTATGTTTGGAGGAAAAAGGGGTTGGCTTGCAAGCCGAAGAACACCATCCCAACCGTGAAGCACAGGGGTGGCAGCATCATACTGTGGGGGTGCTTTGCTGCAGGAGGGACTGGTGCACTTCACAAAATAGATGGCATCATGAGGAAGGAAAATTATGTGGATATATTGAAGCAACATCTCAAGACATCAGTCAGGAAGTTAAAGCTTGGTCGCAAATGGGTCTTCCAAATGGACAATGACCCCAAGAGTACTTCCAAAGTTGTGCCAAAATGGATTAAGGACAACAAAGTCAAGGTATTGGAGTGGCCATCACAAAGCCCTGACCTCAATCCTATAGAAAATGTGTGGGCAGAACTGAAAAAGCGTGTGCGAGCAAGGAGGCCTACAAACCTGACTCAGTTACACCAGCTCTGTCAGGAGGAATGGGCCAAAATTCACCCAATTTATTGTGGGAAGCTTGTGGAAGGCTACCCGAAACGTTTGGGCGGCAGGTAGCTTAGTGGTTAAGAGCGTTGTGCCAGTAACCGAAAGGTTGCTGGTTCTAATCCCCGAGCTGACTAGGTGAAAAATCTGTCGATGTGCCCTTAAGCAAGGCACTTAACCCTAATTGCTCCTGTAAGTCGCTCCGGATAAGAGCGTCTGCTAAATGACTTAAATGTAAATGTTTGACCCAAGTTAAACAATTTAAAGGCAATGCTACCAAATACTAATTGAGTGTATGTAAACTTCTGACCCACTGGGAATGTGACGGAATAAATAAAAGCTGAAATAAATCATTCTCTCTACTATTATTCTGACATTTCACATTCTTAAAATAAAGTGGTGATCCTAACTGACCTAAGGCAGGGAATGTTTACTAGGATTATATGTCAGGAATTGTGAAAAACTGAGTTTAAATGTATTTGGCAAAGGTGTATGTAAACTTCCAACTTCAACTGTATGCCTCTGTCACGACTTCCGCCGAAGCTGCCTCCTCTCCTTGTTCGGGCAGGCTTCGGTGTTCGTCGTTACCGGCATTCTAGCCACTGCCGCTCCTCATCTCATCATTCCATTTGTTTTGTCTTGTTTTCACACACACCTGGTTCATATCCCCTCATCAGTGTCTGTATAAGTATTCCCTCTGCTCCCCATGTCTTTGTGTGTTATTGTTTCCATGTGGAGGTGTCGATAGCTCGGTGGAGCATATTGTACTTTATTGCCGGGATATTCACCCGTGTCTTTTGTTTTTCTGAGTGCGCCGTTAAGTCGCACTATAGTTGTTTTACGCATTACTGCGAACCGCTGTATTGGCCATGTCATTATATGTCATAACAGCTGACACTGTCATGACCGATATATTTACACCTGTTGTGACCTATATATCATTTATTTGTGGCTGGTTATGACACGTACAGTAGATAAGAGTGTCAAAACCCACATTTATTCAAATGTGGTTTATCCCTGCAAATAAGTTTCCTTTCGTTTGGAAGTTTAGTTCTTAAGTCGTTTGATGTTGTTGTAATGAATTATTTTGTCATGTTTTTTTTTCCATCATATTTTAAATAACTGTCATTGTCACGGTTTCGGCCGAGGCTGCTCCTCCTCCTGGTTCGGGCAGGCTTCGGCGGTCGTCGTCCCCGGAGTACTAGCTGCCACCGATCGATGTTTCATGTTCGTTTGGTTTTGTCTTTATGTTGTACACCTGTGTCTTGTTAGTCCTCGTTAGTGTCCTATTTAGTTCTCGTTGGTTGTGTTTGCCTTTGTGTGTGATTGCTCATCTGTTTTCGTGTTGGAGCTACGTACTTCCCTCCAGTGTTTTGGAGAGGGTTTTCGCACATGTTAGTGCGCCGTTTGTTTGACGCCTGTGTGCGCCGTGATTTCGCCTTCGGGCTTATTGTGCTTATTTTCTACGTGATTATTGCACTAAAGTCTTTTGGACTGAGCTTCTGCGTCCTGCGCTTGATTCATGCACCACACCCACCTTCAGCACCCCTTGACAGTCATTAAGCATTATGACCATTCTATGTCACTTTACTTGGACTAAGACAATACACTTTATGACACTGTCAAGAAGCATTATGATAATCATAATCATATAAGTCAGATAGGCCTATCAGGTACATGCCCTTATGTCAGTCATCCATCATCAGTCAATAGGGTGTTTTGTCCTGCTCCCGAAATCTGCTTCTGCATTCATCCCAGTCATCAGCAACAGAGTATTGGGGTAGGCGCATGTCTGACATCAATTTGTTATCAATTACAATTATAATTGAATATGGTCAATTTCAGAAAATATTATATACTGTAACATAAACATACTGTTGACAAGTAGGCTATGGTGTAATGGAATGTTTTCCTTGTGTGGTAGGTTTTGTGGGTTTTGACACTTCAGAAAGTATTCATACCCTTTGACTTATTACACTTTTGGTTGTGGTACAGCCTGAATTCAAAATTGATTAAATAAATGTTTTTCTGTCATCCATCTACACAGAAGAGCTCCAGTCAGTTTTAGAATGGGGTAACTGGTGCTAAATATCTCAAAAACGAAAAGCATCATTTTAGGGGCAAATCACTCGCTCAACGCTAAACCTCATTTAGGTCTATTATTGAATAATGTGGCGATTGAGCAACTTGAGGAGAATAAACTGCTGGGTGTAACCCTAGATACCAAGCTGTCATGGTCAAAACATATAGATTCAATGGTTTCTAAAATGGGAAGAGGTCTGTCCATGATAGGGCGTTGCTCCACCTTCTTGACATCTCAGTCGACCAGATAGGTCCTACAGGCCCTAGTTTTGTCGCACCTGGACTACTGCCCAGCTGTGTGGTCATGTGCGGCAAAGAGGGACATAGGTAAATTGCAGTTGATCCAGAACAAAGCAGCACGTATCGCACTTAGATGTACACTGAGGGCAAGTGTCAGTAACATGCATGTCAATCTCTCCTGGCTCAAAGTTGAGGAGAGATTGAATGCATCACTATTAGTCTTTGTGCGAGGTATTGATGTGTTGAAGGTACCGAACTGTCTGTTCAAGAAGTTGGCACACAGTTCGGACACTCATTGGTACAACACAAAACATGCAACCAGAGGTCTCTTCACAGTCCCCAGGTCCAGAACAGAGGCTGGGAAACGCACAGTATTAAATAGAGCCATGACTACATGGAACTCTCTGCCACACCAGGTAACTCAAGCTAACAATAAAACCAGATAAAAAAATTACAAAAACGATAAAGGAACACCTTACTGCACAAAGGGGACTGTGAAGAGACACATTATTTATTGTATTGTAATTTGCACTGTCTTATGTATTAGACCTAGATATTGTGTGTATGTACTGTTATGTCGGCTATGTGTGATGATTTACATTTATGTAGTTCAGTCCTTGACTAATAATGTTCTGTACTAATAATTGCAAATGTATTGAAATAATGAAATACAGAAATATCTTATTTACATACTGTAAGTATTCACACCCCTGAGTCAATACTTTGTAGAAGCAACATTGGCAGCAATTACAGCTGTGTCTTTCTGGGTGAGTCTCTAAGAGCTTTCCACAACTGGATTGTGCAACATTTGCCCATTATTATTTTCAAAATTCTTCAAGCTCTGTGAAATTGGTTGTTGATCATTGCTAGACAACCATTTTCAAGTCTTGCCATAGATTTTCAAGTAGATTTAAGTCAAAACTGTAACTCGGCCAATCAGGAATATTCACTGTCTTCTTGGTAAGCAACTCCAGTGTAGAATTGGCCATGTGTTTTAGGTTATTGTCCTGCTGAAAGGTGAATTCATCTCCCACTGTCTGGTTGAAAGTAGACTGAACCAGGTTTTCCTCTAGGACTTTGCCTGTGCTTAGCTCCATTCCGTTTCTTTTTTATCCTGAAAAACTCCCCAGTCCTGAATGATTACAAGCATACCCATAACATGATGCAGCCACCACTATGCTTGAAAATATGGACAGTGGTACTCAGTGATGTGATGTATTGGATTTGCCCCAAACATAACACTTTGTATTCAGTGTATAAAGTTAATTTCTTTGCTACCTTTTAATATATATATTTTTTATATATACAGTGAGGGAAAAAAGTATTTGATCCCCTGCTGATTTTGTACGTTTGCCCACTGACAAAGACATGATCAGTCTATAATTTTAATGGTAGGTTTATTTGAACAGTGAGTGACAGAATAACAACAACAAAATCCAGAAAAACGCATGTCAGAAATGTTATAAATTCATTTGCATTTTAATGAGGGAAATAAGTATTTGACCCCTCTGCAAAACATGACTTAGTACTTGGTGGCAAAACCCTTGTTGGCAATCACAGAGGTCAGACGTTTCTTGTAGTTGGCCACCAGGTTTGCACACATCTCAGGAGGGATTTTGTCCCACTCCTCTTTGCAGATCTTCTCCAAGTCATTAAGGTTTCAAGCCTGACGTTTGGCAACTCGAACCTTCAGCTCCCTCCACAGATTTTCTATGGGATTAAGGTCTGGAGACTGGCTAGGCCACTCCAGGACCTTAATGTGCTTCTTCTTGAGCCACTCCTTTGTTGCCTTGGCTGTGTGTTATGGGTCATTGTCATGCTGTAATACCCATCCACAACCCATTTTCAATGCCCTGGCTGAGGGAAGGAGGTTCTCACCCAAGATTTGATGGTACATGGCGCCGTCCATCGTCCCTTTGATGCGGTGAAGTTGTCCTGTCCCCTTAGCAGAAAAACACCCCCAAAGCATAATGTTTCCACCTCCATGTTTGACGGTGGGGATGGTGTTCTTGGGGTCATAGGCAGCATTCCTCCTCCTCCAAACACGGCGAGTTGAGTTGACGCCAAAGAGCATTTTGGTCTCATCATTTTGGTCTCATCTGACCACAACACTTTCACCCAGTTCTCCTCTGAATCATTCAGATTTTCATTGGCAAACTTCAGACGGGCATGTATATGTGCTTTCTTGAGCAGGGGGACCTTGCGGGCGCTGCAGAATTTCAGTCCTTCACGGCGTAGTGTGTTACCAGTTGCTTTCTTGGTGACTATGGTCCCAGCTGCTTTGAGATCATTGACAAGATCCTCCGTGTAGTTCTGGGCTGATTCCTCACCGTTCTCATGATCGTTGCAACTCCACGAGGTGAGATCTTGCATGGAGCCCCAGGCCGAGGGAGATTGACAGTTAGTTTTTGTTTCTTCCATTTGCGAATAATCGCACCAACTGTTGTCACCTTCTCACCAAGTTGCTTGGCGATGGTCTTGTAGCCCATTCCAGCCTTGTGTAGGTCTACAATCTTGTCCCTGACATCCTTGGAGAGCTCTTTGGTCTTGGCCATGGTGGAGAGTTTGGAATCTGATTGATTGATTGCTTCTGTGGACAGGTGTCTTTTATACAGGTAACAAGCTGAGATTAGGAGCACTCCCTTTAAGAGTGTGCTCCTAATCTCAGCTCGTTACCTGTATAAAAGACAACTGGGAGCCAGAAATCTTTCTGATTGAGAGGGGGTCAAATACTTATTTCCCTCATTAAAATGCAAATCAATTTATAACATTTTTGACAAGTGTTTTTCTGGATTATTTTGTTGTTATTCTGTCTCTCACTGTTCAAATAAACCTACCATTAAAATGATAGACTGATCATTTCTTTGTCAGTGGGCAAATGTACAAAATCAGCAGGGGATCAAATACTTTTTTCCCTCACTGTATGGGACAGCTGGAGCTAGAATTTGAATACTGAAACAATGTTGCAAATGTCGGAGCGACAGAAAGCAAGGTTTATACAAATCTCTGCTGTTGAAAACTAAATGTTAGTCTAAAATAAATGTGCGATAATGTTTAGATGACTGTATATAGTTAGGGGGTAGATCAGCTTTAATATTGCAGATAGATTGTGGCTTCCATCAATGTAATTGTCTGCATCATTTCACATCCCCCATATATTGCTTTTTTAAATACATACACTACCAGTCAAAAGTTTGGACACACCTACTCATTCAAGGGTTTTTCTTTATTTTTACGATTTTTTACATTGTAGAATAATAGTGAAGACATCAAAACTATGAAACAACACATATGGAATTATGGCTCTCCCGAGTGGGGCAGTGGTCTAAGGCACTGCATCATCCTGGTTTGAATCCAGGCTCTGTCGTAGCTGGCTGTGACCGGGAGACCCATGGGGCGGCGCACAATTGGTCCAGGGTAGGGGAGGGAATGGCCGGCAGGGATGTAGCTCAGTTGGTAGAGCATGGCGTTTGCAATGCCAGGGTTGTGGGTTCGATTCCCACGGGGGGCCAGTATGAATAAAATAATAATGTATGCGCTCACTAACTGTAAGTCGCTCTGGATAACAGCGTCTGCTAAATGACTAAAATGTAAATGTAGTAACCAAAAAAGTGTTAAACAAATTAAAATAGATTTTATATTTGAGATTCTTCAAATAGCCACCCTTTGCCTTGATGACAGCTTTGCACACTCTTGGCATTAGTTTTGCGTAGAGCAGACATTTCCATATATTTTTGTTAGCTGCATGTGTGCATGTGTGACATAACTCCACCAGTCCTATTTATGGATATAATTTACATTTTACATGAGAGGTTGTAATCTGAATAAAGGGGAAAAGGCCATTCTTGAACATGGGGTGAGACATTCTTATTAATCTGCTAGACAACCAGTTCGGATTTAAGTCTAACTTTTGTATAACTGAAGCCTTTAGTGAGAGGTCTAATGCTTTAATATTTAATAATTTCTACCCTCTGAATCCATATTCATTATATAAATAGGCCCGTTTAATTTTGTCTGGCTTGCCGTTCCAAATAAAATGTGATATTTTTTGCTCATATAATTTAAAAAACAAGTCGCTGGGTGTAGGCAAGGCCATAAGCAAATAGGTAAACTGGGATATGACTAAAGAGTTAATCAGGGTGATTTTTCCACAAATAGACAGGTATTTTCCTTTCCACGGTAGCAAGATCTTATCTATTTTTGCTAATTTTCTATTAAAATGTATTGTAATGAGATCACTTATTTCTTTCGGGATATGAATACCGAGTATGTCCACCATTTTATTGGCAAACTACAGTCGTGGTCAAAGGTTTTGAGAATGACACAAATACTAATTTTCACAAAGTCTGCTGCCTCAGTTTTGATGATGGCAATTTGCATATACTCCAGAATGTCATGAACAGTGATCAGATGAATTGCAATTAATTACAAAGTCCCTCCTTGCCATGAAAATGAACTTAATCCCCCAAAAAACATTTGCTGCCATCATGTCAGTGATTCTCTCATTAACACAGGTGAGAGTGTTGACGAGGACAAGGCTGGAGATCACTCTGTCATGCTGATTGAGTTAGAATAACAGACTGGAAGCTTTAAAAGGAGGGTGGTGCTTGAAATCATTGTTCTTCCTCTGTTAACCATGGTTACCTGCAAGGAAACACGTGCCGTCATCATTGCTTTGCACAAAAATGGCTTCACAGGCAAGGATATTGCTGCTAGTAAGATTGCACCGAAATCAAACATTTATCGGATCATCAAGAACTTCAAGGAGAGAGGTTCAATTGTTGTGAAGAATGTGTCAGGGTGCCCAAGAAAGTCCAGCAAGCGTCAGGACCGTCTCCTAAAGTTTATTCAGCTGCGGGATCGGGGCACCACCAGTGCAGAGCTTGCTCAGGAATGGCAGCAGGCAGGTGTGAGTGCATCTGCACGCACAGTGAGACGAAGACTTTTGGAGGATGGCCTGGTGTCAAGAAGGGCAGCAAAGAAGCCACTTCTCTCCAGGAAAAACATCAGGGACAGACTGATATTCTGCAAAAGGTACAGGGATTGGACTGCTGAGGACTGGGGTAAAGTCATTTTCTCTGATGAATCCCCTTTCCGATTGTTTGGGGCATCCGGAAAAAAGCTTGTCCGGAGAAGACAAGGTGAGCGCTACTGTCAGTCCTGTGTCATGCCAACAGTAAAGCATCCTGAGACCATTCATGTGTGGGGTTGCTTCTCAGCCAAGGGAGTGGGCTCACTCACAATTTTGCCTAAGAACACAGCCATGAATAAAGAATGGTACCAACACATCCTCCGAGAGCAACTTCTCCCAACCATCCAAGAACAGTTTGGTGACGAACAATGCCTTTTCCAGCATGATGGAGCACCCTGCCATAATGTGGCAGGTAGCTTAGTGGTTAAGAGCGTAGTGCCAGTAACCTGAAAGGTTGCTGGTTCTAATCCCCGAGCTGACTAGATGAAAAATCTGTAGATGTGCCCTTGAGCAATGTGCCCTGTAAGTTGCTCTGGATAAGAGCGTCTGCTAAATGACTAAAATGTAAAATAACTAAGTGGCTCGGAAAACAAAATATCCACATTTTGGCCAGGAAACTCCCCAGACCTTAATCCCATTGAGAACTTGTGGTCGATCCTCAAGAGGCGGGTGGACAAACAAAAACCCACAAACTCCATGTGATGATGTGGGGGTGACAGTGTCAGTGATTTATTTAGAATTCAAGGCACACTTAACCAGCATGGCAAGCACAGCATTCTGCAGCGATATGCCATCCCATCTGGTTTGCGCTTCGTGGGACTATCATTTGTTTTACAACAGGACAATGACCCAACACACCTCCAGGCTGTGTAAGGGCTATTTGACCAAGAAGGAGAGTGATGGAGTGCTGCATCAGATGACCTGGCCTCCACAATCACCCGACCTCAACCCAATTGAGAAGGTTTGGGATGAGTTGGACCGCAGAGTGAAGGAAAAGCAGCCAACAAGTGCTCAGCATATGTGGGAACTCCTTCAAGACTGTTGGAAAAGCATTCCAGATGAAGCTGGTTGAGAGAATACCAAGAGTGTGCAAAGCTGTTATCAAGGCTAAGGGTGGCTATTTTGAAGAATCTAAAATTTATTTTGATTAACACGTTTTTGGTTACTACATGGTTCCAAATGTGTTATTTCATAGTTTTTACATTTACGTCATTTAGCAGACGCTCTTATCCAGAGCGACTTACAGTTAGTGAGTGCATAATTATTTTTATTTTTTCATACTGGCCCCCCATGGGAATCAAACCCACAACCCTGGCGTTGCAAGCACCGTGCCCTACCAACTGAGCTACACGGGGGGTTGATGTCATCACTATTATTCTACAATGCTATAAATTGTGAAAATAAAAAAAAACCTTGAATGAGTAGGTGTGTCCAAACGTTTTACTGGTACTGTACATACTGTCATCTGTCAGAGGTACAACAGATACCAAAAACAGGAAAGTTCACAGGTCCACAACTCTTACCTTTAGCCAGCAGATGTCAGCAAGAGAGCTGCTGTATGGAGAAAACAAACGAATGAATGAATCAATCAATAAATGAACAAATAAATTAATAAATGAATGAATCAATCAATAAATCAATCAATTAATCAATGTATCAATCAATACATTAATTAATAAATGATTGATTCTTGTTATTCATCCATTTAAAATGATTGAAGACTACATCTAAATGCACCATGAGCTTAGCTTAGTAGCTGTCTAACCCCATCAGAACCCCAAAAGCTTGTTTACTCCATTGTTTGTAAACAATGTAATTGTAAACAAACACTTTATAGCTTTCATTTCATGGATTACATCCTTGGTCAATTAGCAGGCACTTATCCAGAGTGATTTACAGTCAGTGCATTCAAATAAGTTAAGTTAAACGTTCCTCAATAAAGCAGCTATCAGCTAAATCAGTGCTAGTAAGAAAAGACAAGTGTGAGTGCAAAACATTTAGGGGGTGGTAGTGTGTTCAACCAAGGTGCTCTTTGAAGAGAGAGCTTTCAGACCTTTTCGGATCCCCTTGCAACCCAATAGGCAAGCACCAGGGTATTGAACTGGATGCAAGCTTCTACTGCGAGTCAGTGGAGAGTGTGAAGGAGGTGGGTGACGTGGGAGAACTTCCGAAGGTTGAACACCAGACGGGCTATCTAGCAACATTTGTGGTGGGGTGGTGGCTTTATTGTTTTTCGAATCGCAGATTGCAACTTTAAATATGTATCAACCATATAAATGATGTTTGACAGTGGTTATAACCATGTTTGTAAAATAATAATTCAATAAATATGAGTAAAACCATGTGATTCTAGAGAGTAAAATCAATACCCTCTTGTTCTTTGTAGTTGTATAGGACAATATCAACCAAGTACACTGAATACACAGAAAGAGGCCAACCATTGGGTTCTGTTGACCTTTGATAACAACCTTTGCCAGTCGTCTGGCGAACACAGATGACAGTGTTCAACCTCAGTTGGTTACCTGAGTAGCCATATCAATAACTGTCCCATGGTGGGGTGTGCCTATTAGCATGGTGAGCAAGGCTAGGGAAATCACTGATGGATGACTTAGAGCAGGGGTGTTAAACTCATTCCACGGAGGGCCGAGTGTCTGCGGGCTTTAGGTTTTTCCTGTCAATTAAGACCTTTACATCTAGTGAGGGGAGTTCCTTACTAATTAGTGACCTTAATTAATCAATCAAGTACAAGGGTGGAGCAAAAACTCGCAGACACTCGGCCCTCCGTGGAATGAGTTTGACACGTGACTTAGAGGTGAAGTTTCCCATAGGTACAGACCTAGGATCAGTTTCTCCTCCCCCAATCCTAACCTTAACCATTAGTGGGGGAAATGAAAAACTGACACAAGATCAGTGTCTAGAGGCAACTTCACCTTACACCCCACAGAAGCGGCAGCCATTTTGTTCCACCTGTGGAACTGGAAAGAAGCTTTGTATTTCAGGTCTCTAAAGACCCCTGGATAGAGGAGAGGCCACTGGACGAAGGTAGCAGTTGGTTGAGCTGGAGGTAGAGGGCAGCTGGAAGAGGGACGGGAGTCGGAAATGGCTGCGAGTAGTGTGGACGAAATGGAGGAAATGGAGAAAAAGTTGGTGAAGCAACAGCTGTGCTGGAATGCGAACAATATGGGTGCTACTTCGAGAACACAAACTCTCGCATCTTTTACAGCAAAGGGCAAGGGAGTCCGGGGGATGACTGGAGCAGCAATGGCGGAAGCGAAAGTATTGTGCGATTCTCTTGGCGCGAGTACAGTTGGTGAGAATTAGTGGAGTGAAAAGGGCTAATGTTGGAAATGAACAGCAGTTTATGGTTGGAGTGCGATCCACGAGCAAGGCTTTTCTTTGGGGTGACCCGTTTGCGGTCTCGAAGATGGTGAAGGACGAATTGGGTTTTGTGGAATCGGTCAGAGTGACCAGGAGCGGTATGATGCTGATTTTGTGTGTGTCAAAAGCGCAAAAGGAGAAAGCTCTGTGGCTCAAAAAGATGTCGACGTATGACGTGGAAAGCTGTGATTTTCAGAGTAGGGCACCGGTTAAAGGTGTCATCTCTGGTGTCACATTGGACATAGACTCTGTGTGGATTAGGGATAACATTCCAGGAGTGGTAGACGCACGTTGCTTGAATCGGACGATAGACGGAAAGAAGGAGCAAAGCCTATCGGTTTTACTGTCGTTTGATTAAGTGGTTCTCCCAACTTATGTAAATATTGGGTATGTGAGATATGAGGTGATATCGTATGTACTGCAGTGTAACAATTGTAAAAAGTTTGGACACGTGGCAAGTGTTTGTCGAAGGAATAAATATGTAATAGTTGAAGAGTCAGATGAAGCATGTTGTTGTAATTGTGATTGGAATCACGTTCCTGAGTTCCCGGAGTGTCCTGTACAGATAAAGGAGGTCGCAGTAGCTAAGATCAGGGCCATCCAGCAGGTCTTCTTTGTGGAGTCAGTGAAAATAGCTGAATGAGTGAGTAGAGAGGAGATGGTAGTGGATGTCCCACAGTCTGCAGTGAATGCCACGCAGGAGAAGGATCCTGAAACACTAATAGTGAAGAAGGTGGACTTTGTTGCGTTTATAGCGCAAGTGATAAATTGCACTAATCAAACTAATAAAAAATCTAAGAAGCTAGACATCATTGTGAAGGCGGCAAATAGATTTCTGGATCTCCAGGACATTACAGCCGAAATGTTACAGGGAGTACTGAATGAAGAGGTCCCCCCTCCAAGGTTTATTTTATTTATTTCACCTTTATTTAACCAGTTAAGCCAGTTGAGAACAAGTTCTCATTTACAACTGCGACCTGGCCAAGATAAAGCAAAGCAGTGCGATAAAAACAACAACACAGAGTTACATATGGGGTAAAACAAAACATAAAGTCAAAAATACAACAGAAAATATATATACAGTGTGTGCAAATGTAGCAAGTTATGGAGGTAAGGCAATAAATAGGCTATAGTGCAAAATAATTTCAATTAATATTAACACTGGAATGATAGATGTGCAAGAGATGATGTGCAAATAGAGATACTGGGGTGCAAATGAGAAAAATAAATAACAATATGGGGATGAGGTAGTTGGGTGGGCTAATTTCAGATGGGCTGTGTACAGGTGCAGTGATCGGTAAGGTGCTCTGACAACTGATGCTTAAAGTTAATGAGGGAGATAAGAGTCTCCAGCTTCAGAGATTTTTGCAATTCGTTCCAGTCATTGGCAGCAGAGAACTGGAAGGAATGGCGGCCAAAGGAGGTGTTGGCTTTGGGGATGACCAGTGAGATATACCTGCTGGAGTGCATACTACGGGTGGGTGTTGCTATGGTGACCAATGAGCTAAGATAAGGCGGGATTTGCCTAGCAGTGATTTATAGATGGCCTGGAGCCAGTGGGTTTGGCGACGAATATGTAGTGAGGACCAACCAACAAGAGCGTACAGGTCACAGTGGTGGGTAGTATATGGGGCTTTAGTGACAAAACGGATGGCACTGTGATAGACTACATCCAATTTGCTGAGTAGTGTGTTGGAGGCTATTTTGTAAATGACATCGCCGAAGTCAAGGATCGATAGGATAGTCAGTTTTACGAGGGCATGTTTGGCAGCATGAGTGAAGGAGGCTTTGTTGCAAAATAGGAAGCCGATTCTAGATTTAACTTTGGATTGGAGATTCTTGATGTGAGTCTGGAAGGAGAGTTTACAGTCTAACCAGACACCTAGGTATTTGTAGTTGTCCACATACTCTAGGTCAGACCCATCGAGAGTAGTGATTCTAGTCGGGTGGGCGGGTGCCAGCAGCGTTCGATTGAAGAGCATGCATTTAGTTTTACTAGTGTTTAAGAAGAGTTGGAGACTACTGAAGGAGTGTTGTATGGCATTGAAGCTCGTTTGGAGCTTCCTGAGCCTGTGTAGGGATCTGAATAGTGCCGTTTTTGTTTTTGTTTGAAATTCAGGATAGTAGCATGAATTTGGTTAGTGTTTTTTTTGTTGTTGTTGTAATTTGTATGAATTTGTTCATTCAAACATATTTCGTTTTTGGGAAATGTCTTACTACGCCGTACAGTAGGTGGCGGCAATACACCTTATGAGTGTAGTCTGCCAGTAAACCTCAAAGAAGAAGAAGAGGCAAACGCTGACCGAGACGACAGCAGACAGACACACCGAGACATCAGTCTACAGACCAGAGGACCAAAGAAAGACCAGACTTGACCAACTCAACAGGTTTATAAACTGATTTAGCAATCAAAGATTGAGATGAATGAACTTTAACCTTAAACTTTAACACGTCGTTTTTTAGCTAACTGATTTGTCTTAAGTATATAAAAAAATGAGATTTGACCTCTTAATTGTTTTCTTACTTCGAGGAGTTGAGTTTTTTTTTTCTCTTTTTTTTTCTCCCCAATTTCGTGTAATCCAATTGCGATCTTGTCTCATCGCTGCAACTCCCCAACGGGCTCGGGAGAGGCGAAGGTCGAGTCATGCGTCCTCCGAAACATGACCCACCAAACCCCACTTCCTAACACCCGCATGCACCAATGTGTCGGAGGAAACACAGTCCGACTGACGACCGAAGTCAGCCTGCAGGTGACTGGCCCGCCACAAGGAGTCGCTAGAGCGCGATGAGCCAAGTAAAGCCCCGGCCAAACCCTCCCTTAACCCGGACGACGCTGGGACAATTGTGTGCCGCCCTATGGGACTCCCGGTCACGGCCGGTTGTGACACAGCCTTAGACGGCTGCGCCACTCGGGAGGCGAGGAGTTGAGTCTTAATGAGAATTTTAATTTAAGCCCTATGGAAAGCTCTGTGAAGTAAACAAAAACATAATTTTTTTTGGGGGGGTGAAACAGTTACAAATCTTTAATTCTAAGTCAAGATCTTGTAAAATGATATTGGCGCAATATAAATTGAATTGAAGTGCATTAGCTATAAAAAAAATATATAAATTGGGAAGTTTTCATACTTGCATTCTATGCATTGTTTACTTTAAATGGCTTTTCATAAAGCTTGTATAAAAATTCTAAGAAAGACTCAATACCCCTCTTTAGGTAAGAAAAAAAATCTAGATTGGGTTAACATTTCAGAAAACTATCCCTTTAAGGTCAACATTTTAGAATTATAATTCTTCACATTTACTCATTATGACAAAGCGAGAACTCTATATCTCGAAAATGATATTTGATTTATGGAAAGCTTACCTCCTATATTTGTTTTAGCTGATTTAGCATTTTTGTGTGTGTTCTAATAATTTTGACTTTTGCTAATTGTAAAATGTAATCATTGTTACTATCCTTAAGTATAGAAGTTCAGATCATTATTTTGTTAATATGTATTTGGTAGGGTGTATTACATTATATGCTGTCATACTCATTAAGAATTTGGTCTACTTATGTGGTTTTTAAGTTGTATTGTCTATATAGTGTATCTCAAATAAAATCTAATTGTATTTGTCACAGTGAAATGCTTACTTACAAGCCCTTAACCAACAATGCAGTTTTAATAAAGAATACCAAAAACAACTCACAAAAAAATACAATATGAAATAATACGAAATAAAAGTAACAAATCATTAAAGAGCAGCAGTAAAAATAACAATAGCGAGGCTATATACAGGGGGTACCGGTACTGAGTCAATGTGCGGGGGCACCGTTAGTCGAGGTAATTGAGGTAATATGTACATGTAGGTAGAGTTTTTAAAGTGACTATGCATAGATAATAAACTGAGAGTAGCAACAGCATAAAAGAGGGTGGGTGGGGGGCAATGCAAATAGTCTGGGTAGCCATTTCATTAGATGTTCAGGAGTCTTATGGCTTGGGGGTAGAAGCTGTTTAGAAGCCTCTTGGACCTAGACTTGGCGCTCCGGTACCGCTTGCCGTGCGGTAGCAGAGAGAACAGTCTATGACTAAGGTGGCTGGAGTCTTTGACAATTTTTAGGGCCTTCCTCTGACACCGCCTCGTATAGAGGTCCTGGATGGCAGGAAGCTTGGCCCCAGTGATGGTCGGAGGCCGAGCACTTGCCATACCAGGCAGTGATGCAACCAGTCAGGATGCTCTAAATGGTGCAGCTGTAGAACCTTTCGAGGATCTGAGGACCCATGCCAAATCTTTTCAGTCTCCTTAGGGGGAATAGGTTTTGTCGTGCCCTCTTCACGACTGTCTTGGTGTGCTTGGACCATGTTAGTTTGTTGGTGATGTGGACACCAAGGAACTTGAAGCTCTCAACCTGCTCCACTACAGCCCTGTCGATGAGAATGGGGGCGTGCTCAGTCCTCTTTTTTTTCCTGTAGTCCACAATCATCTCCTTTGTCTTGATCATGTTGAGGGAGAGGTTATTGTCCTGGCACCACATGGCCATGTCTCTGACCTCCTCCCTATAGGCTGTCTCGTTGTTGTCGGTGATCAGGCCTACCACTGTTGTGTCATCGGCAAACTTAATGATGGTGTTGGAGTCATGCCTGGCCTTGCAGTCATGAGGGAACAGGGAGTACAGGAGGGGACTGAGCACGCACCCCTGAGGGGCCCCCATGTTGAGGATCAGCGTGGCGGATGTGTTGTTACCTACCCTTACCACCTGGGGGCGGCACGTCAGGTAGTCCAGGATCCAGTTGCAAAGGGAGGTGTTTAGTCCCAGGGTCCTTAGCTCAGTGGTAGTGTGGAGTGCAATAGAGATTGCATCATCTGTGGATCTGTTGGGGCGGTATGCAAATTGGAGTGGGTCTAGGGTTTCTGGATAATGGTGTTGATGTGAGCCATGACCAGCCTTTCAAAGCACTTCATGGCTACAGACGTGAGTGCTACGGGTCGGTAGTCATTTAGGCAGGTTACCTTAGTGTTCTTGGGCACAGGGACTATGGTGGTCTGCTTGAAACATGTTGGTATTACAGACTCAGACAGGGACACTTGCCAGTTGGTCAGCGCATGCTTGGAGTACACGTCCTGGTAATCCGTCTGGCCCTGCGGCCTTGTGAATGTTAACCTGTTTAAAGGACTTACTCACATCGGCTACGGAGAGCGTGATCACACAGTCGTCCGGAACAGCTGAATCTCTCATGCATGTTTCAGTGTTACTTGGCTCGAAGTGAGAATAGATGTAATTTAGCTTTCCTGGTAGGCTTGTGTCACTGGGCAGCTTGCGGCTGTGCTTCCCTTTGTAGTCTGTAATAGTTTGCAAGCCTTGCCACATCCGACGAGCGTCGGAGCCGGTGTAGTACGATTCGATCTCAGTCCTGAATTGACGCTTTGCCTGTTTGATGGTTCGTCGGAGGGCATAGCAGGATTTCTGATAAGCTTCCGGGTTAGAGTCCCGCTCCTTGAAAGTGGCGGCTCTACCCTTTAGTCTTTGTATCCATCTTTGTATTTTTCACTGAATTTGTACACTAGAGGGCACTATATGTTAGGTCATGGGTGACTGGTCACACGTCTGTATACATCCCATAGAGAAAGATGGAGATCGCTGCTTGGAAATATCCTGCTTTTGCATGGACATTGCCATTGAGGACTTCCACCATTTTAAAGTAATCAATTGGGTTGGACTTCCCAGCCATTGAATTATACTTTTTTTCTTCTTTTTTTTTGTGAGCAAACATTCCAAAACTGCAGGTGGCAGTAAATCCCCAACATTTGCTTTATACCTGTTCAACCAACACACTACCGATGGCAGTATGCACCCTTTCAGTTTGTTTACCAACTCAAAAAAGTAGTAGAAGAGGAAAATTGAATACTTCAAAATGGAGATGGCCTCAATGGCACAGCTCATGCCTACACAGACGCCATAATGGGACAGATACAAATATGTTTTGTCTAACTAAGTCTATGACACAGGCACACAGGTGACCAGGAAGTGGTGATGCACAGGTATGGACAGCATCATAGAGATAGAAAGAGGTATCCTCTTTGTATCTGTGCTATTATGGCATTTGTGGTAGCATGGACAGCACCAGAGGCTATATCCATTTTAAAGTAGTACATTTTCTTCTTCTTTTGTGTTTGAATGAAGTGTCAAGCTAATATTGGTGATTTACCACCACCTGCAGTGCTGGAGTCCTGAACCAAATGATTCAGTTGTGTATGATTCATTTATTGTGGCCACTAGATGGCTGTGATATAGCTTAAAGGCATTTACAAACCACTCAATGGCAATGCCCATACTAAAGCGTGTTATATTCAACTTGAGCCCTCTAACTACAGTGGGGAGAACAAGTATTTGATGCACTGCCCATTTTGCAGGTTTTCCTACTTACAAAGCATGTAGAGGTCTGTATGATTTTTAAGTAATTAATTTGCATTTTATTGCATGACATACAGTAAGTATTTGATCACCTACCGACCAGTAAGAATTCCGGCTCTCACAGACCGGCTCTCAAAGCCCTCATGTTCTCCACTCATTATCTGTATTAACTGCACCTGTTTGAACTCGTTACCTGTATAAAAGACACCTGTCCACACACTCAATCAAACAGACTCCAACCTCTCTACAATGGCCAAGACCAGAGAGCTGTGTAAGGACATCAGGGATAAAATTGTAGAGCTGCACAAGGTTGGGATGGGCTACAGGACAATAGGCAAGCAGCTTGGTGAGAAGGCAACAACTGTTGGCGCAATTATTAGAAAATGGAAGAAGTTCAAGATGACGGTCAATCACCCACGGTCTGGGGCTCCATGCAAGATCTCACCTCGTGGGGCATCAATGATCATGAGGAAGGTGAGGGATCAGCCCAGAACTACACGGCAGGACCTGGTCAATGACCTGAAGAGAGCTGGGTCTACAGTCTCAAAGAAAACCATTAGTAACACACTACGCCGTCATGGATTAAAATCTTGCAGCGCACGCAAGGTCCCCCTGCTCAAGCCAGCGCATGTCCAGGCCCGTCTGAAGTTTGCCAATGACCATCTGGATGATCCAGAGGAGGAATGGGAGAAGGTCATGTGGTCTGATGAGACAAAAATAGAGCTTTTTGGTCTAAACTCCACTCGCCGTGTTTGGAGGAAGAAGAAGGATGAGTACAACCCCAAGAACACCATCCCAACCGTGAAGCATGGAGGTGGGAAACATCATTCTTTGGGGATGCTTTTCTGCAAAGGGGACACGACGACTGCACCGTATTGAGGGGAGGATGGATGGGGCCATGTATCGCGAGATCTTGGCCAACAACCTCCTTCCCTCAGTAAGAGCATTGAAGATGGAGTCGTGGCTGGGTCTTCCAGCATGACAACGACCCGAAACACACAGCCAGGGCAACTAAGGAGTGGCTCCGTAAGAAGCATCTCAAGGTCCTGGAGTGGCCTAGCCAGTCTCCAGACCTGAACCCAATAGAAAATCTTTGGAGGGAGCTGAAAGTCCGTATTGCCCAGCGACAGCCCCGAAACCTGAAGGATCTGGAGAAGGTCTGTATGGAGGAGTGGGCCAAATTCCCTGCTGCAGTGTGTGCAAACCTGGTCAAGACCTACAGGAAACGTATGATCTCTGTAATTGCAAACAAATGTTTCTGTACCAAATATTAAGTTCTGCTTTTCTGATGTATCAAATACTTATGTCATGCAATAAAATGCAAGTTAATTACTTAAAAATCATACAATGTGATTTTTTGGATTTTTGTTTTAGATTCCGTCTCTCACAGTTGAAGTGTACCTATGATAAAAAATGACAGACCTCTACATGCTTTGTAAGTAGGAAAACCTGCAAAATGGGCAGTGTATCAAATACTTGTTCTCCCCACTGTACCTCTATGGACAGCATACGGTTCTGACCCCGCTCACTATGGTACTAAGATATGCACCTAGGTAATTACATCAGCCTGTATGGAATTATTGGCATGTTTTAACTTTGCTGCTAATAAATGGACAAAAGACCCAACCGAAGATCCACTTCTTGAAAAGCAGTTGTGTTTACAGCAACATTATCTTGATTTGATCACTCTGTTGTCACAGAGAATTTTCCTGGGCTGCAGGAAATGCAAATTGTAATGTATTCAAGGTTTAAAAAAGCTTCTCAAGTTTGTAATTTCCACAGCAGGATTATTTTCCTGCTGTGGGAAACTGGTCAAATTAACATAGTACATGAACATTTGCAATCCCACCTGTGCTAGTGTCTATTAGGACATTTTGACTAGGTTAGCCACTATAATAACAGTGAAAACTGAGGCTCACTAGCGTAATCCAAAAGGTCCAACTTAATTTGAGAAGCTAACAAGTCTATTTTCTCTGCTGTTTAGTTGTGGCGTTCACATGCGTTCCCTCACAAACAACAATGCACTCTGTAAAGTGCTTTCATGAAATTTGGGATCAAACTAGAGGAGTGGCTAGTGACAGAACAACTGGTAAACAATTCCAAATGGCTCTGTTTGTAACCCTATTCAGAAATGAATATGACCTTCGCAATGATTCAACAGTCAGTCAACAAGAAATAATAAATAGTAAGTCAAATCTAGTGAAACATCTAGTGAAGTCATTGCCTAGAAACAAAATGGTGGAAGGCTCTGTTTCCCAATCATGTAATTTTACCTCAATACGTCAAAGCTAGTAAGGTTCAAGGGAAAGCCACACGGTTGATTTTAATCATTTGTCACTGAACTTGACGTGATATAAAACCTGCCTGTTATCTCTGATCAGCTCCTGTATTGTATTTACCAACTGTTGTGTAGAGAAGGGGAAGACTTGCGTAGTGCAAAATACATTTCAATGAGTACCAACGAGCAAATTAACATTATGTAGCATGACATTGTACATGTAAAAAAATTGTCATTTAGCAGATGCTCTTATTCAGAGCGACTTACAGGAGCAATTAGGGTTAAGTGCCTTGCTCAAGGGCACAGCGACAGATTTTTCACCAAGGGGATTCAAGCCAGTAACCTTTTGGTTTCTGGTTTAACCACTAGGCTACCTGCCACCCTAATACGAGGATGACAAATGAGGGATTTTTGCCACACCTGCATGACTATCCATTAAGATGAAAAGACAACCAGTTGTCATTGACAACATTAAATGTGACAGAAAAATATTTGCTAACTTTATCTTGGCAGGGCTGAGTTCTACATTTGACAGTTGCTAAGTACACACTTGTTATTCTTGAACATCTTACCGCAGAAGTGATCCAGACAGTTTGTCTCCACTCAATGGCAATGATCAGCGACTGATTATTGATGACAATTACAGGGAATGCAGTAACTAATTAAATGTATGCAAATTATGCCATTTATTTGACCACGACAGTTCACATTAATCAACATGTCCGTTTACTCATCAATGTAAATGTGCCGGAGTAAGCTATAAAGCTCATTTACGTCCTTTCTACCCAGGCATGCAACAACACACAACATACTGAATGGCATTTTCAGATATGGTTAGCATGTGAATATACTTTATCTGTTTAGGTTTTAAAAAACACTATGTGTCTAAGTGTTGGCTAAATTACTAAAATGGCACACAGTAACCTAATAGTTCACCCACAATTTTGCAAGAGTCAACAATAGAGCGAGAGGCTTGTCTTGGGAATGGATCAGCTGGCTGCTGTGTTGTGAATTGCAGCGCTGTGGGCTGCGGGCCAGACTGGCAGAGAACAAGCTCAAGTGCTGTCATGTAGAACCTGCCAAGCGGTGCATTGTGGGAAAAGGCACGGGTCACTGGCTTGGTGAACTGAACAGGGAACTCTAGTCTCTCATCACTTGAGACAGGCAGGGCTGCACCTAGCACGAGAATTCAGCCAAGGCAAACTGACTCGAAGAGAAGTCATTAGGTCCTCTATTGAAACAAATGATCTTACACTCTTTGTTTGGTTTTATGCTGCTTCATTACTGAATGCTTGAACTAACCCAGAGAAGTCATCATCACGATGATAGTTCTGGATTGAAATGTGTAGGTAGGGGGACACTACTGATTACATTTCTATCCCGCAATCCTCTCCAGTTCATAGTTTAGAAAAATGTGGGTATTGTTTTATATATCTTCTGATAATGATATCCTCCCATTAGTTGTGGTGTGTTGTATTTCTCTAGCATTGAGGTAAAGTACCGGTATGTACTCTACCTCAATGCAAGAGAAATACAACACACAGTAACAGAGGGGATGTGAAGTCCTGTAATCTCTAGATTAGGGGGATTTGGGAGTGGTGCCTAAATGACTGCTGTATTGTATGGCTGGGAGAGGGCCATGGTTTGCTCCATGCACTTGTATTTAGATAAAAGCCACAACACACCATCGTTTCCTTTCATCACTTATGCCAGCTTGACAGGTGCCTCAGTTGAGTCACAGTGGTTTTTGTATCACTCTTTTGCACTAAAATATAGGTATCTCGATCTTCCACAACTCAGAACAGAAATGAAATCTAAAAACAATAGTCGTCATAATTAAAAAGGATTTTGAAAAAAGTTGACCATGCACAATTCCTCACGGTATTTAGGCTATTCAAATAATACTGAATGGTGGAATTGTTGGTGATGATTGAAGTGCATGTTGACAATTGTACATGTTTGTTAAAAAGCTGCTTAGCATGTTCTTGATTCCTCTGGTTGATGTGTGTGCTTGCACTGTAATGCGGGTGTGCTGTTCAGTGAATTTCTCAACGGTCTGGAGGACTAAAACCATTGGGTTCAAACAATAGCAGCAGCTGGACATCACATCACTCATCTCATTTCCAAACATCAGGGTATCGTATTGCCCTGGTTGATCTTAAGCAGATCTGCCTGTTTGCAGCCATTTAACACACTCTCTCCACAACCTTCATGCTCATACCACCTCTAAAGGAGGGGAATAAGATATAAGGCGTTGAGCCACCTGAGCTGTTGAGAAGGGGATGGGTATTTTATAATAGTGCAGCTGTTGCCACAATCTGCAAACTGGAAGGTATTCTTGGAATGGTTGCTTCAGAATCTGGGAAGTTTGTCATCGTTAATCATTGTTTGTCTTTTGGAGTATCAACCTGGTCTCAGAACATTTTGTATTATTATTTACGTAAATCCAAGACATTCAATTTAGTATGATATTTTACGAATTACAATTCATCTTATATGTTACGAATTTGCAAAATGTACAATATGTTACGAATTTGCATAACGTACAATATATTACAAATTTGAAAAACGTACGATATGTTACGAATTCTAGCTAGGTGGCTAACATTAGTTAGCTTGCTAACGTTAGCTAGGCTAGGGCTTAGGGTTAAGGGTTAGGGTTAAGGTAAGGGTTAACTTTAGGAGTTAGGTTAAAGTGCTATGGTTAGGATTAGTCGAAGGGTTAGCTAAAAGGGTTAAGGTTAAGGTTAGGTGAAGGGTTAGCTAAAAGGGTTAAGGTTAGGGTTAGGGGAAGGATTAGCTAACATGCTAAGTATATAGTTGCAAAGTACTAAAAAGTAGTAGGTTGTTTAAAAGTAGCTAATTAGCTAAAATGCGTAAGTTGTCCGTGATGAGATTCGAACTCGCAACCTTTGGATTGCTAGACATTCGCATTATACGCTTACCCATCCACCCCAAACAACCACCCTCCTTTCATTTTTGCCTTAAGTAACCGTCTGTCTTATGTAACCATACCAAACGTAACATAACATACTAACTGAAGTGTCTCAGATTTAAGTACAGAATAATACGAAATGCTCTGAGACCAGGTTGGGAGTATTTGTCTTGCGGAGGGAGTGATGTGTCACAAACTGAGCTCAGTAGTGATGACAGAGTCTGATTTTGGTGAAGATCTATGGATATAGTTTTCAGTTTAGGCAGAATAGAAACAGTTCTGCGTATTCAATGGCATCATCTGTCAACAGATTAGAGTGGAGGAAATGTTCTAGTATTTTGAGTGAATACAGGCCAATCTTTACTGTTTTAAACTTTTGTCAATGCATGATGAACAGGGAATAATTTTTAGATTTCTTTTTTTCGCTTTCATAAGTTTATTGATATCACTTTGTTGATAAAGTTATTTGAATTGAATTTATATGTCCTGAACTACTGTAAAATACATTAAAAGTCTTTCTATGGAAATAACAGGGTCGTTCCACAAAGATTGCCTTTTCTTCCCTTTGATATTTTAAATAGAAATTGTGCACCAATATTGTATTTTAGAAGCCTGCTATATTAAATGAAGTGCCCTTTAATATAGACCACATACAGAATTCAATACATCAGATTTTTATATGAATAAAGACGGTTATGGTTATTTTGTTGCTTTGACAAAGTCATTTCTGAAGATTATTATTTGTTTTCTGTGATTAGTGATTCGTTTACGTCTATCCCTCATTTTAAGGTCAGTTCTGTTACGTGAACTGAACTCTCATTTTAAAATCATAGTGTAAAAGCAGGTAAAGTGGTTCTACTCTTTTTGGCCATTTTCTGTTGTTTTGTGATGGAAAACTGAGCGGATTGAGCATAAAACACGTCAACCCTGTTACCCGTAGATAGACAGACTAGAAGTGTTTTAACAATTTACATTTTTTGTGAAGTTTGCATTCAATTGCCACTCCCTGTTGACAGAAAAAGCTTCCATTCCTCCTGTCAAAAGGGGATTTATGGCTGATTTAAGATGACATCGTCAACCCTGTTACAGTCAACCCTGCTACTGTATTTGGCACTTATAGTCATTTTTGAGATTGGAAAATATGTTTTTTATTAAGTTGAGCATTATTAAGTTCTTTATGACAGAATGTAAAAATGTTGTGAAATCCCCCCAAAGATTGACTAAGTTACACTTCTCAAAAAGCACCGAATTGGTAGAACGACCCAACATTAAATAGATAATAATTATTAAATGTATTAAAACCATATTAATATATATATATTTTTACATGTAGGGTAATCTAATTAGAGTGTTGAGTTATTCAACATTTAAACAACAGTATTAAAATGAATGGCAAATATTTGTATGCTCACTGGACCATATTACAAATAGAAGTGGCACTGCTGTGCTAGTGTGAGTCTGTTATAATGTAATGTACATAATGCCGTCCAGCATACAGCTAGCCAATGCAGGTGTTGAAGAGGTAGCTACTGTACCAAGCGCCTTTGTGATCATCTCACTGATCCAAGAAAGAGCTGTTGTCTGACTCGTCTCCATTCCCCCTTTAGATTCCCACATCTTTAAAGGCGTTCACCCTCCGTCTCACAACTATTCCATACATCTTAGGAATCCGTGAACACCTGAGCCCATATTCATAAAGTGGATCAGAGTAGAAATGCTGATCTAGGATCAGGTCCCCCCATCCATGTGATCTTGTTCATTATGATCTAAAAGGTAAAACTGATCCTAGATCATCTCTCCTAATCTGAGATGCTTGATACATATGGCCCCAGATCTGACTCTACGTACCAGTGGTGTTGTTAAGCTATTATATATATTATTTTTTATAGTTGTAGTTTTGGATTAAACCTTTAGCAGAAAAGTATTGTATGAATTGTTTTCTCCAGAATTAAATGTGCTCTTTTTAGATTAATGCGTTGTGATGCAATTCCCACAATTCCCACAGGCAAAGACCTTCACAACTACTGAACTATAGCAGCATTGTTACAATGGACAGTCTCTACAACTGGAACTGTCTCTCCTCAAATGTAACAAACTGGAGAGGATCAAATACAAACTTTTGATCTGATAATCCTTTCAAGCTGGGCTGTAAAGGTGCTAAATTGGCCTGGGAGACTAGGATGGGAGACAACGTTGCCTACAGTGGAAATGTAATTAATAGATCTCTTCAGAATTATCATGCAAAAACAACTGATTTGGGGGACAGGTCCATGTAGTGTATTAATAAAGGTAGCTCTAGTAAACACATAACAACATATCCTTTACATAACTCTTTGTTTACATAGTGTCACGCCCTGATAAGGGGACGCTTATATGTTGAGTCAGGGTGTGTATATTCCTTGTTGTGAATGTTCTATGTTGTTGTATCTAGTATGTGTATTTCTATGTTGGCCGGTGTGGTTCCCAATCAGGGGCAGCTGTCGCTCGTTGTCTCTGATTGGGGACCATACTTAGGCAGCCTATTGGCACTGTCTAGTTGTGGGATCTGGTTGTGGTTGTGGTTGTGGTTGTGGTTGTGGTTGTGGTTGTGGTTGTGGTTGTGGTTGTGGTTGTGGTTGTGGTTGTGGTTGTGGTTGTGGTTGTGGTTGTGGTTGTGGTTGTGGTTGTGGTTGTGGTTGTGGTTGTGGTTGTGGTTGTGGTTGTGGTTGTGGTTGTGGTTGTGGTTGTGGCCTTGGATGTCATGGGTCGGTGCCGTTGTTGGTCTGTCGTGTTGTTTATTTAGTTTAATAAACATGTATGTATATCACGCTGCGCCTTGGTCTGACCCGTCATTCAACGAACGTGACACATAGAAGAGAATAGGAGTATTTGTAAGTTCAAATCATGTTACATGCACTAAGCCTGGTCTTTCTCTTGGTTTTTGGCACTATCCTTTGCTGCATTCTTGTTTGGTCTCAAATAGCTTAGGCTGCTGCATGGTTGTTCTGTAGAGATATTGTATTTTATCTGGCGCCTTCCTTTGCTCTCATGACATCAGTCAGTAAATCTAGCATGGGGAGACTTTAAGCATGTAGAGATTACAGTCTGAGGGCATGGATGATTTTACAGTTTTGTATCTTTTTTAACTTCCTTCTGTTAAGCAAATAGATGTACACAGTAGAATTGTGAGGTAGCCTACATATTTTTTTAGATACTGTAAAACTTTCTTCAGTTTGGGTTTGTTAAATGTATCAATGTGCCACTAGGTATTACATCTGTATCAACTGTCCAAATGACCATCCTGCTACAATGCCTTGAGTTAGCCAGTTTGAGCTGAAACAAAGCGTCACACAGTTGCCTTTATACAGTGAGCTAGTTCACTCAGATCTGTCTGTTTCCCTATCAGTCACTCAGGGGAGACCGTCTGTCTCCTGAGAGCAGGTGATCATTATCGCCTGTCTCCCACAGGTCCGCTGGTCATGCCTCACTGTATGTGGGTGGTGGCATAAAATAAAATGAGTAAGCCGTTCACACCACAGCAACTTGACTGTAGGTACACTCAATATGGCTGAAGGTCCACCCATCACAGAACATTTACTTGAATGGGAATGTTTGTTCTGGTCAATCTATTTCTATGGGTAGAGGTGTCTACGCCTGGCCATGTTGCATTAAGCTCAGCATTTCTCCCCCTGTCTCTCCACCACCAACAAGGGCATCAGCCTCTTACAGAAGCATTTATTCACAAACCTCAAATTCATAGAATTACTATCAATGACAATTTCATTTCTAACCTAAGTGGGTTGATATTTCAGATCAAGGCCTATTCAAATAACTTCTTTTTTTTATCGCTTTGGTACTATTTTCACAAGTATGTGGTAACTCTTAGTACAAAACTCAAAACAGATCATCAAAAAGGCTTTTTTCAAAACGTTAAGCACATTTTCAATTGTCTAAGTACAACACACAAAATCACAGTAATTTGTTCACTAAACCTAATCAGTGTTTCATCTATACAGAAATATCTTTCATATAAAGCAATTGCCTTTCACAATGCAATGCTCACAATACTTTTCATATGATTCTCTTCTCATTTGTTTAAATACATTTGATCATTACTTAATCCAACTGCGCTTAATGGTTAATCACTTAACTGTTTGGTAAACCTATAGATTTTAAACTGGTGTGTCTACTATATATGGATTTTGAGAACTACAGAAATCAAATGTGTGTTTGTAAAGTATAAACATCTAAATTACATGTACGATACATGATAACCATACATAATGACAACTCGTTATTGCTAATTGATTTCACATAGTGGTAACCACAATTGGTCACCATATAAAAGGGTGTGTGAACACTTGCAATTTATTTTAACATGGAGCAGGATAGACAGCAAGGAAGAGAAAGAAATCAAAGAGCTCATAGACAAGGGGCCCGTCAAAGAGGTGGACATCAGAGAGCGGGAGGCAGACGGCAGTGAAGTGTTGTGTCTAATGAAGTCCGGGCCATCGTCATTGACCATGTGGTAAACAGAGGCCTTACCATGGCAGAGGCTGCCAGATTAGTTCACCCCAATGTGAAAAGATCAACTGTCAATTTGATCATGAGAACATTTCGCCAAGAAAACTGGTAAGTCTGCAGGATATGCACTATGCTTTACCATTTACAGTAAATTACATATTGTAATGCATGTAAATTCTCAACATGTTACAGTATAATCTATTGACAGTATACTCTGTTCTACCCTCAATTGACAGAAGACCCCATGGTGGTGGCCGTGGCCGTGTGCTGACAGACCAGCAGGAGTGGATAGTGGTGGAAATGGTGAGGGCCAGGAATGACATACGGCCATTGAGGAGAACAATGACCCCTTTGCCAATGTGGCATCCATCAGCCTACCAACAATTGCCTGCCTTTTCAAGAGGCACCAGGCATCTATGAAACACATTTACCCGGTTCCTTTTGAGAGAAACAAAGACCGGGTGAAACAACTGCAGGCCGAGTATGTTCAGGTACAGCACTATATACTGTATTACTGTTACTATTTGATGCACATGCTACTTCACAATATCATATTGGAACTATACTATAAAAATAACTATCCAAAATATATTCTTAGAGGGTGATGGTGCTTGATGCTGCTGTGAACCATCACAAGTATATCTTTGTTGATGAATCGGGCTTCAAATTGGCCAAAATTCAGCACCATGGGAGGAACCTCATTGGCCAACGGGCGACCGTCCAAGTGCCTGGACAACGTGGGGGAAACATCTCCATATGCGCAGCTATCTCTGAAGATGGTGTGGTAGGACAGGCCATTACTTGGATCCTACAACGCTGCACACCTCATTGTGTTTTTCAATTAAATTGAGCAGGCCTGTCAAGGTGAAGGGGTCACCTATGTCATTGTGTGGGACAATGTCAGGTTCCACCATGCATCCCCGAATCGTGACCCTATACCTGCCCCCCTACTCTCCTTTCCTCAAACCTAATGAGGATTTTTTTTCAGCTTGTGAGCAGATATGGTGTCACGTCACCAATGGCTTTTACAATGTTCTGTCATTAAATAGTCCAGAAAATACTTCTTGCAGGTCTGGATGGAATGGAAATGTCTGTATGAATAAATACAGAAAAATAATACAGGTAGAGGTGTGTGGGTGCATGCATGCCTGTGTGTGCGCATATGCGGGTGTGTGTGTCAAAATGTGTACGCGCTATTCATGGTGAACTGTAGATTGCACTGTGTGGGTAAAAGAGAATTTCCATGTTGCAATAGTACAGTGTCAGTAATCTATCATTTAATCAATTTACTGAAAATATTGTCATATTTGGTGTTGACATAATATTATGTTATATAGCTATAAAGCTTTTGTCTTAATTGTGCTTAAACCATTTATTTATATTTTAAAATTTCTTCTTTTTCTAATCAAAATGTGAAATTGGTGGCCACAACTAAATGTATGATGTGAAATGTTAATGGACTATTAGTATTTGTCGTTGACATATATAAATGACATAAATTGATTAATCTAATTTAGGTATCGTGGTGGAAATTTATGGTGGAAATATTTTAAATGAGGTTGTCTGGCCTGCATCATGTAGCGGGTTGGTAGCATATGTGTCTATCTTGGGATAAAAGTGCGGGTGTCATTGTAGGTCAAATAGTTCATATAATAGCTTGCAGTAAGAGAAAAGTCAGATCACTTATCCATGCTTATCTTGACACATCAGTTGAACGCGCGCACACAATCTATAGTTCACCTTGTTCTATGCGTTTCAAAGGGCTTAATATTATTGTAAAACTTCACGTATATCGATAAACAGCCAGACAACATGTCTGTGACCTCCTTTTCAACCTAAACAAATAACTGTTGACCCTAAAGAACCCAGCAACAGTGTGGGAAAAGCGGCAATATGAAAGGGTGTCCCAGCCAGGGCAGACATCCCTATGGGAGGGTTTTAAAACAGTAGCCGAATGCGCGGCTCACCTGTGAACACTATTGTCAAAAACTTTTCCGGTGTGGTCGGACACGGCAGCACCTAAACAGAGGAAGACTGCATGATACGATGGACAAAGACGACTTTCACGATGAGCAACAATTGGACATATTGAACTTGGCCTTGACCGAGGACGAGTCGGTTAAGGGAAAGGGCTCCGCAGACAGCACAGACAGCGTAGCGGAGGGTGTGGACGAGACTGACAAGGCCAGAGTGGGTCAGCCGGAGAAGCCCCCATACTCTTACGTCGCCCTCATTGCCATGGCCATCAAGGAGAGCCGAGAACAGAGGCTGACCCTTAGCGGAATTTATCAGTTCATCATCTCAAAATTTCCCTACTACGAGAAAAATAAGAAGGGGTGGCAGAACAGCATTCGGCATAACCTCAGTCTCAACGAGTGCTTTCTCAAAGTGCCCAGGGAGGGTGGAGGTGACAGAAAAGGGAATTTCTGGACTTTGGATCCTGCATTTGACAACATGTTCGAAAAAGGCAACTACAGACGCCGAAGAAGGGTGAGGAGACCCTACAGACCTGGCACCGTTCCTTACATACCGGGGACCACCTGCATGGACTATCCGGAGCCCTTCTACTTGCAACAGAAACCTGTCTATGTACAGGCGCCTTTTGTCAGTAACCCCTGGACCCTCTCCCAGCCAAACTCACCCCAGGCCACCTCATACAGCTACCCACAGTCGCAGCCCATCAACGGACAAGTGCACTCAGTGTCCCCAAATGGATACGCCAGCTCCCCTGTGACCTACTACCACAACCATCAGTTCCACGCCACCTACAGTGCTTACCACCGACATGCGTCCGTCCTGGTGCCACATAACGGATGCCCCTGCGGTGGTATGACCCAGCCTTTGAGCCCCAGCGGTGGCTCGAATTCCCAAGCGAGCTACCCCCAATTCTCCTTTTCCAGACAACCAGAAATGGCACTTGCGCACTCATTTGAGTAGAAATGTTGGACTCAGGTTGGCGAGCATTTGAACGCCTGTTTTTCAGCTGTCATTCATAAAAGAAAATAGCCAATGAGTGTAAATATAGACAGCTTGTTGTTTTGATATGTGATAAGAGTTTTTATAACTTATCAACGAAATACGCTTTTTGGCCCAAAAAATATGGCAATCCGCTGAGTTGTGTTAAGATGTTCATGCTATTCAAATGTGCATTTACAGTGTCCATTAGGTGGGAACATTGGACATTAAATGTGGACATTCATGTATTCTGCTGTCCAGAGGGTGACATGGCCTATGTAGACAGACCTATTCTTCTCCAAATAATTGAGTCCATTTCAAAGAAAATGTATCATGCTTCTTTGTTACAGGTAGGCTATTAGGCCTATAGGTGTTTGTTGTTAATGTTATGCATTTTCGGTTTTCTAGTGTAGGCCTATACACTATTTTTTATATTCCCGGTATAAAAGTTTAATAAATTATTATTATTATTGAAGTTTTCCTCAGGATTTTCAACTCGAGGCATTTGGATTCGTTATAAATTAATTGAATGTGGAATGTGTGGTATCCAACATCTTCGTTTATTTCAATAAAATGTTGTTTTTTAAATCAATATTGCCTCATCTATTTTGGGTTGCACAAACACAATCTTTATCTCCAGTATGTAGGCCTATGATCCGATGTTTTTCAAGCATGACTGGGATAAGTTTGATCAAGATATTAGAATGGGGAAAGAGTCCAATTGATTGATTTGCTAACAAAATATTGTAGCATACTGTTTAAAATCATGTGTTCTCTTCTTGCCAAATTGCAGGCCTATTATTTTAATTCATGGAGATGTTCGATTAACCTGTAGGCCTATTGACTAACCATGGTTTCAAATAAGCAAATATTTCACGTGCATTGAATGTGTGTTTAATCTATCCAAATACCAGAGGTCTGGCTATGCATTGGCCTAAAGGCACTGTTTCAATTCTTGGAGTTAGCCTAAATGTCGTATTGGATAGCCTATAATTGGCAATGTTGAGTCACCATCAAATAAATATATCAATTTCACAATGTGTCATTTAACTGTTCATTGGCCTATAAATGCTTATATTGTATTGGTTGATAGCCAATAGGAATTGATCATCTTGACTAGTGACACGCAAATCCTGACATCATGCAAGAACGTTGGAATTGCGAATACTAGACCTACCCGAGGTTATAATTCTGCCCGATTGATCTGATTACTATGAAACTGTGTGTGTGTGTGTGTGTGTGTGTGTGTGCCGCGCACTAGGCCCACCTGTGCCATAAAACCCGGGCCTCTTGGCAGAAGACAGACAATAGCATGGAATAGAATTATACTCATTGTGAATGGAGATTATCAAATTTGTGCATATAGTGCCACCATGTGGTCAATTTGAAACATATTTATTGTGTGGATAAAGCATGGGGACAGTCTCCAGCACATCACAGTATTAAAGTATTCTGCCTTCAAATGCTCCTTGGAATCTATATTCCTGTTGGTGAAGTCGTCATAGACAAGCTACAGCTAGGCTTATATTTTAGCCAATATGTAGTATAGTCCAAGTAAAAACATGTGTCCTTCCCCCTACAGGGAACACACATTTTCTTCTGGAACACATAGCTTCAAAATCTTCTTATGATTCTTATGATCTTCTAGAAGTTCTAACAGTTTAAAATCTGTTCAATGGTCATTATTTATATAGTATATATAGGCCTACCCATTTATTCTTCAACAATTTATAACTGACTCGTGTGCTCTGGCCTCCTCCTACCCCATAATAACACACAACATATGTTTTTATTACTTAATTGTTAACAAATAACAATTTTTAACAAACAAAGTATAGCTTCTGTTTAAAACTATCATGTGGCTCTCAAACTGTCAGTCCTTGCATCTAGTGGGCTGTCTATGAATTTGAGAGAGGTTACATTTTCCCAACCCAATCCCCATACAGCAAAATAATGGCGGGGCCTATACCAGTATATTTTTTTTCAACCAGTCCCAGGTAGCTTTAATCAACCAAATGCAGCTTTCTCATATAGATCTTTGTGTCTTCACATTTGCAATCTAAAAATACAGTTATTTATTAGGCTTACATTAATTCAAGCTTTTGTTCATTAGACCATGCAGGGTTTCCCAAACTCGGTTGCTCCCCCCCCCATCCAGAGCAATTAGGGTTAAGTGCCTTGCTCAAGGGCACGTTGACAGATTTTAACCTCTAGGCTACCTACCCACCTGAAAAGGTGAAGATATAGAGCCACCCCAGATTTGGACCCTGAGGAGCGTGGCTGCCATTTTTCAAAATGTGACCCGTTCTAGGAAGCTAGGCGTATGTCGCACGTCACTACTTCACAGGAGAGGCATTTGAACATCTTAATTTTTTTATTTTTTGGCAGTAATGCCTTCTGGAACATGTGAACTTTCATGTGCATTAATAGCAAACTTATATTCCATCTGTAAATATGAATACAATTGTTAAATTACGAGCATAGTTGGTTTAGCCATGGAAAAAGACAGGAACCTTCCCGCTAGCCATTCCTCTCAATCTTAAATAAACATGCCCCATTCAAAAAATACAGAACTAAGAACCGATATAGCCCCTGGTTCTCCTCAGACTTGACTGCCCTTGACCAGCACAAAAACATCCTGTGGCGTACAGCATTAGCATCAAATAGCCCCCGCGATATGCAACTTTTCAGGGAAGTTAGGAACCAATATACACAAGCAGTCAGGAAAGCAAAGGCTAACTTTTTCAAACAGAAATTTGCATCCTGTAGCACTAACTCCAAAAAGTTTTGGGACACTGTAAAGTCCATGGAGAATAAGAGCACTTCCTCCCAGCTGCCCACTGCACTGAGGCTAGGAAACACTATCACCACCGATAAATCTACAATAATCGAGAATTTCAACAAGCATTTTGCTACAGCTGGCCATGCTTTCCATCTGGCTACCACTAACCCGGCCACCAACTCTGCACCCTCTGCTGCAACTTGCCCATGCCCCCCCCGCTTCTCCTTCACACAAATTCAGACAGCTGATGTTTTGAAAGCGCTGCAAAATCTGGACCCCTACAAATCAGCTGGGCTAGACAATCTGGACCCTTTCTTTCTAAAACTAGCCGCCGAAATTGTCGCTACCCCTATTACTAGTCTGTTCAACCTCTCTTTCATAACGTCTGAGATCCCCAGAGATTGGAAAGCTGCCGCGGTCATCCCCCTCTTCAAAGGGGGTGACACTCTAGATCCAAATTGCTACAGACCTATATCCATCCTGCCCTGCCTTTCGAAAGTATTCGAAAGCCAAGTTAACAAACAGATAATTGACCATTTCGAATACCACCGTACCTTCTCCGCTATGCAATCCGGTTTCCGAGCTGGTCACGGGTGCACTTCAGCCACGCTCAAGGTCCTAAACGATATTATAACCGCGATTGATAATAGACAGTACTGTGCAGCCGTCTTCATCGACCTGGCCAAGGCTTTCGACTCTGTCAACCACCGCATTCTTATTGGCAGACTAAATAGCCTTGCTTTCTCAAATGACTGCCTCGCCTGGTTCACCAACTACTTCTCAGATAGAGTTCAGTGTGTCAAATCGGAGGGCCTGTTGTCTGGACCTATGGCAGTCTCTATGGGGGTGCCACAGGGTTCAATTCTTGGGCCGACACTTTTCTCCGTGTATATCAATGATGTCGCTCTTGCTGCTGGTGACTCTCAGATCCACCTCTACGCAGACGACACCATTTTGTATACATCTGGCCCTTCATTGGACACTGTGTTAACAAACCTCCAAACGAGCTTCAATGCCATACAACAATCCTTCAGTAGCCTCCAACTGCTCTTAAACACTAGTAAAACTAAATGCATGCTTTTCAATCGAACGCTGCTGGCACCCGCCCACCCGACTAGAATCACCACTCTCGACGGGTCTGACCTAGAGTATGTGGACAACTACAAATACCTAGGTGTCTGGTTAGACTGTAAACTCAACTTCCAGACTCACATAAATAATCTCCAATCCAAAGTTAAATCTAGAATCGGCTTCCTATTTCGCAACAAAGCCTCCTTCACTCATGCTGCCAAACATGCCCTCGTAAAACTGACTATCCTACCGATCCTTGACTTCGGCGATGTCATTTACAAAATAGCCTCCAACACTCTACTCAGCAAATTGGATGTAGTCTATCACAGTGCCATCCGTTTTGTCTCCAAAGCCCCATACACTACCCACCACTGTGACCTGTACGCTCTTGTTGGCTGGTCCTCACTACATGTTCGTCGTCAAACCCACTGGCTCCAGGCCATCTATAAATCACTGCTAGGCAAATCCCCGCCTTATCTTAGCTCATTGGTCACCATAGCAGCACCCACCCGTAGTCTGCGCTCCAGCAGGTATATCTCACTGGTCATTCCCAAAGCCAACACCTCCTTTGGCCGCCATTCCTTCCAGTTCTCTGCTGCCAATGACTGGAACAAATTGCAAAAATCTCTGAAGCTGGAGACTCTTATCTCCCTCAATAACTTTAAGCATCAGTTGTCAGAGCACCTTACCGATCACTGCACCTGTACACAGCCCATCTGAAATTAGCCAACCCAACTACCTCATCCCTATATTGTTATTTATTTTGCTCATTTGCACCCCAGTATCTCTATTTGCACATAATCTCTTGCACATCTAGCATTCCAGTGTTAATACTATTGTAATTATTCTGCACTATAGCCTATTTATTGCCTTACCTCCATAACTTGCTACATTTGCACACACTGTATATATATTTTCTGTTGTATTTCTGACTTTATGTTTTTTACCCCATATGTAACTCTGTGTTGTTGTTTTATTGCACTACTATGCTTTATCTTGGCCAGGTCGCAGTTGTAAACGAGAACCTGTTCTCAACTGGCTTACCTGGTTAAATAAAGGTGAAATAAATAAAATAAATAAAAAAGCCATGATTGGCTGAGATAATGGATGGGCTGGACATAATGGGAGATGAGTTTGGATTGGTCTGCCATGTAGCATGCTTCTGTCTATAACGTGAGCTGCTCAGTATGTGTTGATAATCCTTTCTAACATGTATTTTTTGAAAGATATAACGTTAGCCATCGAGAACTAAAAAAGGTTAGCTACTTTTCTCAACATCATTGATGCCCTGAATTTAGCAGGCGCTATCGACAGATCAGTTACTTTCTGCACACGCCACGGTCAGTGTGAACCGGAGTGACTTGACACAATGCTGCCCAAACAAGATGTAGCTACAAACAAAACGAATTTGCATTGCTAGTTATAGCCTAATGTTAGCTAGCTAGCTAACATTGAACCTAGTTGGTTAGCTTTAGCTACCTGCAGATTCATACTACAGCTATTACAATCAGTTTGTATTGGTAAGGTTAGTAGTGTGAGTTCAGATTATGCCTGTTAATTGTTTAGCTAGCTAGGAACCCAGACAGCACACATACACTACCCGTCAAAAGTTTTAAAACACCTACTCATTCAAGGGTTTTTCTTTATTTTTACTATTTTCTACATTGTAGTATAATAGTGAAGATATCAAAACAATGAACTAACACATACAGTGGCTTGCAAAAGTATTCAACCCCCTTGGAATTCAAATCAAATTTAATGTGCCACATGCGCTGAATACAACAGGTGTAGACATTACCGTGAAATGCTTACTTACAGCCTTTAACCAAAAATGCATTTATTTTTTAATAAAAAAGTAAAATAAAACAACAACAACAACAACAAAAAAGTGTTGAGAAAAAAAGAGCAGAAGTAAAATAAAATAACAGTAGGGAGGCTATATACAGGGGGGTACCGGTGCAGAGTCAATGTGCCGGGGCACCGGCTAGTTGAGGTAGTTGAGGTAATATGTACATGTGGGTAGAGTTAAAGTGACTATGCATAAATAATTAACAGCGTAGCAGCAGCATAAAAATATGGGGTGGGGGTGGGGGGGCAGTGCAAATAGTCCGGGTAGCCATGATTAGCTGTTCAGGAGACTTATGGCTTGGGGGTAGAAGCTGTTGAGAAGCCTTTTGGACCTAGACTTGGCGCTCCGGTACCGCTTGCCGTGCGGTAGCAGAGAGAACAGTCTATGACTAGTGTGGCTGGAGTCTTTGACAATTTTGAGGGCCTTCCTCTGACACCGCCTGGTATAGAGGTCCTGGATGGCAGGAAGCTTGGTCCCAGTGATGTACTGGGCCGTACGCACTACCCTCTGTAGTGCCTTGCGGTCGGAGGCCGAGCAGTTGCCATACCAGGCGGTGATGCAACCAGTCAGGATGCTCTTGATGGTGCAGCTGTATAACTTTTTGAGGATCTGAGGATTCATGCCAAATCTTTTCAGTCTCCTGAGGGGGAATAGGCTTTGTCGTGCCCTCTTGACGACTGTCTTGGTGTGTTTGGACCATGATAGTTTGTTGGTGATGTGGACACCAAGGAACTTGAAGCTCTCAACCTGTTCCACTACAGCCCCGTCGATGAGAATGGGGGTGTGCTCGGTCCTCTTCTTTTTCCTGTAGTCCACAATCATCTCCTTTGTCTTTGTCATGTTGAGGGAGAGGTTGTTATCCTGGCACCACACGGCCAGGTCTCTGACCTCCTCCCTATAGGCTGTCTCATCGTTGTCGGTGATCAGGCCTACCACTGTTGTGTCGTTGGCAAACTTAATGATGGTGTTGGAGTCGTGCCTGGCCATGCAGTCATGGGTGAACAGGGAGTACAGGAGGGGACTGAGCACGCACCCCTGAGGGGCCCCCGTGTTGAGGATCAGCGTGGCAGATGTGTTGTTACCTACCCTTACCACCTGGGTGCGGCCCGTCAGGAAGTCCAGGATCCAGTTGCAGAGGGAGGTGTTTAGTCCCAGGATCCTTAGCTTAGTGATGAGCTTTGAGGGCACTATGGTGTTGAACGCTGAGCTGTAGTCAGTGAATAGCATTCTTACGTAGGTGTTCCTCTTGTCCAGGTGGGAAAGGGTAGTGTGGAGTGCAATAGAGATTGCATCATTTGTGGATCTGTTGGGGCGGTATGCAAATTGGAGTGGGTCTAGGGTTTCTGGGATAATGGTGTTGATGTGAGCCATGACCAGCCTTTCAAAGCACTTCATGGCTACAGACATCAGTGCTACGGTTCGGTAGTCATTTAGGCAGGTTATCTTAGTGTCCTTGGGCACGGGGACTATGGTGGTCTGCTTGAAACATGTTGGTACTACAGACAGGGAGAGGTTGAAAATACGTCCTGGTAATCCGTCTGGCCCTGCGGCCTTGTGAATGTTGATTTAAAGGTCTTACTTACATTGGCTATGGAGAGCGTGATCACACAGTCATCCAGAACAGCTGATGCTCTCATGCATGTTTCAGTGTTACTTGCCTCGAAGCGAGCATAGAAGTAATTTAGCTCGTCTGGTAGGCTCGTGTCACTGGGCACCTCGCGGCTGTGCTTCCCTTTGTAGTCTGTAATAGTTTTCTAGCCCTGCCACATCCGACGAGCGTCGGAGCCGGTGTAGTACAATTCGATCTTAGTCCTGTATTGACGCTTTGCCTTATTGATGGTTCGTCGGAGTGCATAGCAGGATTTCTTATAAGCTTCTGGGTTAGAGTCCCGCTCCTTGAAAGTGGCAGCTCTACCCTTTAGCTCAGTGCGAATGTTGCCTGTAATCCATGGTGAAGCCAACGTATGTGATGTGGTGTACTCCTCAATGCCATCGGAAGAATCCCAGAACATATTCCAGTCTGTGCTAGCAAAACAGTCCTGTAGCTTAGCATCTGCTTCAACAGATGACAAAGATATTAATTTACTATTCAAACATGCAGTGGGAAGAATTACAGTGGGGGAAAAAAGTATTTAGTCAGCCACCAATTGTGCAAGTTCTCCCACTTAAAAAGATGAGAGAGGCCTGTAATTTTCATTATAGGTACACGTCAACTATGACAGACAAAATGAGAAAAAAATTCCAGAAAATCACATTGTAGGATTTTGAATGAATTTATTTGCAAATTATATAACAAAAGTTTCTCAATACTTTGTTATATACCCTTTGTTGGCAATGACACAGGTCAAACGTTTTCTGTAAGTCTTCACAAGGTTTTCGCACACTGTTGCTGGTATTTTGGCCCATTCCTCCATGCAGATCTCCTCTAGAGCAGTGATGTTTTGGGGCTGTCGCTGGGCAACACGGACTTTCAACTCCCTCCAAAGATTTTCTATGGGGTTGAGATCTGGAGACTGGCTAGGCCACTCCAGGACCTTGAAATGCTTCTTACGAAGCCACTCCTTCGTTGCCCGGGCGGTGTGTTTGGGATCATTGTCATGCTGAAAGACCCAGCCACGTTTCATCTTCAATGCCCTTGCTGATGGAAGGAGGTTTTCACTCAAAATCTCATGATACATGGCCCCATTCATTCTTTCCTTTACACGGATCAGTCGTCCTGGTCCCTTTGCAGAAAAACAGCCCCAAAGCATGATGTTTCCACCCCCATGCTTCACAGTAGCTTTGGATGCAACTCAGCATTCTTTGTCCTCCAAACACGACGAGTTGAGTTTTTACCAAAAAGTTCTATTTTGGTTTCATCTGACCATATGACATTCTCCCAATCCTCTTCTGGATCATCCAAATGCACTCTAGCAAACTTCAGACGGGCCTGGACATGTACTGGCTTAAGCAGGGGACACGTCTGGCACTGCAGGATTTGAGTCCCTGGCGGCGTAGTGTGTTACTGATGGTAGGCTTTGTTACTTTGGTCCCAGCTCTCTGCATGTCATTCACTAGGTCCCCCGTGTGGTTCTGGGATTTTGCTCACCGTTCTTGTGATCATTTTGACCCCACGGGGTGAGATCTTGCGTGGAGCCCCAGATCGAGGGAGATTATCATTGGTCTTGTATGTCTTCCATTTCCTAATAATTGCTCCCACAGTTGATTTCTTCAAACCAAGCTGCTTACCTATTGCAGATTGAGTCTTCCCAGCCTGGTGCAGGTCTACAATTTTGTTTCTGGTGTCCTTTGACAGCTCTTTGGTCTTGACCATAATGGAGTTTGGAGTGTGACTGTTTGAGGTTGTGGACAGGTGTCTTTTATACTGATAACAAGTTCAAACAGGTGCCATTAATACAGGTAACGAGTGGAGGACAGAGGAGCCTCTTAAATAAGAAGTTACAGGTCTGTGAGAGCCAGAAATCTTGCTTGTTTGTAGGTGACCAAATACTTATTTTCCACCATAATTTGCAAATAAATTCATAAAAAATCCTACAATGTGATTTTCTGGATTTCTTTTCTCATTTTGTCGGTCATAGTTGACGTGTACCTATGATGAAAATTACAGGCCTCTCTCATCTTTTTAAGTGGGAGAACTTGCACAATTGGTGGCTGACTAAATACTTTTTTCCCCCACTGTATATTTACATCACCAAATAATTGATTAAAACACACTGTTTTGGAATTAAGGTCTACAGTAGCCTCAACAGCACTCTGTAGGGTAGCACCATGGTGTAGCCGGAGGACAGTTAGTTTCCGTCCTCCTCTGGGTACATTGACTTCAATTCAAATCCTAGGAGGCTCATGGTTTTCACCCCCTTCCATAGACCTACACAGTAATTATGACAGCTTCCAGAGGACATCGTCCAACCTATTAGAGCTCTTGCAGCATGAACTGACATGTTGTCCACCCAATCAAAAGATCAGAGAATGAATCTAGTACTGAAAGCATAAGCTACAGCTAGCTAGCACTGCAGTGCATAAAATGTGGTGAGTAGTTGACTCAAAGAGAGAGAAAAACAATAGTTTAACAGTAACACATTTATTTATTTAAAAATGAAGGAGAAGCAAGAGAGCGAGAGCTAGCTATATTTCATTGTATTTTCTTCACCTTCACTATCACTTATCTAGCGAATGCAGCTAGCTAGTATAGCCTACTCAAACACTCAGCTCAAACCGAGAGAGATGCTATGTTAGCTACCTGGCTATGGCTATCCAACACTGGAACTCTTCCACGTGAAGTTAAGATTTTGATTTTATTAATTTATTGCCACCGGGGCCGCCGGTGTAACTGCTAAACTGCTTGTTGACTGTACACTGTACCGCATGATTGTAGCGGGTTTACTAACGCGTTAGTTATAGTAGCTATGTTGACTATGACGTTAGCTAATATGTTGACAACAATGTAGGCTGTGTGTAGCGGTTAGAGGTTATGATATGAAGGTTTGGTTTGGCAAGTTTTTTTTTGCCTGGGGCCTGTTGCACAAAAGTAGAATTAAGACATCCGGGATAAATGACTCAGCTGAGCTCAATGAAGCCAAAACATGTGCGTCCAGGCTTAATTGGTTGCACAAAGACCAAGCCAGGATGAGCAGACACGGATTCATTAAGCCAGGTGAAACCAATCCTGGATAGGTGCGCGCTCACGGCTCACTCAAATAGACCCCGCCACAGATCACAGATTAACTGATTTACCATGGCAACTAGAGCCGCGTACTTTTCCCCGTCGGAAGCACAAATCCTCATGGAGGCATACGAGGAGGTAAAAGATATAATTAAGAAGAAAGGCAACACCGCCACAGTGATAAAGCAAAGAGAAAAAGCGTGGCAAAGTATTGCAGACCGCCTGAATGTGTCATGAGCCCTCTCACTCCACCGGGTTACCACCTTAATGTGTTTCCACTATCTTCCACTCTGCTCATCTCTCTCTCTCTACTCAGCCTAACGAGCTCCACCTGTCCCTGCTCTGCTCGGCTCTAATTACTCTGCCAGCTGCGCTGCATTACCCACTAACCTCTCCCAGTATTTAAAGTCCCGTCTCTCAGCTCTCCTTTGTCAGATCGTCTGCAAAGCTCACACCCGAACCTGTGTGCTCGCGCTTCTGGCTCACCCTTGTTTTGTGACCCCGGACCTGCCTGATTCTTGGATACTCTTCTGCCCCAGGAAAACCAGACCTGCTTTCTGCCATTACGACTCCTGACTACTCTTCGACCCCGGTAACTCTGACCAGCCTTCTGCCTTGCTACAACGTATTTGGATTTCCCTTGAACTGTACTTCTGCCTTGTTTCATCCGCCCCGTTGTGTCTGTGTTTCCTCCCCCCAGGACTTCTGGACCACCAACCACCGGGCGTCATCGGACGCACCGCTGCCACTGGGGGGGCACAGACCCAGCACATTGGACGGGATAACCCCTGGAGCCTTCACTCACTCCCTACTTCCCTTTTCCCTTAAGTTTTAATAAACTTTCTGGTGTGACGCAATTGTGGTCCTCTTGTCGTCTGTCTGAACCGTGACAGTACGATCTGACCATCATGGACTCAGCGCACACTTCCCCCGACATGGAAACCGAAGAACCTGAGCAACCCACCGCCATGCTACGCCTGGAACACACTGAGAGAGAGCTAGGCCGCATGAGCGGCGACATCACCTCTCTGCTTCAGGTCGGCCACCAACAGCATCAGCAGTTCCAGCAGCACCAGCAGCAGTCCCAGCAGCAGCAACAACAACTCGCCAGGATCATCCAACTCCTCACCAACCTTACCCCAGCCAGTCTGCCCACCAGCCCTGCCTCCGAGTCACCTGCCCCGGTCATTTCAGCCGCTGCCCCGGAACCCAAGATTGGAAACCCCGAGCGGTTCAACGGCGATTCTACCCAGGTCCGGCCATTCCTGACTAGCTGCCGACTTCAGTTCTCCTTGCAGCCAAGGACCTTCGCCACGGAGGGGGCTAGGGTCGGGTATGCCATCACTCACCTGACGGGCCGAGCTCGACTCTGGGGAACAGCAGAGTTCGAACGTCAAACCCCCGCATGTGCAACCTTCGACCTGTTTGCTGAGGAGATGCTGAAGGTGTTTGACCTGGATTCACCAACCGCAGAGGCGTCTCGTGAACTGTTCAGTATTCGACAAGGCAGACGTACAGTCGCAGACCATTCCATCGACTTCCGAACCCTGGCAAGACGAAGTTCTTGGAACACACCATCGTTGGTGGACGCGTTCTTCCATAGCTTGGCTGACTATATCAAGGACGAGTTGGTCTCCCATGAACTGCCTTCCACTCTTGATGAAGCCATCGCACTGACTGTCCGGATCGACAGAAGGATACAGACCCGTCGTCGTGAGAGGGGGCGCCAAGGTCCACCAACTACCGGCATTCGGAGAGATCCGACTGGGCTCCTGTCAGCTACTGCCACTCACCCAAGTCAGCTTGATCAGTCTGAGCCTATGGAGATTGGGCGAGCCTCTCTCACTCCTGCAGAGCGCCAGCGCCGCTTCACCTCAAACCTCTGCCTCTATTGTGGAGGTGATGGACATCGTGTGGTAACCTGCCCTTTAAAAGCCGAAGCTCACCGGGCATAGGGGGAGTCCGGTTGAGCTCAATGACCATCCAGTCCTCCGACCGCAAACCCTTGCTGCAAGTTCACCTCCGCCTCTCTGACTCTACTCACACCCTGGCTGCTCTGGTGGATTCTGGCGCCGAAGCCAACATAATGGACATCAAGCTGGCACGCCAACTGGGACTGGAGAACCTCCGTTTGACACCTCCTATTCCTGCCCGGGCACTGGACGGACACTTACTCGGATCGGTCACTCATGTCACGGCCCCGGTCTTGATGGGTCTGTCCGGAAACCATCAAGAAACTATCCAGTTTCACCTGCTCCCCTCTCCAGGCCAACCCCTCATCCTGGGTTACCCATGGCTCCGCCCGGCACAACCCTCAGCTCGACTGGGTGACCGGGGTGATCAGGGAGTGGGGAGAGGACTGCCACCGAACCTGCCTGCTTGCTGCCGCACTACCCCCTCGGCCAGTACCTACTAACTCCGCCCCTGACCTCTCCCATGTCCCAGAATGCTACCATGGTCTCAGAGAAGTGTTTAACAAAGCAAGAGCCACATCTCTGCCCCCTCACCGACCGTACGACTGTGCCATCGACCTCCTCCCTGGAACAGCCCCTCCAAGGGGCCGTCTTTATTCGTTGTCTGCTCCTGAAAGAAGGTCCATGGAGGACTACATCAATGACTCTCTGTCCACAGGATTGATCCGTTCATCTTCATCTCCGGCTGGTGCTGGCTTCTTCTTTGTGGGGAAGAGGGACGGATCTCTTCGCCCCTGCATCGACTACAGGGGACTCAACGACATCACAGTGAAAAACCGTTACCCTCTCCCTCTGCTCACCTCTGCTTTTGAGTTGCTCCAGGGAGCCACTGTTTTTACCAAGTTGGATCTCAGAAACGCTTACCACCTAGTGCGGATCCGGGAGGGAGATGAATGGAAGACCGCATTCAATACACCAACAGGCCACTACGAGTATCTGGTTATGCCTTTTGGCCTCACCAATGCTCCTGCTGTGTTCCAGGCTCTAGTGAATGATGTACTGCGGGACATGTTAAACAAGTTTGTCTTCGTTTACCTGGATGACATCTTAATCTACTCCAGAAACCTGTCTGAACACACCCGCCATGTCCAGCAAGTCCTTCATCGTCTTCTGGAGAATTCCCTCTACGCCAAGGCAGAGAAGTGTGAGTTTCACGTCAAGACAGTGGCCTTCCTGGGGTACATAGTGGCAGAGGGAAGTATCCAAATGGATCCTGCCAAAGTATCAGCAGTCACGTCATGGCCAGTTCCGGAGAACAGAAAGAAGCTGCAACAGTTTCTGGGGTTTGCTAACTTCTATAGAAAGTTTATCCGGAACTACAGTACCGTTGCTGCCCCTCTCACTGCTCTAACCAGCACCAAGCAACCCTTCACCTGGACCCCAGCAGCCGACAAGGCCTTCAGTACCCTCAAGGTAAGGTTCACCTCCGCTCCCATCCTCCAGATGCCTGACGTGGACCGGCAATTCATTGTGGAGGTGGACGCCTCGGATGTGGGAGTTGGTGCTGTGATTTCTCAGTGGGCTGCGGAGGATAGGAAGCTCCATCCCTGTGCCTTTTTCTCACGTCGGTTGTCCCCCTCTGAGTGCAATTACGACATAGGGAACCGAGAGCTGCTGGCTGTGAAGCTTGCCTTGGAGGAGTGGCGTCACTGGCTGGAGGGGTCCACCATTCCATTTCTCGTTTGGACCGATCATAAGAACTTGGAGTACATCCGCACGGCCAAACGGTTGAACTCCAGGCAGTCCCGCTGGGCCCTGTTCTTCACCAGGTTTAATTTCACTCTGTCATACCGGCCTGGATCACGCAACACCAAGCCAGACGCCCTCTCCCGTCAATTCCAGAAGGATGACAACCCCTCCAAGGATCCTGTGTCGATTCTGCCAAGTCCCTGCATCGTAGCAGCTCTGACCTGGGCTGTTGAGGAACAGGTGCTGGAAGCTCTCCGTAACCAGCCCGGTCCCAGCACTTGCCCAGCTGACCGCCTTTTTGTCCCCCGAAAACCTAAGGTCCCAGGTCGTTCAGTGGGGACATGACTCCCGCCTAGCTTGTCACCCTGGCTCCACCCGCACTTACAACCTGCTCGCCCAGAGGTTCTGGTGGCCCGCTCTGAGAAAGGATGTACGGGAATTCGTCCAAGCCTGCCCCATCTGCAACCAACACAAGTCGTCCTGCCAGCCCCCAGCCGGATTGCTGCAGCCCCTGCCTGTGCCCAGACGTCCCTGGTCTCACATCGCCCTTGACTTTGTCACGGGGCTGCCCCCTTCAAGGGGCAAGACCGTCATTCTCACCATAGTTGACCGATTCAGCAAGATGGCACACTTCATTCCCCTCCCCAAGCTCCCAACCGCCAAGGAGACCGCCCAGGTGGTCCTGGAACACGTCTTCCGGATCCACGGACTGCCAAAGGATGTAGTTTCTGACCGTGGTCCACAATTCTCCTCCGCTTTTTGGAAGGAGTTCTGTCACCTGCTGGGAGCCACAGTCAGTCTGACTTCCGGATTCCATCCCCAATCCAATGGGCAGTCAGAGCGGGCAAATCAGGAGCTCGAGAAGGCACTGCGATGCATGACTTCACGCAACCCCCACTCCTGGTCGCAGCAATTGACATGGGTGGAGTACGCACACAATTCTCTGACCTGCTCTGCCATCGGTATGTCCCCTTTCCAATGTGTTTATGGATACCAGCCTCCTCTATTTGCCAGTCAGGAAGGGGAGGTTACTTGCCCATCTGCACTTGCGTTTGCCCGTCGATGTCGCCGCACCTGGTCACAGGCCCGAGCCACACTTCTCAGATCCGTTGCCAGCTACACTACCGGGGCCAACCGTCGGAGAATCCCTGCTCCCACCTACCATGTTGGTCAAAGGGTGTGGTTGTCGTCAAGGAACCTGCCACTCAGGGTGGAGACGCAGAAGTTGGCACCTCGGTTCATTGGCCCATTCCCTATCATAAGAGTGATTAGCCCAACTGCTGTCCGGCTCCAACTGCCTAATTCCATGAGGGTGCACCCCACTTTCCATGTGTCTAAGATTAAGCCCATTCATGAGAGTCCGCTGGTCCCTGCTGCGCCTTGTCCTCCTCCTCCACGGCTCGTCGATGGTGGTCTGGTTTACACCGTCCGCCGCCTGCTTCGGTCCAGACGGAGGGGTAGGGGTCTCCAGTACCTCATTGACTGGGAGGGCTATGGACCTGAGGAAAGGACCTGGGTGCCAGCTAGTCGGATTGTGGATAGGACTCTCATCACCGCCTTCCACCAACGGCATCCTGATCAACCTGCAATCCGTAGGGGCCGCCCCAGAGGGATCCCTAACCGTCCTGCCCGCTCGGCTTCCTGTCCTGTGCCTGATCCTGTCTCGGGACCTGTCCCATCTCCCGACCACGGCCCTCCGGCTTCCTCCGAGGATGAGGGCGTTCGCTCGGACCGTTCGGAGGAGTTCTAGCCCTCCTCCGGCTCCCCTCCTCCCGCCCGGCGTGGTGTTGCTCTTGGGACTTCTGGGGCCGTCCCTTGGGGGGTTCTGTCATGAGCCCTCTCACTCCACCGGGTTACCACCTTAATGTGTTTCCACTATCTTCCACTCTGCTCATCTCTCTCTCTCTACTCAGCCTAACGAGCTCCACCTGTCCCTGCTCTGCTCGGCTCTAATTACTCTGCCAGCTGCGCTGCATTACCCACTAACCTCTCCCAGTATTTAAAGTCCCGTCTCTCAGCTCTCCTTTGTCAGATCGTCTGCAAAGCTCACACCCGGAACCTGTGTGCTCGCGCTTCTGGCTCACCCTTGTTTTGTGACCCCGGACCTGCCTGATTCTTGGATACTCTTCTGCCCCAGGAAAACCAGACCTGCTTTCTGCCATTACGACTCCTGACTACTCTTCGACCCCCGGTAACTCTGACCAGCCTTCTGCCTTGCTACAACGTATTTGGATTTCCCTTGAACTGTACTTCTGCCTTGTTTCATCCGCCCCGTTGTGTCTGTGTTTCCTCCCCCAGGACTTCTGGACCACCAACCACCGGCGTCATCGGACGCACCGCTGCCACTGGGGGGGGGCACAGACCCAGCACATTGGACGGGATAACCCCTGGAGCCTTCACTCACTCCCTACTTCCCTTTTCCCTTAAGTTTTAATAAACTTTCTGGTGTGACGCAATTGTGGTCCTCTTGTCGTCTGTCTGAACCGTGACAGAATGCGTAAGTAGTGCACAATTACACACTCACCGCTCCGCTGAAACATCACAATTACAATTCAAATATTTAATTCACATCTCCAAAAATGCAGTTGTACTGTAATTATGAAACGGTTAAATTTTTAATTGAAATGCACTGCAGATATGAGTGAAATTGTGTAAAGTAACTCCATCACACTGTATAAAGCTATGATACATTTTTTGATATTTTTACTGAAAACAAGACAAAAATACCAAGTAATTTTTTGCAGTGTGACTCCATTAAATGTGTGTGTGTGTGTGTGTGTGTGTGTGTAGATTAAACATGAACGGGCCAAAACGGACATGGCAGCAGGTCAAAATCAAATACAAGAACATTCTGCAGAATGGTATGGTCCCTGACTAATATTTAACAAAGCACAAGCATATATTGTACCCAGAAGGTGCCTGCTCACACATTGTCTGTACTGTTTTAGCAGTGAAAAAGAATACCCACAGACAAGGCACGGGTGGTGGGTCACCAAAGGCTGACCTTACCCCAGCAGAGGACATGGCCTTGGAGCTAAATAAAGGCAGGCCCGTCTTAGAGGGGATCCCTGGGGGAAAGAGACGAGCATAGGTTCCTCCCAAGATGCCACCCGCTTCATTCAAGGTATGTCCTTCCATCTCTACATGGGATACAACCACATTCATATTGAATCAATTTGGACTGTCTGACTTTGGTTTACCTATTGCCTTGCAGTGTCTGGCAGCACTGTGTTCCTGTTAGAGCCACCAGCACAAGCACCAGACGATGCTGATCCAGTGAGTACTCCATCAAAGGCATACTGTAGGCCTGGCATGTCTTGTCTACTAGCTTCAATATGAATCCGATTAAATGTGATAGGGTGAAGGCCCCAGTGCAGCAGCAACAGCACATGATGGAGACGATGATGAGGAGGAGACCATCTCTCTGGATTCCAGAAGGCATGAGGTATCATGTTAAGACTGTGAAAGTACTATTTACTCTACAATGGTGAGGAGTCCTCATCAAAATCAAAAATCTAATTTCTTTTACAGGACCCAGATGCTATACAGTGGGAAAACCAGCCTGGCAACATAGTGCGTATTAATAAAAGGACACCACATCCTGCCAAATTCCAGCTGCGCTAATTGTATTGTGTTCACAGAGCTCACAAGCTATCAGAAAGTTGTATGGCAACCACCTCCGGCGCCAAATAGAACTGGCAGACATAGACATTCAGTACAAGAAGAAAAAGATGGAAAATCTTGCACTGGAGTCCGAAATAAAAAAGAGGACAATTAGGAAACTGGACCTTGAAATAAAAAAACTTGAGAGGGAGGTGAGATATGCCTTCAATGTACACTGTATGCTAACTGTAACACAAATGTATTAATCATTATTTTTCTTTCCTCCCCCAGCTCCAAGAAGATGACACAGCTCAAAATAAAAATTAGGTATATTCTCGTAAAGTCAAGTGAGCCATGACATATGAGCTCTTATTGTGAGCACACAGGACGGTGGCATCTTTCTAAGGTTTTTTTTATTTTCCCAGCAATCAGTACAACCAAGTCATCGTTATAAGGCATCGCCCTCTTTGCCCACCCCCAGCACCAGGTGTGGCCACTAGCCTATATGAAGGCCCAAAATTGTGTGTTCCTTTCTGCTCTGACAATGGCATGCCCATTCGTGCGAGATGTGGTGGATGAAGAAGCACTTGTGCTGAGGAGAGCCTTCAGGCGAGAAAGGGTCTTCAGGGACCGGTTGGACCCACTGGCCTTCCCTGATGACCATCTATATGAAAGATACAGGTTTTCTGCAGATGGCATCAGGTATCTATGCAGACTACTGGGTCCCAGGATTAAGCACCGCACTGCACGGAGCCATGCACTGAGTGTGGAGCAAATGGTTTGTGTGGCCTTGCGCTTTTTTGCTAGTGGAGCCTTCCTGTACTCAGTGGGGGATGCAGAACAGCTGAACAAGGCCACAATTTGCCGCACAATAAGGAGTGTGTGTCTGGCTATCAAAGCATTAGCAGATGTCTTCATCTCCTTCCCTGGCCACAGAAGACTCTGTGACATCAAAGAGGAGTTCTATAGGATTGCAGGTAAGAGGATCTACAAATTACAGGACAACTGTTAACACATAGTAGGATACTCATTACTTTGTGTGACAGGTTTCCCCAATGTCATTGGTGCAGTGGACTGCACACACATAAGGATAAAAGCCCCCTCAGGTGCCCATGAGGCCGATTTTGTGAATAGAAAATCCTTTCACAGCATTAATGTTCAGGTTAACTTTTTGATATTGTCCATTGACGAACACTCTGCATTGCCAGTGATGTGCATTGATTGGTGTAATATTCCTCATCTTATGATTTCAGATGGTCTGCAATGCTGACTGTGTGATCAGCAATGTTGTGGCAAAATGGCCTGGCTCAGTCCATGACTCCAGAATCTTTCGGGCCTCTGAAATCTATCAGTGCCTATCACAAGGTAAGCCACACAACCCCTATTTATAACCATCATGGCTGTGTCAAGAATATCACTGTGTTTATGAGGTAGTAATGATGAGATTTTGTGTTGACAGGTGAATTCTCTGGTGTGTTGCTGGGAGACAGGGGGTATGGCTGCCAGCCTTTTCTCCTGACACCTTTCACAGACCCCCAGGAAGCACAGCAGGCCTACAACCATGCCCATGCCAGGACCAGGGCCAGAGTTGAAATGACCTTTGGCCTCCTGAAGGCACGCTTTCACTGCCTTCACAAATTAAGGGTCAGCCCTGTTAGGGCATGTGATATTACTGTGGCTTGTGCTGTCCTCCACAATGTGGCCTGCCTGAGGAAAGAGAGGGCCCCCAGAGTGCCACCAGCCATGGACTGGGACAATCCGGCAATCTTCCCTGATGACGACAGTGGTCGGCTGCTGAGGGACCAATATGTGTTGAATTATTTTAGTTAGTATGTGTGCTTTCAATTTTGGTTAAATATGTCCTGCGGTGGCAGAGGAATTTGGGTTTTTTTGGGTTCGTTTTTTTACGAATTTGGCCTCTTATGATGTTTGTGCGGTATACTGTGTGTAATACAAGGCTGCAGGGAGGCTACTGCATCCATTCATTTGTCTGTTCAGTTGATGTGTATGGATTTGTCCTGCATTTATTTTAGTGTGCAGACATGCAGGGTGTGTTATATACAGACCTTTGAATGTGTATGTATCATTTTGTATAATATGCTTGGATTCTGTGCTTTCCATCTTGTAGAGTCACTGTGACTTCAGTTTCGAAAGGAGCTGATGGTTTACCTGCTTTGTTTTGTCCTTATTCAATAAAGGAACATAATGTTACACATTGTGTTTTTATATTCATATGGAATGTGTATTTGTTTATATGACAGAGTACTAGGGCCACACTGAAGAAAAAGGATAAAGTCATAAATTTATGAGGCTGGTTCTTTCTGCAGAAAAGCTACATATTGTTTTTACAGTTTTGATACTTATGACAATGTGATACTTAATATTCTGGCACATCAGCATGTCTTTGTTTATGAAACCATACTGAAGTACAATTTCACGAAATGCCCCACATCTGTCATTTTAACAACTGTCCTCCTTTAAAACAACTGGTTACAATATTATGACTTGTGTTTTTTTCCCCTCTGTGGCCCTAATATTCTATCATTTTATATATAGCCTTATAGTCTATGGGAAACTGTAAATTATCTAATGATAGCAACATCATCTAAAAATCATTTTTTATCCAAAATCATTGAAATTAATGATCACAAACGTTTAAATAATGACAGTGGGTCTAGTTATATGTGATAACAATGTATAGTGAGCAGTGAAATAACTATTGGTTTCCATTTGTGGTGACTGCTGACTGACATTAGGGATGAGATTAAATAGATCCTGGAATTTAGCCTGGTCTGGAGCAGGCTAGCTCCACAGAATAAATCTCCATGGTAATTTATACCATAACATATCCTCCTGCCCCCTATCCATCTTTAGTGCAACCGGATTACGGATCAATTGAGCCAGGATCACCAAGATATCCTGGCTTAATCCCTTATCCTAGTTTTGTGCAACAGGCCCCTGGTCTCAGCCAGCTGATGTGTTGTGTACTGTCCACAAGCGAAGGGAAAACGTGAGAGGAAGAGCACGCGTCGATGCGAGAAGGAAATATACAACGAACAAAATGATCATGCTATTTGTATGTGGCTGCTATGAAAGTGAACTGTGTGATCAGGGGTGTGATCAGGGGTGTATTCATTCCGCCGATTCTGTTGAAAAACGTTTCTTAAATAGAAGCAAATGGAAAGAAACGGGGAAAAACATACCAGAATTTGTCCAATGGAAACTCTCGCTTGTTGTGATGAGGTGATTTTGAAGGAGTCGGGGGCAAAGTATATGATTGAATGTTTCTTTAAGCCTGCAGCTAGTTACTTGAAATGAGGCATATAATAATGCCAAAACATGATTAAAACATTTAATTCACTGACAGAGAGATAGCTAATGAAACACAAATGGACATGTACAGTAGCTGGCTAGGCTAGTCAAACTGTAAAATTCGCTAGCTTTCAATAAATTGGCTAAATGGTCAACGGAGTTCACCACTTCATAAGATCAAGACAATTCGTATTGCATGCTGCATATATACAGTACCAGTCAAAAGTTTGGACACACCTACTCATTCAAGGGTTTTTCTTAATTTTTACTATTTTCTAAATTGTAGAATAATAGGTGAAGACATCAAAACTATGTAATAACACATATGGAATCATGTAGTAAAAAAAAGTGTTAAACAAATCAAAATATATTTTATATTTGAGATTCTTCAAATAGCCGCCCTTTGCCTTGATAACAGCTTTGCACATGCTTGGCATTCTCTCAACCAGCTTCACCTGGAATGCTTTTCCAACAATCTTGAAGGAGTTCCCACATATGCTGAGCACTTGTTGGCTGCTTTTCCAGGCTTTTTATTTTCAAAGCCTTTTTCATTTAATTCAGCTTGTGTCATGCTAATTTAGCTTTTTGTGACCTGAGGAAACAACTTTGAAGACGACAACCACAAAATGTAAAATCCTCAAAAGTTGTTATGAGAAACCAGCACCGCTATGTCAACAGAGCTCGGTGCTTATTATCGGATCTATTAGGTTACGAAATCCGATTTTTTTGATATAATGTTAATTATATGTTAGAGAAAGACCCAACTGAATGACTCAGAACATGAATAATCATATTTGTCTTAGTAAAATCGAGCCGGGTGTGATGGCCGTCACCAACCCAGAGGATTGGGTGATCTCGCTCTCTGAGGCCGATGTGAGAAAGGTCTTTAATCAGGTCAACACCCGCAAGGCCACATGCCCCGACGGTATTCTAGGGCGCGTTCTCAGTGCATGCGCAGAACAGCTGGCAGGCATATTCACGGTAATTTTCAATCTCTCCTTGTCCCAGTCTGTAATCCCCACATATTTTTTATTTTTTTGTTTACCTTTATTTAACTAGGCAAGTCAGTTAACCCCTTAAGGATCTGACCCTTTTTTTCCATTTTCGCCTAAAATGACATACCCAAATCTAACTGCCTGTAGCTCAGGACCTGAAGCACGGATATGCATATTCTTGATACCATTTGAAAGGAAGCACTTTGAAGTTTGTGGCAATGTGAAATTAATGTAGGAGAATATAACACATTAGATCTGGTAAAAGATAATACAAACAACAACAAAAAACATGCGTTTTTTAAATTTATTTTTTATCATCTTTGAAATGCAAGAGAAAGGCCACAATATGATATTGCAGTTTAGGCGCAATTTAGATTGTGGCCACTAGATGGCAGCAGTGTGTGTGTGCAAATGTCTGATTGATCCAGTGAAGCATTGCAATACTGGACTATTATGTATCAAGTCTGCCCAAATGTGCTGAATTGGTCAATTGAAACATTTTCAAGTACATAACTATAGAGAACATACATTTTGTATTACCATATCATTTTTGTAAGTTTACACACTCCCAGGAATGTCATAAATAATGGATCATTAGCTTATACACTAACACATCTAGATGGCCGGGCGAGGTGAGTGTGGAGCCAGAGACAGCAGGGGTTCAAACTGTAGAACCCAGTTCCTACATTTGAATATAACAATTTATTTAATCAAACCAAACTATGCTACATTTGATCTCTGGGACCCTTAGGATGACAAATCAGAGCAAGATTACTGAATGTACGTACATTATTTACCTTCAGAGGTGAATGTATCAAACCAGTTGCCTTGATAAGTTTTTTGTTGTTGTGCACTCTCCTCAAACAATAGCATGGTATATTTTTCACTGTAATAGCTACTGTAAATCAGACAGTGCAGTTAGATTAACAAGAATTTAAGCTTTCTGCCCATATAAGACATGTCTATGTCTTGGAAAGTTTGCTGTTACTTAGAACAGTCATGCTAATCATATTAGCGCACGTTAGCTCAACCGTCCCGTATACGGGACACCGATCCCGTAGAGGTTAAGAACAAATTCTTATTTACAATGACGGCCTACCCCGGCCAAACCCGGACAACACAATCATTCCTGTTCCTAAGAACTCTGAGGCTTCATGCCAAAATGACTACCGGCCTGTAGCACTCACTTCTGTAATCATGAAGTGCTTTGAGAGGCTGGTTATGGCACACATTAACTCCTCCATCCCAGCCACCCTAGACCCACTCCAATTTGAATACCGCCCCAACAGATCCATAGACGACGCAATCTCAATTGCTCTCCACACTGCCCTCACCCACCTAGATAAGAGGAATACCTGTGTGAGAATGCTGGTCATTGACTACAGCTCAGCGTTAAACACCATTATCCCATCCAAGCTCATCACCAAGCTTAAGACTCTGGGTCTGAACACCTCCCTCTGCAACTGGATCCTGGACTTCCTGATGGGCCCCAGGTGGTGAGGGTAGGCAACATCACCTCCGCGAGCACGCCCCCATCCACATCGACGGGGCGGCAGTGGAGCAGGTAGACAGCTTCAAGTTCCTCGGTGTCCAAATCACTAAAGACTTAAAATGGTCCAAACACACACGCACAGTTGTGAAGAAGGCGCGACAGTGCCTCTTCCCCCTCAGGAGGTTGAAAAAGTTTGTCATGGGCCCTCAAATCCTGAAAAGGTTCTACATCTGTTCCATTCATATTTCCTATTCTTATTTCTCGTGTTTTTTTTCTAGTAATACATTGTTATTGATTATTGCATTGTGGGGTTTTGAGTTTGCAAGAAAGGCATTTCACTATACTTGTGCATGTGACATTAAAACTTGAAACTTGAGTTGAAAATGTATTTTATAACATAAGTAAGTGAAATTTAATCACCAAAGCGGGCAGAGTGGGTGGACACAGTACACTGTTATTTTGAGTATGAGGTTGTGTTGTAGGAGTAATAGTAGAATAGGCCTGCTAGCAGCACCCCACCCTTAAGGATGGTATATAATTCAACATTTGCTTCAATGGAATTTTAGGTTTGAGGACTAACAGTGAAGAAACCATCACATAATCTGTATTCACAAAGGGTCTCAGAGTAGGAGTGCTAATCTAGAAATGATATGTGGTCCTGCATGTCCGTTGAACATGTCCAAGCCGGGAATGTAGGCTAAAATATATTTTGCCCTCTCCAGTGTAGGCTGGCTATCAATTCTAAGAATGAATGTTGACTTGGTGTCTAGATGTTATATCTCTCGAGTGCTGTAACCATAGAGTGAGATAGAGGACTCATCTATGTATTTGTGCCATTATGGCGTTTGTGACCGCATGGGCAGCTCCATTGGGGCTATCTCCATTTTAAAGTAGTACATTTTCTTCTTCTTTTGTATTTGAAAAAAAGCCTAAAGCTAATATTGGTGATTTACCACCACCTGCAGTGCTGGAGTCCTGAACCAAATTTTGTGGTTCTAGATGGTGGTAATATAGCTTAAAGCCATTTCCTAACGCAATCCAATTTGAAGAAGAAGACAACGCTTTGATCTTTGGCTGATCTCTCCCAACCCATAGGAATCCCCACCCAATTTAATACTTTGACATGAAGGAAGCCCTCAAATGTTGAAACCAGATATATCCACCTAGAGTCTTCTAACTATGGCTATAACTAACTGCCCTCATATATGAAGCCGGGCAGATCACAATATGTAATGTGGAGAGCCACCAGAAGATGGTGACAGAGGCTTATGCAGGGAAGAATACAGAACATCTTGACTTCATACATGACTTGACTATGCAGTTTGATCACACAAGCTGGCGATGACCAAGTTAATAATCCATATAGACACACTTTTAAATATTTTCTATATAGATGGTCAATTTGATACCTGTATGTGCTTTAGCAAACTCCACTAAAAATGACTCCTACACCATACAGTCAGAGGAGTTTTCTAATGTACATACAGATCTGGGATCAGGTAAATGTATAGCATCTGTAGAGTTTGACATATGACTAGCCCCTTTACTCTCTGCTAACATTTGCTCAATATGTAGCAAATGCAGTCGAATTACTAAATGCGGTCTAATGTTATGTTTTGCAGCACACATATAATCAAATTTTTTTTTTGAAAACTGAAACATTATTCCCTCCATTTCTCTGAGAAGCTGTCACTTCCTACAGTAGCTACATACATGTAAAATAAGGTGTATATGTAACAGGGTTATACTGGTGATTCCCCTTGCCACTTTATTGTTAAGTCAATGGGTTTTTGGTTTTGTCTTGCCTTCACCTACTCAACATGACATCTTATTCGCTGGTTGGCGTAGCTTGCTTACGTGGGAGGATGTTTCAGTTAGAATCGTCCCAGTGAACAAGCACCAAACCAGCGGTAAGTTGTTGGTTGCAAAGCACTGTACATCAAAAGTGATTTTTATACTCCCAAGTGATGATGTAAATGTATAATTTATATCAATTTGTTTGTAAATGTTATTCGAACATCACACATAAGATGCAGTGTTTTTTGGTGAATATTTGTTGTGCATTTTGTTGTAGAGAATTCCATCTTATACTAGCTAGCAACTTACTGTGTCTGGTGGGGGGTTTGTATATTTTGTACAGTGCGTGAGTGCAGAGTTGGATGGTGAGCCGTGCATTGCATGACGTGCAATTTTGTGCTGTTCCTATCAGGTACATTGTTAAAGATATTATATTGTAATTGTATTATTTTGGTAACTACATGCCTAGTGAACAAGCACCAAACCAGCGTGCGTGAGTGCAGAGTTGGATGGTGAACTGTGCATTGCATGACGTACAATTTTGTGCTGTTCCTATCAGAATAAAGCGCCATGACTGGTGTTGATGATTGATTGTACACAACGCAAGAAGAGTACTGTTACAGTGGTGCCGTGACCCGGATCACTGGTTGCTGCGGAAAAGGAGGAGGTCAAAAGGGGGGTGAGTGTAACCGGTGTGAAATAGCTAGCTAGTTAGCGGTGCGCACTAGTAGCATTTCAATCGGTGACATCACTCGCTCTGAGACCTTGAAGTAGTTGTTTCCCTTGCTCTGCAAGGGCCGCAGCTTTTGTGGAGCGACAGGTAACGGTGCTTCGAGGGTGACTGTTGTCGATGTGTGCAGAGGGTCCCTGGTTCAAGCCCAGGTAGGGGCGAGGAGAGGGACGGAAGCAAAACTGTTACAGTGGTGCCGTGACCGTTCTTCTGGATCGGATCATCCTTCGCCGGATTTCCATCTCAGAACTTCGCCGTGGTTGCTGTTGAAGAATCAGATAAGACGTTGCTGGTGCAGTTTATGGCAATATCGCATTTCGCCACAAGAGGGCGCTTACATTTTTATTAGTGTGTTGATTTCCAATTGTTAAGATGGAAGGTGTTGGGAGAGGTAGGGGTTTCCTGACATTTAATCTGTCACCATCTGTTGGTAGGGGTTCAGCCAAAATTCCAGTTGCTTCTACACCTATGCCTAAACTGGAGGGTTTTGGGAGTTTTGATGATAGTTTACCCATGGAAACGCTCAAGGATGTGTATGAAAGAGTTTTGCCAAATGCAGGGAGTGGGGAGGTCTCCATGGATTTCATAGCAGACATAGTACAGCAGATTGGTCATTCCATTGGGAAGAACATTACTTCCTGTTTGGAGTCAAAGGCAATTGTTGGACATGTTGGTGACAATGTTATGGGAAATGCATGCAGCTCTAGGGGTATGGATGTGTCAAGCCTGAACCTGGTATTGAAGTCTGATATCAGGGAGCCGGTGTGCTTTAGGGGGATGGCTCTGAAAAGTGCACAGTGAATGAGTGGGAGGATATGGTCATGGTTTACATGCGTAAGAGGGACGTATCTGTGATGGACCAAGCAGATGAGGTTATGGGTAGGCTTATGGGAAGGGCCCGTGATGTTGTTAAAGTGGGCATACGCAGCAATCCCTCCGTTGATTTATCCAAAGGCCCGAGTCCCATCTTTGACATACTGAAACAACATTTTAGTGACACTGCTTTTTCAAGCATGCCCCTCGCTGACTTTTATGCCACATTACCTCTGACTGATGAACAACCAATTTACTATTGGCTCAGACTGAACAGGGCTATGGAGGTTGCTGAAGATTGTCTAAAGAGACAGAAGAAAAGTGTTGAAGACCCATCTCGTGAGCTCACAGTCATGTTCATCAGACATTGCCCTAACGCCGAACTGTCGCTTATCTTTAAGTGCAAACCATTACAGCAGTGGACCGCTGCAGATGTTCATGAGAGGTTGGATGAATACAGGAGGGAGCAGAGGTACTCTCACTTATCTAAGGTGACCCCAGCCATCGCAACAATGAAGCAGGAAGTTGGTGCTGTCATGCCAATCACCATGCCTGCTGTGAGGCCCCACATGGAAGTACCTAATGCGTTGCCTTCTCCAGCCCAGACTATTCAGGGCTCAGCTGAGCCGATGGAACGTATCCTTTCAATGCTGGAGCGTGTGCTGGAGCAGAGGCCACAACAGTCTGACCGTAAGTTTCAAACAGAGAATAGGAGCAAATTGAAGTCTAATGGGCCATGTAATGTCTGCGGGGATGCTGGACATGATACTTACTTTCACTGCAGGGCCAATCACCTCTGCTTTCTTTGTCATGTAGCTGGCCACGCATGCTCTCAGTGCCCCAAGGCCGCAGCTCTGAGCACAGCTGGTGGAGTCCCTACAGTAATCACTGCTCAGCTCCCAGGAAACTAGTAGGCCTGCATGTAGAAGGGGAGAGTGTTGGGCCTTTTGTAGAGTCCCCATCGGTGAGAGCTGTTGATTTGGAGTCTGTATATAAAAGTGTTTGTGACGAAATGGAGACTGAGAAGAGTATCATAATGCAGAACACACAGAGACTTTCCCCATATGATGATTTATTCTATGCCATGGTGTTAATAGGAGGAGAAGTAGAAGTGAGAGCTATGCTTGACAGTGGGTCCATGGCTTGTACCTTGAGCTCTAGGGTCTTACCTGAACTGTTGCATGCAGGAGTGTTGAAAAGTCCATCATTGAGTCCTACAGAGGTAGTCTTGGTTGGTTGTGGTGGGTTGAAGACGAGGCCTTCGGGAGTATGTGAGCTGGAGATGGAGGTGTACAGCTGTAGAGTTGCCGTGCCTACACTGGTGGTTGAAGGCCAGAGTGATGACCTCATCTTGGGCAGCAATCTCCTAAAGCACTTGATTTGCCACCTGAAGACCAATGGAGATCACTGGAAGAGAGTTTATACTCCTGTGTGTGATGGGGGTGAGGAGAGCAAGCTAATCAACATGATGGCTAATGTGGAGAGATGGAGAGACAGTGAAGTACCTGACAAAGTTGGAACTGTGAGACTAAAACGGGCTGTGACTCTAGAGCCTATGCAGAAGCACTTAGTCTGGGGCAGACCACGAAACACTCAGAATCTATCAGCGGGCAGTGCTGTTCTCATTGAGCCCAGCAGTTCAAGGTCAACACCAAGGTCAATCCTGGTAGGGAGGACTGTAGCTCTATTGCTGGGGGATGGGTGGCTTCCTGTTAGAGTGATAAACCCTTCTCAGAAGACAGTGACATTGAGACGAAACGCCACTCTAGCCGATGTCTTTCCTTGCATGGCTCTAGAGGACTTTGACTGTTCGTGTGTGAATGATGATTCATCAGCAGCTTTTCAGCAGCAAGTGCAGAGAACGGCTGATATACTCACTGACTGCCAAGATGACTTGACACTGACTGATGACGGTTCCAGCCAACTTCACGATACTGACGGACCTGACAGTTCAAGCAGTCCTGAGGTCTTACGTGACTTAGGTTTGACTGATATTGACGTCGACTCCTGTGAAGTGTCTCCTGCTGGTAAGAAGAAACTCATCCAGCTCATAGCTGAGTACCAGTCCATTTTTTCCAGGCACAAGTTGGATTGTGGAAAAGCTTCTGGATGTCTTCACCGCATTCAACTGAGTGATGAGAAACCCTTTCGGATGTCCTACCGACGCCTTTCACCAAATCATTATGAGAAGCTCAAGCAAGCATTGAATGAGATGGAAGAACGTGAAATCATAAGGAGGTATAGTAGTGAGTTCGCCTCTCCCCTTGTCCTTGTATGGAAGAAATCTGGAGACCTGAGACTTTGTACTGATTTTCGTTTGCTCAATGCTCGCACCATCAAGGACGCACACCCACTCCCTCACCAGGCTGATGCGCTGCTGCTTTAGGTGGAAATGCCTTTTTCTCGACAATGGACCTTACCTCTGGCTACTACAATGTGGAAGTGCATGAGGATGACCGGAGATTCACAGCTTTTACGTCGCCATTTGGATTGTACGAATACAATCATATGCCACAGGGGTTATGTAATAGTCCTGCAATCTTTATGAGGATGATGCTAAACATCTTTGGGGATCAGAACTTTCTAAGCCTGCTGTGTTACCTTGACGATGTCTTGGTCTATGCACCCACTGAAGATCTGGCTATACGGCGCCTGGAAATTGTTTTTGAGCGTCTCAAGGCTCACAACCTGAAGTTGGCGCCTAAAAAGTGTAACTTTCTGCAGAGGTCTGTGAAGTTTCTGGGGCATATCATTAGTGCGGATGGTGTAGCTACAGACCCTGAGAAGGTGAGGGCCATTACAGGAGTAACAGAAGCTGATCTGATGGAAGATGGCACTGACATTCCATCTCAGAAGAAATTGAGGTCATTCCTTGGGATGGTGGTGTATTATCAACAATTCATTGAAGGTTGCTCGACCATCGCAAAGCCTCTCTTTGGATTGACTACTGGACACAAGGCTCCACGCTGGAAAAAGAAGCGACGCTCACCTGTCAGGAAGTTGACGGCTGCCGACTGGACAACAGAATGCAGACAGGCCTTATTCCAGCTAAAGCAAGCCTTAATGGACCAGGTTTTGTTGGCCCACCCCAACTTCGACAAACCCTTTCTACTCTTGGTGGATGCGTCCAGCAACGACTTAGGTGCTGTGCTGTCCCAGGTGCAGGAACAGGGAGCTACAGCGAGACCTATAGCCTTCGCGAGCAAGTCCCTCAGTTATGCGCAGTCGAGGTATCCTGCACACCGGCTCGAGTTCTTTGCCATGAAATGGGCTATCTGTGACAAGTTCCACCACTGGCTACGGGGACAGCAGTTCACGGTATGGACGGATAATAATCCCTTGACATACATTCTGACCAAAGCAAAGCCTTGATGCTTGTGAACAGAGATGGGTCGCCAAGCTGGCACCGTACGAGTTTGACATCAAGTACATCCCTGGAAAAATAAATGTTGTTGCAGATGCTTTGAGCAGAGAGCCCTTCGTACGACCCAGTGCACTCCATCGCCTGACCCGTACGAGACCTTACTAGCTGAAGCTAACGCTGTGCGCACAGACAGAGTGCAAGATGTGTTTCGCTGGTCCAGCCAACCCTTTGACAAAGCCTCTGACTCCAACGAAGTGGTCATTAACTGTCAGGCTACTGTTGACCCCCCATCTGGTGCTTTATCAAGACATGAAGTTGCAGCTGTTCTTCATTCACACAGGTGCTGGGTGGGTGAAGTGGGCTCACATGCACTACTGTTGCCACAGCTTCCAAAGGCTGTTATGCCATCAGAGCAGACCGATGTCGATGTTCTGCCACACGATCTACTGATGAGTAAGCAGCGTGATGACAACGTGATCAGCAGAGTGATCTTCTTTGTGGAGAGGGGGAGAAGACCATCCCGGAGAGAGCGTGCCATGAAGATGGGTATACTGTATCGTGTTTTGAAGAATGTGGTTACAAAGAGGAAGATGTATCTGTATGTGGTTCCAGCCTCCATGAAAGCAATGGTGTTGAAGGGTGTCCATGATGAAGCTGGCCACCAGGGCCAACAGAGAACAGTCTACCTGACAAGACAGAGGTTCTTCTGGCATGGCCTGGAGAGGGAGGTAAAAGCATATGTGAAGTGCTGCAGGAGATGCGTCGTGAGCAAGACTCCTGATCCGGAAGCAAGAGCTCCTCTTGAGAGCGTAATAACAACTGAGCCTCTTGAACCAGTGTGCATAGACTTTTGGTCTGCAGAAGATTCTTCAAACAAGTCCTTGGATGTTCTCGTTGTTACTGATCACTTTACCAAATTGGCTCATGCCTTCTTGTGCCCGAACCAGTCTGCTAAGTCAGTAGCTCATCAGTTGTGGAACAACTATTTCTGTGTCTACGGATGCCTCGCCGTATACACTCAGACCAGGGAGCCAACTTTGAGAGTGCTTTAATAGCCGAACTGTTGAGTGTTGCAGGTGTTCAGAAGTCTCACACCACGCCGTACCATCCGATGGGGAACGGGTCCTGTGAAAGGATGAATAGGACGTTGGGAAACATGATCCGGGCCCTGCCGATGAGAGCAAAGCACAGATGGCCTCAGGCGCTGAAGTCCCTCACGTTTGCGTACAATTGTACCATCCACGAGACCACAGGCTTTTCCCCATTCCTGCTAATGTTTGGGAGGACGCCAAGACTGCCTGTTGACATAGTCTTTGGCTCTGTCATAGAGAACCCAGAAGTTGTCTACTTTGATCAATTCGTTCAGTCTTTGAGAAGAGATCTGAAAGAAGCCATGAATACAGCACAGGCATCTGCAGCGAAGCAGTTGAAGAGGCACGCTGACCTTTATGACAGAAGAGTCAGAGGAGCACAAGTGGAGATTGGGGATTTAGTGTTGCTGGCTAACAAGGGGGAGCGAGGAAAGCGGAAGCTCGCTGACCGTTGGGAGGATACTGTCTACCTTGTCACTGGATTGAATGCTGACAGTCACACTTTTAAGATTCAGAACAGCTCCACTGGACAGGAGAAGACGGTACATCGCAACCTGATAATGCCAGTCAACTTTCTTCCTCTTCCCCATGCTGCCGTTGATGAGGAAACTGACATGTCTGGATTAACAGAGTCTGAGGACATGAATGACAGCTTTGTGGTCTCGGCTGCCATGGACACTGCAGTGGATGATGATGCTGAGTACAGAACAAGAGTGTGGGTGTCAGAGTTGCCTTCTGAAGGAATAGGTGACACAAGCCTGGAGGGTGATGTGCGATCCTTGGAAGCTCAGGATATTCCACCTTTGGATTCTGTGGAAGATATACTGCAGCTGGAAGGTCTGCCTCCATCAGAGAGTCTTCAAGAATCTGACCAAGACCGTAACAGTGTAGTGAGAGAGATAATTGACCAGTCTGCTTAAGATATCCGTACTGACCTACCAAACTCGGACCATTCCTTACCTGATGTGTTGACAGACCCACTATTGCAACAGTACACAACACTGTTACCCCTTATGCAGTTGAAGGTACTCGGGGTCGTATTAGGTCAAGGGCAGGAAGAATATTTAAACCAGTGTCTTGACTGATTGAGATTATGAATCAGCAGAAAGTTAGCTCTTGAAGGTTAGTATGTGAATGGTATTGACATCTTTTATTTGTTTTGTTTTTACATCATTGTGACCATGATTAGAGGTTGCAGGATGGTAATGTGACGGATATGATAAAGTCTCTTATGGTTGTTTATTTTATTACTTGGATGTTTTAAAGTCACTGAGTGTACTTAACATGTAACAGGCATGTTTACCTATGAGGGCTAAGGGGATTGAACAACCGCTTTTCACTCTAATTCTCAAGGAGAATAGTCTAATGACTGGAATATTTAGTGACTGTTTTAAAGCAGGGTCTGCATCCTCGATATACACAGCTTTACCTTTTAGTTTTCTATATTAGGTAGTATAAAAATATATCTAACTTTTTATTTTTTCTCTCTCTCTCTGAATTATTCTGTACATATGTTGAGTGTTTCTGTACCTGGTATGTTTGCACAGTGCCGTTTTGTATTTTTATTATTTTTCTTTGCAAGTGGAATTCAGTAGGGGGAGTGTAACAGGGTTATATTGGTGATTCCGCTTGCCACTTTATTGTTAAGCCAATGGGTTTTTGGTTTTGTCTTGCCTTCACCAACTCAACATGGCATCTTATTGGCTGGTTGGCATAGCTTGCTTACGTGGGAGGATGTTTCAGTTAGAATCGTCCCAGTGAACAAGCACCAAATCAGCGGTAAGTTGTTGGTTGCAAAGCACTGTACGTCAAAAGTGATTTTTATACTCCCAAGTGATGATGTAAATGTATAATTTATATCAATTTGTTTGTAAATGTTATTCGAACATCACACATAAGATGCAGTGTTTTTTGGTGAATATTTGTTGTGCATTTTGTTGTAGAGAATTCCAGCTAATACTAGCTAGCAACTTACTGTGTCTGGTGGGGGGTTTGTATATTTTGTACAGTGCGTGAGTGCAGAGTTGGATGGTGAGCCGTGCATTGCATGATGTGCAATTGTGTGCTGTTCCTATCAGGTACATTGTTAAAGATATTATATTGTAATTGTATTATTTTGGTAACTACATGCGAACAAGCACCAAACCAGCGTGCGTGAGTGCAGAGTTGGATGGTGAGCCGTGCATTGCATGACGTGCAATTTTGTGCTGTTCCTATCAGAATAAAGCTCCATGACTGGTGTTACAAGAGTTCGTGTTGATGATTGATTGTACACAACGCAAGAAGAGTACTGTTACATATAGACTAAGGCATATTGACCTGTGTGCATGACTGTGCAAGTCATCATCACTTGGTGCTAGTTTTCCAAATACATTTCATTCAGATCAAAATTATCCTGAATTGTTTCTTATTTATAAATCAACTGTGCCATAAGAGTCTGTATAGTGCATTGGTGGCTGCAAAGAGAAAAAAATTGACCATGTATGTGAGTAGCCTATTGTTTTTGGAGAAGCCAATAAGCAGGACTGCAACTTCAATTATATATAAAAAATAAAAATAAAAGAATGCTCTGAATGTAAAGCAAATCTCCACAACGTAAAAAAAAAAACTCCTTCCAATGAGGTACTACCATATCGTGAGAGTATATGTACAACATGATTGTATTGTAGACGTGAACACATTTACATACACACAACATACACGCAATATACACACAAATACACAACTGTTAAGCATGGTACATGATATTCAACAACTGTACTGCATTTTACAGTAAATAATGCTGCAAACCTTGCATGACTTTATCCTTTTTGTAATTTGACCCAGAAATGACCTATTATCCAGGGCAGTCAAAACAAAGATCCCTGTGTCAGTTAAATCTTAAGTACCTTTGAGAGTCAACCTCGTAACATGAAGTGTAGGACAGTCAACCCTGTGATGTGAAGTGTAGCAGAGTCAACCAACCGCATGACGTCAAGTGTAGTGTGTTATGTGAACTCCAATGTCTGCGATTAGCCAACCCTCCATAAATGGCATCTCCAGTTCAGATGTCCCTTCAGTTCATCAAGGGCCTGCCATAGCACTCCCATCTCTGTACTAAACAGTCTGTCGTTGTTTTGAGAGTGCATCAGTTCAGTTTTGAGCTCTGTGATCTCTAGAGGTGACCAGTAGGCCGCAGCGTATGAGGCTGGGGGTCAGTCAGTAGGGTGTGCTATACTGGGACAACGTGTGAGTGATTATTTTCTTGATTTCTGTTGCCCAGCTGTGGAGACGTGAGGGATCCTCCTGCAGACAAGAAGACAGAGAGAGAAGAGAAAGCACTCTTTGCTTTAGAATGAATTCCTATAAAACAGATTTCACTATCTTTTTTGTTTTAGTTCAGTTGTATTCATCTATTTTGCCTCTTAACTCTTGCTTGTTTTATTTTAGCTCCATTTGTATTGTTTTATTGTAAAGTGTGTTGAAAGTTTGCTTTGATTTTATCTTAAATGTCTCTTTACATGTTATTTTGTTTGTATAGCACTTGAACCAGGGGGATATTTCTCCTAGTTTTTGCAGCTGTATTACAGTACTCATAATGCTCTGCTCCGTCTGTCCCTGCCATAGATATCCTATTAAATTACTAGAAGGGCTATGTCATAAACCCTCAAAGTTCCAGAATGGGGTGAAAATGCAGCCATATTGGTCAGGAAGAAATCCAAACCAGTCTAATTGGAATTAATGGCAGTAGAGACATAATTGTGATTTTACTTATGCAGGCAAATAAAAGTAAGGCATATGATATCAGAAATTGTGTCATATAATTGTCCCCCAAAAATATTGTAATATAATTATAAATACAGTTTTATATGGGTTTTATATTTTTTTGTGTATAAATTGCCTCAAATATACATTATGTAAACAGACCATAAATGTCTTAGTTTTTGTTTTCTTGGAAAGCTGTCAGTGCAATTATATGATACAATATCAGTACTTGTTGCATTTACAACTTGTCTAAGTCCTATCATTTACATTTAGCATTTTAGTCATTTAGCAGACACTTATTCAGAGTGACTTACAGTAAGTGGATTCATCTTAAGATACACTATATATACAAAAGTATGTGGACACCCCTTTAAATTAGCGGATTCGGCTATTTCAGCCATACCCGTTGCTGACAGGTATATCAAATCGATCACACAGCCATGCAATTTCCTTAGAAAAACATTGGCAGTAGAATGGCCTTACTGAAGAGCTCAGTGACTTTCAACGTGGCACCGTCATAGGATGCCACCTTTCCAAGTCAGTTCGTCAAATTTCTGCCCTGGTCAACTGTAAGTGCTGTTATTGTGAAGTGGAAACATCAAGGAGCAACAACGGCTCAGCCGCGAAGTGGTAGGCCACATAAGTTTACAGAACGGGACCGCCGAGTGGTGAAGCGTGTAGCGCTTTAAAATCATCTGTCCTCGGTTGCAACACTCACTACCGAGTTCCAAACTGCCTCTGGAAGCAACGTCAGCACAACAACTGTTCGTCGGGAGCGTCATGAAATGGGTTTCCATGACCGAGCAGCCGCATACAAGCCTAAGATCACCATGCGCAATGCCAAATCGTCTGGAGTGGTGTCAAGCTCGCTGCCATTGGACTCTTGAGCAGTGGAAACGCGTTTTCTGGAGTGATGAATCACGCTTCACCATCTGGCAATCTGACAGATGAATCTGGGTTTGGCGGATGCCAGGAGAACGCTACCTGCCCCAATGAATAGTGCCAACTGTCAAGTTTGGTGGAGGAGGAATAATGGTCTGGGGCTGTTTTCGTGGTTCAGGCTCCTTAGTTCCAGTGAAGGGAAACCTTAAAGCTACAACATACAATGACATTCTAGACGAGTCTGTGCTTCCAACTTTGTGGCAACAGTTTAGGGAAGGCCCTTTCCTGTTTCCGCATGACAATGCCCCCTTTGCACAAAGTGAGGTCCATACAGAATGGTTTGTCGAGATCGGTGTGGAAGAACTTGACTGGCCTGCATAGAGCCCTGACCTCAACCCCAGCTTTGGGATGAATTGGAACGCCGACTGCGAGCCAGGCTTAATCGCCCAACATCAGTGCCCGACCTCACTAATGCTTTTGAGGCTGAATGGAAGCAAGTCCCCCAGCAATGTTCCAAAATCTAGTGGAAAGCCTTCCCAGAAGAGTGGAGGCTGTTATAGCAGCAAATGGGGGACCAGCTCCATATTAATGGGCATGATTTTGGAATGAGATGTTCGACGAGCAGGTGTCCACATACCTTTGGTCATGTAGTGTAGCTAGGTGGGACAACCACATATTACAGGCAAAGTAAGTACACTTTTCATCAATAAAGTAGCTATCAGCAGTCGAAGGAGGGGGGGTTAAGTGCAAGTGCTGGGTCAAGAACGTTTTTATGTGTGGAGGGGAGGGGAGGGGGGGATTATTTAAGATACTATTTGAAGAGGTAGGGTTTCAGGTGCTTTTGGAAGATGGGCATGGACTTTGCTGTCCTAGCTTCAGGGGGAAGCTGGTTCCACCATTGGTGTGCCAGGAAAGAGAAGAGCTTGGATTGGGCTGAGCGGGAAATGCCCTCCCGTAGGGGTGGGAGGGCCAAGAGACCAGAGGTGGCAGAATGGAGTGCTCGGGTTTGGGTGTAGAGTTTAAGCATAGCTTGAAGTTAGGGAGGGGCAGTTCGTCTTGCTGCCCTGTAGGCAAGCACCATGGTCTTGTAGTGGATTGAGCCTCGACTGGAAGCCAGTGGAGTGTGCGGAGGAGCGGGGTGACATGGGAGAAGTTGGGAAGGTTGAAAACCAGGCGGGCTGCAGCGTTCTGGATAAGTTGCAGGGGTTTGATGGCACAAGCAAGGAGCCCAGCCAACAGCGAGTTGCAGTAGTCCAGACGGGAGATGACAAGTGCCTGGATTTGGAGCATGAACCTGCAGGAGCGAGTCACTGCATTGATGTTTGCAGAGAACGACAGGGTGTTGTCCAGGGTCACGCCAAGGTTCTTTACACTCTGGGAGGGAGACACTGTGGAGTTGTCAACCGTGATGGAGAGGTCTTTGAGCGGGCAGGCCTTCCCCGGGAGGAAGAGCAACTCCTTCTTATCGAGGTTGAGCTTGAGGTGGTGGGCCGGCATCAAAGCTGAGATGTCTACCAGGCATGCAGAGATGCGGGTCGCCAGGTAGCATGTAATCCAAGAGTGCAGAGCCTGAGACACCCAGCCCTGAGAGGGTGGAGAGGAGGATCTGATGGTTCACTGTGTCGAAGGCAGTGGATAGATCTAGGAGGATGAGAATAGAGGAGAGAGAGTCAGCTTTGGCACACAGAGAAGAGCAGTCTCGGTTGAGTGACATGTATTGAAGCCTAACTGGTTAGGGTCAAGAAGATCGTTCTGAGAGAGATAACGAGAGAGTTGATCAGAGACACAAACTCAAGTGTTGGAAACTAAAGAAAGAAGGGTCTATAGTTTTTGACGTCAGATTAGTTTCTTGAGGAGGGGAGCAACGTTTTGAAGTCAGAGGGGTCGCAGCCAGTGGTCAGGGATGAGTTGATGAGGGAAGTGAGGAATGGTCTCCAGATATGGTCTGGAGAAGGGAGGAGGAGATGGGGTCGAGCAGGGCATGTTGTCGGGCAGCCAGACCTCACTAGTTGCAGGATTTCATCTGGATAAAGAGGGGAGAAATAGGTCAAGGCCTAGGGTAGTTTTGCATGAGTGGGACCAGTGGACTCAATAGGCTGAGTGAATGACGGGGAGTTGTCGTCAACCTTCTTTTCAAAGTGGTTGACAAAGTCCTCCATTTTAGCTCAGCTGCCCGCAGCTCTGTTCTGTAAGCTCGCAATGAGTCACTCAGCCACGGAGCAGGAAGGGAGGGCCTAGCCAGCCAGGAAGAAAGGGAACAGTGCGAGTCATAGGATGCAGAAAGACACATGACCTTCTGAGTAGGGGCTGAGTGGCTAGGGTTGGAGGAAAGGGAGACAGAAAAGGAAACAAAATAGTGATCAGAGACCTACAGGGGGGTTGCAGTGAGATTAGTAGGCGAACTGTCTCTAGTAAAGATGAGGTCAAGCGTATTGCCTGCCTTGTGAGTTGGAGGGGATTGGGAAAGGGTGAGGTCAAAAGAGGCAAGGAGGGGAAAGAGAGAGTTGGAAAGAAATGAATCAAAGCCAAGTACGAAGAGCGGTCAGCCATCGTCAGGAAATGAGCTTTTGAGGAAATCTCTAAGGGCACCTGGTGGGCGATAGATGACAACAATGTTAAGCTTGAGTGGACAAGTGACAGTGATAGCATGAAATTCAAATGACGAAATGGACAGGTTAGAGGGAGAAATTAGGAGAAATTAGTAGCCCTGTGCCACCACCGCGACGACCAGATGCTCTTGGACTATGAGAGAAAACATAGTCAGATGAAGAGAGAGCAGCTGGGGTAGCAGTGTTCTCTGGGGTGATCCATGTCTCCATCAGGGCCAAAAAGTCTAGGGACTAAAGGGCAGCATAGGCTGAGATGAACTCTGTGTTCTTGACCGCAGATCGGCAGTTCCAAACGCTGCCAGAGACCCGGAATTCCACATGGGTTGTGCGTGCAGGATACACTAAATTAGAAGTGTTGCAGCCAATGGGTGGGGAGCGTCTGTAAAGACTACAGGGAGAGGTGAGAACAGGTATAGAAAACACGCACATAGTTGCCAAAGCTACAAAAGAGCAAAAATTAGATAATCAGAAAATATCTAGGTAAGATACTGAAGTGAGAGAGTGGTGTGGAGCCTTCCTCTCTTTCCTTCCTATCATCAACTGATTTCAGCCAGTGTATGGCTGTTGATTGACTGCATTGTTTGAATGGAATGTTGGCAAATTGGCAGTTAATTCGAAACATTTATGGTATCATTCCTCTAAAACTGGCTGTCTAGCTAGCTAACAAACATACGGTGCAGATAAAGTCTTCAAATTAATTATTTCACACTATCTTATCACAGCACTGTCAAACCATGGTTGACCAACTACCTGACCAAAATGGCTGACCTTTATCCCATCTTAAGAAGGTTGATGTCCATTCTAGTATTCTAATTCCTCATTCTACGATCCCTGCTCTGTCCCCTCTTCCTTATCATTACACTACCTTCCTGACAGGTGGGTCCTATCCAGCCTTGTAGACAGGTGCAGCGGCCGTTCCGTGGGTCACACCACGCCCCGTTCCTGCACTCACAGCTCTCAGAACAGTCCGGGCCGTAACGGTTCACTGGACAATCTGGACAAAGCCCAGACAGGGAAACAAGAATTGTGACAACACTTTTAGATTATGGTGCTGTTTGGCCTATAGGGGTAAATCCTTACTTTGACTTAAGTCTAACTGCATTGATGTTAATGGGAGACTAAGTGAACATTTGACTTAAGTTAGGATTCACCCCATAGTCCTTTGAGGAAACGGATGTTGCTGAATCATACTACTTAGATATTAAATAAATAAAAAGAAGCAAACAACTACTTGTGTCACAGCGCGTGCCCATCTTCCCTGGGGGGCACAGACAACGGCCGGTCATGGGGTCACATGGGGTGTCCCCTTCGCAGTCACATGACTGGGTGCAGCCCACCCCGAAACGACCCTGCTCACACTCTGTGACAGGGAATGAGAGGGAGGGGAGGGGGAACATTCAGACAGGCACACATGGATATGAGAATGGAAACCAGTCCGCAGCCTTCAGCATTGTAGGTAAAAGACTATGACAAGCACATGTCGCAGGATACAACATCTTAGCTGTAATTATGACTGGGGCAAGTGACAGTCACACTTTATCTGCAGTTACAACCAGATTATTAGGCAATGGTATTTACTAAATCTCAGCTTAATCCTTATTTTTAGTTAAACTGCTTCTCACCTTTCTCACAGCGGTATCCATGGTAACCAGGAGGGCAGAGACAGTGCCCTGTGCTGGGATCACAGGGGGCGTGGCCTCGACACTTACACTGGAGCTGACAGCGGTGGCCATGGAAACCAGCAGGGCAGGCTAGACAGAACATAGAACAGAATGTTAGGATAGTAAAACATTAGAACATAAAAGAGCATTCGAAAAGAGCCTTGAATAGCTTTCTTATATCGTTTCTCACGCGCCTAACCTAACCCTCCAAACCTTTGATACTGTTTTATCAACATTGATTCATTGATTGCGTCAAATTGAGTTATTTCATATGATCAATATGATGATTAATTGATCCACTCATAGTAGCAGTAACTGAATGGCCCTGCCTTACCGTGTTCACACAGATGACCGTAGTATCCCGGGTCACACCGGCACTCTCCCGTTACTCTGCCGCACGTCCCATTGTTATGACAATCACACCGCAGTTTGCAGTTGGCCCCGTAACTCCCTAAGGGGCACTCTGAATGACAGAGCAACAGAAACACACACAACACCTTGTAATGGGTAAGCAATGTAATGGTGTCATGGGCTCATCATGATATCATTACTTCTATGCTCGCTTCGAGGCAAGTAACATGCATGAGAGCATCAGCTGTTCCGGACGACTCTGTGATCACGCTCTCCGTAGCCGATGTGAGTAAGACCTTTAAACAGGTCAACATTCACAAGGCCATAGGGCCAGACGGATTACCAGGACGTGTACTCTGAGCATGCGCTGACCAACTGGCAAGTGTCTTCACTGACATTTTCAACCTCTCCCTGTCTGAGTCTGTAATACCAACATGTTTCAAGCAGACCACCATAGTCCCTGTGCCCAAGAACACTAAGGTAACCTGCCTAAATGACTACCGACCCGTAGCACTCACGTCTGTGTCACGGTTTCGGCCGAGGCTGCCTCTCTCCCTTGTTCGGGCAGGTTTCGGCGTTCGTCGTCTCCGGAATTCTAGCTGCCACCGCTGTATGTTTCATGTTCGTTTGCTTTTGTCTGTTTGTTTCCACACCTGTTTCTGTTTTGACGTAATTAGTGTCCTATAAGTTTCTCGTTGTGTTTGTCTAGTGTTGTGTGTAATTATTTTCCGTCAGTTGTGTGTATTGCTCGGTTGAGCTTCTCTCCACTACGCTGGAGGATTATCGCACCTGTTTGTGCGCGGTTACATTTGGTCGCACCTGTTTGTGCGCGGTTACATTTTGTTGCACCTGTTTGTGCGCTGTTTATTTTCGCCTGGGCCAAGTTGTCCTTTTGCCTATGTATGGGCCGTAATACAAGAGATTGGAATATCGTTCTGAGTCCTGCGTTTGATTCCAACATTGCACCTACAGCACGCCCTGACAGAATTACACACCATCTATGGAATCAGCAGGAGCCGAAGCGGCCCAGACGAGACTGGAGGCCCAGGTTCGGGACCAACAAGATCAGCTCCTGCAGATGGGGAACGCCCTGCAGGAGGTGATTTCCACCCTCCGAGGCTGGGGTACGCCTCCACCGCCTCCCTCCCTGCCAGCACCATCGGCCAGCCCGCCCATTCCAGCGCCGGAACCTCGAGGAGTCCGACTATCTCTCCCGAGGGCCTACGACGGAACCGCGGCTGGGTGTCAGGGATTCCTACTCCAGGTGGAGCTATACCTGGCCACAGTGCACCCGGCACCTTCAGGGCATGAGAGCGTGTCCGCCCTGATCTCCTGCCTGGCCGGAAAAGCGTTGGAGTGGGCCAACGCGGAGTGGAGGAAGATCGACGCCACGACGATTACGCACAACGAGTTCTCCCGCCGCTTCAGGGCGGTGTTTGACCATCCCCGGAGGGGAAAGCGGCGGGGGAGCGTCTGGTCTTCCTCCGGCAGGGGAGGAGAAGTGCCCAGGAATTCGCGCTCGAATTCCGTACTCTAGCGGCAGATGCAGGGTGGAATGATCGGGCCCTCATCGATCTATACAGATGTAGCCTACGAGAGGACGTCCGTCGGGAGCTGGCTTGTAGGGACACCAGCCTCTCTTTCGACCAGCTGGTTGACATGTCCATCAGGCTGGATAACCTGCTGGCTACCCGCGGGACGTCCTGCGGAGGGTCCGTCCATTTCACCCTCCAGCGCCTCCGAGCCGTGTCCTATGGAGCTCGGGGCGCTGGCGCTAGAGAGAGGAGGAGTCGGCAGGCTAGGGGGTCCATCCACTGCACCAACTGTGGTCGGGGAGGACACACCGCGGCTAGGTGCTGGGGATGGCCTCCTAGGGGAGATGACGACAGGTCCCGCACTGGGGATTCCCTCCAGGTGAGTAGGCGCCCCACTCACCCAGAGCTCACTGTTGCCCATTTTTGTATGCCTGTACGTTTTCCACAGGTAGCACCTCATTCCCAGCATAAGGCGCTGGTAGATTCAGGCGCGGCTGGGAATTTTATTGATAAAAAGTTTTGTTTAGCGTTAGGGATTCCCCTCATTCCTGTTGATGTTCCTTTTCCCGTTCACGCCCTAGATAGTCGTCCGTTGGGTGCGGGCTTAATCAGGGAGGTCACGGCGCCACTTAGGATGTGTGCGCAGGGGGGATCATCAGGGAGATGATTCAGCTGTTCCTGATTGACTCTCCTGCGTATCCGGTGGTGCTGGGCATGCCCTGGTTGAGTACCCATAACCCAGTTATTTCGTGGCAGGAGAGGGCTCTGATGGAGTGGTCTGCTCAGTGTGTGGGTAGATGTTTGGGCGTTTCCGTAGGGGCTACCTCGGTGGAGAGTCCAAACCAGGTGCCCGCATTGCGCGTTCCACCTGAGTATGGGGATTTGGCTATTGCGTTTAGTAAGGCGAGGGCGACGCGGTTGCCACCCCATAGGCAGGGGGATTGTGCGATAGACCTCCAGGCAGGAGCTGCGCTCCCACGGAGCAATGTGTATCCTCTGTCTCAAGAGGAGAAGAAAGCTATGGAGATTTACATAGACGAATCGCTGAGACAAGGATACATACGGCCTTCCACTTCCCCTGCGTCCTCGAGTTTCTTTTTCGTGAAGAAAAAGGATGGTGGTTTGCGCCCGTGCATCGATTACCGTGGTCTTAATCAGATTACGGTGAAGTATAGTTATCCACTCCCGCTGATTGCGACCATGACTGAGTCGTTGCATGGGGCGCGTTTCTTCACGAAATTAGATCTCAGGAGCGCGTACAACTTGGTGCGCATCAGGGAGGGTGATGAATGGAAAACAGCCTTTAGTACCACCTCGGGCCATTACGAGTATCTGGTCATGCCATACGGGTTGATGAACGCTCCGTCAGTTTTCCAATCATTTGTGGATGAGATCTTCAGGGACATGCAGGGGCAGGGGGTGGTGGTGTACATTGATGACATTCTCGTGTACTCACCTACCCGTGTCGAGCATGTGGCCCTGGTGCGTAGAGTGTTGCGGAGGCTGGTGGAGCACGACCTGTATGTGAAGGCAGAGAAGTGTCTGTTTTTCCAGGAGTCGGTCTCCTTTTTGGGTTATCAGTTGTCTGCGTCAGGGGTGAAGATGGAGGTAGACCGGGTGTCGGCCGTGCGTGATTGGCAAACACCAACCACTGTGAAGGAGGTGCAGCAGTTTTTGGGGTTTGCAAATTACTACAGGAGGTTTATCCGGGGTTTTGGACAGGTGGCAGCTCCCATCACGTCTCTGTTGAAGGGGGGTCCGGTGCGTCTGCAGTGGTTGGCCGAGGCGGACAGGGCGTTTGGGAGGCTGAAGGACCTGTTTACCTCGGCCCCGGTGCTGGCGCATCCGGATCCCTCTTTGCCGTTCCAGGTAGAGGTGGACGCGTCGGAGGCCGGTTTAGGAGCCGTGCTTTCACAACGGTCTGGCGCGCCACCTAAACTCCGCCCCTGTGCTTTTTATTCTAAGAAGCTCAGTCCGGCGGAGCGGAACTATGACGTAGGGGACAGGGAGCTGTTAGCCGTGGTACAGGCTTTAAAGGTGTGGAGGCACTGGCTTGAGGGGGCTCAACACCCTTTCCTCATTTTGACGGACCACCGTAACCTGGAGTACATCCGGGCGGCGAGGAGGCTGAACCCTCGCCAGGCAAGATGGAGTATGTTCTTGACCAGGTTTACTTTTAAGATCACGTACATCCCTGGGTCACAGAATGGCAAGGCAGATGCGCTGTCTCGGTGGTATGACACGGAGGAGAGGTCCGTGGAGCCCACTCCCATACTGCCTGAGTCGTGTCTGGTGGCACCGGTAGTGTGGGAGGTCGATGCTGAACTCGAGCGGGCGTTACGCACCGACCCTAGTCCACCACAGTGCCCGGAGGGTCGGAAGTACGTTCCGCTCAAGGTTCGGGATCGATTGATCTATTGGGCTCACACGTCACCCTCCTCTGGACATCCGGGTATCGGCCGGACAGTGCACTGTCTTAGTGCCAAGTACTGGTGGCCCACGTTGGCAAGGGATGTGAGGGTTTATGTTTCCTCCTGCTCGGTGTGCGCCCAGTGTAAGGCGCCTAGACATCTACCTAGGGGTAAGTTGCTACCCCTGCCCGTTCCACAACGACCATGGTCCCACCTCTCAGTGGACTTTATAACAGACCTTCCCCTCTCCCAAGGGAATACGACCATCCTGGTCGTTGTGGACCGGTTCTCTAAGGCCTGTCGTTTGCTCCCCATGCCGGGTCTTCCTACTGCCCTACAAACTGCCGAGGCATTGTTTACCCATGTGTTCCGGCACTACGGGGTACCCGAGGACATTGTGGCTGATCGGGGTCCCCAATTCACCTCCAGAGTCTGGAGAGCGTTTATGGAGCGGTTGGGGGTCTCGGTGAGCCTCACCTCGGGTTACCACCCGGAGAGTAATGGGCAGGTGGAACGCGTAAACCAGGATGTGGGTAGGTTTCTCAGAACATACTGCCAGGACCGGCCGGAGGAGTGGTCAAGGTACGTTCCCTGGGCCGAGATGGCCCAGAATTCCCTACGCCATTCCTCCACTAACCTAACTCCATTTCAATGTGTGTTAGGTTACCAGCCGGTTCTGGCACCCTGGCAGCAGAGCCAGATCGAGGCTCCTGCGGTGGATGAGTGGGCGCGGCGCTCGGAGGAGACTTGGAACGCTGCACACGTCCACCTGCAGCGGGCCCTCCGACGTCAGAAGGCAAGCGCTGATCTCCACCGCAGTGAGGCACCGGTGTACGCACCTGGTGATCGAGTCTGGCTCTCTACCAGAAACCTGCCCCTCCGCCTGCCCTGTCGGAAACTGGGTCGGCGGTTTGTAGGGCCATTTAAAGTCCTGAGAAGGTTGAACAAGGTATGTTATAGATTACAGCTACCTGTGGAGTATAAGTGTATTAACCCCTCGTTCCATGTGTCCCTTCTCAGGCCGGTGGTAAGGGCCCACTCCAAGAAAATGAGATCTTGGAGACTCCTCCGCCCCGTTGGACATCGAGGGGCACCGGCGTACTCCGTGAGATCCATCTTGGATTCGAGACGTCGGATGGGGGTCTCCAGTATCTAGTGGAGTGGGAGGGGTACGGTCCGGAGGAGCGGTGCTGGGTGCCGAGGAGAGACGTTTTGGACCCGTCGCTCCTGACGGAATTCCATCGGGGGCATCCGACGCGCCCTGCTCCGCGTCCTCCTGGTCGTCCCCGAGGCCGGAGTCGGCGCACGTCTGGAGCCGCGCGTCAAGGGGGGGGTACTGTCACGGTTTCGGCCGAGGCTGCCTCTCTCCCTTGTTCGGGCAGGTTTCGGCGTTCGTCGTCTCCGGAATTCTAGCTGCCACCGCTGTATGTTTCATGTTCGTTTGCTTTTGTCTGTTTGTTTCCACACCTGTTTCTGTTTTGACGTAATTAGTGTCCTATAAGTTTCTCGTTGTGTTTGTCTAGTGTTGTGTGTAATTATTTTCCGTTAGTTGTGTGTATTGCTCGGTTGAGCTTCTCTCCACTACGCTGGAGGATTATCGCACCTGTTTGTGCGCGGTTACATTTGGTCGCACCTGTTTGTGCGCGGTTACATTTTGTCGCACCTGTTTGTGCGCTGTTTATTTTCGCCTTCGGGCCAAGTTGTCCTTTTGCCTATGTATGGGCCGTAATACAAGAGATTGGAATATCGTTCTGAGTCCTGCGTTTGATTCCAACATTGCACCTACAGCACGCCCTGACAGTCTGTAGCCATGAAGTGCTTTGAAAGGCTGGTCATGGCTCACATCAACACCATTATCCCAGAAACCCTAGACCCACTCCAATTTGCATACCGCCCCAACAGATCCACAGATGATGCAATCTCTATTGCGCTCCACACTGCCCTTTCACACCTGGACAAAAGGGAACACCTATGTGAGAATGCTATTCATTGACTACAGCTCAGCTTTCAACACCATACTGCCCTCAAAGCTCATCACTAAGCTAAGGACCCTGGGACTAAACACCTCCCTCTGCAACTGGATCCTGGACTTCCTGACGGGCCGCCTCCAGGTGGTAAGGGTAGGTAACAACACATCCGCCACGCTGATCTTCAATACGGGGCCCCTCAGTGGTGCGTGCTCAGTCCCCTCCTGTACTCCCTGTTCACTCATGACTGCATGGCAAGGCACGACTCCAACACCATCATTAAGTTTGCCGATAACACAATAGTGATAGGCCTGATCACCGACAACGACGAGACAGCCTATGGGGAGGAGGTCAGAGACCTAGCTGTGTGGTGCCAGGACAACAACCTCTCCCTCAACGCGATCAAGACAAAGGAGATGATTGTGGACTACAGGAAAAAGAAGAGGACCGAGCACACCCCCATTCTCATCGACGGGGCTGTAGTGGAGCAGGTTGAGAGCTTCAAGTTCCTTGGTGTCCACATCACCAACAAACTAACATGGTCCAAGCACACCAAGACAGTTGTGAAGTGTGCACGACAAAACCTATTCCCCCTAAGGAGACTGAAAAGATTTGTCATGGGTCCTCAGATCCTCAAAAGGTTCTACAGCTGCACCATCGAGAGCATCCTGACTGGTTGCATCACTGCCTGGTATGGCAACTGCTCGGCCTCCGACCGCAAGGCACTACAGAGGGTAGTGCGTACGGCCCAGTACATCACTGGGGCCAAGCTTCCTGCCATCCAGGACCGGTACCCCCTGTATATAGCCTCGCTATTGTTATTTTTACTGTTGCTCTTTAATTATTTGTTACTTTTCTTTCGTATTATTATTTTTTTGTGTGATTTCTTTTTGTATTCTTTCTTAAAACTGCATTGTTGTTTAAGAGCTTGTAGGTAAGCATGTCACTGTAAGGTCTACACCTGTTGTATTCGGCGCATGTGACAAATAACATTTGATTTGATTTGATATCAGGGGCACTTAAATTGAGTCTTCACATCGATTCACAACACAACACAATGAGGAGAATGGGAAATGTGAGCTGTTGACCATGGTTGTCATGACCTGGGTTCAAATACTATTTGAAATAATTTCAAATAATGTGTCTGTGCTTGATTAAGGTTGCCTGTTGCAATGGATCCTATAGAATTGAAGCAAAAGTGCAAACCATGCCCACCTGGCACTACAGGCAGGCTAAAACAAATGCTCAAAGTAATTGAAAGATTTAGAATAGTATTTATAGCCAGGTCTGCTCAGGTCACCTCTGTCACAGCTGGGTCCAGTCCAGCCTAGTCCGCAGGTGCAGCCTCCAGAGACCGGGTCACACACGCCACCGTTACGGCAGTTACAGCGCTGGCCACAGTCCTCCCCATACCAACCCTGGGCACAACCTGAGAAACACAAACAGGCACACACACCAGCACGCACACAAGCACACAAACATACACACCGTAGACTGTCAATAAAACATGATGAATGGGATTATTACATTTGACACTCATTGTGGAGCAGAAATAAACTGTGTGTGTTACAGTGTGTGTGTATTACCCTGTCCACAGTCTTCTCCCCGCTGGCCGGCCTTGCACACACACCTGCCTGTCTCTGGGTCACTCCGTGCCCCCTCCCCACAGAACGCCACCCTGGCACAGTCCTGCCCATAACGCCCTGATGGGCATGCTGGTAGAACCAGAGGAAAAGTGTGGGGAAAGAGAGGAGACCATACAAAACGTTACTTGGTAGTGCTTGTGTTATAGGATGAAAAATGAATGACTAATTACCATTTTGCTTTTTAATGTTAAAATAAATACTTGGTAAATAACAAACTGTAGCCTGTGGATATGCCCATGCCCCTGGCATACGCTGGCACTCACTGATGTTGCAGTCTGCTCCGATGTAGCCAGACAGGCACTGGCAGGTGCCCGTGGTGGTCTGGCACACACCAGCATTCCTACACTGGCATAGACGCTCGCAGTTTGGGCCGTACCGTCCTATGTCACACTCTGTCAAGCCAAACACACACAGGACTTAGCTGTGTTAAAACATTTCCTACTGGTAAGATCAACGTTTTTTCTATTCAGGTGAGGTCATAACTAAGGTCAAGAGTGTTTCCTGATCAGGTCACATTGTGGAAAATCTCCTGGCCCTACCTATGACTATTGTAAGTTCAACTTTCAATAGTGGAATTTCTTTGTGACATTGGTATAGGAAATGTGTATCTGTGCGTTTATGTGTGTGATGGGGTGCTTGCCTTGATTACAATTGTAACCATGGTAACCGGGGGCGCAGTAGCAGAGGCCGGTGTCAGGGTGGCACAGCTGGTTGGTGCCAGAGCACTGGCACACCTGGTTACAGTTCAGTCCATACGTGCCAGGCTGGCATACTGGCAAATAAACACATAACACACATGTTGACTCCCATACAATATCCTGATACATGGACTTTTTCAGTAGGCTACACAAAAAGGTGTGCCTACATGTTAGGTAGTAGTAATAAGGAAACTGAACGTATATTTACTATCGTTTCATTCAGCAACCCCATACATATACTGCATATCTACCTCATAGGCCCTTTTTTCAAATACTTCAGAAACATATCCTTCCTTCCTTCCTCGGGGTTATCACAGATCTGAAATGGTTGGATTGGTGAAAGTATCACTTAAAGACTCTTATAGATCGGCGCTTACCTCAAGGAACCAAGGAAGGGAGGAAGAATTTCTGAAGTATTCAAACATGGGCATAGCATTCTGTGTTCTTCATTGCCCTACTCTCCTATCCCCCTGGCTTCTAGGCTAGACTAGAGCTCGCTCTACAGCCACTTACACCATGACACACCACACTGTATCACCAAACGAATGCTAACTTGTTGGGTTGCTAAACAGCGGTCTTTAAATCATTGCATGCGTCATTGCAGAGTTGATTACATTTTAGTCATTTAGCAGACGCTCTTATCCAGAGCGACTTACAGTTAGTGAATACATATATTTTTTATACTGGCCCCCCGTGGGAAACGAACCAACAACCTTGGCGTTGCAAACGCCATGCTCTATCAACTGAGCTACATCCCTGCCGGCCATTCCCTCCCCTACCCTGGACGACGCTGGGCCAATTGTGCGCCGCCCATGAGTCTCCCGGTCGCGGCCGGCTGCGACAGAGCCTGGATTCGAACCAGGATCTCTAATGGCACAGTTAGCACTGCGATGCAGTGCCTTAGACCACTGCGCCACTCAGGAGTTTAGATTAGTTTGTTACACGCAATGCAACACAATTCATGCAAAGCAGTACATTATACAACATATCTTTACTAGCCTTCGTCTGCCCCAAATCACTCACTCTGCTCACAGCCGTTGCCAGTGAATCCAGGGGGACAGCCACACTCGCCAGAAACGTGGTTGCAGGAAGTGCCGTGGGGACAGTTACAGCGTAGCACACAGTCCTTCCCATAGGAGCCAGGTAGACAGGCTGTGGTGAACGTGGAAATCACATACATTCAATTAAGTCAATGCGTGCGGTCTGTTGCTTATGATTGACAGTATATACAGCTCCTTGTGATGAATAGGTTCTATACATTCGTAGTAGCTTCAGAGTGGGAGTGCTGATGTAGAATAAGGTCTCCCCTGTCCATGTAATCTCATTCATTATAATCTAAAAGGCTAATCTGATACTAGGTCAGCAATCTGACCTTACCTCTGTCACACAGAGGTCCCCTCCAGCCAGGAGGACACACACACACTCCGCTGACGTGGTCACACACGGGCCTATGGTTACATCGACACTGCTCCTCACACCCTGGGCCAAACAGGCCAGCCTCACATGCTGTTAAGGGCACAAGCGCACAAAAAACATTAACATTTTTAACTGCCGTCATCAAAGTGCTTATTCTCGTCTGCACTGCTGCTTCTCATATTCAACTGCTAGACAGAGCGCTTACATCTGGGATTGGAGCCAATAGCCTTCTGTTGGCTACACCACAAAAAACATGATTAATTGATTATGCTGTTGTTACTGTTATGATTAAGCATACACAAACACATCCACTGTTTTGATTACTGTCTTTTTTTGATAAATAAAAACGAGAACCGAAGGCAACATGATAAAGATATTAGAATTGCAAAAAGAAAGTGCCTGTAAGCTTTCATATAGGCTAACACAAGTTAAAAAACAACAGAGCAAGAAACAGACATACATTTAGCCTTAAACCTTTCAAAAGAAATCTATAAACTATGCTACATCTCTTCTTATAAACAAATTGTGTGAATAAAGTAAAAAGAAAGATGTGCTATCTAGCCTATTTAACACTCACAAAGTTTAAGCTGTAAATTAGGCAATGATATCTCTCATCAACAAATTGTAAAAAGCAAAGACCAGGGTTCCCCAAATGGTGGCCCGTGGGCTGAATTTGGCATGCGGGTTATTTTATTTGATCCCCCAAGTTTTCAGAGCAAAAAATAATTTTATTTTTATTTTTGTTATTCCCAAGCATTATAGACAGATACAGTTGAAGTCGGAAGTGTAGCTCAGTTGGTAGAGCATGGCGCTTGCAACGCCAGGGTTGTGGGTTCGATTCCCACGGGAGGCCAGTATGAAAAAAATAAATAATTATGCACTCACTAACTGTAAATTGCTCTGGATAAGAGCGTCTGCTAAATGACTAAAATGTAAAAAAATGTAATACACTTAGGTTGGAGTCATTAAAACACATTTTTCAACCACTCCACAAATGTCTTGTTAACAAACTATAGTTTTGGCAAGTCGGTTAGGACATCTACTTTGTGCATGACACAAGTAATTTTTCCAACAATTGTTTACAGACAGATTATTTCACTTATAATTCACTGTATCACAATTCCAGTGGGTCAGAAGTTTACATACACTAAGTTGACTGTGCCTTTAAACAGCTTCCAGAATTCCAGAAAATGATGTCATGGCTTTAGAAGCTTCTGATAGGCTAATTGACATCATTTGAGTCAATTGGAGGTGTACCTGTGGATGTATTTCAAGGCATACCTTCAAAGGCAGTGCCTCTTTGCTTGACATCATGGGAAAATGAAAAGAAATCAGCCAAGACCTCAGAAAATTTTTTTTAGACCTCCACAAGTCTGGTTCATCCTTGGGAGCAATTTCCAAATGCCTGAAGGTACCACGTTAATCTGTACAAACAATAGTATGCAAGTATAAACACCATGGGACCACGCAGCCGTCATACCGCTCCAGAAGGAGACGCGTTATGTCTCCTAGAGATGAACGTACTTTGGTGTGAAAAGTGCAAATCAATCCCAGAACAACAGCAAAGGACCTTGTGAAGATGCTGGAGGAAACAGGTACAAAAGTATCTATATCCACAGTAAAACGAGTCCTATATCGACATGCAAGGAAGAAGCCACTGCTCTAAAAACCGCCATAAATAAAAATGCCAGACTGCGGTTTGCAACTGCACATAAAGACAAAGATCGTACTTTTTGGAGAAATGTCCTCTGGTCTGATGAAAGAAAAATAGAACTGTTTGGCCATAATGACCATCGTTATGTTTGGAGGAAAAAGGGGACGCTTGCAAGCCGAAGAACACCATCCCAACCGTGAAGCACGGGGGTGGCAGCATCATGCTGTGGGGGTGCTTTGCTGCAGGAGGGACTGGTGCACTTCACAAAATAGATGGCATCATGAGGAAGGAAAATTATGTGGATATATTGAAGCAACATCTCAAGACATCAGTCAGGAAGTTAAAGCTTGGTCGCAAATGGGTCTTTCAAATGGACAATGACCCCAAGCATACTTCCAAAGTTGTGGCAAAATGGCTTAAGGACAACAAAGTCTAGGTATTGGAGTGGCCATCACAAAGCCCTGACCTCAATCCTATAGAACATTTGTGGGTAGAACTGAAAAAGTGTGTGCGAGCAAGGAGGCCTACAAACCTGACCAGCTCTGTCAGGAGGAATGGGCCAAAATTCACCCAACTTATTGTGGGAAGCTTGTGGAAGGCTACCTGAAACGTTTGACCCAAGTTAAACAATTTAAAGGCAATGCTACCTAATACTAATTGAGTGTATGTATACTTCTGACCCACTGGGAATGTGATGAAATAAATAAAAGCTGAAAGAAATAATTCTCTCTACTATTATTCTGACATTTCACATTCTTAAAATAAAGAGGTGATCCTAACTGACCCAAGACAGGGAATTTTTACTAGGATTAAAAGTCAGGAATTGTGAAAAACTGAGTTTAAATGTATTTGGCTAAGGAGTATGTAAACTTATTTAATCTTATTCTCTTTTATCAGCATGCCTCTTTTGTAGTTTCCTTAGTGTTTTCTTTGTATTATTTGGAGTATTACTATATTTTATATTTACTGTCACTTATTTGATTGTTCACTTTTGTCTCCATTGCACTGTGTGAGTGTCACGATCGTCGAAAGGAGTGGACCAAGGCGCAGCGTGATATGCGTACATCTCTTTTTAATAGTGTACTAGCAACACGATAACAATATACAAAACAACAAAACGATACGTGAAGTCCTCGGTCAATAACACAAACCAACACGGAACAAGATCCCACAAAACACAAGTGTACAACAGGCTGCCTAAGTATGGTTCCCAATCAGAGACAACAAGCAACAGCTGATTCACGTTGCCTCTGATTGAGAACCACCCCGGCCAACATAGAAAACACATGAACTAGAGACTGAACATAGAACACAAAACATAGACACTACACACCCTGGCTCAACATAAAAGAGTCCCTAGAGCCAGGGCGTGACAGTGAGAAGCCCGCCAGTTGTATATGACCAATACAATTTGATTTGATTTATTTGTTGTCACCTGTGGACCCAGATCCTGATATAATTGTGCCAACACATAATCACTTAAAGTACTTTTCCAAAAACATGTTTTGAAATTGCCATGACATCCAATATATAGAAAATATAATAATAATCTGGGATGGGGAGCAGGCATGCAACTGGCTTGACGCTGAATAAAGTGGCTTGCCCCAAGGGGCAGCTGTCGTGTGACTAGGCAGTGTCTCTCCTGAGTGGCGCAGTGGTCTAAGGCACTGCATTGCAATGCTAGCTGTGCCACTAGAGATCCTGGTTCGAATCTAGGCTCTGTCGTAGCCGGCCGTGACCGGGAGACCCATGGGGCGGCGCACAATTGGCCCAGCGTCGTCCAGGGTAGGGGAGGGAATGGCCGGCAGGGGATGTAGCTCAGTTGGTAGAGCATGGCATTTGCAACGCCAGGGTTGTGGGTTCGATAAAATAATGTATGTGCTAACTGTAAGTCGCTCTGGATAAGAGCGTCTGCTAAATGACTAAAATGTAAGAAAATGTCTCACCAGTGGGATGAGAGCGGCTGCTAAATCAGTAAAAGCATTCTGTCGTGGGCCCCCTATCTGTTTAGCTGACAGGCAGCTCTGCTGTCGCACCGCAGAGCCATTACTCTGAAGGACCGCCTGCCCACCAAGTGCTTGTTGCTAAGTGGGAATATAAACATCTGGCAATACCTGAGAAAGTAGTTGGCTAGGTTGCTAAGTGAAATTTGGCTGATAGTTAGCCGTGTAATTGATATCTAACCATACATTTTATGCACTCACTGTGAATGGCCGACGTAAGTGTCCTTCCCTCAATAATAAGAGTTGATAATAATAGTAGCAAAATTGGTTTGCTTAAAACAATGTTTTTCCCACGATTGCATTTTGAAATGTTGTGCAACCAGAAAGCATTTTTCTCTCCTGCTACCCCAGCACACAAAGGGGAGAGAGTGAAAGTGAACTGTAAATAGGCTACAAAGCAGCAAGAAGGACCTCTGTGGAGTCCAGATGACTCTGATTGACCAGTGGGCCATGTATAAATGTTTTGGAAGACACCTATTCATTCAACCAGTCTGAATACAAAATAATCCATCCACCCTTGATGGGTGATTTGCAGGACAATATAATCTTGCTGAGATGAGAACATGTGAGAAGTCTTGAGGGTGCGCTAAAGAACTGAAATTCTGACAAATTTAGATGAAATCAGATGTTTTTATAAATGTAACAGTAATCCGTGTAAAAAAAAAAAAAGTTTTGTAATCCAGGCTGATTACAGTTACTTCATTTTTGTAATCGGATTAATTTAATCCCGATTTATATGTAATCTGTTACAACCCAACCCTGATCACACACATAAATACACATACAACAACATTGACAAGACACACAGAAACACACACGTACACACTCAATAAATCAGGTCAGAGTACAAGAAAGTACAGGTCTTAGGGCAACATGGTTAGGATTCTTGTTCCTTACCTGTCTGACAGTGCTGTCCTACCCAGCCCGGGCCACAGCTGCACTCTCCACTGTGACGGTCACACACACCACCGTTCAAACACGCACAGGGCTGAGCACAGTCCGCCCCAAACCAGCCATGGGCACACTCTGGGAATAGAATCAGAATCACCTATGTTCACCAAGTGCATTTACACATACTAAAAATGTTACTTTGTGATATGGTACTGCTAGTGATAGACAACATTTAGAGACTGAATACAGACAGAGGAGTTTACACAGAGTTTACATACAGTACCAGTCAAAAGTTTGGACACACCTACTCATTCCATGGTTTTTCTTTATTTTTCCTATTTTCTACATTGTATAATAATAGTGAAGACATCAAAACTATGAAATAACACATATGGAATCATGTAGTAACCAAAAAAGTGTTAAACAAATCCATATATATTTGAGATTTGAGATTCTTCAAATAGCCACCCTTTGCCTTGATGACAACTTTGCACACTCTTGGCATTCTCTAAACCAGCTTCACCTGGAATGCTTTTCCAACAGTCTTGAAGGAGTTCCCACATATGCTGAGCACTTGTTGGCTGCTTTTCCTTCACTCTGCCGTCCGACTCATCCCAAACCATCTCAATTGGGTTGAGGTCGGGCGATTGTGGAGGCCAGGTCATCTGATGCAGCACTCCATCACTCTTCTTGGTCAAATAGCCCTTACACAGCCTGGAGGTGTGTGGGGTCATTGTCCTGTTGAAAAACAAATGATAGTCCCACTAAACCCAAACCAGATGGGATTGGGTATCGCTGCAGAATGCTGTGGTAGCCATGCTGGTTAAGCACCCCCACACCATAACACCTCCTCCTCCATGCTTTACGGTGGGAACTACACATGCGGAGATAATCCGTTCACCCACACAGTGTCTTACAAAGACATGGCGGTTGGAACCAAAAATCTAAAATTTGGACTCCAGACCAAAGGACACATTTCCACCCGTCTAATGTCCATTGCTTGTGTTTCTTGGCCCAAGCAGGTCTCTTCTTATTATTGGTGTCCTTTAGTGGTGGTTTCTTTGCAGCAATTCGACCATGAAGGCCTGATTCACACAGTCCCCTCTGAACAGTTGATGTTGAGATGTGTCTGTGACTTGAACTCTGTGAAGCATTTATTTGGGCTTCAATTTCTGAGGCTGGTAATTCTAATGAACTTATCCTCTGCAGCAGAGGTAACTCTGGGTCTCCCATTCCTGTGGCGGTCCTCATGAGAGCCAGTTTCATCATAGCGCTTGATGGTTTTTGCAACTGCACTTGAAGAAACGTTCAAAGTTCTTGAAATGTTCCGTATTTACTGACCTTCATGTCTTAAAGTAATGATGGAGTGTTGTTTCTCTTTGCTTATTTGAGCTGTTCTTGCCATAATATGGACTTGGTATTTTACCAAATAGGGCTATCTTCTGTAGAGAGAGGAGGAAGGGAGGAGAGATAAAGGGGAGGGAGAGAAAGGAAGGGGAGAGAGGAATGATAAAACGAGACACAGAGCAGGGTTAAAGAGAGCAAAAGATGACCCAGTTGATTATCTAAATAGATCGTTCAGAGTCGTTGACATAAATGCTCAGATTGTAAGAGCTGTGAAATGACCTGCGATCGGTCACATCTACCACAACCTTTTCTTTTGTGTTTGTAAGCCCCACAGCACTTACTACAGCCGTTGTTTGAAATGTGCTCATACATATAGTTCAATGAGATGGAGTGGCACACACAGGAGAGGCCAGGAGGTTGAACTCTGACAACTTATTCTATCTAGAGACCTTCATACTATGTTACTAGCTCTAGACAGCAGATAAAATGGACAGGTCAGCGTTTCATTTCTCCTTCTACTTTAGAACTACAGAGGTTCCCTGAGTTCTGCTTGGTTCACAAGACATCAGGAATAACATCCTACACAAATTAGACTGGATGTAATGGTGAGTAACCTAATGGAATAATTAATTAATTAATAACCAATTATTACAATGTATTTTTATACTGAACAAAAATATAAACATAAAACATTTTACTGAGTTACAGTTCATAAAAAGAAATCAGTCAACTGAAATAAATTCATTAGGCCCTAATGTATGGATTTCACATGACTGGGCAGGGATGCAGCCATGGGTTGGCCTGAGAGGGCATTGGCCCTCCAGGCCCACCCACTGGGGAGCCAGGCCCAGCTAATCGGAATGAGTTTTCCCCCACAAAAGGGCTTTATTAGAGACAGAAATACTACTCAGCACCCCTCCTCAGACGATCCCGCGGGTGAAGAAGCTGGATGTGGAGGTCCTGGGCTGGTGTAGTTACACGTGGTCTGTGGTTGTGAGGCCGGTTGGATGTACTGACAAATTCTCTAAAACAACATTGGAAGCGGCTTATGGTAGAGAAATACATATTAAATTCTCTGGCACAGCTCTGTTGGACATTCCTGCAGTCAGCATGCCAATTGCACGCTCCCTCAAAACTTGAGACATCTGTGGCATCGTGTTGTGTGACAAAACTGCACATTTTAGAGTGGCCTTTTATTGTCCCCAGCACAGGTACACCTGTGTAAAGATCATGTTGTTTAATCAGCTTCTTGATATGCCACACCTGTCAGGAGGATGGATTATCTTGGCAAAGGAGAAATGCTCACTAACAGGGATGTAAACACATTTGTGCAAACAATTTGAGAGAAATAAGGTTTTTGTGGTATATAACATTTCTGGGATCTTTTATTTCAGCTCATGAAACATGGGACCAACACTTTATATGTTGCATTTGTATGATTATTCAGTAAAGTTAATTACACAGTTTTTTCTGTACAGTAAAGTTCTACCAATAGTTCTGTTCCATTTCTAGTTCCGAAGTGTATGGCAGATGTTTTGAGACAAATTCCAGTTTTTTTAGACTTAACTGTCGAATAGTTTATATACTTCTGTGTCGTGAAGAGTTACACTGCCTTCAGTAAGTATTCATACCCCTTGACTTTTTCCACATTTTGTTACGTTACAGCCTGAACTTAAAATTGATTCAATTGAGATTTGTTGTCACTGGCCTACACACAATACTCCATAATGTAAAATTGGAATAATGTTTTTCAAAATGTTTCAAATTAATTAAAAATTAAAATGCTGAAATGTCTTGAGTCAATAAGTATTCAACCCCTTTGTTATGGCAAGCCTAAATAAGTTCAGGAGTAAAAAATTCCCTAACGAGTCACATACAGTTGAAGTCGGAAGTTTACATACACCTTAGCCAAATACATTTAAACTAGGTTTTCCACAATTCCTGACATTTAATCCTAGTAAAAATTAACTGTCTTGGGTCAGTTAGGATCACCACTTTATTTTAAGAATGTGAAATGTCAGAATAATAGTAGAGATAATTATTTATTTCATCTTTTATTTCTTTCATGACATTACCAGTGGGTCAGAAGTTTACATACACTCAATTAGTATTTGCTAGCATTGCCTTAAAATTGTTTAACTTGGGTAAAATATTTCAGGTAGCCTTCCACAAGCTTCCCACAATAAGTTGGGTGATTTTTAGCCCATTCCTCCTGACAGAGCTGGTGTAACTGAGTCAGGTTTGTAGGCCTCCTTGATCGCACATGCTTTTTCAGTTCTGCCCACAAATGTTCTATAGGCTTGAGGTCAGGGCTTTGTGATGGCCACTCCAATACCTTGACTTTGTTGTCCTTAAGCCATTTTGCCACAACTTTGGAAGTATGCTTGGGGTCATTGTCCATTTGGAAGACCCATTTGCGACCAAGCTTTAACTTCCTGACTGATGTCTTGAGATGTTGCTTCAATATATCCACATAATTTTTCCTTCCTCATGATGCCATCTATTTTGTGAAGTGCACCAGTCCCTCCTGCAGCAAAGCACCTCCACAGCATGATGCTGCCACCCCTGTGCTTCACAGTTGGGATGGTGTTCTTCGGCTTGCAAGTGTCCCCCTTTTCCTCCAAACATAACAATGGTCATTATGGCCAAACAGTTCTATTTTTGTTTCATCAGACCAGAGGACATTTCTCAAAAAAGTACGATCTTTGTCCCCATGTGCAGTTGCAAACCATAGTCTGGCTTTTTTATGGCGGTTTTGGAGCAGTGGCTTCTTCCTTGCTGAGCGGCCTTTCATGTTATGTCGATATAGGACACGTTTTACTGTGGATATTGATACTTTTGTACCTGTTTCCTCCAGCATCTTCACAAGGTCCTTTGCTGTTGTTCTGGGATTGATTTGCACTTTCTGCACCAAAGTACGTTCATCTCTAGGAACAGAACATGTGTCCTTCCTGAGCGGTATGACGGCTGCGTGGTCCCATGGTGTTTATACTTGCATACTATTGTTTGTACAGATGAACGTGGTACCTTCACGCATTTGGAAATTGTTCCCAAGGATGAACCAGACTTGTGGAGGTCTACAAATTTTTTTCTGAGGTCTTGGATGATTTCTTTTGATTTTCCCATGATGTCAAGCGAAGAGGCACTGCGTTTGAAGGTAGGCCTTGAAATACATCCACAGGTACACCTCCAATTGACTAAAATTATGTCAATTAGCCTATCAGAAGCTTCTAAAGCCATGACATCATTTTCTGGAATTTTCCAAGCTGTTTAAAGGCACAGTCAACTTAGTGTATGTAAACTTCTGACCCACTGGAATTGTGATACAGTGAATTATAAGTGAAATAATCTGTCTGTAAACAATTGTTGGAAAAATTACTTGTGTCATGCACAAAGTAGATGTCCTAACCGACTTGCCAAAACTATAGTTTGTTAACAGGAAATTTGTGGAGTGGTTGAAAAACAAGTTTTAATGACTCCAACCTAAGTGTATGTAAACTTCCGACTTCAACTGTAATAAGTTGCATGGACTCACTCACTGTGTGCAATGATAGTGTTTAAAATGATTGTTGAATGACTACCTCATCTCTGTACCCATACAATTATCTGTAAGATTCCTCAGTTGAGAAGTGCATTTCAAACACAGATTTAACCACAAACACCAGGAATGTTTTCCAATGCCTCGCAAAGAAGGCACCTATTGGTAGATGGGTCAACAACAAAAAAAGAAGCATACATTGAATATCCCTTTGAGCATGGTGAAGTTATTAATTACACTTTGGATGGTGTATCAATACACACAGTCACTACAAAGATACAGACGTCCTTCCTAACTCAGTTGCCGGAGAGGAAGGAAACCACTCAGGTATTTCACCATGAGGCCAATGGTGATTTTAAAACAGTTAGAGTTAAATGGCTGTGATCGGAGAAAATCGAGGATGAATCAACAACATTGTACTTACTCCACAATACTAACCTAATTGACAGAGTGAAAAGAAGGAAGCCTGGGCAGATGAAGAATATTCCAAAACATGCAACCTGTTTGCAACAAGGCACTAAAGTAATACTGCAAAGTGTTATGCTTTGGGAAAATCCAATACAACACATTACTGAGTACCACTCTCCATATCTTCAAGTATACAGTGGCTTGCGAAAATATTCACTCCCCGTGGCATTTTTCCTATTTTGTTGCCTTACAACCTGGAATTAAAATTTATTTTTGGGGGGTTTGTATCATTTGATTTACACAGCATGCCTACCACTTTTAAGATGCAAAATATTTTGTAAAACAAAAAAAACAGAAAACTTGAGCGTGCATAACTATTCACCCCCCCCAAAGTCAATACTTTGTAGAGCCACCTTTTGCAGCAATTACAGCTGCAAGTCTCTTGGGGTATGTCTCTATATGCTTGGCACATCTAGCCACTGGGATTTTTGCCCATTCTTCAAGGCAAAACTGCTCCAGCTCCTTCAAGTTGGATGGGATCCGCTGGTGTACAGCAATCTTTAAGTCATACCACAGATTCTCAATTGGATTGAGGTCTGGGCTTTGACTAGGCCATTCCAAGACATTTAAATGTTTCCCCTTAAACCACTCGAGTGTTGCTTTAGCAGTATGATTAGGGTCATTGTCCTGCTGGAAGGTGAACTTCCGTCCCAGTCTCAAATCTCTGGAAGACTGAAACAGGTTTCCCTCAAGAATTTCCCTGTATTTAGCGCCATCCATCATTCCTTCAATTCTGACCAGTTTCCCAGTCCCTGTTGGTGTTCTCGGGGTGATGAGAGGTGTTGGGTTTGCGCCAGACATAGCGTTTTCCTTGATGGCCAAAAAGCACAATTTTAGTCTCATCCGACCAGAGTACCTTCTTCCATATGTTTGGGGAGTCTCCCACATGCCTTTTGGTGAACACCAAACGTGTTTGCTTATTTTTTTTCTTTAAGCAATGGCTTTTTTTCTGGCCACTCTTCTGTAAAGCCCAGCTCTGTGGAGTGTACGGCTTAAAGTGGTCCTATGGACAGATACTCCAATCTCCGCTGTGGAGCTTTGCAGCTCCTTCAGGGTTATCTTTGGTCTCTTTGTTGCCTCTCTGATTAATGCCCTCCTTGCCTGGTCCATGAGTTTTGGTGGGCAGCCCTCTCTTGGCAGGTTTGTTGTGGTGTCATATTCTTTCCATTTTTTTATAATGGATTTAATGGTGCATCGTGGGATGTTAAAAGATTCTGATATTTTTTTATAACCCAACCCTGATCTGTACTTCTCCACAACTTTGTCCCTGACCTGTTTGGAGAGCTCCTTGGTCTTCATGGTTCCGCTTGCTTGGTGGTGCCCCTTGCTTAGTGGTGTTGCAGACTCTGGGGCCTTTCAGAACAGGTGTATATATACCGTGATCATGTGACAGATCTTGTGACACTTAGATTGCACACAGGTTGACTTTATCTAAGTAATTATGTGACTTCTGAAGGTAATTGGTTGCACCAGATCTTATTTAGGGGCTTCATAGCAAAGGGGGTGAATACATATGCACTTCTGTTATTAATTTTTTTGAATTTTTTAAAACAAGTTATTATTTTCATTCTACTTTACCAATTTGGACTATTTTGGGTAAGTCCATTACATGAAATGCAAATAAAAATCCATTTAAATTACAGGTTGTAATGCAACAAAATAGGAAAAACACCATGGCTGCATCATGTTATGGGTATGTTTGTAATCGTTAAGAACTGGGACGTTTTCAGGATAAAATTGAAACGGAGTGGAGCTAAGCACAGGCAAAATCCTAGAGGAAAACTTGGTTTAGTCTGCTTTCCACCAGACACTGCGAGATGAATTCACCTTTCAGCAGGACAATAACCTAAAACACAAGGCCAAATCTACACTGGAGTTGCTTACCAAGAAGACAGTGAATGTTCCGAAGTTGCCGAGTTACAGTTTTGACTTAAATCTAATTGAAAATCTATGACAAGACCTGAAAATAGTTGTCTAGCAATAATTAACAACCACTTTGACAGAGTTCAAAGAAATTTTTTATTAGAATAATGGGCAAATGTTGCACAATCCAGGTGTGGAAAGCTCTTAAGGCGTCAGCATGCTTCAGTTCGGCTGGCGCCTAGCCGAACTCGGCTAGCCAAACCCGGCCGAACCGAACGAATGTGCTCGCATACTCCCTTAAAAGACCTTTGCTTTAAATATGAGAAAAAAGTGGCAATAGTACTCTTTGTCCATTTTGAGACATTGTAGCCAGTATATGCTTCCTCAAAATATGCAGAGGATATATAATATAATAATAATAATATAATATAATAATATGAGGAGATCTTAGTCGCACAATTTTACATCTAACCTGAATTTTTTTTTTCATGAAAACGAGTCGTCTCTCGTTGAATGACAACAAATACCTAATTGAGGAATCTCTACTGTTGACCAATGGCTGACGAAGGGCCGTAGACTTCGGCTCCGAACTTCAGCTTGCCTCTAGAAACATTTTTGTGTGCCTGATTTATCCTGACCATGGCTCATCGGAAAAAGGACAGGTAATATAGCTAATATTTTGGGGATTGGGGGATATTGAGCGGAGTTTCATTAATTCAACATTGGCCATGTTATCTGGCACATGTTATCATCTTTAGTCTTACTGTAGGACTATTTCTCACATGGAACTGTTTCATTTATTTTTAGACAAAAAGCTCAATAGACATTGGATGTCAAAGTGTGGTCCAAACGCCAGACCACTCAACTGAAGTGAAGGTAGAGTATATGCAAATCTTGATGTGCCTATTTTGGCCCATTCCATGTGAATTCTTCAATAACTTTAGTATTTGCATTACAGTGTTGTTTTTTTTGCTATGTTTGTGGAACTAGAACGAAACTATTGAATTAGTGTCATGCTTTCTTCCATCAACAGTTATCAGATTGTTGTGTACATAGGCTGTCCCTCATGCCCAATGAACTACAGTGCCTTCGGAAAGTATTCAGACCCCTTGACTATTTCCACATTTTGTTACATTACAGCCTTATTCTAAAATTGATTAAATTTGCTGCGTTGGAGAGAGTACATTGGTTAGTTTCCAGGCCCCTCCCACTCTGTCTGCAGAATTCTCTTTGTTCTTATTTTCCTTAATAGGATGTCGTTGGGCGGAGCCGGGAGGGTCGTCAGAGAAATGGGACACACCTGGGCTCGGGTGCGTTCCAGGGATAAATACACCTTTCCCCCTTTAATTATGGAGACTCTCCATGCAGACACACTGTTGGATTTTGGTTGTGGCATTGTTTGTTTGCTTGGGCACCTTTCAACACTCATTATCACATCTATGCATGCATCCACTCACTTACACTACTGATTACTGACTACGCACACCATTGTTAACTGTATATAATTTGCTTTAGTTAATAAATATATTTTGTCATTCCTTTTCTCCACGTTGTCTCCCTATTTGTTACGGGCCAGTTCGTGACAAAGCCATCAAGTTATCTAATTATCCATCAGTGCACACAGGAGAGAAGCCTTACCACTGCTCTGATTGTGGAGATAGATTTGCTAGACAATATCAATTAAAAGTACACCAGCAGATACACACAGTAGAGAAGCCTTACCACTGCTCTCACTGTGGGAAGAGTTTCTCTCATTCTAAAAGCTTAAAAAATCACCAACAAAAACATACTAGTGAAAAGGTTTTCTAATTTGACGGACTTAAAAAGCCACAAGCTAACACACACAGGGGAGAAGCCTTACCACTGCTCTGATAGTGGCATAAGTTTCACTAGATTCAAAACCTTAAAAACCCACAAGCGAATACACACGAGCAAAGCCTTACCAATGCTCTGATTGTGGTGCTGAATTTACTAGACAATATCAATTAAAAGTACACCAGCGTATACACACTGGATAGAAGTCTTGCCACTGCTCTAACTGCGGGAAGAATTTCTCTCAAAGCGTAAAAATTCATTTATAGCCTACATTTTTGTCATTGATTTTATATACTAGGCTGTATTTTCAAGACAATACCAACTGTTCCTTCCTAGCAACAAAGGGTGTCGCTTGGTTGAAGAGATGCCACTCCCTGAACCGCCTCACCCACTTGAAGAAAAGTGTTGATCACTGTCATTAAGGGTGAAATTGTCTGTGGCCACGAAGTCAATTCTAGGCTATGATATGCCTCTGGGGTCAACATGACCCCAGTCGGTAGCTTGAGGGTTAAAAGCATGCTTACTGGCAAGTGGCTACTGGGATATTTATGGTAATTGTATTACGTTATCCGGCGTTACTGCATTAACTTTTGTTACAGGGCCTAAGTGCATTGCAAATCTCCTAATCCCCCTTCTTCCCCATTTGGTCCTCTTGGTTGATCCATCACTTACCCAGTTCGCAGGCCGCCCCGGTCCACCCGTTTGGGCATGAGCATCCCCCAGAGAAACGATCACACACACCTCCATTCTGACACGGGCAGTGATGCAGGCAGTCTGACCCATAGAAGCCTTCTAGACATTCTGAAAGAGAGATACACATCGCTGTAAGCAGGAGACAGATTTCACCATATTTCATACTGTCACGCACGCACACATGCAACGGCACACACACAGACTCTCTTTCATAAACATGCCCGGAAGCGTGTGCATGAATGCATGCATACACAACAGTGTTTCCACTAGAATGTATTTTAGCAGTGGTAGAAAGGGAATGAGGGGTGGGTTGTTCAGGTTTCGGATCTTCCCCAGTTTTTTCATGTTTTCGCTCTCAAAATCACACTTTTTCAACACTTAAAATGCCGGTCCTCGATACCCCCCGGTTCTGAGCAAATGAAACGTATTTTTGACGTCAACAGTCTAATAAATACATTTCACATATGACATCACAAGAATAATCCTTTGGTTTTGTTTATGAAGCTAACATTAGAATATGAAAGAAAATGTATTTCAACACAATAGCATTTTCTTTGTATACTTTTGTATACTTTTTAGCCAGTAGTTCTGAAAGTAGCGCTCACGAGGCAAAAGTGGTCCCTGAAAATTGCGTACTATGTGAGATATGTGCACCACGTAATTTCTCTCTCTCTCTGCTGTGGGTGCATCATGTGCATCTTGCTAGCTGTCACTCATTTGGAAAGGGGCTGAAGCTCATTGGTTGAACTCGGATTGCTAGGGGGCTGGCCCACTTGGGGGAAAATGTAGGTAAAATGGCGCAGAACAGCTTCCAGAAATACAGTTGCTTTCAAACTAGGGATTTAATGGCTAATTGGGGTAAAATTATGCTCAAATTCTGCTCATAGATTATGTATGAACTACACATTAACACATCCAGCCCAAAGCGGGATGTTTAAAAAATACTTAGTAGTCGCCAACGTTCCAGAACATGTCTTTAATGTAACTGTAGGCTATAAATGAAAAAACACTAAAACACCTAAATTCAAACACCATCACAAAGATCATCCATTATTAATTTGTTTAGGCAGGTCTTAAGGAACATTATGAAACTAAGAAAATGCATTTCAAAAGATCAGAATGGCATATTTTGAGTTTAAATATATTACTGGAGTCCATGGAATCATGGTAATTCTGCCAAAAAGTTATATTTTGAATAGTGCTTAATGGGCTCATTTTAAAGAGTTGTTTAGCAATGGTAGGTGATTTGGAAATTGCAGAATCTGCCTTTTCTGATACTATATAGACATTAAAACATCAAAGGCTGACTGGCAGTGAATGAGGGGCGGGGGGGAATTACACGTCCTCTTAAAACTGCTTATAACACAAATTATGTTTGTGATGTCGAAATTCAACATACAGTGGGGTACTAAATTATTTGATCCCTTTACAGTGGGGAAAAAAAGTATTTAGTCAGCCACCAATTGTGCAAGTTCTCCCACTTAAAAAGATGAGAGAGGCCTGTAATTTTCATCATAGGTACACGTCAACTATGACAGACAAATTGAGGAAATTGTAGGATTTTTAATGAATTTATTTGCAAATTATGGTGAAAAATAAGTATTTGGTCACCTACAAACAAGCAAGATTTCTGGCTCTCACAGACCTGTAACTTCTTCTTTAAGAGGCTCCTCTGTCCTCCACTCGTTACCTGTATTAATGGCACCTGTTTGAACTTGTTATCAGTATAAAAGACACCTGTCCACAACTTCAAACAGTCACACTCCAAACTCCACTATGGCCAAGACCAAAGAGCTGTCAAAGGACACCAGAAACAAAATTGTAGACCTGCACCAGGCTGGGAAGACTGAATCTGCAATAGGTAAGCAGCTTGGTTTGAAGAAATCAACTGTGGGAGCAATTATTAGGAAATGGAAGACATACAAGACCACTGATAATCTCCCTCGATCTGGGGCTCCACGCAAGATCTCACCCTGTGGGGTCAAAATGATCACAAGAACGGTGAGCAAAAATCCCAGAACCACACGGGGGGACCTAGTGAATGACCTGCAGAGAGCTGGGACCAAAGTAACAAAGCCTACCATCAGTAACACACTACGCCGCCGGGGACTCTAATCCTGCAGTGCCAGACATGTCCCCCTGCTTAAGCCAGTACATGTCCAGGCCCGTCTGAAGTTTGCTAGAGTACATTTGGATGATCCAGAAGAGGATTGGGAGAATGTCAAATGGTCAGATGAAACCAAAATAGAACTTTTTGGTAAAAACTCAACTCGTCGTGTTTGGAGGACAAAGAATGCTGAGTTGCATCCAAAGAACACCATACCTACTGTGAAGCATGGGGGTGGAAACATCATGCTTTGGGGCTGTTTTTCTGCAAAGGGACCAGGACGACTGATCCGTGTAAAGGAAAGAATGAATGGGGCCATGTATCGTGAGATTTTGAGTGAAAACCTCCTTCCATCAGCAAGGGCATTGAAGATGAAACGTGGCTGGGTCTTTCAGCATGACAATGATCCCAAACACACCGCCCGGGCAACGAAGGAGTGGCTTCGTAAGAAGCATTTCAAGGTCCTGGAGTGGCCTAGCCAGTCTCCAGATCTCAACCCCATAGAAAATATTTGGAGGGAGTTGAAAGTCTGTGTTGCCCAGCGACAGCCCCAAAACATCACTGCTCTAGAGGAGATCTGCATGGAGGAATTGGGCCAAAATACCAGCAACAGTGTGTGAAAACCTTGTGAAGACTTACAGAAAACGTTTGACCTGTGTCATTGCCAACAAAGGGTATATAACAAAGTATTGAGAAACTTTTGTTATTGACCAAATACTTATTTTCCACCATAATTTGCTAATAAATTCATTAAAAATCCTACAATGTGATCTTCTGGATTTTTTTTCCTCATTTTGTCTGTCATAATTGACGTGTACCTATGATTAAAATTACAGGCCTCTCTCATCTTTTTAAGTAGGAGAACTTGCACAATTGGTGGCTGACTAAATACTTTTTTTCCCCACTGTATAAAGATGAGCAAAAAATACTGTTTAAAATAAATAATACAAATACTGAGCTATATTGCATGCTCAGAGAAATATATATTGTTTAATAAGTCATACAAAAAATCTGAAAAGGAGAGGGGTCAAAATGATTGGATTTTCTGTTTTCAATTCTCCAGCACCCTCCCCTTGTGAGGATAACGTCACAAAACCTTTTTCTAAAATGTTTTATCAGATTAAAAAAAATATTTGGAGGTTTCTTAGACCATTCCTCAATCAAGAATCTTTCCAGATTTTTTATATCCTTCGTCTGCGCATGGACTGCCCTCTTCAATTCAAACCACAGGTTTTCAATGGGGTTCATGTCCGGAGACCAAGATGGCCATTGCAAAATGTTGATTTTGTGGTCACATTATTATTATTTTTGTGTGGATTTTGATTTGTTCTTACGGTTATTGTCTTGCTGGAAGATTCACTTGCAGCCAAGTTTCAGCCTCCTGGCAGAGGCAGTAAGGTTTTTGGCAGAAATGTCCTCGCACTTGGTAAAGTTTATGATGCCTTTGACCTTAACAAGGGCCTCAGGACCAGTGGAAGAAAAAAAGCTCCATAACATCAAAAGATCCACCACCATATTTTACAGTAGGTAGGAATTCTTTTCTGCATATGCATCTTTCTTCTGACGCAAAACCCACCACTGGTGTGTGTGGCCAAATAGCTCTATTTTCATGTCATCCAACAAATGTAAACGCCTGGAGTTTGCTAAATGGCACTGGTACTTGGACTGGAAGCGGCACTATGGTCAGATGACATGAAAATACAGCTCTTTGGCCATGCACTCCAGTGGTTGGTTTTGCCTCAAAAGGAAGATGGCTCAGTTATACTCGCAAGGTGAGGGAGCTGGAGTATTGAAAACAGGGCATTCAATCATTTTGACCTGTATCTTTTGAGTTGTTTTTGTATGACTTGTCTTTTTCTCTAAGCAACAGTATTAGTATAAAATAATATATATTATGTATATGTATATATATATACAGTGAGGGAAAAAAGTATTTGATCCCATGCTGATTTTGTATGTTTGCCCACTGACAAAGAAATGATCAGTCTATAATTTTAATTGTAGGTTTATTTGAACAGTGAGAGACAGAATAACAACAAAAAAATCCAGAAAAACGCATGTCAGAAATGTTATAAATTGATTTGCATTTTAATGAGGGAAATAAGTATTTGACCCCTCTGCAAAACATGACTTAGTACTTGGTGGCAAAACCCTTGTTGGCAATCACAGAGGTCAGATGTTTCTTGTAGTTGGCCACCAGGTTTGCACACATCTCAGGCGGAATTTTGTCCCACTCCTCTTTGCAGATCTTCTCCAAGTCATTAAGGTTTCGAGGCTGATGTTTGGCAACTCGAACCTTCAGCTCCCTCCACAGATTTTCTATGGGATTAAGGTCTGGAGACTGGCTAAGCCACTCCAGGACCTTAATGTACTTCTTCTTGAGCCACTCCTTTGTTGCCTTGGCCGTGTGTTTTGGGTCATTGTCATGCTGGAATACCCATCCACGACCCATTTTCAATGCCCTGGCTGAGGGAAGGAAGTTCTCACCCAAGATCTGACGGTACATGGCCCTGTCCATCGTCCCTTTGATGCAGTGACGTTGTCCTGTCCCCTTAGCAGAAAAACACCCCCAAAGCATAATGTTTCCACCTCCATGTTTGACGGTGGGGATGGTGTTCTTGGGGTCATAGGCAGCATTCCTCCTCCTCCAAACACGGCGAGTTGAGTTGATGCCAAAGAGCTCCATTTGGGTCTCATCTGACCACAACACTTTCACCCAGTTCTCCTCTGAATCATTCAGATGTTCATTGGCAAACTTCAGACGGGCATGTATATGTGCTTTCTTGAGCGGGGGGACCTTGCGGGCGCTGCAGGATTTCAGTCCTTCAAGGCGTAGTGTGTTACCAATTGTTTTCTTGGTGACTATGGTCCCAGCTGCCTTGAGATCATTGACAAGATCCTCCCGTGTAGTTCTGGGCTGATTCCTCACCGTTCTCATGATCATTGCAACTCCACGAGGTGAGATCTTGCATGGAGCCCCAGGCCGAGGGAGATTGACAGTTATTTTGTGTCTTGTAGCCCATTCCAGCCTTGTGTAGGTGTACAATCTTGTCCCTGACATCCTTGGAGAGCTCTTTGGTCTTGGCCATGGTGGAGAGTTTGGAATCTGATTGATTGATTGCTTCTGTGGACAGGTGTCTTTTATACAGGTAACAAACTGAGATTAGGAGCACTCCCTTTAAGAGTGTGCTCCTAATCTCAGCTCGTTACCTGTATAAAAGACACCTGGGAGCCAGAAATCTTTCTGATGAGAGGAGGTCAAATACTTATTTCCCTCATTAAAATGCAAATCAATTAATAACATTTTTGACATGTGTTTTTCTGGATTTTTGTTGTTGTTATTCTGTCTTTCACTGTTCAAATAAACCTACCATTAAAACTATAGACTGATCATTTCTTTGTCAGTGGGCAAACGTACAAAATCAGCAGGGGATCAAATACTTTTTTCCCCTCACTGTATATATATATATATATATATATATATATATATATATATATATATATATATATATATATGTATATATATATTTCCATACAATATAGCTCTGTATTTGTATTATTTATTTGATACAGTCTTTTTTTGCTCATCTTTATCAAGTGATCCAATCATTTTTTGGACTTCATTGTACGTGTGTTAAATATACTTATTTAGGAAAAGTGAAGGACTGGGGGGACATGACTTCAAATACAGCAAATTAATAAAACATGTAAATTCATAAATTCAAAATGACGCTCTCTGCGCTTCTAGTGTTAATATATTTGTTTTAATTATTGATGTTCTAAGTCCACAACAATGCTTAAATCACATCAGGAGACCACTTCTGAGGTGTGTGGAAAATCTAAGAAATGTTTTTAAATTTTTGAGTATAGTTACCCCTTAATTAAAGTGAGCATGCACCTAGCACTGTTGTTTGGTTAGCAGCGGATATGTAGTGCATATGTGATGGAGTTCGCAAAACGAATGCCCAATAAATGTATGCACATAATCATGATATCATTCTGACAGGTAGGCATAGGCTACTTTGTAGTTAGTTGACATTTAATTGAGAAAGTATTTGGGAAAGCCTTTCAATCTACCATTGCTATATTTTAATTTTTTGGGGGTTTGGCGGCAACAATTTAACGGTGCACTGCTGCTAAATTAATACAGGGGAAACCACTCCACATGTACACAGGTATGCATACAAACACACACGAATGCACGCACACACACACAAACAGAAACAAACACACACGCACACTGACAGTACCTTGCTCACAGCTGGGGCCAGTCCAGCCTGGCATACACTGGCACTGCCCGCTCACAGGGTCACAGCTGGCATTATTATGGCACTCACAGGTGTGTTGACACCAATGGCCAAACCACCCTGCCTGGCATGCTACAACAGGAGCAGGGTGCAGAATGTTAGGGGGAACAAAAACAGCCATAACATTCTGTAACTGTACACAGATACAAAGTGTGTCTTGACAGAGTTTTGGAAACGATCGGCTCTCCACACAATACAGGCACAGCTGCAAGAAACAGACACACACATACAGTGCATTCGGAAAGTATTCAGACATTGACTTTTTCCACATTTTGTTACGTTACAGCCTTATTCTAAAATGGATAACAATTTTTTAAATCCTCAGCAATCTACACACAATACCCCATAATGACAAAGCGAAAACTGTTTTTTAGACATTTTTTCAAATGTATTTTTTTTTAAACAACAGAAATACCTTATTTACATAAGTATTCAGACCCTTTGCTATGAGACTCGAAATTGAGCTCAGGTGCATCCTGTTTCCATTGATCATCCTTGAGATGTTTCTACAACTTGACTGGAGTCCATCTGTGGTAAATTCAATTGGTTGGACATGATTTTGAAAGGCACACACCTGTCTATATAAGGTCCCACAATTGACAGAGCATGTCAGAGCAAAAACCAAGCCATGAGGTCGAAGGAATTGTCCGTAGATCTCAGAGACAGGATTGTGTCGAGGCACAGATCTGGGGAAGGGTACCAAAACATGTCTGCAGCATTGAAGGTCCCCAAGAACACAGTGGACACAGTGGAAGAAGTTTGAAACCACCAAGACTCTTCCTACAGTTGGCCGCCCGGCCAAACTGAGCAATCGGGGGAGAAGGGCCTTAATCAGGGAGGTGACCAAGAACCCGATGGTCACTCTGACAGAGCTCCAGAGTTCCTCTGTGGAGATGGGCGAACCTTCCAGAAGGACAACTATCTCTTCAGCACTCCACCAATCAGGCCTTTATGGTAGACTGGCCACACGGAAGCCACTTCTCAGTAAAAGGCACATGACAGCCCGCTTGGAGTTGGCCAAAAGGCACCTAAAGACTCTCAGACCATGAGAAACAAGATTCTCTGGTCTGATTAAACCAAGATTGAACTCTTTGGCCTGAATGCCAAGCGTCACGTCTGGAGGAAACCTGACACCATCCCTACGGTGAAGCATGGTGGTGGCAGCATCATGCTGTGGGGATGCTTTTCAGCGGCAGGGACTGGGAGACTGTTCAGGATCAAGGGAAAGATGAATGGAGCAAAGTACAGAGAGATCCTTGATGAAGGTTTACCTTGCAACAGGACAACGACCCTAAGCACACAGCCAAGACAACACAGGAGTGGCTTCGGGACAAGTCTCTGAAGTTCCTTGAGTGGCCCAGCCAGAGCCCGAACATCTCTGGAGAGACCTGAAAATAGCTGTGCAGCGACGCTCCTCATCCAACCTGACAGAGCTTGAGAGGATCTGCAGCGAGGAATGGGAGAAACTCCCCAAATACAGGTGTGCCAAGCTTGTAGCGTCATACCCAAGAAGACACAAGGCTGTAATCGCTGCCAAAGGTGCTTCAACAAACTGAGTAAAAGGTCTGAATACTTATGTAAATGTAAAATTGATACTTTTTATTTGCAAAGATGTCTAAAAACCTGTTTTTGCTTTGTCATTATGGGGTATTGTGTGTAGATTGATGAGGGGGGAAAAACAATTTTATCCAGTTTAGAATAAGGCTGTAACATAACAAAATGTGGAAAAAGTCAACGGGTCTGAATACTTTCCGAATGCACTGTACGTACGCACACACACACACACACACACACAAACACACACACACACATACACACACACACACACACACACACTTCTTTAGAATGGGCCCTGCTGGCACCCCGTTACCAGTTAGAACTGAAAAATGACTATGTTGATCCAGGGGATTATGCAGTGCCACATACAATTGGGGAACATGAGTATTAATGCACCAGACACAGAGAGAAATAGCACAATGGGGTGTAGTTGCTTCATTAAATCTACTTCCACCTGTTTTTCTGTTTCTCTTTTCTTTTTTTGAGCTGCTACAGAAATTCCACGGATGGATGGATGAATGGGTGTATAAGCCAATAGGACTCACTGGTGTTGCATTGTGATCCGACCCAGCCGTCTGGACAGTGGCAGGCCCCTGTCAGGTGGTCACATCTCCCCCCATTAGAACACTGACACTGCTGCTGACACTCCAGCCCATGGAAGCCTTCAGGACAAGCTGCAAAACACACACACGGCACATCGAAATGCACACATGCACGCACGTGCACACACACACAAGCACAGTCATAAATACACACCCACAGTCACAAATACACACCTACACATTACAAACATATCACGTGGGCATTCATCACATACATACACAGCCATACTGTAATTAGTTATCCAACACACACACACACTTACGTTTTTCACAGTAGGTGCCGGTCCAACCAGGCAGGCAGGTGCAGGCTCCACCCACATGCTCACAGGCCGCCTCGTTGGCACACTGGCACCTGCGTCTGCAGCCAGCGCCAAAGGAGCCCTCTGGGCACTCTGTTTCAGCACCGGGGCAGAGAGAGAGAGCTTAGAGAGAAACTAAAACACTTCTCCATGCTAGTGACTTTGTTATTAAACAGTGTCAGGCAGAGAAGGCCCCAACCCAGCTAGTGTATGTACAGTAACACACATCTACACCCACGCACATGCACATGCACGCACACACACACACACCAGTGTAGGCTCCTCAGAGGAAGAAAGGGGAGGACCATCTTGCTCAGTGAATTTCAGAAAAATTATCCTTTTAGATAAAACTATACTAAATATATTAATGTCACCAAATACCTGATTAAAACACACTGTTTTAAAGTGAATGTTTACAGTAGTCTCAATAGTACCCTCTAGGGTAGCACCATGGTGTAGCCGGAGGACAGCTATTTTCTATCCTCCTCTGGCTACATTGACGTCAATACAAAACCTAGGAGGCTTGTGCTCCTCACCCCCTTCCATAGACCTACAGTACATAGTAAAAGCTTCACTTCTGAGTCTTTCTATACTCAAGTCCAGCTCTCTCAGGTGTGAGAGGTTTAAGAGACCAGAAAGACCAGAGAAGCACAGCCTTCCTCTGTGACTCTACTTCCAGAACACGTCCTGCAACCAATCAAAGCTTTTGCAGTATGCACTAACATGTTGTCCATCCAATCAAAGGATCAGAGAATTAACTTATTACTACGCATGTGTGATTTTTGTGAGTTGGTGACATTGTTGGATAGATTGAGATTGATTTAGTGAATAGTTATAGTTTTTAGGATATTATTCAATTCAAATTACTTTCTTTACACTACAGGTGACGGAGGAGGTAGATTATATATTGTTTTCTTGGTTTTAGAATTGTATATTTGAGCCTTGCCACACCTCAGTAGCAAATAGCTAGCTAGCTACCAGAGTGCAGTTTTCTCTGCCAGAATGGCTAACGCTAACGACAATGTAGTGGATTTTTTGTTGAAGAACCACTTTCATTGCCCACATCAGATTCAAGCTTCTTGGAAAAAGCCACATTGATGAAGGTCTGCTTATTCAAACTGCACAAGACAAACGAGAAGGTAAGAAGAAATAGCTTATCAACAATACTGCATTTTTGGCCATGCAAGAGTTGGCTTTTACTTAGGGGCACGATGAGAGGGAAACAAGAGCAACTACAAGGAGTTTGCAGAAGTAATTGCACATTACGATGCTTTGATGTGATGGACGTTTCTGCTGTGTTCTCTGGGATGTCGAAATCAATTCAAAATGATTTGATAGCTTCCATCACATCATCTGTTAAAAGTTATATTTAAAAAAAAGCCTATTGGGCACACACTGGTTGAATCAACATTGTTTCCACATCATTTCAACGAAATTACGTTTAACCAACGTGGAATAGACATTGTATTGACATCTGTGCCCAGTGGGAGGTTGAAGCAGATCATTTTTTTGCACAACGCGCTCAAGTGTGCTTTCACTTTTCTCCGATATTTATTTTGCAAACGTGATGTTAACACATCATAACTCCCGACAGACACAAGCAAAAACTATTTACATAAATGTTGCAGCAGCCTAGGCTACACCTAAACATTAGCGATCTGACATCTGTATCTGTATGGGATGAAAACGAGACTATTTGCAGATTAACGTAACAAAATGTGGAAAAAGTCAAGGGGTCTGAATACTTTCCGAATGCACTGTATATCTGCATAGCAGTCTGAGAAGGATAAAGAACATGGCACCGGCATATCTCTATTTTTCTCTCGGTCTCTCTAGGGCTTGCACTAAAATCTCAGACAGTAACTGTGGATCAATTGGCCAATATTGCCTGTTTATTGATGGCGTTGGCAGCACCCAGTAGGAGGTTTCTTTCTCTCGCTCTTTCTATTCTCAGATCTGAACGGGTCTCTCGGATCCGAACCAGCACGGGTCGGTTTGGGTCTGTTTTTCCACTGGCCTTTTCGGAATGGGTCGGACTGTCCTCGGGTCCATTCCGAACGGGTCTCCGTTTAATTATTATTTATTTATGCATATCGGGTCAGGTGGAAAAGCCACGGATCCATTTTCGGAACGGGTCTAAATATAATTCATATGAGCAAGTACAAGGTTGCTGTAGTTTGACAGGGTTTTCATCCTCCAAAGGCCCTGGAGTTTAAAACCATGTGGCCTGATTAGAAACACTGGTCCCATCATAGCCCATATAAAACCAGTAATTAATCACTGTCATACCCTATAGGTTGCAGAGTTTTATCTGGTTAGGTTACCAGATAAGCAAAAACGCTGAGCCCCAGGGAAGAAAAATATTGCCCCACCACTCTCCGACCTGTGGGGCCATCAAGTATGTGGATGATCAGGTCTTTATTCAGGAATGTTTCTTGGGCTACATTGATGTGTCAATCTAAGTAACAGAATTTAAAAAATCCCCATCAGAATCTGTCAGTTTAAGCTAGAGATATCTGTTTTTTTGCATGGACTGCGTCTCAATCCACCGCATCCGGCCTTCCGCATCTGCAGTGGAAAGTGGCAGAGCTACAGCACAGTTTTTCAGACCAGGAGAAAATCGGTCTTCTCACGGAAACATCTGTAGCGTCCGAACGGTTTGGCCTACTAACTAATATAACCACTCTATTGAAAGGGGGGATTCTCACGAACACAGGGGGATTCTCATGAACACAATGGCTCTACAACCAAGCGTCACTGCACTAGTCTAAAGGTAACCTGGTCCCAGTTTAAAAAAATGAATGGAAGTATGTAGGTAGTTTTGTGCCTACAAAAAAAGGGGTTAAAAAAACTTCAATATTTCCTGAGCTTTCGTACAGACACTACACAACCTTTTTCCTCATGATTAATTTTTTGCCATTTATGAATGTGCTCTTCAATGCATTTCTATGGGCTATAGTAGTAAAGGCCAAATTCAATATTTTATAAAATCATTTAAAAATATATTTATTTTATACCTACAGGGGTCCTAAAATTCAAAATCAAATAGATAAATTATCCATGGTATGACAATCTTATAACAATTTCATATGTTAGCTTAGTAGATCGGCGTTTAACTTTATGGAGAAACTTGTTGCCCAAACCTATGATGGCACTGCTGTAATGGAATGTATCTGCTATTTGTATCTGCCTTTTGTTCCCTGATAAAGAGGTGACGACCACTCCACTCCACTACCAGTGTCAACTCTCCCCTGACATGAACTTAAACCATGTTTTATGAGCCCTCTCATCCACTGGAACATTGAATGTTTCCTCTCTAAGCACTGTGAGTAGCCCTGTCAATTTTCTCTCATTACTTTATGTAGAGTCAATCACAATCACAAACACAATCACATTATTACTCATTCTTAGCTCTTTTGTCTAACTGTGTTGTGTTATTGTTTTTTTGTCTTCCAATTCAAATCCTGTCCTGCCCTCAGTGGAAGAGTTGAGCTCTTCTCCAACATCATCCATCCATGATGAGCCTGTCCTGCACTGAAGCCTCTGAACACCTCAACCCTGTCTTGCACTGAAGTCAAGCCTCTGAACAAGAGGTCTTCACAGATCCACCTGTACCTGAATACCCGAGACGGGACCCGAGCGCATCCGAATCCAGAATTCTAAATAATGTCATGGGTCTGGGTCGGATCTGATATGATTGTCACGGGTCTTGGGTATGTGTAATTTTAACTGACTTGTCCGGAAGGACCCATACAGATCCGAACGCTGCAGTAGAGAGAGAGAGAAATAGTACAATTTATGCTGCTGCTCTTTGATTTTCACAAGAGTGGCGCGTGTAGCTTGTTGTTGTTGGCCAATCATAAGTCATCAAAGTGGCAATAGGCTACAGTCATAGAGCCTCCGTGTGGGGCAAAAGTGAGGAGATATCTAATCAATGGAAGATGGAATTAAAAGTTAAAGGAGAAGGATAGGCTACAACAACTAAGAACAGGCAGGCTGCTACTTTATATTCTGAATGAAGTTGTTGTTGTTTGTAACTGTGTAGGACGAGAAAGTGCATGCAGCCTCAATTAGCCTAGCTAGCTAGCTCGCTTAGCTAGCTTCTCCTGGTTTGATGCAGTCAAGACAGGTACTACGTAATCACATTGGAGGATAAATAACCTACCTATGGCAACATTTAGTCTACTATAGCGCGAGTCGGCTTGGTTGGTTGCTGTGTCTCAATTTTTGAAAGACGCTTTGTTGTCGCCGAGCGGTCTGCGCCTATACCGAGGGTCTCCCATCCACCTACATTTTTCAAATCACCAGCCTCCACTGACACACACACACACACACACACACTCTAGAAAGGCAATATTTCTCTTTGTACTCTGTTGGCAGCTTGGTCCCGTGTAGCCCGCCTCACAGCGACACTGTCCCGTGATGATGTCACAGCTGCCATCATTGCCCGGGCACTCACACACGTTGGCACAGTCCACACCCCAGCGCCCGGCATCACATGCTACCATGGAGACAGAGGTCAGAGGTCAAAAGTCATGACCTCCACAACTGGGTAGAGGGCCTATAGGGAGAATAGAGTGCCATTTCAGACGCACCAGACCTTTCAGTATTTAAAATGTCTCTCCAAATCAAAGTGAAAATGATCAAAAAAGGAACCAACTAATGAGGTACAGTGTTATCCCCCTAAGGTTGATGTCCACACCCCCGTGGAAAACTAATTAGCATAATAATAAAAAATCCCTATAAAAACCTGTCAGTTTAAGCTAGAAATATCTGTGTTTTGCATTGAATGCATCTCAATCCACCGCATCCGCCTATGTCGCACTTCCGCATCTGCGGTGAATTTGACAGAGCTAGAGCAGTTTGTCAGGCCATTGTCATGAGCCCTCTCACTCCACTGGGTTACCACCTTAAGTTGTTTCCACTCTGCTCACCACTCTCTCTCTACTCAGCCTAACTAGCTCCACCTGTCCCTGCTCTGCTCGGCTCTAATTACTCTGCCAGCTGCGCTGCATTACCCACTAACCTCTCCCAGTATTTATAGCCCTGTCTTTCAGCTCTCCTGTGTCAGATCGTCTGCAAAGCTCACACCCGGAACCTGTTTGCTCGCGCTTCTGGCTCACCCTGGTTTTGTGACCCCGGACCTGCCTGGTTTTTGGATACTCTTCTGCCTCAGGAGATCCAGACCTGCTTCTGCTATTACGACTCCTGACTACTCTTCAATCCCGGTAACTCTGACCAGCCTTCTGCCTTGCTACTACGTATTTTGGATTTCCCTTGAACTGTACTGCTGCCTGGTTTCATTCCGCCCCGTTGTGTCTGTGTTTCCTCCCCCCCCCAGGACTTCTGGACCACCAACCACCGGCGTCATCGGATGCATCGCTGCCACTGGGGGAGGCACAGACCCAGCACATCGGACGGGATAACCCCTGGAGCCTTCACTCACTCCCCTACATCCCTTTCCCCTTAAGTTTAAATAAACTTTCTGGTGTGACGCAATTGTGGTCCTCTTGTCGTCTGTCTGAACCGTGACAGTACGATCTGACCATTATGGACTCAGCGCACACTTCCCCCGACATGGAAACCGAAGAACCTGAGCAACCCACCGCCATGCTACGCCTGGAACACACTGAGAGAGAGCTAGGCCGCATGAGCGGCGACATCACCTCTCTGCTTCAGGCCGAGCTACCAACAGCATCAGCAGTTCCAGCAGCACCAGCAGCAGTCCCAGCAGCAGCAACAACAACTCGCCATGATCATTCAACTCCTCACCAACCTGACCCCAGCCAGTCTGCCCACCAGCCCTGCCCCCGAGTTACCTGCCCCGGTCATTGCAGCCGCTGCTCCGAACCCAAGATTGGAAACCCCGAGCGGTTCAACGGCGATTCTACCCAGGTACGGCCATTCCTGACTAGCTGCCGACTTCAGTTCTCCTTGCAGCCAAGGACCTTCGCCACGGAGGGGCTAAGGTTGGGTATGCCATCACTCACCTGACGGGCCGAGCTCGACTCTGGGGAACAGCAGAGTTCGAACGTCAAACCCCCGCATGTGCAACCTTCGACCGGTTTGCAGAGGAGATGCTGAAGGTGTTTGACCTGGATTCACCAACCGCAGAGGCGTCTCGTGAACTGTTCAGTATTCGACAAGGCAGACGTACAGTCGCAGACCATTCCATCGACTTCCGAACCCTGGCTAGACGAAGTTCTTGGAACACACCATCGTTGGTGGACGCGTTCTTCCATAGTTTGGCTGACTATATCAAGGACGAGTTGGTCTCCCATGAACTGCCTTCCACTCTTGATGAAGCCATCGCACTGACTGTCAGGATCGACAGAGGGATACAGACCCGTCGTCGTGAGAGGGGGGCGCCAAGGTCCACCTACTACCGGCATTCGGAGAGATCCGACTGGGCTCCTGTCATCTACTGCCACTCACCCAGTTCAGCTTGATCAGTCTGAGCCTATGGAGATTGGGCGAGCCTCTCTCACTCCTGCAGAGCGCCAGCGACGCTCACCTCAAACCTCTGCCTCTATTGTGGAGGTGATGGACATCGTGTGGTAACCTGCCCTTTAAAGGGCCGAAGCTCACCGGGCATAGGGGGAGTCCGGTTGAGTTCAATGACCATCCAGTCCTCCGACCGCAAACCCCTGCTGCAAGTTCACCTCCGCCTCCCTGACTCAACTCACACCCTGGCTGCTCTGGTGGATTCTGGCGCCGAAGCCAACATAATGGACATCAAGCTGGCACGCCAACTGGGACTGGAGAACCTCCGTTTGACACCTCCTATTCCTGCCCGGGCACTGGACGGACACTTACTCGGATCGGTCACTCATGTCACGGCCCCGGTCTCGATGGGTCTGTCCGGAAACCATCAAGAAACTATCCAGTTTCACCTGCTCCCCTCTCCAGGCCAACCCCTCATCCTGGGTTACCCATGGCTCCGCCCGGCACAACCCTCAGCTCGACTGGGTGACCGGGGTGATCAGGGAGTGGGGAGAGGACTGCCACCGAACCTGCCTGCTTGCCCCGCACTACCCCCTCGGCCAGTACCTACTAACTCCGCTCCTGACCCCTCCAAGGACCCTGTGTCGATTCTGCCAAGTCCCTGCATCGTTGCAGCTCTGACCTGGGCTGTTGAGGAACAGGTGCTGGAGGCTCTCCGTAACCAGCCAGGTCCCAGCACTTGCCCAGCTGACCGCCTTTTTGTCCCCGAAGACCTGAGGTCCCAGGTCGTTCAGTGGGGACATGACTCCCGCCTAGCTTGTCACCCTGGCTCCACCCGCACTTACAACCTGCTCGCCCAGAGGTTCTGGTGGCCCTCTCTGAGGAAGGATGTACGGGAATTCGTCCAAGCCTGCCCCATCTGCAACCAACACAAGTCGTCCTGCCAGCCCCCCAGCCGGATTGCTGCAGCCCCTGCCTGTGCCCAGGAGTCCGCTGGTCCCTGCTGCGCCTTGTCCTCCTCCTCCACGGCTCGCCGATGGTGGTCTGGTTTACACCGTCCGCCGCCTGCTTCGGTCCAGACGGAGGGGTAGGGGTCTCCAGTACCTCATTGACTGGGAGGGCTATGGACCTGAGGAAAGGACCTGGGTGCCAGCTAGTCGGATTGTGGATAGGACTCTCATCACCGCTTTCCACCAACGGCATCCTGATCAACCTGCAATCCGTAGGGGCCGCCCCAGAGGGGTCTCTAACCGTCCTGCCCGCTCGGCTTCCTGTCCTGTGCCTGATCCTGTCTCGGGACCTGTCCCATCTCCCGACCACGGCCCTCCGGCTTCCTCCGAGGATGAGGACGTTCGCTCGGACCGTTCGGAGGAGTTCTAGCCCTCCTCCGGCTCCCCTCCTCCCGCCCGGCGTGGTGTTGCTCTTGGGACTTCTGGGGCCGTCCCTTGGGGGGTTCTGTCATGAGCCCTCTCACTCCACTGGGTTACCACCTTAAGTTGTTTCCACTCTGCTCACCACTCTCTCTCTACTCAGCCTAACTAGCTCCACCTGTCCCTGCTCTGCTCGGCTCTAATTACTCTGCCAGCTGCGCTGCATTACCCACTAACCTCTCCCAGTATTTATAGCCCTGTCTTTCAGCTCTCCTGTGTCAGATCGTCTGCAAAGCTCACACCCGGAACCTGTTTGCTCGCGCTTCTGGCTCACCCTGGTTTTGTGACCCCGGACCTGCCTGGTTTTTGGATACTCTTCTGCCTCAGGAGATCCAGACCTGCTTCTGCTATTACGACTCCTGACTACTCTTCAATCCCGGTAACTCTGACCAGCCTTCTGCCTTGCTACTACGTATTTTGGATTTCCCTTGAACTGTACTGCTGCCTGGTTTCATTCCGCCCCGTTGTGTCTGTGTTTCCTCCCCCCCCCAGGACTTCTGGACCACCAACCACCGGCGTCATCGGATGCATCGCTGCCACTGGGGGGAGGCACAGACCCAGCACATCGGACGGGATAACCCCTGGAGCCTTCACTCACTCCCTACATCCCTTTCCCCTTAAGTTTAAATAAACTTTCTGGTGTGACGCAATTGTGGTCCTCTTGTCGTCTGTCTGAACCGTGACAGCCATGAGATATCCAGAAAATCGGTCTTCTTACAAAATCGTCTGTAGTGTCCGAATGGTTTGGCCTACATACTATTATGACTCCTCGATGGAAAGATGAGACTCTCACGAACACGATGGTGTTCTCCGTTTTGTGTCTCGTTGTGGACAGGTAAGACTCTTATGAACACGTACATGTCGGTAGTTTTGCCCCTTGACTTTTTGCCTTATTCTAATATATATATATATATATATTAAATGTACTCACCAATCTACACACAATACCCCATAATGACAAAGCGAAAACAGTTTTTTAGAATTTTTTGCAAATTTATAAGAATACATAAGAATTCAGACCCTTTGCTATGAGACTCGAAATTGAGCTCAGGTGCATCCTGTTTCCATTGATCATCCTTGAGATGTTTCTACTTGATTGGATGTCACGGTTTCGGCCGAGGCTGCTCCTCTTCCTTGTTCGGGCAGGCTTCGGCGGTCGTCGTCTCCGGAGTACTAGCTGCCACCGTTCTATGTTTCATGTTCATTTGGTTTTGTCTGTTCTTAACACCTGTCCCTTATTTGTGTCTTAATTGTTCCCTTATTTAGTTTCGTGTGTTTGGGTCAGGTGTTATGCGTGATTGTTTATGTCAGCCTGCTTCTACGAGTTTGTTCTCTCGTTATTTGTGTATTTTCGAGTGCTCGCACTGTGTGCGCTTTTCTTGTTGTTTCCGCACTGTGTTTTCGTGCGTAATTTGTTCGCGCCACCCGGTTGGGTTGGCGACTGATTTTGTGTTTGGACTTTAGTAAAGTTCTGTTGAAGTCCTCCTGGTTTCCTGCGCCTGATTCCTACTCATCCACCTACACCACTCTGACAGAATCACGCATCACTTCCATGGAATCAGCAGGAGCGACCGCGCCGACAGCCGAGATGGATGAACGTCTTCGTGGTCAGGAGGACCGCATCAACCAGGTCTGTCATGCCCTGGAGAGGGTGATGAATAAGCTGCACCGATGGGAGACCAGCGGGGTTCCCACACCTCCACGAACCGAACCAGCCCCATCGGTCAGCCCTCCTGTCTCATCTCCGGAACCTAGTGGGATTCGGCTCTCGCTCCCGAGGGCGTACGACGGCTCCACTGCCGGGTGTCAAGGGTTCCTGCTGCAGGTGGAGCTCTACCTCGCCACCGTACACCCGGCGCCCTCGGGACACGAGAGCGTCTCAGCACTCATCTCCTGTCTCACCGGCAAGGCGTTGGAGTGGGCCAACGCCGAGTGGAGGAGAATGGACGCCGCTACCACGAACTATGCAGAGTTCTCCCGCCGCTTCCGTGCTGTGTTCGACCATCCACCAGAAGGGAAGGCGGCGGGGGAACGTCTATTCTACCTCCGACAGGGGATGAGGAGCGCCCATGACTTTGCCTTGGAGTTTCGGACCCTAGCGGCTGATGCAGGGTGGAATGAGCGGGCCCATATCGACCATTTCCGCTGCAGCCTCCGGGAGGACGTCCAGCGAGAGTTGGCGTGCAGGGACACGTCGTTGACGTTCGACCAGCTGGTCGACATGGCCATCCGGCTGGATACCCTGCTCGCCACCCGTGGGCGTCCCGGAGGAGGGGGTTCGCCCATTCCACTCTCCAGCACCTCCGAGCCGAGCCCTATGGAGCTCGGAGGTGCTGGCGCTAGGGAACGGAGGAGGAGGAGCCCGAGGGGACCCGGCCCTTGCACCAACTGTGGTCGTGGAGGGCACACCGCGGCTAGGTGTTGGGGCGGGTCCTCCAGTGAGGGAGATGGCAGGTCACGCATTGGGGGTCCCCCCAGGTGAGTAGGCGCCCTGCTTACCCAGAGCTTTCTGTCGTGCACCTAACCTTGCCTGTTTGTTTCCCACAGGTTGCACCTCGTGCCCAGCATAAGGCGCTGGTAGATTCAGGCGCAGCTGGGAATTTTGTAGATCGCCAGTTCTGTATAGAGTTAGGGATTCCCCTCCTTCCAGTGGATAAGCCTTTCCCCGTCCATGCCCTAGATAGCCGTCCGTTAGGGTCTGGGTTGATTAGGGAAGTCACAGCACCCCTTCAGATGATGGCGCAGGAGGGTCATGAGGAGAGAATTCAGCTCTATCTGATTGACTCTCCTGCGTATCCGGTAGTGCTGGGTCTTCCCTGGTTGATGACTCATGACCCTATTATTAGGTGGCGAGAGAAAGCTCTTAAAGGGTGGTCTGCTCAATGTGAGGGGCGGTGTCTGGGTGTTTCCATAGGGGCGACCTCGGTGGAGAGTCCGAATCTAATGCCAGCACTGCAGATTCCCCCAGTATGAGGATTTGGCATTAGCGTTCAGTAAGACTAGGGCGGCGCAGCTGCCGCCTCATAGACGGGGGATTGTGCGATAGATCTCCAGTCAGGAGCAGCTCTCCCGCTGGAGCCATGTGTATCCTTTGTCTCAAGAGGAGAGAAAGGCTATGGAGACATACATTTCTGAGTCTCTTAGACAGGGATACATACGGGCCTCCGTTTCACCCGCTTCCTCAAGTTTCTTTTTGTGAAGAAAAGGGATGGAGGTCTGCGCCCGTGTATTGATTACCGCGGTCTCAATCAGATCACAGTGAAGTACAGCTATCCACTTCCTCTGATTGCGACTATGACGGAGTCACTGCACGGTGCGCAGTTCTTTACAAAATTGGATCTTAGGAGCGCATATAACTTGGTGCGCATTCGAGAGGGCGATGAATGGAAGACAGCGTTTAGCACGACTTCCGGACACTACGAGTATCTAGTCATGCCATATGGGTTGATGAATGCTCCCTCAGTCTTCCAATCCTTCGTCGATGAGATCTTCCGGGACATGCAGGGACAGGGAGTAGTTGTGTACATTGACGACATTCTGGTGTATAGTCCTACCCGTGCTGAGCATGTAGCCCTGGTGCGCCGAGTATTGAGGAGGCTGTTGGAGCATGACCTATATGTCAAGGCAGAGAAATGTCTGTTTTTTCAGAAGTCGGTCTCCTTTCTGGGTTACCAGCTATCTGCATCAGGGGTGAAGATGGAGGTAGACCGGGCGTCAGCTGTGCGTAATTGGCAGACCCCAACCACTGTGAAGGAGGTGCAACGGTTCTTGGGTTTTGCGAATTATTACCGGAGGTTTATCCGGGGTTTTGGACAGGTGGCAGCTCCCATAACGTCTCTGTTAAAGGGGGGTCCGGTGCGCTTGCGGTGGTCAGCTGAGGCAGACAGGGCATTTGGGAGACTGAAGGACCTGTTTACCTCGGCGCCGGTGTTGGCGCATCCGGATCCCTCTTTACCGTTCCAAGTAGAGGTGGACGCGTCAGAGGCCGGGATAGGGCGTTCTTTCCCAGCGTTCTGGCACTCCACCTAAACTCCGTCCCTGTGCGTTTTACTCAAAGAAGCTCAGTCCGGCGGAGCGGAATTATGACGTAGGAGACAGGGAGCTGTTAGCCGTGGTACAGGCCCTAAAGGTGTGGCGGCATTGGCTCGAGGGGGCTCAACACCCTTTCCTCATTCTAACTGACCATCGTAACCTGGAGTACATCCGGGCAGCTAGGAGACTGAATCCTCGCCAGGCTCGCTGGACTATGTTCCTAGTCCGGTTTGTGTTTAAAATCACATACATCCCTGGGTCCCAGAACGGGAAGGCAGATGCTCTGTCTCGGCGGTATGACGCAGAGGAGAGGTCAGTTGAGTCCACGCCCATACTACCGGAGTCTTGTCTGGTTGCTCCGGTGGTGTGGGAGGTTGATGGTGAGATCGAGCGGGCGTTACGCACCGACCCGAGTCCTCCACAGTGTCCTGTGGGTCGGACGCACGTTCCGCTCGAGGTACGCGATCGCCTCATTTGTTGGGCTCATACGTCCCCCTCCTCTGGCCATCCGGGTATCGGCCGGACAGTGCACTGCCTTAGCACGAAGTACTGGTGGCCAACGTTAGCTAGGGATGTGAGGATTTATGTCTCCTCCTGTTCGGTGTGTGCCCAGTGTAAGGCGCCCAGACATTTGCCCAGGGGTAAGTTACAACCCCTGCCTATTCCACAACGACCCTGGTCCCACCTCTCGGTGGATTTTGTTACCGACCTTCCCCCCTCACAGGGGAATACTACCATCCTGGTCGTTGTGGATCGGTTCTCTAAGGCCTGTCGTCTCCTTCCCATGCCGGGTCTACCCACTGCCCTACAGACCGCAGAGGCTCTGTTCACCCATGTCTTCCGGCATTACGGGGTACCCGAGGATATAGTGTCTGACCGAGGCCCCCAGTTCACCTCTAGAGTGTGGAGAGCATTTATGGAACGGTTGGGGGTTTCGGTAAGCCTTACCTCGGGTTACCACCCGGAGAGTAATGGGCAGGTTGAACGTGTCAACCAGGATGTGGGTAGGTTTCTGAGGTCATACTGTCAGGGCCGGCCGGAGGAGTGGGCGAGATATGTGCCCTGGGCCGAGATGGCACAGAACTCTCTTCGCCACTCCTCCACCCAACTAACCCCTTTTCAGTGTGTGTTAGGGTACCAGCCGGTTCTGGCACCATGGCATGAGAGCCAGATCGAGGCCCCGCTGTGGATGAGTGGGTGCGGCGCTCGGAGGAGACGTGGGACGCTGCACACGTCCATCTGCAGCGTGCCATACGTCGACAGAAGACGAGCGCCGACCTACACCGCAGTGAGGGGCCAGTGTACGCACCTGGAGATCGAGTCTGGCTCTCAACCAGAAACCTGCCCCTCCGCCTGCCCTGCCGGAAGCTGGGTCGGCGGTTTGTGGGGCCATTTAAAGTCCTGAGGAGATTGAACGAGGTGAGTTATAGGTTAGAACTACCTGTTGATTACAAAAATATTAACCCCTCGTTCCATGTGTCTCTCCTCAGGCCGGTGGTAGCTGGTCCACTCCAGGACTTTGAGATTGAGGAGACTCCTCCGCCCCCGTTGGACATCGAGGGGCTCCGGCGTATACCGTGAGGTCCATCCTGGATTCTAGACGCCGGATGGGGGGTCTTCAATATCTCGTGGAGTGGGAGGGGTACGGCCCGGAGGAGCGGTGCTGGGTGCCAAGGAGGGACGTATTAGACCAGTCCCTACTGACCGATTTCCATCGGGGTCATCCTGCGCGCCCCTGCTCCGCGTCGTCCGGGTCGTCCCCGAGCTCCTGGTCGGCGCACGGCTGGAGCGCGCGTCAAGGGGGGGGGGTACTGTCACGGTTTCGCCGAGGCTGCTCCTCTTCCTTGTTCGGGCAGGCTTCGGCGGTCGTCGTCTCCGGAGTACTAGCTGCCACCGTTCTATGTTTCATGTTCATTTGGTTTTGTCTGTTCTTAACACCTGTCCCTTATTTGTGTCTTAATTGTTCCCTTATTTAGTTTCGTGTGTTTGGGTCAGGTGTTATGCGTGATTGTTTATGTCAGCCTGCTTCTACGAGTTTGTTCTCTCGTTATTTGTGTATTTTCGAGTGCTCGCACTGTGTGCGCTTTTCTTGTTGTTTCCGCACTGTGTTTTCGTGCGTAATTTGTTCGCGCCACCCGGTTGGGTTGGCGACTGATTTTGTGTTTGGACTTTAGTAAAGTTCTGTTGAAGTCCTCCTGGTTTCCTGCGCCTGATTCCTACTCATCCACCTACACCACTCTGACATTGGAGTCCACCTGTGGTCAATTGATTGGACATGATTTGGAAAGGCACACACCTGTCTATATAAGGTCCCACAGTTGACAGTGCATGTCAGAGCAAAAATCAAGCCATGAGGTCGAAGGAATTGTCCGTAGAGCGCCGAGACAGGATTGTATCGTGGCACAGATCTGGGGAAGGTTACCATTTATGCAGCTTTGAAGGTCCCCAAGAACACAGTGGCCTCCATCATTCTTAAATGGAAGAAGTTTGGAACCACCAAGACTCTTCCTAGAGCTGGCCGCCCAGCCAAACTGAGCAACTGGGGGAGAAGGGCCTTGGTCAGGGAGGTGACCAACAACCCGATGGTCACTCTAACAGAGCTCCAGAGTTCCTCTGGGGAGAACCTTCCAGATCTCTGCAGCACTCCACCAATCAGGTATTTATGGTAGAGTGGCCAGACGGAATCCACTCCTCAGTAAAAGGCACATGACAGCCCGCTTGGAGATGGCCAAAAGGCACCTAAAGGACTCTCAGACCATGAGAAACAAGATTCTCTGGTCTGATGAAACCAAGATTGAACTCTTTGGCCTGAATGCCAAGCGTCACGTCTGGAGGAAACCTGGCACCATCCCTACAGTGAAGCGTAGGGGAGGCAGCGTCATGCTGTGGGGATGTTTTTCAGCGGCAGGTACTGGGAGACTAGTTAGGATCGAGGGAAAGATTAATGGAGCAAAGTACAGAGAGATCCTTGATGAAAACCTGCTCCAGAGTGCTCAGGACCTCAGACTGGGGCGAAGGTTCACCTTCCAACAGGACAATGACCCTAAGCACACAGCCAAGACAATGCAGGAGTGGCTTCGGGACAAGTCTCTGAATGTCCTTGAGTGGCCCAGCCAGAGCCCGGACTTGAACCCAATCGAACATCTCTGGAGAGACCTGAAAATAGCTGTGCAGCGACGCTCCCCATCCAACCTGACAGAACTTGAGAGGATCTGCAGAGAAGAATGGGAGAAACTCCCCAAATACAGGTGTGCCAATCTTGTAGCGTCATACCCAAGATAACTCAAGGCTGTAATCGATGCCAAAGGTGCTTCAACAAAGTACTGAGTAAAGGGTCTGAATACTTACAGAATATAAATGTGATATATATATTTTTAAATACATTTGCAAAAATGTCTAAACCTGTTTTTGCTTTGTCATTATGGGATATTGTGTGTAGATGGATGAGGGGGGAAAAATGATTTAATCAATTTTAGAATAAGGCTGCAACGTAACAAAATGTGGAAAAAGTCAGGGGTCTGAATACTTTCTGAATATACTGTATTTCTCAGATACATGTATAGGACAGACACTTCAGAACAAACTTCCTTTAGATTTTTTTGGGGGACTATCTGTTGTTCCATGTAGTGAATCTGTTATTCAATGCGTTTGTATGGGCTAATAGCAGTAAGGCCAAATAAAATGTTTCATTAAAAACAACATATACATATTTTTGTTATCCTTCAAGGGGTCTTACAATTCAAAATCAAATAGCTAAATGATCCTTGGTATGACCTTAAAACAATTCCATATAGCTTAGTAGAACCCCCTCCCCCGGATTAGACAGAGTTTCGATTCTTATGGGTTATTATCACTTATTACAAGCCAGTGGTAGCAGACCTGGGTTCAACTACTATATGTATTCTTTCATATACGTTTCTTTAGCCAGATGGGCAGGGTTCACCATTTTTCGACTCTTCTATTGGTTCCCTTGTGCCAGGGAAACTCAATCAAATCAATCAGATTAAAATAATATTTGATTTGAACCCAGGTCTGAGTGGTAGGGGGATCATAAAGTACTACAGTATTGATTGTGGCTCACAGGCCGTCAGCCTTACCTCTACTGCAGCTGGGTCCAGTCCATCCTTCAGGACAGGCACAGCGGCCTGTCACCGGGTGGCAGCGCCCACCGTTATCACACCGACAGCGTAGCTGGCAACCCAGGCCAAATCTACCCAACGGGCAGACTACGAGAGAGAGATAATATGGTAAATTATATAGGGCTAGGAATTACCAGGGGCCTCATAGTGTTATCACGTTACTTAGGTGCCGATACAATATGTGTTGCGATTCTATATGTATCACGTATTGCGATTCGATACTGCAATTTTATTGTGATTCAATGTTTCAAACATATTGCTCACTATATGTCTGCTGAAGAGGAACAAGAGAGAGCCATGAGATAAGTGCTCAAAACATGTTGGCACACCATTTAAAACAGTGAGAACAAGCTATAGGCTGAGAAATACCTTGAGTTTTGGCACAGGTACAGCCGACTAGCGCTAGCTAACTTAACAACCAAGCAAAAAATATATATCTTTGTTTTTATTTATTTTTACTAATCAATACTTGGTCACAGTGTCAACATTACATTTGCAAAAATAATATTGCGATACTCTAGTGTATACATTTCTTCCCCCACCCCTACAATTATACTAAGTCTGAGTGGTAACTAGTGTGTGTGTGCACGTGTGTCTCTCACCGCTCTGACACAGGGTGCCCGTGTATCCAGGTTGGCAGTGGCATGTTCCATTGTGTTTGTCACACACTCCCCCGTTCTGACAGCGAGGACAGGAACCTGAGCAGCCCACACCCCACTGACCCTCCTCACACTCTAACAAACAAACAGACGGAGAGAGAGCAAGAGAGAAAAATTGTGAGAGAGCGAAAAAGTGTGAGAGAAAAAGACTCCAAAGCTGTCCATGGTGAATGTGAATTAAATGTTATATTCTCCATACGGGGCTATACTATTCAGCATTATTATTCTGACCAGTGTTCCATGACGAAAGAAATAACAGAGTAGTGATTCCAATGTCTTCTTTGAAAATCAAATTTGATACATTTGGGTGGGTGGTCCTCTGTAGCTCAATTGGTAGAGCATGGCGCTTGTAACACCAGGGTAGTGGGTTCGATCCCCGGGACCACCCATATGTAAAAATGTATGCACACATGACCGTAAGTCGCTTTGGATAAAAGCGTCTGCTAAATGGCATATTATATTATTATTATAAACTGCTGTTTTAAAATATGTATAACTCGCTACAGAGGTCTTTTCTGACCACGAGTACTCTTGATCTGTCTCTCTCTCTCCTTCTCTCTTCCTCACTCTCCATCTCTCGCATGTGTACTGTAATGGGTGCACATTCCTTTTTTTGTGTTAACATTGTTTTTCTGGGTCCATATTGTACTCTTCCTGTGAAGAAGTGAATGAAGAGATGCTCCGATGCTTTAGCTGCCGCATCATTTTCCGTGCCATTTCGGTTCATGTTTACCTCAGCCAGAGGTGAACAAGGTTGAGTAAAGACACTCGTTGCATCCCAAATGGCACCCTATTCCCAGAGCCCTGGTCCAAAGTAGTGCACTATGTGGGGAATAGGGTGCCATTTGGGACACAACAGTGTGGAACTTAAGCGCTAACTCTGCCAGACTCAGTTCCATCTCCTCCTCCAAGGAGCTCGTATTCACAACAATGTCCAGGAGAAGCTCAAATGGACCCGAATGGAAAGACATCAGAGATGGAATCACAACATGTTTTTTGGATTGTTTTACTATAGTTAGCAGTTGGAGATAGATGTGCGGTCACATTGTTGAATGTAACACACATACTGCTGCGTCTCTGGCCAGCCCATCCCATGCTGATTTGAAGAGGGCTTGTAAAGAGGACCGACCATGGCTTATACTGCGGCACAGGGATTTTTCCATGCCGGTATGCCAGGATATTCCTATTGGATTTGTCATTATGCCTGGGCCAGCCAGATGAGGATGGGCTCCAGTTCTAGGAGTACTGGTTCTTCTCTCTAGTTTTCCTTGTTTTTCAAACACCTTGGAAGTTGAGGTTGTCTGTGACAGCTCTATGTTGTGTACTGTTGATACTCTAGCTTCCTAGTGCCTGACAAATGTCCTTGGATGTTTGCGTAGCAAAAGACAGCAATATAACAAATATTTTTTATCTAGTGATTGGAAACCCCTCCACCCATCATCCCTGTTCCTCTTCCCCCATGCCCCCCACATGCCCTATTAGCATGTTGCCACCCGTCCTTACCAGTCTCACAGTGCTGTCCAGTCACACCGGCAAGGCAGTGGCACTGTCCTGTCACCTTGTCACATGGCGCGCCAGAGCAGTGGCACAATTGGTTACATCCAGCCCCGTAGCGACCCTTCAGGCAGTCTGTGAGAGAGGACACACACACAGACGTTCATGATTCATTGACAGATAGTATGATGATATACAGATGAAAAAGTATTTTATGCTTACACAACTGTTTGGCTACCCACAATTGAACTAATATGTTCCGATTGAATTGATACGTAGGAAATATCTGTGGATGTGTGTTGGACACCATCTGCTTATCCTGCATCAGTTTGTCTTGGCCTGTGAAAGGTGGATCGATCTAGCACAGCATGTCCTGTAACTCCCCATCTGCTACAGGTGTAGGATCTTAATTTGAACCGTTTCTCACAGCAGGAAAATAATCCTGCAGCAACAGGAAATGTGAATTATTATGTGGATTATAATTACGGAGTAGCTGCTGTGCCCGATTTTCTGGAAACCCGATTTGCCGTGGTTAAAGATACTGAGATTTCTCCTCATGTGCAGGATTTTGTTTTACATAGCTGCTGCCTACGTAGCTGCCTACGTAGCTGCTGCTCAGTGCTCCACTGCCGCTTCCCCCTCCTTGATCGGCGATGAACGCCTTTGTCTAGTGTAGCCTATAAACTTCATGTTGTACACAAAGAACATGGTCGACATGTTCAAACTATTGCATTCCATGCCTCAGTAGGATATTAAGCATAAGGACGATTTCATGTTATTTCTTTTCAGGAGGGGAGTTAGGCTACATTACATTTACATTTTAGTCATTTAGCAGACGCTCTTATCCAGAGCAACTTACAGTTAGTGCATACATTATTTTATCGAACCCACAACCCTGGCGTTGCAAACGCCATGCTCTACCAACTGAGCTACATCCCCTGCCGGCCATTCCCTCCCCTACCCTGGACGACGCTGGGCCAATTGTGCGCCGCCCCATGGGTCTCCCGGTCGCGGCCGGCTACGACAGAGCCTGGATTCGAACCAGGATCTCTAGTGGCACAGCTAGCACTGCGATGCAGTGCCTTAGACCACTGCGCCACTCGCAGCTATGTACATGATTAACATGTTCGTACAAACTCGCAGATCGTTTTTTGCCCCAATGCAAAACTCAAGGGGGAGTTACATGCAGCTATCTAGGCAGCATATCAAACACAAGCAAGACACGGACACGCACAGTCGATTTAATGTTATTTTTTAATCATCATTGAAAACATTGGCTAAGTAGGAGGCAGACAGGCAGTCAAAGAAGTAGTGTTCTTTTTCAGCAAGTCAGGCTAGTGCCTATGATACGGCAGCAACTACAAAGATTAGCCTACATCATCACAATGCAATGTGTAGAGACTGCGTCCTGCTTGTGCAACTGCAATATCCGTTACAACATACAGAAAGGTTGTAGCCTTCATAATGGCCTTGAATGTTCGTTCAAATCGCTGCAGTGTTTTTATTTTAGCTGTTCAAAAACATAGCCTACATCATCATGGTTCAGAAAAGGGTGAGTAGAGAGAGAAATGTGAAGGGAGGTGGAGTGTGAGAAGCAGCTAATTAGAAACAATTACAAACTTTAGAAGCCCTTTTAAACCTTAAATACATTACAAGTTTGCATTTCCTGCTGTACATGAACTTTCCTGGAACAACAGGGCGATCAAATTAAGATCCTACATATGTAATGTTGATGTACATGGGAAACCAGCGATGTGCACTCTCTAGTAAAATGTATTGATTCGATAAATGCCGAGAGAGAGAGAGAGAGAGAGAGAGAGAGAGAGAGAGAGAGAGAGAGAGAGAGAGAGAGAGAGAGAGAGAGAGAGAGAGAGAGAGAGAGAGAGAGAGAGAGAGAGAGAGAGAGAGAGAGAGAGAAAGACCCTGTTTACTTGTTTAAAGACTGAGGGTATCCTTCCCCTCCACAGTGCCCAGAGTATCCAAATGAAAACGGAGGGAAAGGTTGCAAAACATACAGTAAGAGAGAGGCAGATAGACAGACGGGGGAAGTAAGAGAAGCTATCCAGGCACGATTCCCAGATGTTCCTAATTGAGTGCAGATGCAAGGCTCTGGACGCTTCATGGCTTCCAGATGACAAGCAACTCAACACCAACTTGGTGTTTCAGTGAAACTATTCCGGTTATTTCCGTCTTATTGACCCACACACATACACGGACACACATAGATACACACACACAAGCACACACATGCATAGCTATATACACACGCAGACACACAAACAGTAATATAGTTACTGACTTATGCAGTAAGTTCACCTCCCCACACACACACTCTCACGGACGCAAGCATGTGTGTATGGAAACACACAAACACACACACACACACAAACACACCTCTATCTCCCACAGAGTTTGAGTACATCCATCACACAATGACCATCCAGCTAGGTCCATTGATGTCTTAGTGGGAAAGAGGAGGGATAAGTGAAAAGATAGAGGGAGGGAGGGATGGATGGAGGAAGCAGACCCAAAGGACAGCTCCGGTTCCCAGAACATCACCCTGAGGTCAAGAAGCCTCCGTCCCACACATTCACACAGCTGCCTGTCAGTGTGGCCAAAACGCTGCAGTAAAACATACACATACATTTTTTACATTTTAGTCTTTTGTTTGTGTAAGATTATATTTTATAAACAATACAAAACATACAAACGACAACATAATACAAACATCACACCTGCCCAGACCCACTAGCACATACCCCCATCACCAGCGCCATTAGGTATCTCACTACACATTTAAGTCATTTAGCCAACATTCTTATCCAGAGCAACTTACAGTAGCAATTACGGTTAAGTGCCTTGCTCAAGGGTACAGACTAGTCGGCTCAGGGATTTGAACCAGCGACCTTTCAGTTACTGCCCCCCCCACACACACACACACACACACGAACAGAACAGATGAGTTCAAGATACACCAATGCCATAGTAAGCGAATGATCCGATTTTTTACAATGTCTGGAGAACTGTTTTAACGTGTCGGTATTATACAATGATGCAGTAAGGGAGACCGGGCCGCCCCCCCCCCCCAACCTCCTGTTGATTATTGTGTAACTGCTCAGCACAAACAGCAAAAGAGAGGAAAACAGAAGACCAGTGTTGAGTAACACATCTAAAGGAAGACTATGAACTCATAAATAGCTGGAACTACTGTATGCATGAAAGACTGTGTGGGTCCATTAGAAACTCCATGACAAAACAAGCAAAAACAAACATAAAACCAGTCACTTTGGAATCAAGCCATGACAGAGAATGAGTGCAATAGACGTGGATGCCCATACTGTGCATGTGTGTGTAAGTGCATGTTGTGCAGGGTTGGGGTCCATTGGAATTTAAGTCACTCAATTCAGGAAGTGATTAGCTTCTCCTTTTCAGTTTATCGAGAAATCATTTAAAATGGAAGCAATTTTTTCAATTATTGAATTGGAATGTCCGTTTATTTCCTAAATTGAATGACATAAATTCGAATTAACCCCAACCCTGGTGTTGTGTCGCCTCGCCTCACCTCATAGAGAAGGGAGAAAAATACATTGAACAAAAATAGAAACGCAACAATTTTAAAGATTTTACTGAGTTACAGTTCATATAAGGAAATCAGTCAATTTAAATCAATTCATTAGGCGCTAACCTATGGATTTCACATGACTGGGAATACAGATATGAATCTGTTGGTCACAGATACCTTTAAAAAAAAAGTAGGTGTGTGTGACCACAATTTGCCTCATGCAGCGCAACAAAATCTCCTTCGCATAGAGTTGATCAGGCTGCTGATTGTGGCCTGTGGAATGTTGTCCCACTCCTCTTCAATGGCGGTGCGAAGTTACTGGATATTGGCGGGAACTGGAACACTCTGTCATACACGTCCAGAGCATCCCAAACATGCTCAATGGGTCTGATGAGTATGCAGGCCATGGAAGAATTGGGACATTTTCAGCGTCCAGGAATTGTGTACAGATCCTTGCAACATGGGGCCGTGCATTATCATGCTGAAACATGAGGTGATTGAAGCAGATGAATGGCACGACAATGGGCCTCAGGATCTCGTCACGGTATCTATGTGCATTCAAATTGCCATCGATAAAATGCAATTGTGTTAGTTGTCCGTAGCTTATGCCTGCCCATACCATAACCCCACCACCACCATGGGGCACTCTGTTCACAACGTTGACATCAGCAAACCGCTCGCCCATAAGACGCCATACACACTGTCTGCCATCTGCTCGGTACAGTTGAAACAGCGATTCATCCGTGAAGAGCACAATTCTCCAGCGTGCCAGTGGCCATCGAAGGTGAGCATTTGCCCACTGAAGTCGGTTACGACGCCGAACTGCAGTCAGGTCAAGACCCTGGTGAGGATGACAAGCACGCAGATGAGCTTCCCTGAGACGGTTTCTGATAGTTTGTGCAGAAATTCTTCAGTTGTGCAAACCCACAGTTTCATCAGCTGTCCGGGTGGCTGGTCTCAGATGATCCCGCAGGTGAAGAAGACTGATGTGGAGGACATGGGCTGGCGTGGTTACACGTGGTCTGCATTTGTGAGGCCTGTTGGACGTACTGCCAAATTCTTTAAAACGACATTGGAGGCGGCTTATGGTAGAGAAATGAACATTAAATTCTCTGGCAACAGCTCTGGTGGACATTCCTGCAGTCAGCATACCAATTGCACGCTCCCTCAGAACTTGAGACATCTGTGGGATTGTGTTGTGTTACATTTTAGAGTGGCCTTTTATTGTCCCCAGCACAAGGTGCTCCTGTGTAATGATCATGCTGTTTAAATCAGCTTCTTGATATGCCACACCTGTCAGGTGGATGGATTATCTTGGCAAAGGAGAAATGCTCACTAACAGGGATGTAAACAAATTTGTTCACAACATTTTTGAGAAATACGCTTTTTGTGCATATGGAACATTTCTGGGACCAACACTTTACATGTTGCATTTATATTTTTGTTCAGTGTAAATACACATTTCTGTTCCCAATAAATGGACAATGAAGTGCTATTCTGCATCGGTCTGGGTTGGCATGCCATGCCATGCACTGTACCCACCTTGGTCACAGTTGTCCCCATGGAAACCAGGCGGGCACTGGCGCAGACACTCTCCTGTCACATGATCACAAGGTACCCCTGATGGACACTCACATGTCCTCTTGCAGGCAAGGCCATAGTATCCTCTGTCACACTCTAGAGAAGTGGGTTAAAAGTACTGGTTACACATTTAGGGCCAGTTTCCCGGACCCAGATTAAGCCAGATTGAACCCTTCCTTGATGTGTGTGTGTGTGTGTGTTTGTTTTTATGTGTGTGTGTACATGCATGTGTGTACATGCTTGTGTGTGTGTGTGTGTGTGTGTGTGTGTGTGTGTGTGTGTGTGTGTGTGTGTGTGTGTGTGTGTGTGTGTGTGTGTGAGTGCTTGAAGAACATCTCCTGAACCACTGACCCTCCTGGCAGTTTTTGCCCTGGTAGCCTGGTTTGCAGACACAGGATCCATGGCGGCGGTGGCACTCTAGGGTGTTCTGTTGGAGACACTGGCACTCCTCTGAGCAGCCAGGGCCGTACGCCCACTTAGGACATGCTGGGTAGAGACGGCACACCAAGGGTTAAACGGGACTGAAGGCCTGATAGGGCACACAGGAATACTACCTGACTGTGTACAGGGGAAGAGGTCCAGGGCCCGTATTTATAAAGCATCTCTGAGTTGGAGTTCTGATATTTGATCAGTTTTGCCTTTTAGATCACATTGAATAACAGGACAGAGGGGACCTGATCCTCGATCAGCAATCCTCTGAGACGCTTGACAGCCCCCGATCACAGTATGATCCTGATGTACTAGGAATGACTCTTTCCTTGAGGTAATCACTGGGTCTGGCAATTGAAATAAATGGCTACAGGGAGTGAAAGAATGACAGAAAGGAAACAGAAAGTAGAGAGTCAGTGAGATGTCACGCCACTCACGTAGGTGACAGAAGCGCCCATAGAGCCCGGGGTCACATAGGCAGGCTCCGTAGGTCCGATGGCAGCGCCCGTTATTGGCACAGTTACACTTCTTATTGCACAGTTTCCCATACAGGCCTTTAGGACAGCCTACAGAGCACAGAGACACATAGGCAAGAGTAGAGAGTACATTATAGCACATTATAATGTGCACCAATATTGTTATTTGCACTTTTGGGATAATTCAATTGGTTCGATTATGCCAGATAATCTAAATCACTTGTACCATTTTAAGAGAAAACAATGCTATTTTGATCCAGGTCTGCATGATAACATGAATGTGTGCCAACTCACCATCCTGGCACAGGTCTCCACTGACTCCAGGTGGGCAGCGGCAGTGCCCGCTCACATGGTCACAAGTGGCACCATTCTTACACTTACAGCTGAAGAGGCAGTTCCTGCCAAAGGTGCCCTCTAGACAAGCTGGGCAGAGTGAAGGAGAGAGAGAGGGTGAGAGAAGCATAGACAGATGTACGGTGTTAAATCTCTCAACAAAGCTTGATACGTCATCAAAATAGGCAATTTCTGTAGGATAAATATGTCTGACATAATGTGAAATTCCCTTCAAACACAAGGTAGGTAACTTTTATACAGATGTGGGATCTTAATATGGGTTGCAGGAAATGCAGCTGAGTTTCATGATTTACATAAATTCACTGAAAGCCCACACTAACACGCGGTTATACTAACAGTATTGTACTTTTCATGTAGCCTACTTTTGTCCAGCAAATAGCCTCACCACTGATCAAGCAACATTATGGACTAAACATTCAAATCCTATTGCTGCAGGATTATTTTGCTATGGCAATACTGGTTGAATTAAGATCATACATATGTAGCTTCACCCAGGAATGGGTTAACCCCATATGGGTTTGTTGACTAGTTACACAGCAGGTTCTCAATGACACCTGTGACTTTGAGGATTAAAACCCTTTTGATGTTTTGATAGACTACATGACCAAAAGTATGTGGACACCTGCTTGTCGACCATCTCATTCCAAAATCATGGGCATTAAAATGGAGTTGGTCCCCCCTTTGTGGCTATAACAGCCTCCACTCTTCTGGGAAGGCTTTCCATTAAATGTTGGAACATTGCTGCGGGGGACTTTCCATTCAGTCACAAGAGCATTAGTGAGGTCGGTGACTGATGTTGGGTGATTAGGCCTGGCTTGCATCCCAAAGGTGTTCGATGGGGTTGAGGTCAGGGCTCTGTGCAGGCCAGTCAACTTCTTCCACACCGAATTCGACAAACCATTTCTGTATGGACCTCGCTTTGTGCAAAGGGGGCATTGTCATGCTGAAACAGGAAAGGGCCTTCCCCAAACTGTTGCCACAAAGTTGGAAGCACAGAATCGTCTTGAATGTCATTGTATACTGTAGCGTTAAGATTTCCCTTCACTGGATCTAAGGGGCCTAGTCCGAACCATGAAAAACAGCCCCAGAGCATTATTCCTCCTCCACCAAACTTTACAGTTGGCACTATGCATTCGGGCAGGTAGCGTTCTCCTGGCATCCACCAAACCCGATTCGTCCATCGAACTGCCATATGGTGAAGCGTGATTCATCACTCCAGAGAACGCATTTCCACTGCTCCAGAATCCAATGGCGGCGAGCTTTACACCACTCCAGTCAACGCTTGGCATTGTGCATGGGGATCTTAGGCTTGTGTGTGGCTGCTCGGCCATGGAAACCAATTTCATGAAGCTCCCGACGAGCAGTTCTTCTGCTGACGTTGCTTCCAGAGGCAGTTTGGAACTCGGTAGTGAGTGTTACAACCGAGGACAGACAATTTTTATGCGCTACGCACTTCCGCACTTGGCGGTCCCGTCCTGTGAGCTTGTGTGGCCTACCACTTCGCAGCTGAGCCGTTGTTGCTCCTAGATGTTTCCACTTCACAATAACAGCACTTACAGTTGACCGGGAATGCTCTAGCAGGGCACTGACCTGTTGGAAAGGTGGCATCCTATGACAGTGCCACGTTGAAAGTCACGGAGCTCTTCAGTAAGGCCATTCTACTGCCAATGTTTGTTTGTCTATGGAGATTTCATGGCTGTGTGCTTGATTTTATACAACTGTCAGCAATGGGTGTGGCTGAAATCGCCAAATTCACTAATTTGAAGGGCTGTCCACATACTTTTGTACATATAGTGTATATTTTGTTCTCTCTGCATGGCATCAGGCGCAGAAGAGACTCACTCTGGTTGCAGACGAGGCCTGTCCACCCTTCAGGACAGTCACAACGTCCCTCCTCCAGGTCACACACACCACCGTTGGAACAGTCGTCACACGTCAGGCTGCAGTCATGGCCAAACGTGTTGTTTAGACACACTGGGGAGGAGGAGGAGCAGGAAGAGGAAGAAAAGGTACAATATATATATTGAGAGCTTGGAGTAAAGCCAGTTTTGACATTGTTTGCTATCTAAAAAAAATAACTGTTTATGATGTGCTTATTAGCTGCTTACATAGGTGTTACGACTGCCTTATGTGGGTATTAAAACAGCCTTATGTATGCCTTATGTAGGTGTTACGACAGGTGTATGTATACCAAAGGTCTGGGTGAGGGTGCTCTGGGCCCGGAGCTCTCCCAGGCTGTCCTCCTCATAGTCGTCATAGCGCTCCAGCGGCTGGAAGTTGTCACTCAGCAGGGTGATCTGGGGTGGAGGGCGCTCCACCACGATGCGACCGCTCCACTCCAAGAACTCTACTGCCCGCTCCAGGGCTGGAGGGAGAAAGTAGAACAGTCATTGTCTCTGTCTCTGCACACTTAGTTTCCATTCTAATATCCACTTTAGTATGCCTCTTAACATAAACTCTGGGCCCTAGTTACAGCCTATAACGTCTACTGCCTGGTATAGCCTAACACTAAGGCCCAGAGTTTTTCTCAGTCAGGTTATGGTCAAGTCAGGATAAACTCCTGGCCCTAAGTATTATTTCTACATGACTACCGCCCAGACAGGATTCATTTCCGATCCACTTACGAATACAGGAGAGACGGTCCTCGTCTAGCCGGTGTCCTAGGCGACAGTAGCACTGGAAGGAGCCGGCTGTGTTCTGGCAGGTATGGTCACAGCCTCCGTTGTCTACCAGACACTCATCCACATCTGCAACATCAACAACCAAAACTAGAAAAGGTACATTTCCTGAAGAAAATCTATGTGCTTGCTGCGACTGTAGAGTTCAAGCTGCAGCAAGCACACTAATAAGGAAAACCACATTAAAAAGCCCTTTAGGTTCAGCGAGATTACATCACAGTACACAAAGGGTGTCTTCGTGCTTACAGACATCAACAACAGAATTGAATCTGCCAAGACTACAATTATTTTCTTCCAATTTACCCCCTCCCTTGAGGCATGCCTACAGCGGGGAGAGCAAACTGACTTTTATTCTGTTGTTTATGTCTGTAAACAGGAAGTCGACACATTGTGTAGATGGATCATTTACGAGAAAAAAAATTATACCATTTGATCAAAGAGGTTATGCTGCTAAATGGACCATACCATCACAGCCACACCCATCCGAGTTGAGACGGTAGCCAGCCCCGCAGTAGCATTCGTAACCCCCGGCATAGTTCGTACAGTCCTGCTCGCAGCACGAGCTTCCCGCCTCGCACTCGTCCAAGTCTGAAACACACACAGCCATTGTTGACAAGTCTGTCTATGAAGAGACTTTAGTGCCAATAATTTGTCCATTTCATTCAATAATTTTGAATTCATGCCAAATTCAAAATGAATGGCACTAAAATCACTCCATATCAATCAAAACTGATTATAGGAGTAATTCTCCAAACTGCTCTTTGCTCACCCACACATGTCCTGAGGTCATCGTCCAGATGGTAACCATGGCTACAGCTGCAGACAGGTCCGAGGGTGGAGTGTTGGCACTTTTGGGAACAGCCTCCATTGGCAGTCTCACAACCGTTCACAATCTCTATCTCGATACCTAAGAGAGACAAATATGGACACCTGTCGTTCCAAACCATACCAAAACAAACATACACAATATTTTCTTGCATAGAATCCCTTTTTCTTGTGGCGCTAATGTTTCAGCCTGACCAAAACATTTGTAATAGCCTTTGTTGTATTTTGTTCTAAACTCCAACATGCCTAAAGGAGAATATGCCTAAAGTAAAAATGCAATAATACAAGTGTAAATGAGTAATGCTATGTTTACATCAGTGATAATTGGTAATGTCTCAATGAGTAAATGGGAGTTGACTGAGAGTGAATGGGAGTTGAATGAGAGTGAATGAAAGTTGACTTACGATAGCATTCCCTGCCGTTGGCACCCAACTCGTATGCCGGGTTACAGACACAGGTAAAGGAACCCTGGGTGTTATGGCAACCGTGGGCACAGGCAGTTTGGCCTGTCTCACACTCGTCGACGTCTGGGACACACACACACACCTTAATCAGTATAATCACCATCGCCACCTATAGAATAATCCCTAGAACCATAGTCAATTCTGAAGTTTACCTTCACAGTTTTTGCCATTCTGTGCCAGTGTATATCCAGGACGACAGTCACACTGAGATCTTCCTCCTTCATTTCTACAGGTGTGCATACAGCCTCCATTTCTGTCTGCACAGGGGTTTCTCACTGGACACAGTAACACAGAATGAGTACATACTGTGCATACACACACACACACACACACACACACACACACACACACACACACACACACACACAGAGAGAGACTGACAGAAACACATACACTCTCCATGCTCTTGCCAGCACTCTCCCCTGTGGATTTGAGGGAGTAAGAGGGTAATGGGGTTAAATGGGAGTGTGGTTACTTTCTCCCTGCAGATATGGCCATAATTATTTCCATGTCTGGACCCCCAAGAGGTGAATTTCCAAGGAGCTACACATACTAGGAATCAAGTGCTTTTTCGTTTTTTTCTTGGTAGCTAGTTGTTGTTGATATATGGAAGACAGTGCACATCTAGCTAAGCAGGAAACTGAGAATACATTGTAAAGGGACAGAAAGTCAGTAAAGGTACAAGATTTCCACATCTGCCCAAAGATAGAATTGATACAACAGTAACAATGTAACTTTTCCACAATGTCGTTTTGTTTTAAATCCACCCTAGGTATAACTATTTCATGTGTTCCGCTTTTGGATGGTGCTTTGGTAACCAAGACAACAGTGGGCCTCTGGTAAGCCTCAGTTCATTTGTATTGGCCAGTCAGTCTGCTGGACAGACAGACCAATGGTCAGAGGTCGCCAAGCCGATGACTGCCTGCTCCGACTCGTCTCTGTCTCAGACCTCGCAGTCGGATACAAGACTAGAGGAATTTCAAAGCCCAACAAAGTGCACAGTAATTTAACATTTTTTTGTTATTACAGTTATCACACTTCCCAACAGCTGCAGGCTCTGCTTTATAACCTCATAAATTACTATAATTGTATTTTCCCCTCTATTTTAGTGCTAAAATTGGCCTAATGCATGTCTGGTATCAAAACCGTTTAAATATCACTTCAATCCAATTTGATTGTAAATATCATTGACATTTCTTTGATTGCTATTTTGTCTTTTGATGTGTAAATGTAAAACTCCAACAATATTACATATTTCTTGATATATAAAATCCGACATTATGCATCTGAGATCTACGTGTCGACCACAATAAGAACCAGCTGAAGTATAATTCAGAAGTAAGGATCCAGGCTGCCAATGGCCTTTGGGTAAGGACTGAGGACTGCCAGCCACGATATCTGAAGCCAGCCACTCCAGCACTCCAGCACAGCTGTGTAGTTCAGCTAAGCTCATAGTGCAGGGGATTTGTGAAAATTCAGTTAACTTTTTCATAAAAGCATGAAACTTGGTAAACTTGTACAGTTTGGGGCCCTGAACATGTTTATATATGGAGGCATTGAAAAAACGCCTGCTATTTTCCATTCTGCCATAACCAAATAAGGTATTTTGCATCATATCTCCTGAACCAAACATGAAAACACTGAAGAAGGTGATGTTTACACCTATGTTTTGATGGTCATTGATTAAAATGATACCCTGTACAACATCATAAACAGTTCAGTTTATTATATAAATGGTGGACTGCCATGGTAAACCATGGGAAGAAATCCAATGAAATCACAGTTTCTGTCAATGTACACCATAGAATATTATTTCTGTTGTTGATTTGAAAATTAGATTAAACATATTTTGGAGAAACATTATACTTTAAAGTTAAGCTTAGTTTGGGGGAAATGTGGAATCAATCATTTTTTATTTTGCTGAAAATGTATGCATGGAGTCATTTTACATTTTAGTCATTTAGCAGACACTCTTATCCAGAGAGACTTACAGTTAGTGAATGCATACATTTTCATACTGGCCCCCCGTGGGAAACGAACCCACAACCCTGGCATTGCAAGCGCCATGCTCTACCAACTGAGCTATAGGGGAGCAAGCAGCATTCTGCAGGGACAAGGATGGATGTCTGGTCCCCCACACTTTAACTTTTAATTTCATAGACTTCAAGAAGGCTTTGGCAGTATTCATGGTGTCACTCTGGAAGATTCTGAGATTCTATAGCATATTTATCAACATTGTTACAATCATGGACATTTTTCGACTACTTCAAATGTCGTTCCACCAAACGAGTACCTTTTGTGTCCTTTTGATATTTGATATAAGTAGAAGTTGTGCACCAATATTACATTTATAAGCCTGTAATATTAAATGAAGGGCCCTTTAATATAGATCACATTGAGAATTCAATAAATCCCACTTAACCCCAAAATGTCTCCATGTTCTCACCATTATTGTAAAGCTCTAGTTATTTTGTTGCTTGGATAAAGTCATTTCTGAAGATCTTTATTATTATTATTATTATCATCTGATCACATGAAATGTCTGGCCATCATTTTAAGGTCAATCCTGTTCATTTTTCAAAAGAAACATTGAACCAGTGGCGGCTGGCCGATAGAGGGCGCTAGGGCGCCGCCCCCTTAAATAAAATTATTTAAAAAAAAATAAAAAAAATAAAAAAATAATAATAATAATAATAATAAAAACATCAGTATGTCAATATTTGTGTGTTTGAAATATGGAATGCACACAGTAATATGTGTAAGATATGATAGAAAATCATATTCGCAACCTTTCCTCTGCCTGTCAAACGCCTCGTCAGCTCTGGGCGATACAGAAAGTGCCCCGAGGAGGCGGGTCTACGTAGCAGTTAAGCCAATTGCTAATTTAAGATATGAATGTATGACATAAAATGTAGCTAATCAGCGATTTTAATTGAATCCAAGGAGGGCGATTATTTTATCGCCCCAAGCTCGCCCCTGATAAAATAAGGACCGGGCTCCAGTGGCGCCATTTTTACTAGACGACAATGGCGAGCGCAAACGTTACTCCTCCAAGACCCAACCCTAACTCGGTGAAATCTCTCCTCCAAGATCCGTTTGAGAGGAGAACTTTGTCAGAGAAAGTTCGGGTGAAAGAGCTGGGCCCAGATCAACCTGACCTCTCAATCAGACAGCAGGCTAGCGAGAAAGGGAAGCAGTATATGCGCGGCTTCTCCCGTAGCTGGTACACCAGGAAGGCTTGGCTAGCTGGGTGCACTGATGCTAATGCTTTATTTTGCTTTCCGTGCTTGCTTTTTAAAACGACGGGGTCAGATTCAGCATGGACAGGTACCGGAGTGAGGGATATGAAGCACCTGTCAGAGAAGGTAAAGAAACATGAGAACACCAGGGCACACATGGACAACTCTGTAAAGCTAGCTGTATTAGGAAGGGTGAACATTGCTACGCAGCTGGATGACGGCCACAGGATTGCGGTGAGGAAACACAATGAGGAGGTGGATAAAAACAGGCACATTCTATCCAAAATTATCGATTGTGTGAAGTTCTGTGGGGCTTTTGAGTTGGCCTTGCGTGGGCACGAGGAGACTGACTCCTCGGACAACCCCCGGCATTTTCCGGGGCTTAGTGGATTTTGTTGCCTCCCTCGACAGTGTGCTGGAGGAGCACCTGAAGACAGCTACCGTTTTTAAGGGCACGTCAAAGACGATACAGAACGAGCTGTTGGACTGTATGCTGTCAGTGCTTAAGGATTACATCCTGGAGGAAGTAAAGAGTGCTGATTTTATCGCCATTCAAGCTGACGAGACGACTGACGTTTCCACCCACTGCCAGTTGGTGCTTGTGATACGCTACATCGATGCTAAAAGTAACGTCCAAGAGCGTTTTCGAGTTCATTTTGATCGAGAACGCAACCGCCGACACCATCGCTACAGCGCTGCTGGAGAGGCTCAGCACCATACTCTCACATGGACAAAAGGCCAAACTTATTGCCCAGGCTTACGACGGAGCAAGTGTGATGAGGGGAGCCACCGGCGGAGTGCAGCGTAAAATAGTGGATGTGTACGAAAATGCGCACTACGTCCACTGCTATGCACATCAGCTGAACCTCATCATGCAGCAGGCTACTTCACGCATCCCCAGGATCGGCACTTTCTTTTCCGACCTTGCAGGATTTTCTGCTTTCTTCTCCAGGTCTCCCAAGCGAACCACCGTGCTTGACGAAGTGGTTGCGCATAGACTCCCAGAGCCTCTACAACACGGTGGAACTTCCACAGTCGCGCTGTAAACACTGTGTACGAGTACAGGGATGACCTCCTAACGTGTTTCCAGACCATCAGAGACTCTGGGAACTTTGATGCCCCGACTGTCAGAGAGGCGGGGGGCTTTGTGAGGATGCTCGAAGACGAGGCTTTCTGTTTTTTCCTGGCACTGTTCCACAAGATCATGCCAAATGTGGACATGCTTTTCAGCCAGCTGCAGAAGAGGAACATCGACCCTGTCTTCATTAAAGCACTTGTCCAGAGGTTCACAGACAGCATGCTAACAATCAGGTAAATAACTATATTTACTATTGGCTGATAAAGATGTTGTTAGAAAGATGAATAGTTCACTTACAACAGTTTAAAAGCCTAAATGTGTCTGGTCATCAAAGTGAGTGATTATCATAGAGCCGTCACAATTATATTTGTTTTAGTATTTTAAAAGGAAAGAGAAGACACAATCAGACGTTGATAATAATGCAGGAAAGTACTACACAGTTTGTAATAATTATTCAGGTGTCCACCAGGTCAATTTCTAGAAGAGGCCTAGTTGTTATTGAAGATTAACTTTATTGCTAAGTGCACAGCAGAACAAAATGATGTTGCATCCCTCTCACAAATGTAATAGAAAAAGGCTTTAAAACGTAATAACATCAGTTAATTATGTACATCACAGGTTAAAAGCAGTTACTAGACATAGTTTGTGTGTATATACACACTATCTGTCTGTCTGTCTGTCTGTCTGTCTGTCTATATATATATATATATATATATATATATATATATATATATATATATATATATATAAGTCACTGGTTGTGTGTTGAGGGGGAATTACAGTGAGTTAAGAAGTCTGATTGCAAGTTATCAAATTAAACTTTATTTTTTGGACCCAGGGCCTCAATTCCCTCTTTGTGTGGGGACAGCGCATCTGACGAGCAGCAACAGCCCATCAAGCGACGGAGGATGCTGGGACCAGGAGAACAACAGAGGTTGGCTATAGAGGTAAGTTGTGATGTAATTGTCAGTGTTTCCCCCTAGAACTTTTTTCAGGCCTGGTAGTATGTAGCCAAAACCCTGAACAATCAGCACCTTGGTAATCATATACTTGAGTTGGACATAGGCATGTGTCAGTCAGGATCACTTGCATCAAAATAGCTTAATTGCAAATTAAAGCTGATGATGTATCTTTTACAGGTATGTGATACCATCCTGAGTCATGCCAAAGAGAGGTTCTCCTTCACCCAGCACCTCATCAGCGCAACACTATTGCACGGAGAGTTGTTCCCACAACACAGTGTGAAGTTCCCCGATACAGCCCTTGAAACAACCGTGGAGGCGTACCCCATGTTGAACAAGGCCAAGCTCAAAACCGAACTGTCCCTCATCTATGAGAACAGTGAGTTCAAGGCTTGTAGTGGTGCAGTGCCCCTGTACCAGTTCTTCATGGAGAACAACCTTCAGAGCACTTTCACAGAGACTGCCAGCCTCCTCAAGATCCTCATCACCACACCCATGACAACTGCTGAGTCAGAAAGGTGCTTCTCTACACTGAAAAGGATCAAGACCTTCCTGAGAAACAGCATGACACAGGATCGCCTGAACGCTCTGGCCATGCTCTCCATGGAGAAGAAACTTGTCAGGGACATTCCTGACTTTAATCAAAGGGTCATTGAGAGGTTTGCCACTCAGAAGGACAGACGGGCAAAATTCCTGTACAAATAAGATGACAGACACACACACACAGAGCAGCTCTGGCCGCATGTTTCTTTGTATATAGTTGACCTTAGCATAAAAAATCCAGTTATATATGGTACTCTAGAAAGTCTTAATAGTGTCTTTGCTAATATTACTGTATATATGTTGTTTTGTATCAATTAATTGTTGCAGTTCTGGAGCACATTAACAATTAGTCACATTTAGTATGATCATAAAATACTGTATGCTATTCTTCCAGTCAAAGGTTTGAGTTCATCCACTTGATATCCATTTCTATATTATACATCCTTTTATACAGTGTAAGATTTCCTATAAACTTTATAATAATTTCATGTTATTGTCCACTTTCCACTCTGTTCTGACAGCATGCTTGTTGCGTTGCCTGTTTACTACCAATGGTGAAAAGTTCACTTTAAATGCAAATGAAAGGCTTGGGTTTGTGTAATATGTTTTTGTGTAAGAATGCCTCAACTTTTTAATATTGGCATTAAATAATTACTGAATGTTTCACTGAGCACTGCTGTCCTGCAGTTTGTGTTAAAATATATCGCGATGGTTACAGGAAAAAAAAAGTATGGCACAGCCCCACCGAGAATATTTTTCACCAGCCGCCACTGCATTGAACATCTAATAATCATAGTGTTATAGCAGATGAGCTGGTTCTACTCTTTTTGGCCATTTTCTGGTGTTGTGTGGTGGAAAACTGAGCAAGTTGAGCATAACACGTCAACCCCATTACCCACAGAAAGACAGGGTATAAATGTTTTAACAATAAATAAATATGAAGCTTGCCCTGCCTGTTGCACACAACATGTTCTCATTTCTATCAAAAACAACTTATATTGAAGACGTGTCTTTGCATGTGCGCAGTCCGACGGGACACGACCGTTAGACCCGATGACGTGTTTCTGCGCATTAGCTTAGCTAGCAAAAGTCGCTATGACATCGCCTACAGATGTAATCGGTATTTCTATTGGAGAAGCAGTTTCTGGACAATCCTTGTTGTGAAAAGGGCTATATAAATAACATTTGTATTCATTGATTTTGATGTGCTGCACCAAAGCATCATTTGTGGGAGGATTTGCTCCTTTTCTATTCCTTTCTTCATGGACATCTCAAAATGAGCTTGATTGATGTTAATTTGACTGTTATTGTTATCATTAAGGAGAATTGTGAACTGCTCCAAAATGGAAATGTACTCTTCTGAAATATAATTTGAGGAGTGGTGGATGGCATCTGGGGCCAACAAGCACAGTGCCTTCAGAAAGTATTCATAGCCCTTGACTTATTCCGCAATTTGTTGTCTTACAGTCTGAATTCAAAATTGATTAAAAATATTTTTTTGTCTCACCCATCTACATACAATACCCCTTAATGACAAGGTGAGCAAAATGTTTCAAAAAATTGTTGTACATTTTTTGAAAATTAAATACAGAAATATCTAATTTACAAAAGTATTCACACCCCTGAGTCAATACATGTGATAATCACCTTTTGCAGCGATTACAGCTGTGAGTCTTTCTGGGTAAGTCTCTAAGAGCTTTCCACACCTGGATTGTGCAACATTTGCCCATTAATCTTTTCAAACTTCTTAAAGCATTGTCAGATTGGTTGTTGATCATTGCTAGACAACCATTTTCAGCTCTTGCCAGAGATTTCAAGTAGATTTAATTCAAAACTATAACTCGCCACTCAGGAACATTCACTCTCTTCTTCGTAAGCAACTCCAGTGTAGATTTGGCCTTGTGTTTTAGGTTATTTTCCTTCTGAAAGGTGAATTCATCTTTCAGTGTCTGGTGGAAAGCAGACTGAACCAGGTTTTCCTTTAGGATTTTGCCTGTGCCTAGCTCCATTAGTTTATTTTTTATCCTGAAAAACTCCCCAGTCCTTAACGATTACAATCATACCCATAACATGATGCAGCTTGACATTTTTTTTAGTGGTACTCAGAAATGTGTATTGGATTTGCCACAAACATAACATTTTGTATTCAGGACAAAAAGTGCATTTCTTTGCAATATTTTTAGCAGTATCAATTCAGAACCTTGTTGCAAACAGGATGCATGTTTGGGATTTTAAAAATAATTTACAGGCTTCCTTCTTTTCACTCTGTCAATTAGGTTAGTATTGTGGAGTAACTACAATGTTGTTGATCCATCCTCAGTTTTCTCCTATCAAGGCCATTAAACTCTGTAACTGTTTTAAAGTCACCATTGGCCTCATGGTGAAATCCCTGAGCGGTTTCATTCCTCTCCAGCAACTAAGTTAGGAAGGACACCTGTATCTTTGTAGTGACTAGGTGTATTGTTACACCATCCAAAGTGTAATTAATAACTTCACCACGCTCAAAGGGATATTCGATATCTCCTTTTAAAATGTTTACCAATCTACCAATAGCTGTCCTTCTTAGTGAGGCATTGGAAAAACGCATTGGTCTTTGTTGTTGAATCTGTGTTTGAAATTCACTGCTTGACTGAGGGACCTTACAGATAATTGTATGTGTGGAGTACAAAGATGAGGTAGTCATTAAATAAATCATGTTAAAACTATTACTGCACAAAGAGTGAGTCCATGCAACTTATTATGTGACTTGTTAAGCACATTTTTAGTCCTCAACTTATTTAGGCTTGCCATAACAAAGGGGTTGAATACTTATTGACTCAAGACATTTCAGCTTTGCTTTTTATATGAATTTATTAAAAAAATTGAAAAACATGATTCCGCTTTGAAATTATGGGGTATTCAATTCAGGCTGTAACACAACAAAACATGGAAAAAGCCAAGGGGTGTGAATTATTTCTGAAGGCACTGTATTTCGGACATTTTAATACATATAAGGAGTAGACATGCTCCAGATCCACATTGTTTCTGTATGATAAATTGGATTAAGGAATAAAGACAGACACCAATGTTCAGTTCAATAGCCTTGTTAAGCCTTGTACAAATCCCTACGCGTGGAGTCTGGGGAACAGTCCAACTAGTCGATTACCTATCAACTAGACTCCGTAACATCATCCTTTTCAATAGAAAGTGCAAACATAACGGCATAACATTGCGTTCTTAACAGTCAAGTCATAACAATTGAAAAGCATGACATTTTCTTTTTACTTCAGCTGTCACCTTCCTTTTTAAATTTTTTTATTTTTTTTATTTTTTTTTATTTAATTTTTTGAAATATTTTTTTTTAAATTAACAGACAACAAGTTAAGTCTCTTGCTTACAGAGTAAGCCTGTCCGGTGGCTTGCACAGCCGACCCACCCGTGAGTAAGTATTGGCTCTGACAGGGGTAGGATTAGGGCCACGAGCTGGAGAGTTTGGTGGGGTAGAAGCTTCACCTTCAGTTGGCTCATGTCTCAATTCTGCACCCCTTACCCTTAGGCCTGGACTGTGATCCAGCTCATCTAAGTGAGTGTATGGCATGTTCTGGTTTGTCTGCTCTGCTACGCGCAGATCCACCCGATTGCGACGATAGAGGGAGCCACCAACATCCACCAGGTAAGAACGTGGTGCAACTCTCTGTAGGCATGTGCCCAGCCTCCAAAGTCCTGTGTGGTCTCCCGGCAGCGGTTTCATCCTTATAGTTTCACCCACCTCCAGCTCTGGTAGGTCTCGAGCAGTCCGGTCGTAGAAGCACTTAGCGAGCTGCTTTCTGTGACGCAGTTTGTCCGTGACGCCAACCATGACGCAGGGCTCAAGTAGCTTGTTAGCTACGGGGATAGTAGTCTTCAGACGTCTGGACAGAAGGCGTTGTGCTGGGCTGCTGTCCATGTTTTCGGTGGGTGTGTTCCTCCACTGTAAGATCGCTTTCCATGGGTCGTTGCTGTCGCGCAAGGCCCTGCTTAACAGGTTTTTTGCAATCTTGACAGCTGATTCTGCCTTGCCATTTGCTTTTGGGTGTCTTGGAGAGGAGGTCACGTGGTCAAACTCCCATTCTGAGGCGAAACGCTTGAACTGTGCAGTGAATTGTGGGCCATTGTCCGTGATTACCTTGTCAGGCTGACCTTGCCTTGCAAACTGCGCCTTGCAGCGCTTTATGACCGTCTCTGCGGACAAGTCAGGGAGCAGTTCAATTTCCCAAAAGTCAGAGTAATGATCAACGAGGAGAAGATAGTCCTTTTGTCTGTGGCTGAATAAGTCCATGCTGATGATTTGCCAGGCCCTTGTGGGCAGTTCGTGTGACATCATGGTTTCCTTTTGCTGTTCATGAGCGTACTCGTTGCATGTGGTACAGTTGCTGACAAAGTCTTTAATTTCTGCTTGCATGTTTGGCCAGTATAATGTTTCACGAGCCTGACGGTAGCATGCGTCACCTCCGACGTGACTGGAGTGTATGCGGGTAAGCATCTCTGGACGTAGTGATTTGGGAATAATGACCTTCTGACCTCTGAACAAGACGCCATTTTGCACACTGATCTCATCTCGAAAGGTCCAGTATTCTCTCACTGTGAAAGGTGTCTCCTCTTTCAGATATGGCCAACCTGCTATAGCCATGGACTTCAGTGACTGTAGGTGTTCGTCCTTGTCAGTATGTTGCCTGATCTGGGCTAGGCGGTGATCTGTCACGTTTAAGTAGTCTGCCTGATTGATCTGTTGAACATCTTGTTGTTCCTGCTGTAGCGAGCAGATGGCCTGCCGCTGATAGGCAGTGCCTCTACCTGTACATTGTGCTGTTGCCCTGCTCAGTGTGTCGCTGATGTACATCTCAGGTCCTGGCTTGTAAATGACCTTCAGGCTGTAGTTTTGCAGAGTCAGGAGCATACTTTGAAGCCTCTTGGGCGCGTTGAGGAGAGGTTTACTGAATATGGCAATGAGTGGTTTGTGGTCAGTTTCAGCGGTGACCAGCTCTCGACCATATAAGTAGTGATGGAATCGCTGGCAGGAGAAGACGATGCTGAGGCACTCTTTCTCAATTTGTGCATAGTTTTGTTCGGTGGGGGTGAGCGCTCTCGAGGCAAACGCAACGGGCTGGCCTTCCTGCATAAGGCAGCATCCAAGTCCCCTTTGGCTAGAGTCGCTCTGGATTGTGACAGGCTTCGTGACGTCGTAGTAGCGCAACACTGGCATGGATGAAGCCAGAGATTTCATCTCCTGCACTGCGGCCTCGTGCTTGGGTAGCCAGTGCCATGGTGTGTCTTTGTCCAGCAACCGGCGCAGAGGCTCACAGACTGCTGATAGGTGTGGCATGAACTTTGCAAGATAGTTTGCAAAGCCGATGAGACGCTGTACTCCTTTTGCATCAGACGGGTTTGGCATGTCGAGGATCGCTTGGACCTTGTCTGGGTCCGGCTTCAGGCCTTTTGCCGAGAGAATGTGGCCATGGAAGTGGACGTCTTTCACCTTGAACTGCAGCTTCTTCAGGCCAAGACGAAGCTTAACTGATCGGCAGCGCTCCATCAGTGCCAGGAGCTTCACATCGTGGTCGCGTTCTGCTTCTTCGTCTGTTTCACCACAGCCTACGATCAGGATATCATCGGCGATGGGTTCAATGCCCTTGAGCCCAGCCAGTAACTCGTGCTGCTTGCGTTGGTATACCTCAGGCGCCACTGAGACACCAAACGGGAGCTTGAGCCAGCGTTTCCGACCCCCAGGGGGTCCAGAAGGTAGTCATGAAGCTGCTTTCTTCGTCCAGCTTGCATTGAAGGAATGCATCTCGGGCATCCACCAAGGTGAAAATCCTGGCCTTGGGAAGCTTATAGAGGACATCCTCTAGTGTCGGCATGATGTAGTGGGATCGTTTCAGTGCTTGGTTCAGATGCTTTGGGTCGATGCAGACCCTCAGCTTCTCTGGTTTTTTCACTATGACCATATTGCTGATCCAGTCAGTTGGTTCAGTCACAGATGTCATGTGGCCATCGGCCTCGTACTTGTCCAGCTGGGCCTTCACAGCCACTTTCATTGCAATGGGCACATTGCGAGGAGCACACTGGACTGGAGTAATGCTCTCATCCACTTCAAAGTGTACCTCCCCAGGCACTGATTCAACGGGCATGTTGAATACATCGTCATATCTGCTGAGTAGTTGTTCTTTGGACAGGGGTCCATGCTGGACATGATCCACAATGTGCAGGTCATTTGGTACAGTGAACTGCATCAGTCCCAGGCGTTCGCATGTAGAGCCTGAGAGGAGAGGATTTTGACTGGTTTTCACAATCTCGAACTCCAGCTTGTGTTTGCGTCCCCGAATAACACATTCGGTCTCAAAGGTGCCCATAGAGCTCATTAGTTCTCCTGAGTACAGCTTTAGTCTAGTATCGCTGGGAAATAGATGTGTGTCAGGTGCCAGATTGATTTTGTCTTTGTAGCTCATTACGTTGCATGTAGCACCCGAATCCAGTTGACATTGTTGTTGCTTGTTGTGTAATCGTAGTGTCACAAACCATTTCTTCCCTCTTGAGTGTACAGCCCCAATGGATTCATGCATGTAAATGTCACTTTCACTGTTCAGCTCTGAACATTGAGTAACATCATCAACACAGTGAATCTTGCCCTCACTCACCCTTCTTTTGCTTTTGAGACACACTTTTGCAAAGTGATTATTAGTTCCACAAGCTCTGCATGGTTTTCCATAGGCCGGGCAGTGCTCTTTGCCACGTGTGTGTGTATTCCCACAGTATTTACATGCTACGGGGCTCTCTGTGTTCACCGTTCGTGGTGAATTACTCTGCCTCGATTGGTTTTGTCTGAATGTCTGCCTAGCAACAGCGTGAACAGTATCAACGTCGGAGCGTGGGGTTTCCGCTTTCCATTGCTCTCATTCTCATGTCAGTGACTTCAGCAGTGCGGCACATTTCGATGGCAGTTACTAATGTTAAGCCTCTCTCTCTCAGTAGACGCCGGCGCGTATTCTCATTTGCAATTCCCAGTACTATTTTGTCACGAATCAGTTCATCTTTCAATCCCCCGTATTCACAAGTGGCGGATTTCTCTCTCAAACGGGTTACAAAGTTGTGTACTGACTCACCCTCTTCCTGTTTGCAGCTTCCGAAAACGAACCGCTCGTAAATTACGTTTCTGGCGGGTTTGAAGTAATTCCCCAATGCATCCAATATAGCCTTTGCATCACACTGTTGTCGTGCCGTGAGGGTGAGATTGTGCCGGTAGATATGCCTGCATTCGCTGCCCATTAAACTCCTCAGAGTTGCCGCTTGTACCTCGTTGGGTTTCTCATGTAGACCGGTCGCCAGCGCATAGTCCTCGAATTCATCCCTGAAGTTGTCCCAATTAGTATTCCAGTCCCCTGTGAGAACCATGTGATTTGGTGGCGGAATGTTCGCTGCCATAGCAATGGAATAGGAGATTTCTTTGTCTTCAGTCATGGAGGTAGGTAGTGATGCTAGCTAGCCAGCTAACACGAGTTGATCAGTGTTGTGAGTAGGAAACGGCTTGTGTTCGCATATGGAACGTAACTGCGCCTATACTGTACTTAGCTACAAAAATAACAAACGTGTGTTTTCCGAGCCACTTCTGATACCATGTTTCTGTATGATAAGTTGGATTAAGGAATAAAGACAGACACCAATGTTCAGTTCAATAGCCTTGTTAAGCCTTGTACAAATCCCTACGCGTGGAGTCTGGGGAACAGTCCAACTAGTCGATTACCTATCAACTAGACTCCGTAACACACATGTCCTTAATGATCATATACAGAGCTAAGATATTCTCCGTAATCGTAGTTTCTACATGCATCCAATCCGGATCTCCGAAATCTGCCTGCTACCATATGAGTCCAGGGAGATATACAGTGGGGAAAAAAAGTATTTAGTCAGCCACCAATTGTGCAAGTTCTCCCACTTAAAAAGATGAGAGAGGCCTGTAATTTTCATCATAGGTACATGTCAACTATGACAGACAAATTGAGGGAAAAAAAATCCGAAAATCACATTGTAGGATTTTTAATGAATTTATTTGCAAATTATGGTGGAAAATAAGTATTTGGTCACCTACAAACAAGCAATATTTCTGGCTCTCACAGACCTGTAACTTCTTCTTTAAGAGGCTCCTCTGTCCTCCACTCGTTACCTGTATTAATGGCACCTGTTTGAACTTGTTATCAGTATAAAAGACACCTGTCCACAACCTCAAACAGTCACACTCCAAACTCCACTATGGCCAAGACCAAAGAGCTGTCAAAGGACACCAGAAACAAAATTGTAGACCTGCACCAGGCTGGGAAGACTGAATCTGCAATAGGGAAGCAGCTTGGTTTGAAGAAATCAACTGTGGGAGAAATTATTAGGAAATGGAAGACATACAAGACCACTGATAATCTCCCTCGATCTGGGGCTCCACGCAAGATCTCACCCCGTGGGGTCAAAATGATCACAAGAACGGTGAGCAAAAATCCCAGAACCACACGGGGGGACCTAGTGAATGACCTGCAGAGAGCTGGGACCAAAGTAAAAAAGCCTACCATCAGTAACACACTACGCCGCCAGGGACTCAAATCCTGCAGTGCCAGACGTGTCCCCCTGCTTAAGCCAGTACATGTCTAGGCCCGTCTGATGTATGCTAGAGTGCATTTGGATGATCCAGAAGAGGATTGGGAGAATGTCATATGGTCAGATGAAACCAAAATATAACTTTTTGGTAAAAACTCAACTCGTCGTGTTTGGAGGACAAAGAATGCTGAGTTGCATCCAAAGAACGCCATACCTAGTGTGAAGCATGGGGGTGAAAACATCATGCTTTGGGGCTGTTTTTCTGCAAAGGGACCAGGACGACTGATCCGTGTAAAGGAAAGAATGAATGGGGCCATGTATCGTGAGATTTTGAGTTAAAACCTCCTTCCATCAGCAAGGGCATTGAAGATGAAACGTGGCTGGGTCTTTCAGCATGACAATGATCCCAAACACACCGCCCGGGCAACGAAGGAGTGGCTTCGTAAGAAGCATTTCAAGGTCCTGGAGTGGCCTAGCCAGTCTCCAGATCTCAACCCCATAGAAAATCTTTGGAGGGAGTTGAAAGTCTGTGTTGCCCAGCGACAGCCCCAAAACATCACTGCTCTAGAGGAGATCTGCATGGAAGAATGGGCCAAAATACCAGCAACAGTGTGTGAAAACCTTGTGAAGACTTACAGAAAACGTTTGACCTGTGTCATTGCCAACAAAGGGTATATAACAAAGTATTGAGAAACTTTTGTTATTGACCAAATACTTATTTTCCACCATAATTTGCAAATAAATTCATTAAAAATCCTACAATGTGATTTTCTGGATTTTTTTTCTCATTTTGTCTGTCATAGTTGACGTGTACCTATGATGAAAATTACAGGCCTCTCTCATCTTTTTAAGTGGGAGAACTTGCACAATTGGTGGCTGACTAAATACTTTTTTCCCCCACTGTATGGTAAGGTACGTTCAATACACTCACCTGATGCGCGTGCACCCGCTTACATATTTATAGAAAATTCTAACTCCGGAAAGGGTATGTGTCAACATGCTGACATATCTTAGCCTTTATACTAAGGCATGAACGAATCCACATATTTTCAGAAATGTATCATATCTGTAGTCATTACATGATCGTTTATGTATCCATATTTCTCAAAAATGGCATCATTTCAATAGATATCCTTACATTATATGTGAATCATAGATATGTTAATGTTTCATCCTCGTATGTCTAATCGACAATGGGCTAAAGCCGACTCATGAAATTTCCAGCGCCCAAATTATTTTAACTGTGGTTCTTCACATGAAGGTAGTAGGCTATACAAGGCACCAAAAGGCAAACATCGTCATATTTAATCAAGTTGCTATTTCGAAAGCACATCTCTGCTATTTATGTTTGAAAAATGCAGCATAGCAAATCCAGAACTGTTTTCTGGAAAGATGCAAGCGTAGGCCAACCTTTGCGAAAAATGTCTTATTTATTTACTAGAAAATAAAAGTTGCACACCGTCAATACCCCTGCCTGCCCTGTTTGTTATTATGGATGATGCAATGGGTGCAGCTTGGGTTGTCAGCGGCGGTCCCTCGCAGTCCAGACCCAACGTGTTGGTAGAGTTTTTGTCTGTGATCTTCATGAACGGGGTGGTGTACCTAATAAACTGGCCACTGAGTGTGTGTCTAAAAGACTAATCTGGATTCAGAATTTGTCAGGATATGGTGCATATCAACAAAACTCAAAATATGCATTGGAAATGGTCTGTATTCTTTAGAATATTAAAAACGTGTCATGTAAAGATATCCCCTGATATGGATCCTTTTCGCCCAGTGGCAGTCCACCATTTTATAATAATCTGAACTATTTATGATGTTGTACATGGCACAATTGTAATCCTTGACCATCAAAAGATGTAGACATCACCTTTTCTGTGTTATCATGTATGGTTCAACAGATATGATGGGAAATACATTGTCCAGTTATAGCGGAATAGCAAAATGGCTGCCATGGTCCCCAGGGGCCGTTTTCGATGTTGTGCATGGCATCATTGTAATCCTTGACCATCAAAATATAGGGGTAGACCACATTTTCTGTGATATCATGTTTGGTTCAGAAGATATGACGCAGAATACATTGTTTGGTGATTTTGCGGAATGGAAAATGGCCACCACGGCCGACGGGAGGCGTTTTTGCGATGCCTCCATACCTGAACATTTTCAGAGTACAGACAGGCAGAAAATGAACTGTCGAAGCATTGCCAATACAGCGAATGCAGCCAACATAGCACAGTAAGCATTTTGTTATTTAACATCATCCATTCCCTGTCATGACAAGCAAAGAGAAATAGGTTTGTGCCGCATGGAAATTTAGGGCCAAGGACCTGTGTGGCTCAGTTAGCATCAGTTAGCAACAGCTAACATTGCCAGCATTGTTGTAGGGCAGCCCCCGAAGTGACTCTTCTTATCAACTGTATGCAATAATTTCCTTTGTGTTGTCTTAGGAATACAGCATTCTCTGTATTATCTCTCCAACCCCCATTGTCTCACCTCTGAGAAGCAGAGGTGACATCATGTAGGTCTGATATCTGATTGGAGGTTAACTTTACAGTAGTACTATTGGTCAACAACTCAGATTTTGAATCCAAACAACTCAGATGCTTATAAAAGGGTCTTAGATTCCTTGTTCTTTCTCTTTTTTGTTCCTGAACTGCTGTAGTGAGACACAATCTCTCTTTCTCTCTCCACCCCATGGACTTTTGGGGCATGGCCTTTCAGGCTATGGTTTCTCTCTCTCTGACCATGCTTAGAATAATGCCTTGTAATGCTTGTTATTGCTTTGTAACTTAAGATTATGTCTTGTATAATGGTATCATTCATTTTACAAAGTAATTCAATAATACTTGTATTTAGAATTCCCTTCTCAGACATTTCTTCATTGCCTATTAATGTAACTCAACCATAGTATTTGTGCATATTGCTAAATAATCTTTATGGAGTCAGATAATTCATTAAATGGGCTAATTGCTTAGTCTTATTATGAGTCGCATGTGAGGTATTTATAATATCATATATACTGTATATACACATATTCACAATATTAGTGCCCACAACATTGTGGGTTTCGATTCCCACTGATAACATATAGGCTGCTACTCAATGTCGCTTTGGATAAAAGTGTCTGCCAAAATGGCATAAAAAGGATGGACTGAGAAGTTAGCACACAAGCACACACAGGTTTTTTTAAATGGCCGACTAGTGGCACTTACACTTGCAGTGTTTGCTGTCCTCTGCAAGCTGATAGTTGGGTCTGCAGCGACACTGGTAGTGAGCCGGGGACAGCAGCACACAGTCCTGCTCACAGCCTCCATTGCTGACAGCACAGGAGTGGATTGCTGGGGAGAAACATACAGAGAGAGACATGATAGATCAACAATTAAAGGTGATGTACAGTACACAAATGTAGTTGATTGATTATAATTTGAAGAAAGAGTACCTGTTTAGAAACTCTCAAAGTCTAATGTGGACACATTTTTCACCACTATTGTTTTTTAAAATCAGATTATCTACAATGACACGGGCCCAGAGTTGTTAATGAGAGCAGGATAAACTCCTGGCCCTAACAATGACTAGTAATTGGTATGAACATTACATAGTAGGTCTGCTCTCTCTGACAGCACGAGCAAGTGTTTGTCTATACGTTCTCACAAAGAGCAAGATACCACCAGATCGTTTCAAACATTTGATTTATGCTAACGCATAACCCAAGGTGAACTGTATCTCAAAGATGAGACGTAGCTCCTGTATTTTCATTTGGATGAACTCAGAAAAAAGAGTTCCAGTTTCAAAACAAAAACATGAACCCTATCCCTACTCCGATCTTGGAAATTGATGATCGCCGACGCTGACCCCTCTCCGCTCCACTCTGTTTTCCCGTCAATTGCCATCTCGGAACAGAGGCCCAATAATAACATTGAGATGAATGCCGGAGCGAATTGCCTTTTTTGCTGATCCATTAGCGAGACATCTGATTCGGGACGATAAGCCTGCGGACGGCAGGGGTTACTTACAGTACGTGGCTCATTGAAGTGGACCTTGAGAAATGCTTCTCACTCGTTGAGGGCCTGATGATTAATTGACAAGTTGAATCAGTTGTGCTTGTCCGGGGCTGCAATAGAAATGTGTACTGTTGGAGGTACTCGAGGACCGGAGTTGGGAATCACTGTGCTAGGGCAGGGTTTCCCAAACTCGATCCCCCATTCTCATTAAGGCATATGTCACACAGTTTATGTACAGTGTTTTATTTTGCTCTACTGTTTGGAGCATCCTTGAGTTTGTCAGCTGCCTTTAATTTAAAGGAGGAAAACAAGGCCTTGCAAAAAAACAACAGCATGAGAAGAATGAGATGGTTTTTAGCTTTCCGTGACATCAAAGTAGCATGATTAAAATCTAAATGAATAACTAAATTGAATATGCGCTTCAGTTGCTGTGCAGACACCAAGAGTGAATCTAAGATTAGTGCGTGTGTCGGAGCACATGTTCTATCTCTCAGTGGTGAATAGGAACAGCAATGGGGTTAAAAGTATTTGTAGTTTAACTGAAATGACAGCTTTGGGGGTGGCCAACACTCGAGAGCTACAGGGGGTGCACATTTTTGTTCCAGCCCAGCTCTAACACTCTAACACACCTGATTTTACTAATTAATTGTTTGCCAGGACCTTGATTAGCTGAATCAGTTGTGTTAGTGCAGGGCTGGAACAAAAGCGTACACACTCGTAGGTCTCCAGGAAAAGGTGTTGATGGTCTAAATCACCAATGAATGAAGAATTACATTCACAAGCTGAGGTAGTGTAATTTGGGGCCCATTTCTATAAAAACGTCAACAATATCAATGGGTTCCCATCTCTGTGGTAATTACTCATAAAAAAAATACAAATCTGGCTATTTGTAGGCAAGCTGTAACATTTCCTTCAGACGGGCCCTGGTCAAAGCCAACAATGTTTCAACAGGCCTCGGGGCTTCCCATGGCCCGCTGCAAGGTAACGGTCCTAAATCAATCAGAGAGACAAGATGGCGCCAACAGAGAAGGGCAACATCTTATGAGTTTCAACCCAACTTTGCTATATAGTGATTTTAATCATGTTTATCTTTACTTTTTTGGTACAGAAAGTTCATATTATTATCACATATGACCGCCAAGCACTTCTGGACATCAGATTTACATTTACTAACCTCGATTTTGACTTAAAATACGGTGCTCCCCTCCGTTCTATTGGCAAATGTCCAGTCACTCGAGAATAAGATGGATGATTGTCACGATCGTCAGGGAGAGACCAATGCGCAGCGTGATGAACAAACATACTTTAATTAGTTAACGTGTAAACAAGATACAAAACAAGAAACGACTCGTGAAGTCCACGGTGACAATGACCGAACACGGAACAAAAACCCACAAACACAAAGGGAAAACAGACAGTTTAAATATGGCTCCCAATCAGAGACAACCAGCCAACAGCTGACACTCGTTGCCTCTGATTGGGAGTCACTCAGGCAAAACATAGAAATAGACGAACTAGAACCCCCAACATAGAAACACACCACATAGAACAAACACACCCTGGCTCAACAACTAGAGTCCCATAGCCAGGGTGTGACAATGATCTTCGTTCCAGAGTCTCTGTAATTTTTTTGTGTATTTTTTGTATATATTTTGAAGTAGCACTTTAGCACGTAGGGCACACCGATTGGTGTCACCTTGTTAGTAAGTATGTGTTACACCTGTGCTGGCTTGTCCATCTTATTAGTCGGAAGGTGTTTCAACTGTGCTAGCCCAGGTGATATTTAAGAGTGGCTGGCCCAGTGCTCCAGTTGAGCTTGAGAAATGCTGGGAGAGCTACACTTCACGTCAGCTGAGGTGCGATTTCAAGCTCAACCTTTTAAGTTTGAAAGACACCTGATTTTTGGTGTTTTCCTTTTTTTTTGCTCCATATTCTTTTTACGCCCTATCCTAAGTTTTTGTGGGTTTTTCTTTTAGTTTGTCTTTTCGGAGGCAAACCTAGTGGGCATCCATGGTGGGTGTCTTTTAGAAGCCCTTACTAGTGGCTTTGCCAACTTTCAGTGACCATCCACATGGGTGCCTTTCAGAACCCTTTTTGAACCCCTTTCTGTTTTATTTTGGTTGTCAAAGTGATTGTCTTTGTTAGTCACCTTAGTGTGAGTGATATATTGAGTTTGTCTTGTGAGAACGTAACATCTCCTATCAGAGAGACTTGCAAAGCTGCATGTTATATGTATGTCTTACTGAAACGTGGCTGGATGATGAAACCATGCACGTAATACTCTGTGGATTCTCCATGCAGAGGCAGGATCGTACAGCGGCTTTGGAGAAGTCGAAAGGAGGTGGAGTGTGTTTTTTCATAAAAAACAACTGGTGTGCTGTTTCAAGTGTGAAGGAAATCTCAAACTGTATAGTCCATAAACAAACAAGAAAACGCTCACCCAGAGGCAGCGTTTCTGGTGTGTGGAGACTATAGCGCGGCTAGACATAAAACCGTTCTACCTCACCTCTATCAACACGTCTCCTGCGACACTAGGGGTGCTAAAACTCTAAACCACTTTTATTACATTTACATTTTACATTTACGTCATTTAGCAGACGCTCTTATCCAGAGCGACTTACAAATAGGTGCATTCACCTTATAGCCAGTGGGATAACCACTTTACAATGTTTTTGGTTGGGGGTTGAAGGATTACTTTATCCTATCCCAGGTATTCCTTAAAGAGGTGGGGTTTCAAATGTCTCCGGAAGGTGGTGAGTGACTCCGCTGTCCTGGCGTCGTGAGGGAGCTTGTTCCACCATTGGGGTGCCAGAGCAGCGAACAGTTTTGACTGGGCTGAGCGGGAACTATGCTTCCGCAGAGGTAGGGGAGCCAGCAGTCCAGAGGTGGATGAACGCAGTGCCCTCGTTTGGGTGTAGGGACTGATCAGAGCCTGAAGAAACGCATAGAAGGCCCTCCCTCGTCTTCCCTTAGGCAAATGTGACCATGACTCCATTCTCCTGCTTCCTGTTTACAAACAAAAGTTAAAACAGGAAAAACCAGTGATGCGCTTAATACGGAATTGGTCAGATGAAGCAGACACGAGTCTACAAGACTGTTTTGCTAGTACAGATAACTTTGAAGAATTTACCACAACAGTCACGGGCTTCATCAATAAGTGCATAGACGATGTCGTCCCCACAGTGACTATAAGAACGTATCCAAACCAAAAACCGTGTATTACAGGCAATATCCGCCGGGCTAAAGGCTAGAGCTACCACTTACAAGGAACAGGACACGGACATGGGCGCATACAAGAAAGCCCACTATGACCTCTGACATGACATCAAACAAACATGCTAAAGGACAATATAGGAGAAAGGTGGAGTCCTATTACGCTTAACAAACTGTATAGTCCATAAACAAACAAGAAAACGCTCACCCAGAGGCAGCGTTTCTGGTGTGTGGAGACTATAGTGCGGCTAGACTTAAAACCGTTCTACCTCACCTCTATCAACACGTCTCCTGCGACACTAGGGGTGCTAAAACTCTAAACCACTTTTATTCTACCCACAGTGTCACGGTTTCGGCCGAGGCTGCTCCTCCTCCTTGCTCGGGCAGGCTTCGGCGGTCGTCGTCCCCGGAGTACTAGCTGCCACCGTTGTATGTTATCGATGTTTGTTTGGTTTTGTCTTCCTGGTTCACCTGTTTCCTGTTAGTGTTCATTATGTTCCCTATATGTGTCTCGTTTTGTTTGTAGTGAGTTGTGTGGAATTGTTCCGCCTGTCCGTAGGTGCTGGTATTTTTGCTCTATTGTGTTTTAGAGTCCAGACGCACTTTTGCGTATTGCTTGTGCATTGGAGTGTTTTTGCGCACTGTTGCGTAATCGCTCGCCTCCTTGTTTTGTTGAGGCCCTTTTCTTTGTATTTCGTGTCCTCCAGTAAAGTCTGTTGGAAGTAGCTTCTGTGTCCTGCGCCTGACTCCTACACCACATCCACATCAGCCACTGACAGAATTACAGTGGGGAAAAAAAGTATTTAGTCAGCCACCAATTGTGCAAGTTCTCCCACTTAAAAAGATGAGAGAGGCCTGTAATTTTCATCATAGGTACACGTCAACTATGACAGACAAAATGAGAAAAAAAATCCAGAAAAATCACATTGTAGGATTTTTAATGAATTTATTTGCAATTTATGGTGGAAAATAAGTATTTGGTCAATAACAAACGTTTCTCAATACTTTGTTATATACCCTTTGTTGGCAATGACACAGGTCAAACGTTTTCTGTAAGTCTTCACAAGGTTTTCACACACTGTTGCTGGTATTTTGGCCCATTCCTCCATGCAGATCTCCTCTAGAGCAGTGATGTTTTGGGGCTGTCGCTGGGCAACACAGACTTTCAACTCCCTCCAAAGATTTTCTATGGGGTTGAGATCTGGAGACTGGCTAGGCCACTCCAGGACCTTGAAATGCTTCTTACGAAGCCACTCCTTCGTTGCCCGGGCGGTGTGTTTGGGATCATTGTCATGCTGAAAGACCCAGCCACGTTTCATCTTCAATGCCCTTGCTGATGGAAGGAGGTTTTCACTCAAAATCTCACGATACATGGCCCCATTCATTCTTTCCTTTACACGGATCAGTCATCCTGGTCCCTTTGCAGAAAAACAGCTCCAAAGCATGATGTTTCCACCCCCCATGCTTCACAGTAGGTATGGTGTTCTTTGGATGCAACTCAGCATTCTTTGTCCTCCAAACACGACGAGTTGAGTTTTTACCAAAAAGTTATTTTTGGTTTCATCTGACATTCTCCCAATCCTCTTCTGGATCATCCAAATGCATTTTAGCAAACTTCAGATGGGCCTGGACATGTACTGGCTTAAGCAGGGGGACACGTCTGCCACTGCAGGATTTGAGTCCCTGGCGGCGTAGTGTGTTACTGATGGTAGGCTTTGTTACTTTGGTCCCAGCTCTCTGCAGGTCATTCACTAGGTCCCCCCGTGTGGTTCTGGGATTTTTGCTCACCATTCTTGTGATCATTTTGACCCCACGGGGTGAGATCTTGCGTGGAGCCCCAGATCGAGGGAGATTATCAGTGGTCTTGTATGTCTTCCATTTCCTAATAATTGCTCCCACAGTTGATTTCTTCAAACCAAGCTGCTTACCTATTGCAGATTCAGTCTTCCCAGCCTGGTGCAGGTCTACAATTTTGTTTCTGGTGTCCTTTGACAGCTCTTTGGTCTTGGCCATAGTGGAGTTTGGAGTGTGACTGTTTGAGGTTGTGGACAGGTGTCTTTTATACTGATAACAAGTTCAAACAGGTGCCATTAATACAGGTAACGAGTGGAGGACAGAGGAGCCTCTTAAAGAAAAAGTTACAGGTCTGTGAGAGCCAGAAATCTTGCTTGTTTGTAGGTGACCAAATACTTATTTTCCACCATAATTTGCAAATAAATTCATTAAAAATCCTACAATGTGATTTTCTGGATTTTTTTTCTCAATTTGTCTGTCATAGTTGACGTGTACCTATGATGAAAATTACAGGCCTCTCTCATCTTTTTAAGTGGGAGAACTTGCACAATTGGTGGCTGACTAAATACTTTTTTTCCCCACTGTACACACCATCATGGAGTCAGCAGGAGCAGCAGCAGCACCCGAGTCGCTGGAGGAGCGCGTCAGCGGGCAAGACGACCGGATCCTTCAACTCGGGTCCGCCCTGCAGGACGTGATCAACACTCTGCACCGATGGGAGACTAGAGGAGTGCCCACACCTCCTCCGACCTTACCACCACCATCGGTCAGTCCTCCCATCCAAGCTCCAGAATCCAGTGGGATTCTGCTCTCGCTCCCGAGGGCATATGATGGCGCCACAGCCGGGTGTCAGGGGTTCCTCCTGCAGGTGGAACTCTACCTGGCCACCATACACCCGGCGCCCTCGGGATACGAGAGCGTTTCCGCCCTCATCTCCTGTCTCTCCGGCAAGGCGTTGGAGTGGGCCAACGCTGAATGGAGGGGAATAGACGCCGCCACCATCACCTACGCGGAGTTCTCCCGCCGCTTCAGGGCAGTGTTCGACCATCCACCTGAGGGGAAAGCGGCGGGGGAGCGTCTATTCCACCTCCGACAGGGGAAGAGGAGCGCACAGGAGTTCGCCCTGGAATTCCGGACTCTAGCGGCGGATGCGGGGTGGAATGAGCGGGCCCTCATCGACCACTATCGATGCAGTCTACGGGAGGACGTTCGGAGAGAGCTGGCCTGCAGGGACCCCAACCTATCGTTCGACCAGTTGGTGGACATGTCCATCCGTCTCGACACCCTGCTGGCCACCCGCGGACATCCCGAGTGGGGGCCGTCCATTCCATCCTCCAGCACCTCCGAGCCGAGCCCTATGGAGCTCGGGGGTGCTGGCGCTAGAGAGAGGAGGAGAGGGAGCCCGAGGGGGGCCGTCCCCTGCACCAACTGTGGCCGTGGAGGGCACACTGCGGCTAGGTGCTGGGGAGGGTCTCCAGGGGGACGGGACAACAGGCCACGCACTGGGGAGTCCTTCCAGGTGAGTAGGTGCCCCACTTACCCAGAGCTCTCTGTTGTTTACTTATGTATACCTGTAAGATTTCCACAGGTTGCACCTCATTCCCAGCATAAGGAGCTAGTAGATTCAGGCGCAGTTGGGAATTTTGTTGATCGGAATTTTTGTGTAAAGTTAGGGATTCCCCTCCTTCCTGTTGATGCTCCCTTCCCTGTCCATGCACTAGATAGCCGCCCGTTGGGATCAGGGTTGATTAGAGAGGTCACAGCACCACTTAGGATGAGTACGCAGGGGGGTCATGAGGAAACTATTCAGTTATATCTAATCGACTCTCCTGCGTATCCAGTGGTGCTGGGGCTTCCCTGGTTGATTACCCATAATCCTTCCATTTCGTGGCAACAGAGGGCTCTCAAGGAGTGGTCTGCCCAGTGTGTAGGGCGATGTCTAGGTGTTTCCGTGGGGGCGACCTCGGTGGAGAGTCCGAACCAAGTGCCCGCAATGCACATTCCCCCTGAGTATGAGGATGTAGCACTCGTGTTTAGCAAGACGAGGGCGATGCGGTTGCCTCCTCATAGACAGGGGGATTGTGCGATAGACCTCCAGGCAGGAGCAGCGGTTCCGCGGAGCCATGTGTATCCTCTGTCTCAAGAGGAGAAGGGGGCTATGGAGACTTACATAGCCGAGTCTCTGAGACAGGGATACATACGGCCCTCCACCTCCCCTGCGTCCTCAAGCTTCTTTTTTGTGAAGAAGAAGGATGGAGGGTTGCGCCCGTGTATTGATTACCGTAGTCTCAATCAGATCACTGTGAAATACAGTGATCCACTCCCTCTGATTGTGACTATGACGGAATCATTACACAGAGCGCGTTTCTTCACAAAACTAGATCTCAGGAGCGCCTACAATTTGGTGCGCATTAGGGAGGGTGATGAATGGAAGACAGCATTTAGTACCACCTCGGGTCATTACGAGTATCTCGTCATGCCATACGGGTTGATGAATGCTCCTTCAGTCTTCCAATCCTTTGTGGACGAGATCTTCCGGGACATGCAGGGGCAAGGTGTGGTCGTGTACATCGACGACATTCTAGTGTACTCTTCTACCCGAGCCGAGCATGTAACCCTGGTGCACCGAGTGTTGGGGAGGCTGTTGGAGCACGACTTGTATGTCAAGGCAGAGAAATGTCAGTTTTTCCAGGAGTCGGTCTCCTTTTTGGGTTATCGGTTGTCTGCGTCAGGCGTGAGGATGGAGGTTGATCGTGTGTCAGCCGTGCGTAATTGGCAAACCCCAACCACGGTTAAAGAGGTGCAGCAGTTCTAGGGTTTTGCAAATTACTACCGGAGGTTTATCCGGGGTTTTGGACAGGTGGCAGCTCCCATAACGTCCCTGCTGAAGGGGGGCCCGGTGCGTTTGCAGTGGTCAGCTGAGGCGGACAGGGCTTTTCGGAGACTGAAGGACCTGTTCACTTCGGCTCTGGTGCTGGCGCATCCGGACCCCGCTTTACCATTCCAGGTAGAGGTGGACGCGTCAGAGGCCGGTATTGGGGCCGTACTATCGCAACGGTCCGGCACGCCACCTAAACTCCGCCCCTGTGCTTTTTATTCCAAGAAGCTCAGCCCGGCGGAGCGAAATTATGACGTAGGGGACAGGGAGCTGTTAGCCGTGGTACAGGCCCTAAAGGTGTGGAGGCATTGGCTTGAGGGGGCTCAACACCCTTTTCTCATTTTGACTGACCACCGTAACCTGGAGTACATCCGGGCAGCTAGAAGATTGAACCCTCGTCAGGCTCGGTGGAACATGTTTCTAACCCGGTTCGTGTTTAAAATAACGTACATCCCTGGGTCCCAGAACGGTAAGGCAGACGCCCTGTCCCGGCGGTATGACACAGAGGAGAGGTCCATTGAGCCCACTCCCATCCTGCCGGAGTCTTGTCTGGTGGCACCGGTAGTGTGGGCGGAGATCGAGCGGGCGTTGCGTACCGACCCTAGTCCCCCAAAGTGTCCTGTAGGTCGGACGTACGTTCCACTCGAGGTTCGGGATCGTCTGATTTATTGGGCTCATACGTCCCCCTCCTCTGGACATCCAGATATTGGCCGGACAGTGCACTGCCTTAGCGCTAAGTACTGGTGGCCAACGTTAGCCAGGGATGTGAGGGTTTATGTCTCCTCCTGCTCAGTGTGCGCCCAGTGTAAGGCGCCTAGACACCTGCCCAGGGGAAAGTTACAACCCCTGCCCATTCCACAGCGACCCTGGTCTCACCTCTCGGTGGATTTCGTTACAGACCTTCCCCCCTCTCAGGGGAATACCACTATACTGGTCATTGTGGATCGGTTCTCGAAGGCCTGTCGTCTCCTCCCAATGCCGGGTCTCCCTACTGCCCTACAGACCGCTGAGGCACTGTTCACCCACGTCTTTCGGCACTACGGGGTGCCCGAGGATATAGTGTCTGATCGAGGTCCCCAGTTCACCTCCAGAGTCTGGAGGGCATTCATGGAGCGCTTGGGGGTCTCGGTGAGCCTTACCTCGGGGTACCACCCAGAGAGCAATGGGCAGGTAGAAAGAGTGAACCTGGATGTGGGTAGGTTTCTGAGATCGTATTGCCAGGGCCGGCCGGAGGAGTGGGCGAGGTATATCCCCTGGGCAGAGATGGCACAGAACTCTCTCCGCCACTCATCCACCAACCTAACCCCTTTCCAATGTGTGTTAGGGTATCAGCCGGTTCTGGCACCATGGCATCAGAGCCAGATCGAGGCTCCTGCGGTGGATGAGTGGGTGCGGCGCTCGGAGGAGACGTGGAACGCTGCACACGTCCATCTGCAGCGGGCCATCCGTTCGGCAAAAGGCGAGCGCCGATCTCCACCGCAGTGAGGGTCCGGTGTACGCACCTGGAGATCGAGTCTGGCTCTCGACTCGAAACTTGCCCCTCCGCCTGCCCTGCTGGAAGCTGGGTCGGCGGTTTGTAGTCCTGAGGAGGTTGAACGAGGTTTGTTACAGGTTACAACTGCCTATTGATTATCACATTAACCCCTCGTTCCATGTGTCTCTTCTCAGGCCGGTGGTAGCTGGTCCACTCCAGGACTGTGAGATAAGTGAGACTCCTCCGCCCCCACTGGACATCGAGGGGGCTCCGGCGTACACAGTTCGGTCCATCTTGGATTCGAGACGTCGGATGGGGGGTCTCCAGTATCTCGTGGAGTGGGAGGGGTACGGCCCGGAGGAACGGTGCTGGGTGCCGAGGAGGGACATCTTAGACCCATCTCTCCTGACTGAGTTCCACCGTGGTCATCCCACGCGCCCTGCTCCGCATCCTCCTGGTCGTCCCCGAGGCCGGGGTCGGCGCACGGCTGGAGCCGCGCGTCAAGGGGGGGTACTGTCACGGTTTCGGCCGAGGCTGCTCCTCCTCCTTGCTCGGGCAGGCTTCGGCGGTCGTCGTCCCCGGAGTACTAGCTGCCATCGTTGTATGTTATCGATGTTTGTTCGGTTTTGTCTTCCTGGTTCACCTGTTTCCTGTTAGTGTTAATTATGTTCTCTATATGTGTCTCGTTTTGTTTGTAGTGAGTTGTGTGTAATTGTTCCGCCTGTCCGTAGGTGCTGGTATTTTTGCTCTATTGTGTTTTAGAGTCCAGACGCACTTTTGCGTATTGCTTGTGCATTGGAGTGTTACGCACTGTTGCGTAATCGCTCGCCTCCTTGTTTTGTTGAGGCCCTTTTCTTTGTATTTCGTGTCCTCCAGTAAAGTCTGTTGGAAGTAGCTTTTGTGTCCTGCGCCTGACTCCTACACCACATCCACATCAGACACTGACACACAGAAACGCATAGAAGGCCCTCCCTCGTCTTCCCTTAGGCAAATGTGACCATGACTCCATTCTCCTGCTTCCTGTTTACAAACAAAAGCTAAAACAGGAAAAACCAGTGATGCGCTTAATACGGAATTGGTCAGATGAAGCAGACACGAGTCTACAAGACTGTTTTGCTAGTACAGATAACTTTGAAGAATTTACCACAACAGTCACGGGCTTCATCAATAAGTGCATAGACGATGTCGTCCCCACAGTGACTATAAGAACTTATCCAAACCAAATACCATGGATTACAGGCAATATCCGCCGGGCTAAAGGCTAGAGCTACCGCTTACAAGGAACGGGACACGGACATGGGCGCATACAAGAAAGCCCACTATGACCTCTGACAAGACATCAAACATGCTAAAGGACAATATAGGAGAAAGGTGGAGTCCTATTACACTTGCGCCGACGCTCATCGTATGTGACAGGGCTTGCAAACGATAACGAATTACAAAAGGAAACCAAGCCATGCGATGCAGAACTCCCAAACGAGCTAAATGTCTTTAATGCTTGCTTCGAGGAATATAACACTGTGCCTTGAATGAAAGCCCCTGTTCTTCCGGATGACTGTGTGATCTCGCTCTCCATGGCCGACGTGAGCAAAACGTTTAAACAGGTTAGCAATCACAAGACGGAATACCAGGGGGCGTTCTCAAAGCATGCGCAGACCAAATGGCAAGTGTCTTCACAGACATTTGCAATCTCTCCTTGTCCCAGTCTGAGACTTAGCAGTGTTGTGCCAGGACAACAACCTCTCCCTCAACATCAGTAAGACCAAGGAGCTGATTGTGGACTATAGGAGAAAGAGGGGCTGTTGTGGAGCGGGGCTGTTGTGGACCGGGTTGAGAGCTTCAAATTCCTTTGCATCCACATCACTAAGGACCTAACCTGGTCCACACACACCCGCACAGTCGTGAAGCGGGCACGGCAGCGCCTCTTCCCCCTCAGAAGGCTGAAAATATTTGGCATGGGCCCTCGGATCCTCAAAAAGTTATACAGCAACACCATCGAGAGCATCTTGACTAACTGCATCACGGCTTGGTATGGCAAATGCACCACACTTGACCGCAAAGCGCTACAGAGGGTGGTGCGGACAGCCCAGTACATCACTGGAGGACCTCTATATCAGGCGGTGTCAGAGGGAGGCCTGAAAAATGTACAAAGACTCCAGCCACCCAAGCCATAGACTGTTCACTCTGCTACAGTCCGGCAAATGGTACCGGAGCCTCTGCTCTCAGACCAACAGGCTCCGAGACAGCTTCTACCCCCAAGCCTGCTAAATAGCCAGACTGCTAAATAGTCAATTAATGGTACCCAAAATATCTGCACTGACCCTATGCACAGTCATTAGACTATATATACTGTGCATTCGGAAAGTATTCAGACCCCTTGACTTTTTCCACATTTTGTTACATTACAGCCTTATTCTAAAATGGATTAAATTAATGTTTTTCCTCATCAATCTACACACAATACCCCATAATGACAAAGTGACAACAGGTTTGTAGAAATCTTTGCAAATGTATTAAATAATAAAAAACTGAAATTCCTTATTTACATAAGTATTCAGCCACTCCTCAGTAAAAGGCACATGACAGCCAGCTTGGAGTTTGCCAAAAGGCACCTAAAGGACTGTCAGACCATGAGAAACAAGATTCTCTGGTCTGATGAAACCAAGATTGAACTTAATGGCCTGAATGGCAAGCGTCACGTCTGGAGGAAACCTGGCACCATCCCTACTGTGAAGCATGGTGGTGGCAGCGTCATGCTGTGGGGATGTTTTTCAGCGGCAGGGACTGGGAGATTAGTCAGGATTGAGGGAAAGATGAACGGAGCAAAGTACAGAGAGATCCTTGATAAAAAAAACTGCTCCAGAGCGCTCAGGACCTCAGACTGGGGCAAAGGTTTACCTTCCAACAGGACAACGACCCTAAGCACAACCATTTTCAAGTCTTGCCATAGACTTTCAAGCAGATTTAAGTCAAAACTGTAGCTTGGCCACTCATGAACATTCACTGTCTTCTTGGTAAGCAACTCCAGTGTAGATTTGGCCTTGTGTTTTAGGTTATTGTCCTGCTGAAAATTGAATTAATCTCCCAGTGTCTGGTGGAAACCAGACTGAACCAGTTTTCCTATAGGATTTTGCCTGATTTGCCCCAAACATAACACTTTGTTTCTGGACAAAAAGTTAAGTGCTTTGACAATTTTTGTGCAATATTACTTTAGTGCCTTTTTGCAAACAGGATGCATGTTTTGGAATAGTTTTATTCCGTACAGGCTTCCTTATTTTCACTCTGTCAATTCTGTAAATTATGTTAGTATTGTGGAGTAACTACAATGTTGTTGATCCATCCTCAGTTTTTTCCTATCACAGCCATTGAACTCTGTAACTGTTTTAAAGTCACCATTGGCCTCATGGTGAAATTCCTGAACAGTTTCCTTCCTCTCCGGCAACTCAGTTAGGAAGGACAGCTGTATCTTTGTAGTGGCTGGGTGTATTGATACACCATCCAAAGTGTAATTAATAACTTCCCCATGCTCAAAGGGATATTCAATGTCTGCCTTTTTTATTTTGACCCATCTACCAATATGTGCCCTTTGCGTGGCATTGGAAAACCTCCCTGGTCTTTGTGGTTGAATCTGTGTTTGAGATTCACTGCTCGACTGCAGGACATTACAGATAATTGTATGTGTGGGGTACAGAGATGTTAAAAACGATTATTGCACACAGAGTGAATTCATGCAACTTATTATGTGACTTGTTAAGCATATTTTTACTCCTGAACTTATTTAGGTTTGCCATAACAAACGGGTTGAATACTTATTGACTCAAGCCAATTCATTCTTTTCATTTTTTATTAATTTGTAAAGAAATTCGAAAAACATAATTCCACTTTGAAATTATGGGATATTGTGTGTAGGTCAGTGACAACCAATCTCAATTTAATCAATTTTAAATGCAGGCTGTAACACAACAAAATGTGGAAAAAGTAAAGCTGTGTGAATACTTTGAAGGCACTGTACTGTACATACCTACCTGAAATTCCTCGTACCTCTGCACATTGATCTGGTACTGGTATTCCCTGTATATACAGTTGAAGTCAGAAGTTTACATACACTTAGGTTGGAGTCATTAAAACTCGTTTTTCAACCACTCCACAAATTTCTTGTTAACAAACTATAGTTTTGGCAAGTCGGTTAGGACATCTACTTTGTGCATGACACAAGTAATTTTTCCAACAATTGTTTACAGACAGATTATTTCACTTATAATTCACTGTATCACAAATTCAGTGGTTCAGACGTTTACATACACTAAGTTGACTGTGCCTTTAAACAGCTTGGAAAATTCCAGAAAATGATGTAATGGCTTTAGAAGCTTCTGATAGGCTAATTGACATCCTTTGAGTCAATTGGAGGTGTACCTGTGGATGTATTTCAAGGCCTAACTTCAAACTCGGTGCCTCTTTGCTTGACATCATGGGAAAATCAAAAGAAATCAGCCAAGACCTCAAAATAAAAATTGTAGACCTCCATAAGTCTGGTTCATCCTTGGGAGCAATTTCCAAACGCCTGAAGGTACCACATTCATCTGTACAAACAATAGTACGCAAGTATAAACACCATGGGACCACGCATTATTCATACCGCTCAGGAAGGAGACGCGTTCTGTCTCTTAGAGATGAACGTACTTTGGTGCGAAAAGTGCAAATCAATCCCAGAACAACAGCAAAGGACCTTGTGAAGATGCTGGAGGAAACAGGTACAAAAGTATCTAAATCCACAGTAAAACGAGTCCTATATCGACATAACCTGAAAGACCGCTCAGCAAGGAAGAAGCCACTGCTCCAAATCGCCCAAAAAAGCCAGACTATGGTTTGCAACTGCACATGGGGACAAAGATCGTACTTTTTGGAGAAATGTCAGGAATTGTGAAAAACGGAGTTTAAATGTATTTGGCTAAGGTGTATGTAAACTTCCGACTTCAACTGTACTGTAGCTCCATTCCTCTGTATTTTATTTTGTTCCTATTGTGTTTCTTTTTCTTTGTAATTCTTAATTCTAAGCTGACATATGGAATTGTTTTAATATGGTCATACTACGGATCATTTAGCATTTTGATTTTGAGCTGTAGGACCGCTTTAGGTATAAAAAATAAAACAATTATTTGATAAAATATTGAATTTGGCCTTTATTACTATAGCCCAGAGAAATGCATTGAATAACACATTCATAAATAGCAAAAAAGACAGTCAAAAAATTCAGCATAAGAAACATGTTTTTTGTGTTTGTCCTATATCTAGGAGATATAAGAAAGCTCAGGGAATATATATATATATATATATATATATATATATATATATATATATATATATATATATATATATATATATATATATATTTATACACATAATTTGGGTAGGCACAAAACTACCTTCATACTTAAAAACAATTTTTTTAACTGGTACCAGTTACCTTCAGACGAGTCCCCTGACACTTGTGAGGGGTCATAGAGCAAAACGGGGAACACCTTCATTTGTGTGAGTCTCCCCTTTCCATAGTAGTTTGTAGGTCAAACCGTTCGGACTCTACAGACGTTTAGTGAGAAGACTGATTTTTGGGATGTCCATGGTCTGACAAACACCGCTCTAGCACTACCACCTTTCACTGCAGATGCGGAAGTGCGACATCGGCGGATGCAGTGGATTGAGACTCATCCAATGCAAAAAAAACAGATATCTCTAGCTTAAACTGACAGATTTTAATGGGGATTTTTTTATTATGTTACTTAGATTGATACACCAGTGCGTCAATCGACTCGAGTGGATTAAACTCTGCATTGTTGGGAAGGGCTCATAAGAAAGCATTTCACGGTAAAGTCTACACCAGTTGTATTCGGTGCATATGACAAATAAAATGGGATTTGATTTGAGTTAACCTGACATGTTGTTGTTGTGTGCCATAGCCCTGAGAGAATAGGAGCTCTCTGAGTGTGTCTGTGTGTCTGTGTGTATGTGTGTATGCGTGTGAGAGAGACAGAAAGAGAAAAGAGAGAGGCAGACACTGCGCTACTATATATGCCCAGACACAAACCTGCTCTGTAAGGGCTGCTAGAGAACAGTGGGAAAACACCTCTTTTGCCAGCACAACAGACTCTTTGATTCCCACTTTTGACACAAGCAGAAGGTGAAGACCCCTTTCCCTGCTTTGATGTGAGTCCCAGCTTCTACCATAGCCTAGCTTCCAGATGGTGAGGGCAACAATGGGATACAGCCAGCGCGTTGGACCAGATCCACCTCTTTCATCCCAAACCCCTATCACTCCCAACCCCCCTCACCCCTGACCTTGGTTGACCTTAGGTGACCCCTCCACAGCCCTTTAGGTCTCACTGATGGCTCCAGGGTGAAGTTCCCCTAGGTAGAGCCCTAGAATCAGCTTCCCCTCCCCCAAGCCTAACCTTAACCATTAGTGGGGAAATGCAAAACTGACCCAAGGTCACCGTCTAGGGCAGGTGTTCCCCAACTTTTTTCTTCCACGACTACATTTTGATATCTGACTATTCTCACGGCCCCAACCACAAAAAAATATGTAATTAACAGCCAATGTTGACATTTTTATTTAGGGCTACGGCAGTCAATTGCAAAATATTCTAACAGTATTTCTAATTGTCTTCTCAACTCACGATCACACACTTTTAATGTGGAGGTAGACAGTCAATTGCAAATTAGTCTGACATTATCTCTCACCATCACTGATGAGATGGGTGTGCTTGATGCATGTCGCGTCAGAGCTTCTCAAAGTCAGGGAGCGTGGTCAACAGTGCGCACCTCATCACTGCTGTCACATCCAACCTGGATCGATATTTGGTTTTAATGCAGACGAGAGCACTGCTGACTCCAGCTTCACACAGATATGAGCTGGCGAAGGGTACCATGAGTTTTAATGCTCTGAGGGAGACGGCAGGGTATTCCCTTTGAGTCAGTAACCAAAACTCCTGCGTAATGACCCGTGAATGCTTTGTCTGCAGCATTCGGTCACATGAAAGCACGAAAGGCCGCACTTGACTGTTGCACTTGAATCATTCCGATTCAAGCGCAACAGTCAAGTGCGGCCTTTTCCCACGTTCTAAGGGCACTCTGATTGAATTGTATCTTTTAGATTTCAATAGTTTTCATTTAGATTTTTAAGGGTAACCACATTAATGATTTTGAGATACAAAAAAAAAAAAAAACATTTTTGGGTAAAAAAAAGAAATCCTGCAACCCTATTTTCATATCAGGCGACCCCATGTGAAACAGGCGACCCCTAGTTTTGGAACCGCTGGTCTAAGGGCAATTTCACCCTACACCTTACCGATGCAGGTCCGGCCATCTGTGTGCAGACGGGTGCCCGGGTTGCATTCGCAGTAGAACGAGGTTCTGGTGTTGATGCATCGGTGCTGGCAGCCTCCGTTGTGGACCTGACACTCGTCAACATCTGTGGCCGAAAAATGACAAAGAGCAGAGAGTGAGAAACATACTGCAAATCATAAACAAATCAGTGTGATTGTATTGTAGTGGAAGAGCTCTCGCTGTACAGTGTATTGTAGTGGAAGAGCTCTCGCTGTACAGTGTATTGTAGTGGAAGAGCTCTCACTGTACAGCGTATTGTAGTGGAAGAGCTCTCGCTGTACAGTGTACTGTAGTGGAAGAGCTCTCGCTGTACAGTGTATTGTAGTGGAAGAGCTCTCGCTGTACAGTGTATTGTAGTGGAAGAGCTCTCGCTGTACAGTGTATTGTAGTGGAAGAGCTCTCACTGTACAGCGTATTGTAGTGGAAGAGCTCTCGCTGTACAGCGTATTGTAGTGGAAGAGCTCTCGCTGTACAGCGTATTGTAGTTGAAGAGCTCTGCTGTACAGCGTATTGTAGTGGAAGAGCTCTCGCTGTACAGTGTATTGTAGTTGAAGAGCTCTGCTGTACAGCGTATTGTAGTGGAAGAGCTCTCGCTGTACAGTGTATTGTAGTGGAAGAGCTCTCGCTGTACAGTGTATTGTAGTTGAAGAGCTCTGCTGTACAGCGTATTGTAGTGGAAGAGCTCTCGCTGTACAGTGTACTGTAGTGGAAGAGCTCTCGCTGTACAGTGTACTGTAGTGGAAGAGCTCTCGCTGTACAGTGTATTGTAGTGGAAGAGCTCTCGCTGTACAGTGTACTGTAGTGGAAGAGCTCTCGCTGTACAGTGTATTGTAGTGGAAGAGCTCTCGCTGTACAGTGTACTGTAGTGGAAGAGCTCTCGCTGTACAGTGTATTGTAGTGGAAGAGCTCTCGCTGTACAGTGTACTGGAGTGGAAGAGCTCTGCCTAAACCCCAGAAGCCCTGCAAGCCTCTTATAGAGAAGCCTTAGACACACAGAGCAATCAGCAAGAAATACAGGCGCATGCCAATCTCATGGGGCCAGGTGGTAACTGTAGACAGATGGACGAAGGCCAGGACAATTAGCAAAGCAAGCACTGGAGGGCCAGTAAACACACACGCACACATGTACAAAACCAGCCCTCTAACCACAGAAGCCCTGTGAAAATTCCATCAAAGCATGGAAAGCCTACGGCATCTTGACAACCAACCACTACAGTGGAGTATATCTATCCCATTTATTTCAACAAAAGTTAGTGTTACTCCCTGGATCAGGAATGGCAATGGAAAATTACCATAGGGCCCCATTCAAGCCTCCTCAAAGGCTGCAAACATGTCATCCAGTTCCTCTCCATAACAGCCAGTTTTATCTGTCCTTAACATGTCAAAGTTCAATGATTCTCTATGCCTTTATCCAGGGGCCCCTATGACATTAGGTGTTCTTCAGGGGCCCGTTTGAAGGTCCTCTCTTCTGGATAATACTGCTTCAAAGAGCACTACCATGGGAAAATACATACTCAGCACAAACCTGTGCCTATCAAAAACATAATGGTTTCTTTCCTGCACAGTGGATATTGCTCTATAAGCTACACTTTTGTTATCCTAAGGAGCCACATCAATACAATCAACAAGATACATGTGGCAGCAAACAACAGTCACGTCAAGTACAGTATGTCTCTATGAAGAGAGTTGTTGACTTCATTAAAGCCATCAAGTGACATTTTCTAAGTAATTTATGGAGAACAAACATGTTTTCCTTGGTTTCTTTGATATACAGACATCTTTCCACAATGTCAAGCAGCATTCCACAATGACACTGACACGCATTACTGTTATCATTTCAAGACACTGTGGTCACGCGGCTTGCCTTTCAAGCCTATGAGAAACCATCTGACATGCAGACATCCACTACACTTCCAACTTCAACAAAACCAGAGAGTACCAAAACAAAACTACGAAAGCCAGAACGAGAAATAGAAGGAATTTGGCTTTTGACACAAACGCTGTTAAACTCGGATGTCCTCTGTTGTCCTCTGTTGTTTTCACGTCTGGTGCTATATTAGGGTCTACTTGGGGGCATGGGCCTGAATGAGCCACCAGAGGACGTTATAAAAGGTGGAAGAAAGGATCTGGCTTTGGCCCAGGAGTGGAGAGTGGAGAGTGGCCCAGTGGCCATTAAAACTGGGCAGTGTGATAAGCAGTAAATGCCTGGAGTGATCAGCCAGGGATTTAGTGTGTCAGGCATTGTTGATCGTACCAGTGGATTTATCTCGGTAGCATGAGGGGTTTGGAGAGTTACAGCAACGCTCAATCTATTTATCTAGAGGAGGGAAACATTGGAACATTTTGTTTGTGTGTCAGAGCAGAGTGTTGGCCAGCGGCAAAGTTTTTGTCGGGTTTGGTATTTGTTGAATGTGCATATGCGGGAATAACTGCACTTCATGTGGCATTGGGCCAAATAGCCTAATCAAGTGTTGTGTCTGGGTGAGGTCAAGGTCGTCAGTTCAAATGATCTGAAAGTCCATTAACAGACAAAACAAACAGTTTGTAAAACAAATGTCTTTATTTACGAAGCTATTCTCTTTCATCCTCAAATTGTATTTACAGCCATTTGAACCCCAGACACAATCAATGTTCCCAGATGCAGCTGTTCCCAGACGCAGCATGTAAATGCTATAAGGATTTGAAAATGTTGCTACTTCTCACAGCCAATAATTTGCTGCTGGAGGGTCTTGAGACTGGGACTGGATGGAGAGAGTCAAAATAAAAACACAGAAATTAGTGGAACGACAAGAGATGGAAGCAGAAAAACGCCACGATGAAGCTAAGAAATTAAGGGTGCAGGGATCTTAGTTTCATTGCTTTAACATTCAGGAGCCAAACAAGGAGTTTTATGCTGCGTTTAGACGAGGGATGTAAAAAAAATAGTCATAGTGGGACAAGAAAGCAAGAAAGACAGTGACGGCAAAAGCAAGCCAGTACGACAGTATGCGTTGCTATGGTGATTTCGGTAAACCAACATCCTGTAGAAAACAATGCTACGGCAGACAGCAAAAGTTGAAATATTTGAACTCTGGCGGCAAGTCCCGTCTACCGTGGCGGCTGAAGGCATTCACCGCCAGCCTCAACGGCATTTACCGTCATTCTCTCATTGAAAACAATGACATCTGGTTTGCCGTCTACCGTCTACCTCGTACCATGGAAAAGCAGCATTACTCAAAGTGAAACACTCATATTTCAAGTTAACGACACATTACCAACTGTACATGTATACAGAAACTAATTATGGAAAATTACAAAAAATTAAAAAATGAATCTTAACATTGTGGTCTTCCAAATGGCCGTTTTCACATATGTAGACTCTGGTATGGTGCTGGAGCTGTTTATAAGGCCTTCTCCCGCCCTCCTTTCGGCAAATCTGACCATGACTCCATTTTGCTCCTCCCTTCCTATAGGCAGAAACAGGAAGTACCCGTGCTAAGGACTATTCAACGCTGGTCTGACCAATCGGAATCCATGCTTCAAGATTGTTTTGATCACGCGGACTGGGATAAGACAAATACACTGAAATGGTAACTGAGTTTATCAGGAAGTGTATAGGTGATGTTGTGCCCACTGTGACTATTAAAACCTACCCTAACCAGAAACCGTGGATAGATGACAGAATTCGCGCAAAACTGAAAGCGCGAACCAACGCATTTAACCATGGCAAGGTTACTGGGAATATGGCAGAATACAAACAGTGTAGCTACTCACTCCGCAAGGCAATTAAACTGGCAAAACATCAGTATAGAGACGAAGTGGAGTCGCAATTCAACGGCTCAGACACGAGACGTATGTGGCAGGGTCTACAGACAATCATGGACTACAAAAAGAAAACCAGCCACGTCACCGACACCAACGTCTCGCTTCCAGACAAGCTAAACACCTTCTTCGCCCGCTTTGAGGATAACACAGTGCCACCGACGAGGCCCACTACCAAGGACTGTGGCCTCTCCTTCTCCGTGGCCGATGTGAGTAAGACATTTAAGCATGTTAACCCCCGCAAGGCTGCTGGCCCAGATGGCATCCCTAGCCGCGTCCTCAGAGCATGCGCAGACCAGCTGGCTGGTGTGTTTACGGACATATTCAATCTCTCCCATTCCCAGTCTGCTGTTCCCACATGCTTCAAGATGGCCACCATTGTTCCTGTACCCAAGAACGCATAGGTAACTGAACTAAATGACTATCGCCCCGTAGCACCGACCTCTCATCATGAAGTGCTTAGAGAGACTAGTCACTATCATATCACCTCTACCTTACCGGTCACCCTAGACCCACTCCAATTTGCTTACCGCCCCAATAGATCCACAGACGATGCAATCGCCATCACACTGCACACTGCCCTATCCCATCTGGACAAGAGGAATACCTATGTAAGAATGCAGTTCATTGACTATAGCTCAGCTTTCAACACCATAGTACCCTCCAAGCTCATCATTAAGCTTGAGGCCCTGGGTCTGAACCCCACCCTGTGCAACTGGGTCCTGGAATTCCTGACGGGCTGCCCTCAGGTGGTGAAGGTAAGAAACAACATCTCCACTTCACTGATCCTCAACACTGGGGCCCCAACAAGGGTGCGCGCTCAGCCCCCTCCTGTACTCCCTGTTCACCCATGACTGCGTGGCCAAGCACGCCTCCAACTCAATCATCAAGTTTGCAGACGACACAACAGTAGTTGGCTTGATTACCAACAAGGACGAGACCGCCAACAAGGAGGAGGTGAGGGCTCTGGGAGTGTGGTGCCAAAAAAATAACCTCTCACTCAACGTCAACAAAACAAAGGAGATGATCGTGGACTTCAGGAAACAGCAGAGGGTGCACCCCTCTATCCACATCAACGGGACCGCAGTGGAGAAGGTGGAAAGCTTCAAGTTCCTTGGCGTACACATGACTGACAAACTGAAATGGTCCACCCACGCAGACAGTGTGGGGAAGAAGGTGCAACAGAGCCTCTTCAACCTCAGGAGGCTGAAGAAATTTGGCTTGACACCTAAAACCCTCACAAACTTCTACAGATGCACAATTGAGAGCATCCTGTCGGGCTGTATCACCGCCTGGTACGGCAACTGCACCTCCCGCAACTGCAGGGCTCTCCAGAGGGTGGTGCGGTCTGCCGGACGCATTACCAGGGGTAAACTACCCGCCCTCCAAGACACCTACAGCACCCGATGTCACAGGAAGGCCAAAAAGATAATCAAGGACATCAACCACCCGAGCCACTGCCTGTTCACCCCACTATCATCCAGTAGGCGAGGTCAGTACAGGTGCATCAAAGCTGGGACCGAGAGAAGGAAAAACAGCTTATATCTCGGCCATCAGACTGTTAAATAGCCATCACTAGCACATTAGAGGCTGCTGCTACCTTTTGAAATCACTGGCCACTTTAAGAAATGGAACACTAGTCACTTTAATAATGTTTACATATCTTGCATTACTCATCTCATATGTATAAACTGCATTCTATAATATTCTACTGTATCTTAGTCCATGCCGCTCTGTCATTGCTTGTCCATATATGTATATATTCTTAAATTCCATTCCTTACTAGAATTGTGTGTATTGGGTATATGTTGTGAAATTGTTAGATATTACTTGTTAGATATTACTGCACTGTCGGAGCTAGAAGCACAAGCATTTCGCTACACCCGCAATAACATCTGCTAAACACGTGTATGTGACAAATACAATTTGATTTGTTTATAGATAATTAATATGAGGTTGAAAAGTGGTGAAATATTGCCCTTTAACAGTGGAATGGAATGGGTGGCCTTTCTTGATAAACACAAAGCAGTGCCAGACCACTCCATGGAGTGCTGTAAGGTAGAGGAGGGTAAGGTAGGCTATAAGAGCACAGTCAAGGGCACTTGACTGCAGCATTGATTAGAGGTCAGTCTCTCTCTGAAGAAGGAAGGCAGACGTGTCCAGACAGCTCATCAGACAGTCTGGCACACTCTCTGAGGCAGCCCATGATAAAAAGGGCCTAATTGCACTCAGGACTAGGTAGTACTCCTGTGATGATGATTAAAGGCCTGCCTATTCTCCTCCAGGAGATAAATAACTATGTCTGACCCTGGGGGCCACCATACTTAGATGGCCAGCAGCATCACTGTGATGACAGGGACTTCTGGGATGATATACTGTACAATAGGCGCTAGTAATGTATTTCTCACTGCGCTGGCAACCACATTAACATTCTGTCGGCAAGAGATCAGGGTTGCAAATCATTGTCTTAAGGGGGTAGGCACTTTGACATGCAATTTGTTTCTTACCCCAATGGGCAAAGGCATCTGTCATTTTTTAAGAGGGAAGTTAACAGCGTTAACTTTTCTTCACATTACAACTGAACAGAATCTGGTCTGAGCATCAGCTCCATAACATTTTACATTTACATTTTAGTCATTTAGCAGACACTCTTATCCAGAGCGACTTACAGTTAGTGAGTGCATACATTTTTCATACTGGCCCCCTGTGGGAAACAAGCCCACAACCCTGGCGTTGCAAGCGCCATGCTCTACCAACTGAGCTACAGGGGACTTATATCCTCTTGATAATTACAGGGTGAAACATGAAGGTGACGATGACTCTCATATGAAACGATGGCAGACAAAATGGCCATTCACGGATTGTGAACGTTAAGACTCCACATTTCAATTTGAGAGATTATCATTGTTTCATCGATCATTCTGCTTCGAGGCATTTCATAAAGGCTGTTAGTGTATGCAAGACCTGGCAGGTTTTCATAGGACACTGCCAACAAGGAGATCAAATCCGAAGCCACATCAACACTGATGGAAAGCAGGGATTCATGAAACCTGCCACGCAGACTTCACACACTGGCAAGCACAGACTGGCAAGCACTCACACGCACGCGCACTCACTATCAGACCTAAGAATTGTTAATAAAGCAGGAGAATAAGGAACAACAGCTTTCCATCTAAATCTGTTCTCTCTGGTTGCTACAGTAACATACTGTGTATTTGCTTGTCTGTGTCTGTCCAGTTTCAGTACATTAAAGGACATTATGTTACACTGTATACAGTACATAGTCTACACATTTACATATACAGTGTATACAAAGTGAGCCTCCCAAACAGTGTACTAATTGAACACATGCAGGCACTACAGACTAATGAGGATGCCCCTGCCAGATCTGCAAAGAATCTTATTGCTGTGGCCCGGAGCGCTGATGGGAGGCTCAATTGACGCACTGTGTGTGTGTGTGTGTGTGTGTGTGTGTGTGTGTGTGTGTGTGTGTGTGTGTGTGTGTGTGTGTGTGTGTGTGTGTGTGTGTGTGTGAGTGAGTGAGTGAGTGAGTGAGTGAGTGAGTGAGTGAGTGAGTGAGTGAGTGAGTGAGTGAGTGAGTGAGTGAGTGAGTGAGTGAGTGAGTGAGTGAGTGAGTGAGTGAGTGAGTGAGTGAGTGAGTGAGTGTGAGTGAGTGTGTGAATAGAGCCAGTGAGTTCTACAACCACCTAAAAGGAAGCGATCCCAAACCTTCCATAACAAAGCCCTCACCTACAGAGAGATTAACGTAGAGAAGAGTCCCCTCAGTTTTGGGCTCTGTTCACAAACACAAACAGACCCCATAGAGTCCCAGGACAGTAACACAATTAGACCCAACCAAATCATGAGAAAACAAAAAGACAATTACTTGACACCAGAGCTTCCGGAAAACTTGTGGTGAGACAGCATTTTCCCCAGTACTTTTTAATCTGGTGTGGTGCCATCAAGCAATAAAACTGGCCTTCTTGAGACTAGTTGAGTATCTGGAGCATCAGCAATTGTGGGTTCGATTACAGGCTCAAAATGGCCAGAAACAAATAACTTTCTTCTGAAACTCGTCAGTCTATTCTTGTTCAGAGAAATGAAGGCTATTACCATGCGAGAAATTGCCAAGAAACTGTACTGATGTGCCATGTCTGGAACACGCCATTTTCACATATGTAGACACTGTTATTGTGGTGGAGATAATGATATGAGGTTGAAAAGTGCCGGAATTTATATTTAAAGACATTGTAACTATTCTTTGCATAACACTCTGCCCCGATATAGTAGTTCACCAAACTACAAAGTATGTTGTCCATTGAAGTTGTTGTCTCTGGCTCTTTTGATATCAGATTCAGAATGGCTTTGTAGTAGTTTGAAAGGGTTTGATCCACCTTAGGCCAGGAGTGTTTCTAATTCACATGACCCGAAAAAACCCAGCCCTTTAGTCATAGCACAGATGAAAAAAGGGAAGCTACGCTACATGGCCAAGTGTGTGGACACCCATCAAATTAGTGGATTCGGCTATTTCAACCACACCTGTTGCTGATAGGTGTGTAAAATCGAGCATACAGCCATGCAATCTCCATAGACAAACAGTAGTAGAATGGCCCATACTGAAGAGCTCAGTGACTTTCAACGTGTCACCGTCATAGGATACCACCTTTCCAACAAGTCAGTTCGTCAAATTTGTAAGTGCTGTTATTGTGAAGTGGAAACGTCTAGGAGCAACAACGGCTCAGCCGCGAAGTGGTAGGCCACACAAGCTCACAGAACTGGACCGCCCAGTGCTAAATTGCGTAGCACGTAAAAATAGGGCTGTCCTCGGTTGCAACACTCACTACCGAGTTCCAAACTGCCTCTGGAAGCAATGTCAGCACAAAAACTGTTTGTCGGGAGCTTCATGAAATGGGTTTCCATGGCCGAGCAGCCGCACACAAGCCTAAGATCACCATGCGCAATGCCAAGCATCGACTGGAGTGGTGTAAAAATCGCCGGCATTGGACTCTGGAGCAGTGGAAATGCGTTCTCTGGAGTGATGAATCACACTTCACCATCTGGCAGTCCGACGGACTAATCTGGGTTTGGCGAATGCCAGGAGAACACTACCTGCCCGAATGCATAGTGTCAACTGTAAAGTTTGATGGAGGAAGAATAATGTCCTGGGGCTGTTTTTCATGATTCGGGCTAGTCCCCTTAGTTCCAGTGAAGGGAAATCTTAACGATACAGCATACAATGACATTCTAGATGATTCTGTGCTTCCAATTTTGTGGCAACAGTTTGGGGATGGCCCTTTCCTGTTTCAGCATGACATGCCCCCGTGCACAAAGTGAGGTCCATACTGAAATGGTTTGTCGAGATCGGTGTGGAAGAACTTGACTGGCCTGCACAGAGCCCTCCAGCAAACTACCAGCCCTCCAGGACACCTACAGCACCCAATGTCACAGGAAGGCCAAAAAGATCATCAAGGACAACAACCACCCGAGCCACTTCCTGTTCACCCCGCTATCATCCAGAAGGCGAGGTCAGTACAGGTGCATCAAAGCTGGGAATGAGAGACTGAAAAACAGCTTATTTCTCAAGGCCATCAGACTGTTAAATAGCCTTCACTAGCACATTAGCGGCTGCTGCCTATATACACTGCTCAAAAAAAATAAAGGGAACACTTAAACAACACATCCTAGATCTGAATGAATGAAATAATCTTATTAAATACTTTTTTCTTTACATAGTTGAATGTGCTGACAACAAAATCACACAAAAATTATCAATGGAAATCAAATGTATCAACCCATGGAGGTCTGGATTTGGAGTCACCCTCAACATTAAAGTGGAAAACCACACTACAGGCTGATCCAACTTTGATGTAATGTCCTTAAAACAAGTCAAAATGAGGCTCAGTAGTGTGTGTGGCCTCCACGTGCCTGTATGACCTCCCTACTACGCCTGGGCATGCTCCTGATGAGGTGGCGGATGGTCTCCTGAGGGATCTCCTCCCAGACCTAGACTAAAGCATTCGCCAACTCCTGGACAGTCTGTGGTGCAATGGATGGAGCGAGACATGATGTCCCAGATGTGCTCAATTGGATTCAGGTCTGGGGAACGGGCGGGCCAGTCCATAGCATAAATGCCTTCCTCTTGCAGGAACTGCTGACACACTCCAGCCACATGAGGTCTAGCATTGTCTTGCATTAGGAGGAACCCAGGGCCAACCGCACCAGCATATGGTCTCACAATGGGTCTGAGGATCTCATCTCGGTACCTAATGGCAGTCAGGCTACCTCTGGCGAGCACATGGAGGGCTGTGCGGCCCCCAAAGAAATGCCACCCCACACCATGACTGACCCACCGCCAAACCGGTCATGCTGGAGGATGTTGCAGGCAGCAGATCGTTCTCCACGGCGTCTCCAGACTCTGTCACGTCTGTCACATGTGCTCAGTGTGAACCTGCTTTCATCTGTGAAGAGCACAGGGCGCCAGTGGCGAATTTGCCAATCTTGGTGTTCTCTGGCAAATGCCAACGTCCTGCACGGTGTTGGGCTGTAAGCACAACCCCCACCTGTGGACGTCAGGCCCTCATACCACCCTCATGGAGTCTGTTTCTGACCGTTTGAGCAGACACATGCACATTTGTGGCCTGCTGGAGGTCATTTTGCAGGGCTCTGGCAGTGCTCCTCCTGCTCATCCTTGCACAAAGGCGGAGGTAGCGGTCCTGCTGCTGGGTTGTTGCCCTCCTACGGCCTCCTCCACGTCTCCTGATGTACTGGCCTGTCTCCTGGTAGCGCCTCCATGCTCTGGACACTACGCTGACAGACACAGCAAACCTTCTTGCCACAGCTCGCATTGATGTGCCATCCTGGATGAGCTGCACTACCTGAGCCACTTGTGTGGGTTGTAGACTCCGTCTCATGCTACCACTAGAGTGAAAGCACCGCCAGCATTCAAAAGTGACCAAGACATCAGCCAGGAAGCATATGAACTGAGAAGTGGTCTCTGGTCACCACCTGCAGAACCACTTCTTTATTGGGGGTGTCTTGCTAATTGCCTATAATTTCCACCTGTTGTCTATTCCATTTGCACAACAGCATGTGAAATGTATTGTCAATCAGTGTTGCTTCCTAAGTGGACAGTTTGATTTCACAGAAGTGTGATTGACTTGGAGTTACATTGTGTTGTTTAAGTGTTCCCTTTATTTTTTTGAGCAGTGTACATAGATTAGAAATCACTGGCAACTTTAAGAAATGGAACACTAGTCACTTTAATAATGTTTACATATCTTGCATTACTCATCTCATACGTATATACTGTATTCTATACTATTCTACTGTATCTTAGTCTATGCTGCTCTGACATTGCTTGTCCATATATTTATTTATTTATTCTTAATTTAATTGCTTTACTTAGATTTGTGTGCATTGGGTATATGTTGTGAAATTGTTAGATATTACTTGTTAGATATTACTGCACTTTCGGAGTTAGAAACACAAGCATTTCACTACTCCTGCAATTACATCTGCTAAACACGTGTATGTGACCAATCAAATTTGATTTGATTTGACCTCAACCCCATCGAACACCTTTGGGATGAATTGGAACGCCAACTGTGAGCCAGACCTAATCGCCCAACATCAGCGACCGACCTAATGCTCTTGTGGCTGAATGGAAGCAAGTCCCCGCAGCAATGTTCCAACATCTAGTGGAAAGCCTTCCCAGAAGAGTGGAGACTGTTATAGCAGCAAAGGGGGGACCAACTCCATATTAATGCCCATGATTTTGGAATGAGATGTTTGACGAGCACGTGTCCTCATAGTTTTGGCCATGTAGTGTATCTATAATAATAATAATATTTTGTCATAGCCTATGAATAGGATCCAGAGTTTTACCTGACCAGGTCATAAGATCAGGAAAAACTCCAGGCCCCAGAAAATACATATGAATTTTGCCATACCACTTTGGAACCTGTGGTGCCACCTTTGCTTGACACACTGGAAAGAATTAACCAAAAAACAGAGTAAACTGGAATGCTATTTGGCCCTAAACAGAAAGTACACAGTGGCAGAATCCCTGACAACCATGACTGACCCAAAACTAATAAAAGCTTTGACTATATACAGACTCAGTAAGCATAGCCTTGCTATTGAAAGAAGCCGCCGTAGGCAGACCTGGCTCTAGAGAGAAGACAGGCTATATGCACACTGCCCACAAAATTAGATGGAAACTGATTGAAAGAAGCCGCCGTAGGCAGACCTGGCTCTAGAGAGAAGACAGGCTATATGCACACTGCCCACAAAATTAGATGGAAACTGAGCTGCACTTCCTAACCTCCTGCCAAATGTATGACCATATTGGAGACACATATTTCCCTCAGATTACACAGACCCAGAAAGATTATTTAAAAAAAAATCTAATTTAGATAAACTCCCATATCTATTAGGTGAAATAGCACAGTGTGCCATCACAGCAGCAAAATGTGTGACCTGTTGCCACAAGAAAAGGGCAACCAGTGAAGCACAAAGACCATTGTAAATACAACCCATATTTATCTGTTTATTTATTTTCCCTTTTGTACTTCAACTATTTGCACATTGTTACAACACTGTACATATCCATAATATAACATTTAAAATGTCTCTATTCTTTTGAAACTTTTGTGAGTGTAATGTTTACTGTTAATTTCTGATTGTTTATTTCACTTTTGTTTATAATCTATTTCACTTGCTTTGGCAATGGAAACATATGTTTCCCATGCCAATAAAGCCTTTTGAATTGAATTGAGAAAGAACAACTGCAGCAAGAGAGCAATACGGCAAGGGAATCAAATCACCCACGTGTGCTAGCGTAGCTGTTTACCATATAAATATCTCTGAATGTTTTTCTCAACATGAGAGGATTATTCATATGGATTGGAGCCACTGGCCCCTGTTGCTCTGACCAACTGCTCATTGACCTTTCATTAACAGCCATGAAATTCACACAGACTAGCACAACAAAACACAGTTGTAATGTCCTAAACAGCTGCCCTAGGGTCGCTCTCACACTTCCAGCCAGCATCAACATGATTGGAACTGGAACCATGAACACACTTGGCTGAGATTATAAAGTATGTAGCTTGGTGGTTACAAGACTGCGGTCTTCTGTGGCACTCATTGTTTAAAAGATTAGGAGTATGGAGTGCAGCAGAACCTTGGTTTTGGGAAGTAACATCAGCATATGTGTGTGTGTATGTGCGCGTGTGCGCATGTGTTTGTGTGTGTGTGTACGTTTGCACATAAATGTGTGTGCATGGGTGCGTGTGTTCTTATGCCAGGATCTCCCTGTGCTTGTCATACTCTTACTGGACAATGATAAAACGCATCAAAAAGCAACAGAAGTCCAACTGTCATAAATCAGGAGGATCCCAGGAATTCATCAAGTCAAAGAAACAAAGAAACTGCTGCATCTGCAGATTGACTATGCCAGGTAGTCTATAATCTCTAATCTAAAACATACATCTCACACTCTCATATCACCCTCCCCTGATGCTGTCGCGGGATACACCATCTAGAGTTAGGGTGCCGACACTGGGATTTTGTGTCTGAGAACTTTGGATGGAGTCAATGCTTTTTCATGTACGTCATACGATTTCCTCCGTGTTCATGCAGCCACGTCTGATTGTGGCCGTAGCATAAACACACCATACTGGATGCTTAAAGCATCCAAGGACATGATGGTTTTTCATTGCCATCCCACCTTCCCAAAATGAATCTGTAGATTTTTCCAATTTAGGAGGACGAAGCTTTGACAGCTGTAAAACATTGTTATAAAGGCAATATGTAATCCAATTCAAAACTTGCCATGAGGTTACAGGTATGTGATGCCACAGTCAGACCCGCTTCCAAAGCAACCAAAAAGAGACTGTATGGCACCGCCATAATACCAAACCACTAAATAGGTATAGGGAAGGGGAACAAGGGGAAAAAGGGTGTCCCCAGGTGAGGCTCCATACTGCTTTCAAATACCCATGATAACCATAATAGAAAACTCAAAACATGACTCCATCAACCATACTCCATAATTAATAATGCAATATTCTTAATTATATTCAATAAATCAATATTTCATGATTCTAATTAACATTTATCATGAGACTGAAAGTAAGGGTATTTCGCTCCAACAATTATGTTCCTTGTTTGATCATTATAAAATATTGAGTTGAAGAGTGAAGGCTTCAGGGGCCAGTAAATGGAAATATGTGACTTGTTTCAAGAAACTAGGCGTATGTCACTACTTCACAGGAGAGGCATTTGAACTAAACATCTTTTTAAAATCTAAATGCGTTATTTGGCAGAAATGCCTTCTGGAACATGTGAACTTTAATGTGCCATAATAACAAACTTGTATGCCATCTGTAAATACGAATAAAATTGTTAAATTACGAGCCTAGATGGTTTAGCCACAGAAAAAGACAGGAACCTTCCCGCTAGCAATGATTGGCTGAGATAATGGATGGGCTGGACATGCCGAGAGATGAGTTCAGATTGGTCTGCCATGTAGCACGCTTCTGTCTATAACATGAGCTGCTCAGTATGTGTAGGTAATCCTTTCTAACGCAGCTTTTTGAAAGATATCACAAAGAGCTGCAAAAGTGTTGCTAATGCTCTCCACTTTCTGGAGGACCGAGTTTTGAAATCAGTGGAATGCCCGGTGGAAGCAGAGTATGGTAGCTAAGGAGATGGAGAAAATGGAGGTGTTTGATTGCAAATATGTGGAGGGAGTCGAAAAGAGAACACACAGAAGGCTGTTGTATAAAACACCTGTCCGGATTACATCTTCAAACTAAGGGCAACCATGGCATCCGTGACATAGAGGGAGAAGCGTTCATCCATGTATAGGGGTAAGAGAGTCTAGATAGCTACATTTTCAGATATTATACGTTTCAAATTTTGTCAGAAAGTTGTTTTCATTGCAAATTAAAGCATACTGTTAGCTAGCTAGCTAATGTTAGCTGGCTGGCTGGCTCGCTAGCTAAAGTTACATGTATGATCTGTGTAGTAATATTATTTGTATCTCAGAACCATTTGCATTGCTAGTTATAGCCTAATGTTAGCTAGCTAGCTAACATTAAACCTAGTTGGTTAGCTTTAGCTACCTGTAGATTCATGCAGGGGAGTAAAGTTATGAGTTGGGATTATGGTTCATTGTTTAGCTAGCTAGCTACATGTCTAAACAAAAGACTCCACTATGCAAGTAACCATTTCACTATACCATTTACACCTTCTGTATCCTGATAAATAAACGTTGATTTTATTTGACGTAATGTGAAGAACAAAATGACCTGCACCAAAGTCAAATTAGCATATAATGTTAGGCCAACGAGACAGTGTCCAAGTATTTTCTGTAATTAGCTCACCATTAACTTGTAAATAATGATGTTGTTGTGAGTTTATTTTCCTGTAATAATAAATACAAATTAGCTAAATTTAAGACGTTGTCAGCTATATGATATAGTCATTATTTGAACTGGCTAGCCAGCTAACTTAACGTTAGATAGCTAGCTAACTAACAAGCTAGAAACGAACCAAAACATTGTTTAGAAAGTTGCTTTTAGTTGCCTGGTTTGCTAGATTGACATATACTGAATCCATTTTTAAGTGGATGGGTTTACTGGTGTTAAAATACACCAGCTACACTGTTTTGGACCACCAGGCTGCTGATGTCATGCAGCCTGTCGTTTTTGTGTTTATATTTTTTTTAGTTTGATGTCGGACGCCAATAGAATGTTAATGATGTCACTACGACATGTCGATAGACAGTATAAACCAGCCTTTAGTCTTGAAATCTTTGGTTGTTTAGTACACTACTGTACTCACTCTGTTTAGCACATGGCCTTACATGTGAATGCTAAGGCTTAAGAGGGTGTGAACGATGCTGAATGGGTGTAGACAAAGAAGAGCTCTCCAGTAGGTGTACCAAAACATTCAAGGGCCATTTTATCAAAAGTGGGGTTACAAGTTTATCAACTTTCAAAGCAGAATTACTTTCCCATTGTTCCTCAACTGTAGTGTATGATATACAATTTTCTAGCTCTGAGTCTCTACTTTTATCCAATGTAAAAAACACAATTTCAAGTTTTGCTACATAAGATCGAATCGAGCCGGTCGGTCACATATTTGTTATTTTGTAATTCCCTCTGTAATCAAGAAGGACTACCTCAATATGGACTTGCATGGTCTCTCTCGCTCTCTCTCTCTCTGTCTGTCTCTCTCACTCTCATTTCTGCACAGGGCACATAGAGGTCATCGTCCAGGATATTCCCCTTAACTGCAGCAGCAGTAGTGTCTCCTGATCCCTACCTGCTTTCAAAGTACTTTATACGTGTCCCATTACTCCACTCACACCATTACAATTTTAAACATTAAAATAAATGCAGGTTACGCCATTAATGTAGGTTCACAGCCCTATATGGGACAAAAAAGTTGCATTGCATTGTTTTTGTAACAAACAAACAAACACACACACACACACACACTGACAATGTGTCTACATGTCAGATGTGAGTACACACAGAAGCCTTGATTCTGAATGATAATCTCTTAGATAGAATTTATAAAAAACTAGAGGTTACCTTGCATTCCAGGAGGTTCAAGTGACACAGGCTAACATCATACAGTACACATGATGACACATTTGACATGATCTTGCTCACAACGGGAACTGATATCCTGAACTATGTACTATGGTAGAGCACTCACCTGCACCCTGCATGTGTCCCGTGTTGTAGCCATTGTATCCATAGAAGCAGGTGTAGCAGTTCCTGCGTTGGTAGCGGTATCTAACAAGCCCGTTATTAGCTCCCCAACTTGGGCTGAGCTGGCTCCAAAAGCCCACTAGAACCACCACGAACCATCCTAGGGATGCCATGGCCTTAACAGCACTGAAAGTGTGAGAAGTATCTACAGAGAACTAAGCTTGGAAGTTAGAAGATGTGTAGATAGAATAGTAGAGCTTGTACCAAGCTGTCGATAATATCACAAAGGAGGTATGATCACCGCACCAGTTGACTCTCTGGGTTTAAGTATAGTGAGTCATTTTCTTTGGTATTTTAGGCAGCTCTCTCTCTCTCTCTCTCTCTCTCTCTCTCTCTCTCTCTCTCTCTGACATGCTGTATGTTCCTCCCTCATCCCTCTCCTCCTCCTCTCTTTCTCATTCTCATTCTCCCTTCCTCTCGCTCCATTCACTGAACACAGGTCCACACTCCTCCTCCATGTCCCTCCCTCCTCCTTCCATCCTCAGATACAATAACAGAAGCACAGTTCTACAGAAGTGGAGAAACACGAACAACTACACCACACAAGAACGTTCACTGAGATATAACCATTTTCCCAGAGTGACGAAGGACGCAGTCTAAAAGAGTTCCCATGATATTGAATTACACCACAATAAAAGCATTTCAACACATTCAACTACATTAAACTGTTAAAAACTAATATCTATTCACATGATGGACTATATCAACTTTATCCAAAGTATTACGCAGAGCTCCACCATAAAAGTAAACCCCTATCAAAGTCTATGAGATAGACAGGCAGATTAGGGGGCTTTGCAGTGTGATATGATATCACTGCACTAGCCTACGCTATCTGGGCACCCTGTCTGTATATATGTGTGTGTGTGTGTGTGTGTGTGTGCTCTGGTCTAGCTCAGTGATGTCAGCCTGTATTACAGTGGACAGAGCAACACATGCAGGGATACACACAAAACCGTCGCCACACAGCCAGGGCTGACTCGCAACTTAGCGGCGCACTAACATTCGCCCAAGAATGAGAGAGAGAGAGCAGAACAGAGAGAGTATCTGGAGGGAGCAATATGTGAAAAGACAGAGCTAAGGGAACTGCCCAGCTTCTGTGACCAGGACTGTTAGGAATACAAGGAGAGAAAGGAGACCTGTTGGATATTGCCCAGCGTCCGTCCACCCGTCCACCCGTCCACCCGTCCACCCGTCCACCCTGATGGACTGTACATTTCAAAAGGTACTGAGACAAGGGTTCCAGACTAGAAGAGGCAGAATTTCTTACTGGCAATCGACCCATAATTTCGTCCCATTGTATCAAAGCCTTTAGAGTAACACCTACATTGCACTCTGTGAGAATGCACTCAGTCTGTTCACAAAATGGCAACCATCGGTCGCTTAGTTTTAGTCTTCCATGTTGTAAAAGTGGCTACCAACACTATGCTACCTCAACACGGACACTTATTTTATCCTTTGCTATAACCCCGACATAAATCAACACGTTAATGTCATTTTGGACATGAAAGGCATTGTGGGATTTGCAAGGGCTGTTTTTTATGTATTCAATCATCTACTGCTGTGGTTGGATGGGAGCAGTGAGGGAATGGCCAATTTCAGTTGAGGGAAATTATAGCACGGTAATAGTGTGCTCAAGTGATGTGCCAGGCAAGCCATATGTGAGCTCATCTATAGAATGACTGAGCCTGAAGTGAAACAATTTTAAAGTCGAAGCTCATTTACTGCATTTCTATACAATTAAAAAACTTTTAAATGCTATTTGGAGAACAGCAAAAACAAGCAAAAATGACACCAGCCATTGGCTGCTGTAAGTTCATTCACTTCAGTCGATCTACAAACACATAGACTATTAGCTATAACATTGTAATGTTATACCCCTGAAAGGGGGGAAATATGATAAATAATTCACACTGACATGTAGCATCAGCGACTGTGTATTGTTGTGTATTGTTAGATATTACTGCACTGTTGGAGCTAGGAACACAAGCATTTCGCTACACCCGCAATAACATCTGCTATATACAGTGGGGAAAAAAAGTATTTAGTCAGCCACCAATTATGCAAGTTCTCCCACTTAAAAATATGAGAGAGGCCTGTAATTTTCATCATAGGTACACGTCAACTATGACAGACAAATTGAGGAAAAAAATTCCAGAAAATCACATTGTAGGATTTTTTATTAATTTATTTGCAAATGATGGTGGAAAATAAGTATTTGGTCACCTACAAACAAGCAAGATTTCTGGCTCTCACAGACCTGTAACTTCTTCTTTAAGAGGCTCCTCTGTCCTCCACTCGTTACCTGTATTAATGGCACCTGTTTGAACTTGTTATCAGTATAAAAGACACCTGTCCACAACCTCAAACAGTCACACTCCAAACAAAATTGTAGACCTGCAGCAGGCTGGGAAGACTGAATCTGCAATAGGTAAGCAGCTTGGTTTGAAGAAATCAACTGTGGGAGCAATTATTAGGAAATGGAAGACATACAAGACCACTGAAAATCTCCCTCGATCTGGGGCTCCACGCAAGATCTCACCCTGTGGGGTCAAAATGATCACAAGAACGGTGAGTAAAAATCCCAGAACCACACTGGGGGACCTAGTGAATGACCTGCAGAGAGCTGGGACCAAAGTAACAAAGCCTACCCTCAGTAACACACTACGCCGCCAGGGACTCAAATCCTGCAGTGCAAGACGTGTCCCCATGCTTAAGCCAGTACATGTCCAGGCCCGTCTGATGTTTGCTAGAGTGCATTTGGATGATCCAGAAGAGGACTGGGAGAATGTCATATGGTCAGATGAAACCAAAATATAACTTTTTGGTAAAAACTCAACTCGTTGTGTTTGGAGGACAAAGAATGCTGAGTTGCATCCAAAGAACACCATACCTACTGTGAAGCATGGGGGTGGAAACATCATGCTTTGGGGCTGTTTTTCTGCAAAGGGACCAGGACGACTGATCCGTGTAAAGGAAAGAATGAATGGGGCCACGTATCGTGAGATTTTGAGTGAAAACCTCCTTCCATCAGCAAGGGCATTGAAGATGAAACGTGGCTGGGTCTTTCAGCATGACAATGATCCCAAACACACCGCCCGGGCAACGAAGGAGTGGCTTCGTAAGAAGCATTTCAAGGTCCTGGAGTGGCCTAGCCAGTCTCCAGATCTCAACCTCATAGAAAATCTTTGGAGGGAGTTGAAAGTCTGTGTTGCCCAGCGACAGCCCCAAAACATCACTGCTCTAGAGGAGATCTGCATGGAGGAATGGGCCAAAATACCAGCAACAGTGTGTGAAAACCTTGTGAAGACTTACAGAAAACGTTTGACCTGTGTCATTGCCAACAAAGGGTATATAACAAAGTATTGAGAAACTTTTGTTATTGACCAAATACTTATTTTCCACCATAATTTGCAAATAAATTCATTAAAAATCCTACAATGTGATTTTCTGGATTTTTTTTCCTCATTTTGTCTGTCATAGTTGACGTGTACCTATGATGAAAATTACAGGCCTCTCTCATCTTTTTAAGTGGGAGAACTTGCACAATTGGTGGCTGACTAAATACTTTTTTTCCCCACTGTATGTGTACGCGACCAATAAAATTTGATTTTTGTTCAGTCAGTTCTAATGATGAATTGCATTAAAATCATAATCTCTTTACATAGATATCGTTTCTCAAATTCCATACCATTCACATTTGTATTCCTAGAAATTAATAATGAAGCTCTCTCTCGCTCTGTCTCATCTGCTTCCTCCTGCATGCTTCCTCTTGCCTTCTTCCTGCATTGTTTGTTTGGGGTATGTCTGTAGACACAGCAGGAGTCGCGGGACGGTTTAAAAATGTCCTTTTGTCCGGCATCTCGCAAACACACTGCAGAGTCTCTAGTCTCAAGCTGGGGTAGTTCGGGGGTAGTTCGTTTCATGTCTCAGGCCCTCGGCATGTGCCACGAGAGGGCGGAGTTAGCTGTTTGAGAGAGTGGTGAATGTGCTACTTAAGTCAAATCCGTGGGACGCAGGCAAACATAACGAACAAACCACTGCTGATAATTCCACTCATTCGCAAGGAGTCACATGCGATTAGAACTGTAAGATCAAGAATATACGCTTTCTGAGCTTTAATAATCACTGGGACCAATATTTAGATGTTGACCTGTAATAGATTTTCTTTATTGTGTACAAAATATAGAATTGTATTAGGCTATTGTCACGTCTCCTCCCGTTGCTCCCCTCCGGCGCTCTGATTCGCCGGTCTACTGAGCCACCGGTCTGAGCACACCCCCTCGGCAATGCCGGAATGGAAACCCAACGCACCCTAATCACCTCCAGCATACCTGCACCTCATCATCTCATCACCACCCCTATATAGCCCTGGACTGTTCAGTGTTGTGTGTGATTGTTAGTGTCTTGTCGTGTACTCGCTCTTTGTTGTTCTCTTGCTCAGTGTTAAGTAACCCTTTACATTGTTGAGTCCTGCGTCTGCGTCCTGCCTCTTCGTATCCTCAGTAGTCGTCACAGCTATTATAATTTCTTTAAAATTAGAAAGAATTACAGCGGTCCGGACCTCTGTGTCCTCATATGTAGTTACGGCCCTGACTAGTGTAAAAAGAAGCTCCAATGCACGCGAGCCTCAAACGTTGCTGTGCTGATGATGCTGGGTATGTAGCATGCAGGCAGCATTCACCACAGTGGAGGTGTATCAGTCGTGTCTCTCATCCTGAGGCTGTCCTAATATGGATACCGTACCACAATAAATACTTGGCTGGTGTACCTGTGCCATAAATCTATGATACAAACCAGATACTCTGCGACATCTTAGATGTTGTTCAGCAGCCAGTCGGACATCATTAGAAAGAGATTGGGCTGTTCACTTCACAGTGTTTCATACTTTCCTGAACGCACCCCCACTGATTAGGCTAAAGGCCTGCCTTGAAGTGAGAGCATTGAGGATTTGATGTTGGCTTTGACTCAAGGATCCTCTGTCTTTTTCATGGCAGTGAGACTGTAGGGATGAATTGTTCCTGTCTTTTATAGGTGCTGTCCACAGGCCAACAGGTCTGGACTTAAAGAGGACACACACGAGCACCAAGCACACACACACACACGGACATGCAAACACACACAAACATGCACGCAAACACACACATACACGCATGCACACATACACAGAATCATTGTAGCACCACTACATTTCTACGGCTCAGTATAGATTGTTCCCCACATGCGCATGCATACGTGACACATCTACACACCTACACTCCTGCTTACTGTAATACAGCACGGCATGGACACAGCTCCTGAAGGCTTCTTTTGAATAATGAGGCCAAGGAAAGAAAACTTAGCAGTTCTTTCAACCCGGAAAAGTCAAGACTTAATGTAAACCGGACAGGACATTCTTAATTCTTAATGACTTTCCAAACATCTGCCTCTTCTTTTCCTTTCAATAGTCGGCTGTTGGGATTCCTACTGTAATAGAGAAAATAGCTATCATTGCCATGACCGAAGAATAAGTATCTCCCAAGGGGACCAACACTTTTGGACAAGAAGTAAAAACAACAGTGAATTATTTGTGTCAAGAAGTTGTGCGATAAACATTCAAAGGATTTAAAGAGCCATTCATTTATTTCCGATGGAAATGTGAGAGGTTGAATATATACTTTATCCAATTACAAACGGACATGAGGACTCTTTCCAAGACATGAATTCATTGTCCTCTGGAACGTTGTTTTTATTAGTGTGTCAGGCGTCTGGATTTGACACTGAAGAAGGAGAGGAAATATTTGGAGGGTAAAATGACACTGACAAAATGTGTTGCATCAGGCAATGTGTGCATGTGTGGTCCTCAGCTCCAGCCCTACTTACTGTGGGGCTCTGTGTGTAGGTGAGTTAATTAGCGTGGTTTGAAGGTAGCTAGCTAGACACTAAACTACCATGTAGCTAGATACGCTAAAGGACTAAAGGAGATTTTACCTGGCAAATGTTTTTATCTACAGTGAGGGAAAAAAGTATTTGATCCCCTGCTGATTTTGTACGTTTGCCCACTGACAAAGAAATGATCAGTCTATAATTTTAATGGTAGGTTTATTTGAACAGTGAGAGACAGAATAACAACAAAAAAATCCAGAAAAACGCATGTCAAAAATGTTATAAATTGATTAGCATTGTAATGAGGGAAATAAGTATTTGACCCCCTCTCAATCAGAAAGATTTCTGGCTCCCAGGTGTCTTTTATACAGGTAGCGAGCTGAGATTAGGAGCACACTCTTAAAGGGAGTGCTCCTAATCTCAGCGTGTTACCTGTATAAAAGACACCTGTCCACAGAGGCAAATCAATCAATCAGATTCCAAACTCTCCACCATGGCCAAGACCAAAGAGCTCTCCAAGGATGGCAGGGACAAGATTGTAGACCTACACAAGGCTGGAATGGGCTACAAGGCCATCGCCAAGCAGCTTGGTGAGAAGGTGACAACAGTTGGTGCGATTATTCGGAAATGGAAGAAACAAAATAACTGTCAGTCTCCCTCGGCCTGGGGCTCCATGCAAGATCTCACCTTGTGGAGTTGCAATGATCATGAGAACAGTGAAGAATCAGCCCAGAACTACACGGGAGGATCTTGTCAATGATCTCAAGGCAGCTGGGACCATAGTCACCAAGAAAACAATTGGTAACACACTACGCAGTGATAACACACTACGCAGTGAAGGACTGAAATCCTGCAGCGCCAGCAAGGTCCCCCTGCTCAAGAAAGCACATATATATGCCCGTCTGAAGTTTGCCAATGAAAATCTGAATGATTCAGAGGAGAACTGGATGAAAGTGTTGTGGTCAGATGAGACCAAAATGGAGCTCTTTGGCATCAACTCAACTCGCCGTGTTTGGAGGAGGAGGAATGCTGCCTATGACCCCAAGAACACCATCCCCACCGTCAAACATGGAGGTGGAAACATTATGCTTTGGGGGGGGGGGGGGTTCTGCTAAGGGGACAGGACAACTTCACCACATCAAAGGGATGATGGACGGGGCCATGTACCGTCAAATCTTGGGTGAGAACCTCCTTCCCTCAGCCAGGGCATTGAAAATGGGTCGTGGATGGGTATTCCAGCATGACAATGACCCAAAACACACGGCCAAGGCAACAAAGGAGTGGCTCAAGAAGAAGCACATTAAGGAGTGGCCTAGCCAGTCTCCAGACCTTAATCCCATAGAAAATCTGTGGAGGGAGCTGAAGGTTCGAGTTGCCAAACGTCAGCCTCGAAACCTTAATGACTTGGAGAAGATCTGCAAAGAGGAGTGGAACAAAATCCCTCCTGAGATGTGTACAAACCTGGTGGCCAACTACAAGAAATATCTGACCTCTGTGATTGCCAACAGGGGTTTTGCCACCAAGTACTAAGTCATGTTTTGCAGAGGGGTCAAATACTTATTTCCCTCATTAAAATGCAAATCAATTTATAACATTTTTGACATGCGTTTTTCTGGATTTTTTTGTTGTTATTCTGTCTCTCACTGTTTAAATAAACCTGCCATTAAAATTATAGACTGATCATTTCTTTGTCAGTGGGCAAACGTACAAAATCAGCAGGGGATCAAATACTTTTTCAGTCAAAAACTCTCAGTATCCCTGAAAATATTCCACAACATCAACTTTGCGTCCTTTTTAGTATTTGTGATGAATCAGGGCACTAAGACAACCATGCATGTGTAGCAGATGGCTACATTAGCATTAGCATTACGATTGGACATTAAATCGCCTTTCTGAAATTTGAAGACCTATAGGCCTGCACTAATAGAGGCCTCGCCTATCCTAATCTCAGGTTCAAATCCTGGGTCGGACAATGTTATGCTGGGTAGAATGACATGGCTGGTCTTGAGGGCAATGGAACCCATCTTTAAAGGTAAAATCTGCGAAAGGTGAAACAGCACCACTGGTCGCCCCAGGCACTTTTGTTATCGTCTTTGTTTTGTTTTTGAAAAGGAGTTGATGAGCATCCAGCAACGTAATAAAAAAAAATCATAGTACATACTCTTCTGTTCTATCACGGGAGCAATGATATCCGAGTAACGTCTTTGTTGTAGTAATATCGCAAACGGACGTGGCAGTTTCAACGTAAAAGATTCCAACTTAAACATAGGTAACTGATTGTATTCTAGTCTACATCCTGGAAGTACAAGATCAGTTAGAGAGAGGCACCTTTGAAGCCATGTCCATTTAAGGACACACTGATTACAGACTAAAGAGGAGCCCCCTGTAATAACGCTGCTTTGTGCAATCACTTCCTATTCGACAAAAGGTTGGCTGCGATCAGACAGACCACCACAACTAAGCACTAATGACGTGGCTAATGACATGGTGAGGAGAACCTTTCATCTCATAATCTAGATGGTCATCAATGTAATCAAAGTATGAAATGATTGTTATTTTTGGGTTTAGTTTTGGTCAATATGTAGTGAACAAATTATTATCATTACGTTCCGGCCCCCCGACCATCCGCTCAGACAAATATCGGCCTGCAGCTGAATCTAGTTGCTACCCCTGCTATAAAGTATTCTTTGTTAATTCTGTGAACCCATACCCTTCCGTTTTAAAGGGAAAGATCACCCAAATTACAAAATGACAAACTGCTTACAGTGTGAGGAAACCAATATGTAATTTTGCAATTTGGGTGAACTATCCCGGCAAGCAGTACCGGAGTGCCAAGTCTAGGACCAAAAGGCTCCTTAACAGCTTCTACCCCAAGCTTTAAGACTGCTGAACAATTTAATAAAATGGCCACCCGGACTATTTACATTGCAACCCCACCCCCCCCTCCATTTCTTTTTTCACTGCTGCTACCCGCTGTCTATTATCTATGTATAGTCACTTTACCCCTACCTACATGTAGAAATTACCTCGACTAACCTGTACCCCCGCACATTGACTCGGTACCGGTGCCCCCTGTATATAGCCTTGTTATTGTTATTTTGTTACCTTTTATTATTTTTTACTTTAGTTTATTTGGTAAATATTTTCTTAACTCTTTCTTGAACTGCATTGTTGGTTATGGGCTTGTAAGTAAGCATTTCACGGCGCATGTGACAAATAGTTTGATTTGATATGATTTTAGTCATTCTACAGGCTTGTATTCAGAGATGCTTCTGGGAACAGTGTGAGGTGATAGGTGACATCACCGGGTGACAGCACTCACCTTGGCAGGTCTTGCCGTCCTCTCTGAGCTCCTGGCCGAGGGGACACTTGCAGTAGAAGCTGCCGATGGTGTTGCAGCATAAAGCCTCACAGCCACCATTGGTCTCCTCACACTCTTTCACATCTGAGAGAGAAAGAGGGAAAGAGGGGGTTAGGGGATTGTAAGTAGGGCCCAGAGCATTTCTGACCATGTGACCTGACCAGGAAAAAGGTTATATATACAGTACACATATATGGACCATAAGACTTCTGACAAAATGTTTATTTTTTTTATTTTTTATTCTGAGTCATGTGGTTATGGTGCATTAAGTCAACTCCTCTGCCTTCAGCTCACTTAGATTAATACAATATTGGCTTTCCTACTGCAGATTTCACAGGTAAATTTGCTACATCCCTGGAGGCCATTTTGAAAATGGATTGGTTCAAACAGAAACATCTTGTACTGTAACGACGAATAGCCCAATGCCAGATAATAATGGACGAAACTCAACAGAAAATATCTTCCATAAACAACTTCCAAACAACTTCCAAACTTGGCAAATTACTTCAACCTTTTTTCATTCTATTTCAAGAATCGCATCACTGCCAATGGAAACCACAAACAGCGATCTAAAAAACCACAACCTCCAGTTTCGCTGGCTCCAACTCCTGACCTTTTCAAAGTAGATGACAGCCTTAATGGCTGCACAGTGCACATCCAACTTTCCAACAGTAGGAGCAAACATTTTCCAGGTCGTCTTTTTGAACCATTAGTTAAAACATATCTGACTGTTTAATACTTGCATGACTGAAGGAGAAATTAGCGCAACTGTTTGCGTCAATCAGTGCATTCGTCTAAGCTGCCTAATCAGAAGGGATCACATCAATAGCTCTGGTATTAAATCTGGATGTCTGTAATACAGGTTGAATGGGTTCAATGGTCTGCAAAGTTTGGACATCCAATGAAGAAAATCCAGTGCAAACCAAAAAAGCTTGAGGAAGAAAAGTATCTTCTAGTGTCATGAAGCACACCAAACTGATGTACAATCTCAAAGTTGTCCAGGTGGTTAAGTTGGTTGAAACATGGTGCTGGCAACACCAAGGTCACAGGTTCAGTCCCAACACTGGTCACATATCACTGTTCAGTGTGTTAACTAACTGTACAGTAATGGGACTATGTTTTTAAGGAGTGTAAAGCTTTTTAAGCATTAGGGTGGAAGCATATACAGTGCCTTCAGAAAGTATTCACACCCATTTAATTTTTCAAAATGTGGTTGTGTTACAGCCTGAATTTAAAATGGATTAAATCTAGATTTTGTGTCACTGATCTACACACAATACCCCATAATGTGAAAGTGGAATTATATTTGTATGTTTTTTTTATTTTTACAAATACAAAATGAAAAGATGAAATGTCTTGAGTCAATAAGTATTCAGCCCTTTTGTTCTGGCAAGCCTATGGCAAGCCTAAATACGTTTTGGATTTTAAATTATACAATGACTATGATGTTAAAGTGCAGACTGGCAGCTTTAATTTGAGGGTATATTCATCCATATCAGGTGAACCGTGTAGAATTTACAGCACTTTTTGTACATAGTCCCCCCATTTTAGGGGACCAAAAGTATTGGGACAAATTCACTTATATGTGTATTCAAGTAGTCAAATGTTTAGATAATTGAGAAAGTTACAGAGGGACAAATATCATACCACCCAAAATGCTAACCTCCCCTTTTATTGTAATGGTGAGAGGTTAGCATGTCTTGGGGTATGATATTTGTGCATCTAACTTTTATTATTCACGATTCATTCAGGACTATTCGTAATTATGGTAGCAGCCACATGAATGTAGAAGTGTTTAGAAACATACTCTACTATTATTTACAATAAAAGTGACTCCAAAATGACACAATACATTATTTACCATTCATTTCAATTGGGCACAGAATAATTGTGACACTCTGGCTCCATGGACTTTGAGTATTGAGCCAGGGTTGTTCATTTTCTTTTGGGTGTATTTCTATGTTGGGTATTCTGGTTGTTTCATTTCTATGTGTGGTGATTGTTCGTGATTATTCAGGTGACTCCCAATCGGAGGTAACGAGTGACAGCTGTCGGCTCGTTATCTCTGATTGGGAGACATATTTATACTGTGTGTTTTCTCGTGGGTATTGTGGGTTTTTGTTCCATGTTTCTGTCAGTGTTACAGAGGACTTCACTATCGTCATTTGTTGTTTTTTGTGGTTGCTTTATTAAATAAAGTCATCATGTTCACTCCACGCGCTGCGTATTGGTCCGCTTCTTCAGACGAGCGTGACAGAAAAATCCACCATAGAAGGACCAAGCAGCGTGTCCAGGAGCAAGACAGCTGGACATGGGAGGAAGCGCCTGGTAAGGAGATCGAGAGGCTGGCGATGGCCCAGGTGGGCAAATCGTGGTCCTGGGAGGACATGCTCGGGGGCAAGGGACCTTGGGGGAAGATCAAGGCCCTGGCGAGAGAGGAGCAACGGCGTCAGCAGGGCCATCATCGTTGGAAGGACGAGAGGCAACCCCAAAAAGTTTTTTGGGGGGCACATGGCTTTGGGCGGCTGGGCAGCAGGAGGCGGCCACAGGGAGACGTGGAGAGAAGGCTATCGGATTACGGGAGCCATTGGCGAGTAGAGGAAGGGGAAGTTGTTGCGGCACGGCGTGAGAGACTGATGTGTGTTACCAGTCCGGTCCGGCCCGTTCCTGATCCCCAGTTAAAGCCAGTGGTGTGTGTTCCCAGTACGGACCGGCCTGTTCCTACTCCACGCATCAAGCCCACGGTGTGCGTCGCCAGCCCAGCCCGGCCTGTTCCTGCTCCACGCACAGAACCTACGGTGTGCGTCGCCAGCCCAGCCCGGCCTGTTCCTGCTCCACGCACCAAGGATACGGTGTGCGTCGACAGCCCTGCCCGGCCTGTTCCTGCTCCACGCACCAAGGATACGGTGTGCGTCGACAGCCCTGCCCGGCCTGTTCCTGCTCCACGCACCAAGCCCACGGTGTGCGTCGCCAGCCCAGCCCGGCCTGTTCCTGCTCCACGCACAGAACCTACGGTGTGCGTCGCCAGCCCAGCCCGGCCTGTTCCTGCTCCCCGCACAGAACCTACGGTGTGCATCGCCAGCCCAGCCCGGCCTGTTCCTGCTCCACGCACCAAGGATACGGTGTGCGTCGACAGCCCTGCCCGGCCTGTTCCTGCTCCACGCACCAAGGATACGGTGTGCGTCGACAGCCCTGCCCGGCCTGTTCCTGCTCCACGCACCAAGGATACGGTGTGCGTCGACAGCCCGGCCCGGCCTGTTCCGGCCACTCGCACCAGGGATACGGTGCGCGTCGCCAGCCCGACCCGGCCTGTTCCGGCCACTCGCACCAGGGATACGGTGCGCGTCGCCAGCCCGACCCGGCCTGTTCCTGCCACCCGCACCAAGTCTACGGTGCGCGTCGCCAGCCCGACCTGGCCTGTTCCTGCCACTCGCACCAAACTGACGGTGCGCGTCGCCAGCCCGGTCCGGCCTGTTCCTGCCACCCGCACCAAGTCTACGGTGCGCGTCGCCAGCCCGGTCCGGCCTGTTCCTTCTCCCCGCACTAGCCCTGAGATGCGTGTCCTCAGCCCGGTACCTCCAGTTCCGGCACTACGCGCCAGGCCTAAGGTGCGCCTCAGACGGCCAGAGTCTGCCGTCTGCCCAACGGCGCCTGAACTGCCCGTCTGCCCAACGGCGCCTGAACTGCCCGTCGGCCCAACGGCGCCTGAACTGCCCGTCTGCCCAACGGCGCCTGAACTGCCCGTCTGCCCAACGGCGCCTGGACTGCCCGTCTGCCCAACGGCGCCTGAACTGCCCGTCTGCCCAACGGCGCTTGAACTGCCCGTCTGCCCAACGGCGCTAAAGCCGCCCGTCTGTACTGAACCTGCAAAGCCGCCCCGTCTGCCATGAGCCTTCAGAGCCGTCCGCCAGACCGGAGCCGCTAGAGCCTTCCGCCAGACAGGAGCCGCTAGAGCCTTCCGCCAGACAGGATCAGCCAGAGCCTTCCGCCAGACAGGATCAGCCAGAGCCTTCCGCCAGACAGGATCAGCCAGAGCCTTCCGCCAGACAGGATCAGCCAGAGCCTTCCGCCAGACAGGATCAGCCAGATCCGTCAGCCAGCCATGAGCAGCCAGATCCGTCAGCCAGCCATGAGCAGCCAGGTCCGTCAGCCAGCCATGAGCAGCCAGATCCGTCAGCCAGCCATGAGCAGCCAGATCCGTCAGCCAGCCATGAGCCGTCCAGCCAGGATCCGCCAGAGCCGTCCAGCCAGGATCCGCCAGAGCCGTCCAGCAAGGATCCGCCAGAGCCGTCCAGCCAGGATCCGCCAGAGCCAGCCAGCCAGGATCCGCCATTCAGTCCGGTGCTGCCCCTTAGTCCGGTGCTGCCCCTTAGCCCGGTGCTGCCCCTTAGCCCGGTGCTGCCCCTTAGTCCGGTGCTGCCCCTGAGTCCGGTGATGCCTCTTAGTCCAGTGCTGTCCCTTAATCCTGTGGGGTTTAGTTGGGGGTGGTCATTTGGAGGAGGCTACGTAAGCGGGTAGTGACTATGGTGGGGTGGGGACCACGACCAGTGCCAGAGCCGCCACCATGGACAGACGCCCACCCAGACCCTCCCCTAGACTGTATGTTGGTGCGCCCGGAGTTCGCACCTTTAGGGGGTACTGTGACACTCTGGCTCCATGGACTTTGAGTATTGAGCCAGGGTTGTTCATTTTCTTTTGGGTGTATTTCTATGTTGGGTATTCTGGTTGTTTCATTTCTATGTGTGGTGATTGTTCGTGATTATTCAGGTGACTCCCAATCGGAGGTAACGAGTGACAGCTGTCGGCTCGTTATCTCTGATTGGGAGACATATTTATACTGTGTGTTTTCTCGTGGGTATTGTGGGTTTTTGTTCCATGTTTCTGTCAGTGTTACAGAGGACTTCACTATCGTCATTTGTTGTTTTTTGTGGTTGCTTTATTAAATAAAGTCATCATGTTCACTCCACGCGCTGCGTATTGGTCCGCTTCTTCAGACGATCGTGACAATAATCTGAAACACAACCAAAACAAACTGCAAATGCATCCAACAAGTGTGTAGAGTCATAAGCTTGATGTAATCATTGTGCGCTAAGAATATTGGACCAAATACAAAACCTTTGACTACTTTAATACACATAAGTGAATTTGTTCCAATACTTTTGGTCCCCAAAAATGGGGGGACTAGGTACAAAAATGTCTAAATGATTCACCTGATATGGATAAAAATACCCTAAAAGTAAAGCTGACAGTCTACTCTTTAACGTCATAGTCATTGTATCATTTCATATCCAAAAGGCTGGAGTACAGAGCCTGTCACGCCCTGGCTCTGGGGACTCTAGTATGTTGAGCCAGGGTGTGAGTTTTCATTTGTTTTTCGTGCTATGTTGGCCAGTGTGGTTCTCAATCAGAGGCAACGTGTATCAGCTGTTGCTTGTTGTCTCTGATTGGGAACCATACTTAGGCAGCCAGTTTTCCCACAGTGTTTGTGGGATCTTGTTCCAATTAGGTTTGTGTTAGAACCGAGGACGTCACGTTATCGTTTGTTGTTTTGTTCGTGGTGTGTTCATTCAAATAAAAAGAAAGTATGTTCGCAAATAACGCTGCGCATGTTATGTGGGCAGCTTGTCTCTCCCTTTTCTGTTTCCCTTCCTCCTTGTTTTGTCCCCTCTTTGTCTGTTGTATCTGTATGTGTGTTTGTCCCCTTTATGTGGGTGTGTCTGGAGTGGATCAGGGGGCGTGCTCAGGATCTGCCTCTCCTGTGCAGCTGCGGGTTGTTTCCAGTGATTCCTGCCTACGCAGCTGCATCCTATTCTCTCATCAACCTGCACTACTAATTCCTGGGCATGGCTCTCCACCGGCGCCAGATCGTTGTTCTTACTAGAGCGGTAACTTGGCTCACCAGTAAAGTTATATTATCTTAGTCTTCAGCCTGGCTTTTTACTCTCCTTAACCTGTCGTTTGTTTTGTCTTCAGTTCAGACATACCTCCCTGCCTGCCTGCCTTCGTGCCTGCCTGCCTGCCTGCCTCAGCCTCTCCTTCCTCCGGAGCCGACTAGCCCACTCTGTTCCTTTTCTTCAGTTGTTTTTTGGACTAAGACAAATTGAACTTTTATTAAAATAATTTTTGTTTCCTCCACTCCCTTAGTCGTGTTTGTTTCTCTGAGTGCTGGGTTGAACCATAGCGTAACAGCGCATTGGTCCTCTGTTCCCGACGAGCGTGACAGAGCCAAAACAACAAAACGTGTCACTGTCCCAATACTTTTGGAGCTCACTGTAAGTTGCATGGACTCATTCTGTGTTCAATAATAGTGGTTAACATGGTTTTTGAATGACTAACCCCATCTCTGTACCCCACACATACAATTATCGGTAAGGTCCCTCAGTCGAGTAGTGAATTTCAAGCACACATTCAACCACAAAGACAAGGGAGGTTTTTCACTGCCTCGCAAAGAAGGGCACCAATTGGTAGATGTGTAAAGCATGGTGAAGTTACTAATTAGGCTTTGGATGGTGTATCAATACACCCAGTCACTACAAAGATACAGGCGTCCTTCCTAACTCAGTTGCCGGAGAGGAAGGAAACTGCTCAGTGATTTCACCATGAGGCCAATGGTGATTTTGAAACAGTTACAGAGTTGAATGGTTGTGATATGAGAAAAATGTGGATGGATCATCAACATTGTAGTTACTCCACAATACTAACCTAAATTATAGTGAAAAGAAGGAAGCCTGTACAGAATAAAAAATATTCAAAAACATGCATCCTGTTGGCAACAAGGCACTTGCAACAAGGCACAGTAATACTGCAAAAATTTTTGCAAAGAAATGCACATTTTGTCCTGAATAAAAAGCGTTACGTTTGGGACAAATCCAACACAACTCATCACTGAGTACGATTCTTCATATTTTCAAGCATGGTGGTGGCTGCATCATGTTATGGCAGTGATGATAAAAGTACCTAATTGTCATACTTGAGTAAAAGTAAAGATACCTTCATAGAAAATGACTCAAGTAAAAGTGAAAGTCACCCAGTAAAATACTACTTGAGTAAAAGTCTAAAAGTTTTTGGTTTTAAATATGCTTCAGTATCAAAAGTAAATGCAATTGCTAAAATATACAGTGCTATGAAAAAGTATTTGCCCCCTTTCTAATTTTCTCTACTTTTGCATATTTGTGATACTGAATGTGATCAGATCTTCAACCAAAACCTAATATTAGATAAAGGGAACATAAGTGAACAAATAACACAACAATTACATATTTATTTCATTTATTTAATAAACAAAGTTATGCAACACCCAATTCCCCTGTGTGAAAAAGTAATTGCCCCCTTACACTCAATAACTGGTTGTGACACCTTTAGCTGCAATGACTCCAACCAAATGCTTCCTGTAGTTGTTGATCAGTTTCTCACGTCGATGTGGAGGAATTTTGGCCCATTCTTCCATGCAGAACTGCTTTAATTCAGTGACGTGTGGGTTTTCAAGCATGAACTGCTCGTTTCAAGTCCTGCCACAACATCTCAATTGGGATTAGGTCTGGACTTTGACTAGACCATTCCAAAACGTCAAATTTGTTGCTTTTTAGCAATTTTCATGTAGACTTGATAGTGTGTTTTGGATCATTGTCTTGCTGCATGACCCAGCTGCGCTTCAGCTTCAGCTCACAGACGGATGGTCTGACATTCTCCTGTAGAATTCTCTAATACAGAGCAGAATTCATGGTTACTTCTATTAAGGCAAGTCGTCCAGGACCTGAGGCAGCAAAGTATCGCCAAACCATCACACCACCACCACCATGCTTGACCTTTGGTATGATGTTCTTACTGTGGAATGCAGAGTTTGTTTTTCGCCAGGCATTACTGGAACCATGTCGTCCAAAAAGTTATACTTTTGAATCATCTGTCCATAGAACGTTCTTCCAAGAGTCTTGATGATCATCCAGGTGCTTTTTGGCAAACTTGAGTCAACATTTTGGACGAGATGGGTCAAGAGGACTAGTGGTCAAGAGGACTAGAGGTCAAGAGGGAATTAACGATCAATTGAAATAGTTGTTTTTCAGTTCAACATCTGTTTAGAATCTTTGTAGTGGTTCCAACAAGGGATTCATAGCTACATGTGGCAAGTTTTCATTAGTCCAAATGGTCTATATATTGAGCCTGAAACAGGATACTTGGGTGTTTGGCAATTAGCCCAATTTTATTGCAAGGAATTCTAATTGGTCAGCCGCATGCTAGGCTTGAGGCTATAAACTACATCCTGTCTCTTTGTTCAGTGGAGAAACATTGAGAACAGGGAAGAATGAACATCTACCATCTACTTCCTAGCATAACAACTATGATTTGTTCTCTTTGAAGAAATATATTTTTCTCCCCCTGATTTGCTTTGGGGTCTGTGTTATTGAAGAATAACATCAACTGCTAACACTTGGTGCCGTGACCCGGATGAATTGGTCTTGACCAACAACAAGAAAAAAACTCATCAACTGTGTGTTGATCCAGGGGAAAAAGAGAGGGCTGTGCTCAACCCACTTCGGGATTCAGTTCCTAATCTCCTGATTGATGGCATAATTGCTGGGTGAGTCTAGACCAATATCATCTATAATAACCAAATCAGGTTAAAATAAGTGCATGCAATGAGTGATATGTATATGTGACATATAAAAGGTTAGAGTCCTTTGTTAAAGGTTAGAGTCTTTGGTTAAAAGTTAGAGTCCTTGGTTAAAGGTTAGAGTCATTTGTAAAAGCCCTGTCAATTAAAATAAGCCATAATTGATTAAGGAAGTGAAACCTTCTTGTTGTATAGAAGTGAGTTGCTAGTTGAGTAGCAATTTTGGGTAATGTAAGCCTTGTAAGCATTTTACAAGGTTTAGAATGTTTTGTGTGATGTAAGCCGTGTAAGCATTTTGCAAGCTTTTGAATTTTGGGTAATGTCATCCTTATAAGCATTTGGTAATGTCAGCCTTGTAAGCATTTTACAAGCTTTTGAAGTGAACACAAGTTTTAGGAGGTTCAAGTCCTCAACAAGCTTATGAAGTAAACCCAAGTTTTTTTATGGGTAACCAGGCCCTACAGAAACAATTTGTGTTACATAGATAGAGGTTTGAGTCCTCAAGGCGTTTATATATATATATATATATATATATAGGGGTTAAATAAGTATATAAACATATAAAACGCAGCAAAAAAAGAAACATCCCTTTTTCAGGACCCTGTCATTCAAAGATGAAGTACGACGGGGCCCCCTCAATGTCCAGAGGAGGCAGAGGGACCTCCCGCACCTCAGACTCCTGGAGCGGACCAGCCACCAAGGGCCTGAGGAGAGATACATGAAACGAGGGGTTAATACGGTAATCCTGGGTGAGTAATAACCTATAGGTAACCTCGTTGATTCTCCTCAGGACTTTGAACGGTCCCACAAACCGCGGGCTCAGCTTCCGGCAGGGCAGGCGGAGGGGCAGATTCCGGGTCGAGAGTCAGACCCGATCCCCCGATACGAAGACCGGGGCCTCACTGCGGTGGCGGTCAGCGTTGGCCTTCTGACGACGCACGGCGCGTTGGAGGTGGAGGTGGACCGGGTCTCCTCCGCGAGCCGAAACCAGTCATCCACCGCAGGAGCCTCGGTCTGGCTCTGGTGCCATGGTGCCTGAACCGGTTGGTGACCTAAAAGACATTGGAATGGCGTTAGGTTAGTGGAGGAGTGACGGAGAGACTTCTGGCCATATTCGGCCCATGGCAAGAACACCGACCACTCCCCCGGCCGGTCCTGGCAATAGGACCGCAGGAACCTACCCACATCCTGATTTACCCGTTCCACCTGCCCATTAAACTCGGGGTGGAAACCAGAGGTTAGGCCCCCAGACATTCCATGAACGCCTTCCAGACCTTGGATGTGAACTGGGGACCCTGGTCAGACATTATATCCTCTGGTACCCCGTAGTGCCGGAAGACGTGTGTAAACAGGGCCTCCGCAGTTGGCAGGGCCATGGGGAGACCGGGCAGAGGAAGGAGGCGGCAGGCCTTGAAAAAGCGGTCCACAACGACCAGGATGGTGGTATTACCTTGGGAGAGGGGAAGATCGATAAAGAAATCAACACTCAGGTGAGACCATGATCGTTCTGGAACTGGTAAAGTTTGTAACTTACCCGCTGGGAGGTGCATAGGTGCCTTACTCTGGGCGCATACCGAGCAGAATGAGACATACACCCTCACGTCCTTAGCCAAGGTAGGCCACCAGTACTTTCCGGTCAGGCAGCGAACTGTACGACCGATACCTGTGTGACCAGAGGAGGGTGACGTGTGTGCCCAGTAGATCAGATGATCACGGATAAGAGCAGGCACGTACTGCAGCCAAGCTGTACACTGAGGTGGAGATGGCTCTGTGCGTAACGCCTGCTCTATATCCGCGTCCATCGCCCATACTACCAGCGCCACAATGCAGGAGGCTGGGAGTATGGAGGTGTTGTCTACGGGCCTCTCCTCTGTGTCATACAGCCGTGACAATGCGTCTGCCTTCACGTTCTTCGTACCCAGGATGTATGATAGTGTGAAATCAAACCGGGTGAAGAATAGGGCCCACCTGGCCTGGCGAAGATTCAGCCTCCTCGCTTCTCGGATGTACTCCAGGTTACGGTGGTGCGTCCAGATGAGGAAAGGGTGTTTCGCCCCTTCGAGCCAATGACTCCACACGGTCAGGGCTCGGACAACAGCCAACAGCTCCCTATCACCAACGTCGTAGTTCTGCTCCGCCGGGCTGAGCTTCTTAGAGAAGAAGGAACAGGGGCGGAGCTTGGGTGGCGTGCCCGAGCGTTGGGACAGGACAGCGCCTATCCCTACCTGGGACGCATCCACCTCCACTACGAATGGTAGTGATGGATCGGGGTGGGCCAGTACCAGGGCTGAGGTGAACAGACCCCTCAGGTTACTGAAGGCCCTGTCAGCCTCAGCAGAGCCAGGACGGCCCACCCTTCAACAGAGATGTAATGGGAGCTGCGACCTTGCCAAAGCCCCGGATAAACCTCAGATAGTAGTTGGCGAAGCAAATAAAGCGCTGCACCTCCTTAAATGTGGTTGGAGTCAGCCAATTATGCACGGCTGAAATGCAATCTCCCTCCATCTCCACACCTGAGGTGCCTTGGCATAAATGTCATTTTCCAACAGTCGGGCCAGCACTTTGTGAACCCGGGACACATGCTCGGCGCACGTTTGTGGAATACACCAGAATGTCATCGATGTAGACCACTACACCGCGATCAAGCATGTCCCGAAACACCTTGTTCACAAAGGACTAGAAGACGGATGGAGCATTCATCAAACCGTAGGGCATCACCAGGTATTCATAATGCCCCGTGGTTGTGCTGAATGCTGTCTTCCACTCATCCCCCTCTCGGACACGCACCAGGTTGTACGCACTCCGGAGATCTAATTTGGTGAAGAAGCGTGCCCCATGCATTGACTCGATCACTGAAGGAATGAGGGGGAGAGGATAACTAAATCATATCGTCTCCTTGTTCAGTGATCGATAATCAATGCAAGGGCGCAGACCGCTGTCTTTCTTCTTCACAAAAAAGAAACTCGAGGAGGCGGGTGAAGTGGAGGGACGTATATACCCCTGGCGGAGGGACTCTGTGGGTGTTCGATACCTGGGGTGATGCGAGAGTGCCCTGCCTGCCGCCTCCAGACCCAAAAGAACGCTGACAACGTCGTGCGTTGTAATGTCCCTTCGTGCCACCAGAGTGACACTGGCGCTGTCGTCCTCTGCGCTCTCGGATGGCGGCTCCACCCAGCCTTATCAGCTCGTGATCCGAGTCGGCCGGGGTTGGAACGGGCAGACCACCTTCAGGACGTCCTCTGGCCACCAGCAGGTTGTCCAAATAGATGGCCATGTCCAGCAGTTGCGTGAAGGACAACATGGTGTCCCGGCAGGCTAGCACCCTTCAGATGTCCTCCCGCAGATGGCACCGGAAGTGGTCGATAAGGGCCCGCTCGTTCCACCCGGACCTAGCTGCTAGAGTCCGAAACTCCAAGGCGAAGTCCTGCGCAGTCCTTGTCCCCTGTCTCAGGTGGACCAGCCGCTTTCAAAGTAGAGAAGTGTAGGCAGGAGATAATAAATCAATATTCTGTCATTGTTGACAAAGATGGGATATGGAATCTGTCTGATATACAAAAAGTTTGGGGACAAATACAGAGAATGTCTAATTCATTGACAAAGACACAATGATCTTTAACTGTATTTGCCGAAGTCAGAAAACAAGATGATAAATTCCTTCGGGATAATCATGATAGGACATTGCAGAGAGATAAAGAGAGTTTGAGGGCTCTTGGTGAACAAATAAGAACAATAAATTAGGAAATTCAACAATTACAGAATGCAAGGGTGTTAAAGGCAGACTTGGCCCCCACCTGTGGGCTCTTTGATCCCTCAATCTACCCTAACACTGAGTTGCGCAGGGCGGATTGCGTTTCAAGCATCTGGTCAACAGATTCTGACAGCGGTGACGAACGATGTCTTAGGCCAACCAGAACACAGGCTGTTAAAGGGAGTAAAGACAAACCTCTGGTGACAGTAATCACACATAAATCAGCATCTCCAAAACAGTTGGATGAATGGTCAAAGACTTTGAAGCATTCACGAGATGTGGGTATGAAGACGTTGGACCCTTTCAAGCGATATAACAAACTCTACAATCTACATCCTTATGATGGGTTACAGTTGTTAGTCTTTGTTATGCAGGCTACTTCCGTCGCTGTGTCGATGGTGGCATCGCTTGTTCTCGACCAACATCTTAAATCAAGTGTCCACATGCTGTTTATACTCTTTTGACAAGGAATCGAGCTGCACAGGTCACAGCTGCTCATTGGAACAAGTGGGCAACTGTGTTGGAGGCTCCTAACATCATCGAACAACATTGCACACCATCTAATCCAGCTACTCTGATACTTCCTCCAGATACCACATCCGGGATTCTTCAGATAGCATTGAGGAGTACACCACATCAGTCACTGGCTTCATCAATAAGTGCATCGATGATGTCGTCCCCACAGTGACCGTATGTACATACCCCAACCAGAAGCCATGGATTACAGGAAACATCCGCACTGAGCTAAAGGGTAGAGCTGCCGCTTTCAAGGAGCGGGACTCTAACCCGGACGCTTATAAGAAATCCCGCTATGCCCTCCGACGAACCATCAAACAGGCAAAGAGTCAATACAGGACTAAGATTGAATCGTACTACACCGGCTCTGATGCTCGTCGGATGTGGCAGGGCTTGAAAACTATTACAGACTACAAAGGGAAGCACAGCCGCGAGCTGCCCAGTGACACAAGACTTCCAGACGAGCTAAACCACTTCTATGCTCGCTTTGAGGCAAGCAACACTGAAGCATGCATGAGAGCACCAGCTGTTCCGGATGACTATGTGATTACGCTCTCCGTAGCCGATGTGAGTAAGACTTTTAAGCAGGTCAACATTCACAAGGCCGCAGGGCCAGACGGATTACCAGGACGTGTACTCAGAGCATGTGCTGACCAACTGGCAAGTGTCTTCACTGACATTTTCAACATGTCCCTGATTGAGTCTGTAATACCAACATGTTTCAAGCAGACCACCATAGTCCCCGTGCCCAAGGACACTAAGATAACCTGCCTAAATGACTACCGACCCGTAGGACTGACGTCTCTAGCCATGAAGTGCTTTGAAAGGCTGGTCATGGCTCACATCAACACCATTATCCCAGAAACCCTAGACCCACTCCAATTTGCATACCGCACCAACAGATCCACAGATGATACAATCTCTATTGCACTCCACACTGCCCTTTCCCACCTGGACAAGAGGAACACCTACGTGAGAATGCTGTTCATTGACTACAGCTCAGCATTCAACACCATAGTGCCCTCAAAGCTCATCACTAAGCTAAGGATGTTGGGACTAAACACCTCCCTCTGCAACTGGATCCTTGACTTCCTGACGGACCGCCCCCAGGTGGTAAGGGTAGGTAACAATACATCTGCCACACTGATCCTCAACACGGGGGCCCCTCAGGGGTGCGTACTCAGTCCCCTCCTGTACTCCCTGTTCACCCATGATTGCATGGCCAGGCACGACTCCAACACCATCATTAAGTTTGCCGACGACACAACAGTGGTAGGCCTGATCACCGACAACGATGAGACAGCCTATAGGGAGGAGGTCAGAGACCTGGCCATGTGGTGCCAGGATAACAACCTCTCCCTCAACGTGACCAAGACAAAGGAGATGATTGTGGACTACAGGAAAAAATAGAGGACTGAGCACGCCCCCATTCTCATCGACGGGGCTGTAGTGGAACAGGTTGAGAGCTTCAAGTTCCTTGGTCTCCATATCACCAACGAACTATCATGGTCCAAACACACCAAGACAGTCGTGAAGAGGGCATGACAAAGCCTATTCCCCCTCAGGAGACTGAAAAGATTTGGCATGGGTCCTCAGATCCTCAAAAAATTCTACAGCTGCACCATCGAGAGCATCCTGACTGGTTGCATCACCGCCTGGTATGGCAACTGCTTGGCCTCCGACCGCAAGGCACTACAGAGGGTAGTGCGTACGGCCCAGTACATCACTGTGGCCAAGCTTCCTGCACGGCAAGCGGTACCGGAGTGCCAAGTCTAGGTCCAAAAGTCTTCTCAACAGCTTCTACCCCCAAGCCATAAGACTCCTGAACAGCTAATCATGGCTACCCGGACTATTTGCACTGCCCCCCCACCCCATCTTTTTACGCTGCTGCTACTCTGTTAATTATTTATGCATAGTCACTTTAACTCTACCCACATGTACATATTACTTCAACTACCTCAACTAGCCGGTGCCCCCGCACATTGACTCTGCACCAGTATCCCGCTGTTGGTTAAGGGCTGTAAGTAAGCATTTCACTGTAATGTCTGCACCTGTTGTATTCGGCGCATGTGACCAATAACATTTGATTTGATTTGATTTGATTTTATAATTGAACACGACTGTTGTGAGTTGGTGTTGGATGAGCTCTCTGATGGGTTTATTAAAAGTAATCTGTTGGAAAACCCTGAGTTTATCTTATACACAGACAGTTCAAGCATTGTGGAGGGGGGTGTGAGGAAGGCAGGCTGGGCAGTTACTACAATGGACAATGTGATAGTGACAGACACGTTACCTGCAGGAACATCAGCACAGGTGGCGGAATTGGTGGCTTTGACAGAAGCATGCAAACAGGCAGAAGGAAAAACAGCTAATATCTACACAGACTCAAGGTATGCTTTCGGTGTTACCCATGATTTTGGAAAAATATGGAAAAACAGAGGATCACTGGGAGGTCCTGTGAAGAATGGACCAGAGGTGATGGCTCTACTGAAGGCTCTCCAGTTACCTGGACAAGTTGCAATTTTGAAAATGAAAGCACATGGAAAAATCTTTACAGACGAGAGTAAAGGTAATGATCTGGCTGACAGAGCTGCCAAGGCGGCTGCCAGGAGAACACCTCTGGAAATACAACCTGAGATGTGTAGCGCCAAATGCACTCTTACTGTACTTGGTGACACAGATCCACTCTTTGGGACACATTGGTGTGGACAAGATAGTTTATCATAGTTTACGCATGTGCACGACACACACACAAATCAAATGGAACAGAATGTACCTCATACGCTGGCCAAGACCGGCAAAAATATATTCCTCCAGTCCAGTCGGGAAAGCAGTGTGTGCTTCACCTCCCAAACAGGTCACACTATGAGGTTGGTGCAAGGTAACGCCAAAGCACACACCAAAGTATTAACTGAAATACGTACATGCAAACACACACACACACACACACACACAGCAGACTAACACAGTTTTGCGGTGTGCAGACAACCCGGGTTCACTTCAAAGTTCCAACCTATCAGTCGGTCACATTTATCAAGATTGTTGTATCGCTCTAAAATCATATTAAAGGGGTTTTCAAAGGTGCTGATTTTACAAGAAATGTCTGAACTAGTCCTTGATACGAAATCGTTTTACAATATATACAGTCAGGTCCAAAATTATTGGCATCCTTGATAAAAATGAGCTAAACATACTGTATGAAATAAATAATACATGCTATATTGTATGCTCAATAAAATGGGGTTCAATGGGTTTGCGAAACGGCATTGGCACTTGGATTGGAACCGGACTTGAACCCCATTGAAAACCTGTGTTTGAATTGAAGAGGGCACTGCCATACCAGTGTTAGGGAATATGCCAAAAGGCCAAACCATATTTTGAGAATTAGGCTTATACACTGCTCAAAAAAATAAAGGGAACACTTAAACAACACAATGTAACTCCAAGTCAATCACACTTCTGTGAAATCAAACTGTCCACTTCTGAAGCAACACTGATTGACAATAAATTTCACATGCTGTTGTGCAAATGGAATAGACAACAGGTGGAAATTATAGGCAATTAGCAAGACACCCCCAATAAAGGACTGGTTTTGCAGGTGGTGACCACAGACCACTTCTCAGTTCCTATGCTTCCTGGTTGATGTTTTGGTCACTTTTGAATGCTGGCGGTGCTTTCACTCTAGTGGTAGCATGAGACGGAGTCTACAACCCACACAAGTGGCTCAGGTAGTGCAGCTCATCCAGGATGGCACATCAATGCGAGCTGCGGCAAGAAGGTTTGCTGTGTCTGTCAGCGTAGTGTCCAGAGCATGGAGGCGCTACCAGAAGACAGGCCAGTACATCAGGAGACGTGGAGGAGGCCGCAGGAGGGCAACAACCCAGCAGCAGGACTGCTACCTCCGCCTTTGTGCAAGGAGGAGCAGGAGGAGCACTGCCAGAGCCCTGCAAAATGACCTCCAGCAGGCCACAAATGTGCATGTGTCTGCTCAAACGGTCAGAAACAGACTCCATGAGGGCGGTATGAGGGCCCGACGTCCACAGGTGGGGGTTGTGCTTACAGCCCAACACCGTGCAGGACGTTTGGCATTTGCCAGAGAACACCAAGATTGGAAAATTCGCCACTGGCGCCCTGTGCTCTTCACAGATGAAAGCAGGTTCACACTGAGCACGTGACAGACGTGACAGAGTCTGGAGACACCGTGGAGAACGTTCTGCTGCCTGCAACATCTTCCAGCATGACCGGTTTGGCGGTGGGTCAGTCATGGTGTGGGGTGGCATTTCTTTGGGGGGCCGCACAGCCCTCCATGTGCTCGCCAGAGGTAGCCTGACTGCCATTAGGTACCGAGATGAGAACCTCAGACCCCTTGTGAGACCATATGCTGGTGCGGTTGGCCCTGGGTTCCTCCTAATACAAGACAATGCTAGACCTCATGTGGCTGGAGTGTGTCAGCAGTTCCTGCAAGAGGAAGGCATTGATGCTACGGACTGGCCCGCCTGTTCCCCAGACCTGAATCCAATTGAGCACATCTAGGACATCATGTCTCGCTCCATCCACCAACACCACGTTGCACTACAGACTGTCCAGAAGTTGGCGGATGCTTTAGTCCAGGTCTGGGAGGAGATCCCTCAGGAGACCATCCGCCACCTCATCAGGAGCATGCCCAGGCATTGTAGGGAGGTCATACAGGCATGTGGAGGCCACACACACTACTGAGCCTCATTTTGACTTGTTTTAAGGACATTACATCAAAGTTGGATCAGCCTGTAGTGTGGTTTTCCACTTTAATTTTGAGGGTGACTCCAAATCCAGACCTTCATGGGTTAATACATTTGATTTCCATTGATAATTTTTGTGTGATTTTGTTGTCAGCGCATTCAACTATGTAAAGTAAAAAGTATTTAATAAGATTATTTCATTCATTCAGATCTAGGGTGTTTTATTTTAGTGTTCCCTTTATTTTTTTGAGCAGTACCAGCCCAATTTCCCCCACCGGCCGGTATGGGCCCGTGACTTACCTTCTGCTTCTTCTTCTCACTGAGGTCAATGGTGCATGAAGCTCCCCACAGGGTTGAATCCTCAGGGTACTTTTTACAGATCAAATCGTGTAGTTGAGGGTCATATCATAACTTTTTCGTAACTCATTAACAGCCCTTATCCACATCACAATTAAGTTGGTCATACTGGTCTACAACACACACATGAAGGGTCTACGTATGAGTTCTATGCAGTCAAGTAAAGTCAAATCAATTTTCCCATTCATAAAGCATTTATAGCTAAGCACTTCATGGTAATTAACTGTGCAGTTTGCCACTGATCTATAACACCAACATTAAATGTCCATGTATTAATTTTATGCTGTCATTTTCTATTTTCCCCATTCATTAAGCATTTATAAACATGCCTCACTTATCAAAAAGAATGCGGACACAACACAGAATGTAAAATGAAATATGAACATTTTATTTCAATTTTCCAGATGTAATGTTAGCTAGCTAGCACAGAAAAACTATTAATGAGGACATCACCGAAGAATCATAGTATTTATATTTTTTGTTTGAAATTTCTTGAATAGATTTAACATATTCAAACCATTCAAATTAAATTCCCAATTTCAGACTCACAGCTATCAATAACTATTTTCGTAAGTAAAATGTAGCTACTAACAAAGGGTGGTAAAGCTAGCTAGCGTTTCCCCCTTATTCACTAATGTAATGTTAGCTAGCTAGCTGAGAAGGGTCTAAATGCGGCAAGTGTCGAGGGGGCATTCTCTGACAATGGGGCGTACCCTGACAACGGCCCTTCTTTCAGAGCCTTTGTGCTAAACACATCTACTAACCGACTCCAGTGATCAACAGAACTGCAACACTGCTGGGTTTTTCAAGTTCAACAGTTTCCTGTGTGTATCAAGAATGGTCCAACACCCAAAGGACATCCAGCCAACTTGACACAACTGTGGGAAGCATTGGAGTCAACATGGGCCAGCATCCTGTGTGTATCAAGAATGGTCCAACACCCAAAGGACATCCAGCTAACTTGACATGGGCCAGTTTCCTGTGTGTATCAAGAATGGTCGAACACCCAAAGGACATCCAGCCAACTTGACACAACTGTGGGAAGCATTGGAGTCAACATGGGCCAGCATGGGCCAGCATCCATGTGGAACATGGGCCAGCATCCACGTGGAACGCTTTCAACACCTTGTAGAGTCCATGCCCCGACGAATTGAGGCTGTTCTGAGGGCAAAATGGGGTACAACATAATAGTAGGAAGGTGTTCCTAATGTTTTGTAGACACAGTGTTCCACACCTGGGACTTGTTACACAGGCCCAACGAAACAAGCTGTTCGTGCATCACCCAAAAAGCAGTTGCTTGCATTTGCAATTGAACCTCAACTCACCGTTTAAAAAAAGAAATACAATGAAAGAGAATTTAAACACAGTAGCTAAGTTTGTTTGGGTGTGATCCATGCATTGATTGTATTTAGCTGGCCCAAAGAACAAGCTAGATGTAGTTAATATGTGCATACTCATCCATGTTTCCCACATTTTAATTTTATTCACAGTGAGCCTGGGAGGACACCAGGTAAGGAAGGGGAAAGGGGAGGTAATTGGAAAAGAGGGAGAGAGAAGGCATGCAATCTCAATTCATCTTTCCTCGATTCCTTGCATCATATCTCCTCGCCTCCTTTTCAACTGTATTGAGTATGTAAGTTGCATGGGAGCAGTAATATTGACATGAAAATTCTTATATTTGGCTGCGATCTTGCTCCCCCATTATGAAATGTAATGTTGTTCATTATTTTGCTTTCCCCATCATCCAAGAAACAGATCAGTGGGGTAAGCTATGCTCTTCTAACCTGCACAGTTTCCCCTACAGTCTATGTGTTTCAATACAAGACTTAAATAATATTACACACTAAAATTATTTAATTCAATTGAGAATAAATAAATCTCTATTAGGTTCAATGTTATTAAACTGAAGCGGAAAGACTGACATTCATTAAACTGGTGCTTATTTTGTCTCCCGCAGGCTATGTGGGGACTGGCAGAAGGGAGCACTTAAGGGGATTCTATACGGAAAACCCCCATCTGGGATTCTGCAGCCCATTTTGCATGACTGTGGCTGGGTTCTTTGATTCACAATCTCTCTTAAATTTTGTCCGACGGTTATTGTCATGCAAAAGACTGCCGGTCTCACGGTAATTGACCGTTAATTAACATAAACACATTTAGCATCTCCAGGCCTCCAGAAGGAGGTAAGTAACGGGGCTATACCGGCCCGTGGGGGAAATGGGGCTGGTACAGGCTATATATTAGCATAATTTTCCAAATGTGGTTTGGCAGAAGCACACTTTTGAGAACAGCCATAACGATGACACTACTATGTCATTGTAATAATGCATCTATTAAGATACCTAAATATGAGCTCTTGCATAGCATGACATTAATGTACTATGATACAGTTTGGACCTGTTATAACACGTTCATTAAATGCTTATAGATGTGTAATAAATGGGTTATGAATATGTAGTAAAAGTAAATTGTTACCAAGATTCTGTATGGAGGATTGGTCTAAGATCCCTCACAATGTGTTCTCCAATCTCATATAACATTTTGAAAACGGCTCAGTGTCGTTATCCACACAAGGGGAGGGTGCTGGAGTATTGAAAACAGAGGTGCCAATCATTTTGACCCCTATTTTATTTATTTGTTATTACTTCTTAAACAAAATATATTTCTCTGAGCAATTATATTAGCATAAAATACATTTTATTTTTATTTTATACAGTCTTTTTTGCTCATCTTCATCAAGGGTGCCAATAATTTTGGACTTGACTGTATATACATGGAACAGATCACCAAAATCAATGACACCTAGACCAAAGGAGGAAAATACAAACGCTGTTTATAAGTGCAACTGTTTATTTTGAGCTCTCTATGCAATAACTCTTACTCTTTGCAATAACTTTTAACTTCCACCTCAGCATAACATTTTCTACAGCTAGCACCGCAGGGAAAAGAAAGCAATGAATTCACATCTAGAGTAAGCACGATGCGAGCAGGTCTGCATTCATCACAGCGAAGAAGTCCTGGCATGGTTTCGGGCCTGGCGTCATTTAAATACAGTACGGCTTTGTCTCCGAAACATAATATACTGTAGCTTTATAGCTTTCCTGGCATTGGAAACTCAACAAATCCACTCGTCTCTTTGATTATCGGGAGAAACATGCATGAACTACATAGGCCTCCTGGGTTATGTACATGTGAAATCGCTTTTACAAGCTGCGCCAGGAGGAGAGTGTGGATAGTGAGGTATGGATGTGTATGGCTGTGTGAGCTTCTAGTTCTTCCATCCAAGTCAATTCCAGTGCACAGTTATGATGTTACCCTCTCCCCATATAGGATTCGTGTGAAGGGTCCAAATTAAGTGTGCGGCCCAAATAAATCATAAAAATCATAAATGTTTAGCACGGCAAAACTCTCCCATACTCACCATAATCACCTTATGGGGTTACAGAAGCCAGTTTGCTAGAAGGTTTCATTCAGATTCATGCAATGTTGTGATCAATGTTCTGTTCCCTCTTACCTTTAAAATTAACCTTGAGGCAACATTTCAACAAAACCTCAATCTGATGGAGGCATTTTGGACTGAAGCATCATGTTCTTAACTCAAACTTAATATATTTTCTTGATCTACCAAGCGTCATAAAATGAATGCAGATGAACGAAGGTTTTTGAAAGAGAGTGGAAGCACAGGGACAGGCCTCCCAAAGAAAGGGGGAAGTACAGTGCCTTCAGAAAGTATTCATACCCTTTCATTTATTCTACATTTTGTTGTGTTACAGCCTGAATTCAAAATCGATTAAATCAATGTTTTCTCTCTCACTCATCTACACAATATCCCGTAATAACAAAGTGAAAACATGTTTTTAGTAATGTTTGCAAATGTATTGAAAATAAAATACAGAAATATCTCATTTACATAAGTATTCACACCCCAACGGCACGCGCACGTAGACAAGATGGCGTATTGAATAGAAAGCGGTACAAACCACCTCAAGACAAAAACATAATATTCTAAATCAGTAAGTTAGACAAAATATTAGCATTTCATATATTCGTAGTAAATAAAATTCAATCTGGATAATAACACAAAACAAATCATAAGGCTAGAGAAATATATCGACAAATATTACAACACGCAACACCCAAACATGGCGGAAGATAAACGAGGAGAACCAATCCCCAAGAGAAAACGCGACTCGTCGACTGATACAGATGATATATGCTTTTCATCACTGGGTCTGGTAAGTGGGGAAAGCGACCTGTTGAAGTCGATAAATGACAAATTGGGCATACTAGAATTGGTCAGTAAGGACGTAAAAGAGTTGAAAGCGAGTCTTGAAATGAGTGACGAAAAAGCATTGATAATGGAGAAAGAAACCAAAAAATGAAAAAGTGAGATTAACTAAAATGGAAACGGACGTTAGGGAACTTAAAAAGGAGAACAACCTTCTGAGAGAAGCCTTACTAGACATCCAAACTAGATCGATGAGAGAAAATCTAGTACTTACGGGTATTCAGGAAAAGGAGGGAGAAATAACCGAGACTATTATGAAGGATTTCCTGCATACAGCGCTTCAAATACCACTCGAGGCTGTCGATAAAATCCAACTTGAACGTGTACACCGTTTCGGACAAAGAGGACAGAAATATGATCGCCCAATCGTTGCCAAATTTGCATTTTTTAAGGATAAAGCTATGGTTAAAAGCCTAGGAAAAAGACTTGCTGGCACGAAAATAGGCATGAATGATCAGTTCCCGAGGAGATTGCAGAAAGGCGCAAAGTTCTGTATCCAATCTTCAAGGAAAATAGATTAAAAGGGAAACGTGTGGCACTTGTGGTCGATAAACTATATATTGGCAACCAAATGTTCAGAGACACAAAGACTACTCCATGGCTATTCTAAAAGTTGTAATAGAGGAGTTGAATAATGAAACACCCAATACTAGCAATGATAGGGATTGGAATATTAAATAACATTTATAGTAAGTATAGTATTTAAAAAAGGATCAAACGATATAACAAGAAAAGATAACAAGCAGAATAATACATCTTCAAATAAAACTAATTAGAACATGGCTTTTTTGGCGGGCAATTGTTGTTTTGGGGACGGTTGTTGGGGTTGGTCCTGTGTTCTCCCTGGCGTCCTTTCCCCCTTGCGGAAGGTGTGGGAAGTGGGTGCGTTTGCACGCTCGGCCCATTTCCTCCGCAGTCAACCATGTGGTGTGCATTTCTGCGGTGTTAATTGAGTGAGAGGGCAAATGGTTGCATATCCTAGAGCCGACGGGTGTCTATGAGCAGGGGTAGTGAGGGAGAGCTTTCAATTTTGTGTAGATAAAGGATATACATTTTTTAATATAGTATACATCTAATTAATTTTTTTATTGTCCAACCCTATATCCTGGACACCCACCTAAGTGACCCATGCACCAAAGAGAAGTTCCCATCTCTTTTATGGACCTGCTGTGAGTATGCAGCCTAAACAGAGAAATAAATGCGGTCAGAGACCTACTTGAGCAGCACCGCCCCCTCAAGATTCTGAGCCTGCCTGGCAGGGTTGGTCCTACAAAGCCAGAGCCCCCTGATGGGAGAGCATTATATACAAGGAAATTCTCAAAGCTGCTAATGAGAACCTTGACGACCTTTTACCTAGCCTTTGGGGATTCCAGTGGGGTACCCCCACCCAGGTAGTGGCAGTGCTGGCAACACTGGCTGCAATAACCCATGGGGAGGGGGTCACACTCGGACAATCAGAGAGGGGGTTTATCATTGTGGCCCAGGTGGCACAAAATAATCAAAGGTCTGACTGCACGGAGATGCTTGGTAAAAATGGTTACAACGGGGGACCAGAGTGTTTGTGTCTCAGGTGAAGAGGGTGGATCTGATCTCCATCACCTAGGACTTGACATAGATTAAGTAGATTAATCAAATCTGACATTGTTGTCAATTTCTGCTCAATATTGCATGCTTTCTCAATCAGCTGTAACTGTATGTGCACTCGTAAATCAGGTCCTTTCTTGAGTTGGGCTCTGGGATATAACAACCGTTGAGTATCTGATTTTATGGTGGATTGTGGAGGAGGGGGGATGAGTGTGTTGAAGTATGTGCATGTGTGTTTGTCCGGCATCTGTTGTGGTGGGGATGTTGGGGGGGGGCTATGGGATGGACCACGGTAATTATTTGCTAGGATAATAATTGCTTGTCAATAAATTAAATGTAATACAATGGCAATCCGGGTTATATGTTAAAATCCTATGTATGAACTGCCGACATTACGCATATTAATTGATAATGATGGAAAATAAGATATGCAAGATATTTGAATAGATATATATTTTTAAATAGTTATATATAGAGGTGACAGCATTGGAAATGCTTTTGGCGGTTAATCTGCTTCTGTTTTGTGCGTGGCACTGTGTGCTGTTTTTGATGGATGGGTCCTGGCCTCTCGGGGCCGTAGGGATCCGGAGGGATGTGGGTGGGATGCTGATCACTGGGATGACGGCTCAACTTGGGATGGGGAGGGGCTTTAGCAGGGGAATTAGTGGAGAACAATTGAAGGGATACTTAGTAGCAATGCAAATATCAAGGTACAGCTATATGGACACTCAATCATTACGTTTTTTTTTATGGTAAATTTACAAACATATATAATGATAAATAGACTTGAAACTCGTATCTCATTATGGTGTATGGTGAAATAAGTATAGCCAGTTATAATTGTAATGGATTAGCTGATAATAACAAAAGAAGAACAATATTTACATGGCTCAAAGAGAAGGAATATAATATCTATTGTTTACAGGAAACTCATTCAGCAATTCTAGATGAAGTTGCGTGGGAAAAGGAATGGGGGGGCGAAATATACTTCTCCCATGGGCAAAGAAATTCAAAAGGAGTGATGATATTAATTAATAGTAATTTCGATCCGAATGTGCAAATTGTCCAAACAGATACGCAAGGTAGATGGATTATTTTAAATATGTTATTGGACAATAAACAGATATGGCTCATGAACATTTACGGACCAAATAATGATGATCCACACTTCTTTGACAATATATATAATAAATTATCAACCCTGCAAGTAATTCAATACAATATTATTATGGTGGGGGATTATAATACTGTTTTAAATAGCTCAATGGACCGTAAAGGAAATCACACCACAAACAATCACCTACATGCTCTTAAGGAAATCGTGAATGTCATGGATACATTAGAACTAGTAGATATATGGAGGCTTAAATATCCTGATCTAGTGAGATATACATGGCGGAGACTCAATCAAGCTAGTCGTCTTGACTTCTTTCTTATCTCATTCTCGTTGGCACCAAAAGTTTAAAAAGTGTTGATAGGGGACAGAATGCGGTCTGACCATCATATAATTGGCATATACATTACTCTTACTGAATTTCCACGTGGGCGAGGATATTGGAAATTTAATCAAAGCCTATTGGATGATAATTTATTTTTAACTAGGACAAAGGAATTTATAACTGACTTTTTCCGACATAACATAGGTACAGCAAATCCCCTTATTGTATGGGACACCTTTAAATGTGCCTTTAGAGGCCATGCAATTCAGTACTCATCTCGAAAACAAAAGCAATTTAGGTCAAAAGAGTTTATACTAACAAAAGGAAATAGAAAGTCTAACAGAACAGATAGATGGCAATAAAAACTAACAGAGGTTCAGAATAAATTAGAGGAAAAACAAAAAGAAATGGAGAAACTTATTCAAGAAAGATCAGGTGTAATATATTATAAAAAATAAAGCAAACTGGATGGAATATGGGGAAAAATGCACCAAATTCTTTTTTAATCTTCAACATAGGAATGCTACCAAAAATAATTTAATGAAATTGGTTACAATTGACGGAGTAACCCATGATTCACAGGAAACAAGGTACTTTAAGCATATGTTTTCGTTTCAGTCGCCTCCATCTCCTCTAACTGAAGCTAATTGTAGAGATTTTTTTTCTATTGATAATGTAAAATTAACAGCCAAACAGAAAGACTCATGTGAAGGTGAAATTACAGAGGAGGAACTTCTGGATGCAATTAAAGATTTTAAGTCTGGGAAAACTCCAGGGTTGGATGGCATACCAGTCGAAGTATACCAAAAAAATGTTGATATACTAAGAGGACCGCTATTAGCATGTTTTAACCACTCCTATGTAAATTGTAGATTTATAGATCTATAGATATAAAGATCCAGTCCATTTAAAAAAATGGAGGCCCCTTACACTTCAGTGTAGTGATGCAAAAATTCTAGCAAAATGTATAGCGCATAGAATTAAAAAGGTATTGTTGGATATTATTCATTCTAAATCAGACAGGTTTTTTACAAGGAAGATACATTAGAGATAATATAAGGCAAGTATTGGAAACAATAAAACATTATGGAAAATCGGAGAAACAAGGCCTGCTATTCATAGCAGACTTCGAAAAGTACGACTGGGGTTTATATATAAATGCCAGGAGCATTTCAATTTTGGTGAATCTCTTATAAAATGGGTCAAAATCATGTATAGTAACCCTAGGTGTAAAATAGTAAATAATGGCTATTTCTCCGAAAGTTTTAAACTGTGAAGAGGAGTGAAACAAGGTTGTCCACTATCGGCATATCTATTTATTGTGGCCATCGAGATGTTAGCTATTAAAATCAGATCCAACAATAATATCAGGGGATTAGAAATCCAGGGCTTAAAAATGAAGGTGTCATTGTACGCTGATGATTCATGTTTTCTTTTAAATCCACAACTAGAATCACTCCACAGCCTCACAGAGGATCTAGATACATTTTCTAACCTCTCTGGATTACAACCAAATTATGACAAATGTACTAAATTATGTATTGAATCAATAAAAAATACAATTTTGCAAAATTGCCATGTAGTTTACCAATAAAATGGTCTGCTGGTGATGTGGATATACTCGGAATACCAAAGGAAATAAATGATCTCACTTCAATAAATTATAATAGAAAGTTAGCAAAAATAGATAAGATCTTGCTACCATGGAAAGGTGGGTGCCTGTCAATTTGTGGAAAAATCACCCTGATTAACTCTTTAATATTATCCCAGTTTACCTATTTGCTTATGGTCTTGCCTACGCCTAGTGAACAGTTTTTTAAAATTATATGAGAAAAAAATATTCCATTTTATTTGGAACGGCAAGCCAGACAAAATTAAACGGGCCTATTTATATAATGAATATGAATTCAGAGGACAGAAATTATTAAATATTAAAGCATTAGACCTATCATTAAAAGCTTCAGTCATACAAAAGTTATACTTAAATCCGAACTGGTTCTCCAGCAAATTAGTAAAATTGTCTCACCCAATGTTCAAGAATGGCATTTTTCCCTTTATTCAGATTACAACCACTCACTTTCAGTTATTTGAAAGGGAAATCATCTCCCAGATATCACTATTTCTAAAACAAGCCATAGAAAGTTGGTTGCAATTTCAATTTAATTTTCCAGAAACGACAGAACAAATAATGCAACAAATATTGTGGTTAAACTCAAATATAGTAATTGACGAAAAAACCATTTTTTTTGACAAAATGTTTAAAAAAGGTATAATCTTTGTAAATGATATCATCAGTAGGACTGGTGGAGTTATGTCGCACATGCAGCTAACAAAAGCATATGGAAATGTCTGCTCTACCCAAAATTACAACCAAATAATTGCAGCCTTACCGCAAAAATGGAGGAGAAAGTAAGGAACTTGTCTGTCGGCCTTGCATTAAAGAACATAATTGGTTAAGGAAAACTGTGATAAATAAAAAAGGTATATCAGTTTCATTTAAGGACCAAAGGATTGACAGCCGTCCCATATAGATTGCAAAATAGTTGGGAAGAGATTTTTGACGTACAGATCCCATGGCATAGTGTTTATGAACTGATACGCAAAACGACACCGGATTCAAAACTTAGAATCTTTCAATTTAAATTATTATGTAAAATTCTTGCTACCAATAGAATGTTATTTATATGGGGGATACAATCTTCCCAGCTCTGCAGATTTTGCTGCGAAGAGACAGAATGATTAGATCATTTGTTTTGGTACTGTCCATTTGTAGCTTGTTTTTGGACACAGGTCCAGGAATGGCTAAAGGATTGCAATATTTACCTGGAGCTAACCCTTCAGATAGCACTACTGGGTGATCTGAAAAGTCATAGTCAATCGATCAATAACATAACACTATTAGCAAAAATGTTTATTTTCAATTCACAATCTGTAGAAACAATGAGAATAGAAAGGTTCAGAACTTTTGTAAGACATCACAGTACAGTTGAAATATATATGGCAAATAGAAATCCTATATGGATGGTGTTAAAAGATAGATGGGAGGTGTTGAATGGAATTGAAGGATGGGACTAATAACAACTAACAACAAACAATAACAAGATAACTAATAATGTAGGCACGCTGTGTCCATAATAAGTGTATGGGTTGTAGGTTGGGAGCTTTTGTGAAGGAGCACAGTTAGAAAGATATGGCATATAGAAGCAAACCGGATGGACATCATGAAAATGATCGGAGAGGTTGAGAGTAGAAGAAGTTCAGGAGAAAGAACAAACAAAATGTAATTACTGTAAAATTGACTGTGTCCATAAAATGTAGATAGTGGGTATGGGCTGGAAGTAGAGAACTAGGCGTTGTTGTTCACTAGTTTACTCCAAATGGGGAAAGGGTGGCGGGGTTGGAAAGGGAATATATATATATTTTTAAAGGATATGTATGTATGTATGTATGTATGTATGTATGTATGTATGTATGTGTATATATATATATATATATATATATATATATACACACACACACAGTGGGGAGAACAAGTATTTGATACACTGCCGATTTTGCAGGTTTTCCTACTTACAAAGCATATAGAGTTCTGTAATTTGTATCATAGGTACACTTCAACTGTGAAAAATCCAGAAAATCACATTGTATGATTTTTAAGTAATTAATTTGCATTTTATTGCATGACATAAGTATTTGATCACCTACCAACCAGTAAGAATTCCGGCTCTCACAGACCTGTTAGTTTTTCTTTAAGAAGCCCTCCTGTTCTCCACTCATTACCTGTATTAACTGCACCTGTTTGAACTCGTTACCTGTATAAAAGACACCTTGTCCACACACTCAATCAAACAGACTCCAACCTCTCCACAATGGCCAAGACCAGAGAGCTGTGTAAGGACATCAGGGATCAAATTGTAGACCTGCACAAGGCTGGGATGGGCTACAGGACAATAGGCAAGCAGCTTGGTGAGAAGGCAACAACTGTTGGCGCAATTATTAGAAAATGGAAGAAGTTCAAGATGACGGTCAATCATCCTCGGTCTGGGGCTCCATGCAAGATCTCACCTCGTGGGGCATCAATGATCATGAGAAAGGTGAGGGATCAGCCCAGAACTACACGGCAGGACCTGGTCAATGACCTGAAGAGAGCTGGGACCACAGTCTCAAAGAAAACCATTAGTAACACACTACGCCGTCTTGGATTAAAATCCTGCAGCGCATGCAAGGTCCCCCTGCTCAAGCCAGTGCATGTCCAGGTCCGTCTGAAGTTTGCCAATGACCATCTGGATGATCCAGTGGAGCAATGGGAGAAGGTCATGTGGTCTGATGAGACAAAAATAGAGCTTTTTGGTCTAAACTCCACTCGCCGTGTTTGGAGGAAGAAGGATGAGTACAACCCCAAGAACACCATCCCAACCGTGAAGCATGGAGGTGGAAACATCATTCTTTGGGGATGCTTTTCTGCAAAGGGGACACGACGACTGCACCGTATTGAAGGGAGGATGGATGGGGCCATGTATCACGAGATCTTGGCAAACAACCTCCTTCTCTCAGTAAGAGCATTGAAGATGGGTCGTGGCTGGGCCCTTCCAGCATGACAACGACCCGAAACACACAGCCAGGGCAAGTAAGGAGTGGCTCCGTAAGAAGCTTCTCAAGGTCCTGGAGTGGCCTAGCCAGTCTCCAAACCTGAACCCAATAGAAAATCTTTGGAGGGAGCTGAAAGTCCATATTGCCCAGCGACAGCCCCGAAACCTGAAGGATCTGGAGAAGGTCTGTATGGAGGAGTGGGCCAAAATCCCTGCTGCAGTGTATGCAAACCTGGTCAAGACCTACAGGAAACGTATGATCTCTGTAATTGCAAACAAAGGTTTCTGTACGAAATATTAAGTTCTGCTTTTCTGATGTATCAAATACTTATGTCATGCAATAAAATGCAAATTAATTACTTAAAAATCATACAATGTGATTTTCTGGATTTTTGTTTTAGATTCCGTCTATCACAATTGAAGTGTACGTATGATACAAATTACAGAACTCTATATGCTTTGTAAGTAGGAAAACCTGCAAAATCGGCAGTGTATCAAATACTTGTTCTCCCCACTGTGTATATATATATATATATATATATATATATATATATATATATATATATATATATTCAGTAGGGAAAAAAGTATTTAGTCAGCCACCAATTGTGCAAGTTCTCCCACTTAAAAAGATGAGAGAGGCCTGTAATTTTCATCATAGGTACACGTCAACTATGACAGACAAATTGATATTTTTTTTCTCCAGAAAATCACATTGTAGGATTTTTAATGAATTTATTTGCAAATTATGGTGGAAAATAAGTATTTGGTCACCTGCAAACAAGCAAGATTTCTGGCTCTCACAGACCTGTAACTTCTTCTTTAAGAGGCTCCTCTGTCCCCACTCGTTACCTGTATTAATGGCACCTGTTTGAACTTGCTATCAGTATAAAAGACACCTGTCCACAACCTCAAACAGTCACACTCCAAACTCCACTATGGCCAAGACCAAAGAGCTGTCAAAGGACACCAGAAACAAAATTGTAGACCTGCACCAGGCTGGGAAGACTGAATCTGCAATAGGTAAGCAGCTTGGTTTGAAGAAATCAACTGTGGGAGCAATTATTAGGAAATGGAAGACATACAAGACCACTGATAATCTCCCTCGATCTGGGGCTCCACGCAAGATCTCACCCCTGGGGTCAAAATGATCACAAGAACGGTGAGCAAAAATCCCAGAACCACACGGGGGGACCTAGTGAATGACCTGCAGAGAGCTGGGACCAAAGTAACAAAGCCTACCATCAGTAACACACTACGCCGCCAGGGACTCAAATCCTGCAGTGCGAGACGTGTCCCCCTGCTTAAGCCAGTACATGTCCAGGCCCGTCTGAAGTTTGCTAGAGTGCATTTGGATGATCCAGAAGAGGATTGGGAGAATGTCATATGGTCAGATGAAACCAAAATATAACTTTTTGGTAAAAACTCAACTCGTCGTGTTTGGAGGACAAAGAATGCTGAGTTGCATCCAAAGAACACCATACCTACTGTGAAGCATGGGGGTGGAAACATCATGCTTTGGGGCTGTTTTTTCTGCAAAGGGACCAGGACGACTGATCCATGTAAAGGAAAGAATGAATGGGGCCATGTATCGTGAGATTTTGAATGAAAACCTCCTTCCATCAGCAAGGGCATTGAAGATGAAACGTGGCTGGGTCTTTCAGCATGACAATGATCCCAAACACACCGCCCGGGCAACGAAGGAGTTGCTTCGTAAGAAGCATTTCAAGGTCCTGGAGTGGCCTAGCCAGTCTCCAGATCTCAACCCCATAGAAAATCTTTGGAGGGAGTTGAAAGTCCGTGTTGCCCAGCGACAGCCCCAAAACATCACTGCTCTAGAGGAGATCTGCATGGAGGAATGGGCCAAAATACCAGCAAAAGCGTGTGAAAACCTTGTGAAGACTTACAGAAAACGTTTGACCTGTGTCATTGCCAACAAAGGGTATATAACAAAGTATTGAGAAACTTTTGTTATTGACCAAATACTTATTTTCCACCATCATTTGCAAATAAATTCATTAAAAATCCTACAATGTGATTTTCTGGATTTATTTTCCTCATTTTGTCTGTCATAGTTGACGTGTACCTATGATGAAAATTACAGGCCTCTCTCATCTTTTTAAGTGGGAGAACTTGCACAATTGGTGGCTGACTAAATACTTTTTTCCCCCACTGTATATATATATATATATATATAGATATAAACATGGGGGATTGGAAGTGATGCAGACAATTACATTGATGGAAGTTACAATCTATCTGCAATATTAAGCTGATCTACCCCCCAAAAATAAAAAATAAAAAAAGTATTCACACCCCTTTGCTATGAAACTCCAAATTGAGCTCAGGTGCATCCAATTTCCTTTGATCATCCATGAGACGTCACTACAACTTGATGGGATTGGAGTCCACCTGTGGCCAAGTCAATTGTTTGGACATGATTTAGAAAGAAACACACCATAAGGTCCCACAGTTAGCAGTGCATGTCAGAGTAAAAACGATACCATGAAGTCCAAGTAACTGGCCGTTGATCGAGATAGAATTGTGATGAGGCATTTTTTCTGGGGAAGCGTATAAAACAATTTGTAGAGTGTTGAAAGTTTCCAAGGGCACAGTGGTCTCCATCATTGGGTAATTGAAAAAAATATGGAACTACCCAGACTCTGCCTAGAGCTGGCCGTCCGACCAAACTGAGCAACTGGGCAAGAAAGACCTTGGTCAGGGAGGTGACCAAGAACCCAATGACCACTCTGACAGAACTACAGAGTTCATTGGCTGAGATGGGAGAACCTGCCAAAAGAACAACAGTAAGGGTCCTGGGTGGCGCAGTCGTCAAAAGCACTGCACCGCAGTGCTGAGGCACCACCTCAGCTGTGTCACAACCGGCCGTAACCGGGAGCCCCATAAGACGGCGCACAATTGGCCCAGCGCGGTCCGGGGTAAGGGAGGGTTTGGCCGGTGGGGCTTTCCTTGGCTCATTCGTGCTATAGCGACTCCTTGTGACAGGCCCGGACGCATGCAAGCTGACCCCGGTTGTCAGTTGAATGGTGTTTCCTCCGACACATTGGTGCAGCTGACGTCCGGGTTAAGCGAGCAGTGTGATAAGAAGTAGGCGGCCAGGTGGGTCATGTTTCAGAGGACGCATGACTCGACTGTCACCTCTCCCGAGCCCATTGAGGAGTTGCAGAGATGAGCCAAATAACCTAATTCGGTAAAAAAGGTAAAAAATATATGCCTTGTTAGCACTGGGACGGGAGACCGCCTGGGAATACCAGGTGCAGTAAGCTCAAAAAAAGATTTAAAAAAAGAAGAACAACAGTCTCTACAGCACTTCACCAATCTGGGCTCTATGGGAGAGTGGTCAGATGGAAGCCACGCCTGAGAAAAAGGCACATGACAGCATGCCTGGAGTTTGCAAAAAGGCCTGTGAAAGATTCTGTGATCATTTAGGCAAAAGATACTGTGGTCTGATGAGATAAAAATGTAACTCTTTGACCTGAATGCAAAGCGCTATGTCTAAAAGAAAACCAGGCACAGCTCATCACCCGTCTAACACCATCCCTACCGTGAAGCATGGTGGTCGCAGCATCATGCTATGGGGATGCATTTCAGCTGCAGGGACTGGGAGACTTGTAAGGATAGAGGAAACAATGAATGGAGCCAAATACAGGCAAATCCTTGATGAGAACCTACTTCAAAATGCAAAGGACCTTTAGACTAGGGCGAAGATTTACATTCCAACAGGATAATGACCCCAAGCATACAGCCAAAGCAACGCTGGAATGGCTTCAGAACAAGAATGTGAAAGTCCTTGAGAGGACTAATTTAACAGAGCTTGAGAAAATCTGCAAGGAAGAAAATCCCCAAACCCAGATGTGCAAAACTGATACAGACATACCCAAGACGACTCAAAGCTGTAATCGCCGCCAAATGGGTGTGACACTCAGGGGTGTGAACACTCATGTAAATGAGATATTTCTGTATTACATTTGCAATAAATTTGCTAAAATTTCTAAAAACATGTTTTCACTTTGTCATTATGGGGTATTGTGTGTAGAGAACATTTTTATTTAATACATTTTGAATTTGGGCTGTAACACAACAAAATGTGGAATAAGTCAAGGGGTATGAACACTTTCTAAAGTACTTTCTGAAGGACAAAACCAGCGACCACATCAAGAGGTTGGTTGGATTTCACTCATTAGCCACCACTCAAAAAAGTGGAAGAAAATGAAAACAGGGGGAATGAGATCAAACTACCAAAGATGAGGAGGATGATTGAGAGCATTACACTAAAACCTGAAGATTACCAAACAAACATATATAAGTGTGTGCCAGAACCTAGCCAATAAAGCCGATTAGTCTGGAATTTGCACAGCTCTGAAATGAGCTGGATCATATTGAGGTATTAATTATCTATTCACTTCCCAATGGGCACAGATGTCAACACAACGTGTATTCCCAGGTGATTCAACATAATTTCACAATGTTGATTCAATCAGTGTGTACCCAGTGGGTTATAAAGTAGATTGAATGTCTTACTGGTATGGGACACCGAAGTGGGCGCACGCATTTTTTGTACTACAAAAATTACAGGCTAGCCTACTCACGCCTGAGAGTGCCTGTAATTACGCCAGCTGGCTGCCTACAATAATTACATACAATAATTGCCTACCATTCAGCTGTTTCCTAACCTCATTGTCTGAACCGTTAACGTTAGGTAGCAAGTGGCTACTGTGCTTGAAATATTAGCTAGCTTGTTGCTACCTGGATAGCTACTAGTAAACAATAGCTGGAACGACCGTGCGAACAGACGCGAACTGGCTGAGTCAATTCAGTGGCTAGCTTTGCACTTGGCTAGCTAACAGTAGCTGCTAGGGGTAAGTCATAACCTACATTTGTGTTTTGTTTTTGCATATTGATAGCCCGAGTCGTTCAAGGAATTTGGGACATGGGTGACTAGTTAACGTTAGTTTGGTTCTCTCTGTGTGTTCGTGCCGTGAAAGGAGGGGTTCTTCTTTGTCTGAAAGCAATGGCTAGCTAGTTTGCTAACTATTCTAGCTAACTAACTGGCTGAATAAGTTGACGACGGACTCGCTTAAGCTGTCGGGACTAACCCACAACGTTAGACACGGACACGAACGATCTGCTTGCGTGTTGATACACTGGTGGTTTGTTGTGACAGAGTATTGGCGCTAAACCGTGTTGCTGGAGTCCGGCATGCTAGCTGGCTGTGGCGTCATATGACTTGATGCCCGGACGATTTTCACAGAATAATACTGCACCTAGTTAGCTAGCTGAATAAACTGAGTTAGTCTATTCCTAGAAACATTGAACCGCTGTAGTTTACAACAATTATAGTTTCTGAGGTGGAAGTTGGGAGAGTTATATTTGGGAGTTGTGCTGAGGGAGGCCCCGCTCTCTCCTTTCCCAGATGTTTAGTTCATTTCATTCCGATCTCCTCTGCATTATTGTAGCCATTTGCTGCAGCCTGTCAACTATGCCTCTGCCTATCCCTGTTCTCTCCTCTCCGCACAGGCTACACAAACGCCTCACACCGCGTGGCTGCTGCCTCTCTAACCTGGTGGTCCCTGCACGCACCACCCACCTGGAGTTCCAGGTCTCAGGCAGCCTCTGGAACTGCCGTTCTGCTGCCAACAAGGCAGACTTCATCCCAGCCTATGCTACCCTCCAGTCCCTCGACTTCTTGGCGCTGACGGAAACATGGATTACCACTGAAAACACTGCTACTCCTACTGCTCTCTCCTCGTCTGACCATGTGTTCTCGCATACCCCGAGAGCATCTGGTCAGCGGGGGTGGTGGCACAGGAATCCTCATCTCTCCCAAGTGGACATTCTCAATTTTTCCCCTAACCCATCTGTCTATCTCCTCATTTGAATTCCATGCTGTCACAGTCACTAGCCCATTTAAGCTTAATATCCTTGTCATCTATCGCCCTCCAGGTTCCCTTGGAGAGTTCATCAATGAGCTTGACGCCTTGATACGTTCCTTTCCTGAGGATGGCTCACCCCTCACAGTTCTGGGGGATTTCAACCTCCCTACGTCTACATTTGACTCATTTCTCTCTGTCTCCTTCTTTCCACTCCTCTCCTCTTTTGACCTCACCCTCTCACCGTCCCCCCCTACTCACAAGGCAGGCAATACGCTTGACCTCATCTTTACTAGATGCTGTTCTTCTACTAATCTCACTGCAACTCCCCTCCATGTCTCCGACCACTACTTTGTATCCTTTTCTCTCTCGCTCTCCTCCAACACTACTCACTCTGCCCCTACACAGATGGTAATGCGCCGTCGCAACCTTCGCTCTCTCTCTCCCGCTACTCTCTCCTCTTCCATCCTATCATCTCTTCCCTCTGCTCAATCCTTCTCCCTCCAATCTCCTGATTCTGCCTCCTCAACCCTCCTCTCCTCCCTTTCTGCATCCTTTGACTCTCTATGTCCCCTATCCTCCCGGCCGGCTCGGTCCTCCCCTCCAGCTCCGTGGCTTGATGACTCATTGCGAGCTCACAGAACAGAGCTCCGGGCAGCTGAGCGGAAATTGAAGAAAACTAGACTCCCTGCGGACCTGACATCTTTTCACTCCCTCCTCTCTACATTTTCTTCATCTGTTTTCTGCTGCTAAGGCCACTTTCTACCACGCTAAATTCCAAGCATTTGCCTCTAACCCTAGGAAGCTCTTTGCCACATTCTCCTCCCTGCTGAATCCTCCCCCCCCTCCCTCTCTGTGGATGACTTCGTCAACCACTTTGAAAAGAAGGTTGACGACATCCGATCCTCGTTTGTTAAGTGAAATGACACTGCTGGTCCTGCTCACACTGCCCTACCCTATGCTTTGACTTCTTTCTCCCCTCTCTCTCCAGATAAAATCTTGCGACTTGTGACTGCAGGCCGCCCAACAACCTGCCCGCTTGACCCTATCCCCTCCTCTCTTCTCCAGACCATCTCCGGTGACCTTCTCCCCTACCTCACCTCGCTGATCAACTCATCCTTGACCGCTGGCTATGTCCCTTCCATCTTCAAGAGAGCGAGAGTTGCACCCCTTCTCAAAAAACCAACACTCGATCCCTCTGATGTCAACAACTACAGACCAGTATCCCTTCTTTCTTTTCTCTCCAAAACTATTGAGCGTGCCGTCTTTAGCCAACTCTCTTGCTATCTCTCTCAGAATGACCTTCTTGATCCAAACCAGTCAGGTTTCAAGACTGGTCATTCAACTGAGACTGCTCTTCTCTGTGTCACGGAGGCTCTCCGCACTGCTAAAGCTAACTCTCTCTCCTCTGCTCTTGTCCTTCTAGACCTGTCTGCTGCCTTTGATACTGTGAACCATCAGATCCTCCTCTCCACCCTCTCCGAGCTGGGCATCTCCGGCGCGGCTCACTCTTGGATTGCGTCCTACCTGACCGGTCGCTCCTACCAAGTGGCGTGGCGAAAGCTGTCTCCGCACCACGTGCTCTCACCACTGGTGTCCCCCAGGGCTCAGTTCTAGGCCCTCTCCTATTCTCGCTATACACCAAGTCACTTGGCTTTGTCATATCCTCACATGGCCTCTCCTATCATTGCTACGCTGACGACACACAACTAATCTTCTCCTTTCCCCCCTTCTGATAACCAGGTGGCGAATCGCATCTCTGCATGTCTGGCAGACATATCAGTATGGATGACGGATCACCACCTCAAGCTGAACCTTGGCAAGACGGAGCTGCTCTTCCTCCCGGGGAAGGACTGCCTGTTCCATGATCTCGCCATCACGGTTGACAACTCCGTTGTGTCCTCCTCCCAGAGTGCGAAGAGCCTTGGCGTGACCCTGGACAACACCCTGTCATTCTCCGCTAACATCAAGGCGGTAACCCGATCCTGTAGGTTCATGCTCTACAACATTCGGAGAGTACGACCCTGCCTTACACAGGAAGCGGCACAGGTCCTAATTCAGGCACTTGTCATCTCCCGTCTAGATTACTGCAACTCGCTGTTGGCTGGGCTCCCTGCCTGTGCCATTAAACCCCTACAACTCATCCAGAATGCCGCAGCCCGTCTGGTGTTCAACCTTCCCAAGTTCTCTCACGTCACCCCCCTCCTCCGCACACTCCACTGGCTTCCAGTTGAAGCTCGCATCTGTTACAAGACCATGGTGCTTGCCTATGGAGCTGTGAGGGGAACGGCACCTCCGTACCTTCAGGCTCTGATCAGTCCCTACACCCAAACGAGGGCATTTCGTTCATCCACCTCTGGCCTGCTGGCTCCCCTTCCTCTGCGGAAGCATAGTTCCCGCTCAGCCCAGTCAAAACTGTTCGCTGCTCTGGCACCCCAATGGTGGAACAAGCTCCCTAACGACGCCAGGACAGCGGAGTCACTCACCACCTTCCGGAGACATTTGAAACCCCACCTCTTTAAGGAATACCTGGGATAGGATAAAGTAATCATTCTACCACTCCCTTACCCCAACCCACCACCCCCCAAAAAAAAAGAAAGAAAAACAAAACCAAAAAACAATAACGGGAAAAAATATATATTAAAAAAAATACAATTACAAAATAAATATAAAATAAGAAATAGATAGTAAATGAGATAAAAATAACATAAAACAAAACTTTAAAAAATTAATAAAACACATTGTAAAGTGGTTATCCAACTGGCTATAAGGTGAATGCACCAATTTGTAAGTCGCTCTGGATAAGAGCGTATGCTAAATGACGTAAATGTAAATGTAAATGTAAAAACAATGTTGTCTGATCCATATAATTGGCCTACGAAAAGGGGAGACAGAAATACAATATGGCGTCCATCTAACCTGGAGGAGGAAATTATTGTCCAAAAACAAACAAAAGTGGGACTGACCCAATGATAAAGACAGTGAATATGCACACTCACCGAGGATATGGCCCCCCTATGCCTTTTAATGTGGTCGAAACACAACCAGTCATGATGTTTTCATCTGATTGTCAATCACTTAACAAAGGCGCTCCTGTAGGCTACCCGCGCACATTTGTTCACTCTGCACCCGCAATTTGATGAATGGGAAGAGACATCAGTTACAAAACACCTACGTGTATTGTAATGATATTCTGCGATTGTCATTAGGCCTACACTTCTAGCCTGAATGGATGCTTCCACTGTTGTCCACGCGCGCTTGGTCTCGGCAATTCATCTCTGCCTTGTCCATGAGCGTCTAGGCCACTCATCTCCGCCTTGACAAAAAGTGTTCTCCTCAAACCACAATGCAATTTGGAGCGTATACCACCCGGTTTCCAGTCAATTCTCTATTTGTTCATGGGCTGACATGCAGTAATGTTAAATAATGGTGTAATAGCCTATATAGTTTTTTGGGCATGTTCTATTAATTGTGATAGGCTCACATTTTACCGGTACGGTGTACCCCCACTATTTATTTTGCCAGGATGTTGTACCAGACCGTATGTCCTTACTTTCACCCCTGACTGTATCTGTTCTTGCAGCTGGAATTATTCCCAACGCTTCTTTTCCATGACATGACAGGGATGATTAATAAGGATTTTAAGTAGTGAGTAATTGAGTGGGTGATTTTTGTATGTAACTATTCCTTTTGTTGTTTGTACTGTATGGTATTTGATAATGAAGTTTATTCTAAAGCTGAATCTCCACTTTGGGAAGGGGGAGTCCTGTCCCAGGCCAAGCCAAAACCCAAGTATCGCCTCTCTCCCTTTACCTCAAATCAACCCTGGCGCTGGCTTCCTGTTGGTAAGTGTCCCATGAAGGGGACTGTAGGCACTGCCAATGAGCTCAGTCAGTGGAAGTGGTATAATAGAGTGAAATGGGATCTGGCAACTGCAGTAATGATGGCAATCAGCACTCAACTAGACTTTCAAGCGAAGCCGATAAATCAGTTTTCCTCTGTGTCAGTCAGGGTTTGGCCAAGAGGAGATGCTGTGGCTCAGTGTCATTCATGGTCTCAATGGACTGGACTGCTAAGAGATAGAGGACAGTTGGTTTGGATTTCAACTGTCACTACTAAGCAATTTAATATTTCTGCAGAAAGGCTTTAGTAATTGAACACACAAGGGACCTTTGTTCCTTCATCAAGGACTGGGAAGCAGCCTGCCACCTGCCTCCTAGGCAACACATAGCAGCTCCGCCCATTCTGCTCTCATCCAACCAAGATTGATTCTACATCTTGGTTGGTGCTTCTACATCTGCATTTCTTGCTCTTTGTAACCATAGTGTGGGAGTACTTCTACATCTGCATTGCTTGATCTTTGGGGTTTTAGGCTGGGTTTCTGTATAAGCACTTTATAAAAAAGGGCTTTATAAATACATTGATTGATCAAGAGTCAGGTTTAAACTAAACTTTGGTTGATGTGCTTTTCCCATTTGTGATTTATTGCAAGAACATATCAAATTTTTCCAGCTAATGTAGTTAATTTGGAAACTGTTGTAACTCTGTAATATAAAACCAATGGAAGGCATAGGTTATTTGCAGAACACCCATTGCAGGTATGCATATAATAAATCACATGCTGCTTGAAACTAACTAGCCAGAAATGCTGGTGTAGCCAAAATTACAGGAGATGAGAGGAAGTTGATAAATTCAACAATCATATTCAGTTTAGTTCTGTGGTTGTCTGTTTTCCAAATTACTGTAAGCTGTTAGACATTGTCTCATAACCCACAATACAGTACAATAAATTAGTGAAATTACAAAGTTTCAACATGACCACTAGAGAGAGCTAAACACAAGATTTTAAAATGGCATTCTTCTGCAGCGCATTGCATACAATTGTGTCACCTACAGTATAATACCTTTTTTCCCTTTACACCTATACATACCATGCACACATGGAAAACTACATACAGCACCCACACACCCTTTGCAAGTCTCTCTCTCTCTCTCTCTCTCTCTCTCTCTCTCTCTCTCTCTCTCTCTCTCTCTCTCTCTCTCTCTCTCGCTCTCTCTCGCTCTCGCTCTCGCTCTCTCTCTCTCTCTCTCTCTCAGACGCTACTGACAGGCAGCGCTGAGGACAGCCCAGGCCCCAGTAATGCTCTACTCAGGAACCAGGGCAGTACTTCAGATAAAACCTCTTCCTGTTCACCTTCACTCTCAGAATGGGAAATGCAATAGGACAGACCAGCTACACTAACATAGCCTCTCTAAGGAAAGCTCCCACTAACACTCTGACCTTTCGTGGTGAAGACTGTTTGTTGGCAAATGGGAGGGACCCCTATGTGTCTTTTGTATTTCCACCATGGCCATTGAGTAAAATTGTGTTGGTTGTTGTGAAGATCAGGGTTGTGCTTAGTTAAGAATTGCCTCTTCAATTTACAATGAATAAAAACATAAACGCAACATGTAAAGTGTTGGTCCCATGTTTCATGAGCTGAAATAAAACATCCCAGAAGTCTTCCATATGCACAAAAACCTTATTTATCTCAAATTGTGTGCACAAATTTGTTTACATCCCTGTTAGTGAGCATTTATCATTTGCCAAGATAATCCATCAACCTGACAGGTGTGGCATATCAAGAAGCCGACTAAACAGCATGATCATTACACAGGTGCACCTTGTGCTGGGGACAATAAAAGGCCACTTAAAAATGTGCAGTTAATCACACAACACAATGCCAAAGATGTCTCAAGTTTTGAGGGAGTGTGCAATTGGCATGCTGACTGCAGGAATGTCCACCAGAGCTGTTGCCAGAGAATTGAATGTTCATTTCTCTACCATAAGCCGCCTCCAACGTTGTTTTAGAGAATTTGGCAGTACCACGTGTATGGCGTTGTGTAGGCAAGCGGTTTGCTGATGTCAACGTTGTGAACAGAGTGCCCCATGATGGCAGTGGGGTTATGGTATGGGCAGGCATAAGCTACGGACAACGAACACAATTGCATTTTATTGATAGCAATTTGAATGCACAAAAATACAGTGACGAGATCCTAAGGCCCATAGTGAGGGCCAATTTTTTTTAAAGGTATCTGTGACCAACAGCTGCATATCTGTGTTCCCAGTCAAGTGAAATCTATAGATTCGGTCCTAATACATTTATTTCAATTGACTGATTTCCTCATATGCACAGTAACTCAGTAAAATCAATTAAATTGTTGCATGTTGCGTTTATGTTTTGGTTTAGTATATATTAGGTGTAGCTTATACAAATATACAGTACATATTGTACATAAAACATAAAACATGTTATATACATGCATACAAAATATTGATAAACAATTAATTTTCAGAACAAACTCTTAAAATGAATGATCAAGGAAAACAAAACCTGTATGCGAATATTGTTAGTTATATTAATCACTTACATTTAGTTCAATATGGGAAAAATGTATTTGATCCCCTGCTGATTTTGTACGTTTGCCCACTGACAAATAAATGATCAGTCTATAATTTTAATGGTAGGTTTATTTGAACAGTGAGAGACAGAATAACAACAAAAAAATCCAGAAAAACGCATGTCAAAAATGTTATAAATTTATTTGCATTTTAATGAGGGAAATAAGTATTTGACCCCCTCTCAATCAGAAAGTTTTCTGGCTCCCATGTGTCTTTTATACAGGTAACGAGCTGAGATTAGGAGCACACTCTTAAAGGGAGTGCTCCTAATCTCAGCTTGTTACCTGTATAAAGACACCTGCTACAAGAAGCAATCAATCAATCAGATTCCAAACTCTCCACCATGGCCAAGACCAAAGAGCTCTCCAAGGATGTCAGGGACAAGATTGTAGACCTACACAAGGCTGGAATGGGCTACAAGACCATTGCCAAGCAGCTTGGTGAGAAGGTGACAACAGTTGGTGTGATTATTCGCAAATGGAAAAAACACAAAAGAACTGTCAATCTCCCTCGGCTCCATGCAAGATCTCACCTCGTGGAGTTGCAATGATCATGAGAACGGTGAGGAATCAGCCCAGAACTACACGGGAGGAACTTGTCAAAGATCTCAAGGCAGCTGGGACCATAGTCACCAAGAAAACAATTGGTAACACACTACGCAGTGAAGGACTGAAATCCTGCAGCGCCCGCAAGGTCCCCCTGCTCAAGAAAGCACATATACAGGCCCGTCTGAAGTTTGCCAATGAACATCTGAATGATTCAGAGGAGAACTGGGTGAAAGTGTTGTGGTCAGATGAGACCAAAATCGAGCTCTTTAGCATCAACTCAACTCGCCGTGTTTGGAGGAGGAGGAATGCTGCCTATGACCCCAAGAACACCACCCCGTCAAACATGGAGGTGGAAACATTATGCTTATGCTTTGGGGATGTTTTTCTGCTAAGTGGACAGGACAACTTCACTGCATCAAAGGGACGATTGTCACGATCGTCGACCAGAGATGAGGACCAAGGCGCAGCGTTGCAGGCAAACATACTCTTTAATTAGAGACACGATCAAAACAACAAACGATACGTGACAGTTCACGGTCTAACATAAACAGACTTGAAACAAGATCCCACAAACACAAATGGGAAACAGACAGTTTAAATATGGCTCCCAATCAGAGACAACCAACGACAGCTGACACTCGTTGCCTCTGATTGGGAGCCACTCAGGCCAACATAGAAATACACATACTAGATACACAAATGAAATGCACACCCTGGCTCAACATACAAGTGTCCCCAGAGCCAGGGCGTGACAGTAAGGGCATTTCGTATTTTCTTCACTCAACTTTTAACCTTAATCCAATGACATGGTGAAATGTTTGTTGATTTCACGTTGAATTCACTTTAGTTGACAACTCAACCAAATGTAAATCAAAACGAGTGGTCAGCTCTCACAATGGTGGAAAAAGAAAAACTACTTGGAAAGAAAAGAAAAGAGCACTTACTGTGAGTCCCATTAGGTACTGTATTTAGAGGAGAAAAAGTGGCATGGCTCAAAGTAGATGATAAAATTAGAGTGAATACAGCGGCAACATGTGCCGAAACCATAGAAACCAATGTTTATTATTGTAATAGTTTACTGTAAATGATAGACTGAGCATTTTGTATGTTTTATTGGGGTATTATAGTACTCCTACAAGGTAATAAAATCCATAATGTATTATTGTAGCGCCTTACTTTCACCTAACAGGGCTATTATTTGACTAGCTAATGCTGTGTCGACAGATAGTACAGCACATAACTGGCTGTGCAATGTGCAGCCCCCTAAGTGGGTAACATTGATTCTGTGAGTCACAAGGTTATTCAGGGGTGAAACACCTGGAATAGGTTCACATTTGTATTCATTGAATTAAACTGTAGAGCATTGAGTCATGTATTCATTGGCCTTTCCCAAGACTTCGAGCACTATTCTAGAATTCACTTCCATGGCTCTTGTATCTAAAAGCCTTATTGTCTTTCACTACAGATTTCAACTGATGGGACTCGTCCAGCTAAAAACATTGAAGGGACATGTTTGTCTGACAGAATAAGTCTTAGGCAAATATCACACCTGAGGTAAGCCACTGAGTGATAGCAACAGCTTCAGGCGGAGCTGGGAAAGATGTCTCGGGGTGTTCCAGAAGTCAAGTCAATTACCCTGAGTCAAGAGGTGAACTATTGGGATCAGTGCATGTTGTTTTCTCCATGTGTACTTAGCTGAACAATAATAATCAAAGGTCAAATCAAAGGGTTTGAGTAACATTCCACTGAAACAGGATTGTGTGTGTGTGTGTTCCTGAAAAAGTATTACGTCAGTTTAAACTTTTCAATTTCAGCATGTTAAGAATGTGTTTGAATAAGAATAATTTTTCAGGACGACAGATGCTTTAAAGCTGTGAGATCCCACTTACAACAAACAGCCTGTCCCTCATCCACTCACTCTTAGTATCAAATTTGAACTTAGTCTTCCATTGACATCAATGCATGACTAAGTGACAAAGTGGAAGAATTTGGAAATGATTAACTATGGCCATCCCTGAAAAGACTACTGGAACCAATGGCCCATGCTAACAGCAACAAGCGGTCCAATCTACAAAGAAGACCCACAGTCAGAGACAGAAAATCAAGGAAGTTAAAATGTGGGTGTTAAGGGTTCAGCTGATTTATTTTGGTATCCAAATAAATGGAACTAGAACATTCCGGAGCCATTGCCATCGGAACTTCTGATGGTGTCTTCCATTGTTCCAACATTCCCGGTATTCCGATATCCATTCTCTGACCTTGGTTGGGAACAGAAATCCCGGAAAACCACTTTCCGGAATTCGATCAGCAGTACAACCTTCCTGATTCGCCACCATTCACATTGATAACATTGTTAGCTTTATGCAGAACTGATACCAGCCCCGGTCAACTGACAAGGGAGTTTGATCATCAAACCTTGATAGGTCAAGTTCCAGGGCGTGTCAGTGTTAAAAGGACCTATGAGGATGCCTGACTTTGAAAGCACCAGCCAGGTCCTAAGCACTGACAAATTTGATGTTATCAAACTGAACATCCCAATCTTAGAGGAACATACTGTATACACTGAGTATAAAAAACATTAACAACACCTGCTCTTTCCATGACATAGACTGACCAGGTGAATCCAGGTGAAAGCTATGATCCCTTATTGATGTCACTTGTTAAATACACTTAAATCAGTGTAGATAAAGGGGGGAGACAGGTTAATGGAGGATTTTTAAGCCTTGAGACAACTGAGACATGGATTATGTATGTGTGCCATTCAGAGGGTGAATGGGTAAGACACAAGATTTAAGTGGCTTTGAATGGAGTATGGTAGTAGGTGCCAGGCGCACCGGTTTGTGTCAGGAACTGCACGCTGCTGGGTTTTTCACGCTCAACAGTTTCCCGTGTGTATCAAGAATGGTCAACCACTCAAAGGACCTCCAGCCAACTTGACAACTTTGTGCAGCATTGGAGTCAACATGGGCCAGCATCCCTGTGGAATGCTTTCGACACCTTGTACAGTCCATGCCCCGATGAATTGAGGCTGTTCTGAGGGCAAAGGGGGGGAGGTGTGCCTAATGTTTGGTATACTCCGTGTATTTCTTCAGTGGTAGGCTAACAGAAAATCATCCTTTCTGATGAAGGCTGCTTCGTATGCCACATGTCGGTCTTCTTTGCTTTTTTAATCTTGTCTTGCCATGTAGGCCTAATTATCAAAAGCATTTTTCACCAAAGAGAATACCTCGATTTTGGATTTCACTGTGCACACAGAGAACAGCTAGGTCAATGTGCTGACAGCTCACGCAGGGAGATTATATTACCGCATTCTGAGGAAACCGCAGCAAGGAAGCCCAGTGGTCCCCAAAGTGCTCAACACACACCAACATGCTTCTATCACACACACACACACACACGCATGCGCACACACACATTTATGTCACACACATACACACGTGCATACACACATGCGCGAGGCTGACACATAGTACAGACATGTTGACATGAGATTGAAAACAACATGTATGTACAGTACTATCACTGTAACATATAGGCCTACCAAGGCCTCGAAGAAACCAAAACAAATGTGGCAAATTATGTTGACAGACACATATTGAACTTCGTTTGGTCCCATCAGTCAGTTCAGGGGCAGAATTTGACTGTTGTTTTACATGAATGGAGATTGACCCAGTGAGAGTAACCCTGTGAATACCACTATCTTGTGATATCTGTGCACTCCCCATACTGGCACCTGGGTCCATTGAATCCTTCAGGGCAGTCACAGAGCTGCGACGAGCCCTCTCGACACTGGCCACCGTTAAAACACACTCCGGAACTCCAGACAGCTGGGAGAGGGAGAAACTTTTTTCATCTTAAATTTGAGCGAGAGAGAATCAGGAAGAGCACAAGGATGTTGTTCCCACTGTGATGATTACAACGTATCCAAACCAAAAACACTGGATAGATGGCAGCATTCCTGTAAAACTGAAAGAGCGAACCACTGCATTTAACCCCCTAAGGTCGGTGTCCGCACCCCTGCGTGTTTCTATGTTCAAATTAATGCTTCACAGAGTTCAACATCAACTGTTCAGAGGACACTGCGTGAATCAGGCCTTTATGGTGAAATTGCTGCAAAGAAACCACTACTAAAGGACACCAATAAGAAGAAGAGATTGCTTGGGCCAAGAAACACGAACAATGGACATTAGACCAGTGGAAATCTGTCCTTTGGTCTGATGAGTCCAAATTTGAGATTTTTGGTTCCAACCGCTGTGTCTTTGTGAGACGCAGAGTAGGTGAACGGATGATCTCCGGATGTGTGAAGCATGGAGGAGGAGGTGTGATGGTGTAGGGGTGCTTTGCTGGTGACACTGTCAGTGATATATTTAGAATTCAAGGCACACTTAACCAGCATGGCTACCACAGCATTCTGCAGCGATACGCCATCCCATCTGGTTTGTGCTTAGTGGGACTATCATTTGTTTTTCAACAGGACAATGACCCAACACACCTCCAGGCTGTGTAAGGGCTATTTGACCAAGAAGGAGAGTGATGGAGTGCTGCATCAGATGACCTGGCCTCCACAATCCCCCAACCTCAACACAATTGAGATGGCTTGGGATGAGTTGGACCGCAGAGTGAAGGAAAAGCAGCCATCAAGTGCTCAGCATATGTGGGAACTCCTTGAAGACTGTTGGAAAAGCATTCCAGGTGAAGCTGGTTGAGAGAATGCAAAGCTGTCATCAAGGCAAAAGGTGGCTACTTTGAAGAATCTCAAATATAAAATATATTTTGATTTGTTTAACACTTTTCTCGTTACAACATGATTCCATATGTGTTATTTCATAGTTTTGATGTCTTCACTATTATTCTACAATGTAGAAAATAGTAGAAATAAAGAAAAACCCTGGAATGAGTAGGTGTGTCCAAACATTTCACTGGTACTGTATGTTGATGTTGGGGTGGTGCAGGAGATGCTGAATATGAAGTTACATTTTTTTTAAATATTTCCCTTTAACCATGGCAATGTGACTGGGAACATGGACATGGATAATAAACGGAAATCTAGCCACTGACGCCTTGCTCCCGGACAAGCTAAACACCTTCTTCGTCCGCTTCGAGGTCCGCTCACGAGGACTGTGTGCTCTTATTCTCCTAGGCCGATGTGCGTAAGAAATGTAAGCGTGTTAAGCCTCGCAAGGTTGACGGCCCAGACGGCATACCTAGCCGCATCCTCAGAGCATGTGCAGATCAGCTGGCTGGAGTGTTTACAGACATATTCAATCTCTCCCTATCCCAGTCTGTTGTCCCCACCTGCTTCAGTATGTCCACCATTGCTCCTGTACGCAAGAAAGCTAAGGTAACTGTAATAAATGACTATCGCCCCGTAGCACTCACTTCTGTGCACTTTGAGAGGCTAGTTCAGGATCATATCACCTCCACCTTACCCGACTCCCTAGACCCACTACAATTTGCATACCGCCCCAACAGATCCACGGATTACAAAATCGTCATCGCACAGCACACTGCCCAATCTCATCTGGACAAGAGGAATAATGAATGTAAGAATGCTCTTCATCGACTACTGCTCAGCCTTCAACACCATAGTGCCTGCCCTCCAGCACAGGAAGGCCAAGATCAAGATCATCAAGGACCCCAGCCACCTGAGCCACAGCCTGTTCACCCTGCAACCATCTAGAAGGAGACAGTAGAGGTGCATCAAAGCTGGGAACGAGAGACTGAAAAACAGCTTCTATCTCCAGGCCATTAGACTGTTAAACAGTCACAACTAGCCGGCCTCTGCCCAGTACCCTGCACTGAACTTTAGTCACTGTTACTAGCCGGCTACCACCCGGTACTCAACCCTGCAACTTAGAGACTGTTGCCCTATGTACATAGTCATTGAACACTGGTCACTTTAATAATGTTTACATACTGTTCATATACTGTATTCTAGTCAAGGCTCATCCTATATAACTACTGCTGTACACACCTTCTCTATTCATATACTGGCCATAATGTCTATAAACACCATCGTATAAGGCCACCGTATAACTAACTACGGCACAGAGTTATTCCTGTTCTGGTCACAAACATGGCCAGGAAAAACTCAAGGCTCTTAGTATGACTTATGGGCAAAAACACGATTCCCTACTGTAGGATAGACTGAGAGCCATGGCAGCATGTACAGCTTTTTGAACCACATTTAATCGTTAGTTTCTCTCTTTCCAGGCTCTTAGCCAAAACGAAATGGGAGGCCATCCACAGCTGCCTAAACACGTCTTCTGAACAATGAACATTCAACGTAAATACAATCCATCACAAATGAGGGGTTCCTGTTTATAAATAGATTTACACAGTTAAACAGCGTAATTACAGTACAGAAGCAGACCCCAGCCCAAATGAAACACTTGGACTCAAATCAAACTTAAGGGTTACATTTAGAAAATGTCACATTGTGAAAGCCTGCCATATTACTGTAAATTACTCGACATGGCATTTGTTTCAGGATTTTGTAGTGCAAAGTGTTATGCGACTGAAAGCATTAAGTGAATACGTTCTGCTTTAAGTGTTGGAAAAATACTAATTTAAGTGTTGTTTGACACTAGGGCCGTTATTTTTATTTTTTGCCACTACATCAGATAATAGATACGTGCATGCACGTGCACACATACTGTTACGCCCTGATCGGTTTCACCTGTCTTGTGCTTGTCTCCACCCCCCACCAGGTGTCTCCCATTTGTCCCCATTATCCCCTGTGTATTTATACCAGTGTTTTCTGTTTGTCTGTTGCCAATTCGTCTTGTCTCGTCAAGTCTTACCAGCGTGTTTTCCTCGTTTTCTAGTTGCTGTTTTCTAGTCGTCCTGGTTCTGACCATTCTGCCTGCCCTGAACCTGCCTGCCGTTCTGTACCTGTTTAAAGCTGCCTTGGATTTCTGACCACTCTGCCTGTTCTGAGCCTGCCTGCCGTTCTGTACCTTATTGACTCTGCCCTGGATTACTGACCTCTGCCTGCCCTTGACCTGTAGTTTGCCTGCCCCCTGTTTTGTAATAAACATCTGTGAATCGAACTGTCTGCATCTGGGTCTTATCCTGAGTCCTGATACATACATACAGTACATACAAACACACCCACTGCCCTTTGTCACAGGGTGAGGAGAATAAAGAGAGGAGAAGAGGTTTGTTATGGTGTTTTCACGGATCAACAGAGAGGGCTGTGTCCTGTTCAGGGACAAAGACAATCCATCCCTCTGATAATCTGTGTGTGTGTAATTCTCATCTGACTGCTATTCCAGGTGACCCACGTACCACCTGGACCAACTGGAACACACACAGAGACACACACACCTCAAATCAGGTACGTTTGGCTCAGACTAGCCATAATGTTATAAAAGGAACCAATGCGGATGACTGTGCCAAGTCCTGATTCAATCCATTAAACATAATATGCTCTGTGGAACATGCAGGAAGCATGTCCAGAAGATCATTGCTGTAAAGACCACCATGTGGCTCTAGTGGCTCTTGATATTAGAAATGAACGGTAAGAGGGATGTGTGGTCTAGTCAGTATTCACTAAATGAAGGGGAGTTTGTTACGCATAAGGGAGTTTGTTCCGCATAACATTTTTAGCGTTAACCCAGGATTCTAGACAATAGTTTTGATTGAATAAGACCAAACAAACACAATATCAGGAATATTATTTTAGACAGTTTGTCTTTATACAGTTCTAAGTCTGTCAATAAATCAAACTGGAGACAATTTGGTACAATAGTTGTCCTTTAACGTTGAAGTGAGTTGCAACAAGAGAGCTTCGTAACCATCCAGAGAATCCAATGTTGAGGGGGAAACCGGGAAAGCCCTTTATTCTCCTAAGCCAATATTTAGTTTGTTGTATTTGGTCGCTTCATGCGGAATGATCATTCACAAAGAGGTGTTTGTGAAGATATTATGGGAAAATGACAACTGGAGAAGGCTAAAAAGCACACATAAGCCTTCACACATCCCCAACAACTGTCTGGCAATGTCAGACTTTAGGATTGTTGGCATGCACCCAAAGTTGCTGATATATGAGACAAAAATGTATTTTGCTGTGATCCGGTTTTATTCCTTGCTGATGGGGTTTATAAGATTACGCCTTTCCATGGTTTCCTATGAAAGCATCCAATTTTACTATACTACTTTGTTGAAATAGTAGTGTTTGTCTTTCTACTACTGTCTGGAGCCCTCAATCCCCGCTACCGCCCACCATTTTCTCAATGCCACGCACAGAACTGGTCTGGTTAGCCAATTCGTTTGGCACATCCGTTCAACTTCTTTTCTTCTCACCACTTCATCATTCCATGTTAGAAAAAAGTTCAATCTAAACTGTCATCAAAATGCAGCTGTGTGGGCATGTCAAGAGACTTGTTACAAGTGTGGAAAACACCAAAGAGCTGTCTGAATTCACACTTTTTCCACAGGTCCATGGCTATAGCCAGCTCAAGGGACACAACAAACACCCCCCTGCCCAGCTTTCTAATGGATTGCCCTCTACTCTGCCAAAGGAGCCCTGTCAAACAGGTTATACCAATATACAGAGACAGGTGGTCAGACAGCTTACCAGGCCCTTTCACTCTCTCTAAGCCCTGTATTGGTCAGCTTCAGAAGCACAGACTCCAAAGGCCTTTAAAGACCAAAATGTGTGGGAGACAGCATATAGACTCATGTAGTTATACAGTGGGGGGAAAAAAGTATTTAGTCAGCCACCAATTGTGCAAGTTCTCCCACTTAAAAAGATGAGAGGCCTGTAATTTTCATCATAGGTACACGTCAACTATGACAGACAAAATGAGAAAAAAAATCCAGAACATCACATTGTAGGATTTTTAATGAATTTATTTGCAAATTATGGTGGAAAATAAGTATTTGGTCAATAACAAAAGTTTCTCAATACTTTGTTATATACCCTTTGTTGGCAATGACACAGGTCAAACGTTTTCTGTAAGTCTTCACAAGGTTTTCACACACTGCTGCTGGTATTTTGGCCCATTCCTCCATGCAGTCTCCTCTAGAGCAGTGATGTTTTGGGGCTATCGCTGGGCAACATAGACTTTCAACTCCCTCCAAAGATGTTCTATGGGGTTGAGATCTGGAGACTGGCTAGGCCACTCCAGGACCTTGAAATGCTTCTTACGAAGCCACTCCTTCGTTGCCCGGGCGGTGTGTTTGGGATCATTGTCATGCTGAAAGACCCAGCCACGTTTCATCTTCAATGCCCTTGCTGATGGAAGGAGGTTTCACTCAAAATCTCACGATACATGGCCCCATTCATTATTTCCTTTACACGGATCAGTCGTCCTGGTCCCTTTGCAGAAAAACAGCCCCAAAGCATGATGTTTCCACCCCCATGCTTCACAGTAGGTATGGTGTTCTTTGGATGCAACTCAGCATTCTTTGTCCTCCAAACACAACGAGTTGAGTTTTTACCAAAAAGTTCTATTTTGGTTTCATCTGACCATATGACATTCTCCCAATCCTCTTCTGGATCATCCAAATGCACTCTAGCAAACTTCAGACGGGCCTGGACATGTACTGGCTTAAGCAGGGGGACACGTCTGGCACTGCAGGATTTGAGTCCCTGGCGGCGTAGTGTGTTACTGATGGTAGGCTTTGTTACTTTGGTCCCAGCTCTCTGCAGGTCATTCACTAGGTCCCCCGTGTGGTTCTGGGATTTTTGCTCACCGTTCTTGTGATCATTTTGACCCCACGGGGTGAGATCTTGCGTGGAGCCCCAGATCGAGGGAGATTATCAGTGGTCTTGTATGTCTTCCATTTCCTAATAATTGCTCCCACAGTTGATTTCTTCAAACCAAGCTGCTTACCTATTGCAGATTCAGTCTTCCCAGCCTGGTGCAGGTCTACAATATTGTTTCTGGTGTCCTTTGACAGCTCTTTGGTCTTGGCCATAGTGGAGTTTGGAGTGTGACTGTTTGAGGTTGTGGACAGGTGTATTTTATACTGATAACAAGTTCAAACAGGTGCCATTAATACAGGTAACGAGTGGAGGACAGAGGAGCCTCTTAAAGAAGAAGTTACAGGTCTGTGAGAGCCAGAAATCTTGCTTGTTTGTAGGTGACCAAATACTTATTTTCCACCATAATTTGCAAATAAATTCATTAAAAATCCTACAATGTGATTTTCTGGATTTTTTTTTTCAATTTGTCTGTCATAGTTGACGTGTACCTATGATGAAAATTACAGGCCTCTCTCATCTTTTTAAGTGGGAGAACTTGCACAATTGGTGGCTGACTAAATACTTTTTTTCCCCACTGTACAAGGCATGATGCACTCGTTTGAGAATTGGGTCTTCGGCATTCCTGAGATACACAGACATATACAGACAAACGCATCTTGACAACCTATTTGCCGTGTATCCCTTTTCGATCTGTTGGTAACACAGTAGGATGCTTTTCCCGTGTGTGTGTGTGTATGTGTGTGTGTGTGTGGCACGCCTGCACGTGTGTATGTGTGTATGATGGGGTGATTGACAGATACTAAATGGACAGAGACCAAAATAAAGAAGAGCATCAGCCATAATGACAATATTCCCAAATATCCTTGGAAAACTCTTCTTTTTTCTGGCAGGCACTTTCTGACAGGAATTTGGGAGGTGACCAAAGAGTAACTGTCGAATCTGCTGTTTCATGTAATGCCTTAAATCCTCTGGCTGAAACAAAGAAAGCTTTTATTTTCCTAATGGGCCTAGTAATAGAGCCTGATGAAAAGGAGACACAGCGACTCAAGCTTCCATGATATGATTTTCAGAAAAAAGTCCACAAGACACAGAAGTTTGTGGCCTTTTGTAAAACAGTAAATGTGTTTTTTAAATGTAGTTACCTTCTCAAAAAATACTGTTAAATGGCTAATAACTACTGCTCCCCTCTCTGCTCTTCCTCTCCCACAGACTATCCACACTGACTCTATGCCCATCCACAGGTCTCTACTCTCTACCCACTCAGAACACACACCTTTACTGTAACTCTTTTTCACACACACACACTCATTACTGATGCCACACACTTACATCCACACACCCACTCACACCTATGATGCTGCTAAATGTATTATTGATTAGATTTATTATTACCATTACACTGCTGTTCATTAATTATTGTGTGCCATTACTATTAGTATCTATGTATTTATCCTGCTACTGTTCATTATTGCTCCTGGGCAATTCCACGGTAACCGAATTACGCTTTCACTCAGATTTCTCACTTAGATTTAACCCTTAGCCTACAATTTCCGCAGCCCAGCGGAAAACAAATACCCATCAAAATCGGTCTGTTTAAGATAGAGATTTTTGTGTATGGGCTAAATCTCAATCCACCGTTCCATGTAGTGAATATGTTTTTCAATGCGTATGTATGGGCTAATAGCAGTAATGCCAAATTAAATGTTTCATCAAATAATTTGTTTTTGATACCTTAAGGAGTCTTAAAATGCTAAATCAAATAGTCAACTGATCCTTGGTATGACCATCTTAAAACAATTCCATATGTTATCTTAGTAGAACCCCCCCCTCTAGAGGGTTAATGTGTTATCACTGCTTCATCTAATAACACAACCAAATGACCTGGATTGCAGTTGAGATTACATTAAAAGTACATAGAAAGTGATCAATGCTGTTCAAGATTCTGCGCAGATTATTATAGCAATTGTGAAGATCTCCACAGACCTGCGAAATTTGCACGCAATCTTGAACATGCACACTTTTTATGATTAGCCTATATAAGAAGACATTTATAGTTAGGCTAACCTCAAAATGTGGCCATGGATTGTCACGTTGTATAATGATTTGAAGACAGGCACAGGAATATGTAAACTCAAAAGAAACGTCCCTTTTTCAGGACCCTGTCTTTCAAAGATAATTCGTAAAAATCCAAATAACTTCATAGATCTTCATTGTAAAGGGTTTAAACACTGTTTCCCATGCTTGTTCAATGAACCATTAACAATTAATGAACATGAACCTGTGGAACGGTCGTTAGAACATTAACAGCTTACAGACAGTAGGCAATTAAGGTCACAGTTATGAAAACTTAGGACACTAAAGAGGCCTTACTACTGACTCTGAAAAACACCAAATGAAAGATGCCCAGGGTCCTTGCTCATCTGCGTGAACTTGCCTTAGGCATGCTGCAAGGAGGCATGAGGACTGCAGATGTGGCCAGGGCAATAAATTGCAATGTCCGTACTGTGAGACGCCTAAGACAGCGCTACAGGGAGACAGGACGGACAGCTGATCGTCCTCGCAGTGGCAGACCACGTGTAACAACACCTGCACAGGATCGGTACATCCGAACATCACACCTGCGGGACAGGTACAGGATGGCAACAACAACTGCCCACGTTACACCAGGAATGCACAATCCCTCCATCAGTGGTCAGACTGTCCGCAATAGGCTAAACTGAGGGCTTGTAGGCCTGTTGTAAGGCAGGTCCTCACCAGACATCACCGGCAACAACGTCGGTGAACATGCTCTTCACTGATGAGTCACGGTTTTGTCTCACCAGGGGTGATGGTCGGATTCGCGTTTATCGTCGCAGGAATGAGCGTTACACCGAGGCATGTACTCTGGAGCGGGATCGATTTGGAGGTGGAGGGTCCGTCATGGTCTGGGGCGGTGTGTCACAGCATCATCAGACTGAGCTTGTTGTCATTGCAGGCAATCTCAACGCTGTGCGTTACAGGGAAGGCATCCTCCTCCCTCATGTGGTACCCTTCCTGCAGGCTCATCCTGACATGACCCTCCAGCATGTCAATTACATTTACATTTACGTCATTTAACAGACGCTCTTATCCAGAGCGACTTACAAATTGGTGCATTCACCTTATAGCCAGTGGGATAACCACTTTACGATATGTTTATTTTTTTTGGGGGGTGGGGTAAGGGGGGGGTAGAAGGATTACTTTATCCTATCCCAGGTATTCCAGCCATACCACTCGTTCTGTGCGTGATTTCCTGAAAGACAGGAATGTCAGTGTTCTGCCATGGCCAGCGAAGAGCCTGGATCTCAATCCCATTGAGCACGTCTGGGACCTGTTGGATCGGAGGGTGAGGGCTACGGCCATTCCACCCAGAAATGTCAGGGAACTTGCAGGTGCCTTGGTGGAACAGCGGGGTAACATCTCACAGCAAGAACTGGCAAATCTGGTGCAGTCCATGAGGAGGGGATGCACTGCAGTACTTAATGCAGCTGGTGGCCACACCAGATACTGACTGTTACTTTTGATTTTTACCCCCCCCCCCCCCTTTGTTCAGGGACACATTATTCAATTTCTGTTAGTCACATGTCTGTGGAACTTGTTCAGTTGTTGAATCTTGTTATGTTCATACAAATATTTACACATGTTAAGTTTGCTGAAAATAAACGCAGTGAGAGGACGTTTCTTTTTTTGCTAAGTTTATTAGGGTTTTATTACTCCACCCAACACAAACACATATATGTATATACAAAAGGGATTTAATCAAAACAAAGAGCGACGTGTAACCTCTACACAATACACGGGACGAGACCCGTAAACAAGAGCACAAAACACAGTGCTCACAAGACCAACGGACATGGGACTATAATCAACAAGGACAATGGGGAACAGAGGGCACATACAGTGGGGAGAACAAGTATTTGATACACTGCCAATTTTGCAGGTTTTCCTACTTACAAAGCATGTAGAGGTCTGTAATTTTTATCATAGGTACACTTCCACTGTGAGAGACGGAATCTAAAACAAAAATCCAGAAAATCACATTGTATGATTTTAAAGTAATTAATTTGCATTTTATTGCATGACATAAGTATTTGATGCATCAGAAAAGCAGAACTTAATATTTGGTACAGAAACCTTTGTTTGCATTTACAGAGATCATACGTTTCCTGTAGGTCTTGACCAGGTTTGCACACACTGCAGCAGGGATTTTGGCCCACTCCTCCATACAGACCTTCTCCAGATCCTTCAGGTTTCGGGGCTGTCGCTGGGCAATACGGACTTTCAGCTCCCTCCAAAGATTTTCTATTGGGTTCAGGTCTGGAGACTGGCTAGGCCACTCCAGGACCTTGAGATGCTTCTTACGGAGCCACTCCTTAGTTGCCCTGGCTGTGTGTTTCAGGTCGTTGTCATGCTGGAAGACCCAGCCACGACCCATCTTCAATGCTCTTACTGAGGGAAGGAGGTTGTTGGCCAAGATCTCGCGATACATGGCCCCATCCATCCTCCCCCTCAATACAGTGCAGTCGTCCTGTCCCCTTTGCAGAAAAGCATCCCCAAAGAATGATGTTTCCATCTCCATGCTTCACGGTTGGGATGGTGTTCTTGGGGTTGTACTCATCCTTCTTCTTCCTCCAAACACGGCAAGTGGAGTTTAGACCAAAAAGCTCTATTTTTGTCTCATCAGACCACATGACCTTCTCCCATTCCTCCTCTGGATCATCCAGATGGTCATTGGCAAACTTCAGACGGGCCTGGACATGCGCTGGCTTGAGCAGGGGGACCTTGCGTGCGCTGCAGGATTTTAATCCATGACGGCGTAGTGTGTTACTAATGGTTTTCTTTGAGACTGTGGTCCCAGCTCTCTTCAGGTCATTGACCAGGTCCTCCGTGTAGTTCTGGGCTGATTCCTCACCTTCCTCATGATCATTGATGCCCCACGAGGTGAGATCTTGCATGGAGCCCCAGACCGAGGGTGATTGACCGTCATCTTGAACTTCTTCCATTTTCTAATAATTGCGCCAACAGTTGTTGCCTTCTCACCAAGCTGCTTGCCTATTGTCCTGTAGCCCATCCCAGCCTTGTGCAGGTCTACAATTTAATCCCTGATGTCCTTACACAGCTCTCTGGTCTTGGCCATTGTGGAGAGGTTGGAGTCTGTTTGATTGAGTGTGTGGACAGGTGTCTTTTATACAGGTAACGAGTTCAAACAGGTGCAGTTAATACAGGTAATGAGTGGAGAACAGGAGGGCTTCTTAAAGAAAAACTAACAGGTCTGTGAGAGCCGGAATTCTTACTGGTTGGTAGGTGATCAAATACTTATGTCATGCAATAAAATGCAAATTAATTACTTAAAAATCATACAATGTGAAAACCTGCAAAATCGGCAGTGTATCAAATACTTGTTCTCCCCACTGTATATATACATACTAATCAGGGAGAATGGGAACCTGTTGTGCGTAATGAGACAAGACATTCCGGGGTTGGTGGTAATGATACATGTCAGCGATGCCTAGAAAGCTGGTGACGTAGACCTCCGGAACGAGCAGCAGTACCGGGGGTCCTTGACAGTACCCCCCCCGACGCGCTGCACCAGGGACACGACGACAGGGACGCAGTGCGGGTCGGTCAGGGCGCCAACGGTGAAAATGCCTGGTCAGCGAAGCGTCCAGGATGTCCACCGCAGGAACCCAGCACCGCTCCTCTGGGCCGTACCCCTCCCAGTCGATGAGGTACTGGAGACGCTCTGCCCGACGCCTCGAATCCAGGACTTCACGGACCGAGTACGCCGGACCTCCCTCGATGTCCAGAGGAGGAAGCGGGGCATCACTGGGTCCAGCCTCAGTGAGGGGACCAGGCACCACTGGCCTGAGGAGAGACATTAAAAGTTGGGTTAATGTGGTAATCAACAGGGAGTTGCAAACGGTAAGTTACCTCATTAACCCTCCTGAGGACTTTAAACGGCCCTACAAACCGCGGGCTCAGCTTCCGGCAGGGCAAGCGGAGGGGCGGGTTCCGGGTGGAGTGCCAGACCCGGTTGACAGGCGTCTCACTGCGGCGGAGGTCGGCCTGTTCCTTGTGCCGACGCACGGCCCGCTGGAGACAAGTGTGCGCAGCGTTCCAGATCTCCTCAGCGCACCGAAACCACTCGTCCACCGCAGGGGCCTCGGTCTGGCTCGGATGCCAAGGTGACAGGGCCAGCTGATACCCCAACACGCACTGGAAAGGAGTGAGGTTAGTGGAGGAATGGAAGAGGGAATTCTGCACGTACTCAGCCCAAGGTAGAAAATCCGCCCACTCCTCCGGCCGGTCCTAACAGTAACACCTCAGGAACCTGCCCACTTCCCGGAGGTGAGACTGACCGTGACCCCCAGGCGTTCCATGAACACTTTCCATACGCATGAGGTGAACTCAGGACCACGGTCTGACACAATGTCCTCTGGAATTCCGTTATGCCGGAAGACGTGTGTAAAAAGAGGCTCTGCAGTTTCCATGGCCGACGGAGCCCAGGCAGAGGAAAGAGGCAACAAGCTCTGGAAAACCGGTCCACAACGACAAGAATGGTGGTGTTTCCCTGGGAGGGGGGAAGGTCAGTGACAAAGTCCACCTAGAGGTGAGACCAGGGTCGTTGTGGAACCGGAAGGGAAAGGAGCTTTCCATAAGGGAGGTGTCTGGGTGTCTTAGACTGGGCACAGATGGAGCAGGAAGAGACATAAACCCAGACGTCCCTAGCCAAGGTGGGCCACCAGTACGGCCTATCCCAGGATGACCCGATACAGGCGCTGTGTGCGTCCAGGAAAGGAGGCGGTCCCGGTTCTCCGGACACAGTGCAGGTGCGGGTTCCGTACGCAGGGCCTGCCGTATGTCGGCGTCCACGTCCCGCACCACTGGCGCGAAGATACGGAACGGAGGGACGATGGGGGTTTCCTCTCCCTGCCTCTTCTCTGCGTCATAGAGGCAAGACAGGGCGTCCGCCTTCACGTTCTTCGAGCCTGGCCTATAGGAAAGCGTGAATTGGAACATGGTGAAGAATAGAGCCCACCTGGCCTGTCTCAGGTTTAGCCTCTTCGCTGCCCTGATGTACTCCAGGTTGCGGTGATCCGTCCACACCAGAAAAGGGTGTTTGCCTCCATGCCTTCAGAGCCTTCTTGACCGCCAAGAGTTCCCAGTTCCCTACGTCGTATCTCCTCTGGGTGGGGCTCAGCTGCTTGGAGTAGAAGGCGCAGGGCCACAGTTTTGGAGGGGTTCCGGTGCGCTGGGACAGCACTACCCCGACTCCTACATCGGAGGCATCCACCTCAACGATGAAGGGGAGTGAGGGGTCGGGATGTGCCAGCACGGGAGCAGTGGTGAAGTGTGCCTTCAGCGTCTCGAATGCCCTCTCTGCTCCGCCGTCCAACGGGTCAGACCAAGGTGCAGCGTGAAAAGCGTACATGTTTATTTAACTCAATAAACATAAACAAAACAAGAAACAATGTAACGTGAAGTCCTCAGGCTATACACATACAAGCCTAACACGGAACAAGATCCTGAAGCCTGAGGACTTCACGTTACGTTGTTTCGTGTTTGGTTTATGTTTATTGAGTTAAATAAACATGTACGCTTTTCACGCTGCACCTTGGTCTGACCCGTCTCTCAACGATCGTGACATCCTGCACCCGTCTTCAAATCATTATATAACTTGACAGAATAATCGACCCAATAAAATGGAGACAGCGGGAAAGGCAGAGCTGACAACCATCAGAGACAGTCCAGCATCACGAGGACAATCACGAGGACTGTCTCTCCAGACTCGGCAGTGCCATGGACAGCGTGCTGGCGGGGAAAGTGCAGTCTCTCCAGTAATGGGGACTGTATGATCCCCAATCAGAAACAACGAGCGACAGCTGCCTCTGATTGGGAATCACACCCGGCCAAACCTAGAAATACACATATAGATCCTAAACATAGAAATTCTAACATAGATCCTCACGCCCTGACCAAACCAACTAAAGACAACAGGCCTCTCAAGGCCAGGGCGTGACAGTACCCCCCCAAAGGTGCGTACTCCGGCCGCACCAACCTAACTCATTAGGGGAGGGTCCGGGTGGGCTTTCAGCCTCGGAGGCGGATCCGGCTCCGGGCGTGACGACCTCTTCCTCTCTGCCTCCCCGTTGCGCCCCTGGTCTGGACCTTGGCGTGATGCTTCCCCTCTCCTTCCTCCCACGATGCACCAAGCCCTGTCTGGACCCTGGTGTGGGAGACCCCGAACCTGGAGAGGGGCGGACGTCTGGGCCTCGATCGGCAATCCTCCAGCGATGCACCAAGCCCTGTCTGGACCCTGGTGTGGGAGACCCCAAACCTGGAGAGGGGCTGACGTCTGGGCCTGGATCGGCAATTCCCCACGATGCACCAAGCCCTGTCTGGACCTTGGTGTGGGAGGCCCCGACCCTGGAGAGGGGCTGACTTCTGGGTCTGGAGTGTAGCTGCTGACCGAAGCTGAACTGGACCCCGTGAAGTGGACTGCTCTGGCTCCAGAGTGGAGCCGCTGACTGGAGCTGAACTGGACCCCGGTGAAGCGGACTGCTCTGGCTCCGGAGTGGAGCCACTGACCGGAGCTGGACTTGGCACCGGTGGAGTGGACTGCTCTGGCTCCAGAGTGGAGCTGCTGACCGGAGCTGGACTGGACCCCGGTGGAGCGGAATGCTCTGGCTCCGGAATGGAGCCGCTGACCGGAGCTGGACTGGGCACCGGTGGAGCGGAATGCTCTGACTCCGGAAAGGAGCCACTGACTGGAGCTGGATCAGGCACCGGTGGAGCGGATTGCTCTGGCTCCGGAGTGGAGCCGCTGACCGGAGCTGGACTGGACCCCGGTGGAGCGGAATGATCTGACTCCAGAATGGAGCCGCTGACTGGAGCTGGACTGGGCACCGGTGGAGCGGACTGCTCTGGCTCCGGAGTGGAGCAGCTGACCGTTGCTGGACCAGGCACCAGTGGAACAGGCCGGGCCGGACTGGTGACACGCACCACTGGTGCTATACACATACAAGCTTAACACGGAACACGATCCCACAACTAAGGTAGGCAACCAGGCTACTTAAGTATGATCCCCAATCAGAGACAACGAGCGACAGCTGCCTCTGATTGGGAATCACACCCGGCCAAACCTAGAAATACACATCTAGATCCTAAACATAGAAATTCTAACATAGATCCTCACGCCCTGACCAAACCAACTAAAGACAACAGGCCTCTCAAGGCCAGGGCGTGACACAGGAATACGTTTTAGGGGTTTTATTACTCCACCCAACACAAACACATATATATATATATGCAAAAGGGATGTAACCCAAACAAAGAGTGAGGTGTAACCTCTACACAATACACGGGACGAGACCCGTAAACAACAAGAGCACAATACACGGTACTCACGAGACCAACGGACATGGGACAATAATCGACAAGGACAATGGGGAACAGAGGGCACATATATATATATACCAATCAGGGGGGATGGGAACCAGGTGTGCGTAATGAGACAAGACAGTCCGGGGTTGGTGGTAATGATCCATGTCAGTGACGCCTAGAAAGCCGGTGATGTAGACCTCAGGAACTGGTGAACGGAATTAGCAGCAGTACAGGGGGGATCCGTGACATGGATGTGTTAATCATTTTAAGGTGGAATAAATACTGTTATATTAGTTTGTAAGATAGCCTTAACTTTCGGCAATTTACTGTATTACAAAAGTATTTAATGCTTGGAAAGTTTCATCTGAGCCACTGGTTTAATCTTATTCTTTAACTTTTATCTTTGGTTAAGTTGGAGACATCAATCAAACATATAATTTGTTAACATGTCGACAAGTTAATAGGCTATTTACTGTATTGAAAAAGTGTAGTTGAATTGTGTTTGGTTGGCAACGCAGGATAAGTATATTTTGTGCCACTGACATAGTCTGGCTTTAATTCCAATCTTGTCTACAAATTAATAATTGATATGTTGGATTAACTTCTCCAACTATCCAAGCAACCTATCCTACGAAAATATTTCCTTCAAATGTTGATACAAATGTGGATATATCCAACCAAACACAATTCAATATCCAGTTTGTCTACAAATGAAGAATTGATATGTTGGATTCACGTCTCCAACTCAACGAAAAATCTAAGTTAAAGAATAGGAATACATCTAATTAAACTTTAAATGCACTTTGATTTCATTCTTTGACTTAGCTATATACTGTCAGCCTAAATAATATCATTGATGATACAGTATATGACTTAAGGTATGGTTACATGACTTCGATAGCAACAGTGAATATTTTTCTTTTTAAGACATCTTTCAATAATCATTCTCACGATAGCACATTGGTGGTAGTCAGTGACAAATATAAAAGCTGGGCTTGGTTAAAACCCTGGATGGGAGGGATACCTAATAAATAGCTGTAGATCAACTCTCGAGTAAGAGGTCTTGCCCAGTCTATTGTTTTGTTTTTCTAATAGTGGATATAACGTTGAATCTGACAAGATCTGACATTGTTTCAAACGTACAAATTCAACATGTTTTATACAAGCATGCGCGGACCAACTGCAAGTGTCTTCACTGACATTTTCAACCTCTCCCTGACCAAGTCTGTAATACCTACATGTTTCAAGCAGACCACCATAGGTAACCTGCCTAAATGATTACCGCCCCGTAGCACTCACATCGGTAGCCATGAAGTGCTTTGAAAGGCTGGTCATGGCTCACATCAACAGCATCATCCCGGATACCCTAGACCCACTCCAATACGCATTTCGCTCCAACAGATCCACAGATGACGCAATCACAATCGCACTCCACACTGCCCTTTCCCACCTGGACAAAAGGAACACCTATGTGAGAATGCTGTTCATTGACTACAGCTCAGCGTTCAACACCATAGTGCCCTCAAAGCTCATCACTAAGCTAAGGACCCTGGGACTAAACACCTCCCTCTGCAACTGGATCCTGGACTTCCTGACAGGCCGCCCCCAGGTGGTAAGGGTAGGCAACAACACGTCTGCCACGCTGATCCTCAACACTGGGGCCCCTCAGGGGTGTGTGCTTAGTCCCTTCCTGTACTCACCCACGACTGCGTGGCCAAACATGACTCCAACACCATCATTAAGTTTGATGACGACACAACAGTGGTAGGACTGATCAACGATGAGACAGCCTATAGGGAGGAGGTCAGAGACCTGGCAGTGTGGTGCCAGGACAACAACCTCTCCCTCAATGTGAGCAAGACAAAGGAGCTGATCGTGGACTACAGGAAAAGGCGGGCCAAACAGGCCCCCATTAACATCGACGGGGCTGTAGTGGAGCGGGTCGAGAGTTTCAAGTTCCTTGGTGTCCACATCACCAACAAACTATCATGGTCCTAACACACCAAGACAGTCGTGAAGAGGGCATGACAACACCTTTTCCCCCTCAGGAGACTGAAAAGATTTGGCATGGGTCCCCAGATCCTCAAAAAGTTATACAGCTGCACCATCGAGAGCACCCTGACCGGTTGCATCACCGCCTGGTATGGCAACTGCTCGGCATCTGACCGTAAGGAGTTACAGAGGGTAGTGCGTACGGTCCAATACATCACTGGGGCCAAGCTTCCTGCCATCCAGGACCTATATACAGTTGAAGTCGGAAGTTTACATACACTTAAGATGGAGTCATTAAAACTAATTTTTCAACCATTCCACAAATGTCTTGTTAACAAACTATAGTTTTGGCAAGTAGGTTAGGACATCTACTTTGTGCATGACACAAGTCATTTTTCCAACAATTGTTTACAGACAGATTATTTCACTTTTAATTCACTGTATCACAATTCCAGTGGGTCAGAAGTTTACATACACTAAGTTGACTGTGCCTTTAAACAGCTTGGAAAATTCCAGAAATTGGAGGTGTACCTGTGGATGTATTTCAAGGCCTACCTTCAAACTCAGTGCCTCTTTGCTTGACATCATGGGAAAATCAAAAGAAATCAGCCAAGACCTCAGAAAAAATATTGTAGACCTACAAAAGTCTGGTTCATCCTTGGGAGCAATTTCCAAATGCCTGAAGGTACCACGTTCATTTGTACAAACAATAGTACGCAAGTATAAACACCATGGGACCACACAGCCGTCATAGCGCTCAGGAAGAAGACGCGTTCTGTCTCCTAGAGATTAACGTACTTTGGTTTCGAAAAGTGCAAATCAATCCCAGAACAACAGCAAAGGACCTTGTGAAGATGCTGGAGGAAACGGTGACAAAAGTACAGTGAGGGAAAAAAGTATTTGGTCCCCTGCTGATTTTGTACGTTTGCCCACTGACAAAGAAATGATCAGTCTATAATGTTTATGGTAGGTTTATTTGAACAGTGAGAGACAGAATAACAACAAAAAAATCCAGAAAAACGCATGTCAAAAATGTTATAAATTGATTTGCATTTTAATGAGGAAAATAAGTATTTGACCCCTCTGCAAAACATGACTTAGTACTTGGTGGCAAAACCCTTGTTGGCAATCACAGAGGTCAGATGTTTCTTGTAGTTGGCCACCAGGTTTGCACACATCTCAGGAGGGATTTTGTTCCACTCCTCTTTGCAGATCTTCTCCAAGTCATTAAGGTTTCGAGGCTGACGTTTGGCAACTCGACCCTTCAGCTCCCTCCACTGATTTTCTATGGGATTAAGGTCTGGAGACTGGCTAGGCCACTCCAGGACCTTAATGTGCTTCTTCTTGAGCCACTCCTTTGTTGCCTTGGCCGTGTGTTTTGGGTCATTGTCATGCTGGAATACCCATCCACGACCCAATTTCAAAGCCCTGGCTGAGGGAAGGAGGTTCTCACCCAAGATTTGATGGTACATGGCCCCGTCCATCGTCCCTTTGATGCGGTGAAGTTGTCCTGTCCCCTTAGCAGAAAAACACCCCAAAGCATAATGTTTCCACCTCCATGTTTGACGGTGGGGATGGTGTTCTTGGGGTCATAGGCAGCATTCCTCCTCCTCCAAACACGGCGAGTTGAGTTGATGCCAAAGACCTCGATTTGGGTCTCATCTGACCACAACACTTTCACCCAGTTCTCCTCTGAATCATTCAGATGTTCATTGGCAAAATTCAGACGGGCCTGTATATGTGCTTTCTTGAGCAGGGGGACCTTATGGGCGCTGCAGGATTTCAGTCCTTCATGGCGTAGTGTGTTACCAATTGTTTTCTTGGTGACTATGTTCCCAGCTGGCTTGAGATCATTGACAAGATCCTCCTGTGTAGTTCTGGGCTGATTCCTCACTGTTCTCATGATCATTGCAACTCCACGAGGTAAGATCTTGCATGGAGCCCCATGCCGAGGGAGATTGACAGTTATTTTGTGTTTCTTCCATTTGCGAATAATCGCACCAACTGTTTTCACCTTCTCACCAAGATGCTTGGCGATGGTCTTGTAGCCCATTCCAGCCTTGTGTAGGTCTACAATCTTGTCCCTGACATCCTTGGAGAGCTCTTTGGTCTTAGCCATGGTGGAGAGTTTGGAATCTGATTGATTGATTGCTTCTGTGGACAGGTGTCTTTTATACAGTTAACAAGCTGAGATTAGGAGCACTCCCTTTTAAAAGTGTGCTCCTAATCTCAGCTCGTTACCTGTATAAAAGACACCTGGGAGCCAGAAATCTTTCTGATTGAGAGGGGGTCAAATACTTATTTCCTTCATTAAAATGCAAATAAATTTATAACATTTTTGACATGCGTTTTTCTGCATTATTTTGTTGTTATTCTGTCTCTCACTGTTCAAATAAACCTACCATTAAAATTATAGACTGATAATTTCTTTGTCAGTGGGCAAATGTACAAAATCAGCAGGGGATCAAATACTTTTTTCCCTCACTGTATCTATTTCCACAGTAAAACAAGTACTATATCGACATAACCTGAAAGGCCGCTCAGCAAGGAAGAAGCCACTGCTACGTGCAAAATGTCAAAGATTGTCCTGAGTTACAGCTCATATTCGGACATCAGTCAACTGAAATAAATTTATTAGGCCCTAATCTATGGATTTCACATGACTGGGAATACAGATATGCACCTGTTGGTCACAGATAGCTTTAAAATAAAGATAGGGGTGTGGATCAGAAAACCAGTCCGTATCTGGTATGACCACCATTTGCCTCATGCAGCATGACACATCTCCTTCGCATAGAGTTGATCAGGCTGTTGATTGTGGCCTGTGGAATGTTGTCCTACTCCTCTTCAATGGCTGTGCGAAGTTACTGGATATTGGCGGGAACTGGAACACGCTGTCGCACACGTTGATCTAGAGCATCCCAAACATGCTCAATGGTTGAAATGTCTGGTGAGTATGCAAGCCATGGAAGAACTGGGACATGTTCAGTTTCCAGGAATTGTGTAAATGCTGAAACATGAGGTGATGGCGGCGGATGAAAGGCACGACAATGGGCCTCAGGATCTCGTCACGGTACCTCTGTGCATTCAAATTGCCATCAATTGTGTTCGTTGTCCATAGCTTATGCCTGCCCATACCATAACCCCACCGCCACCATGGGGCACTCTGCTCACAACGTTGACCTAAGCAAACCACTTGCCCACACAATGCCAAACCGGGATTCATCCATGAAGAGCACACTTCGCCAGTGGCCATCGAAGGTGAGCATTTGCCTACTGAAGTCAGTTACGACGCCGAACTGTAGTCAAGTCAAGACCCTGTTAAGGACGACAAGCACGCAGATGAGCTTCCCTGAGACAGTTTCTGGCAGATTGTGCAGAAATTATTTGGCTGTGCAAAACCACAGTTTCATCAGCTGTCTGTCTCAGATGATCCCGCAGATGAAGAAGCCAGATGTGGTGGTCCTGGGCTGGCGTGGTTACACGTGGTCTGCGGTTGTGAGGCCAGTAGGACGTACTACCAAATTCTCTAAAACGGCTTATGGTAGATAAATAAAATTACATTCTCTGGCAACAGCTCTGGTGGACATTCCTGCAGTCAGCATGCCAATTGCACACTCCCTCAAAACTAGAGACATCTGTGGCATTGTGTTGAGTGACTCAAAATTCAAAAGGCACTCGCACATCTGAGCGATCTTTGTTGCAGGTGCATGGTAACTGTTGAATAAGATGAGAAAAAAATAAGAAACCCGCACACTGCTCTTGCTAGTATTACTGCTCTTTATTAAGATTTACGTATCGGCCTCAAGGCCTTCGTCAGAGCTTTTGTGAGTGTTTATAATTTGCACACTTATGTAGACATTGCTCCACTCACATCCGTTCAATGCATCAAATGGGGTTGGAGTCGAGGGAAAATAAGCAAGTGTTACCAAATATAACCATGTGCATTTCATAAGTATTCTAATAAAGTGTGTACATAAAATGCATTAAACAAGTCTGTAAAACCTCAGTGAGGACATGGACCCATCAAGTAAGTTTTCATAAATCATTGGGTACAGTGCAAGAAAAAACGTCTGAGTAATCTGAAGTGGTGGCATTAATTAATGTTCACATTTACAACATAACATGCAGGGGCATTTCATTATTAAGACCTTCTGGGAATAATGTCTGGAGGGGGAAAATCCAAAAACATTCTCTTTTGCTCAGAGTATTATCTATATCACCTCCCTTGTCTGAAATCTTGACTTTCTCTATGCCACAAAATCTAAAAGGTAGAAATGTCATGTTTTAGGTCATTAAAATGTACTGCGACTGGATAATCCCTGTCGTTTCTCCTGATTGAACTTTAATGTTCACTAATTCTCTGTTGAGAGAATGAGAGGTTTTACCTACAGTGAGGGAAAAAATTATTTGATCCCCTGCTGATTTTGTATGTTTGCCCACTGACAAAGACATGACCAGTCTATAATTTTAATGGTAGGTTTATTTGAACAGTGAGAGACAGAATAACAACAAAAAAATCCTGAAAAACGCATGTCAAAAATGTTATGAATTGATTTGCATTTTAATGAGGGAAATAAGTATTTGACCCCTCTGCAAAACATGACTTAGTACTTGGTGGCAAATCCCTTGTTGGCAATCACAGAGGTCAGACGTTTCTTGTAGTTGGCCACCACGTTTGCACAGATCTCAGGAGGGATTTTGTTCCACTCCTCTTTGCAGATCTTCTCCTAGTCATTAAGGTTTCGAGGCTGACGTTTGGCAACTCGAACCTTCAGCTCCCTCCACAGATTTTCTATGGATTAAGGTCTGGAGACTGGCTAGGCCACTCCAGGACCTTAATGTGCTTCTTCTTGAGCCACTCCTTTGTTGCCTTGGCCGTGTGTTTTGGGTCATTGTCATGCTGGAATACCCATCCACGACCCATTTTCAATGCCCTGGCTGAGGGAAGGAGGTTCTCACCCAAGATTTGACGGTACATGGCCCCGTCCATCGTCCCTTTGATGCGGTGAAGTTGTCCTGTCCCCTTAGCAGAAAAACACCCCCAAAGCATAATGTTTCCACCTCCATGTTTGACGGTGGGGATGGTGTTCTTGGGGTCATAGGCAGCATTCCTCCTCCTCCAAACACGGCGAGTTGAGTTGATGCCAAAGAGCTTGATTTTGGTCTCATCTGACCACAACACTTTCACCCAGTTCTCCTCTGAATCACATGTTCATTGGCAAATTTCAGACAGCCCTGTTTATGTGCTTTCTTGAGCAGGGGGACCTTGCGGGCGCTGCAGGATTTCAGTCCTTCACGGCATAGTGTGTTACCAATTGTTTTTTTGGTGACTATGGTCCCAGCTGCCTTGAGATCATTGACAAGATCCTCCCGTGTAGTTCTGGGCTGATTCCTCACTGTTCTCATGATCATTGCAGCTCCACGAGGTGAGATCTTGCATGGAGCCCCAGGCCGACGGAGAGTGACAGTTATTTTGTGTTTCTTCCATTTGCGAATAATCGCACCAACTGTTGTCACCTTCTCACCAAGCTACTTGGCAATGGTCTTATAGCCCATTCCAGCCTTGTGTAGGTCTACAATCTTGTCCCTGCCATCCTTTGGGAGCTCTTTGGTCTTGGCCATGGTGGAGAGTTTGGAATCTGATTGATTGATTGCTTCTGTGGACAGGTGTCTTTTATACAGGTAACAAACTGAGATTAGGAGCACTCCCTTTAAGAGTGTGCTCTAATCTCAGCTCGTTACCTGTATAAAAGACACCTGGGAGCCAGAAATCTTTCTGATTGAGAGGGGGTCAAATACTTATTTCCCTCATTAAAATGCAAATGATTTATAAAAATTTTGACATGCGTTTTTCTGGATTTTGTTGTTGTTATTCTGTCTCTCACTGTTCAAATAAACCTACCATTAAAATTATAGACTGATCATTTCTTTGTCAGTGAGCAAATGTACAAAATCAGCAGGGGATCAAATACTTTTTTCCCTCACTGTACACAACACAGCCCACATGGACATTTAATCATGTAGTTAACATGGGTGGTGGAGCATATAATAATGTAACTGATTGATCAACGTCTCAACCAAATATCACAAAAATGTCCACGTCGAAATGACAGTGGTGTGCCCAGTGGGCTAAGACATTGTTCTTTACAGGGATCATCAGAAAATAGGCTAATAGCAATAAATGCCCGTCTTGGACCAGTGTTTTAAAAATAATTTATTGGGTTGAGCCGTGTATGTACAGTGGGGAGAACAAGTATTTGATACACTGCCGATTTTGCAGGTTTTCCTACTTACAAAGCATGTAGAGGTCTGTAATTTTTATCATAGGTACACTTCAACTGTGAGAGACGGAATCTAAAACAAAAATCCAGAAAATTACATTGTATGATTTTTAAGTAATTAATTTGCATTTTATTGCATGACATAAGTATTTGATACATCAGAAAAGCAGAACTTAATATTTGGTACAGAAACCTTTGTTTGCAATTACAGAGATCATACGTTTCCTGTAGGTCTTGACCAGGTTTGCACACACTGCAGCAGGGATTTTGGCCCACTCCTCCATACAGACCTTCTCCAGATCCTTTAGGTTTCGGGGCTGTCGCTGGGCAATACGGACTTTCAGCTCCCTCCAAAGATTTTCTATTGGGTTCAGGTCTGGAGACTGGCTAGGCCACTCCAGGACCTTGAGATGCTTCTTACGGAGCCACTCCTTAGTTGCCCTGGCCGTGTGTTTCGGGTCGTTGTCATGCTGGAAGACCCAGCCACGACCCATCTTCAATGCTCTTACTGAGGGAAGGAGGTTGTTGGCCAAGATCTCACGATACATGGCCCCATCCATCCTCCCCTCAATACGGTGCAGTCGTCCTGTCCCCTTTACAGAAAAGCATCCCCAAAGAATGATGTTTCCACAACCATGCTTCACGGTTGGGATGGTGTTCTTGGGGTTGTACTCATCCTTCTTCTTCCTCCAAACACGGCGAGTGGAGTTTAGACCAAAAACCTATATTTTTGTCTCATCGGACCACATGACCTTCTCCCATTCCTCCTCTGGATCATCCAGATGGTCATTGGCAAACTTCAGACGGGCCTGGACATGCGCTGGCTTGAGCAGGGGGACCTTGCATGCGCTGCAGGATTTTAATCCATGACGGCGTAGTGTGTTACTAATGGTTTTCTTTGAGACTGTGGTCCCAGCTCTCTTCAGGTCATTGACCAGGTCCTGCCGTGTAGTTCTGGGCTGATTCCTCACCTTCCTCATGATCATTGATGCCCCACGAGGTGAGATCTTGCATGGAGCCCCAGACCGAGGGTGATTGACCCTCATCTTGAACTTCTTCCATTTTCTAATAATTGTGCCAACAGTTGTTGCCTTCTCACCAAGCTGCTTGCCTATTGTCCTGTAGCCCATCCCAGCCTTGTGCAGGTCTACAATTTTATCCCTGATGTCCTTACACAGCTCTCTGGTCTTGGCCATTGTGGAGAGGTTGGAGTCTGTTTGATTGAGTGTGTGGACAGGTGTCTTTTATACAGGTAACGAGTTCAAACAGGTGCAGTTAATACAGGTGGAGAACAGGAGGGCTTCTCAAAGAAAAACTAACAGGTCTGTGAGAGCCGGAATTCTTACTGGTTGGTAGGTGATCAAATACTTATGTCATGCAATAAAATGCAAATTAATTACTTAAAAATCATACAATGTGATTTTCTGGATTTTTGTTTTAGATTCCGTCTCCAACAGTTGAAGTGTACATATGATAAAAATTACAGACCTCTACATGCTTTGTAAGTAGGAAAACCTGCAAAATTGGCAGTGTATCAAATACTTGTTCTCCCCACTGTATATTATGTAGGCTAACATAATATTATGAATTATACAGGATGGTTACTCGCATGAAAGGTTGAATATCTCCTATTTCGACTGACCAACATATCCTCTTTATTAGAAAGATAAATGTTATTGCAGTCTTCAGGCTCATTTTCTCATTGACGTGAAAACAATGCTATTTTCACCTAATAACAAAAAAATGTACACGCAAAGTCATAATGTCCGAAATATTGTCCAAACGAACAAATGTCCCAAAAAGTTTACCCAACCTTAGAAATACAAAGTTTGCGTAATTGCGCTCCAGCCACCCTAGTCATAGACTGTTCTCTCTGCTACCGCACGGCAAGCGGTACTGGAGCGCCAAGTCTAGGTCCAAGAGGCTTCTAAACAGCTTCTACCCCCAAGCCATAAGACTTCTGAACATCTAATCAAATGGCTACTCACACACACACACACAAAGAGAGACAGACAGTGTGATGTAATGAAAAATAAATTAAGCGGGATCAATTTAAATAATATAAGACTGAATATATCCTCTGTAACTCTAAATTGCCCTGTCTATGGCTGCTCTCACAAAATACATACTCAGACTACACTACCACCTTGTGGACATTGTCTTAGACAGGTTCGGAATTTTTAGGAATAAAAAAAAGTTTGTATTTTTAGGAAGAGGTCATCGTTTCATGGAGTCTGTGAAGGAAGAAACCATATGGAAAAAGTGGTAAGCAAGTTAGGTCCAAAAAAACAGATTTTCACCAAGTCAAATGGATTTCTTGTGTTAGAGGTTTCAAGATGCTTGTATCTAAACCAAAGTAGATAATTTTAAGGTTGTTCTATACATCAGTTGGGGTCTCTATAAGCTTCAATATGAGGTCCTAATCCTAGCATGAAAATGCATCATTGTAGCTGTGCGGGCCAGTGGTTGAGGTGGGACTTTAAACGGGGAGGACAGGCACATAGTAATGGCTGGAACGGAATTAATGGAACGGTATCAAACACATCTAATACCTAGGTTTCCATGTGTTTGATACCATTCCATGTACTCCATTCCATCCAATATTATGAGCAGTCCTCCCCTCACCAGCCTCCTCAGGTGTAGGCTAATATAGTAAATTGGGTAAGTTGAGTCAATGACAAGTTGAGCAAATTGAAGTTTTCTTGCCAGGCGTAATGCAAAGCATTATCGCTGGAATATGAGGTAACAACATGTTTTTAAAAAGTACACATTGTTTGTTAGGTGTTAAAATATGCTTAACATGATTAAAATACCAAAAAAAACAATTGTGATTGTGTTGAATTGTGTTTGGAAAATAAAGATAGACATGGTTTTAAAAAGGTAGTGGTAATATTTGTTTCAGTACACAAATTCGTAGGCGGCTTAACTTACCCTGTCCCCCGGCTCAACTTACCCAATACCCGGGGTATGGCCGGTGGTAAAGGTGGTAGTTTGTTGGTAGTTTGTACCATGTGGCAGTTTGTTCCACTCAACAGCGCTGATGATCATTGCAATAATTCAGCAACAATACAATGTCAAATGTACAGTTGATACAGTCATAGAAGCTGAAAAAAAGCTGAAGCAGTTAAAGGCCCAATGCAGCTGTTTTTATCTCAATATCAAATCATTTCTGGGTAACAATTAAGTACTTTACTGTGATTGTTTTCTTTTTGACCATTGTAATGGAAAACAAAAACAGCTTCTTAGCAAGAAGCAATTTCTCAAGCAATAATTTTGCTAGGACTGTCTGGGAGCTGTCTAAGTGGGGAGAAGAAAACTGAAAACTAGCTGTTTGGAAAACTCCGTCCCACCAAAACTATCATGACACGTACAAGAATAGCAAGCTCCTTCATCACATCAGCTTGAAGCATTCAATCAAGTTTTTACCTCCCTGCTGAACCTCCATTCAGCCCAGACTCCCATGACTTGCTGCTCAGCCCATGGTAGAGAGATCTGTGTGATGATGGATTTGTGGAATGGGTAGCCAAGTTCCTTTCCAAAAAACTCACACCAAGGTAGTTTACCCCCCTCGTGTCTGCGGTAGTGGTTCAGCTCCTGTCTGAAGGTCTGACTTTGTGATCTGTTAGGTAAGTAACAATGTGTCAAGCAGATTACACTTTTTTGTTTTGCTATTTTGAAACATAGAAACGTTTAAGACATGTATTTTCATGTTGTCGAAATGTAAACACGGTAGCCAAAAGTAGTTCAAATTAATGTATTCATCTTATTAGCTAAACTAAACTTGTTTTAGCAGCAAAATTGTCACAGAAATCAGCTTTGTTTACATAGCAGGGATGAAAATAACGTCATTTTGGCTGAAATGATCTACAAAATTCGACGCATTAGCTCATCACAAAGTTGATATAGCAACGGACGCTTATCAAATCCCATTGTGACGCAGGGCTGGACACATATTGGTAGGTAGACTGTATTAGGCATGACAGGCCACCTCCAGAACACCTTGACCTAGCAGTAGCATTCAGCATAGATGCCTTCCTCTGAGGACCTCAGCACCACCACTCCCTTCATGTAGGGCAGTAGCCTGGAGAGGATTGAACGCTTCATAAGGGAGCAGATGGAGAAGGTGGGCTTTGGGAGGGAGATGCAGGGGATTCCATCCATCATCAGGAAGGAGGAGTGTGTGTGTGTGTGTGTGGGGGGGTGGGTGCATCACACCTAAGAATCTTCTCCCCCAGTACCTCACTGAGACTTCAAAAAATCCCTGGGCTTCAAGGATACGGAAAGTCATCATGATGGAGTGGTGATTGAGTTTCTTCTGATCAGAACTCTTCACCACCTCAAGGTTTCCTCTCACAGTCTCAGCCTCACATACATTATGTTTAAAGGCCCACCTCAGAGGAAGTTGCTGCACCTATTTTGAGTAATTCCTGTCCTAGAGTGGACATTTTCATCTAGGTTACAGCTCGAAGACTGACGCAAGCTGCCAATACATATTCAGGAATTGGGGATGGGAACGTTGTGGTGATTTCCACGTGTAGCAGAGAAATAACAACAAATAGGCCACTGACTGACAGCTGTCAGTGTACCTAGCAAGCATGCTAACCTTAGCCAGCTAATTAAAGTTATGTGAGCCCCATTTCAGTTAAGTCAGGTGACAATTATTTCAGAAAAAGGCTACCACTCTACCTTTCAAGAGATGAGTCTCAGCCAAACCGTGTCTATACAAGCTGTTGAAATGTTGATAATTGCAGTGAAACCGTGTCGGATTCCAGACGTCATTAATATTTGGACATGCACACGGACATGATCAAATAGCTATATTCTTTGTTCTCTCTGTCATCATTTCAGAAAGCTAGCTAGCTATATATCAATGCGTTATCTAAATTGCGCAGCTGCAGTGCCTTCAGAAAGAATTCATACTCCTTGACTTACTCCACACTTTGTTGTGTTACAGCCGGAATTCAAAATGGATTCAAAAAAATAATAATCTCACCCATCTACACACAATACCCCATAATGACAAAGTGAAAATGGTTTTAGTAATTTTAGCAAATGTATTGAAAATGAAATACAGAAATCTCATTTACATAAGTATTCACACCCCTGAGTCAATACTTTGTAATAATATAATAATAATATGCCATTTAGCAGACGCTTTTATCCAAAGCGACTTACAGTCGTGCGTGCATACATTTTTGTGTATGGGTGGTCCCGGGGATCGAACCCACTACCTTGGCGTTACAAGCGCCGTGCTCTACCAGCTGAGCTACAGAGGACCACCCATTGTAGAAGCACCTTTGGCAGTGATTACAGCTGTGCGTCTTTCTGGCTAAGCCTCTAAGAGCTTTCCACACCTGGATTGTGCAATGAACAAAAAGTAGGCCTAATAAACTCAAACAAAAACCCAGGCTCAATAATTGCCTGTTAACCCAGCAGCATGCTACTCTTATCCTGTCTGTTTCAGTCTTGTCCACCAAACAATAACAATGACAATGACAGGGTTTAAATACACATACCCACAATGCATTAGCCAATAGGAGGAAGACCTGACACAATGATCAATTAACCTTCACAATGCAAGAAATTCAATACAACATGTTCAGTTCATAAACATGTATGTATTCATACAAGCACACATATCAACAAAGGTGCTTCACCTGATCTACGCATAAATACAACCTGGGATTTAAACATGTACGTCCCCCTGGGATAAGCTACTACCGCATTACCCATACCCTGAATAAACCATGCGCTTGAACGCATCCACTGTTTGCCTGTGGAAACTCGGACCAGGAAATGGACAGATAACCCTCTTCAATTAACAAGGAAAACAAGGTAAAAATATACATTTATTTTGCTTAACTTTAACGATATGATAGTTAAACATTGTAGTTGTAAGGTTTGACCAGTATATACATGATTAGAAGAAGCATCATACTGGGCACCGCACAACAAGAGGTTTTGCGCGCAAAAACCAATTGTTGGCGTGCGACCATAAACTCTAACACATGTTTCTTCTCTCTTTCACAGATGATCATCAATCAAAAGGACATCACTAACCACACAAATACAATTAATAAATGTGCTTCTCATTAATCATTAACCGTTTGCAATGTCTGGTTATTTAGAATAAGGCCTGGCTTTAGATTAGGTGGTGGAGGACATAAAGACGATCATCACAATACCCATAACATGATGTAGCCACCACTATGCTTGAAACTATGGAGAGTGGTACTTAGTAATGTGTTGTATTGGATTTGCCCCAAACATAACACTTTGTATTCAGGACAAAAGGTTAATTGCTTTGCCACATTTTTTGCGGTATTACTTTAGTGCCTTGTTGCAAACAGGATTTATGTTTTGGAATATTTTTATTTTGTACAGGCTTCTTTCTTTAACTCTGTCATTTACGTTAGTATTGTGGATTAACTACAATGTTGTTGATCCATCCTCAATTTTCTCATTTTACATTTGAGTCATTTAAAATTCAAAAGGCACTTGCACATCCGAGCTAAAGTCAGAAGTTTACATACACTTTAGCCAAATACATTTAAACTCAGTTTCACAATTCCTGACATTTAATCCTTGTAAAAAAATCCCTGTCTTAGTTCAGTTAGGATCACCACTTTATTTTAAGAATGTGAAATGTCAGAATAATAGTAGAGAGAATTATTTATTTCAACTTTTATTTCTTTCATCACATTCCAGTGGGTCAGAAGTTTACATACACTCAATTAGTATTTGGTAGCATTGCCTTTAAATTGTTTAACTTGGGTCAAACATTTCGGGTAGCCTTCCACAAGTTTCCCACAATAAGTTGGGTGAATTTTGGCCCATTCCTCCTGACAGAGCTGGTGTAACTGAGTCAGGTTTGTAGGTCTCCTCGCTCGCACACGCTTTTTCAGTTCTGCCAACACATTTTCTATAGGATTGAGGTCAGGGCTTTGTGATGGCCACTCCAATACCTTGACTTTGTTGTCCTTAAGCCATTTTGCCACAACTTTGGAAGTATGCTTGGGGTCATTGTCCATTTGGAAGACCCATTTGCGACCAAGCTTTAATTTCCTGACTGATGTCTTGAGATGTTGCTTCAATATATCCACATAATTTTCCTTCCTCATGATGACATCTATTTTGTGAAGTGCACCTGTCCCTCCTACAGCAAAGCACCCCCAAAGCATGATGCTGCCACCCCCGTGCTTCACGGTTGGGATGGTATTCTTCGGCTTGCAAGCAACCCCCTTTTTCCTCCAAACATAACGATGGTCATTATGGCCAAACAGTTCTATTTTTGTTTCATCAGACCAGAGGACCTTTCTCCAAAAAGTACGATCTTTTGTCCCCATGTGCAGTTGCAAACCGTAGTCTGGCTTTTTTATGGCAGTTTTGGAGCAGTGGCTTCTTCCTTGCTGAGCGGCCTTTCAGGTTATGTCGATATAGGACTCGTTTTACTGTGGATATAGATACTGTTGTACCTGTTTCCTCCAGCATCTTCACAAGGTCCTTTGCTGTTGTTCTGGGATTGATTTTCACTTTTCTCACCAAAGTACGTTCATCTCTAGAAGACAGAACGTGTCTCCTTCCTGAGCGGTATGATGGCTGCGTGGTCCCATGGTGTTTATACTTGCGTACTATTGTTTGACAGATGAACGTGGTGAACTTCAGGCGTTTAGGAATTGCTCCCAAGGATGAACCAGACTTGTGGAGGTCTACAATTTTTTTTCTGAGGTCTTGGCTGATTTCTTTTGATTTTCCCATGATGTCAAGCAAAGAGGCACTGAGTTTGAAGGTAGGCCTTGAAATACATCCAGTGTTTCTCAGTTTGACAGAGGGGTTGATATTGAATGGATGGACAAATATATATTTCTCAAAGACAAAAATTCAAAAATAGTAATAGCCTATTCCATTTACACTAAACGGGGCTCTGCTATTCTTTCTGTTAAACGGAGGCTTCACTGAAGCAAATTACTCAAATGATATCAATTAGCCTATCAGAAGCTTCTAAAGCCATGACATCATTTTCTGGAATTCTGGAAGCTGTTTAAAGGCACAGTCAACTTAGTGTATGTAAACCTCTGACCCACTGGAATTGTGATACAGTGAATTATAAGTGAAATAATATGTCTGTAAACAATTGTTGGAAAAATGACTTGTGTCATGCACAAAGTAGATGTCCTAACCGACTTGCCAAAACTATAGTTTGTTAACCTGAAATTAGTGGAGTGGTTGAAAAACAAGTTTTAATGACTCCATCCTAAGTGTATGTAAACTTCTGACTTCAACTGTATCTTTGTTGCAGGTGCATGTTAACAGTTGAATAAGATGAGAAAAAAGAAGAAACCCGCACATTGCTCTTGCTGGTATCACTGCTCTTTATTAAGCTTTACGTATCGGCCTCAAGTCTTTTTTGTACAGAGCTTTTGTGAGTGTTTATAATTTGCACCCTTATGTAGACATTGCTCCACTCACATCCGTTCAATGCATCGAATGGGGTTGGAGTCGAGGGAAAATAAGCAAGTGTTACCAAATATAACAATGTACATTTCATAAGTATTCTAATAAAGTGTGTACATAAAACGTATTAAACACGTCTGTGAAACCACAATGAGGACATCACCTATCAAGTACATTTTAATAAATCATTGGGTACAGTGTGTCATGACTTGACTTTAACATTAATCAGAAGACTGTTTCTCTAATTAACTAACTATGTTTAATTGTTACCCGATTACATTAATCATGTAACAATTAACTAATTAGGATCTGGGGTACCACGAGAGCGGTTCTTTAAAGAGTTACGTCTAGGAGCAACAACGGCTCAGCCGCGAAGTAGCAGGCCACACAAGCTTACAGAACGGGACCGCCAAGTGCTGAAGCGAGTAACGCGTAAAAATAATCTGTCCTCGGTTCCAACACTCACTACCGAGTTCCAAACTGCCTCTGGAAGCAACGTCCACATAAGAACTGTTCATCGGGAGCTTCATTAAATTAGTTTCCATGGCTGAGCAGCCATACACAAGCCTAAGATCAACATGCGCAAAGCCAAGCGTCGGCTGGAGTGATGTAAAGCTTGCCGCCATTGGACTCTGGAGCAGTGAAAATGCGTTCTCTGGAGTGATGAATTACACTTCACCATCTGGCAGTCCGACGGACAAATCTGGTGCCCGACCTCACTAATGCTCTTGTGGCTAAATGGAATCAAGTCCCCACAGCAATGTTCCAACATCTAGTGGAAAGCCTTCCCAGAAGAGTGGAGGCTGTTATAGCAGCAAAGGGGTGTCCAACTCCAAATGAACGCCCATGATTTTGGAATGAGATGTTCAACGAGCAGGTGTCCACGTACTTTTGGGCATGTAGTGTATGTTTAAAAAAAGCTGCGGTAGAAAGGATCATCAACACATACTGAGCAGCTCACGTTATAGACAGAGGCATGCTACATGTCAGACCAATCAAAACTCATCTCCCGGCATGTCCAGCCCATCCATTATCTCAGCCAATCATGGCTAGCGGGAAGGTTCCTGTCTTTTTCCGTGGCTAAACCAACTATGCTCACATTTTGATCCCCTCCCCAAAAAAAGATGTTCAAATGCCTCTCCTGTGAAGTAGTGACGTGCGACATACACCTAGCTTTCTGAAACGGGTCACATATTGAGACCCCCCACCCCCTTTAGCTCTCAGAACAGCCATAATTCATCGGCGCATGGACTCTTCAAGGTGTCGAAAGCATTCCACAGAGATGTTGGCCCATGTTGACTCCACTGCTTCCCGCAGTTGTGTCAAGTTGGCTGGATGTCCTTTGAGTGGTGGACCATTCTTGATACACACAATAAACTGCTGAGTGTGAAAAACCCAGCACCGTTGCAGTTCTTGACACACTCAAACCGGTGAGCCTGGCACCAACTACCATACCCTGTTCAGAGGCACTTAAATATTTTGTCTTGCCCATTCACCCTCTGAATGGCACACATACACAATCCATGTCTCAATTGTTTCAAGACTTACAAATCTTTAACCTACACTGATTGAAGTGGATTTAACAAGTGACATCAATATGGGATCATACTGGAGCTTTCACCTGGATTCACCTGGTCAGTCTACGTCATGTTTGTGTTTCTAGCTCCAACAGTGCAGGAATAATACCTAGAAAACAATACGCACATAATCCAAAAGTAAAAAGAAAGAAATCCAAAAATATCAGAACGAGCAATGTCAGAGTCCGGAATATACAGTAGCTTTCACCTGGATTCAACTGGTCAGTCTATGTCATGGAAAGAGCAGGTGTTCCTAATGTTTTGTACACTCTGTGTGTGTAGATAGATAGATAGATAGATAGATAGATAGATAGATAGATAGATAGATAGATAGATAGATAGATAGATAGATAGATAGATAGATAGATAGATAGATAGATAGATAGATAGATAGATAGATAGATAGATAGATAGATAGATAGATAGATAGATAGATAGATAGATAGATAGATAGATAGATAGATAGACACTGAGTGTACAAAACATTAGGAACACCTGCTCATTAGGAATAACTGATTATATTTGAAAAAAGTCATTTAAAAAATTTAACAAAAATAACCCAACTAATAACCTAAATCCAATGAAATTGTGACATTTATTTTGTTGAATTCACATTAGTTGACAACTCAACCAAATGTAAATCAAAACTACACGTTGAACTGATGTCTGTGCCCAGTCGGTACACTTTCATCTTCCTCAGTCTCACAAGCTGTCGGAGTTATCAGAAGTTCTGAGTTCCGACTAGAGTGTTTCAATTGAACGACCCTTAAGTAAGAATTACAAGTGGGAAACTCAGAGAAAATGTAGGGCGTGTTCCTATGCTTAGACGTTGCTGACGCCTGACAGATCTTACAACGCCTGGTTAGGTATTTTACTGTAGTATCAGCTAACCATATCATGTTATAGCAATTTTCCAGTCGATGATACAGTCGATGACGTGGCACGCAACCATTTGTTGTTGCATTGCCTCCCTTAGCTGTGGAACACACCCTATGTTACCCAAGTTGTGGTGTCACCACTGACCTTTCACCTTTTCTACCAAAAGAAAACAACAAATCAATTTCTGACATTTATGCTGCGTTCAAAACAGCTGGGAACTCAGAAAAATATGAGTTCAAATCATGACGTCAGTGATCTTCAGGTCGGAGAGTCAGAGCTCTAGAAAGACGCCCGAGTTCCCGAATTGGAATTTCGAGTTGGATGACCGTTCAAAAAGATTTTTCCCAGTCTGAGCTAGTTTTTTTCAGAGTTCCCAGTTGTATTGAACGCACTGAAGTCAGAGTTTTCAGAGTTCCCAGTTCCCAGTTCCCAGTTGTTTTGAACGTGGCATTAGCCTACTAACTTATCATTGTGGATAATGTACAGTGGGGAAAAAAAGTATTTAGTCAGCCACCAATTGTGCAAGTTCTCCCACTTAAAAAGATGAGAGAGGCCTGTCATTTTCATCATAGGTACACGTCAACTATGACAGACAAATTGAGAAATGTTTTTCCAGAAAATTACATTGTAGGATTTTTAATGAATTTATTTGCAAATTATGGTGGAAAATAAGTATTTGGTCACCTACAAACAAGCAAGATTTCTGGCTCTCACAGACTTGTAACTTCTTCTTTAAGAGGCTCCTCTGTCCTCCACTCGTTACCTGTATTAATGGCACCTGTTTGAACTTGTTATCAGTATAAAAGACACCTGTCCACAACCTCAAACAGTCACACTCCAAACTCCACTATGGCCAAGACCAAAGAGCTGTCAAAGGACACGAGAAACAAAATTGTAGACCTGCACCAGACGATTGAATCTGCAATAGGTAAGCAGCTTGGTTTGAAGAAATCAACTGTGGGAGCAATTGTTAGGAAATGGAAGACATACAAGACCACTGATAATCTCCCTCGATCTGGCAAGATCTCACCCCGTGGGGTCAAAATGATCACAAGAACGGTGAGCAAAAATCCCAGAACCACACGGGGGGACCTAGTGAATGACCTGCAGAGAGCTGGGACCAAAGTAACAAAGCCTACCATCAGTAACACACTACGCAGTGCCAGACGTGTCCCCTGCTTAAGCCAGTACATGTCCAGGCCCGTCTGAAGTTTGCTAGAGTGCATTTGGATGATCCAGAAGAGGATTGGGAGAATGTCATATGGTCAGATGAAACCAAAATATAACTTTTTGGTAAAAACTCAACTCGTCGTGTTTGGAGGACAAAGAATGCTGAGTTGCATCCAAAGAACACCATACCTACTGTGAAGCATGGGGGTGGAAACATCATGCTTTGGGGCTGTTTTTCTGCAAAGGGACCAGGACGACTGATCCGTGTAAAGGAAAGAATGAATGGGGCCATGTATCGTGAGATTTTGAGTGAAAACCTCCTTCCATCAGCAAGGGCATTGAAGATGAAACGTGGCTGGGTCTTTCAGCATGACAATGATCCCAAACACACCGCCCGGGCAACGAAGGAGTGGCTTCGTAAGAAGCATTTCAAGGTCCTGGAGTGGCCTAGCCAGTCTCCAGATCTCAACCCCATAGAACATCTTTGGAGGGAGTTGAAAGTCTGTGTTGCCCAGCGACAGCCCCAAAACATCACTGCTCTAGAGGAGATCTGCATGGAGGAATGGGCCAAAATACCAGCAACAGTGTGTGAAAACCTTGTGAAGACTTACAGAAAACGTTTGACCTGTGTCATTGCCAACAAAGGGTATATAACAAAGTATTGAGAAACTTTTGTTATTGACCAAATACTTATTTTCCACCATAAATTGCAAATAAATTCATTAAAAATCCTACAATGTGAATTTCTGGATTTTTTTTTCTCATTTTGTCTGTCATAGTTGACGTGTACATATGATGAAAATTACAGGCCTCTCTCATCTTTTTAAGTGGGAGAACTTGCACAATTGGTGGCTGACTAAATACTTTTTTTCCCCACTGTAGCTAGTTTGACCATATTGTCAATGTTAAGCAAGTTTTCTAACTTCATTATTAGCAATGTTAGCTAGTAGCTTATCCAACTAGCTAAAATCCAATTGGTTGAAGACTAGAATGAGAGAGGCCTCTACTGGCCAAAATGAGGTATTAGCATGGGCAGCGCAAGTAAGGGCTTCCACCATTTTAATGTGGTCAACTGGGTGGGACTTGTTGGAGTCATGTCCAACCGGGTCGTCAGGAGGGATCAGCCAATCGTGAAGAATAAAATTGACTACTTCAAAATGGAGATAGCCTCAATGGCACTGTCCATGCTGTCACAGACACTATAATGGCACAGATACAAAAATGTGTCCTCTATCTATCTCTGTGGTCAAGACTTCACAAGCACTTGAAGCAGAGGAAGAGCAAAGCAAGAGGTTTTACTCCACCCAAAATCTGTCCACAAAAAATAAGGGCATAAATTAAGGAATTCCTGTATGGAGGTCAATGAGCGTTGAATTTGGTCAACAATTTATTTTGATTTTTTCTAATTGAGGCTTTGAGCTCATAGAAGTTTTGTAATAGTTAGGTTGTTAGGAATGCACTGATATAATGCACTGATATGTGGACGCATGTGGCATTTAGGCAACTTTGAAAAAAGTTGTCATAGAGATAGAGGACTCATCATGGATATAACCCATTTTAACATTAACATTGCCATTGAGGGCTTCCACCATTTTAAAGTAGTCAACTGGGTGGGGATTCCTATGAGTTGGGAGCAATCAGCCAAGTAAGAACATTCACCACTTTAAAATGGAGATAACCTCAATGGCGCTGCCTATGCTGTCACAGACACTATAATTGCACAGATACAAAGATGAGTCATCTATCTAGGTCTATGGCCTGTTGTATCTGGCTAGAATGGTCCCACCTGATCTCGCCTCATCCCACCGGCCTTCCATTTTTGAGGACATGTATTTCCATTGTTAGAGCGGTCAATCGACTTGTCAATATAATAGACAAGTTTTAATTGACCACAATCATGTTGGACTACGACTTCCCACTTGAATGCCCCATCAGTCTGTCTCAAAACGTTTTATCATCAGAGACAAAAGATCAGAACCCGGTTCATAAGTAGCAGGTTCGATGGATAAACGAGGCTAGAATAGCGATTAACATTGAATATTCAGTTCAGACACAAACGTGATAACTTGCAACTTTCTAGCTAAGACAAAAGACTGTGTCGTAAAAATTCTCAACTAATTCCGACACTTCCGGTTGCTATCATCAGACAGACACTAGCCTACAATTCGGATTTACAAGCTACATCCCAAGGGGTTCGTGCTGATTGTAAGGAAATTGTGACAGCCAACTAAATGGCGTCCCTTGACAAGGCAAGAACAAGATGTATGTCAGGAGAAGTGCAGTATTATCATAAGGAGACTTTTACTTAGAATACGGAGGCGGAATGGAGGGGAAAAGAGAGGCAGGGGAGGTCTAAGAGAGAGAGGGAGGAAGAGGGTGAGCTTGAGTCGGTTAAAAGTGGCGGGAAAAAGGGAGATGGGTTGTTAAAGAAGAATGGTAGAAAGTGTAAGGAGAGTGAGTTGAAGACAGGAGGAGAAATGGAAGTGAAGGAGGGCGAAGTATCGGAGGTGGTAGGTGTGGTGAAGTTCTCGGAGCCCGAGGCTTGCACCAAGGGTCAGGATAAAGATGAGTCTGTGACAGTAGGAGTGAAGTTTTTGGAAAAAGTGGACCCTTGCCTTTTGGCTGTTCCATTTGTGGTTTCATGGTGGGTGAAAACAGAGTTGGGTGCTGTGGAATCGATGAGGGTAACCAGAAGTGGTCTTGTGATAATTGTTTGTGTTTCTGCTGGTCAGAGGGAGCAGGCGCTCCGTGTTAAACGAATGGGGGCAAGGGATGTGAATTGTTTTGCTCTCAAGAAAAGGGCACCATTGAAAGGAGTGATTACTGGGATATGGGGTAAATGTGAAAGCTGACCAACTGAAGGGGAAGATTCCCGGTGTTTGTGATGCTCGTCGTTTGGTACGATGCAGACAGGGTGGCGTGAGTGGAGAAACAGAAGAGTCATTGTCTGTTCTTTTGAGTTTTGATGTTGAGTCTTTGCCCGACAAAGTGATGTTAGGATATATTATCCTGTACAAGCTTTTGTGCCGAATACATTACGCTGTTACAGGTGTCAAGCTTATGGGCATGTGGCAGCAGTGTGTAGGAGGGAGGTTCCTAGGTGTGAGAAGTGTGCAGAAGGGCATGAGTCAAAGGAATGTGTTGCATTGGGGAAAGTAGTGGTACGTGTTAATTGCAGGGGTGACAATGGGGCTGGGGATCAGAAATGTCCCGTGCGAGAGAGGCAGGTTGAGGTTTTCAGTGTTAGAGTAGTGCAGAAGCTGTCATATACTGAGGCAGTGAAGAAAGTAGAGGATGATGGGTCAAGGGGGAGGGATCCTGAGAGGAGTGGTGTGAGTAGTAGATCTGTACTAGTACAGAGGGATAGGCCAACAAGTGATATATGTTTCAGTAAGATTGGATTTTTGGCATTTATAGCAATGGTTATCAACTGTACTGCAGGGATGGAACTTAAGTCGCAGAAAATAAAGGTTGTGGTGGCAGCTGCAGAGAGCTATTTGGGTGTGCGAGACTTATTATGCTTTTTTATGTTTTGTGAGTGTAGTGTTAGATGGTAGGGTATTAGTATTATTATTTTGTATTTTATTTAATTTTTTGTTTTTTTGTTTTGTTTTTTAAAAACAAAGTATAAGGGAGTTATACTCCAGTCTAGTAGGTGGCGACAATGCAACATGTATTGGATGCCAACCGCCGTTAAACCTCATCGAAGAAGAAGAAGGTTGCTATCATCCAACGTGAATTTCGGTAATTTCAGTAAACCCAGAAGTATCAACGATAGATTGGTGAATTGCTTGAAAAAAAGTAATCCACCTAAAAAAGGAATGCAATTCCAACTGCTAGAGACAAGCGACAAATGAGCAACAATTGCACTCAATGAACGTATTGCCACGATGTGAGAAACAAATGCAAAGTGTCGCCTAACTCGCAGCGCAATGCTAGTTTGCAACCACCATAACTTAGCTAGCTCGCTAGGTACGTTAGCTCAATTAGCTTGTTTTGGTTAACTTGTTAGCATGCTAACTGGTTAGATTTGACAGCAAGCAAGGTTTGACATGGAAAACATGTTTTTAGCTACGTTGCTGTTAGTTGGATAGCAACATAGCTTGTTAGGTATACAATCTTTGAGTACCAGTGTATTAGCATCGCTAGTTAACGTTAGCTAGCCAGCTACCGTGTGCATTGCTAGTTGTCAACAGGAAAGACAACACTTCCTACAAAAATAACTAGAAACCTAAGCGGTCATCTCCTAGTCTGCTAACGTTGATATTGGTTAGAAAGAATGAAGAACCACCTTTGACCGTTCAGTTTTTTGTTATAATTAGGTAGCTAACTAAACTCACTAGCTAACGTTAATTACTCAAATTGCAAACTTGAGTTATAGTGACTAACGCATAAATACAATGTGGCTCCAGCAAAGACTAAAGGGCCTACCAGGTCTGCTGTCAAGCAGCTGGGCTAGAAGAATGCTCATTGGACTGCTGTTTTTCCTCATCTTCTACTGGTACCTTAGCTCAGACAGCGCTTTGAGGTTGTTCAGTGGCTCAAGCCAGTCGGACGGGCTGGCTGGACAATGCCTCCAGACTGAGATCCACAGGTGGAAGTCACTGGTGGACCGGGGCGAGGGAATATACACTACTCCCCAGGAGAAAGCGGTCACGCCTTTTGTCTCCGGTAACGGCCATTTCCTGGTGGACATTGACTCCAACAGACTGTGGGTGGCCTCGTCCTCCCAGCCCGGCTCGGCCCCCGTCTACCAGACTGAGTACTCACCCATAGTGGGCGTCCATGTCCCCGGGAAGCTGGCCGAGGCGCGGGCCACCATGCTCTGGTTCCGCAAAGGGGCTGTCCTGTCCGTCCGCTGCGTCCTCCCAGGGGGAGTCGGCAGCTCCGGGTCAGCCCGTGACTGCCTCACCGTCCGAGAGGAGTTCATCGCCCACCGCAGCCGGCCCAACGTCTTCCTCCAGAGGATCCACGTCAACAACCCCTCTGAGCGGGCCGCCACCCTGGAGGTGTCCACCGAAACGCCCTTGTTCGGGAGCAAGTTCTCAGCCAGTGTGGAGAAGGTGGAGGACAAGGAGGTGGTGCTGTCGTCGGGCCGCGTGGTTCTGCCGGAGAAGAAGCAGATAGTGGTGGTGGTGGTGGCCACCAATAAGCTGGGCAGCCGCATCCAGGTGGCTGCCAAGTCAGAGTTTGCAGAGAGTGTGCTGTCGGTGGTGTGGATGTCGGAGCCCATCGAGTCGGCCAAGCTGGAGGAGACCTTCACCAGGCTCCGAGACGGGGCCAAGAAAGAGCTGGGAGAGCTGCTGAGGGCCAACGTAGAAGATCTGGTCCAGGACCACCAACAGGCCTGGATGGACCTCTTCATCTCTGGTGAGTAAATGCAAAGTCAAGGCTGAGATGCCAGTTTTCTCATAGACTGTACAGGATGAAACAATTCATGGATGGTATTGAGAGAACCCAGTATCTAAAAAATACTTGCATGCTACCTGATCATGATGAATGAATAGGCTAATGAATGATGTAGTTCTATATCAAATTACTATAGAGCTGGGCGATATGGACAAAAATCCATATTGCGATAAATCAACGAATTGTTTTTCGATGCGATACATTAAGATACATTATTTTGGATGGAGGTGCTAGAGCTGGGTGAAATGGACAAAAAGTCACATCACAAATGTTAATATTTTGCTCGATAACAACAAATACAACAATATTTGTTTATTTTTATGGACATTTACAGGGCTCTAGACATTTTTTTTCCAGTGCCAAGAAAGATGACTGAGATGGTAGCCTATGATATAAAAAAAAGTCTGCTGAACTTAACAAAAATATAAACACAACATGTAAAGTGTTGGTCCCATGTTTTATGAGCTGAAATAAAAGTTCTCAGAAATTTTCTATATTCACAAAAAGCTTATTTCTCTAAAATGTTGTGCACAAATTTGTTTACATCCCTGTTAGTGAGCATTTCTTCTTTGCCAAGATAATCCATGCACCTGAGAAGTGTGCCATATCAAGAAGCTGATTAAACAGCATGATCATTATACAGGTGCACCTTGTGCTGGGGACAATTAAAGTTCACTCTAAAATGTGCAGTTTTGTCACACAACACAATGCCACAGATGTCTCAATTTTTGAGGGAGCGTGCAGTTGGCATGCTGACTGCATGAATGTCCACCAGAGCTGTTGCCAGAGAATTGAATGTTTATTTCTCTACCATAAGCCGCCTCCAACATCGTTTTAGATAATTTGCCAGTACATCCAACCGGCCTCACAACCACAGACCACGTGTATGGCGGCGAGCGGCTTGCTGATGTCAACGTTGTGAACAGAGCATCCCATGGTGGTGGTGGGGTTATGGTATGGGCAGGCATAAGCTACAGACAACGAACACAATTTGGTGGGGTTATGGTATGGGCAGGCATAAGCTACAGACAACGAACACAATTGCATTTTATCGATGGCAATTTGAATGCACAGAGATACCGTGACGAGAACCTGAGGCCCGTTGTCGTGCCATTTGTCTGCCGCCATCACCTCATGTTTCAGCATGATAATGCACAGCACCACGTCGCAATGATCTGTGCACAATTCCTGGAAGCTGAAAATGTCCCAGTTTTTCCATGACCTGCATACTCACCAGACACATCACCCATTGAGTATGTTTGGGATGCTCTGGATCAACGTGTACGACAGCTTGTTCCAGAAAATGTGCACATTCATTGAAGAGGAGTGGGACAACATTCAACAGACTGATCAACTCTATGGGAAGGAGATGTGTCGCGATGCGTGAGGCAAATGGTGGTCACACCAGATACTGACTGGTTTTCAGATTCATTGCCCTACCTTTTTTTTATAATAATAATAATAATATGCCATTTAGCAGACGCTTTTATCCAAAGCGACTTACAGTCATGCGTGCATACATTTTTTTTTTGTGTGTATGGGTGGTCCCGGGGGATCGAACCCACTACCTTGGCGTTACAAGCGCCGTGCTCTACCAGCTGAGCTACAGAGAGATGCATATCTGTATTCCCAGTTATGTGAAATCCATAGATTAGGGCCTAATAAATGTACACTGCTCAAAAAAATTAAGGTAACACTTAAACAACACAATGTAACTCCAAGTCAATCACACTTCTGTGAAATCAAACTGTCCACTTAGGAAGCAACACTGATTGACAATAAATTTCACATGCTGTTGTGCAAATGGAATAGACAACAGGTGGAAATTATAGGCAATTAGCAAGACACCCCCAATAAAGAAGTGGTTCTGCAGGTGGTGACCACAGACCACTTCTCAGTTCCTATGCTTCCTGTCTGATGTTTTGGTCACTTTTGAATGCTGGCGGTGCTTTCACTCTAGTGGTAGCATGAGACGGAGTCTACAACCCACACAAGTGGCTCAGGTAGTGCAGCTCATCCAGGATGGCACATCAATGCGAGCTGTGGCAAGAAGGTTTGCTGTGTCTCTCAGCGTAGTGTCCAGAGCATGGAGGCGCTACCAGGAGACAGGCCAGTACATCAGGAGACGTGGAGGAGGCCGTAGGAGGGCAACAACCCAGCAGCAGGACCACTACCTCCGCCTTTGTGCAAGGAGGAGCAGGAGGAGCACTGCCAGAGCCCTGCAAAATGACCTCCAGCAGGCCACAAATGTGCATGTGTCTGCTCAAACGGTCAGAAACAGACTCCATGAGGGTGGTATGAGTGCCCGACGTCCACAGGTGGGGGTTGTGCTTACAGCCCAACACCGTGCAGGACGTTTGGCATTTGCCAGAGAACACCAAGATTGGCAAATTCGCCACTGGCGCCCTGTGCTCTTCATAGATGAAAGCAGGTTCACACTGAGCACATGTGACAGACACGACAGAGTCTGGAGACGCCGTGGAGAATGTTCTGCTGCCTGCAACATCCTCCAGCATGACCGGTTTGGCGGTGGGTCAGTCATGGTGTGGGGTGGCATTTCTTTGGGGGGGCCGCACAGCCCTCCATGTGCTCGCCAGAGGTAGCCTGACTGCCATTAGGTACCGAGATGAGATCCTCAGACCCCTTGTGAGACCATATGCTGGTGCGGTTGGCCCTTGGTTCCTCCTAATGCAAGACAATGCTAGACTTCATGTGGCTGGAGTGTGTCAGCAGTTCCTGCAAGAGGAAGGCATTGATGCTATGGACTGGCCCGCCCGTTCCCCAGACATGAATCCAATTGAGCACATCTGGGACATCATGTCTCGCTCCATCCACCAACGCCACGTTGCACCACAGACTGTCCAGGAGTTGGCGGATGCTTTAGTCCAGGTCTGGGAGGAGATCCCTCAGGAGACCATCCGCCACCTCATCAGGAGCATGCCCAGGCGTTGTAGGGAGGTCATACAGGCACGTGGAGGCCACACACACTACTAAGCCTCATTTTGACTTGTTTTAAGGACATTACATCAAAGTTGGATCAGCCTGTAGTGTGGTTTTCCACTTTAATTTTGAGGGTGACTCCAAATCCAGACCTCCATGGGTTGATAAATTTGATTTCCATTGATAATTTTTGTGTGATTTTGTTGTCAGCACATTCAACTATGTAAAGAACATTAATTCAGATCTAGGATGTGTTGTTTAAGTGTTCCCTTTATTTTTTTGAGCAGTGTATTTCAATTGACTGATTTCCTTATATGAACTGTAACTCAGTCAAATCTTTGAAATTGTTGCATGTTGCGTTTATTTTTGTTCAGTATATTTCATATAACATATCCAGGAAATGCATGATTTGATATTTTGATGTTCAACCTGTCAAAATATGATCCAGAATTATCAGAGATTGATTTCAGGCTCTTCAGAGAATTTGGCGACATCTTTGTGCGAATTGGCCTATAGGCTATATTATTCACTACCTGAGGAAGTGGGAACTCAAAACACTTAGCTAGATTGCTAACTCTAAATATTATGTTGTTGCTAGATAGCCATGTAGGCTAATTAATTAATATATCATAGGGATGTAACGATTCATCGATACGCATCGGTCCCCGATTGAAATGTTTAAGATACAAGTGCGTCATCCACGGACCCCAAACCGATCCAAATGTAGCATGCATCACAATTGTTCACAATTACATTCTTTCTACCTCATCTTTTGTGACAACTGATGCATCCTCTCCTTCAGTGTCGAACTGCATGGAACTGTGTTGACAGGCATTGATCTACAAGTCATTTTGCATGCTGAAAACCCCCAGGCAATATCAGTAGCCTAGTCAAACAGCGCACTCTGCCCAGCTTCGCAAGCTGACCAACGCGAGGTAGGCGGCCTGATCTTACGCACCTGAGCGGCACCTTCAGCATTCAAATGGTAAAATGGCTTGCGTGATATTAGGCTTTATTAGTTGAGTGACAACCTATGTAATTTCATAGGTTATTGTTAACTATGGGCTGTTGAAAATTGTATTTTACCGGTGTTAGGTTCTGAACAAACTGAGTAAAAACTCAAATGGACAACTAGAAAAAGCTCCAACCAAGTTTGTTCACCCACTGGGGTCATACAGCGGCAAATACAAGGCATGATTACACAAGCACATCTATTTATAACCTTCTAATAGGTAGGGTCAACTCCTTACACATCTAGACAACCAATACATCTCTGTTGCTAGGCAGGAATTTAATTGGTTCCTCTCACTGGTGTAGTCACAGCCCTGCCTGTTACTGAAACCTTGGTGGGCGTGTATGTGTTAGATAGGAGTGTAGTAGGAGAGTCATTGTGGTTTCTTCTCCGAGGTTTCTTCTCACTTCATCTGTTGATTTGACCTCGAGACGCTTTCCTCGCTCCTCCCTCGTTCCGCAGCCAGCCTGCCTTATCAGAGACTAAAAACTGCCCTTCGCCTCCCTCCTTAGAAACATGGAACTGAATATGTACTCTCAGTAACTTTCCATATACCTAGTTCCCATCTACCCTTCATTGACCCCAACATATACATTCCTTATACATGTAAAGTAATTAATGAGTTCTAGTATGATAACATGAATAAGTACCTTTTCAAGCTAGAAACACCGGAATAAAAGTAAGCTACTGGAGACACAGCTCTCATCTGGTCAAATCTGCTGAATGGGGCTTACAATAGATTTAGGTTTACCACCAACAATAGTTTTGGTAGTTTTGCTTGAAACAATATATGGTCATTTGTAGATATACAGGGTAAAGTTGAAAATGTCATAACGAGGACAGAAATCACTTTTGCAATGTGCACTGCATGGCCAAAAAGGAGAAGAGAAGATCACTCCGTAAAAACTTCCAAACGTTCAAAACCATTCGATTTTGAGATGGGGGGGGGTGAAATCCAAAATTGTGCTATATTCATTGGCTATGTCATAGCTAATTTGTAAACAATAAATATTGATACATTACTAGCTAACACTTAATCTGCAAAATGACAAGTTAATTAGTGGGTGATGGTAATTTCAGAACCAAAGTGGGGGGACAAAAACCATAGGCTACAATCTGATAGTGTTAGTGGGGCGGTCTCCCTTAAGGGGCCTACATAGTACATACATCATTTACACACGTCAGCTCAGAGAGGCCCAGCTCATGAGCTCCATCATCATCAGATTTTAATTTAGAATGGAAAATGAATGTGTTTATGCAACAAATGGTAGTGCATCGAATCGTATTGCATCGAACCGAATTGCATCGATTCGTTCTCTAATCAAACCAAATCGCACTGACTCGTTTTAACTAAAACATATTGTTCCTGTAACGGAACGGAGCCCATTTATCTAGATGCGTATCGAATCATCTAGAAAAGGAAAGATTCTCATCCCTAATATATCAGTAAATCTAGGCTAATGTCCTACAAAAACTTTCCAGCGCTAGGCCTAGGCTACATCAAAACCATACTAACTACAGCCTACTCCGGTTGTAAAGTGGTGCCATGAACTCAATATTAAGAGGTGAGAAATGCATTCTATACTCATTACTCGCAGAAAGCTGTGACTCTGTAACTAGAAAAATAGTCGTCGCTTTGAAAACTGTATTTTTCCCGTAGTAGCATTTTGAGCAACGGTCATATGCTTGTGCTTCTCAGAATGCATTTCTCCCTCCTCCGTGCCCACAGTGGGGAGAGGGAGTGAGTCAGCAGCCGACAGCGAAACAGGGACCGGCAGATACTTTCATAGCAGGACTCAACAATGCATAGGCTATTACTGTTTTGATTTGTCTTGCGTTGTTGGTGGTAGGTGCACTTGATTCATAAGCCCTGCACACTGGGTAGTGTTCCCATTTTGAACCATTTCATTTGTCTGAAGGGACAAACTCCGCCTACCCGGCAGACCAGGAGAGTTGTGGCTAAATCAAGTGCGTCTCCTGCGCTGGCCAATCAGATAGCTCAAATCACTGTGCCTACAGCTTCCACGACCCTACAGGCACAGCCAAGGTTGATACTAGCCTACGTGAGTTTTCATAACTTTTAAAACCATGACCAGAGAGAGACTGTCAAAGAATACAGCAAAGAGCTGCTATTTTTATAAGTTTACGTTTTTATTCAGCACTGCTGCTCTCTCCCTCCGCTGAGACTGAGCAGGTACCCATCAGTCCAGTGAAATAAAAAAGCAAATTATTACCATTTATGCTTAGCTGTGCCTCGCAAGTGATATAACAACTGATCTGTTTTGTTATCAAAGCTTGAGTTTTGAAATATAATATGGTCTGAGAAGAGCAATATTGGCAGGCCAGGCATATAGCCAATATGCTGTAATAATCTATTAGGCCTACTGCCCAAACCTCATTCCTACAGAACTGTTTTATTCAGTTAATGTTGCATTGGCTTACATTCCTTAAGTCACAAGAAAATCGGAGTGGTAGATCTTTGCTTGCTTTTTGACTGCGAAAGTGATCTTGACTCAAAGGTTGGTGACTAGTGAGCTACAGGAACGTTGTGTAGCAAAATCACCCAAACATTCAGATGTAAGCAAACTGCTTCGGTAAGAGGAAGGCAATCTCTGTTTATTTGGATCCCCTAGGCAGCAGCTATTCTTCCTGGAGTCCACAAAAAACACAACATGACAAGTAACAAAACACTGATACACTGATAGACAAGGACAGTCACACACATTTTTAAATACAACGATATACAAACAATACAACAAAAAAGAATACAATCAATACAACTAAAACGATTGTGTTAGTGTGTCTGTGTGCGCGTGCGTTTTTGTTTCTCTGTGTGTATCCCCTTCACAGTCCCCTCAGTTCCATGAGATGTTAAGAAGTGTCGGTACTTTTCGGTTGATCGTCCCAGCTTTACTATGTTGACCTATTCTGTTCCCACATCTACTGTGTGTGTGTTTCTCCTGCAGGGGTGGAGATGCGTAAGATCACCGACGCACACACGCCGTCCAGCGCCACGGTCAACACCACGCTCTACTACGTCCTCTCGGCCTCGCCGGCGCCCCTGCTGGACCGCCGACTTGGCACTGAGGAGCGTGCCCGTCTGGAGTCCAGCCTCAACTACGCCGACCACTGCTTCAGCGGGCATGCCACAATGCACGCTGAGAACCTGTGGCCGGAGCGGGTCAGCAGTGTGGCCCAAGTCCTGCAGCTGGTCAACCTGTGGACCCTCACTCTGCAGAAGAGGGGCTGCAAGGTGCTGGTGGCGGCAGGCGCCCATGGAGTTATGCAGGGTGCCGTGCTCAGCTTCGGAGGCCTCTCGTTCAACGAAAACCACCTGCAGTTCCAGGCGGACCCGGACGTGCTGCACAACAGCTACGCGCTGCGGGGAATCCACTACAACCAGGACCTGATCAACCTGGCCGTGCTCCTGGACCTCGAGGGCAAACCCTTCCTGCACGTGTCAGTCAAGCCCCAGGAGAAGTCCGTGGCGCTGTACGCCTGCGAGGCGGGCTGCCTCAACGAGCCTGTCGAGCTGACGTCGTCGCTGGTGGAGGCCAAGGGCCACGTGTTCCCAGTGATGGTGACACAGCCCATCACGCCGCTGCTCTACATCTCCACGGACCTGCGCCACCTGCAGGACCTGCGGCACACGCTGCACCTCAAGGCCATCCTGGCGCATGAGGAGCACATGGCCAAGCAGTACCCCGGCCTGCCCTTCCTCTTCTGGTTCAGCGTGGCCTCGCTCGTCACCCTCTTCCACCTCTTTCTCTTCAAGCTCATCTACAACGAGTACTGCGGCCCCGGCGCCAAGCCTCTCTTCAGGAGCAAGGTATAAAAACACAAACACAACAAACTGCTTTGAACTGATGAACAAAAAAAATTCCACAACAAACTGCTTCGAACTGATTAACAAAAAAAACTGTCAATTGTCCTCTTCTTGATTTGTATTTTCTGTGTGGTGGCGAGAATGACCTTTTTCTTTAATTCCTCTTTGGGTGTCTATCTGTCTGTCTTAGCGGAGACATAGTTTGGATGTGTGTGTGGGATGTTGTCTTTGGAGTGGATTTGCATAATTGCGGTGCACCCTTTCTGCTCTCTGTACAAACAAGAAATGATTTGGTGTGTTGTCATTTTCTATGTGTGAAAGGAATCAGTTTGAGAAGTCATTTGACAACAAATTATCGGAAAGTAATGCACAATATTTAGTGGGGTCCAAAATTGGCACCCTTGTTAAAAATTAGCAATAATGACTATAAAATAAATAACTCAAATACTGAGCTATATTGTATGCTCATCAAAATTGAGAGATTGTATTTTATATTAATACAGTTGGTCAGAGATTTTGTTTCACAAGTAATACTTTTTTTCCCCCTAAATGGTGGAGGCCAAAATTATTGACACCCCTAAAGATTCTTATAAAAGTTTAGTATTTGGTCCCATATTCCTAGCACGCAATGATTACAACAAGTTTGTGACTCTTAAACTTGTTGGATGCGGTTTGTTTTTTGGTTGTGTTTCAGATGATTTTGTGCCCCATAGAAATCAATGGTAAATAATGTATTGTGTCATTTTGGAGTCACTATTATAAATAAGAATATAATGTTTGTAAACACTTCTACATTAATGTGCATGTTAACATGATTACGGATAATCCTGAATGAATCGTGAAGTTACAGATGGTCAAAGATCATACCCCCAAGACATGCTAACCTCTCACCAATAACAGCGGAGGATAGCATGTCTTGGGGGTATGGTCTTTGACCATCTAACTTTCTCACTCAACATTATTCACGATTCATTCAGCAGTATCCGTAATCATGGTAGCATCCACAATAATGTAGAAGTGTTTAGAAACATATTCTATTCTTATTTACAATAAAATGGACTCCAAAATGACACAATACATTATTTATTATTCATTTCTGATGTGCACAAAATAATCTGAAACACAACCAAAACGAACTGCAAATGCATCCAACAAGTTTGTAGAGTCACAAGCTTGATGTAGTCATTGCATGCTAGGAATATGGGACCAAATACTAAACTTTTGACTACTTTATTTCTACGAATAATTAGGGGTGTCAATAATTTTGACCCCTACCTTTTTTGAGAATATAAAAAAAAAAAAACTTGTTTAACAATTGCTCAGAAAAAGAGATGTTGCATTAGTATAATATAATTTCACCAAAAAATGTTTTTGTTGCATACAATATAGCTTAGTATTTGAATGATTTATTTTATACAGTCATTATTGCTAATCTTTATCAAGGATGTCAATAATTTCGGACCCCACTATATTTTGCAATGACTATCCTATTAGGCCTATATTCTAATATGAGACGTACATTTGATGAGAACACTTCTGTGTCATTGAACGCACCAGTATTAGGAGTCCTCATTTAAGATGGCGGACCACAAAATCCCAGTTCTGTTACTGAACATTTCACTACATGCACTAGCGTTGTCATAATACTAGTATCGCAATACTCCGAAGATCGTGTTAAGGAAAAAACTAAACATGAAGCAGATAACAGTCGTAATGTTGAAAAAACACACAATAAGTAGGTTTTTCAAGGACCGTAGAGTTTCATCTCTTTCATGTTTTCTTTTTTGCCATGGATCTGGTATTGTAGTATCGCGATACTGGTATCTTGACAACCCTAACATACACTAATGCATCAATAACATAAGGCTTACTTGTTTCCTGACGCAAGTTGTTTTAGTCTATCAATTTCAGAAACAGTGCAAGCAACCTCCTTTTGTTGCACCTTATCAGAGAGGAAGAGGCGAAGTGAGTGGGTTTACTCCACACAAAATCTGCCCACGTTAAGCAGATCATTAATTAATTATTAAGCAAGTTTAGTTTTTGTATGAGGGCTAATGAGTGTCGAATTTAGTCTAGTTAAAATTAATTGCGTGAGGCTTATTTGATCTAATAAGGTTTTGTAATGCTGAGGTTGTTACAAGTGTACTGATACAGTGGGGGAAAAAAGTATTTAGTCAGCCACCAATTGTGCAAGTTCTCCCACTTAAAAAGATGAGAGAGGCCTGTAATTTTCATCATAGGTACATGTCAACTATGACAGACAAAATGAGAAAAGAAATTCCAGAAAATCACATTGTTGGATTTTTTATGAATTTATTTGCAAATTATGGTGGAAAATAAGTATTTGGTCAATAACAAAAGTTTCTCAATACTTTGTTATATACCCCTTGTTGGCAATGACACAGGTCAAACGTTTTCTGTAAGTCTTCACAAGGTTTTCACACACTGTTGCTGGTATTTTGGCCCATTCCTCCATGCAGATCTCCTCTAGAGCAGTGATGTTTTGGGGCTGTCGCTGGGCAACACGGACTTTCAACTCCCCTCCAAAGATTTTCTATGGGGTTGAGATCTGGAGACTGGCTAGGCCACTCCAGGACCTTGAAATGCTTCTTACGAAGCCACTCCTTCGTTGCCCGGGAGGTGTGTTTGGGATCATTGTCATGCTAAAAGACCCAGCCACGTTTCATCTTCAATGCCCTTGCTGATGGAAGGAGGTTTACACTCAAAATCTCACGATACATGGCCCCATTCATTCTTTCCTTTACACGGATCAGTCGTCCTGGTCCCTTTGCAGAAAAACAGCCCCAAAGCATGAAGTTTCCACCCCCATGCTTCACAGTAGGTATGGTGTTCTTTGGATGCAACTCAGCATTCTTTGTCCTCCAAACACGATGAGTTGAGTTTTTACCAAAAAGTTATATTTTGGTTTCATCTGACCATATGACATTCTCCCAATCCTCTTCTGGATCATCCAAATGCACTCTAGCAAACTTCACACAGGCCTGGACATGTACTGGCTTAAGCAGGGGGACACGTCTGGCAATGCAGGATTTGAGTCCCTGGCGGAGTAGTGTGTTACTGATGGTAGGCTTTGTTACTTTGGTCCCAGCTCTCTGCAGGTCATTCACTAGGTCCCCCCGTGTGGTTCTGGGATTTTTGCTCACCGTTCTTGTGATCATTTTGACCCCACGGGGTGAGATCTTGCGTGGAGCCCCAGATCGAGGGAGATTATCAGTGGTCTTGTATGTCTTCCATTTCCTAATAATTGCTCCCACAGTTGATTTCTTCAAACCAAGCTGCTTACCTATTGCAGATTCAGTCTTCCCAGCCTGGTGCAGGTCTACAATTTTGTTTCTGGTGTCCTTTGACAGCTCTTTGGTCTTGACCATAGTGGAGTTTGGAGTGTGACTGTTTGAGGTTGTGGACAGGTGTCTTTTATACTGATAACAAGTTCAAACAGGTGCCATTAATACAGGTAACGAGTGGAGGACAGAGGAGCCTCTTAAAGAAGAAGTTACAGGTCTGTGAGAGCCAGAAATCTTGCTTGTTTGTAGGTGACCAAATACTTATTTTCCACCATAATTTGCAAATAAATTCATAAAAAATCCTACAATGTGATTTTCTGGATTTTTTTTCCTCAATTTGTCTGTCATTTCCTGTCCGTGTGGATGCAAACAAGGTTTTCCCCCAACCATAAGCCTCTGGTGTAGCTAATGTTGTTTTGTTTAGCTCAGTTCCCCCTCTGTTCAATCCTTATACTGGTGCCTTAAAGTCTACTCTCAATCAACAATGGTGCGAATGTGGGTTTTGAATCTTTTCAGTTCTGTTCGCTTCAGTACTATTCTAGTTATTACCACCTCGATTTGACACATGGCATACTAATTTCAGTAAGAAATTACTGAGCACAGATAGGCTAGGCTTTGTATCTTAATGAGAAAGACAATATGCCCATAAGGCATTTAGCGAAAGAGAGACACCAAAACTGGAAAACACAAATGGGTTAAACGAGGTGGTACTACCTAGTCTGGGAATTTTCCAAAAGCTTCTTGATACTCATCTATCTACAGTATTGGTTGCAAAATGAGATGTGTGTTTGAAATAATGGCCACTATGAAGGATGAACATTTCTACTGTAAGTGGTTGTCTTTTGATTAGCTATGACTGAGCGCCACCAACTAATCCCTTTTTGCCGTGTGGCATCATTTTGGTTTGTCTGTATTTTTTGGATGGTGTTTTCTATTGATTCACTCTGATTAAATTAAGGAATTAAATTGACAGGAGGACTTGGTCTCTCTTTTGATATCCAATCTAACAATAACCTTGCTGTTTACTCATACCTACAGTGGGGAGAACAAGTATTTGATACACTGCCGATTTTGCAGGTTTTCCTACTTACAAATCATGTAGAGGTCTGTAATTTTTATCATAGGTACACTTCAACTGTGAGAGACGGAATCTAAAACAAAAATCCAGAAAATCACATTGTATGATTTTTAAGTAATTAATTTGCATTTTATTGCATTACATAAGTATTTAATACATCAGAAAAGCAGAACTTAATATTTGGTACAGAAACCTTTGTTTACAATTACAGAGATCATACGTTTCCTGTAGGTCTTGACCAGGTTTGCACACACTGCAGCAGGGAATTTGGCCCACTCCTCCATACAGACCTTCTCCAGATCCTTCAGGTTTCGGGGCTGTCGCTGGGCAATACGGACTTTCAGCTCCCTTTAAAGATTTTATATTGGGTTCAGGTCTGGAGACTGGCTAGGCCACTCCAGGACCTTGAGATGCTTCTTACGGAGCAACTCCTTAGTTGCCCTGGCTGTGTGTTTCGGGTCGTTGTCATGCTGGAAGACCCAGCCACGACCCATCTTCAATGCTCTTACTGAGGGAAGGAGGTTGTTGGCAAGATCTCGCGATACATGGCCCCATCCATCCTCCCCTCAATACAGTGCAGTCGTCCTGTCCACTTTGCAGAAAAGCATCCCCAAAGAATGATGTTTCCACCTCCATGCTTCTCGGTTAGGATGGTGTTCTTGGGGTTGTACTCATCCTTCTTCTTCCTCCAAACACGGCGAGTGGAGTTTAGACCAAAAAGCTCTATTTTTGTCTCATCAGACCACATGACCTTCTCCCATTCCTCCTCTGGATCATCCAGATGGTCATTGGCAAACTTCAGATGGGCCTGGACATGCGCTGGCTTGAGCAGGGGGACCTTGCGTGCGCTGCAGGATTTTAATCCATGATGGCGTAGTGTGTTACTAATGGTTTTCTTTGAGACTGTGGTCCCAGCTCTCTTCAGGTCATTGACCAGGTCCTGCCGTGTAGTTCTGGGCTGATCCCTCACCTTCCTCATGATCATTGATGCCCCACAAGGTGAGATCTTGCATGGAGCCCCAGACCGAGTCGATTGACCGTCATCTTGAACTTCTTCCATTTTCTAATAATTGCATCAACAGTTGTTGCATTCTCACCAAGCTGCTTGCCTATTGTCCTGTAGCCCATCCCAGCCTTGTGCAGGTCTACAATTTTATCCCTGATGTCCTTACACAGCTCTCTGGTCTTGGCCATTGTGGAGAGGTTGGAGTCTGTTTGATTGAGTGTGTGGACAGGTGTCTTTTATACAGGTAACGAGTTCAAACAGGTGCAGTTAACAGGTAATGAGTGGAGAACAGGAGGGCTTCTTAAAGAAAAACTAACAGGTCTGTGAGAGCTGGAATTCTTACTGGTTGGTAGGTGATCAAATACTTATGTCATGCAATAAAATGCAAATTAATTACTTAAAAATCATACAATGTGATTTTCTGGATACTTGTTCTCCCCACTGTATGTGTTGATAGGCACTCGTCCTATCCGCAACCGACTCCCAGCTCCTAGACACTTGTAGAGATTTCGATGACAGTTCCAGTAGCTCCACATTGTCTTCTGATAGGCCAGGTGGAATTGCTGCCATATTTCTTACACCTTTCCAGTCCTCTCAGATTGCCACATTTGCCCCGGGGTTAGAAGCTCAACCTTGGGTCGATTTGGGATTGGGGTAAATCCATATTAATTCAATCACTGTTTGACAGCATCCTTTTTGATTTAAACAAAACTTTAGGGGGCCAGGCCCGCCCTACTGTACCGCCTTGCCCGTCCAAATTCAATATTGAAATATTGATAATTTATCTGACCGAGATGCGCGCCGACAGAAAGACGCATCAATCTCAGTTAAAGCATCCGAGTGAGTGAAGCAGCGCCCTCTGTCTCAGTATGTGTAGACCATGTATGGGTATGGGGGTGTGGCGAAGATATGGTGCATCTCCAGAATGCATGCATATGTAGGAAAGTGCCCATTTGGCAATGTCTTATTTCTGATTTGTCTTAATTCACCACACGTTTTTTTCTTTGCCTCACACAAGTCAACAAAGTCTGTTTTTTTAACATCCATTGTGAATGAGTTCCTCAGTATTTGAAAAATCTTTCCAACACTCCCGGCCTTGATAATCACCAAGCCTCGGTGTGAAAGAGCAAAATAGAATGATCTGATCATCCCATATAGCCAGAGGAAGCTCAAAGAAAGAAGGCAGAGACAGGCAGGGAAGAGAGATGAATGTGATTGAAAGAACCAGAAATTTCATCTGGATATTTTCTACTGTTTTTATTTTGTCGGCTTTAGGCCTATGTATTTTACTTAGTTGATGATGGAAGTTATAGGCCTACTGCTGCATTGGCCTATAGGCTGAGTTCTACGCTCTCGTTTCTTTAGCCGCCAATGGATCAATGTGTCCATATGGTAGCTAGTGCTCTAGCCATAGTTGAATTTTAACTTCTAGAATTTTATAATTTTACTTCAGATTTGTATGATTAACCACGTGACAATGGTTTTGATAAACAAAACATTATTATTGAAATTAAACTGTTCCACGAAAATGTGCATATGTAAATATTAATAACTGGCACGTAGATGGGTAGAAATGGTAGGATAAATTGTAAGCTTCCTCAAACTTGAAACATAAGCTGCCTATGGTCTTTACTATAACACCCATTTTTAAAAAATTGCAAGCGCAATCACACATAAGAGGTCCCGTGAAAAAACGGGCCTGCCTATGGAAATCAAATGCCCCTCCAACTGATTTGTTCTGGCGCTGGGTCTGGTCCATGAAGAAGTGGTCAGAAAGGGACTTTTTGGACCTGAACGCCTAAACATTCAGGAGATGGAGGTGCTCAAAGTTTACCCATTTAGCAAACCCCACCATACCATGAGACATCCATGTATTCATCACTGGAAAAGATAAACGGTTCAGTTTGATATCATTTAAAAGCTTACAAACAGGGTTGTCAAACTGTTATAATTTCTAAAATCATGTTTTTTTTAAATAAAAATTGTCCTTTTTATACCTTTAAATTATCTAAAAACTAGTAAACTCACATTTCTCATTCGCATAGGTTGTAGCTTAGAACCTACTTTACATAATCTGAGGTTTTTGTGTTGTGCCCGCCATCTGTTTACACAACATGCTCTTGAATACAGGGTGAGTGTCATTTCAATCATATAAATAGAATTCGTAGAATTGACCTATCCCTTCAGACCACTGCAATTTAGCTGGTACACCATAGAAATGTAAATGTTAATTTTAACTAATTACTACCACAAAGATGTCCGCTAGTCTACCCACCATCGAATGTCAACTTAAATGGTCATGTCTATTCTATTATCTATATTTCTATGATTTCAATAGGTTTCCTATGGAGGATTGACTGTATAATTTAAAACAGATATTACCATTCAAGTCAACATTCTCTGATGTGTAGACCTCCAACCAGCTTTGTGGTGCCATTTGAAAGTCAACATTTAAATTTGATTCCTATTTTAGTACATTTATCAGCCCAAACATGACACCCACCCTGTGTTCAAGAGCATGTTGTGTCTCAACCGATGGTGGGCACAACACAACCTCAGATTATGTCAAATGGGCTCTAAGATACAACATATGCGAATAGGAAAAAAATCGGAGTTTGCAAATTTTTGGATAATTGACGTTTAAGGTTAAATATATTTTTCTTATTCAATTTTTTTTTTAAAGAAATTATAAAACAGTTTGACAACCTGTTTGTAAGATTTTAAGTTATATAAATCTCAACCGTTTATCTTTTCCAGTGATAACGACATGGATGTCTTATGGTATGCAAAATCGGTCAACTTTGAGCACTTTTATCTCTTGAATGTTTTGGCATTCAGGTCCAAAAGGTCACTCTGATCACTTCTACAATGGGCAAATATGTATGGAAGGTTTTGTTCAAATCAAAAGGGGTGCTGTCAAAAGTGATTTCATTGCATTTGCTGTTTCCTCTTCCTGTTTATAACCCTCCCCTTTAACCTTACCAGGTGACGAAGCCAAGTGAGGAAATGGAAGCTTAGGAAGCAGCCATGACATCACAGGTGCAGAGTAGCAGCAAGCAAATTACATTGCCATAAAGTGTGTTACTGTTCATGTCATCTGATTGGGGTCATTATTTAGCAATTATATTTGTGTTGTGATGGTCAACATGTTGATTTGACTTTCGACATGTTGGAACTGAATTCAGAGAAAAAAGCTCATATCGCCTGACAACCTATTTCATTGGCAAGGCTAGTGAAAGTCTGTCATTGTTTACAATGCTTCTATTCATTTTGGCAGGACGACCTGTCGGTTTGAATGAATACCATCATCATACACTATGGGTGGAATGATGCCAACCGATTTGTTGTCACTCACTGGCAAAACTCCAAATGGAGGCTCATTTCTCAAAGGTTGAAGTATGAGAGTGATTGAAGGGAATCGGCTTATTTTCTTTCACATTATCGGTCCTGTTGGTAAATCTTAATATCGATCCTTGCTTCCTTACTTACTTGGAAGTCTAACATGGTCTAAAATGATTGCATTGGTAAAGACAAGGGTTCCACTATCTAGCTTTCACCAATGTCATTGTTTCATGGAATGGGGGGATGGATTTTCAAAGTATTTAAACAGGTCAATTTCCTATACCCCTCTAGTCTATTTTCTGCTAAGCTTAATATAGTCCAAATAAAGTTTTTTTTAAATCTGAGGATCAACTCACGCCGAGCAAGTGTCAATTTAATCTTAAGAACCATTGACATCAAACTGATGCTAAATTACCAGGTCCGTCCGGCAGTGTGCATTGGGTATTAATTTCCTAGTGGAAAAAGTCACTTATTGGTGCATTTCTCTGAGTCTGCCACTCAATGCACTTCTTCAAGACCTCTGCTTCTGAACACCAAACATTGCTAAGGTGACCAAAATATATTCACTGAGCTATATTGTATTCGCAATTTTTTGGGCAAATTATATTTTATACTAATACAATTTCTCAGAGAAAGACATTTTGTTTAACAAGTAATAAAAAATGTATCTAAAAGATAAGGGTCAAAATTATTGGCACCCCTGTTTTCAATAATCTGGCACCCTCCCCTTTTTAGGTATGGGGATCTTTTCTGCTTATCACATCTTCCTTTCAACGCCAAACCCACCACTGGTGTGTGTGGCCAAAGAGCTCTATTTTCATGTCATCTGACCATAGCACCGGTTCCAATCCAAGTGGAAGTGGGGGCGGCAGGTAGCTTAGTGGGTAAGAGCGTTGTGCCAGTAACCGAAAGGTCGCTGGTTCTAATCCCCGAGCCGACTAGGTGAAAAATCTGTCGATGTGCCCTTAAGCAAGGCACTTAACCCTAATTGCTCCTGTAAGTCGCTCTGGATAAGAGCGTCTGCTAAATGACAAAAAAAATAAAAAAATGATTTAAAAAAAAGTCGGTGCTAATGCCGTTTAGCAAACTCCAGGCGTTTACATTTATTGGATGACATGAAAATAGAGCTCTTTGGCCACACACACCAGTGGTGGGTTTGGTGTCAAAAGAAGGCTATGATAAGCAGAAAATAACCTCATACCTACTGTAAAATACGTTGGTGGATCTTTGTTATGGTGCTATTTTGCTTCCACTGATTAGGGCCAACGGCATCATGAACTTTACCCAGTACAAGGACATTTTAGCCAAAAACCTGGTTACCTCTGCAACAACTTGGCCGCAAGTGGATCTTCCAGCAAAACAATAACCCCAAGCACATATCAAATTCCACAATGAAATGTTTAATTGAACACCCCAAAAAAATAGTGCTATGGCCATCGTGGTCTCTGGACTTGAACCCCATTGAAAACATGTGGTATGAATTGAAGAGGGCAGTCCATAAGAGTAGACAAAGGATATCAAGCTCTGGAACGATTCTGAATGGTCTAAGATCCCTCCCAATGTGTTCTGCAACTCATAAAACATTTTAGGAAAAGGCTCAGTGCCATTGACCTCGCAAGGGGAGGGTGTCGGGGTATTGAAAACAGGTGTGCCAATAATTGACCCCTATCTTTTTGAGAAAAAAAGTATTGTTAACTAAATCTATTTCTCTGAGCAATTGTATTTGTATCAAATATCATTTTCAAAAAAAAATTGCACACAATATAGCTCAGTAATTGTATAATTTATTTTATACAGTCTTTTTTGCTCCTCTTTATCAAGGGTGCCAATCATTTCGGTCATGACTGTATCTCAAGTTAGGATTCGGCCCTAAGCAATCATCTCCATTAACAATGTATTGAAATGTAAACATTCACATTGTAAATGAGCCTTGTTTTTTTGGTTGGTTTTGGAATATACTTAAATGTTTTTTGTAGCCTGTATGTTTCCACTGCCACTTCACTCTGACACATTAAACCAATGGACTTACATTTGGACATTCATACAGCAGATGTTTCTATACTCTATATTATGCAAATGAATCTACCATGATTGAATTTATGTGCTTTAACTTAATGTTGTTTTTAAATACTCCACAATTACTAGATAAACGGAGTTTCTACCAATCTGATTTGTTGTGAAGTGTGAATTGTTTTCTTGTTCATATAGCATTTTTAAGGGCTTTTTTGAATCTGTTATTTTGATTGTAACTACTGAGTGTGCCTTAAATTAATTTATTCTGATTACACCTACAGTTTGGTTGGATTGTACTTGAATGTGATTTGGGAGAAAATAAAAATGTATGTGTATGTTATTGTAAGTTGATTTGGATAAAATACAAATGCATTCATAGAGACTGAATTATGATTGAAATATGTTCAATTAAAGTATGCTGTCAGAGATTGTTAAACTCCTTTGTGAATGAGCATTGAAAGTGAAATCTATGATGTTATATTTGTATTCAACAGTGCTTGACTTGAGCCGGAGCTGTCTGGAACACTGAACCGGCACTTCTCATTTTTTGGGAATTGCGTACCGGCTCCTCTAAAAAAAACAAAGTAGCCAATCGCTGGCCCAGATTCACACACCGAGGCAAAAAAGTTTGATCAAAGCTGAATGAACAGCAATGGAGAGTGGGCATTCATTTCCTGATTCCGCTTTGTTCCAGTTTATTTGCCACTAGTCTGTGAAAGACAGTAGGTTGTTCGAGATTGCGCAGATTGAAAATGTTTCCAGACTGAATGGCATGATGCGCTGTTCCAAGTTGTCAAATGAGGGTTTGTAAGTTCATGAAAAGTCATGGAAATTAGTTTCATAATTGTTCATGTAATTCATGAAAGCACACTTTTAAATATGATCAATCAATTAAACTACATATCAGCCATTATCGAAATGACCCTTCAGTGTATGTCTGTGGTGCTGTGTGAGTGGGCTGTTGCCCGAGGGGAGAGAGCGACATTTCAGCAGCAGGTATAAAATAATGACTAACAGACTAACTAGATCACCAATTCAAAACGTAACTTGTAGCAGTTATCTCGCTAGTTAACTATAGCTAACTAAGTATTCATTTCGTTGTTGCCTTTCCACCGGCGCTGTAGAGCCTAAATAAATCTGCACCATTGGAAAGCAGGGATTCCCCTATATTAAACAGTAATCATGTAATTGCGACAACGTTAAAAATATTATAAGAATAGCGTAATTGACAAATAACTTGCTGTGCATAGATCTCGCCCGAAACATGAATATTTTAGCCTTTTATATAAACATGTCTGGTTAGATACCTCGATTTGAAGCAGTGGCATGTATTCATGGATGCTAAGGGAAGCCAGGCCTTCCCCAAAAAATAAAACATAAAATAATGTAGCTTTTGTCTCTGTGTTTTCATAATTTTCCTTCAATTCGCTAGCAGCTGAATGTATCTGAGGAGAAAGAATCAGAGTGAGCGAAACAGCGCCCCTCTGTATCTCTATGTGTAGGCCATCTATCTGACGCTGTCTGGTCCAAACGAGTATGATATTGTTGCCGCCCGTCTCATTGAAGGCAAGGGAAGCCAGCAAGCATTTGGCCTCCCTTGATACAAAACAAAAGTATACAAAATCTGCGTTGTGCTAAACTGAGCGAGCTCAACTGTGAAATGGACCTGGCGCACCAAAAAAAAAGTGTCAAGGGAAGCCAGCTTGGATTTTGGCGTCACTCCTACCAAAACCCATTGAGAGCATACGTCATTGACAGAAAAACTTGAATTGTTGCATATTGTTGTGTTGTTGTCCTCAGGTGGCCCTTTCCTAAATAAGCCATGAATGGAGATAGGGATTTTGACTTTTTACTTAATTCTGGCCAATGATTATAACGGTGATTCTGATCCAACCATTAATTCATACATTGTTGTGCCCCTGGCTTGAGAGGATATGTAGCTAGATGTAGAAGGCTAATGTTAACTAGCTAACGTTGCCCATGAATGGAAGTTAGACTAGCGAGCAAGCATTTCAACCAGGTGGCCTAGGACAACAAAAAATAAAAGCGTGTGCTGTATGACAGTGATAGACCGTTTCGTCAACATGAAAGAGAGGAGGTGGCGGCATTGGCGTTTCTCTACAAGTAGGGTTAGTCAAACATGTTTTTCTACTTGTACAAACGCGCGCACGCACACACACAGAAATCAGAACCATGTACAGCCACATATTTAGCTTGCGTTGATTGGACTAAATTGTTTTTGTTATCTTTTAGTTGTCACTGTATTAGACTAAGCAGAGGTGATTTGTTGAAGTTGAAATGGTGCTGGAATAGTGGAGGCAGCTCCTGTTTTCTTTGCGACTTGCGGTAACTCCCTGCGGTTCTAAATCAATAGTTGTTTAGTGGTTCAAAAATGTAAAGCATTAACTTGCATGACCATGCTATAGGTCATGTAACTGTCTGTTACTGTACATGCAATATACTTTCTATCCGGTTGAATTTATTCTGCCACTATGTTCTTATTGTCTCGGCCTTAGGCCTGTATATCACGGGCGCAAGGCATATGAATTAACAGGTTATAGAGTAAACAACGCAATTATCACAACACAGGTTGTAATATGGCTTTTCTTTTTGGGGGGGAGGGGGGGCTTTCCCAGTGATTTTACCCACGCACAGCTACTGCTTAGAAGTAGCCTACCTTATCCATTTGATCCCTGATTTATTGAATGAGGGAATAATGTTATAAAGACAAAAGGATTTGGATGTAATGTTGAAGCCTGCATACCCAGGAGCAGCCGCGGGAAGTAGGGGTGATGAGGGTGCTGCATCACCCAGTGAAAAAATAATTATGTGTGTATATATATAGAGTTGGAAAGCGGGTCCACCAAGTTGACTACCTTAAAACATGTTAAATGTAATTGTCAAAATGTAGATTTCCACCTACAGTGGGGAGAACAAGTATTTGATACACTGCCGATTTTGCAGGTTTTCCTACTTACAAAGCATGTAGAGGTCTGTAATTTTTATCATAGGTACACCTCAACTGTGAGAGACAGAATCCAGAAAATCACATTGTATGATTTTTAAGTAATTAATTTGCATTTTATTGCATGACATAAGTATTTGATCACCTACCAACCAGTAAGAATTCCGTCTCTCACAGACCTGTTCGTTTTTCTTTAAGAAGCCCTACTGTTCTCCACTCATTACCTGTATTAACTGCACCTGTTTGAACTTGTTACCTGTATAAAATACACCTGTCCACAAACTCAATCAAACAGACTCCAACCTCTCCACAATGGCCAAGACCAGAGAGCTGTGTAAGGACATCAGGGATAAAATTGTAGACCTGCACAAGGCTGGGATGGGCTACAGGACAATAGGCAAGCAGCTTGGTGAGAAGGCAACAACTGTTGGCGCAATTATTAGAAAATGGAAGAAGTTCAAGATGACGGTCAATCACCCTCGGTCTGGGGCTCCATGCAAGATCTCACCTCGTGGGGCATCAATGATCATGAGGAAGGTGAGGGATCAGCGCAGAACTACACGGCAGGACCTGGTCAATGACCTGAAGAGAGCTGGGACCACAGTCTCAAAGAAAACCATTAGTAACACACTACGCCGTCATGGATTAAAATCCTGCAGCGCACGCAAGGTCCCCCTGCTCAAGCCAGTGCATGTCCAGGCCCGTCTGAAGTTTGCCAATGACCATCTGGACGATCCAGAGGAGGAATGGGAGAAGGTCATGTGGTCTGATGAGACAAAAATAGAGCTTTTTGGTCTAAACTCCACTCGCCGTGTTTGGAGGAAGAAGAAGGATGAGTACAACCCCAAGAACACCATCCCAACCGTGAAGCATGGAGGTGGAAACATCATTCTTTGGGGATGCTTTTCTGCAAAGGTGACAGGACGACTGCACCGTATTGAGGGGAGGATGGATGGGGCCATGTATCGCGAGATCTTGGCCAACAACCTCCTTCCCTCAGTAAGAGCATTGAAGATGGGTCGTGACTGGGTCTTCCAGCATGACAATGACCCGAAACACACAGTCAGGGCAACTAAGGAGTGGCTCCGTAAGAAGCATCTCAAGGTCCTGGAGTGGCCTAGCCAGTCTCCAGACCTGAACCCAATAGAAAATCTTTGGAGGGAGCTGAAAGTCCGTATTGCCCAGCGACAGCCCCGAAACCTGAAGGATCTGGAGAAGGTCTGAATGGAGGAGTGGGCCAAATTCCCTGCTGCAGTGTGTGCAAACCTGGTCAAGACCTACAGGAAACGTATGATCTCTGTAATTGCAAACAAAGGTTTCTGTACCAAATATTAAGTTCTGCTTTTCTGATGTATCAAATACTTATGTCATGCAATAAAATGCAAATGAATTACTTAAAAATAATACAATGTGATTTTCTGGATTTTTTTTTTGATTCCGTCTCTCACAGTTGAAGTGTACCTATGATAAAAACTACAGACCTCTACATGCTTTGTAAGTAGGAAAACCTGCAAAATCGGCAGTGTATCAAATACTTGTTCTCCCCACTGTATATATATACACACATACAGTGAGGGAAAAAAGTATTTGATCCCCTGCTGATTTTGTACGTTTGCCCACTGACAAAGACATGATCAGTCTATAATTTTAATGGTAGGTTTATTTGAACAGTGAGAGACAGAATAACAAAACAAAAATGAAATGAAAGAAAAAAATATATTAATTGATTTGCATTTTAATGAGGGAAATAAGTATTTGACCCCCTCTCAATCAGAAAGATTTCTGGCTCCCAGGTGTCTTTTATACAGGTAACAAGCTGAGATTAGGAGCACACTCTTAAAGGGAGTGCTCCTAATCTCAGCTTGTTACCTGTATAAAAGACACCTGTCCACAGAAGCAATCAATCAATCAGATTCCAAACTCTCCACCATGGCCAAGACCAAAGAGCTCTCCAAGGATGTCAGGGACAAGATTGTAGACCTACACAAGGCTGGAATGGGCTACAAGACCATCGCCAAGCAGCTTGGTGAGAAGGTGACAACAGTGGAAATGGAAGAAACGCAAAAGAACTGTCAATCTTTTATTTATTTTTTATTTTTTTATGCCATTTAGCAGACGCTTTTATCCAAAGCGACTTGCAGTCATGCGTGCATACATTTTTTTTTTTTTTTTGTGTATGGGTGGTCCCGGGGATCGAACCCACTACCTTGGCGTTACAAGCGCCGTGCTCTACCAGCTGAGCTACAGAGGACCAGATGGAGAAGGTGGGCTTTGGGAGGGAGATGCAGGGGATTCCATCCATCATCAGGAAGGAGGAGTGTGTGTGTGTGTGTGTGTGGGTGGGTGCATCACACCTAAGAATCTTCTCCCCCAGTACCTCACTGAGACTTCAAAAAATCCCTGGGCTTCAAGGATACGGAAAGTCATCATGATGGAGTGGTGATTGAGTTTCTTCTGATCAGAACTCTTCACCACCTCAAGGTTTCCTCTCACAGTCTCAGCCTCACATACATTATGTTTAAAGGCCCACCTCAGAGGAAGTTGCTGCACCTATTTTGAGTAATTCCTGTCCTAGAGTGGACATTTTCATCTAGGTTACAGCTCGAAGACTGACGCAAGCTGCCAATACATATTCAGGAATTGGGGGTGGGAACGTTGTGGTGATTTCCACGTGTAGCAGAGAAATAACAACAAATAGGCCACTGACTGACAGCTGTCAGTGTACCTAGCAAGCATGCTAACCTTAGCCAGCTAATTAAAGTTATGTGAGCCCCATTTCAGTTAAGTCAGGTGACAATTATTTCAGAAAAAGGCTACCAGTCTACCTTTCAAGAGATGAGTCTCAGCTAAACCGTGTCTATACAAGCTGTTGAAATGTTGATAATTGCAGTGAAACCATGTCGGATTCCAGACGTCATTAATATTTGGACATGCATATTCTTTGTTCTCTCTGTCATCATTTCAGAAAGCTAGCTAGCTATATATCAATGCGTTATCTAAATTGCGCAGCTGCAGTGCCTTCAGAAAGAATTAATACTCCTAGACATACTCCACATTTTGTTGTGTTACAGCCTGAATTCAAAATGGATTCAAAAAAATTATAATCTCACCCATTTACACACAATACCCCATAATGACAAAGTGAAAATGTTTTTAGTAATTTTAGCAAATGTATTGAAAATGAAATACAGAAATCTCATTTACATAAGTATTCACACCCATTTACATAAGTATTCAATACTTTGTAGAAGCACCTTTGGCAGCGATTACAGCTGTGCGTCTTTCTGGCTAAGCCTCTAAGAGCTTTCCACACCTGGATTGTGCAATGAACAAAAAGTAGGCCTAATAAACTCAAACAAAAACCCAGGCTCAATAATTGCCTGTTAACCCAGCAGCATGCTACTCTTGTCCTGTCTGTTTCAGTCTTGTCCAACAAACAATAACAATGACAGGGTTTAAATACACATACCCACAATGCATCAGCCAATAGGAGGAAGACCTGACACAATGATCAATTAACCTTCACAATGCAAGAAATTCAATACAACATGTTCAGTTCATAAACATGTATGTATTCATACAAGCACACATATCAACAAAGGTGCTTCACCTGATCTACGCATAAATACAACCTGGGATTTAAACATGTACGTCCCCCTGGGATAAGCTACTACCGCTTTACCCATACACTGAATAAACCATGCGCTTGAACGCATCCACTGTTTGCCTGTGGAAACTCGGACCAGGAAATGGACAGATAACCCTCTTCAATTAACAAGGAAAACAAGGTAAAAATGTACATTTATTTTGCTTAACTTTAACGATATGATAGTTAAACATTGTAGTTGTAAGGTTTGACCAGTATATACATGATTAGAAGAAGCATCATACTGGGCACCGCACAACAAGAGGTTTTGCGCGCAAAAAACAATTGTTGGCGTGCGACCATAAACTCTAACACATGTTTCTTCTCTCTTTCACAGATGATCATCAATCAAAAGGACATCACTAACCACACAAATACAATTAATAAATGTGCTTCTCATTAATCATTAACCGTTTGCAATGTCTGGTTATTTAGAATAAGGCCTGGCTTTAGATTAGGTGGTGGAGGACATAAAGACGATCATCACAATACCCATAACATGATGTAGCCACCACTATGCTTGAAACTATGGAGAGTGGTACTTAGTAATGTGTTGTATTGGATTTGCCCCAAACATAACACTTTGTATTCAGGACAAAAGGTTAATTGCTTTGCCACATTTTTTGCGGAATTACTTTAGTGCCTTGTTGCAAACAGGATTTATGTTTTGGAATATTTTTATTTTGTACAGGCTTCTTTCTTTTTACTCTGTCATTTAGGTTAGTATTGTGGATTAACTACAATGTTGTTGATCCATCCTCAATTTTCTCATTTTACATTTGAGTCATTTAAAATTCAAAAGGCACTTGCACATCCGAGCTACAGTTGAAGTCAGAAGTTTACATACACTTTAGGCAAATACATTTAAACTCAGTTTCACAATTCCTGACATTTAATCCTTGTAAAAAAATCCCTGTCTTAGTTCAGTTAGGATCACCACTTTATTTTAAGAATGTGAAATGTCAGAATAATAATAGAGAGAATTATTTATTTCAGCTTTTATTTCTTTCATCACATTCCAGTGGGTCAGAAGTTTACATACACTCAATTAGTATTTGGTAGCATTGCCTTTAAATTGTTTAACTTGGGTCAAACATTTCGGGTAGCCTTCCACAACTTTCCCACAATAAGTTGGGTGAATTTTGGCCCATTCCTCCTGACAGAGCTGGTGTAACTGAGTCAGGTTTGTAGGCCTCCTTGCTCGCACACGGTTTTTCAGTTCTGCCAACACATTTTCTATAGGATTGAGGTCAGGGCTTTGTGATGGCCACTCCAATACCTTGACTTTGTTGTCCTTAAGCCATTTTGCCACAACTTTGGAAGGGGTCATTGTCCATTTGGAAGACCCATTTGCGACCAAGCTTTAACTTCCTGACTGATGTCTTGAGATGTTGCTTCAATATATCCACATAATTTTCCTTCCTCATGATGACATCTATTTTGTGAAGCCCCGTGCTTCACGGTTGGGATGGCGTTCTTCGGCTTGCAAGCAACCCCCTTTTTCCTCCAAACATAACGATGGTCATTATGGCCAAACAGTTCTATTTTTGTTCCATCCGACCAGAGGACCTTTCTCCAAAAAGTACGATATTTTGTCCCCATGTGCAGTTGCAAACCGTAGTCTGGCTTTTTTATGGCAGTTTTGGAGCAGTGGCTTCTTCCTTGCTGAGCGGCCTTTCAGGTTATGTCGATATAGGACTCGTTTTACTGTGGATATAGATACTGTTGTACCTGTTTCCTCCAGCATCTTCACAAGGTCCTTTGCTGTTGTTCTGGGATTGATTTTCACTTTTCTCACCAAAGTACGTTCATCTCTAGAAGACAGAAGATGTCTCCTTCCTGAGCGGTATGATGGCTGCGTGGTCCCATGGTGTTTATACTTGCGTACTATTGTTTGACAGATGAACGTGGTGAACTTCAGGCGTTTGGGAATTGCTCCCAAGGATGAACCAGACTTGTGGAGGTCTACAATTTTTTTTCTGAGGTCTTGGCTGATTTCTTTTGATTTTCCCATGATGTCAAGCAAAGAGGCACTGAGTTTGAAGGTAGGCCTTGAAATACATCCAGTGTTTCTCAGTTTGACAGAGGGGTTGATATTGAATGGATGGACAAATATATATTTCTCAAAGACTAAAATTCAAAAATAGTAATAGCCTATTCCATTTACACTAAACAGGGCTCTGCTATTCTTTCTGTTAAACGGAGGCTTCACTGAAGCAAATGACTCAAATGATGTCAATTAGCCTATCAGAAGCTTCTAAAGCCATGACATCATTTTCTGGAATTCTGGAAGCTGTTTAAAGGCACAGTCAACTTAGTGTATGTAAACCTCTGACCCACTGGAATTGTGATACAGTGAATTATAAGTTAAATAATATGTCTGTAAACAATTGTTGGAAAAATGACTTGTGTCATGCACAAAGTAGATGTCCTAACCGACTTGCCAAAACTATAGTTTGTTAACCTGAAATTAGTGGAGTGGTTGAAAAACGAGTTTTAATGACTCCATCCTAAGTGTATGTAAACTTCTGACTTCAACTGTATATTTGTTGCAGGTGCATGTTAACAGTTGAATAAGATGAGAAAAAAGAAGAAACCCGCACATTGCTCTTGCTGGTATCACTGCTCTTTATTAAGTTTTACGTATCGGCCTCAAGTCTTTTTTGTACAGAGCTTTTGTGAGTGTTTATAATTTGCACCCTTATGTAGACATTGCTCCACTCACATCCGTTCAATGCATCGAATGGGGTTGGAGTCGAGGGAAAATAAGCAAGTGTTACCAAATATAACAATGTACATTTCATAAGTATTCTAATAAAGTGTGTACATAAAACGTATTAAACACGTCTGTGAAACCACAATGAGGACATCACCTATCAAGTACATTTTCATAAATCATTGGGTACAGTGTGTCATGACTTGACTTTAACATTAATCAGAAGACTGTTTCTCTAATTAACTAACTATGTTTAATTGTTACCCGATTACATTAATCATGTAACAATTAACTAATTAGGATCTGGGGTACCACGAGAGCGGTTCTTTAAAGAGTTACGTCTAGGAGCAACAACGGCTCAGCCGCGAAGTAGCAGGCCACACAAGCTTACAGAACGGGACCGCCAAGTGCTGAAGCGAATAGCGTGTAAAAATCATCTGTCCTCGGTTCCAACACTCACTACCGAGTTCCAAACTGCCTCTGGAAGCAACGTCCACATAAGAACTGTTCATCGGGAGCTTCATTAAATTAGTTTCCATGGCTGAGCAGCCATACACAAGCCTAAGATCAACATGCGCAAAGCCAAGCGTCGGCTGGAGTGATGTAAAGCTTGCCGCCATTGGACTCTGGAGCAGTGAAAATGCGTTCTCTGGAGTGATGAATTACACTTCACCATCTGGCAGTCCGACGGACAAATCTAGTGCCCGACCTCACTAATGCTCTTGTGGCTAAATGGAATCAAGTCCCCACAGCAATGTTCCAACATCTAGTGGAAAGCCTTCCCAGAAGAGTGGAGGCTGTTATAGCAACAAAGGGGTGTCCAACTCCAAATGAACGCCCATGATTTTGGAATGAGATGTTCAACGAGCAGGTGTCCACGTACTTTTGGGCATGTAGTGTATGTTTAAAAAAAGCTGCGGTAGAAAGGATCATCAACACATACTGAGCAGCTCACGTTATAGACAGAGGCATGCTACATGTCAGACCAATCCAAACTCATCTCCCGGCATGTCCAGCCCACCCATTATCTCAGCCAATCATGGCTAGCGGGAAGGTTCCTGTCTTTTTCCGTGGCGAAACCAACTATGCTCACATTTTGATCCCCTCCCAAAAAAATATGTTCAAATGCCTCTCCTGTGAAGTAGTGACGTGCGACATACACCTAGCTTTCTGAAACGGGTCACATATTGAGACCCCCCCACCCCCTTTAGCTCTCAGAACAGCCATAATTCATCGGCACATGGACTCTTCAAGGTGTCGAAAGCATTCCACTGTCACGAATACCGCCAAGGCTGCTCCTCCTCCTTGTTCGCGCAGGCTTCGGCGTTCGTCGTCCCCGGAGTACTAGCTGCCACCGTTGGATGTTTCGATGTTTGTTTGGTCATGTCTAGTTTAGTGCACCTGTTTCCCTCGGCCTGGGGCTCCATATGCGAGATCTCACCTCGTGGAGTTGCAATGATCATGAGAACGGTGAGGAATCAGCCCAGAACTACACGGGAGGATCTTGTCAATGATCTCAAGGCAGCTGGGACTATAGTCACCAAGAAAACAATTGGTAACACACTACGCTGTGAAGGACTGAAATCCTGCAGCGCCCGCAAGGTCCCCCTGCTCAAGAAAGCACAAATACAGGCCCGTCTGAATTTTGCCAATGAACATCTGAATGATTCAGAGGAGAACTGGGTGAAAGTGTTGTGGTCAGATGTGACCAAAATCGAGCTCTTTGCCATCAACTCAACTCGCTGTGTTTGGAGGAGGAGGAATGCTGCCTATGACCCCAAGAACACCACCCCCCCCCCGTCAAACATGGAGGTGGAAACATTATGCTTTGGGGGTGTTTTTCTGCTAAAGGGACAGGACAACTTCACCGCATCAAAGGGATGATGGACGTGGCCATGTACCATCAAATCTTGGGTGAGAACCTCCTTCCCTCAGCCAGGGCATTGAAAATGGGTCGTGGATGGGTATTCCAGCATGACAATGACCCAAAACACACGGCCAATGCAACAAAGGAGTGGCTCAAGAAGAAGCACATTAAGGTCCTGGAGTGGCCTAGCCAGTCTCCAGACCTTAATCCATAAAACATCTGTGGAGGGAGCTGAAGGTTCGAGTTGCCAAACGTCAGCCTCGAAACCTTAATGACTTGGAGAAGATCTGCAAAGAGGAGTGGGACAAAATCCCTCCTGAGATGTGTGCAAACCTGGTGGCCAACTACAAGAAACGTCTGACCTCTGTGATTGCCAACAAGGGTTTTGCCACCAAGTACTAAGTCATGTTTTGCAGAGGGGTCAAATACTATTTCCCTCGTTAAAATGCAAATCAATTTATAACATTTTTGACATGCGTTTTTCTGGATTTTTTTGTTATTCTGTCTCTCACTTTTCAAATAAACCTACCATTAAAATTATAGACTGATCATGTCATTGTCAGTGGGCAAACGTACAAAATCAGCAGGGGATCAAATACTTTTTTCCCTCACTGTACATACAGCTGAAGTTGGAAGTTTACATACACCTTAGCCAAATACATTTAAACTCAGTTTTTCACAATTCCTGACATTTACTCCTAGTAAAAATTCCCTGTCTTAGGTCAGTTAGGATCCCCACTTTATTTTAAGAATGTGAAATGTCAGAATTTTTTTCAGCTTTTATTTCTTTCATCACATTCCCAGTGGGTCAGAAGTTTACATACACTCAATTAGTATTTGGGAGCATTGCCTTTTAAATTGTTTAACTTGGGTCAAACGTTTCGGGGAGCCATCCACAAGCTTCCCACAATAAGTTGGTTGAATCTTCCTGACAGAGCTGGTGTAACTGAATCAGGTTTGTAGGCCTCCTTGCTCGCGCAAGCTTTAACTTCCTGACTGATATCTTGAGATGTTGCTTCAATATATCCACATAATTTTCCTTCCTCATGATGCCATCTATTTTGTGAAGTGCACCAGTCCCTCCTGCAGCAAAGCACCCCCACAGCATGATGCAGCCATCCCCGTGCGTCACGGTTGGGATGGTGTTCTTCAGTTTGCAGTTCTCCCCTTTTTCCACCAAATATAACGATGGTCATTATGGGCAAACAGTTCTATTTCTGTTTACATACACTAAGTTGACTGTGCCTTTAAACAGCTTGGAAAATTCCAGAAAATTATGTCATGGCTTTAGAAGCTTCTGATAGGCTAATTGACATCCTTTTGAGTCAATTGGAGGTGTACCTGTGGATGTATTTCAAGGCCTACCTTCAAATTCAGTGCCTCTTTGCTTGACATCATGGGAAAATCAAAAGAAATCAGCCAAAACCTCAGAAAAGAAATTGTAGACCTCCACAAGTCTGGTTCATCCTTGGGAGCAATTTCCAAACGCCTGAAGGTACCACGTTCATCTGTACAAACAATAGTACGGAAGTATAAACACCATGGGACCACGCTGCCGTCATACCGCTCAGGAAGGAGACGCTTTCTGTCTCCTAGAGATGAACGTACTGTCACGCCCTGACTCAGAGGACTCTTATATGTTGAGTCAGGGTGTGTGTATTCTTTGTTTGTATATATTCTATGTTGTATATCTAGCATGTGTGGATCTATGTCGCCGGTGTGGTTCCCAATCAGAGGCAGCTGTCGCGCGTTGTCTCTGATTGGGGACCATACTTAAGCAGCCTTTTGGCACAGTCTAGTTGTGGGATCTTGTTCATTGTAAGGTATGTGAAAATCTTTAAGGAATACCTTAAAGGAGAGAGAGTTAGCTCTCTCTCTCCTTCTCGCTTCTCGCCACGCCACTTGGTAGGAGCGACCGGTCAGGTAGGACGCAATCCAGGAGTGAGCCGCGCCGGAGATGCCCAGCTCGGAGAGGGTGGAGAGGAGGATCTGATGGTTCACAGTATCAAAGGCAGCAGACAGGTCTAGAAGGACAAGAGCAGAGGAGAGAGAGTTAGCTTTAGCAGTGCGGAGAGAGAGTTAGCTAACTCTCTCATTGTAAGGTATGTGAAAATCTTTAAGGAATACCTGGGATAGGATAAAGTAATCCTTCTAACCCCCCCCAAATTGTAAAGTGGTTATCCCACTGGCTATAGGGCGAACGCACCAATTTGTGAGTCGCTCTGGCTAAGAGCGTCTGCTAAATGACGTTAATGTGCCCTTGAGCAAGGCACTTAACCCTAATTGCTCCTGTAAGTCGCTCTGGATAAGAGCGTCTGCTAAATGACTAAAATGTAAATGTAATGTAAATGTATGTTGTGTGTGCGCTACCTTGGACTTCACGTTTCGTTTATTGTTTAATAAACATGTACGTATATCACGCTGCGCCTTGGTCTGTCCCTTCATTTAACGAACGTGACACGTACTTTGGTGCGAAAAGTGCAAATCAATCCCAGAACAACATCAAAGGACCTTGTGAAGATGCTGGAGGAAACGGGTACAAAAGTATCTATATCCACAGTAAAACTAGTCCTATATCGACATAACCTGAAAGGCCGCTCAGCAAGGAAGAAGCCACTGCTCCAAACCGCCATAAAAAAGGCAGACTACAGTTTGCAACTGCACAAGGGGACAAAAATAGAACTGTTTGGCCATAATGACCATCTTCATGTTTGGAGGACAAAGGGGGTGGCTTGCAAGCCGGAGAACACCATCCCAACTGTGAAGCACGGGTGGCACCATCATGCTGTGGGGGTGCTTTGCTTCAGGAGGGACTGGTGCACTTCACAAAATAGATGGCATCATGAGGAAGGAAAATTATGTTGATATATCTCTCTTGTAGCTCAGTTGGTAGAGCATGGCGCTTGCAATGCCAGGGATGTGGGTTCGATTCCCACGGGGGACCAGAATGAAAAATGTATGCACTCACTAACTGTAAGTCGCTCTGGATAAGAGCGTCTGCTAAATGACTAAAATGTAAAAAAAATAATTGAAGCAACATCAAGAGATCAGTCAGGATGTTAAAGCTTGGTCGCAAATGGGTCTTCCACTCCTCCATGACGACATCACGGAGCTGGTGGATGTTAGAGACCTTACACTCCTCCACCTTCCGTTTGAGGATGCCCCACAGATGCTCAATAGGGTTTAGGTCTGGAGACATGCTTGGCCAGTCCATCACCTTTACCCTCAGCTTCTTTAGCAAGGCAGTGGTCGTCTTGGAGGTGTGTTTGGGGTCGTTATCATGTTGGAATACTGCCCTGCGGCCCAGTCTCTGAAAAGAGGGTATCATGCTCTGCTTCAGTATGTCACAGTACATGTTGGCATTCATGGTTCCCTCAATGAACTGTAGCTCCCCAGTGCAGGCAGCACTCATGCAGCCCCAGACCATGACACTCCCACCACCATGCTTGACTGTAGGCAAGACACACTTGTCTTTGTACTCCTCACCTGGTTGCCGCCACACACGCTTGACACCATCTGAACCAAATAAGTTTATCTTGGTCTCATCAGACCATAGGACATTGTTCCAGTAATCCATGTCCTTAGTATGCTTGTCTTCAGCAATCTGTTTGTGGGCTTTCTTGTGCATCATCTTTAGAAGAGGCTTCCTTCTGGGACGACAGCCATGCAGACCAATTTGATGCAGTGTGCTGCGTATGGTCTGAGCACTGACAGGCTGACCCCCCACCCCTTCAACCTCTGCAGCAATACTGGCAGCACTCTTACGTCTATTTCCCAAAGACGACCTCTGGATATGACGCTGAGCATGTGCACTCAACTTCTTTGGTCGACCATGGCGAGGCATGTTCTGAGTGGAACCTGTCCTGTTAAACCGCTGTATGGTCTTGGCCACCGTGCTGCAGTTCAGTTTCAGGGTCTTGGCAATCTTCTTATAGCCCAGGCCATCTTTATGTAGAGCAACAATTCTTTTTTTCAGATCCCCAGAGAGTTCTTTGCCATGAGGTGCCATGTTGAACTTCCAGTGACCAGAATGAGGGAGTGTGAGATCGATGACACCAAATTTAACACACCTGCTCCCCATTCACACCTGAGACCTTGTAACACTAACGAGTCACATGACACCGGGGAGGGAAAATGGCTAATTGGGCCCAATTTGGACATTTTCACTTAGGGGTGTACTCACTTTTGTTGCCAGCGGTTTAGACATTAATGGCTGTGTGTTTAGTTATTTTGAGGGGACAGCAAATTTACACTGTTATACAAGCTGTACACTCACTACTTTACATTGTAGCAAAGTGTCATTTCTTCAGTGTTGTCACATGAAAAGATATACTCAAATATTTACAAAAATGTGAGGGGTGTACTCACTTTTGTGAGATACTGTACATACAGTCAGGTCCATAAATATTTGGACATTGACCAAGTTATTATTATTTTATTATTCCCTCATTAGTTCATTTACAACTAAGCAGATAAAAGGTCTGGAGTTGATTTCAAGTGTGGCATTTGCATTTGAAATCTGTTGCTGTTAACCCTCAATATGTAGTCCAAAAAGCTGTCACTGCCAGTGAAGCAAGCCATCATTAGGCTGAAAAATCAAAGCAAACCCATCGGAGAGATAGCAAAAACATTAGGTGTGGCCAAATCAACTATTTTGTACATTCTTAAAAAGAAAGAACGCACTTGTGAGCTCAGGAACACAAAAAGGCCCGGAAGACCACGGAAAACAACTGTGGTGGATGACAGAATAATTATTTCCCTGGTGAAGAAAAACCCCTTCACAACAGTTGGCCAGATCAAGAACACCCTCCAGGAGGTAGGCGTATCTGTGTCAAAGTCAACAATCAAGAGAAGACCACCAGAGTAAATGAGACAAAGATCACCTTGTACCAGAATAATGTGAAGAGTATGGAGAAGGAAAGGGACTGCTCATGATCCGAAGCACACCACCTCATCTGTGAAGCATGCTGGAGGTAGTGTTATGGCGTGGGCATGTATGGCTGCCAATGGAACGGGTTCCCTTGTATTTATTGATGATGTGACTGCTGACAAAAGCAGCAGGATGAATTCTGAAGTGTTTAGGGCTATATTACCTGCTCAGATTCAGCCAAAAGCTTAAAAACTCATTGAACGGCGCTTCACAGTGCAGATGGACAATGACCCGGAGCATACTGCGAAAGCAACCAAATACTTTTTTAAGGCAAAGAAGTGGAATGTTCTGCAATGGCCAAGTCAATCACCTGACTTGAATCCAATTGAGCATACATTTCACTTGCTGAAGGCAAAACTGAAGGCAAAACGCCCCAAAAACAAGCAGGAACTGAAGACCGCTGCAGTAAAGGCCTGGCAGAGCATCACCAGGGAAGAAACCCAGCATCTGGTGATGTCTATGGGTTCCGGACTGCAAAGGATTTGCAACCAAGTATTAAAACTCACAATTTAATTTATGATTATGTTAGTTTGTCCAATTAATTTTGAGCCCCTAAAATTGGGGTGCTATGTATAAAAATGGTTGTAATTCCTACACGGTTCATTCAATAATTTTGACAAAACCCTTAAATTAAATACGAAAGTCTACACTTTAAAGCACATCTTGATTGTTTCCTTTCAAATCCAGTGTGGTGGCGTACAGAGCCAAAATGATGCAAACTGTGTCACTGTCCAAATACTTATGGACCTGACTGTATATAAATTATATAACAAATCACCAAAGTATTGCACTGGGCCTTTACTAGTATTAGCGGACAGATATAGACGTCTGTAGCATAGGCAACAACATTAGTTTTTTAGCATTTCTGCTTTGGCAAAAAAGGTAATTATATAATTAAGAACAGTATCTTGCAGGATTTAATAGTTGGAATTGTAAGAGTTGTTGCCCTGTCCCTTTCTCTGTGATTGTCATTCTAATGGGATCCAGAAAGAACAAAACCCTGTCCTCAAACATTTACAAAAAAAGGTAATAAGTTATTGGCAAAGACACAAAACATCCACATCAAATTAAATATTTTTCTAGATCAAATAACATGGGAAACAACCCCTTTTTGTGCAGTATTAATTTACCATCCTTACAAACCACTTAATGTAAATGTACGTTACTGTATTGTACATAGGCTGGTCATCTAGGTTTGCACCTGTAGACTTTCCATCCAGCTACTTTGAAGAATCTCAAATATAAAATATATTTTGATTTGTTTAACACTTTTTTGGATACTACATGTTATTTCATAGTTTTGATGTATTCAATAAAATGTAGAAAATAGTTTACAAAAAATACGAAAAACCCTTGATTAGGTGTGTCCAATCTTTTGACTTGTAGTGTTTATCAAGCAAGTATTATTAGATTAACTGTTTTGTACAGATAATTATAAGACTCAAGTTACAAATGCTAGTAAACACTCAAATACATTTAGTTTAAAATGCTTCACAAAAGTAGTGCACTGGGCCTTTACTAGTCCTGTATTAGCAGACCAATGTCTTCAGTGCTGTCAACTTTTTTTTCTTCTGCAAATTGCACCAACCCCAAACTACTTCACGTGGCTATGACAACATGTGACTAACAGTGCAGTTCTATGTGGGAGACTAAGTGCCTTGATCAAGGGCTAAGCGGCAGGAGGTGGTAGGTCTACATGGGCTCAGACTCAGCAGCTTTCCAGTGTAAAAAATGCTTACTTTTTCATGTAGGCTATGATAAGAGTCATGAAAATGTGGTTATAAGACACGGAGAAGTCATGGAAAATGTGTATAAACCATTAACAGTGAATAATCAGAGGTCTCTATAGCATAATGTCATTTGTGAATTTCGGTGAACATAGACTAATGGACCGACATAGAAAAAGAAAGCTCTTGCACTTCTTTCATCCCAAGTCTAGCACTGGTAATCGACCTTAAATAAGTTTTATTTTGGTTTCCAGCAAAAGTATTGTCCTTTTCGTTTTCTCACCCCACCAAAATAAAGTTTAAACGCATGGTATTTATTGGCTTTTCCTGTTATTATGGAGCAGACACTGAATTAGGCAGATCAATAACTGGATAGGAGCCTACAATTTCCCTTGTTCCCTTATTCTGCATACTAAGATTTAACGTATTTCTCTTTATTTAGACTCACTCAAATATCGATAGGCTAAACCTATGCTCAAGGGTGGACACAGCTGTCATGGAGTTCCATATACAAAAGCAATTACGCACTATTCATTATTTCCCCCGTTTGTGGAAACGCATCTTTTTCAACCAACTCTTCTGATAAAGGAACATCTCTCAATTATAGATATTAGTGAAAATCAAATAATCAATTCAATAAGCATTCAACTCAATTGGAATCCATAGGATATTTTTGTGCGCTAATAAGATTATGCCCATCATTTTGGAGTTTGAGCATAGAAGCCTACTTTGTTACCTCAATCATTCGTGTTAAACATGAAACGAATGAATATTGTTAATGAGTGTAATAACACAGGATTTTTGAACTATTTTAAGATGATGGGCAATTGTTGATTATGCTTTTTGTAGATTGTCATCGAATAAAAATGTCAATATGAAAATGTAATAAAACATTTCAAAGAGACGCATGATAAAATTAGAATCTAATGTATTACTTGTTTGTCTGTTGAAAAGCCTGGGTGAAACGAGGTGAGATTTGATTGGCATGTATTCCCTCCCTTTGCAGAAATTAAACCTCAACAATTATCCAACACACGTCACTAGTTGCAACCATTAATAAGCATCCTGTGAGTCCTATCTGATAGCTGGAACATGCGATATTCCAGGTCCAAATGACAGACATTTTTGTAAATAATAGGTCACAATGTTCACCTTTTATTCTCTTGAACTTACATCATAAAATAATTATTTTGATATTCACGTTTTACTTTCGAACGACGAGTCCATGTCATCTTTGGAGTACATGAAAAAGGAATGCTTCGCATCTGGGACCCTGTCCTCAGCTTCTCTGAAAGGAACATTTACCAAAATTCAGAAAAGCAGACGTAAAAGAAGAGTCGCACCAAAGACGCAGGAAGAGACAGACAGCGGCTGCAATATTTGCAGGTGTGTATGTCAATTGTGACTATTGTTCTATAAATGTTAATAGCCTACAAACCGAACACCTTAGTTTACTTTTGTAGGCCTATCCTATAAAGGGCTACGTTTTTGGCAATAATGATGAAAACTATTATAAATATTTACATTAGGCCTATAGCCTTATTTGAGCTTTTTCGCAGAAAGATAGCCTATTTGATAGAGTAAGGCTATTTGAAAGAGTAAGTGTACCAATTTATTAGCTCTTTGAAAAAAAGGTTCTGGATAGAACCAAAAAGGAAATTGGTTCCATATAGAACCCTAAATGGAGCCCAAGGTTTCTATATGGAACTCATTTTGGTTCAGTGAAGAATCCATGGACTTAAAAAATAACCCTACAAATGCCATATACACTGAGTATACCAAACATTAGCAACGCCTTCCTAATACTGAGTTGCACTGGATGGCGTTTGGGTGGTGGACCATTCTTGATACATATGGGAAATTGTTGTTGAGCATGAAAAACCCAGCAGCGTTGCAGTTCTTGACACAAACCGGTGCGCCTGGCATCTACTACCATACCCCGTTGATATCGATTGTATTGCCGATTCACACTCTGAATGGGGCCCACACACAATTCATGTCTCAGTTGTGTCAAGGTTAAAGAAAGATTTCTGTCTCCTCCACTTTATCTACACTGATTGAAGTGGATTTAACAAGTGACATCAATAAGGGATCATAGCTTTCACCTGGTCAGTCTATGTCATGGAAAGAGCATATGTTCTTAATGTTTTGTATACTCAGTGTACGAAGCAAGCAATATAACCCTTTTTGGTTCTGTCCAGAAACCTTTTTTCTAAGTGTAATCAAACATTTATATCCTACACATATCTATTAATTCACCAATAAACAGCAACTCAGCCTTGATTCCAAGGTTTTTAAATGATAATGTCATAATTTAATAATATTTCATATTGACAATCAATTGTATTATTTGTATTATTTAATCAGATCCTTATTTCTGTATATTTTTATATTTTTTGCAGTTTCTCTCTCTATCTGTGTCTCGGCAGTAACCGCACTGTTCGTCGCATCTTCACGGCTTGTCTGCTCTCGTTTCTGGCTCTGCTCGGCTCAGTCTCCGTCGACCTCAGCTCCAACTTGGACCTGCTGCGCGCCACAGAGGCCGCTGTCGCCGAGCTGACTTCATGCAGGACTACGGCTATTCTCCAACTCATAGGTGAACTCCAAAACAGGAGAAGTCTATGCAGAAAGTACAGGAGTAACGAGACAGACCAAGAAAAGTGTCTACCAACTAGCATTTTACCAGTGATTATTAGACTTTGCACTGATAAGGAGGGCCACAGAAACAGTCAGGGTCACCCATGCAGCGAGGAGTTGGTGGAGTTCTGCCAGAAACTCTGGGAAGATTTGACAGAATTTCTGAACACAACATGGGGAGTTGAGGACAACAGTGACATGTCCGTGTTCTCCTTGACCATTGTCAGACTCCTGGACATTTGGGGGGACGTGGAACAGGACATTAGTCAAGTCAAGCAGTTTTCAGACTGGAAAGATGTCCTCTCATTGAGACTGTTGGTCACATTCCTGGAACTCAACCACCAGTTCAGGGAACTCCCTTCCATAGGAAACCAAGCTGACTTTCACAAGAAGTGGATCCACGCACTCAGCCGTCTAGCCTTTGCCCAGCTCTTGTCAGAAACGCTAGAGGACTGCTGGGTGGAGAACATTCAACTAAAGCTCAACCTGACCAACAGCCTCAAAGTTGACCCATATGTCTTTGAGTCTGCCCCGTGGCAGATCCCAGCGTTTGGCACGGTGAGAACAGCAGGCGTCCTCACAGGCTCTCAGACTGGCATCCAGGCTCTGAGGGACACCCAGGCGTGCCTGCTGGCCAGGGCGGTGCCAGCTCTGAAGCTCCGATCCAGGGCCATGTTCTCAGGGCTCAGCATGCGGATCTCCCTGTTGACATTGGCCTGCCTGATCTATCCGTTGGTGCTGGTGTCCTTCAAGCAGATGACGGAGTGGATCCAGAACTATGCACGCAGCCTGCAGGAGAGGACCGAGGACCTGAAGCGCCAGAGACAGCTGGCCGAGGACCTCCTGCACCAGATGCTGCCCAAGACCGTAGCCAAGCAGCTGAGGCAGCAGAAGCACGTGGAGGCGGAGAGCTACGAGAAGGTGGGTTTGATTGATCTGAGCAGATGTGGGCCTTCAGTTCCATCATGTCGATCAATTCTATTTCTTGCTGCGTCATCATTTCCATATCCCATGGTCATCACTCTTTGGTTATGCTAGAGAGTTAGGAATTCAAAATTAGCCACAACCCTCAACATTAGTGAACCCCCCTCAACATTGTAAAGAACCATTTGGAAGAGAAAATGGTTCTTTGAATAGAGCAAATAACCTCTCAAGAATCCTGTTTTCTTATAGCACCTTCTAACCACAACTTCTAAGTTAAAGAAACGTTTTAAAATGTCTATAACCAACTTAAATATCAGCAAGATAATACCCTTTCTGTGTGACACTGACACAAGGTGTATTATCATGCCCCCCCCACCCCCCCACCCCCTTCACCTCCACACTTTTAGCAGTGTGAGGGCCTTGTAATGATAGGGGACAGTATTGGTGCGATACTTTGGCAAGATCACTGAATGAACCCCTGCATTTGGTTTCTTTGTTCTTATTGTTGTTGTAATTACCTATAATTACGGTGTTCCATATTCATTAGGAGATAAAACGGGTTACGCAGGTGCAAATTGCGTCCAGCTCATTGAGGTGCTTGAAGCAGCTGGGCCAAAAGCACTCTGCTCAGGGCTATTAGCTACCAAAGGGGATGTGGTCCGTTTTTACACAGGCTTCTTTGAGTTCCAGCAATGGAACATTCTGAAAATGGAACACAATATTAGCACAAGAGTATAATCTGCATACACGAGGAAGGTCATACTGTCTTAGGTCATATAAACTCAACGTTGAAGGCCATAAGACAGATTCCTGGGGAACCACCATTGTGCTAAACAAAGACACTATAAGTATTATAAGTATACAATATGACTGTACAGTACACTTACAAATGACACACCATTGGTTTTCTCATGTTTACCATGGATCACTGTCTCTCTTGTAGAATACTGTAGATTGAAATCTAAATGGCGTCAACCAGTGGCGTCATGCACCTATTATTTAGAGGGGGTACGAAGTATGTGTTGATGGAGGGGGGTTATCAGAAGTCGGAGAATGTAGATTATTTTTAAACACCTGAAACAGCTTTTTCCTGAAATCTAGAGCCAAAATCATTATGCCTAATTCTATGTAAAAAAAAATTGTATTTTTCTGCATAAGTTATCTAAGCATACCTCTTTATCTGTTCAATTGTCATTTTTATTAATTATGCACATTGATTCTTTAAGAACTTTTTAACTTCTTAGGAGTTTAGTACAACTGCCACACTGGTATATAGTATCATAACGAAATAATTAAAGCAATTTCAGTCATTTCTAAAGTAAAACAACCCTGTGGACACCTGTCGTCGAACATCTCATGCCAAAATAATGGGCTTTAAAAAAGAGCTGGTCCCCCTTTGCTGCTATAACAGCCTCCACTCTTCTGGGAAGGCTTTCCACTAGATGTTGGAACATTGCTGCGGGGACTTGATTCCATTCAGCTACAAGAGCATTAGTGAGGTCGGGCACTGATATTGGGCGATTAGGCCTGGCTCGCAATCAGCATTCCAATTCATCCCAAAAGTGTTCGATGGGGTTGAGCTCAGGGCTCTATGCAGGCCAGTCAAGTTCTACCACACCGATCTCAACAAGCCATTTCTGTATGGACCTCGCTTTGTGCACAGGGGCATTGTCATGCTGAAACAGGAAAGGGCCTTCCCCAAACTGTTGCCACAAAGTTGGAAGCACAGAATCGTCTAGAATGTAATTGTATGCTGTAACGTTAAGATTTCCCTTCACTGGAAGGGGCTTAGCCCGAACCATGAAAAACAGCCCCAGACCATTATTTCTCCTCCACCAAACTTTACAGTTGGCACTATGCATTCGGGCAGGTAGCGTTCTCCTGGCATCCGCCAAACCCAGATTCATCTGTCAGACTGCCAGATGGTGAAGCGTGATTCATCACTCCAGAGAACAGTTTCCAAAGGCAGCGAGCTTTACACCACTCAAGCCGACGCTTGGAATTGAGCATGATGATCTTAGGCTTGTGTGCGGCTGCTCAGCCATGGAAACCCATTTCATGAAGCTCCCAACTAACAATTATTGTGCTGACATTGCTTCCGGAGGCAGTTTGTAACTCAGTAGTGAGCTAATTTTAAGCACTTCAGCATGCAGAAGTCCCATTCTGTGAGCTTGTGTGGCCTGCCACTTCGTGGCTGAGCCATTGTTGCTCCTAGACGTTTCCACTTCACAACAACAGCACTTACAGTTGACCGGGGCAGCTCCAGCAAGACAGAAATTTGACAAACTGACTTGTTGGAAAGGTGGCTTCATATGACGGTGCCTCGTTGAAAGTCACTGACCTCTTCAGTAAGGCCATTCTACTGCCAATGTTTGTCTATGAAGATTGCATGGCTGTGTGCTCGATTTTATACACCTGTCAGCAACGGGTGTGGCTGAAATAGCCGAATCCACTAATTTGAAGGGGTGTCCACATACTTTTGTATATATAGTGTAGTTAGACAAGCTGCTCTAACTTGATTGATACCCTGAAATGGCTTGGTAGCTAGTTATTAGGTTGGTAGATTGCTGGCTAGCTAAATCCAACTTCATAAAATTGCTAGGTGGCTAGTATTACAGAGAAACAACAAAACATTTTCATTTTATTTATTCATCAAGAAGGAATCAATAGTCAACATAGCTTGATCAAATTAATTTACAAGCACACCTCCTGTGAATCCTGCCCATCTTACTAGGGAGAATAAGGGGGTGATACTCTTTGCCTGGTCCAGTTAATGTGCCCCCTCCGCAGCTGACAGATCTTTTTATAAATAATTATGATAAAACGTCGGCTTAAAAATGTATAGTAATTAATTTAACATCTGAAAAATGTAAAACAAGACAAATCTGAGGGGGCACGTGCCCATGATCCCCCTATGGGCATAAATAAGAGAGAAATGAATATAAATACAATGTACTGACTGTACTAGCACTTTAACAATTTAACATATGATGAGGCTAAGAAAGGCATCTTAAAAATGTTTTTCTGTACAGGTGACTATTTTCTTTTCTGATATCGTTGGTTTCACCACTATCTCGGCCTCCTGCACCCCTCTGCAAGTCGTGGAGATGCTGAACAACCTGTACATGTGCTTTGACACTCGCATCGACTCCTATGACGTCTACAAGGTAAGACTGAACTGGGGTAGCCTACATGGAGATTGGATTGGACCAAAATCGTTCTTGCCTACATTTTACATTTTAGTCATTTAGCAGACGCTCTTATCCAGAGCGACTTACAGTTAGTGAGTGCATACATTTTTCATACTACTACTTACTAAAACTAAATACTGTGTACTAACCATACTACCTACTATTTTGAACAAAAACGGAACAAATATCAACAGAATACGCTCATCCATACTGAGAAGACGTCATCTAATTCGCAATAGGGTTGTTCCCCGCCATTCCTTCATTTTGGTACAGCCCATCCCCTTATCTGATTATCAGCTGTTGTCAAACATATGTGGGTCTGATAAGACGACTCAATAGTGTACAGCGAATTCATACTAGGAAAAAAAGCATAAATGAGTATGGCATCCTGGCATTTAAAGCTGTAAAACGTTATATTTTTGTATACTCAAAGTGCATACTATTGAAAACACAAGTATGGGTAATCGGAGACTTCCTATGTCCCAATCTACATACTAGCATATTATGTAGTATGAATGGCCAATACATCACTTCATACTAAATAGTGTGTAAGTTTGAGTATTGGGATGTTTCCGACCTATCTGAAATGCGCTTATCATGAGTGGAGCCATTGTATTTGCTCCCCCAGGTGGAGACGATAGGCGATGCCTACATGGTGGTGAGTGGGCTGCCTGAAAGGAATGGGGATAAGCACGCTGATGAGATCGCCAAGATGTCGCTGGACCTGGTGGCGGCGGTCAGACAGGTGGCAATCCCCCACATGCCCAACACGAGACTACAGCTCCGCGCAGGCATACACACAGGTGAGAGAACACACACATTACGCACACACACAGGCACACACCACACACCGCCACACACACCTTTCTTACCCATGTTAAAATCGCATAAGGGTTTTAGGTGCTGTAAAAGTACCTGATAAACTCACCTAACAGGCAGATGCTTTGAGTTTTCTGACATGTGTACGCAAGCAATATTTCATTTAATGCAAATAACTTTCATTTCCTGAGAGGGAACTTTATGTTTGGTAATATACGCTGAGTGTACAAAATATTAGGAACATCTGCTCTTTCCCTGACATGTGAAGCTATGAACCCTTATTGATGTCACCTGTTAAATCTACTTCAATCAGTGTAAATGAAGGGGAGGAGACCGGTTAAAGAAGGATTTTTAAGTCTTGAGACAATTGAGACATGGATTGTGTATGTGTGCCATTCAGAGGGTGAATGGGCAAGACAAAATATTTAAGTGCCTTTGAACGGGGTATGGTAGTAGGTGCGAGGCGCACCGGGTTGAGTGTGTAAGAACTGCAACGCTGCTGGGATTCTCGCGCTCAACAGTTTCCTGTGTGTATCAACAATGGTCCACCACCCAAAGGACATCCAGCCAACTTGACACAACTGTGGGAAGCATTGGAGTTAACATGGGCCAGCATCCCTGTGGAACGCTTTCGACACCTTGTAGAGTCCATGCCCCGACGAATTGAGGCTGTTCTGAGGGCAAAAGGGGGTGCAACTCAATTTTAGGAAGGTGTTCCTAATGTTTTGTACACTCAATGTATACAGTGGCTTGCGAAAGTATTCACCCCCATTGGCATTTCTCCTATTTTGTTGCCTTACAATCTGGAATTAAAATTGATTTTTGGGGGGTTTGTATCATTTGATTTACACAACATGCCTACCACTTCGAATATATTTTTTATTGTGAAAGAAACAAGAAATAAGACAAAAAAACAGAACTTGAGCGTGCATAACTATTCACCCCCCCAAAGTCAATACTTTGTAGAGCCACCTTTTGCAGCAATTACAGCTGCAAGTCTCTTGGGATATGTCGCTATAAGCTTGGCATATCTAGCCACTGGGATTTTTGCCCATTCTTCAAGGCAAAACTGCTCCAGCTCCTTCAAGTTGGATGGGTTCCGCTGGTGTACAGCAATCTTTAAGTCATACCACAGATTCTCAATTGGATTGAGGTCTGGGCTTTGACTAGGCCATTCCAAGACATTTAAATGTTTCCCCTTAAACCACTCGAGTGTTGCTTTAGCAGTATGCTTAGGGTCATTGTCCTGCTGGAAGGTGAACCTCCGTCCCAGTCTCAAATCTCTGGAAGACTGAAACAGGTTTCCCTCAAGAATTTCATTTGGCAACCACCAAATGTGTTGGCTTATTTTTTTCTTTAAGCAATGGCTTTTTTCTGCCCACTCTTCCGTAAAGCCCAGCTCTGTGGAGTGTATGGCTTAAAGTGGTCCTATGGACAGATACTCCAATCTCCGCTGTGGAGCTTTGCAGCTCCTTCAGGGTTATCTTTGGTGTCTTTGTTGCCTCTCTGATTAATGCCCTCCTTGCCTGGTCCGTGAGTTTTGGTGGGCGGCCCTCTCTTGGCAGGTTTGTTGTGGTGGCATATTCTTTCCATTTTGTAATAATGGATTTACTGGTGCTCCGTGGGATGTTCAAAGTTTCGGATATTTTTTTTATAACCCAACCCTGATCTGTACTTCTCCACAACTTTGTCCCTGACCTGTTTGGAGAGCTCCTTGGTCTTCATGGTGCTGCTTGCTTGGTGGTGCCCCTTGCTTAGTGGTGTGACAGACTCTGGGGCCTTTCAGAACAGGTGTATATATATTGAGATCATGTGACAGATCATGTGACACTTAGATTGCACACAGGTGGACTTTATGTAACTAATTATGTGACTTCTGAAGGTAATTGGTTGCACCATATCTTATTTAGGGGCTTCATAGCAAAGGGGGTGAATACATATGCACGCACCACTTTTACGTTATTTATTGAATTTTTTGAAACAAGTTATTTTTTTCATTCCACTTCACCAATTTGGACTATTTTGTATATGTCCATTACATGAAATCCAAATAAAAATCAATTTAAATTACAAGTTGTAATGCAACAAAATAGGAAAAACGCCAAGGGGGATGAATACTTTTGCAAGGCACTGTATACTATATCTTGCATACTTATTTCTGTGGTAAGTTTGATGTAAGTCTATAACCTGGTGTTATTACCAAAGTAAATATCAGTGAGTAAATTATGGTGTAGCAGGCTTGTCTTTCTCTTCATTTGCTCTCCTTGCCCCAGGTCCATGTGTGGCAGGTATTGTCGGCTACAAGATGCCCAGATATTGCCTGTTTGGAGATACTGTCAACACAGCCTCTAGAATGGAGTCCACCAGCTTGCGTAGGTGTACGGCATGCATGCACACACACACACACTCTCCTCTCTTTTTGTACAAACATTCCACTTTTCTTTGTGTGTGTTTGTGTGTGTGTGTATGTGTGTGTGTGTGTGTGTGTGTGTGTGTGTCAGCTCAGAGGATCCACGCCAGCTCAGCCGTATACCTGGCTCTGATGAAGGACGGTGCCTACGAGCTCCAGCTGAGAGGAGAGATCGAGGTGAAGGTAAGGCTCTTCTATTGACACTGGGAAAAATAGCATACCCCTGAAGTTCTCTTTGAGGGAAATAAAGTTGTTATATTTTTAGTCCTGGAATAGGCTTAATCTTGCCTGGCTACCCAGACTCCTTGCTCCGTCCAACGCTACGCCATGCTCACGGACGTTAGTTTCTTCTCCGCAATGAGTCTGGATCTGAGCACCTTCCTGACTTCACCGAGTGTGAACACATTTGGGGCCGTCTGATTGGTCCAGAAACTGATGGGTTGGGCCGGAGCCAGAACACACGTGGGTAAAGCGGCAGTTTGAAAATGTGTCATTGGCTGATACTCTGATTGGTTAGAGACGATCCTATTGCTGAAGACTTTATTTTGTGCAACACCCATCCTGCCCCTGGTCACCACAAAAGACAAAGATGGCAGTTTCAGACTAAGGTACGTAGCAGCGGAAGAATTTAGTATGAGTTGTCAGTAGGGCTGTTACGGTGACCGTATTACCGCCACACCAGTGGTCACAAGTCATGACGGCAGTCAAATTCCACATGACCATTTAGTAATGGTAATTAGGCTTCTCCAAGCTCGGATGCTGCTGATGGTCATTAGTAGCCTACCAAACTTGCTAACTGCCTGGTACTCAGCACTCTATTGTCCCTCTAATCACTCTAACATCAATGCAAATGTAATCGAAAATCTAATCAAACACTTAATGAGAGCATGAGCTCATGTTGCGCAACATTTCTATAGGCTATGCAATTGCGTGAGAAAATAGAGTGATGGCCTCTATTAAAAAGAGGAGGATCCCATCAGCTTTCTATAGGCTAGGTCTACTATATTTATTTCTCAACTTTCCTAATATTAAGCACATTGCTTCTCTTTACAACAGGAGTATAGCCTACCTGGCTGGCATGAAAATGAACCACGGGAAAAGCGTCCTCCATTCGCTATTTAAGTGCATAGATGACATGTATTTTTTTCCGCTGCCCCTGTTTCGAGGCAGGTGCATGATAATGGTCCATTCTAAATCAAAACAAATTTCACACGTGTATTATTTAGTATATGTAAAGACAAGATTAAATCAAGAATAGTGTAATGGGTGACAATATTAGCCTATCACCTGTGAATGATATATTAGCCTATCACTTTTGAATGATGCCCAGCTTAAGACAAGAAACAGCGCGTTTTTTTTGCAACTTTTTCAAATCGTATTCGCACATCTCATGTAGCCTAGCCCATAGGCCTATATGTTTTGATAAGGTTTGTATCACAACTAAAGTAGCCAAATAACTTCGTAAAATGAAGCACATTAATCCGCTTTACAAGGGGTGTAGAGCCTAACTGGCATACATACAGTGCGTGGGTTTCAAGTTTGGGGAAGATCATTTTCACCGTAAAAATGCACCTTTATAATAAAAGCATTACATGCATAATCACATTTGTGGTTACTTTTGAGAATAGTGTTTTCCTGCTAATGGAACATTCGCGCTTATAGCCTACTGCCATGTGCGCATTGCTGTGCTTATAATTTGAAGAAATAGCCTAATAGTTTATCAACATTTTCAGCTAAACGTTCTCATCTGTTGCGTCAGGCTCATTGCATAAAACAGGGTTTTCTGATGTTAGTGGTTGTATTCATTTGGGATCTATGCATCCCACAACTGTCTCAGACTACAGTGCCTTGCAAAAGTATTCATCCCCCTTGGCGTTTTTCCAACTTGTAATTTAAATGGATTTTTATTTGGATTTCATGTAATGGACATACACAAAATAGTCCAAATTGGTGAAGTGGAATGAAAAAAATAACTTGTTTCAAAAAAATTCCAAAAAATAAATAACGGCAAGGTGGTGCGTGCATATGTATTCACCCCCTTTGCTATGAAGCCCCTAAATAAGATCTGGTGCAACCAATTACCTTCAGAAGTCACATAATTAGTTAAATAAAGTCCACCTGTGTGCAATCTAAGTGTCACATGATCTGTCACATGATCTCAGTATATACAGTGAGGGAAAAAAGTATTTGATCCCCTGCTGATTTTGTACGTTTACCCACTGACAAAGACATGATCAGTCTATAATTTTAATGGTAGGTTTATTTGAACAGTGAGAGACAGAATAACAACAAAAACATCCAGAAAAACGCATGTCAAAAATGTTATAAATTGATTTGCATTTTAATGAGGGAAATAAGTATTTGACCCCTCTGCAAAACATGACTTAGTACTTGGTGGCAAAATCCTTGTTGGCAATCACAGAGGTCAGATGTTTCTTGTAGTTGGCCACCAGGTTTGCACACATCTCAGGAGGGATTTTGTCCCACTCCTCTTTGCAGATCTTCTCCAAGTCATTAAGGTTTCGAGGCATGGAGCCCCAGGCCGAGGGAGATTGACAGTTATTTTGTGTTTCTTCCATTTGCGAATAATCGCACCAACTGTTGTCACCTTCTCACCAAGCTGCTTGGCGATGGTCTTGTAGCCCATTCCAGCCTTGTGTAGGTCTACAATCTTGACCCTGACATCCTTGAAGAGCTCTTTGGTCTTGGTGGAGAGTTTGGAATCTGATTGATTGCTTCTGTGGACAGGTGTCTTTTATACAGGTAACAAGCTGAGATTAGGAGCACTCCCTTTAAGAGTGTGCTCCTAATCTCAGCTTGTTACCTGTATAAAAGACCCCTGGGAGCCAGAAATCTTTCTGATTGAGAGGGAGTCAAATACTATTCAAATAAACCTACCATTAAAATTATAGACTGATCATGTATTTGTCAGTGGGCAAACGTACAAAATCAGCAGGGGATCAAATACTTTTTTTCCCTCACTGTATACACCTGTTCTGAAAGGCCCCAGAGTCTGCCACACCACTAAGCAAGGGGCACCACCAAGCAAGCAGCACCATGAAGACCAAGGTGCTCTCCAAACAAGTCAGGGACAAAGTTGTGGAGAAGTACAGATCAGGGTTGGGTTATAAAAAAATATCCGAAACTTTGAACATCCCACGGAGCACCTTTAAATCCATTATTAAAAAATGGAAAGAATATGGCACCACAACAAACCTGCCAAGAGAGGGCCGCCCACCAAAACTCACGGACCAGGCAAGGAGGGCATTAATCAGAGAGGCAACAAAGACACCAAAGATAAACCTGAAGGAGCTGCAAAGCTCCACAGCGGAGATTGGAGTATCTGTCCATAGGACCACTTTAAGTCATACACTCCACATAGCTGGGCTTTACGGAAGAGTGGGCAGAAAAAAGCCATCGCTTAAAGAAAAAAATAAGCAAACACGTTTGGTGTTCGCCAAATGGCATGTGGGAGACTCCCCAAATATATGGAAGAAGGTACTCTGGTCAGATGAGACAAAAATTTAGCTTTTTGACCATCAAGGAAAACGCTATGTCTGGCGCAAACCCAACACCTCTCATCACCCCGAGAACACCATCCCCACAGTGAAGCATGGTGGTGGCAGCATCATGCTGTGGGGATGTTTTTCATCGGCAGGGACTGGGAAACTGGTCAGAATTGAAGGAATGATGGATGGCGCTAAAAACAGGGAAATTCTTGAGGGAAACCTGTTTCAGTCTTCCAGAGATTTGAGACTGGGACGGAGGTTCACCTTCCAGCAGGACAATGACCCTAAGCATACTGCTAAAGCAACACTCAAGTGGTTTAAGGGGAAACATTTAAATGTCTTGGAATGGCCTAGTCAAAGCCCAGACCTCAATCCAATTGAGAATCTGTGGTATGACTTAAAGATTGCTGTACACCAGCGGAACCCATCCAACTTGAAGGAGCTGGAGCAGTTTTGCCTTGAAGAATGGGCAAAAATCCCAGTGGCTAGATGTGCCAAGCTTATAGCGACATACCCCAAGAGACTTGCAGCTGTAATTGCTGCAAAAGGTGGCTCTACAAAGTATTGACTTTGGGGGGGTGAATAGTTATGCACGCTCAAGTTTTCTGTTTTTTTGTCTTAGTTCTTGTTTGTTTCACAATAAAAAATATATTGCATCTTCAAAGGGGTAGGCATGTTGTGTAAATCAAATGATACAAACCCCCCAAAAAATCCATTTTAATTCCAGGTTGTAAGGCAACAAAATAGGAAAAATGCCAAGGGCGATGAATACTTTGGAATATTTATTTCTCGCACAGAATAAAATAGGTTAACATTTTGTAGATTGACATAGGCTAGTGCTTTTGCTGTTCATTAGGCCTCCTCATCTTGTTGGCTGACGAAAAGTAAATGTGGACATTTCTTCCAATATCTTCCATATGCGCCTCGGAATTGGATAAGGACGTGCGCAGTTGCATCCCCGATGTGTCTGTCTTCACTTGTAGTCTGTGAGAAAGACCCGATCACGTGATGGAGAGCCATGTGAGTGAGAGGTGCTTCTGCACGCAGCCGGGAGAAGGGAATTATAATTATTACATTCAGCCCAAGGGCACAACGGCCACTGGCTACAAAAGGCATCGATTTTTTTAGGGGGCATTACGGCCACACAAAGGGGATGCAGCTGGGAAATTTGAGGCGTTATCAAGTGCTTGTCAAATTGTGAATGAGAGACTGATGAAGTGTGTACAGCCTGCGCAGAAAACAATGCAGTGATCATGCCTTTCATGCGACTTTTTTCAAATCATCATTAGAGTTGTATCATGCAGCCTTAGAATGTATTCAAAATCAAAACATATAGCCCAACATTTGTATCACAACTAAAGTTAAATAAATAACTCTAAATTAAGCATATATACCAGCTCAACACAGAATAGCCGCATGTGCGCACTCCCTCAAATCGTTTGGAGAAAATAGCCTTTCTATTTTATTCAGCTATCATCAATTGTATTCTTCATACTATAAAATAATATAAAAAAATGCCACGGAATTCTAAGCAAATGAACTAATGTAGCGCACAGCCATATGGCATAGCCAGATCAGGGCCTAACATAAGGACAACTCAGAGTATGCTATTCTGTTCTTCTGAAATAGACTACATTTTCTTCATATCATGTTTCTTTAGACCTGTCTAAAATAAATAATGGATTTATTGTGATGGTGTAGGCTATATTACATGGATTTATTCGACTTTTTAAAATGTAGATGTTCCAAAGGTCTGCATCAGTGGCTTGTAGGCTATGCGTGGAAGCCAGGAGATGCTAAATGTGTTTAAGTTAATTAATGATATTTTTTAGTGTATAACAGGCTATGAGTATTTCCTTTAACCTGTCACACTCTCCCCGACAAAATAAATGTTGTCCCAACATTACCAACATTGTCTTCTTAAACAGTCTATATGCACTGGACCTAGAAAATCCTCTTCTGTAAGCTAGTACTTGAGCAGAGGTCAAAGGTCACAGTTCAAATAGAACCAACAAGTTATATTCACAGTTCATATCTGTTGACCAGCTGTATAAACAGTCCATAAGCAGTCTTTTCTCATACTATTGTCAACAGTCCATCAGTTTTAATTATCTATATGCATAGTCTGCAAATTGTCTCTTGTGACAGTCTGTGAAATCAGTCAGTAGTCCATGGTCAAACATGCCAACTCTGTAGCCACATGTTTGCTGAAGTCCATACATGTAGGGTGGCTGTAGGTAATATCGCTGTAGTGATGGCAGCCATGGAACCAGTCCTGGTGCAGGGTAGACAGGAAACAACTGTGGCTGTGGCTGGATACTGTAGCAGGAAGGGATACCAAGCTGATCATAGGTGATACGTCTTGGAGGGTGTCTCTCTCTTTGTGACAGCTGGTAGGCTGGTTTCTCAGGTTCAGCAGCAGCAGTTAATGAAGGAAAGGCACTTAGTGGACGATCATCAGGCACATTTTCAGCAGGCAAGTTCATCTCCTCAGCAGGCAGGTCTTTAACTGTTGTTGTCTCCTCCAGCTGCTTTTCAACAAGAGGCTGTGCTGCTAGCGTATCAGGAACTGGCACCGCAACTGTCTGTTTCACTGGTGGGGGCCTGTGTTCCGACTCTCTCGCTGGTTCAGCATACCTCTCCTCAGGTACTGTAGGAGATGTGGGGACCTGTAGCGGCTCATGATGAAGGTCATATTCATCCCCGCTGTCTTCATCAGAATCTAGAGGCTGTGATGCAGGCTGATGTCTCTTTTTTTTCTTACTTTTGTCATCTTTAGACCTTTCTGGTTGTGTCTCAAAAGGTAAGTGGTCACAGGACATGAGCAGGTTTCTGTGCAGGACCCTGGAGCGTCCCCTACCCTTTTCTGGTCTCAACTCATAAATCGGCAGGTCTGAACCCATTTGTCTCACTACTGTGTGAATTTTATCTTCCCAATAGTTACAGAGTTTGCCTGGTCCTCCTCTTGGTGTCAGGTTTTTAATCAGAACTTGCTTGCCAGGCTGTAGCACTGAACTCCTAACTTTAGTGTCATAGTACTTCTTACTTCTTTCAGCAGCTTTCTGAGCATTTTCATTTGCAATGGCGTATGCTTCTTCCATCCCTCGTTTCCAGTTCTCCACGTAGTCTCGCTGGTTACTGGAACCTGCATCTGTGCACAATCCAAAGAGCATATCAACTGGAAGCCTGGGTGATCTCCCAAACAGAAGATAAAATGGTGAATAGCCAGTCACTTCGCAACAGGTGCAGTTATAGGCATAAACCAGTTTGTTCAGAGACTCCTTCCAATTTGACTTTTGTGTCTCAGTTAGTGTCTTTAGCATTTGCAACAATGTTCTGTTCATACGTTCCACTTGACCGTTCCCCATCGGGTGGTAGGGTGTTGTTCTGGACCCCGCCATGCCACTGAGTTTCTTTAACTGATGGAACAACTGATTTTCAAATTCTCCCCCTTGGTCATGGTGGATGCGGGAGGGGAACCCAAACTTCAGGGCAAAGTCATTGAAAATGAGATTTGCAGCAGTTTTTCCTGACTTTGATGTGGTGGCGTAGGCTTGAGTGAAACGTGTAAAATGATTAACAATCACGAGGATGTACTCATATCCCCCTTTGCATCTGTCGAGATGGAGGAAATCTATACATACCAGTTCAAATGGCTGTGTTGTCACAATGTTTGTCAGAGGAGCTCTTGTTTCATGGCCTGGCTTTTTCTGCTTGACACAGCTACAAGTTTTAGTCACATAGTGCTCGATGTCAGATTGCATATATGGCCAGAAGAAGCGGTCACGTACTAGTGATACAGTGCGGTCAGTACCTTGGTGTCCCATGTTATTGTGCAGCTCTTCCATCACTTTACCTTTGTACTGCACTGGTAGAACTAACTGCTTGCGGGCAGTAGTGATTCTGTACAGGATGCCATCACTGTCTATTGTCAATTTGTCCCATTCTCTGAATAGGCATTTTGTCTTTGGACTGGATTCCTTTTGCTCTTTAACTGGTGGTTTGGAACCAGACAGTTTGAAATCGAGCACAGGACGGATGACCAGATCAGATTCTTGTGCTTCTCTTATCCCATTTTTTGGGATCGAGCTGATTGTTGCAGTGGTTGTCTCACCTTCAGCTGATACTGACATAGATGCAGCTGAAAGTGACCAAGGTACAACAGACTCTTTCTCTACCTCAACTGCTTGTATCGTGGCGGCAATGGTGTCTGGTGGAAGCTCCTCAGAACATTCTCTCATCAGTGACTCTACATCCAGTGGCATTCTTGACAAAGCATCTGCATCACTGTTCACTCTGCCTGGCCTGTACTTTATTGTAAAGTGGAAATCAGCCAATTCTGCAACCCACCTGGAAGTGGTTGTGTTCCTTTTTGCAGTAGACAGAATGTAGCTGAGCGGGTTGTTATCGCTGTATACAGTGAAGGTCGGAGCATAGTACAAATAATCATGGAACTTATCAGTGATTGCCCATTTTAGAGCTAGAAATTCTAGCTTGCCAGAGTGGTAGTGATAGTTCTTCTCAGCTGCTGTTAAGGTTCGAGAGCCATAAGCAATGACCCTAAGCTTCCCATCTTGCTTTTGATAAAGAACTGCTCCCAAGCCTTGGTGTGACGCATCAGTGGAAACCTAAGACTGGTGGGTGAAGCAAACACTCAATCAGCTGTTCAAGTACCTGTTGATGCTGGTCAGTCCACAGGATTGGCTTGTTTGAGGGCACCACATGACTTACTTTCTTTGTTTTTGTTTTCCGTGGGTGGTCAAGTAATTTCTCTGAATCTGCTTTCAGGAGGTCATACAGACAGCTGGCCCTCCTAGAAAAGTCTTTGATGTACTGTCTGTAGTAAGTGAGTAAACCAAGCATTTTTCTGAGCTGGCCCACAGTCTCTGGTCTGATTTCTTTCAATGCTCTTACTGCTTCAAAATCGGCTGGTTCAACTCTGCTGCCCTCTGCAGACACTATTCTGCCCAAATAACGGACCTGGGGTTTAAAGAGATCACACTTACTTGGCTTGAGTTTGATGCCATACTCTCTGAGACGCTGCAAAACTTTTCGCACATAATTCACATGGCTGTCGAAAGTTTTACTGAAAACTAGCGTGTCGTCCAGATAAGGAATGCAGATGTTATCCCGGAGCCCTTCCAAACATTCCTCCATACAACGCTGAAAAGCTGCAGGAGCGTTCATGAGGCCGAATGGCATACGTATCCACTCAGAGTCCCCACGGGGTCACAAATGCTGTCAGTGATCTGCTTTCTTCAGAGATGAACCCCTGGTGATACGCTTTTCCCTGATCTAAGAGGGAGAACCAGGAATTACCACCTAAACTGTCCATGATGTCTTGGACCCGAGGGATGGGCTGGCGGTCGGGATGTGTCTTTCTGTTCAGGTTTCTGTAATCTATACACAACCGGAGGGTCCCGTCCTTCTTCCTAACGCACACGACAGGTGAGAAATATGAAGAGTTTGACTTCCTAACCCAGCCCTGGGCTATGAGGTCATGAAGGTAACCCTTCATCTCCTGATACAGTGGCCTGGGCACTGACATGTATGTGCGCTTGACTGGGTCAGAGTCCTTTAGAGAAATAGTCATTTTCAATCGTTCAATGCAGCCAATGTCATTGTCTGATCTGGAGAAGGAGTGACAATCTTCTCTAAGCATTTGCCTAACAACCTCTCTCTGTTCTTCGGTTAGGTGACTTAAACCTACTAGTGGATCCCACTGTTTAGTGGCAGTACATGGGGTTCGAACGCTGGTGTGATTCACTGTGGCTGGGGTGACAGCTTTTTCAAAGACTTGGGCAGGTAACACAGTCATAATGGTTTGTACTGTACCGATTATTGTGCGTCCTAGCAGGGCAATGTCGTGGTCAGTGGGGTTAGAGACATCAAGCATGATAACTGGAAAAACACCTTTCCTGACTCTGACTAGTGTGTCAAAGAACTCAAGTTCATCTGGCCACTGCGGGTTCAGGTCTGGCTGGAAAAGCATTGTCATGTCCTCTTTGAAAGGCTGGGAAGCTACACGGCACTCAATCTGAATGCTACTGTTTTGGTACAGCAACCTTTTCTTTCTTGGTTTTTACTTCATATTCATCTGTTTGTTCTGCGCTAACAGCCTGTATAAAAGCTCTCACCTTGTTTCTTTTGAGGCTTGGGAAAGCTTTTTTCACTGTACTGTACCGTTTAGTCTTTTCGGTCATTGTCAGGATGTGCTCGATAACATTGAAACCTATGATGGGATGAGATAGGTGACAGCCTTTCATTACCAGCACTGGGATGATCAGTTCCTTTGTTTGGTCAGTTTCAGAGGCTAGCCGAAAAGTTGTTTCAATCCATCCCAGGTACGGCATTTCAGTCCCATTTGCTGCAGTAAATCTTAGATCATCAGGTGAGTCCAGAATTTCTGAAACATCCCTCAGCCTTGCGTTTGGGAGAGATTACTCTTTCCATTGTTCATCAATGACCGATACCTGAGAGCCTGTGTCCCATAGGGCTTGGAGGTGGTGGCGATTCAGGTGACACTAAACAAGGCACTGTCTGCCGACTAGCGAGGTGACCTTATCGGGGTGGCAAACTTGAGCTAGGGATGGTAAAGAGTGGGCATTTTCCTCTGTACAGGAAAGCTTTTCACTGGTAGAGTCAATTTTCAGGTGAGTGCATTTTTCCTTATCTTTGGTCCAATGTTGGTTTTGACATCCTTTGGAATAGTACAGTGTCTCTTTACATGATGAACATTGTTTCAGGTTCTCAAATGAATCTTCTCTGGCACAATTTGCACATTTCTGGGACTTTTTGGTAGCTACGGTTAACACTCGTCCCTCAGCGGTAACCCTTCCCCGTTTAAAGGGGCCTCTTTTGATGGTCTGACTCCCCGGATTTTACATCCAGCTTGAAAATGTTCTCCACTCCCACATCGGAAGCAGTGTGTGCAGCGTGCATCTGTTCTGGCCTGCTGGCAGAAAAAACACCTCCTTGGAGCTTGAGCAGAGCGGTTGGTATACAGGTTAGGTGCATATTGATGCTGCGCAGGGTCAGGTGCTTGGGGCTGACTGTAGTTGCTGTAATACTGCTGCTGGGAAACAGGTGGCTGGGGGTCCCTATCTGGCCTCCTAACTGGAGCTGTGGCATAGGCATAAGGCGGTGACTGAAACATAGGCTGCTGTAATGTCTCCTTAATCTGAGCAATCTCTGCACTGAGACCTTTTAGGGAAGCTACATCTGTCTTAAGTTCAGCTAACTCTGTTAACAGTTCTGCGGGTATCTTAGCATTGGCTTCCTTCACAGGACACTTTGCAGATGGCGTATCTTCTAACTGGACTACACTTACAGTTGTAGCAGGCTGTGGGGCATTAAACCGCTTTTTGTTTCGTCTTTCTATCTCATTAGCACAAGAAATGTTAAGCTTCTCTAGCAAAACCTCATCTGATGTTTCGCTATCTAGCAGGAGAGGCTGCATGTCTATCCTGATACTGTCACTCTGGAGACCTGTAAGGACTGTGTGTAAACACATGCGCTGGACCAGAGCAGGGTCATACTTAAGCCCTGATTCTGACTCCTGGGACGCAAATAGTACTTTCTGCCTCAAATCTAAAACGCGCATCAGGAAGCTTTGAGGGGTCTCCTTGCTATGCTGTGCTTCTGAAGCTAGCTGTTTGTAAAGCTCTGTTGCACTCTTCTCTTGGAAGTGGGAACGCAGGATGCATCTAAGTGTGGGAAGAGTTAGCTGGGGTTTACCTTCCAAGTAGCTGTGAGCCTGGAGAAATAGCCCTGATTACTGTGTCTACTATTTCTACCTCAGGATAGCCTCTGTTAAATCCATTCTCAATCTGATGGGCAAGGCTGGAAAAAGTCAGTTTATCTTTCTGGCCCAGAAATGTTTAACTCTTTGCGCCAGTATGAGCCGGGCTGTGCACCGGGTGAGAGCTGCATGCTCCCCTGAAGATGGGCAGGGGGTTGGGGCTGGCGCAGCGAATCACTGGCTTTGGCTGCAGTAATCTGCTCAGTTCCCACTCCTTGTTGTGGGGTTACAGTTCTCAGTTCCTCTATTCTGTGATGTGTTCCGGCTGTTTCAATATCATGGTCAGTTTGCCCTGTTTTGTTATCTGTGCCCCTGATCATCTCTGTCATTTTGTCTTTAAGTAGCAACAATTCCGACATGCCGCCATCTTCTAACTCTGCAACTTCCTCTCTTTCAAGGAACATCATAATGTGAGTCATCAATGATATGCGGGATTTGTCTTGAACATCTCTTCTCTGTTCGCCTGATATGTCAAGGATATCACATATCTCTAGTAACTTGTCTTTAGTCAGGGTGTGCAATTCTCCTACTACCTCTTCCTGCCAATTCTCCTACTACCTCTTGTCATGTTGACAGGACAGGATGAACTTTTACTGTGCAGGAGTTGACTCTGAATTAGATGGTCCTTAATGTCTCTGATGGTCTCTCAATGGCCTCAGTTGACACGTACTTAACCACCAACTTCCAGCTCCCCTCGAACAGCAACACTTTCCTCACTGCAGCCTGCCTGGGTTGTTATGTTTGGATTTAGCTGGCTCGGAATTCAGCGACCAGGATGTGGAAACCGGACATCTGAGCAGCAATCTCAGCCGTGCCTCCAAAAATGTTACGCCCCTGAAAAAGGGGAGAAATAATCACGAGAGTGATACGTTTATGTTTCCTCACTGAGAACTTTAGTGTAATCATTTTACAAAACTACCACCTTTTACAGAACAACAGATATACAGGAAATAGATAGTTTTGTAGAGTACAAAGCTTATTCAAGTCAAAACAGCATACACTGTAATTCACTGAAACATATACTAATTTTCCAATATAACTGTTACGAACCCCGTGGCTTTGAACGTCTAGGGTGATGGACATGAGACCCGTAACATAATTCATGTAAATTATAAGTGTGGCATGGAACAGTGAGAACAAATATGACACAACAACCATGAACTACCGTCAAACACAAATGGTTTATTTCTGAACACACGGTAACGGTTTGGGAAAAAGGGCTGAGCAGGACCCAAGAAATGAAACAATAGTGTAAAACACCCCCTAAACTGATCTTGCCTGCCTCAAGAACCGCTAAACTACTGCTAATCATACAAAAGTACAGGGGGTGGTCCGCTCAGGTCTAACTAGTGTTTATAGACAGTTCTTTCTACGGGAAATGTATGCCCAAGGGCAGCTAGCTCAAACTCCCCTTTTCCCAGAAACACACAATAGTTACCAAACAGAGTAACCAGCAAATTACTGAGTACTCTAAACACAGGACATCACAGTATCCATTACTCCATACAAAACAGTGGTCTAACAAAATTACCAACCAGAGTAACCAGCAATTTAGTGAGTAAACAAAAACAGGACACCACAGTGTCCATACTCACATACGGAAATATTCTCTCTCTCACAACAAACACAAGTGACTGGTTTTTATATAATGGGATGTGTGATTGAAAAAACGAGTAACAGGTGGTGCAATGCACAGGAATGTTCACTGATTGGTCCAATCAGCAGACACCTCAACGACCACCAATCAGGAACATACAGGACACCTGTGATTAGAGCAGAAGGAGAGAAAAACACAGGACACAGGATACCTGTATCCGTAACACTCCCACCCTTAAAAGAGCAAACCACAATGGTTTGCGACACACGGACTATCACAACACCCAAATTCACAAATCATCCTGCCGGGATAACAAAAAAAAACCTAGATCATTACACACGAGACAAAGCATCTGCCAACACATTATCCAACCCCTTTTTGTGGCGGATCTCCAAATTATAATTTTGCACGACAAGTGCCCAACGCATAAGGCGTTGGTTCTGGTTGTACATCCGGTGGAGAAAAACTAAGGGGTTATGGTCAGTATACACTATCACTGGTAATGCACTGGAACCAACATAAACTTCAAAGTACTGCAGAGCTAACAACAAAGCTAGAGCTTCTTGTTCAATGGTGGAATAGTTTGTCTGACATTTGTTAAATTTCCGTGAAAAATAACAGACAGGATGGTCCACTCCACTCTGGTCTTGCTGCAGTAGAACAGCCCCAGCACCTCTGGCACTTGCATCTACCTCCAGTTTAAACGGTCGTTCAAAATCTGGCGCAGCAAGAACAGGAGTACTACATAAGAGTGCTTTAGCAGTGTTGAAAGCAGTACGACAATCTTCAGACCATACAAATTTTCTCGCCGGACTGAGCAAATCCGTTAATGGAGCAACTACAGCAGAGAAATTTTTACAGAAACTACGGTAGTAGCCAACCATCCCTAAAAACGGCGTAGCTCTCTTCTGGTGGTAGGTGCGGGAAATGCGTTTATAGCCGAGACCTTGGCATCTAGAGGGCGCACCTGACCATGGCCGACCTGTTTACCAAGATAAGTAACAGTGGCCTTCCCAAACTCGCACTTTGCTAAGTTCAGGGTTAGAGAAGCGGTTGCTAGACGTTCACACACTACCCTTAGAGTGTTAACATGATCAGACCACTCAGTTGAATAAATTACCAGATCATCAAGGTAAGCACTACAATTAGGAACTCCAGCCAATACTGTGTTAACCAGGCGTTGGAAAGTGGCTGGTGCGTTCCGCATCCCAAATGCCATGACAGCATATTGTAGGAAGTGATCTGGGGTCACAAAGGCAGAGATGTCGGAGGCACGTGGGGTTAACGGCACCTGCCAGTAACCTTTAGAAGATCTAGTTTGGTTACATAAGTAGCAGCACCAACAGTATCAATACAGTCATCCAGTCTGGGTAACGGGAACGAGTCGGGCACTGTGACAGCATTGACTTTCCGATAGTCCGTACATAATCTGGATGTCCCATCAGGTTTAGGAACCAGAATGCACGGAGAACTCCAAGGACTTGAACTTGGCATAGCCAGGTTATTCTCCAGCAAATAACCGACCTCACCCCTCATTATCTTTCTTTTAGAGACGTTGACACGATAAGGATGTTGCTTGATAGGTGCAGCGTTTCCAACATTAATGTCATGTTCTAACACATTTGTGCACGTAGGAACATCATTAAAAAGACATGGAAAGCTGTGTAATAGTCTCACAATATCATCTGACTGTCTGTCCGTTAAATGAATCAGGCTTGACGGGAGAGACAGCAGCATCTCTGAATTGGGCAATCTAGCACACTGCTGCTGAGTATTGCGCAACTCCAAACCATCTCCGTCCACATCATTAACATGACCTCCCACTACAGCCGTAGCAGCAATAGAGACAGCCGACTCGGCCAGTTTCTCTGGACTGTCTACCTGAGTGACGGGTCTGGTGTGGTATGTCTTCAACATGTTAACGTGGCACACACGAGATTGGCGTTTTCTATCAGGAGTCTGTATCACGTAGTCAGTTTCACTTAGTTTCTTTTCAATGACATAAGGACCAGAGAAACGTGCTGACAATGACGCTCCTGGCACAGGCAACAATACAAGAACTTGGTCACCTGGCTGCAGTGAACGAGAAACAGCCTGTGTGTCATATTGTCGTTTCATCCGTTTCTGTGAGGAAGACAGCGCTTCCTTTGCTAGAGCACAGGCAGCATGTAGGCGCTCACGAAAGCGACTAACGTAGTCCAACACATTTTCTTTCACACACAACTCTTGTGACAAAAACTGATCCTTAAGGACTTTCATAGGTCCTCTCATGGTGTGTCCAAACACCAGTTCAGCTGGGCTGAACCCTAGGGATTCCTGTACTGTCTCACGGACAGCAAACAAAACTAGAGGAACTCCCTCATCCCAATCTTTCTCAGATTTCAAGCAATATTTACGGAGCATAGACTTCAGGGTCTGATGCCAACGTTCAAGCGCACCCTGAGACTCTGGGTGATATGCGCTTGACACACGGTGTGTAACTGACAAGGATTTTAACACTTGTTTGAAAAGTTTAGAAAGGAAATTCGTACCCTGATCAGTTTGTATCACCTTAGGTAACCCAAAAGTTGAGAAGAATTTGATCAACGCTTTACTCACCACCGGAGCAGTAATCCTTCGCAGAGGAATGGCCTCTGGGTACCTGGTGGCCACACACATAATTGTCAACATAAACTGGTTACCAGATTTTGTTTTTGGTAATGGTCCAACACAATCAACCATCACATGTTCGAAGGGTTCACCTATGGCCGGTATGGGACAAAGAGGCGCGGGGAAATAACCTGGTTCGGTTTCCCAGTTACTTGACAGGTGTGGCAAGTCCGACAGAACTGAGCCACATCTTGCTTTAAACCAGGCCAAAAGAAATGTCGCAAAACTCGATCATAAGTCTTGGTGACTCCCAGATGTCCGGACCACTGGTGATCATGAGCGAGGGATAAAACATTTTGTCGAAAGGCTGTAGGAATCACTATTTGGTAAACAGCATTCCAATCTCCGCCAGCGTCAACATGGGATGTCCATTTACGCATGAGGAGATTACCATCAATGAAGTATGCCATGTTTTTCTTCTTTAGCTCCTCCTCTGAGACAACACTAGAAAAACATTTAGCCAGGCTAATGTCAACCTGTTGGTTAGCGATCAGCTGCTCACGAGTAACTGGTAACTGTATGGCCTCAGCAACAAGTTCCACATCCTTCTTCCTTTCTCTGGGCTGTTGGTCAGACTGCACCAGCTTACCAGAGGTAGCACCCGAACTATCCTCGGGGTCACACTCTCTGAATAGAATCGTGTTTGACAAATCTATCACTTCACCCACTTGTCGTGCTTGAGCACGTGTGACAGCACAAGCGGGGAACACATCTGGATAACCCTGTGCCAGCTCCTCGGAGAGAGACTGGTCACTTTTATCCAATACCTCCAATACGGGTATCACCTTTCCTCCGGCAATATCGTTGCCCATTATAAATGTCACACCTTTTACTGGCAACATAGGACGTACGCCCACTCTGAACAATCCACTGACTAACTCAGAGTGTACGTTCACAAAGTGCAATGGCACTGGGACAAATCCCATTTCAATTCCTTGTACTAACACATTGGAACCACAATATGTATTATTGGACAAGGGCAACACATCAGATAGTATGAACGACTGCGCCGCACCAGTATCTCTGAGGATTCTAACTGGACGCTGAGACGCTTCGTCATCTGATATAGAAACAAACCCCTCAAAAATGAACAGTTCATAACTGTGATCTGGGACAGGGACTTTCAAACCACATTCAGTATGAGGCCTCTGTCTTGATTCCGGCCTTACAACCGCATCGAATCAGCCCAACACCCGTTGGCGGCCTGGCGTGCTGAGGCATCCCCGGTTTGCGTTTTAGCAGAAAGCAATCATTAACCATATGCCCCACCTTATGACAATAGAAACAGTGACGCACATCTTTTGGGCGTGCTGGATGTACTGCTGGTCGACTAGGACTAAAAGTTAGCAACTCCGCAGCCCTGCCCTCCGTACGAGCCGAAAACACGCTCTTATGCGTCAACACAAACTCGTCTGCCAATACAGACGCTTCCGACAGTGAGGATACTTTCTGTTCGTTCAGATAAACTACAATGCGTTCGGGTAAGCAATTTTTAAACTCTTCTAACAAGATTAACTCCCGTAGAGAGTTAAAATCAGTTACTTTACTAGCACTGTGCCATTTGTCAAACAGATTTCCTTTGTCTCTAGCAAACTCCACATAAGTCTGAGTAGGAGACTTTTTATGAGACCTAAATCTCTGTCGATACGCCTCAGGAACAAGCTCATAGGCACGAAGAACAGTAGCTTTGACCACGTCATAATTCAAACTGTCTTCAAGAGGTAGCGCTGCCAGACCCTCTTGGGCTTTACCTGTTAGTTTACACTGAAGTAATAGGCACCATACCTCTTTGGGCCATTTCAATGCTACTGCTATACGTTCAAAAACACTGAAATAGGAATCAACCTCTGACTCCCTGAACACAGGTACCAAGGTGATCTGCCTACTAATATCAAACGTAGCAGACGACACAGCTGGTGAGGATGGCTCACTAGCAGGCATAGTATGAGCAGAGACTAACCTCGCTGTTTCTGCCTCTAGTTCCATTTTACGCATCTCCAGTTCTTGATCAAGCCTACGCGTCTCCAGTTCCATCTTACGCGTCTCTAGTTCTTGATCAAGCCTACGCGTCTCCAGTTCCATCTTACGCGTCTCCAGTTTGTCTAGCCTGATTTGTGCCCGCTCTTCCGCCTCCATTTGGAGCCGTGTCGAGCGGACATCCATCCTGGCATCACTGTCAGTCAGTGGGGAGAGTGGGTCATAACGGGGCAATGTGGCTGGAGCCTTAGTCTCGTCCTCAGACACTGATGGGCTTACAGGAACAGCAACCACATCCCCTACAGGAGCAGCAGACTCAGGCGGCGGTAACTCAAGCACTCGCTCGTTCAACAATATCGCTAGCACTACTTCCCTAACTTCTGCTTTCACTAAACCCCTCGGTATGGGTACAGAAAAGTGGTCAGCCAAAGCCTGTAGATCCACTCTACGGCAATTATCAAAAACCTCCCACGTAGGGTTTTCCAAAAATGCATCCAACTCAAAAGTAGCCATCCTAAATTAGCAACACGAGCCGTCGAATACTGAACACACAAAAAAAAACAGGTAGTTACAGCTGCCAAGCTCAACACTGAACCAGACACTTACTAATTTGCATGAGTAGCATGGGATATATCCCAGACGAGCCCCCACTTTATGTTACGAACCCCGTGGCTTTGAACGTCTAGGGTGATGGACATGAGACCCGTAACATAATTCATGTAAATTATAAGTGTGGCATGGAACAGTGAGAACAAATATGACACAACAACCATGAACTACCGTCAAACACAAATGGTTTATTTCTGAACACACGGTAACGGTTTGGGAAAAAGGGCTGAGCAGGACCCAAGAAATGAAACAATAGTGTAAAACACCCCTAAACTGATCTTGCCTGCCTCAAGAACCGCTAAACTACTGCTAATCATACAAAAGCACAGGGGGTGGTCCGCTCAGGTCTAACTAGTGTTTATAGACAGTTCTTTCTACGGGAAATGTATGCCCAAGGGCAGCTAGCTCAAACTCCCCTTTTCCCAGAAACACACAATAGTTACCAAACAGAGTAACCAGCAAATTACTGAGTACTCTAAACACAGGACATCACAGTATCCATTACTCCATACAAAACAGTGGTCTAACAAAATTACCAACCAGAGTAACCAGCAATTTAGTGAGTAAACAAAAACAGGACACCACAGTGTCCATACTCACATACGGAAATATTCTCTCTCTCACAACAAACACAAGTGACTGGTTTTATATAATGGGATGTGTGATTGAAAAAAACGAGTAACAGGTGGTGCAATGCACAGGAATGTTCACTGATTGGTCCAATCAGCAGACACCTCAACGACCACCAATCAGGAACATACAGGACACCTGTGATTAGAGCAGAAGGAGAGAAAAACACAGGACACAGGATACCTGTATCCGTAACAATAACTGTCAAGCACAAAGTAGCTTTAGCTCAGTAAACCATAACTACATTTATCAACAATGTCAATAAAGTGTTTGAAACACATTATACAAATAACACCGCAAAATATATTATTAACAGTGTACATGTTCATTCACAATTAACATAAAATGGCAGCTACTCTCAGTACGAAGCTATTCTTCGCTGCAACCGAGCGGGGCTCCGCTCACACACACCCATATTACACTCTGAAAACTTAACTCTAACTTACTCAAGATGTTACTAAAACACACCTAAAACACTCTTGACATGTTAGCAAGTTATTACATTTAAATTAACTATGTTTTATATCAATAATGTATCTGAAAAAGGGGAGAAATAATCACGAGAGTGATACGGTTATGTTTCCTCACTGAGAACTTTAGTGTAATGAGGAAAAGACCGTGATTTCCCCGGGAACTTGGGTGGAGACCAGAGCAATCGATCTCAGGCTCATAGATTAAGAGCATTTCGTAGATCTTTTTAACCTTAGATATTTTAAGATCCTCACATACTATGAACTTACTGATACTTTTTAGTGTATAACAGGCTATGAGTATTTCCTTTAACCTGTCACATGGGCAGTACCAAAACAAGTGATCTAATGCTTTTCTCTTCGCAACAAAATCTGCAGAGCTGGGATGGTTGTATCTTCATATACATAACATTCTATTTGTTTGCAAGAATTTTGTATACAAATTTTGAATCTGCCGTTGTTTTGTGTATCAGTTCATAAACCATGTGCCATGGAATCGGCACAACAAAAATCTCTTCCTTACTATTTTGCAACCTGTATGGCGCAGCTGTCAATTTTTTTGTCCTTAAATTAAACTGTTATACTTTTTATTTCTCACAATTTTCTTCAACCAATTTTGGTCTTTAATGTAGGGCCGACAGACAAGTTCCTTACCTTCTCCCCCTTACACTTGCCTCTTCCATTTTAGCGGTAATGCTGCAATCAGTTGGTTGTAATTTTGGAGAGAGCAGACATTTCCATATATTATTGTTAGCTGCATGTGTGACATAACTCCATCAGTGACATAACTCCATCAATCGTATTTAGGATATCATTAACAACGATTATCCAATTTTCTATTTTTATTTTCAAAAATGTTTTTTTTTATCAGTTAGTATATTTTAGTATTTTCTGGTGGATTAAATAAAACTGAAATTGCAACCAGCTTTCTATGGCTTGTTTAAAAAATATTCTGGAGATGATTTCATTTTCAAATAACCGAAAGTAAGAGGTTGGAATCTGAATAAAGGGAAAAAGGCCATTTTTGTACACAGGTTGAGACAATCTTACTAATCTGCTGGAAAACCCGTTCGGATTTAAGCACTTCTGTATGACTGAAGCCTTTAGTGAAAGGTTCAATGCATTAAAATGTAATAATTTCAGCTCTCTGAATTAATATTCGTTATATAAATAGGCCCGTTTAATTTAGTTCGGCTTGCTGTTCCAAATAAAGTGGAATATGTTTTGCTCATATAATAAAAAAAAAAAAAGTTGTTCGATGTAAGCAGGGCCATAAGTAAATAAGTAAACTGGTATATAACTAAATAATTAATCAGGGATATTTTTTCACAAATAGAAAGGTATTTACCTTTCCATGGTAGCAAGATCTTATCTATTTTTGCTAACTTTCTATTAAAATGTATTGTATTGAGATTGTTTCTTTCTTTCGGGATATGAATACCGAGTATGTCCACTTCACCATCAGACCATTTTATTGGTAAACTACACGGTAATGTAAAAGTTGTATTTTTTTTAAATCACAACTATGATAATTATCATACTTTTCATAGTTTGGTTGTAATAATAATAATAATAATAATAATATGCCATTTAGCAGACACTTTTATCCAAAGCGACATACAGTCATGCGTGCATAAATTTTTAGGTATGGGTGGTCCCGGGGATCGAACCCACAACCCTGGCGTTACAAGAGCCGTGCTCTACCAGCTGAGCTACAGAGAAAGTATCTATATCTTCTATGAGGCTGTTCAGGGATTAAAATTGTGGATTTAAAAGAAACCATGAGTCGTCAGCGTACAATGACACCTTTGTTTTTAATAAGCCCTGGATTTATAATAATAATAATAATAATATGCCATTTAGCAGACGCTTTTATCCAAAGCGACTTACAGTCATGCGTGCATACATTTTTGTGTATGGGTGGTCCCCCTTGATATTATTATTGGATCAATGTTTAATAGCTAACATTTCGATGGCCATAATAAATACAGTGGGGAAAAAAAGTATTTAGTCAGCCACCAATTGTGCAAGTTCTCCCATTTAAAAAGATGAGAGAGGCCTGTAATTTTCATAATAGGTACACGTCAACTATGACAGACAAAATGAGAAAAAGAAATCCAGAAAATCACATTGTAGGATTTTTAATGAATTTATTTGCAAATTATGGTGGAAAATAAGTATTTGGTCAATAACAAAAGTTTCTCAATACTTTGTTACAGTGGAGGAAAAAAGTATTTAGTCAGCCACCAATTGTGCAAGTTCTCCCACTTAAAAAGATGAGAGAGGCCTGTAATTTTCATCATAGGTACACGTCAACTATGACAGACAAATTGAGGGAAAAAAATCCAGAAAATCACATAGTAGGATTTTTTAATGAATTTATTTGCAAATTATGGTGGAAAATAAGTATTTGGTCACCTACAAACAAGCAAGATTTCTGGCTCTCACAGACCTGTAACTTCTTCTTTAAGAAGCTCCTCTGTCCTCCACTCGTTACCTGTATTAATGGCACCTGTTTGAACTTGTTATCAGTATAAAAGACACCTGTCCACAACCTCAAACAGTCACACTCCAAACTCCACTATGGCCAAGACCAAAGAGCTGTCAAAGGACACCAGAAACAAAATTGTAGACCTGCACCAGGCTGGGAAGACTGAATCTGCAATAGGTAGGCAGCTTGGTTTGAAGAAATCAACTGTGGGAGCAATTATTAGGAAATGGAAGACATACAAGACCACTGATAATCTCCCTCGATCTGGGGCTCCACGCAAGATCTCACCCCGTGGGGTCAAAATGATCACAAGAACGGTGAGCAAAAATCCCAGAACCACACGGGGGACCTAGTGAATGACCTGCAGAGAGCTGGGACCAAAGTAACAAAGCCTACCATCAGTAACACACTACGCCGCCAGGGACTCAAATCCTGCAGTGCCAGACGTGTCCCCCTGCTTAAGCCAGTACATGTCCAGGCCCATCTGAAGTTTGCTAGAGTGCATTTGGATGATCCAGAAGAGGATTGGGAGAATGTCATATGGTCAGATGAAACCAAAATAGAACTTTTTGGTAAAAACTCAACTCGTCGTGTTTGGAGGACAAAGAATGCTGAGTTGCATCCAAAGAACACCATACCTACTGTGAAGCATGGGGGTGGAAACATCATGCTTTGGGGCTGTTTTTCTGCAAAGGGACCAGGACGACTGATCCGTGTAAAGGAAAGAATGAATGGGGCCATGTATCGTGAGATTTTGAGTGAAAACCTCCTTCCATCAGCAAGGGCATTGAAGATTAAACGTGGCTGGGTCTTTCAGCATGACAATGATCCCAAACACACCGCCCGGGCAACGAAGGAGTGGCTTCGTAAGAAGCATTTCAAGGTCCTGGAGTGGCCTAGCCAGTCTCCAGATCTCAACCCCATAGAAAATCTTTGGAGGGAGTTGAAAGTCCGTGTTGCCCAGCGACAGCCCCAAAACATCACTGCTCTAGAGGAGATCTGCATGGAGGAATGGGCCAAAATACCAGCAACAGTGTGTGAAAACCTTGTGAAGACTTACAGAAAACGTTTGACCTGTGTCATTGCCAACAAAGGGTATATAACAAAGTATTGAGAAACTTTTGTTATTGACCAAATACTTATTTTCCACCATAATTTGCAAATAAATTCATAAAAATCCTACAATGTGATTTTCTGGATTTTTTTCCCCTCATTTTGTCTGTCATAGTTGACGTGTACCTATGATGACAATTACAGGCCTCTCTCATATTTTTAAGTGGGAAAACTTGCACAATTGGTGGCTGACTACATACTTTTTTCCCCCACTGTATATACCCTTTGTTGGCAATGACACAGGTCAAACGTTTTCTGTAAGTCTTCACAAGGTTTTCACACACTGTTGCTGGTATTTTGGCCCATTCCTCCATGCAGATCTCCTCTAGAGCAGTGATGTTTTGGGGCTGTCGCTGGGCAACACAGACTTTCAACTCCCTCCAAAGATTTTCTATGGGGTTGAGATCTGGAGACTGGCTAGGCCACTCCAGGACCTTGAAATGCTTCTTACGAAGCCACTCCGTTGCCCGGGCGGTGTGTTTGGGATCATTGTCATGCTGAAAGACCCAGCCACGTTTCATCTTCAATGCCCTTGCTGATGGAAGGAGGTTTTCACTCAAAATCTCACGATACATGGCCCCATTCATTCTTTCCTTTACACGGATCAGTCATCCTGGTCCCTTTGCAGAAAAACAGCCCCAAAGCATGATGTTTCCACCCCCATGCTTCACAGTAGGTATGGTGTTCTTTGGATGCAACTCAGCATTCTTTGTCCTCCAAACACGACGAGTTGAGTTTTTACCAAAAAGTTATATTTTGGTTTCATCTGACCATATGACATTCTCCCAATCCCCTTCTGGATCAACCAAATGCACTCTAGCAAACTTCAGACGGGCCTGGACATGTACTGGCTTAAGCAGGGGGACACGTCTGGCACTGCAGGATTTGAGTCCCTGGCGGCGTAGTGTGTTACTGATGGTAGGCTTTGTTACTTTGGTCCCAGCTCTCTGCAGGTCATTCACTAGGTCCCCCGTGTGGTTCTGTGATTTTTGCTCACCGTTCTTGTGATCATTTTGACCCCCACGGGGTGAGATCTTGCGTGGAGCCCCAGATCGAGGGAGATTATCAGTGGTCTTGAATGTCTTCCATTTCCTAATAATTGCTCCCACAGTTGATTTCTTCAAACCAAGCTGCTTACCTATTGCAGATTCAGTCTTCCCAGCCTGGTGCAGGTCTACAATTTTGTTTCTGGTGTCCTTTGACAGCTCTTTGGTCTTGGCCATAGTGGAGTTTGGAGTGTGACTGTTTGAGGTTGTGGACAGGTGTCTTTTATACTGATAACAAGTTCAAACAGGTGCCATTAATACAGGTAACGAGTGGGGACAGAGGAGCCTCTTAAAGAAGAAGTTACAGGTCTGTGAGAGCCAGAAATCGTGCTTGTTTGTAGGTGACCAAATACTTATTTTCCACCATAATTTGCAAATAAATTCATTAAAAATCCTACAATGTGATTTTCTGGATTTTTTTTTCTCAATATGTCTGTCATAGTTGACGTGTACCTATGATGACAATTACAGGCCTCTCTCATCTTTTTAAGTGGGAGAACTTGCACAATTGGTGGCTGACTAAATACTTTTTTCCCCCACTGTATATATCCCTATAGTAGACAACCTTGTTTCACTCCTCTTGACAGTTTAATAAGATATGATTGTGAAGTTATGACCACTCAGATTGATACATACCACTTACACTGAGTGTACATAACATTAGGAACACCTGCTCTTTCCATGACAGACTGACCAGGTGAAAGCTATGATCCCTTATTGATGTCACCTGTTAAATCCACTTCAATCAGTGTATTCCTTGAGACAATTGAGACATGGATTGTGTATGTGTGCCATTCAGAGGGTGAATGGGCAAGACAAAATATTTAAGTGCCTTTGAACAGGGTATGGTAGTAGGTGCCAAGCGCACCGGTTTGAGTGTGTCAAAAACTGCAACAATGGCCTCCCGAGTGGCGCAGCGGTCTAAGGCACTGCAGTGCTTGAGGCGTCACTACAGTTCCGGGTTCGATCCCAGGCTGTGTCGTAGCCGGCCGCGACCGGGAGACCCATGAGTCAACGCACAATTGGCCCAGCGTCGTCCGGGTTAGGGGAGGGTTTGGCTGGCCGGGATGTCCTTGTCCCATCGCGCGCTAGCGACTCCTGTGGCGGGCCGGGCGCATGCACGCTGACACGTTCGCCAGTTGTACGGTGTTTCCTCCGACACATTGGTGCGGCTGGCTTCCGGGTTAAGCGAGCAGTGTGTCAAGAAGCAGTGTGGCTTGGCAGGGTCATGTTTCGGAGGATGCATGGCTCTCGACCTTCGCCTCTCCCGAGTCCATACGGGAGTTGCAGCGATGGGACAAGACTGCAAATACCAATTGGATATCACGAAATTGGGGAGAAACAGGGGTAAAAAGTACCAAAAAAATGCAACGCTACTGGGTTTCTCACACTCAACAATTTCCATTGTCTATCAAGAATAGTCCACCAACCAAAGGACATCCAGCCAACTTAACACAACTGTGGGAAGCATTGGAGTCAACATGGGCCAGCATTCCTGTGTAACGCCTTCGACACCTTGTAGAATCCATGCCCCGACGAATTGAGGCTGTTCTGAGGGCAAAAGGGGGTGCATCTCAATATTAGAAAGATGTTCATAATGTTTTGCACACTTAGTGTATATCCTCCTTAAATCTAATGCAAATGTGTCAAACTCATTCCACGGCAGGCCGATGGTTTTCGCTCCTCCCTTGTCCTTGATTGATGAATTAAGGTCACTGATTAGTAAGGAACTCCCCTCACATGGTTGTCTAGGTCTTAATTGAAAGGGGAAAAGAATAAACAGCAGACACTAGGCCCTCCATGGAATGAGTTTGACACCCCTGCTCTAATGGGTCAATGAGTCACACTGATGGCTTTGAGTCACTTTTAACTCGTTAGTTAATTAGAGTCTGGATCGACTCCACATAATTAAACACTTCACCAGTCTATTTACAGTTCATTACACACCACTTCTCTCCTCTATGTTGGTGTGATGACAGTTGACTTCCTCTCTCCCAGGGTAAAGGGAAAATGAACACATACTGGCTGATCGGACACAAGAACTACAGTGTTCAGAATGACAGTCTTGTGTGCCACTGGAACCCCAATCTAGCCAGAAAGAAGAAGACACTGGTGGGGAGCGACATTTCTATGGCGAACGTGAGTGCATTACACCCTAGGCAAGGGTCGTTAGTACATTAATGTATTACACCTGTTGATTATCAGCCCAAAATTGGAACTAGCTCTCTCACCTTTTTCCTCCCCTATCTTTCTTTCTCCTACCCTCTCTCTCTCTGTCACTCTCCCTCCCTCCCACTTCCATCTCTCTTACCTCCCTTCCTACCTTCCCTCCTCCTACCCCCCCCCCAGTCCTGTGTGACAGTGCAGAGCCTCAGTGAGAACGCTACCACTCCCGTGCCTCAGGGCTCCAAGGCCCAGCAGGGGCCCCTGTGTGTGTCCGTGTCAGCCCAGGTGGAGCACTGCGCCAGCAGCTTCGGTACCCTGGGCTCAATGATCGGGGGCCTCCAGGGACTAGAGAGCCCCAGGGAAGGGAAAGCCCGCGGGGGGACGGGAGGAGACAAACCGGACCTGCTGCCTGGATCTGGAACCATCCCTCATATGTGATGTAGGGCTGGACTGGGACAAGAAACTTCTCTAAAACTAAATTGCTATGGATTTTTACCCTGGCTGTTTGAGTGGAGGTTCAGGGGATTTTAATGATGATGTAAATACAGTATATTTAGGCATGTGTGAAAGAACCACAATTAATAAAATATCTGGTGTGTGTGTTTTATATACAGAGTAAACATTTTTGTATCAACCTTGGACAGATTGTGTTGTCATTGTCCATCTTTTTTTTAGTCCCATAAGATCAAAACGTCTGTGGATGAATAAAAGCTCCTTTAAAATTAGCAGCGAATCGTTTCAATGTTCAGTCTTCAAAGGCACAACCGCAATAGCCGAATTAGTTGAAGTGGGTGCAATTATATGCAGATTTGTGGGCGGTGTCATTCTGGTTAGGGAGGCCCTGATTGGTGCAGCGTTCCAAGGGGTAAAGTCCCCAGGACATCAAATGAAGATATAGGGCATCAAATGAAGATATAGGGCGTGTTCCTCTGCTCAGGTGTTGCTGACGCCTGCCAGATCTTACAATGCCTGGTTATGTATTTTACATATCAGCCAACCACATATGTTATAGCAAGTCGATGACACAGTCGATGACGTGGCATGCAACCATTGGTTGATGCATGCAACTTCTGAGCAGGGTAACGCAACCAATTATAGACTTCTCAAAGGAGAAGACAGACACGCTCATCTTGAAGGGTACATCTCAATAGTCTAAATTGGCCTCTTCTCTTTGATCCACACTGAAGAATAATACAATTGTAGGCTTTTGCCATGCTGCTGAATTAAGGCCTGGGTTATTACATTCCAGTTGGAGCTCTAGACGCTACCAGCCAGACACTCCTGCGTCTCAGTTTGGGAGTGCTGATCTGGGCTCAGGTCCCTCCTGTTCATATAATGATATTCATAATATCTCAAAGGCATCCATGATTAGCCCAGCAGCTAAGTAGTTGGACCTGTAGCCGAAAGGTGGCCGGTTCGAATCCAGGGCAGGGAGCTGGGAAAAGCGGGGAATTGATCTGGCAACTGGAGGGCTGCTGGGTTCACATCCCAAATACATTCCCTTAGCGTTTGGCCCATGAGCAAGGCCCTTTACACTTGTGGGAAGTGGCCTATATAGATAGGGCTAAATTGAAATGTTTCTTTCAGAAGGCATATGTATAATCATGGTAGCAATTGAAAGGGAAAAGTTTGGAGATTATGGGAAAATTATTAGACTAAACACAAGACTGAATCCAAACATTACACTGTTGATTATAAGTGCATTTTACATTTACTGTACTTTTCGCTGCATTTGTTGAGAACAAAATCTGAAAATACTCTGGATATGTTCAGTAACATGATAACAATATTCCTGGAAAGGGGTTTGAGTGAGAGGACTAACTGGTGTTTCCACACACCTCTCCAAGGTGTGCATAGTTCCTAAGTAATTTCAATGGACTTTTATGACTCAGAGAAGAGTCTTCAACTGTAAGGTGCTTTTTTGAGCTCTCCTAGCTGTGCTGTTGAGTAACTAGAGCAAGCACACTTGTAGTTGTTTTGGTTGTAACACAACCCTGCATCCCCGCCATCACACAATTACTGTTGTTTACGCAATCCAAAAATGGTCCATTATAAATCACAATCTCTGTCGGGTGGGAATCATTTGAAAGCTTGTTCTATTGCCAACATGACTAGCTATACTATATTACAGTGTTAGGCTTTCACAATTCAATTCAGAGAAACTGAATTTTGGCGCGCTAGAAAGGAGTCAAGAATTAATTCAGGTGGGTGTGCTGCGGTGAATTTTCTTCACAACAGACAAATATAGGCTCATTCTTTTCAGAACAACCAGGGTATGACACCAAGTCATCTTGTAACTGTACATTAAACATAGTGATCATAAACGTTGACACTGTATATGACATGCGTTTTATGCTGTGAAAATGTGAAGTCGCTCTGGATAAGAGCATCTGCTAAATGACTAAAATGTAAAATGTAAAGTGCACATTTGGACTCATGGGTGTTTGGCTTGCTTGTATATCAAAGCAGTATTTATTATGATCCTCAACGTCTTATCTTTCCAAATACATAGAGTCCTCTTCATTTATAGCATTTTCCTCACTCAGATAACAAACTATTTGCAAAAGTTGCCCGATTAGTTGGTTGGTGGGATGGGACCAACTTCTTGTTGCGCCAGGTGCTCAAGTTCAGAACGGCTGTCAGTCAAAACCTATACAGCGCTGTGAAGCGCAGAGCTAGAGCTCTGACGTCATGTATAGCATGTTACTGTACAGCCACTGCATTCAAATGTAGGCGTTTATCAGTGCCCAAATCTGCCATTTTCAACCCGTATACAGGTGCGAGTGTAAAGGGATACCCCCACAACATGCTCTCCATCCAAGGGCGCTGCACTGCAGCTTGACCCTGCGCTTGTCTCAACTGTGTGTGTGTGATGTGTGCTGTCCAGAGACCGTGCTGTCAGGGGTTGTTCGCTGTAACATGGAAAATAAAGTTGTATTGTATGTATTGTGTTGTTGAATGGCCAAAATTCCACCCTGCCTGTCAGAAAGCACGGCAAAGCAAATACTCCATCTTAAACCTAAGATCTACAGCAGTGCCTCATGTAGTGGCCAAGGGTGGATTTGAAGTTCAGAAATCGTGTTGGTGAGACAATGGATGTATAATGGATGGTACTGTGTATAAATCATGTAGCTTGTCAAGTGTAAGGTGTTCTGTCAATATGCCACAAGGGGGCACAATTTGATCAAACTTCAGCCCCTTGCTGACGTACAAGCTTAGAGTGCCCTGCTTCACTAATCAAGGGCTGCAGGGGGCATAGCCGCGGGAAGTAATTTGGGGGTGGGGCTGCTTCGATTTGCAGAAGAAAAAAAAGTTACCCCACTGAAGACATCTAATTTATATCGGTCCGCTAATACAGGACTAGTAAACGCCCAGTGCACTACTTTTGTGAATTTTTTTAAACTAAATGTATTTGAGTGTTTACCAGCATTTGTAACTTGACTCTGATAATTATCTGTACAAAACAGTTAATCTGATAGTACTTGTGGAATATAAAAATACTTGCTTGATATATGTTGTCCAGTTTCTTGAAATACTTTGCAAATACAACTTATTTCTATGTGAAAAGTGAAATGGTCTAATCATTCCTTTTTAGTAGATGCACAAACAGTAGTGATGGCATACATTTTCATACTTTTCCCCTGTGGAAATCAAACCCACAACCCTAGCAATGCAAGTTCTATGCTCTACCAACTGAGCCACATCATCACCCACTCAATGTACTCAATTACTGTATTGTGCATTGTTTTTCTTCATGGTGATGGAAATCTAGAGGTACAAACCTAGATGACCAGCCTATGTACAAATACAATAGTGTACATTTACATTAAAAGTGGTTTGTAAGGATGTTAAATTAATACTGCACAAAAAGTGGTTGTTTTGCATGTTATTTGATCAACAAAAATATTTAATTTGATGTGGATGTTTTGTGTCTTGTTTTATGTATATATATATATATATATATATATATATATATATATATATATATATATATATATATATATATACAGTGGGGAAAAAAGTATTTAGTCAGCCACCAGTTGTGCAAGTTCTCCCACTTAAAAAGTTGAAGGAGGCCTGTAATTTTTATCATAGGTACACGTCAACTATGACAGACATATTGAGAAAAAAAAATCCAGAAAATCACATTGTAGGATTTTTAATGAATTTATTTGCAAATTATGGTGGAAAATAAGTATTTGGTCACCTACAAACAAGCAAGATTTCTGGCTCTCACAGACCTGTAACTTCTTATTTAAGAGGCTCCTCTGTCCTCCACTCGTTACCTGTATTAATGGCACCTGTTTGAACTTGTTATCAGTATAAAAGACACCTGTCCACAATCTCAAACAGTCGCACTCCAAACTCCACTATGGCCAAGACCAAAGAGCTGTCAAAGGACACCAGAAACAAAATTGTAGACCTGCACCAAGCTGGGAAGACTGAATCTGCAATAGGTAAGCAGCTTGGTTTGAAGAAATCAACTGTGGGAGCAATTATTAGGAAATGGAAGACATACAAGACCACTGATAATCTCCCTCGATCTGGGGCTCCACGCAAGATCTCACCCCGTGGGGTCAAAATTATCATAAGAACGGTGAGCAAAAATCCCAGAACCACACGGGGAGACCTAGTGAATGACCTGCAGAGAGCTGGGACCAAAGTAACAAAGCCTACCATCAGTAACACACTACGCCGCCAGGGACTCAAATCCTGCAGTGCCAGACGTGTCCCCCTGCTTAAGCCAGTACATGTCCAGGCCCGTCTGAAGTTTGCTAGAGTGCATTTGGATGATCCAGAAGAGGATTGGGAGAATGTCATATGGTCAGATGAAACCAAAATAGAACTTTTTGGTAAAAAACTCAACTCGTCGTGTTTGGAGGACAAATAATGCTGAGTTGCATCCAAAGAACACCATACCTACTGTGAAGCATGGGGGTGGAAACATCATGCTTTGGGGCTGTTTTTCTGCAAAGGGACCAGGACGACTGATCCGTGTAAAGGAAAGAATGAATGGGGCCATGTATCGTGAGATTTTGAGTGAAAACCTCCTTCCATCAGCAAGGGCATTGAAGATGAAACGTGGCTGGGTCTTTCAGCATGACAATGATCCCAAACACACCGCCCGGGCAACGAAGGAGTGGCTTTCGTAAGAAGCATTTCAAGGTCCTGGAGTGGCCTAGCCAGTCTCCAGATCTCAAACCCATAGAAAATCTTTGGAGGGAGTTGAAAGTCTGTGTTGCCCAGCGACAGCCCCAAAACATCACTGCTCTAGAGGAGATCTGCATGGAGGAATGGGCCAAAATACCAGCAACAGTGTGTGAAAACCTTGTGAAGACTTACAGAAAATGTTTGACCTGTGTCATTGCCAACAAAGGGTATATAACAAAGTATTGAGAAACTTTTGTTATTGACCAAATACTTATTTTCCACCATAATTTGCAAATAAATTCATAAAAAATCCTACAATGTGATTTTCTGGATTTTTTTCCCTCATTTTGTCTGTCATAGTTAACGTGTACCTATGATGAAAATTACAGGCCTCTCTCATCTTTTTAAGTGGGAGAACTTGCACAATTGGTGGCTGACTAAATACTTTTTTCCCCCACTGTATATATATATATACACAGTCAGGTCCATGCGTATTTGGACAGTGACACAGTTTGCATCATTTTGGCTCTGTACGCCACCACAATGGCGTACAGAGCCATTGTGGTGGCAGCCATGCATGCCCACACCATAACACTACCTCCACCATGCTTCACAGATGAGGTGGTATGCTTCGGATCATGAGCAGTTCGTTCCCTTCTCTATACTCTTCTCTTCCCATCATTCTGGTACAAGTTGATCTTTGTCTCATCTGTCCATAGGATGTTGTTCCAGAACTGTACAGGCTTTTTTAGATGTTTTTTTGGCAAAATCTAATCTGGTCTTCCTTTACTTTAGGCTTACCAATGGTTTACATCTTGTGGTAAACCCTCTGTATTTACTCTGGTGAAGTATTCTCTTGATTGTTGACTTTGACACAGATACGCCTACCTCCTGGAGGGTGTTCTTGATCTGGCCAACTGTTGTGAAGGGGTTTTTCTTCACCAGGGAAAGAATTATCCTGTCATCCACCACAGTTGTTTTCCGTGGTCTTCCGGGCCTTTTGGTGTTCCTGAGCTCACAAGTGCGTTCTTTCTTTTTAAGAATGTACCAAATAGTTGATTTGGCCACACCTAATATTTTTGCTTTCTCTCTGATGGGTTTGTTTTGATTTGTCAGCCTAATGATGGCTTGCTTCACTGGCAGTGACAGCTATTTGGACTACATATTGAGGGTTAACAGCAACAGATTCCAAATGCAAATGCCACACTTGAAATCAACAACCAGACCCTTTATCTGCTTAGTTGTAAATGAACTAATGAGGGAATAACACACACCTGGCCATGGAACTGCTGAGCAGCCAATTGTCCAATTACTTTTGGTCCCTTAAAAAAGGGGGGGACCATCTATAAAAAGTGCTGTAATTCCTACACCGTTCACCCGATTTGGATGTAAATTCCCTTTAATTAAAGCTGAAAGTCTGCACTTTCAGCTCATATTCATTATTTAATTTCAACTCCAATATGCTGTGGTGGACAGCTAAAATAATAATAACTTTGCACACTCTTGGCATTCTCTCAACCAACTTCATGAGGTAGTCACCTGGAATGCATTTCAATTAACAGGTGTGCCTTCTTAAAAGTTCATTTGTGGAATTTCTTTCCTTCTTAATGCATTTGAGCCAATCAGTTGTGTTGGGACAAGGTAGGGGGGGTATACAGAAGATATCCCTATTTGGTAAAAGGCCAAGTCCATATTATGGCAAGAACAGCTCAAATAAACAAAGAGAAACGACAGTCCATCATTACTTTAACAAATGAAGTTCAGTCAATATGGAACATTTCAAGAACTTTGAAAGTTTATTCAAGTGCAGTCGCAAAAACCATCAAGCGCTATGATGAAACTGGCTCTCATGAGAACCACCACAGGAATGGAAGACCCAGAGTTACCTCTGATGCAGATTATAAATTCATTAGAGTTACCAGCCTCAGAAATTGCAGCCCAAATAAATTCTTCACAGAGTTCAAGTCACAAACACATCTCCAAATCAACTGTTCCGAGGGGACTGTGTGAATCAGGCCTTCATTGTCGAATTGCTGCAAAAAAAAACACTACCAACGGACACCAATAAGAAGAAGAGACCTGTTTGAGCCAAGAAACACAAGCAATGGACGTTAGACAGGTGGAAATGTGTCCTTTGGTCTGGAGTCCAAATTGGAGATTTTTGGTTCAAACCGGTGTGTCTTTGTGAGACGCAGTGTGGATGAACGGATGATCTCCGCATGTGTAGTTTCCACTGTAAAGCGTGGAGGAGGAGGTGTTATGGCTTGGGGGTGCTTTGCTGGTGACACTGTCTGTGATTTATTTAGAATTCAAGGCACACTTAACCAGCATGGCTACCAACGCATTCTGCAGCGATACGCCATCCCATCTGGTTTGGGCTTAGTGGGACTATCATTAGTTTTTCAACAGGACAATGACCCAACACACCTCCAGGCTGTGTAAGGGCTATTTTACCAAGAAGGAGAGTGATGGAGTGCTGCATCAGATGACCTGGCCTCCACAATCCCCCGACCTCAACCCAATTGAGATGGTTTTGGATGAGTCGGATGGCAGAGTGAAGGAAAAGCAGCCAACAAGTGCTAAGCATTTGTGGGAACTCCTTCAAGACTGTTGGAAAATCATTCCAGGTGAAGCTGGTTGAGAGAATGCCAAGAGTGTGCAAAGCTGTCATCAAGGCAAAGGGTGGCTATTTGAAGAATCTCAAATATAAAATATATTTTGATTTGTTTAACACTTTTTTGGTTACTACATGATTCCATATGTGTTATTTCATCGTTTTGATGTCTTCACTATTATTCTACAATGTAGAAAATAGTAAACTTTTGACTGGTACTGTATATATATATATATATATATATATATATACACTGCTCAAAAAAATAAAGGGAACACTTAAACAACACAATGTAACTCCAAGTCAATCACACTTCTGTGAAATCAAACTGTCCACTTAGGAAGCAACACTGCTTGACAATAAATTTCACATGCTGTTGTGCAAATGGAATAGACAACAGGTGGAAATTATAGGCAATTAGCAAGACACCCCCAATAAAGGACTGGTTTTGCAGGTGGTGACCACAGACCACTTCTCAGTTCCTATGCTTCCTGGCTGATGTTTTGGTCACTTTTGAATGCTGGCGGTGCTTTCACTCTAGTGGTAGCATGAGACGGAGTCTACAACCCACACAAGTGGCTCAGGTAGTGCAGCTCATCCAGGATGGCACATCAATGCGAGCTGTGGCAAGAAGGTTTGCTGTGTCTGTCAGCGTAGTGTCCAGAGCATGGAGGCGCTACCAGGAGACAGGCCAGTACATCAGGAGACGTGGAGGAGGCCGTAGGAGGGCAACAACCCAGCAGCAGGACTGCTACCTCCGCCTTTGTGCAATGAGGAGCAGGAGGAGCACTGCCAGAGCCCTGCAAAATGACCTCCAGCAGGCCACAAATGTGCATGTGTCTGCTCAAACGGTCAGAAACAGACTCCATGAGGGTGGTATGAGGGCCCGACGTCCACAGGTGGGGGTTGTGCTTACAGCCCAACACCGTGCAGGACCTTTGGCATTTGCCAGAGAACACCAAGATTGGCAAATTCGCCACTGGCGCCCTGTGCTCTTCACAGATGAAAGCAGGTTCACACTGAGCACATGTGACAGACGTGACAGAGTCTGGAGACGCTGTGGAGAACGTTCTGCTGCCTGCAACATCCTCCAGCATGACCGGTTTGGCGGTGGGTCAGTCATGGTGTGGGGTGGCATTTCTTTGGGGGCCGCACAGCCCTCCATGTGCTCGCCAGAGGTAGCCTGACTGCCATTAGGTACCAAGATGAGATCCTCAGACCCCTTGTGAGACCATATGCTGGTGCGGTTGGCCCTGGGTTCCTCCTAATGCAAGACAATGCTAGACCTCATGTGGCTGGAGTGTGTCAGCAGTTCCTGCAAGAGGAAGGCATTGATGCTATGGACTGGCCCGCCCGTTCCCCAGACATGAATCCAATTGAGCACATCTGGGACATCATGTCTCGCTCCATCCACCAACGCCACGTTGCACCACAGACTGTCCAGGAGATGGCGGATGCTTTAGTCCAGGTCTGGGAGGAGATCCCTCAGGAGACCATCCGCCACCTCATCAGGAGCATGCCCAGGCGTTGTAGGGAGGTCATACAGGCACGTGGAGGCCACACACACTACTGAGCCTCATTTTGACTTGTTTTAAGGACATTATATCAAAGTTGGATCAGCCTGTAGTGTGGTTTTCCACTTTAATTTTGAGGGTGACTCCAAATCCAGACCTCCATGGGTTGATACATTTGATTTCCATTGATAATTGTTGTGTGATTTTGTTGTCAGCACATTCAACTATGTAAATAAAAAAGTATTTAATAAGATTATTTCATTCATTCAGATCTAGGATGTGTTATTTTAGTGTTCCCTTAATTTTTTTGAGCAGTGTATATATACAACTTAAGGTTTTCAAGAAAATAAAACGGATCCGATTATATAAAGTGGTCCTCTGTAGCTCAGCTGGTCGAGCACGGCGCTTGTAACGCTAAGGTAGTGGGTTCGATCCCCGGGACCACCCATACACAAAAAATGTTATGCACGCATGACTGTAAGTCGCTTTGGATAAAAGCGTCTGCTAAATGGCATATTATTATTTCTATCACAGCGCTATGGTCCGCGATGCTTTATACTAGAAACAAGCTAAAATACTCTGGAAATACGTGATTCGAATGAATATGTGCATATCATTGTTTCGTTTCTTTGATATTCAGAGGCTGAGCTAGTACCTATAGCTGAGGAGACAAAACATTGACTTTGCTCTGGAAGTAATCTAATTATGTCACTATCAATTGATTAAGCTATTCACTTTCTATACAATAGAAGATGTTTAAACCCAGATACGTTTTAGGGAAACACTTGTGACTTTCTCTCGTTGGGTTAAGCCACGGAAGAAGAGTAGCCAGCAGTTAAAGTTTAGGACTACATTTTTCTTCGTCGGTAGACCTACTCTGTCTGGGGTGGAAAGCAAGGTAGGCTTAACTTTTGATTCCAAATGACGTCTCAGATTTAATTATTTACAAGCAGGGACAGTTACGTTGCAAACAAGAGACACTGATTTGGCATTGGAGAAATATGATAAGATGAACACATAAACCTATATCTCTGTCCATTCTTAGCCTGTAATTTTGGTAATTTGTGTGGTATTAAAAAATATTCTGCTAATATGTAAAATGACGTAGAAATGCATGAAATGTTTATAAAAGGCAATTTTTTCTCTGGCCTGTAAATACGATGATAGATTCATGCAATGCTTTTACTATAAATGAGATCTTTCCACCCCTACTCTTGTCCACAGTGGTCTGCGAACCCACAACCTTCTGGCCCGCAGCCTTGTGCTCTATCAAAATTCCCGCGTTGCCATTCAATGCTTACAGTAGGAAGAACAGTTTCTAAAACTGCATATTTAAGGCTCTGGTCTGTCCAAGAAGTCAGGGTAAACGGTAGACATGTTCTCTGCTATCCACTTTGTTTTAATTATTATTTTGGGTTAAGGGGAGGGTTTAGGTAAAATATATTTTGCTGAAGGGAGGCCCAGCCATCCATTTTCATTTCTGAGGGATAAAAATTGAAATACACCTTTGTTTACATGTGCACATTAAACCCTCCTCATGTTCAAACAGTCCTGATTACAGTTTTGCATTCAGAAGTAAAAAAAAACGTGAAGCTACTTCAAGTGGTCCAGAACTATAGTGTACATTATAGACATCATTATTAAAACATGACGACAGTGAAAACGGACTGGTTATATCATTAATTGGATACCCTTTGCATGTTCGAGCTCGAAGTCCAAGATGCCATGTGCGGGTTGAGAATATGTTGTAGGATGAGTTATTTATTGGAGCTAGCTGGCTTCAGGGACAATGACCTGAGTGGTATTAATTTGGGCACACAGTAGCAAAACATTTAAAACTGGTGTACAACAGAAAACATAAATAAGTGTTTCGTATTGGACAAGTTCAGATAGTACCTCACTGTTCAGGACCGTTTACTTCCATTTCGTGCCTAATGAATACGACCCTGCTATCTTTGTCAGGTCTACCAGAGGCTTCTGGGACTGGGGCATCATATGACCGGTGCTGCAGTAGGGTCCTGTAAACACTTGAAAGTGTTCGCCACGTCCATGGAGTGACACCCAGAGAGAGCGAGAGAGAGATAGAGAGATGGGAGTCGTGTGACTTTGACTGTGCCTGGAATGGCAAGAGACCCCTGTTACACATAACACACACACTGGTGCACAGCAGCACCAATCCAGTCTAGGCCAGCCATAAGTGACACAGTTACTGTTGGGTTAACAAAGATGGGAACATAGGATACATAGGTCCCCATTTGTAATGATTAGGGCCAGGAGTTTTACCTTACCTTTTCAACTGACCAAACCAGATTTTTTTTTATAATTGATTAATAACCTCCCTACCTAATAGCATTTTGAAACCTTAAAACACCACAGACAAATAACAATGGTCATTATGTACTGTATTTAGCATGGGTGAAATTATGTTAATCACTACATGATCAAACGTATGTGGACACCTGCTCGTCGAACATCTCATTCCAAAATCATGGGCATTAATATGGAGTTGGTCCCCTATTGCTGCTATAACAGCCTCCACTCTTCTGGGAAGGCTTTTCACAAGATGTTGGAACATTACTCTGAGGACTTGCTTCTATTCAGGTTGTGTGGCCTGCCACTTCGCGGCTAAGCCGTTGTTGCTACTAGACGTTTTCACTTTACATTTTTTGTCATTTAGCAGACGCTCTTATCCAGAGCGACTTACAGTTAGTGAGTGCATACATTTTCATACTGGCCCCCCGTGGGAAATGAACCCACAACCCTGGCGTTGCAAGCGCCATGCTCTACCAACTGAGCTATAACAGCACTTTCAGCTCTAGCAGGGCAGAAATTTGATGAACTAACTTGTTGGAAAGGTGGCGTCCTATGATGGTGCCACGTTGAAAGTTACTGAGCTCTTCAGTAAGGCCATTCTACTGCCAATGTTTGTCTATGGAGATGGCATGGCTGTGTGCTCGATTTTATACACCTGTCAGCAACGGGTGTGGCTGAAATAGCCAAATCCACTAATTTGAAGTGGTGTCCACATACTTTTGTATATATAGTATATTTGCTTATACCATGGCATTGTTGAATACTCATTTCTGATTGGGTTGAAGGGCATTCGTTTTTTCCAGTTGATACCCCTTACCGCTATGAACGCCTGCTGATGAGAGGTAATATTTACAAGAAGCTCTTGTCCTATGGCCCAACAGTGAATTGCCAGCTACCGGGGCCATTTTGAATGCCAAGCTTGTCATTTACTTCAATTACTGCTAGCAGCAGCCAGAGACTTGACCTCTGACCTCTGTAATTGAGCCGAGTGTATGAACAACACGACACCTGACAATAGCTAACTGAACCTGCCAGATGGCGACATAGGGATCCTGTCGGTGTTTAGTGTTAGTATCATACAACATGTTAATCCAAAATTGTTGACAAATTTATAGTATGACATTTTGGGAACCCATTTTTGTGAATAATTTAGTATTCATATTTTAAACATTTGAACACAGTCACAGATATTCAAATAAAATAAATGTATCTTTTATCTGGGAAAGCAGTTAGTGACGGGTGAATGACACAGTTGTGAATCAGTAGTGACGTGATGTGATAGAGGAAGGGGAAGATTGTTATGCTTCCACAGTTAAGTTTAGGATGCTGCTTCAGTGGACTACAATGTTGATATATAATATGGAAAGCTTATCACCTGCTCTGACGTAGAGGAAATGACTTAAATGCCACATTTTTGACTCTATAAAACAGTTCGTTCTTTATCACAGACAGTAGCCAACATACCTGCTGCGAACTTCATCCAAACAAATAAGTGATTAGGAGGGTAAGCCATTTAGAGAGTAATGTTGGCTTCTGTTGTTGAAGAGAAAAATGATCAAATCCATGCTCTTCTAACCTATAACCTATTATTATGTATTATGATACCACTTCATACCACATTAACATGTCCCAACAATCAACTTGAATAATGAAGCCATTTGACAGAAAAGGTCAAGATAGGCCTGTACCTTCCCATCTCTAGTCACCCCCACCCCCCCTCTTATACCCCCTCCACCCACCACAACAAACACCCACATTCTCTCTCTCACACATCACACACACACTCCCAAGGAGAGCCTGGATGTCATGCCACACTCACTTGTCGTGAGGTGTGGAAGCAGGTGGGCTCATTAGTGGAAATGACTCTTGTGTGCATTGCTGCCCTGATAATAACGCTGTCACGAGGGGACAACGTGATGATGGCACAGCAATGAATAGGTGCTGCCCTCTCTCTGCTCTCTCTCTTACTACCTCTATACCACAGGCAGCCAGTGGCAACTTAATTGGGGAGGACGGGCTCATAGTAATGGCTGGAACGGAATCAATGGAATGGTATCGAACACATCAAACACATGGTTTCCATGTAGTTGATACCATTCCATTCACTCCATTCCAGCCATTATTATGAGCCGTCCTCCCCTCAGCAGCCACCTGTGCTCTCTTTCTCGTTCTGTTTCTCTCACTCTCTTTGTCTCTCTCTTTGTCGCTCTCTCTCTTTGTCTCGCTCTCTCGACCCCAGGCACTGACTCAGAGAAAACGCACTGCCATCTAGTCATATGCACACCCCTGTGCAATATTACTCTATGACTCTTATATTACATTATATAATATTGTTTCATGCACGTCCTCTAAAACGGGTCCAATCAGAACCTATTGGGGGAAAGGAGAGGCTTGTTTTCTTAAACCAGCATCAGACACTTAGCGTTTGTTTTGCCCAGGACCAGTGAAAAGGTGTTAAATGTTCAGAGAATATCAGTGTAATTTCTCAATGCTTAGTGCTCCATGCCCTGCATACATATCTCAGTGGTTCTCTGCTTTTGAAAATGTAGCTGTTCTTCTAAAAGTCAATAGCCCGTCTAAAGTGCTGTATTATTTTCACTTCCCCAGACCTCTGTTTCAGTCACCAGGGCCATAGCCAGTGTCTTGAGTTTTAGTGAGGTCAGTTTAAAAAGTTGAAGTTTAATTTTGTGCATTTCAATACAATTTAAAAACTCAAAAATGCTATTTGGAGAACAGCAAAAACAAGCAAAAATTACTCCTACCGCTATCACATTGGTTGCTGGAGCTTCATTCACCTCAGTCGATCTACAAACACATAGCCTATTAGCTATACAATTAGCCGCTACACATTAACTCAGCACCGGGTTTATACACTATAATTGAATACGTACAGAGGGATCTGTTAGCAGAAAAAGTATTTTATTAACAAAAGATAAACAAATATGTTTGCTTTACAGCAGATTTCCTGCAATTCTACACATTTTGCCATGACTTGTGCCATGTTAATATGATATCTGAGTTAGAGGGACTAACATAATCAATGGGGGCCCACTGGAGGTCAGTGCCCCTGGGCACGTGCCCGGTCAGTAATTCGGCCATGATTACTACAAGTTTAGATAGCTGGCTTGACTAACTAGTCTAATTTGCCAATCTAAAATGTTCAACTGACGTGGGCTAATTGAGTGACTGTCAGTGAGTGAAATATAACAAGAGGAAAACTGCTGATGCACAACCAAGTTTTTAAATGTCACATTATGTATTCTATTATTCTATCTCTCAACAGTAAGTTGAGACCCCGACTGAGTTCCCAATTGTATTATTATTATCTATTTTTTTACATTCGAAAAGATTGCCGAGGTCCAGACCTCTGTGTCCTCATATGTAGCTAAGGCCCTGCCCTACCAGTAACTAGGCTCCATGTGTGACGTTCTGGCACAAAGGGGCGAGAAGCATTCCACCCCAAAAATGGAAGTGGTGCGGTGCAGATAGGGCGAGCCGAAACATGGTCTCATAGACTTGATGTAACATAGTAAACGAAAATCCGGGACACTCAAATTAGTATGATAAGTTATGTTTGGTATGGTTACATAAGACAGAAGGTTACTTAAGGCAAAAACAAAAGGAGGGAGGTTGGTCGTGGTGGATGGGTGGGCCTATAACGCAAATGTCTAGCAACCCAAAGGTTGCGTGTTCGACCTTAACCCCTAACCCTAACCCCTAGCCTAGCTAAGGTGTAAAATATCATACGTGTTTGAAATTTTGAACATATTGTACATATTATAATCGTAACATCAGACAAATTGTAATTCGTAACATATCACATAAATTGTAATTCGTAACATATCATACAAAATGTATGATAGACATACTCAAATTAATACATACCATACCAAACATAACATTATACTAATTTGAGTGTCACTAATTTACATTTTCTATGTCACGTCTACCCCTGAGTCCAGGTTGGTTCAGTAGTAATGAAACAGAAAACGATTTGAAACAGAAAAACAAAAATGAGCATTCTCATTGGACACTTTACAGGTAGTACCTTCTCCATTTCAAAGTGTTTTCCAATTGAAATGCTCATTTTCCTTTTACGTTTCAAGACATGCTTTAAAAAAATAAATATCTGTTTTAATGCCTACTGAACACAACCCATATGTGCTCCATGTTACTATACTAATTCCATGGAACATACTGCCTGTTATTAAGCAACAATGTTATGTTTATGACCATTCATCGAAATTCATGAATACACTTTTTCATCTATTCAGTGAATTCTGGATGACTAATCAACACATCACCCAAAGCATTCCTGATATCATGCTTTAAACCTTCCGAATATCAACTTTTAAAAGATTTGGACATTGAATGGCACAGTCGGGGTAATGTCGCAGGTGGGTTTCATACAAAGCCACCAGCCCAGACATAATAGCACATGCCAACAGCAAAAGCCAGAATTCAAAGCTAATTAGTCATGGGTTTGAAACCCTGTGGACTGGGCTTTGATACCGGACCAATGCGTTACCACAGGAACACACAAACTGGCTGTCGCAACTGTCCCTGAATCCCCTCTCCAAGGAGAAAGCCCTCCCCTGAAAAGTCTGAAAGTACCACTGGGGTGTGTGTAGTCGGGTGGGCACAGTGTTTCCATTATTACTGCGTGTGGCTCCTCCAACATTAGACACGGCGGTGGTGCGTGTGGCCTGGGGTAATGTCATTGATATCTGTCAGAGAGCTATGGGGGGTCAAGTTTGGGAGGAAGGGACACTAAAGAGATTTTAATGATATTGTAAAGCTAGCTCTTTGGATTTGTGCACCGGTGCAGAATGTCTTGGAAACACATTTAGTCATTGACTGTAAATGTGGTACATTGAAATGTATATTTGATGTTGTTGTTGTTGTGGGGTGGTAGAGCCACACTCTGAAAGATGTGTTTACCATCAAAGAGTGGGCCTGCCAATATTTCAAGGTACATTCCAGGACAAGGTATTTTTGATATTGTTCAAATATCAACTGGTTATTATTTATTAATTATTTGTTGAAATCCCCAATTGTTGGAAATCAGATTGGTATGACATTTTCTCAGCAAATAAATACTACTCAAAATCTTGTAACAGGAATTATCTGAGGACTAGGAAATTCTAATCTACGCATCCAAATATACAGTAGCATATATTTCACTTTACGAGAACTTCTTTGCCATTTCGAAAGCTCCACTTGGCTTGTTTAAGCGACATACGATAAAAATAGCATGAACTAACGCTGAAGGAGGTTTCTGACATGTTAAAATAGCCTTATCTTTGTAAAAGGTGGCACTAGAGAGGTCACGCTCAGCACACGGTTATGTAGGGCCTTACGTAACTCGAAGGGAGTGCAGCAGGCCTTAGATTCCTCATGGAACCATAGGCTGTGATGTAACCGTTTGAGACTGGGAGTGCAGGCTAGGGTGGCTATAGGGGCAGGGCTAATGAGTACATGGGCCTATATGTTCTAACTCTAAGGAACATCATCCATGTGGCGTGTGTCTGAAGTCAACCATGCATGGTCCATTGCAGACCTGGGTTGAAATACTATTTGAAATCATACTTTAGCTGGGCTTGACTGGGCTTGCCTGTTGCAATTGAACCAATAGAAAAGTCCCAAAAGTGCAAACCCTGCCCATGTGGCACTCCAGGCAGGCTATAGCAGGTCGGATATGTCCTAACTCCGACGTCCATCATGCCTGTGGTGTGTGCCTGAAGCCAACCTTGGTATATTGACACAATTGGACAAATTGAAAAGTAATGAGATGACATGACATGAGGTAACATGATATGAGATGAGATCTACAATGGCTGCTCATGAGAGTCAGTATGAAAATGTTACAAGTTATTATGTTATTATTATGTTACGTTACCCAGAGTTTTTCCTTGTCAAGTCACGTGGCCTTAAGTCTTGAGTATTAATCACTCTATTCATATCCTAATCTAGAGGATATGTTTGCATTTTCTCATCTTTTGATATATGTCCAACAAATGCCTATCATTTGAGTCTTGTCGTATCTCCTGCCCTGCAAATGCCATTCCATTATGAGGTCAGTGCACACACCTCTCTCTCCCTGGCCTTTCAGAGGCTGGCAACACACACACACATGCACGCACACACTCGCACACACACGCATGCGCACACATGCGCACACATGCATGTCACAAGGTGGATGAGTGACAAGTTCTAGGTCTGGGATTGAGCAGGCAGCATGATGCAGAGGCAGAACACAAAATACTGTTTTCAACATGTATGTAAGACATGGTTTTCAATCAGTCTCAGCACATTCTTAGTTCCGGCACATTGTAAATTTGGTTTCACAATTCAGTTAGAATGTTAATTTCGGCAATTCATGTTCTCGATACCTTTACTTTAAAAACCATGCTACTTAAAACCAGACACATACAAACAAAACAAAGCAACAAGGGGCACAGGAAGCGACGCAGCCCACCAGGCTTTAAACAAGTAAATCCAGCCACCATGGACCAGGTGACTGGAGATGGATCAAAGGGACCCACTAGAGCAAATCGACCTAATCTAGTTGGGACATGCCCCAATGTTGAAGTCTCCATTAACGGGAGACGAGCGACATTTTTAATGGACACTGGGTCCCAAGTTACCCTTATGACAGAGGCATGGTGGATCCTTGTTGCTGAAAGCTAATGGCTGAAACGTTTGGTGAGAGCAACAATTCCTCAACCTTGTGAATATTGAACCAAACAGTTGAGACATATTTACTGGTCCCTGTTTCTTTGTGCCTCAGGTCCATTAGGAAGAGACGAATCTACTGGACGGAGCAGAAGTAAAATAAGGAGCTGCTGATTTTCCCCCACCCCCTAAAACAGGATAAACTATTTTTCATATTTCCATTTTTCCCTTTTGTGGAATCGATTCCACCTCAACCCCTTTAGTGGGTGGCCTACATTATTTTTGATACATTTCCAATCTACTAATTTTTCCAAATAAATGTTCATCCTTTTTGCTGAAATCTTTCCTCCTTGTGTTTCATGGTTACTGTGAACTGGTCACTAGAACTCAAACCTTTTACAGTTGAGTCCTGGTGCTCCAAACCTCCACCAGGGGGCGTAGTCAGGTTTTTATGACATACACACACCCACACACACACACAACCCTCACGTGAACACACACACACTCCACCAGAACACCTCAACAGCCAAGCTAATGATCCCCCACTGGCAAATCAATCATTACACACAGGTGCCATGAGCAATACCCTCAGTTCATAGCCAAAAATAACACGGATACTGTCTTCACAATATCCTGCCGATGACGCACTGTTAAAAAGTCATCCAGATTACCTTAATTGTCTTTGAAAAGTCAGGTTTTGCCAGGTATTTTTAGCATTGACATTAATGATTGGTTAAAGGGGACATGGAAGTGGGGGTGGATAGGGATTCGACCAAGGCCTTTCTCAGAAAGACAGTGGCTGCGTCCCAAATGGCACTTCCTAATCCCTATGGGCCCTCGTCAAAAGTAGAGCACTATATAGCGAATAGGGTGCCATTTGGGATGCATCCAGTGAATCAGGGATAGTGAGTGTTCTTCTTGCTGCGCTTTAGCAATGTATCTATGATAAGGTAATCAGTGTGTGTCGGAGGAGTGAGAGGACAGTGCTGACAGACTGGGTTAGTTGAGAACATCCGTGGTTCAGTGGCTGTCCCTCGTCCCCCTCGCCCTGTCCCTAATCAGGTGACAAATTCTCGACTCCTTCTTGTTCTGTCACACAGACATTGATGTAGATAGATATAATTCAAGTGTTGGAGCGGGTGGATGGTTAGCGTCGTTGTAATAGTCAAGATCATCAATGATTCATTATCAATGTTCACTATCATCTCTCATAGCTACAGTGCTTTCAGAAAGTATTCACACCCCTTGACTTTTTCCAAATGTTTTGTTACAGCCTGAATTTAAAATTGATTGCATTTAATTTTTTGGGTCATTGGCCTACACACAATACCCCATAATGTCAAAGTGGAATTATGATTTTAGAAAATTGTTTTACAAATTAATTAAAAATGAAAAGCTGAAATGTCTTCAGTCAATAAGTACACAGCCCCTTTGTTATGGCAAAACTAACTCATTTCAAGAGAAGACAATTGCATAACAAGTCACATAATAAGTTGCATGGACTCAATCTGTGTGCAATAATAGTGTTTAACATGATTTTTTAATGACTACCTCATCTCTGTACCCCACATATACAATTATTTGTAAGGTGAATTCCAAACACAGATTCAACTAAAAAGACCAGGGAGGTTTTCCAATGTCTCACAAAGAAGGGCACCTATTGGTAAAAGCAGACATTGAATATCCCTTTGAGCAGTTAATTACACTTTGGATGGTGTATCAATTCGTCACTACAAAGATACAGGCATCCTTCCTAACTCAGTTGCCGGAGAGGAAGGAAACCGCTCAGGGATTTCACCATAAGGCCAATGATGACTTTGAAACAGTTGCAGAGTTTAATGACTGTGACAGGAGAAAACTGAGGATGGATCAACAACACTGTAGTTATTCCACAATACTAACCTAATTGACAGAGTGAAAAGAAGGAAGCTTGCACATATTACAAATATTCCAAAACATGCGTCATGTAGTCCCGTGTAGCTCAGTTGGTAGAGCATGGCGCTTGCAACGCCAGGGTTGTGGGTTCGATTCAAACGGGGGGGGGGGCAGTTTGAAAAAATAAAGAAATTATGTATGCACTCACTCTGGATAAGAGCGTCTGCTAAAATGACTAAAACAATTTTTTTGCAATAAGGCACTAGAGTAAAAGTAATTAACTGTCCTTAATACAAAGCGTTATGTTTGGGGCAAATACAACACAACACATCACTGAGTACGACTCTTCATACTTTCAAGCATGGTGGAAGCTGCATCATATTATGGGTATGCTTGTTTTTTAGGATAAAAATAAATGGAATAGAGCTAAGCACAGGCAAAATCCTAGAGGAAAACCTGGTTCAGTCTGCTTTCCAAAAGACACTGGGAGACAAATTCACCTTTCAGCAGGACAATACCCTAAAACACAAGGCAAAATATACACTGGAGTTCCTTACCAAGACAACATTGAATGTTCCTGAGTGGCCTAGTTACAGTCTTGACATAAATCGGCATGAAAATCTATGGCAAGACTTGAAAATGGCTGTCTAGCAATGATCAAAAACAAACTTGACAGAGCTTGAAGAATTTTGAAAAGAATAATGTGCAAATATTGTACAATCCAGGTGTGCAAAGCTCTTAGGGACTTACCCAGAAATACTCACAGCTGTAATCACAGCCAAAGGTGATTCTAACATGTATTGACTCAGGGTGTTGAATACTTATCTAATCAAGATATATTTGTGTTTTATTTTTCATATATATTTTTTTACAGATGTTAGAATTTTTCTTCCACTTTGACATAACAGAGTATTTTGTGTAGATCATTGAAAAAATACAATTAAATCAATTTTAATCCCACTTTGTAACACAACTAATTGTGGAAAATGTCAAGGGGTTTAAATACTTTTTAACATCACTGTAATATATTAACATGACTGTGATTTACACTGTAAAATACAACCTATAACATATTGACGTTCTTGTGTAAGCACTTACGACGACAAATTAGTCTGTCTACTGTAGGTGACATTTATTCATTTTTTGAAGTGTGTGGGTGGGTGTGTGTGTGTGTGTTTGCATGCATATTAATGCCTACCTGCGTGTCTAGAGGCTAGAGGCTTGTTCCAAACAACCCTACACACAACCAAGAGCACACTCACACACTACCCCAGTGAGAAGAGAGACCAAGGGCAAATTATGAGCGATTAGCCTGATTACTCCCTCCTCCCACCGCCTTGGATGTGGGGCACACAGGGTGGAGATGGAGGGGGACTAATTGACATCTCACCAGCCTCTTGGCACAAGGAGCTATCATCCCAAATTGACTTAAGTCTCAGGGCATCTGGTGATAAAATACTTTTAAGGGGTTTGAAACGGTTTTAAACTTTCCTTAAGACCATTTATCATATTGGACTTTTTCAGAATGTAGCACCTGGCAGACCAAACAGTCGCCTTATCAAATATTGCAAAAAATAAAAATGTCTGAAATCTCTCTCTCTCTTGCTCTCTCTGTCCCAGGGAAAGTCTGACCTCAGAACAGAGTTGATTCGGTAAAACATTATGTGTGATCATTTGCAATAATATATTGATATGTATGTGATAATAATAATATATTATGAATCCACATGAATGTTAACCTCAGTGTTTCATCAAAATTGGAAACAAAGATCTCGACTTTCAAATGGTAATACCATGGGAATCATTTCAGGATACAATCCGGTTTTATCTAATCATGTGTTTCATTTTCCTTTCCAAATTACTACAGCTTTTGAACGTACAGTTCTGAACCTGAAGAAAACTAAAATCATGCCCATTGGGCCAATGGATGCCGTGCGTAAAGCACGCACCGGACACAGGCCATGCAACCTACATTGTTCACTGGAAGCAAACGGAGGAGGTGAGAAAGGGAACAGCTCGAAAGCCAGAAACCTGTAAGACATACAGTAGCCATAACCTTGGGAGCGAAAGCTGCATCAGGACGTAACATCACTTTGGAGTCTCCAAACAGGAAGGGTGTACTGATAGTGCGTGGAAATCCTGAACGCGCTTGGCCGATGCCAAGGCCATGAGCAGGGCAGTCTTGCAGGAAAGGACCTTCAGGTCCACAAACTCCAATGGTTCAAACGGAGGCTCACACAGAGCGTCCAGGACCAAAGCCAGATCGGTGCAATAGGCTTAGACACTGGTCTGAGCCGACGCATGCCTTTCAGGAACCGCACCATCAGAGGATGAGACTCCGGGGTAGAGCCTCAATCCCTACATGACACGCTGAGATGGCGGCCATATAAACCTTTAATGTGGAAAAGAAAGACTCTGCTCAAAAAGCTCTTGCAAGAACATTAAAATGTCCACCAAAGACCTCTGAAAAGGAGAAACTCCTTTAACCTGACACCAACCCTCAAACGTGCGCCACTTATATGCATACAACCCTCTAGTAGAGGGAGCACACGCGGTCATAATAACGTTTGAGGGTAAACTCCTACCCATCAAATTCAACCTTTCAGGGGGCAAACCCACAGATCCCATATCTGCGGTCGTGGGTGCCAAAATCTCCTGTGTGCCTAGGACAATAGATCCCGATGACACGGAACCCTCCACAGGTCCCGCCCAACAGGCGGATGATCTCCGGGAACCAGGGTTGTCTGGGCCAATGGGGAGACACCAGAATCAACAACTGACCCACCTGACAGACCCTCTCCACGGTGGCCTGAATCAGGTCCACTGGAGGAAACGCGTAGAGCAGGGTCCGAGGCCAATGATACGCCAAAGCATCTGTTCCCAACAGAATGCCCAGATCCCTCATTGAGAAGACAATGCACGTTTTCTCGCGATGCGTAAATATCTACGTCACCGTAGAGATAAAAAGTAGATCCGCACCCACGTTGAGAGATCCGGAAGGAAACGTCGCCCTGAGCGACAGGAAATGTGCACTGCTCCATACGAGCAGATAACGGGCCAGGAGAGAGAGAGGCCAAGTCCCCCCCCTGCCTGTTGATTTTTATTTTTTATTTTTATTTCACCTTTATTTAACCAGGTAAGCCAGTTGAGAACAGGTTCTTATTTACAACTGCGACCTGGCCAAGATAAAGCAAAGCAGTGCAATAAAAACAACACAGAGTTACATATGGGGTAAAAAACATAAAGTCAAAAATACAACAGAAAATATATATACAGTGTGTGCAAATGTAGCAAGTTATGGAGGTAAGGCAATAAATAGGCTATAGTGCAGAATAATTACAATAGTATTAACACTGGAATGCTAGATGTGCAAGAGATTATGTGCAAATAGAGATACTGGGGTGCAAAAGAGCAAAATAAATAACAATATAGGGATGAGGTAGTTGGGTGGGCTAATTTCAGATGGGCTGTGTACAGGTGCAGTGATCGGTAAGGTGCTCTGACAACTGATGCTTAAAGTTATTGAGGGAGATAAGAGTCTCCAGCTTCAGAGATTTTTGCAATTCGTTCCAGTCATTGGCAGCAGAGAACTGGAAGGAATGGCGGCCAAAGGAGGTGTTGGCTTTGGGAATGACCAGTGAGATATACCTGCTGGAGCGCAGACTACGGGTGGGTGCTGCTATGGTGACCAATGAGCTAAGATAAGGCGGGGATTTGCCTAGCAGTGATTTATAGATGGCCTGGAGCCAGTGGGTTTGACGACGAACATGTAGTGAGGACCAGCCAACAAGAGCGTACAGGTCACAGTGGTGGGTAGTGTATGGGGCTTTGGAGACAAAACGGATGGCACTGTGATAGACTACATCCAATTTGCTGAGTAGAGTGTTGGAGGCTATTTTGTAAATGACATCGCCGAAGTCAAGGATCGGTAGGATAGTCAGTTTTACGAGGGCATGTTTGGCAGCATGAGTGAAGGAGGCTTTGTTGCGAAATAGGAAGCCGATTCTAGATTTAACTTTGGATTGGAGATTCTTTATGTGAGTCTGGAAGTTGAGTTTACAGTCTAACCAGACACCTAGGTATTTGTAGTTGTCCACATACTCTAGGTCAGACCCGTCGAGAGTGGTGATTCTAGTCGGGTGGGCGGGTGCCAGCAGCGTTCGATTGAAAAGCATGCATTTAGTTTTACTAGTGTTTAAGAGCAGTTGGAGGCTACTGAAGGATTGTTGTATGGCATTGAAGCTCGTTTGGAGGTTTGTTAACACAGTGTCCAATGAAGGGCCAGATGTATACAAAATGGTGTCGTCTGCGTAGAGGTGGATCTGAGAGTCACCAGCAGCAAGAGCGACATCATTGATATACACGGAGAAAAGTGTCGGCCCAAGAATTGAAGCCTGTGGCACCCCCATAGAGACTGCCATAGGTCCAGACAACAGGCCCTCCGATTTGACACACTGAACTCTATCTGAGAAGTAGTTGGTGAACCAGGCGAGGCAGTCATTTGAGAAACCAAGGCTATTTAGTCTGCCAATAAGAATGCGGTGGTTGACAGAGTCGAAAGCCTTGGCCAGGTCGATGAAGACGGCTGCACAGTACTGTCTATTATCAATCGCGGTTATAATATCGTTTAGGACCTTGAGCGTGGCTGAAGTGCACCCGTGACCAGCTCGGAAACCGGATTGCATAGCGGAGAAGGTACGGTGGTATTCGAAATGGTCGGTGATCTGTTTGTTAACTTGGCTTTCAAATACTTTCAAAAGGCAGGGCAGGATGGATATAGGTCTGTAGCAGTTTGGATCTAGAGTGTCACCCCCTTTGAAGAGGGGGATGACCGCGGCAGCTTTCCAATCTCTGGGGATCTCAGACGTTATGAAAGAGAGGTTGAACAGACTAGTAATAGGGGTTGCGACAATTTCTGCGGCTAGTTTTAGAAAGAAAGGGTCCAGATTGTCTAGCCCAGCTGATTTGTAGGGGTCCAGATTTTGCAGCGCTTTCAAAACATCAGCTGTCTGAATTTGTGTGAAGGAGAAGCGGGGGGGCATGGGCAAGTTGCAGCAGAGGGTGCAGAGTTGGTGGCCGGGTTAGTGGTAGCCAGATGGAAAGCATGGCCAGCTGTAGCAAAATGCTTGTTGAAATTCTCGATTATTGTAGATTTATCGGTGGTGATAGTGTTTCCTAGCCTCAGTGCAGTGGGCAGCTGGGAGGAAGTGCTCTTATTCTCCATGGACTTTACAGTGTCCCAAAACTTTTTGGAGTTAGTGCTACAGGATGCAAACTTCTGTTTGAAAAAGTTAGCCTTTGCTTTCCTGACTGCTTGTGTATATTGGTTCCTAACTTCCCTGAAAAGTTGCATATCGCGGGGGCTATTTGATGCTAATGCTGTACGCCACAGGATGTTTTTGTGCTGGTCAAGGGCAGTCAAGTCTGAGGAGAACCAGGGGCTATATCGGTTCTTAGTTCTGTATTTTTTGAATGGGGCATGTTTATTTAAGATTGAGAGGAAATTACTTTTAAGGAACAACCAGGCATCCTCTACTGACGGAATGAGATCTATATCCATCCAGGATACCTGGGCCAGGTCAATTAGGAAGGCCTGCTCGCTAAAGTGTTTTAGGGAGCGTTTGACAGTGATGAGGGGTGGTCGTTTGACCGCGGACCCGTTACGGACGCAGGCAATAAGGCAGTGATCGCTGAGATCCTGGTTGAAGACAGCTGAGGTGTATTTAGAGGGTATGTTAGTCAGGATGATATCTATGAGGGTACCCATGTTTACGGATTTAGGGTTGTACCTGGTAGGTTCGTTGATAATTTGCGTGAGGTTGAGGGCATCTAGCTTGGATTGTAGGATGGCTGGGGTATTAAGCATATCCCAATTTAGGTCACCAAGCAGTACAAACTCTGAGGATAAATGGGGGCAATCAATTCACATATGGTTTCCAGGGCACAGCTGGGGGCTGAGGGGGTCTGTAGCAAGCGGCAACAGTGAGAGACTTATTTCTGGAAAGGTGGATTTTTAGAAGTAGAAGCTCAAACTGTTTGGGCACAGACCTGGATAGTATGATAGAGCTCTGCAGGCTATCTCTACAGTATATTGCAACTCCACCCCCTTTGGCAGTTCTATCTAGACGGAAAGTGTTATAGTTGGGGATGGAAATTTCAGAATTTTTGGTGGCCTTCCTGAGCCAGGATTCAGACACTGCTAGAACATCAGGGAAGGCAGAGTGTGCTAACGCAATGAATAACTCAAACTTAGGAAGTAGACTTCTGATATTTATGTGCAAGAAACCAAGACTTTTGCGATTACAGAAGTCATCAAATGATAGCGCCTGGGGAGTAGGAGTGATACTGAGGGCTGCAGGGCCTGGGTTAGCCTCTACATCACCAGAGGAACAGAGGAGGACTAGAATAAGGATACGGCTAAAGGCTTTAAGAACTGGTCTTCTAGTGCGTTGGGTACATAGAATAAAGGGGGCAGATTTCCGGGTGTTATAGAAAAGATTCAGGGCATTATGTACAGACAATGATATGGAAGGATATGAGTAAAGTGGAGGTAAACCTAAGCGTTGGGTAACAATGAAAGAGATAGCATCGCTGGAGGCATCAATTGAGTCGGTCTCCGCGTGTATAGGGGGAGGGGCAAAGGAGCTATCTAAGGCAGGTTTAGCTAGGCTGGGGGTCTACAGTGATATAGTACAATTAGAAATAACCGAAACAACAATAAACTAACCATGTTTGGGCTGAGGCTAAACATAAACAGGATGTAGTACCGTAAAAAGGAACAGTCCAGCAGACATCAGCTGTATAGCTGAGTTATCATAAGGTCCGGTGGTAAAGCACTAGTGAGTAAGAGGCCACGGCTAGCGTGTGCTAGCGGGCCGGGGCTAGCAGATGGATGGAATCTTCGTGGTTAACGTCGTAACCACATCAGACGATTTCGTCGGCAGACCAGTCGTGTAGGATCGGCGGGGCTCCGTGTCAACACTAGGTGGTCCCGTCCGGTTGACAGAGAGGTAGATAGCCGGGAGATGGGCCTAGCTCAGGATGATTAGCCAGACCACAGCGTCCGTTTTGTTGTAGCTAGCTGGTAGCGATGAATCCGGAGTTAAAGGTCCAGTGATTCAGTGATTCCGGCGGAAAAACGGATATGTTCTGGGTCGATAACGCGCTGTGCAGACTGGCCGAATATCCGGTGATTAATGTCCAATGATTAAAATTTATCCTGCAGAAAAAAAATCCAATGTTCTGGGTGAAATACCGCTAGCTGTGGCTAATAGCAAGTAGCTAGTTAGCTGGCTAGCTAGTTTCAACTGGAGATTCTTGATTCTAGATAAAGGTAAGTCAATAATAGAATCCGTTCCACATTGAGTGAGGCGGGTTGCAGGAAAGTATATTTTGTAGAAGGATGAAAAGTCTGATAGGGAAATATGTACGAAAAATACAGGAAAATAGGGTATTTACAGGCTATTTACAGACATACGATAAAAACACAACTGCACTACTACGCCATCTTGGATGTACACCACTGCCGTCCTGTTGTCGGACCTTACCAACACATGCTGGCCCTCCAACATCGGAAGGAAAAGCCTCAGTGCTAGCAAAACAGTCAGTAGCTCTAGGTAATTGATATACAGTGCACCATTGCACTGTTGACCAAATCCCTCTATGTCCAGAAGCCTAGCAATCACCAAGCGCCGAAACAGACGCACCAACAGAAATCCCAGAGACACCACAGCTATCATAGAGGCCATCAGACCTCTATGAAAAGGCACCGAGAGCCCCAGCTGAAACCGTGCCAGACAGAGCCGGAATGCAACCCTCAAACTGAATGCGCTGAGCCGGAGCCAAACAACTTTTCTTGTGATTCACTATGAACCCCAGAGACTGAATATGGGAAACCAGCGTGGCAGTGTGGAGCTCCACCTGTTCTCTCGACTGCTACGACCAGCCAATCATCCAGATCCAGCCAATACTCTGATCCTGTCACGCCCTGGCTCTGGGGACTATGTTATGTTGAGCCAGGGTATGTAAGTCTATGTTTGTATATCTATGTGGGCCTGAGTGACTCCCAATCAGAGGCAACGAGTGTCGGCTGGTTGTCTCTGATTGGGAGCCATATTTAACTATCGGTCTTTTCACTTTGTGTTGTGGTTTCTTGTTCCGTTAAGGTTTGTTCGTGTTGTAACCTTAGACGTCACGCATCGTTGGTTATTGTTTTGATCGTGTGATCAGTTAATAAATATATATTATGTTCACCTTCAACGCTGCGCATTGGTCCTCTCTCGTAGACGATCGTGACAGAAGAAACCACCAGAACTGGACCAAGCAGCCTAGTGAGGAGCAGAGTAGGTGGACTTGGCAACAGTGGAGGCAGAGCTTCGACTGGGTCAAGCCGAATGAGGAGCTGAATGACGGAGATTGGAAGCAGAGGAGCGAGAGGTGGGCGAGAATTATCGAGGCCTGGCCCACGGGGAAGAGAGTCTCCCAGAAATTTTTTAGGGGGGGGCTCACGACGTCGGACCAGCAGGAGGCCGCGATAGAGCGGCCCAGTGGGTTGCCAGAGGAGGCCGCCAGGTTACGGCGGCCACTGGTCGAAGAGGGGATGGAGGATGTAGAGGCACGGCGAGAGGTACTGGCGTGTGTTGCCAGTCCGGTCCGGCCCGTTCCAGATCCCGGTGTAGGGCCAGTGGTGTGTGTCCCCAGTACGGTCCGGTCTATTCCTGCTCCCCGCACCAAGTCAGGGGTGCGCATCGTCAGCCCGGTTCGGCCCGTTCTTACTCCACGCACCAAGCCTACGGTGTGCGTCGACAGCCCAGCCCGGCCCGTTCCTGCTCTCCGCACCAAGTCTGTGGTGCGCGTCGCCAGCCCAGTCCGGCCCATCCAAGCTCCCCGCACCAAGCCAGTGGTGTGCGTCGTCAGTCCGGCACGGCCCGTGCCTGCTCTCCGCACCAAGTCTGTGGTGCGTTTGCGTCAGCCCTGTCCGGCCCGTTCCTGCTCTCCGCACCAAGTCTGTGGTGCGCGTCGCCAGCCCAGTCCGGCCCATCCAAGCTCCCCGCACCAAGCCAGTGGTGTGCGTCGTCCAGTCCGGCACGGCCCGTGCCTGCTCTCCGCACCAAGTCTGTGGTGCATTTCGTCAGCCCTGTCCGGCCCGTTCCTGCTCTCCGCACCAAGTCTGTGGTGTCGCGTCGCCAGCCCAGTCCGGCCCATCCAAGCTCCCCGCACCAAGTCAGGGGTGCGCTCGTCAGCCCGGTCCGGCCCGTTCCTGCTCCCCGCACCAAGTCAGTGGTGTGCTTCGTCAGCCCAGTCCGGCCTGTCCCTGCTCCACGCACTCAAGCCTACGGTGTGCGTCGTCAGCCTGGTAAGGCCCGTTCCTCCTCCACGCACCAAGCCAGGGGTGCGCGTCGTCAGTCCAGCACAACCCGTGCCTGGGTCATGTCCGAGCCGGATCCGCCGCCGAGGCGAGTGCCCACCCGGTCCCTCCCCTGTTGTGGTTGTTTGGCGCGGTCGGAGTCCGTGCCTTTGGGGGGGGGTACTGTCACGCCCTGGCTCTGGGGACTATGTTATGTTGAGCCAGGGTATGTAAGTCTATGTTTGTATATCTATGTGGGCCTGAGTGACTCCCAATCAGAGGCAACGAGTGTCGGCTGGTTGTCTCTGATTGGGAGCCATATTTAACTATCGGTCTTTTCACTTTGTGTTATGGTTTCTTGTTCCGTTAAGGTTTGTTCGTGATGTAACCTTAGACGTCACGCATCGTTGGTTATTGTTTTGATCGTGTGATCAGTTAATAAATATATATTATGTTCACCTTCAACGCTGCGCATTGGTCCTCTCTCGTAGACGATCGTGACAGATCCCCTGGCATCACACCGGTGCCAAAGCCGACTCCACCACCATAGAAAAGGTGCAGGCGATAGGGAGAGCCCGAAAGGTAGGACCAGAAACTCGTAGGCCACACCCTCGAAAAACCTGTGTGGCCAGAGAAACCAAAATGAGCCTCACTCAGCTGAATGAGCCACCCTATCAACTCTGACCTCAGACATCCCCATTACCGGGGTCGCTTCACCGGAATACCCTTCACCTGTAGCCCCAATCTTTCTCACAGTCAGCCCGATGCCCAATGGAGGTTGAATTTTGCCGCAGACAATGGTCACATGAGCCAAGGCCTCCTGAACATGTTTCCACCCCAGGCAAACAGGACAGCACTCGTGAGTATCTTTCATTTAAATTGTGAAACCACATGCCCTATTGTTACAGGAGTAGGTCGCAGTTCCGGAGCGACCCACTAGGTGTCACCCTCCGACTGGCCCAAGGGTGGAGTGTTCCGTTACTCTCTCTCTCCGAGCTGGTTCCGGTCATGGGCCTGGACGGTCGGCCGTTGGGGTCGGGCTGCATCACCCAGCGCACTGTCCCACGCGTGTCCGGGTGGCGGTGGGGCTATGGGAGTATATCCAGTTTTTCATTGTGGACTCTCCAGAGTGTTCTCTCATCCTCTGGCACCCCTGGCTGGTCGCCCACAACCCCGGATAGACTGGTCCACGGGGCGGCTCATCCTGGAGGGAGGCTCCGCCCCTGTCCTGTTCTGGTCGCCACCGACCACTCATTAGCTCAAACCACCGTTCCAGACCACCTACCAGTCCTCACCTCTTCACCAGGAGTATTGGGATCTGGGGGAGGGGTTTAGTAAGAGGCGTGCCAAGGGCCTACCTCTTCACAGGCCTTATGACTGCGCTATCGATCTCCTGCCGGGCGCCATGCCCACACGAGGGCGATGGCTTTCCTTGTCCCAGCCGGCGACGCTGGCCATGAAGGACGACCCCATTGTCCCCAACGCCCTGATGGCTGCCCCAGTTTCTTGGGGAATTGATAGGCTGGTCAGAGCAGCGCTACGGCGGGAGCCCGATCTGGGCAGAGGTCCATCGGGGAGGATGTACGTACCCAAGGCTGCGCGCTCGCGACTGCTTCAGTGGGCACACGCGTCCGACCTCACCAGCCATCCGGGGGGCGCCAGGACGTTGGAGTTCCTGCGTAGGAGGTTCTGGTGGCCATCTGCTGAGGGGGATACGCGCGCCTTCGTGGCTGCTTGCCCGGTGTGCGCACGCACGAAGAGCTCGTCAGCCCACGGCAGGGCTGCTCCGACCCCTGCCTATCCCCAAGCGCCCCTATTCCCCGAGCAAGAGAAGGAGGCGGTGGTCCCGTCGGGCCATTCAGAGTGAAAAGGCGAGTCAACACAGTGACCTACCGCCTGCAACTTCCCCCCACCATGCGGGTGCATCCCACATTCCATGTGTCCCTCCTCTAGCCCGTCGCCACCTGTCCCCTGGCTCCCCCTCCTCGTTCTGTTCCCCCGCTGCGCCTCGTCGGAGGGCAGCCGGCTATTACGGTGGACCGGATCCTGGACTGCCGGTGGGTGGGGTCTCCTGGTGGACTGGGAGGGTTATGGGCCGGTGGAGCGGGGTGCCCAGGAGGGACATTCTGGAGGGACATTCTGGACCCAGGGCTGATACAGCATTCCGTCGCCTCCACCCGGAGGCGCCGAGGTGAACGGCTAGGGCCGTTCGTTGAGGGGGGGGGGGGCACTGTTACAGGAGTGGGTCGCAGTTCCGGAGTGACACACTAGGTGTCATCCTCCGACAACCATAGGCCGAGTGATGTTACGTCCTAATGCAGCTTTTGCTCCCATAATTATCTACGTATTGGTGTCACCTGTGGCTATCTGATTCACCTGTGTATTTATGCCCTCACTTCCCTGTGTTCCCTTGCTCAGTTTTCTCTGCTAGTTCCTTAATGTCAAGCAGTATGTATCAGTTTCGGATCAGTTTCGGATCATGTGTCAGGTGCTCGAGAAGTGTTCTCCCTGTGTCATTGTGTTTTTCCAGTCAGAGTTAGTATTTCGTATTGTTTGCTGTCAGCCTGTTTTTTGGAGACCTACAGTGAGGGAAAAAAGTATTTGATCCCCTGCTGATTTTGTACGTTTGCCCACTGACAAAGAAATGGTCAGTCTATAATTTTAATGGTACAGTGGGGAAAAAAAGTATTTAGTCAGCCATCAATTGTGCAAATTCTCCCACTTAAAAAGATGAGAGAGGCCTGTAATTTTCATCATAGGTACACGTAGGTTTATTTGAACAGTGAGAGACAGAATAACAACAAACAAATCCAGAAAAATGCATGTCAAAAATGTTATAAATTGATTTGCATTTAAATGAAGGGAAATAAGTATTTGACCCCCTCTCAATCAGAAAGATGTCTGGCTCCCAGGTGTCTTTAATACAGGTAACGAGCTGAGATTAGGAGCACACTCTTAAAGGGAGTGCTCCTAATCTCAGCTTGTTACCTGTATAAAAGACACCTGTCCACAGAAGCAATCAATCAATCAGATTCCAAACTCTCCACCATGGCCAAGACCAAAGAGCTCTCCAAGGAGATTGTAGACCTACACAAGGCTGGAATGGGCTACAAGACCATCGCCAAGCAGTTTGGTGAGAAGGTGACAACAGTTGGTGCGATTATTCGCAAATGGAAGAAACATAAAATAACTGTCAATCTCCCTCGGCCTGGGGCTCCATGCAAGATCTCATCTCGTGGAGTTGCAATGATCATGAGAACGGTGAGGAATCAGCCCAGAACTACACGGGAGGATCTTGTCAATGATCTCAAGGCAGCTGGGACCATAGTCACCAAGAAAACAATTGGTAACACACTACGCCGTGAAGGACTAAAATCCTGCAGCGCCCGCAAGGTCCCCCTGCTCAAGAAAGCACATATACAGACCCGTCTGAAGTTTGCCAATGAACATCTGAATGATTCAGAGGAGAACTGGGTGAAAGTGTTGTGGTCAGATGAGACCAAAATCGAGCTCTTTGGCATCAACTCAACTCACCATGTTTGGAGGAGGAGGAATGCTGCCTATGACCCCAAGAACACCATCCCCACCGTCAAACATGGAGGTGGAAACATTATGCTTTGGGGGGGGTTTTCTGCTAAGGGGACAGGACAACTTCACCGCATCAAAGGGAAGATGGACGGGGCCATGTACCGTCAAATCTTGGGTGAGAACTTCCTTCCCTCAGCCAGGGCATTGAAAATGGGTCGTGGATGGGTATTCCAGCATGACAATGACCCAAAACACACGGCCAAGGCAACAAAGGAGTGGCTCAAAAAGAGGCACATTAAGGTCCTGGAGTGGCCTAGCCAGTCTCCAGACCTTAATCCCATAGAAAATCTGTGGAGGGAGCTGAAGGTTCGAGTTGCCAAATGTCAGCCTTGAAACCTTAATGACTTGGAGAAGATCTGCAAAAAGGAGTGGAACAAAATCCCTCCTGAGATGTGTGCAAACCTGGTGGCCAACTACAAGAAACGTCTGACCTCTGTGATTGCCAACAAGGGTTTTGCCACCAAGTACTAAGTCATGTTTTGCAGAGGGGTCAAATCCTTATTTCCCCCATTAAAATGCAAATCAATTTATAACATTTTTGACATGCGTTTTTCAGGATTTTTTTGTTGTTATTCTGTCTCTCACTGTTCAAATAAACCTACCATTAAAATGATAGACTGATTACTTCTTTGTCAGTGGGCAAACGTACAAAATCAGCAGGGGATCAAATACTTTTTTCCCTCACTGTATGTGCTCCTCCTTTGTTTTCGTGTATAGTCTGTTGTTTTGTATCCTGGCTTTTGGACCACCAGTAAAGATCCTTGTTTCACCATCCTTGCCTACTGTCTATCCTGCACCGCACCTGGGTCACACCCAGTGTTGCCAACTAATCTTCAGGGGATGTTGCTAGAGGCAGGTCGATTTGTTGCTAAAAGTTGCTAAATGATGTTGTGATGTCATTGCGTGATGACGTCATTACTTAATAACGTAAAACTGCATCATTACATAGAATACACAATAAAGTTACTCAAATTGACTGGCCATCTTGGCGACAAATATGATTTAACATTTGTTAGTTTAGATTTGTTAGTTTATTATCACATATTTTTTATTTGTAAAAGTAATATAAACACAACACATTTTATATGATCAGATATTTTTAAACAAAACACATTGAATTATTGAACAATTACACATTACACATTATTGAACAATTACATTTTATTTATTTTCTTATTAACTAGTAAACCTACACATTCTGAACAATTATAGTTTTAAGCAGTGTATTGGTAGTTAGTTAACATGCTACCTAACTGATCAACAATTATAGGTACAAGCTAATAACAAGGTATACAGTGGGGAAAAAAAGTATTTAGTCAGCCACCAATTGTGCAAGTTCTCCCACTTAAAAAGATGAGAGAGGCCTGTAATTTTCATCATAGGTACACGTCAACTATGACAGACAAAATGACAAAAAAAAATCCAGAAAATCACATTGTAGGATTTTTAATGAATTTATTTGCAAATTATGGTGGAAAATAAGTATTTGGTCAATAACAAAAGTTTCTCAATACTTTGTTATATACCCTTTGTTGGCAATGACACAGGTCAAACGTTTTCTGTAAGACTTCACAAGGTTTTCACACACTGTTGCTGATATTTTGGCCCATTCCTCCATGCAGATCTCCTCTAGAGCAGTGATGTTTTAGGGCTGTCGCTGGGCAACACGGACTTTCAACTCCCTCCAAAGATTTTCTATGGGGTTGAGATCTGGAGACTGGCTAGGCCACTCCAGGACCTTGAAATGCTTCTTACGAAGCCACTCCTTCGTTGCCCGGCGGTGTGTTTGGGATCATTGTCATGCTGAAAGACCCAGCCACGTTTCATCTTCAATGCCCTTGCTGATGGAAGGAGGTTTTCACTCAAAATCTCACGATACATGGCCCCATTCATTCTTTCCTTTACACGGATTAGTCGTCCTGGTCCCTTTGCAGAAAAACATCCCCAAAGCATGATGTTTCCAACCCCATGCTTCACAGTAGGTATGGTGTTCTTTGGATGCAACTCAGCATTCTTTGTCCTCCAAACACAACGAGTTGAGTTTTTACCAAAAAGTTCTATTTTGGTTTCATCTGACATTCTCCCAATCCTCTTCTGGATCATCCAAATGCACTCTAGCAAACTTCAGATGGGCCTGGACATGTACTGGCTTAAGCAGGGGGACACGTCTGGCACTGCAGAATTTGAGTCCCTGGCGGCGTAGTGTGTTACTGATGGAAGGCTTTGTTACTTTGGTCCCAGCTCTCTGCAGGTCATTCACTAGGTCCCCCCGTGTGGTTCTGGGATTTTTGCTCAACGTTCTTGTGATCATTTTGACCCCACGGGGTGAGATCTTGCGTGGAGCCCCAGATCGAGGGAGATTATCAGTGGTCTTGTATGTCTTCCATTTCCTAATAATTGCTCCCACAGTTGATTTCTTCAAACCAAGCTGCTTACCTATTGCAGATTCAGTCTTCCCAGCCTGGTGCAGGTCTACAATTTTGTTTCTGGTGTCCTTTGAGAGCTCTTTGGTCTTGGCCATAGTGGAGTTTGGAGTGTGACTGTTTGAAGTTGTGGACAGGTGTCTTTTATACTGATAACAAGTTCAAACAGGTGCCATTAATACAGGTAACGAGTGGAGGACAGAGGAGCCTCTTAACGAAGAAGTTACAGGTCTGTGAGAGCCAGAAATCTTGCTTGTTTGTAGGTGACCAAATACTTATTTTCCACCATAATTTGCAAATAAATTCATAAAAAATCTTACAATGTGATTTTCTGGAATTTCTTTTCTCATTTTGTCTGGTCATAGTTGACGTGTACCTATGATGAAAATTACAGGTCTCTCTCATCTTTTTAAGTGGGAGAACTTGCACAATTGGTGGCTGACTAAATACTTTTTTTCCCCACTGTATATGCTATCTTATTGAACAAGCAACTTAACACAAATAATGATGTGTGCGCTAGGCATCTCTCTCCAGCTCTCTCCAGGTTGTTATGCTGCTTGGCTGGCCTGCTGCTGCCCGTGCACGAACTGAGCGCCTGCTGCTGTCGTCACTCACAATGCACTTTTGCAGCCAGGCACGTGTGTTGTGACTGAGTGTGTTACAGAGAAAATTCGTTTTTGTGTCATTTAGAGGGAAAATTTGTGTATTTTAGCGTTTGAGTGACTTTTCAAAAGTTGCTAAAAGTTCCAAATAAATTTTTAAAAGCAGCTACATTTGTTGCTAGGTGCTGTTTGAAAAGAAAGTTGCCCGGGTAGTCTGAAAAGTTGTTAAATCTAGCAACAAAATTGCTAAGTTGGCATCACTGGTCACACCTCACACCAACCCCTACACCCTAGGGCACGGTCGGAGGTTAAAACTCAGCTGGTTAGCCATTTTGAACTTACTCTTACCACTGGCCATCTTACTCAAGCAAGGAAGTATTAGCTACACTAGCAGAGCAGAAAGTAGTTCGCTTTTAGCAAACACAAAAACCGATACCAGGACCCAAAACTCATAACATCTAGGGGTACAAGTACTCTCTCCCCACTAACAGACACTTAAGTCAGAGACGAATCTCGTAGTCTTCACGTGCTTGAAAAGTTTGTAAATTGCGTGACACGTTCTTCCTTCAGGCAAGCTGAAGAGCCAAGAATTTAGGAAATGAATGTCTTCTGGTATTATAGCCAGAAGGCAGGGCTTCCAAGGGTGGGCTTGGCATCCATTGGCCTGTTGGGCGTGATTTCAGTTTTCTTTAGGTGAATATGATTGGTCGTTGACTCCCCATAGTATGTGATACAGAGTGACTGACTGAAAGAGAACCACATATTAACCAGTGGAGGCTCTTCAGAGGAGGAAGGGGAGGACCATCCTCCTCAGTGAACTTCATAAAAATATATTTTTTTAAACATTTCAAAAGATATCCTTTTTAGAGAAAACTATACTAAATATAATCACGTCACCAAATAATTGATTAAAACACACTATTTTGCAAAGAATGTCTACAGTAGCCTCAACAGCACACCATGGTGTAGCCGGAGGACAGCTAGCTTCAGTCCTCCTCCGGGTACATTGACTTTAATACAAAACCTAGGAGGCTCATGGTTCTCACCCCCTTCCATAAACGTACACAGTAATTATGACAACTTCTGGAGGACGTCCTCCAACCTATCAGAGCTCTTGCAGCATGAACTGACAGGTTGTCCACCCAATGAAAGGATCAGAGAATTAATCTGGTACTGAATGCATAAACTACAGCTAGCTAGCACTGCATAAAATGTGGTGAGTAGTTGACTCAAAGAGAGAGAAAGACAGTAGTTCAACAGTTTTTAACAAATTAATTTCTTCCAAACTGAAGGAGAAGCAAGAGAGAAATAGAGAGAGAGATTTTGTCATTTCTTTTCACTTTCAGTTTCACTCAACGTTACTTAGCTAGCAAATGCAGCTAGCTAGTTTAGCCTACTGAAACACCCTGCTCAAACGGAGAGATGCTATGTTAGCTAGCTGGCTATGACTTTCCAACACATACAGCTGATGTGTTGTGCACTGAAGTCCACAAGCGAAGGGAAGAGGTGAAAGGAGGAGAGCTCAAAGATGCGAGAAGGAATATAACGTGGCTGCTATGAAAGTGAACTTTGTCTGCGCGTGATCAGGGGTGTATTCATTCCGCCGATTCTGTTGAAAAACCTTTCTTCAACGGAAGCAAACTGAACAAAACGGTGATAAACATACCTGAATTTGTCCAATACAAACTCTCGTTTGCAACTGTTGGACTAATGATTACACCCTATATCAGCTAGATGCAGGCAATAGTGTGCAAGGAGGTATTGAATGTCACTGTCTGTCACCTCAAATTTTTCTCTCGACCTGTGTGCACCTACATTGTAAACTATCATTCATAGGCTAGGTTGTAGCAACCTCATGATGGGTATAGGGAAAATGTGATTATCATGTAGTAGCCTAAACCTATTGATGTTACATTGAACTGGGTGAATTGAATATGAATGACAGTCATCCAATATGCTGTAATAGAAAAAATCCTCCCTCATCTTAAACGGCACTGACCGCCACTGATATTAACCTATATGTGAAAATGAACTACATAACTACCCCAGATGTGAGACATTTAAAACAATAAACTGTCACCGAGATGAAGAATGAGTGTGATCCAGCTAACGGGGGTTCCCCCTCATTAAAAATCTTAATTAGCACATCAGTGCTTCATCATGTAAACAATGCACAACGCTAACTGATATGAACCTGATGTGTGTGTGTGTGTGTGTGCATGCACGTGCGTGTGTGTGTGGCTGAGAATAATGAACAATAGGCACATACAGCAAGTAGCCTTGAATCACATTGTATGATTTTTAAGTAATTAATCTGCATTTTATTGCATGACATAAGTATTTAATACATCAGAAAAGCAGAACTTAATATTTGGTACAGAAACCTTTGTTTGCAATTACAGAGATCATACGTTTCCTGTAGGTCTTGACCAGGTTTGCACACACCGCAGCAGGGATTTTGGCCCAATCCTCCATACAGACCTTCTCCAGATCCTTCAGGTTTCAGGGCTGTCGCTGGGCAATACGGACTTTCAGCTCCCTCCAAAGATGTTCTATTGGGTTCAGGTCTGGAGACTGGCTAGGCCACTCCAGGACCTTGAGATGCTTCTTACGGAGCCACTCCTTAGTTGCCCTGGCCGTGTGTTTCGGGTCGTTGTCATGCTGGAAGACCCAGCCACGACCCATCTTCAATGCTCTTACTGAGGGAAGAAGGTTGTTGGCCAAGATCTCGCGATACATGGCCCCATCCATCCTCCCCTCAATACGGTGCAGTCGTCCTGTCCCCTTTGCAGAAAAGCATCCCCAAAGAATGATGTTTCCACCTCCATGCTTCACGGTTGGGATGGTGTTCTTGGGGTTGTACTCATCCTTCTTCTTCCTCCAAACACAGCGAGTGGAGTTTAGACCAAAAAGCTCTATTTCTGTCTCATCAGACCACATGACCTTCTCCCATTCCTCCTCTGGATCATCCAGATGAACTTCAGACGGGCCTGGACATGCGCTGGCTTGAGCAGGGGCACCTTGCGTGCGCTGCAGGATTTTAATCCATGACGGCGTAGTGTGTTACTAATGGTTTTCTTTGAGACTGTGGTCCCAGCTCTCTTCAGGCCATTGACCAGGTCCTGCCGTGTAGTTCTGGGCTGATCCCTCACCTTCCTCATGATCATTGATGCCCCACTAGGTGAGATCTTGCATGGAGCCCCAGACCGAGGGTGATTGACCGTCATCTTGAACTTCTTCTATTTTCTAATAATTGCGCCAACAGTTGTTGCCTTCTCACCAAGCTGCTTGCCTATTGTCCTATAGCCCATCCCAGCCTTGTACAGGTCTACAATTTTATCCCTGATGTCCTTACACAGCTCTCTAGTCTTTGCCATTGTGGAGAGGTTGGAGTCTGTTTGATTGAGTGTGTGGACAGGTGTTTTTTATACAGGTAACGAGTTCAAACAGGTACAGTTAATACAGGTAATGAGTGGAGAACAGGATGGCCTTCTTAAAGAAAAACTAACAGGTCTGTGAGAGCCGGAATTCTTACTGGTTGGTAGGTGATCAAATACTTATGTCATGCAATAAAATGCAAATTAATTACTTAAAAATCATACAATGCGATTTTCTGGATTTTTGTTTTAGATTCCATCTCTCACAGTTGAAGTGTACATATGATAAAAATTACAGACCTCTACATGCTTTGTAAGTAGGAAAACCTGCAAAATCGGCAGTGTATCAAATACTTGTTCTCCCCACTGTAAATACAGTATTCTGAGTGTTTGCTATTGTATAGATATAATACAAGTAGAAAGTTGCATGAAGATATATGCAACCTTATATTGTGTTAATTTCATGAACATGAACTGCATCATCACAGGTCCATACAGTGGCATTCAACGACAGATTTACCATTTTGAAATGACAAACCACTGGCAATATGTGAACTCAACTCTTCTCTATATTGGACACTATAATATAAATAATAATATGCCATTTAGCAGACACTTTTATCCAAAGCGACTTACAGTCATGTGTGCATACATTTTTACGTATGGGTGGTCCCGGGGATCAAACCCACGACCCTGGCATTACAAGTGCCATGCTCTACCAATTGAGCTACAGAGGACCACACTACAGCAATAAAGTCCAGAAAACACAGTTCAAACAGTATTGACAATTATTATATTATGGAATATCATAATTTAGATGTATGCTCTAGTTTTGGTACATTATGTTTAAATAACCAGCCTTGTGTGTCTTTTCATCACACATAATGCATAAGCAGCCTTAAGGCATCATTGTTATAGAGGCCAGATCCATTTCTGTATCCATGGATACAAGGGGAATCATCTATTTATTTTGCTTTCAGCATTTCCTTGTGCATGCAACAGGACTAGTGAACAGTATACCAGCAAGTGTCTAAAACTCTTTGGCCAAGTATAATAAAAGGTTCATATAGAGCCCCACATTGGAGGTCTCATAATACCCATAAAACCTGGTGGTCAAACAGGGAAATGGTTCCAATTGTTTTTCCACCATTCATTTTTCCCATACAGAGTTTTAGAAATAAGGGCTGTGGCCTCCCGAGTGGCGCAGCAATCTAAGGCACTGCATCGCAGTGTTTCGGTGTCACTACAGCCAGGGGTTCGAACCTTTGCCTCAATTCAGCAGTCTCGTCCAGCTCATCAGCTCATCATATAGCCTATACAGCGCCGGAGAAGATGGCTGCCGTTTTACAGCCCTCTAACCAATTGTACTATTATGTGTGTTTTTCCGCGTTATTTGTAATTTATTTTGTACATAATGTTTCTGCCATCGTCTCTTATAACCAAAAAGAGCTTCTGGATATCAGGACAGCGATTACTCACCTCGTATTGGACGAAGATTTTTTCTTCAACGAGGCGGCCGCGAAGGATATCATACAGACACCCAACAAGGCCCAAATCCCCGTCATTCGCGTGAAGAAGAGACGGAGATATCGTGGACGCAGATCGGGGTGCCTTGTAAGGATCCGACGGCGAGCGAGTAAACTGCCTCTTCCATCAATCCTATTAGCCAACGTTCAATCTTTTTAAAATAAAGTGGACGATTTAAGATTACGGTTATCCTACCAACGGGACATTAAAAACTGTAATATATTATGTTTCACCGAGTCGTGGCTGAACGACGACAATGATAACATTCAGCTAGCAGGCTATACGCTACATCGGCAGGACAGAACGGCTGACTCTGGTAAGACAAGGGGTGGCGGTCTGTGTATATTTGTAAACAACAGCTGGTGCACAAAACCAAATACTAAGGAAGTCTCGAGGTTTTGCTCGCCTGAGGTAGAGTATCTTGTGATAAGCTGTAGACCACACTATTTACCAAGAGAGTTTTCATCTATATTTTTCATAGCTGTCTATTTACCACCACAAACCAATGCTGGCATTAAGATTGCACTGAATGAGTTGTACAAGGCCATTAATCAACAGGAAAACGCTCATCCAGATGCAGCGCTCCTAGTGGCCGGGGACTTTAATGCAGGGAAACTTAAATCCGTTCTACCTAATTTCTACCAGCATGTTAAATGTGCAACCAGAGGGAAAAAACTCTAGACCACCTTTACTCCACACACAGAGACGCATACAAAGCTCTCCCTCGCCCTCCATTTGGCAAATCTGACAATAACTCTATCCTCCTGATTCCTGCTTATAAGCTAAAACTAAAGCAGGAAGCACCAGTGACTCGGTTAATAAAAAAGTGGTCAGATGACGCAGATGCTAAGCTACAGGACTGTTTTGCTAGCACAGACTGGAACATGTTCCGGGATTCTTCAGACAGCATTGAGGAGTACACCACATCAGTCACTGGCTTCATCAATAAGTGCATCGATGATGTCGTCCCCACAGTGACCGTACGTACATACCCCAACCAGAAGCCATGGATTACAGGAAACATCCGCACTGAGCTAAAGGGTAGAGCTGCCGCTTTCAAGGAACGGGACTCTAACCCGGACGCTTATAAGAAATCCCGCTATGACCTCCGACGAACCATCAAACAGGCAAAGAGTCAATACAGGTCTAAGATTGAATCGTACTACACTGGCTCTGACGCTCGTCAGATGTGGCAGGGCTTGAAAACTATTACAGACTACAAAGGGAAGCACAGCCGCGAGCTGCCCAGTGACACAAGCCTACCAGACGAGCTAAACCACTTCTATGCTCGCTTCGAGGCAAGCAACACTGAAGCATGCATGAGAGCACCAGCTGTTCCGGATGACTATGTGATCACGCTCTCCGTAGCCGATGTGAGTAAGACTTTTAAGCAGGTCAACATTCACAAGGCCGCAGGGCCAGACGGATTACCAGGACGTGTACTCCGAGCATGTGCTGACCAACTGGCAAGTGTCTTCACTGACATTTTCAACATGTCCCTGACTGAGTCTGTAATACCAACATGTTTCAAGCAGACCACCATAGTCCCCGTGCCCAAGGACTCTAAGATAACCTGCCTAAATGACTACCGACCCGTAGCACTGACGTCTGTAGCCATGAAGTGCTTTGAAAGGCTGGTCATGGCTCACATCAACAGCATTATCCCAGAAACCCTAGACCCACTCCAATTTGCATACCGCCCCAACAGATCCACAGATGATGCAATCTCTATTGCACTCCACACTGCCCTTTCCCACCTGGACAAGAGGAACACCTACGTGAGAATGCTATTCATTGACTACAGCTCAGCATTCAACACCATAGTGCCCTCTAAGCTCATCACTAAGCTAAGGATCCTGGGACTAAACACCTCCCTCTGCAACTGGATCCTGGACTTCCTGACGGGCCGCCCCCAGGTGGTAAGGGTAGGTAACAACACATCTGCCACACTGATCCTCAACACGGGGGCCCCTCAGGGGTGCGTGCTCAGTCCCCTCCTGTACTCTCTGTTCACCCATGACTGCATGGCCAGGCACGACTCCAACACCATCATTAAGTTTGCCGACGACACAACAGTGGTAGGCCTGATCACCGACAATGATGAGACAGCCTATAGGGAGGAGGTCAGAGATCTGGCCGTGTGGTGCCAGGACAACAACCTCTCCCTCAACGTGACCAAGACTAAGGAGATGATTGTGGACTACAGGAAAAAAAAGAGGACTGAGCACGCCCCATTCTCATCGACGGGGCTGTAGTGGAACAGGTTGAGAGCTTCAAGTTCCTTGGTGTCCACATCACCAACGAACTATCATGGTCCAAACACACCAAGACAGTCGTGAAGAGGGCACGACAAAGCCTATTCCCCCTCAGGAGACTAAAAAGATTTGGCATGGGTCCTCAGATCCTCAAAAAATTCTACAGCTGCACCATCGAGAGCATCCTGACTGGTTGCATCACCGCCTGGTATGGCAACTGCTTGGCCTCCGACCGCAAGGCACTACAGAGGGTAGTGCGTACGGCCCAGTACATCACTGGGGCAAAGCTTCCTGCCATCCAGGACCTCTATACCAGGCGGTGTCAGAGGAAGGCCCTCAAAATTGTCAAAGACTCCAGCCACCCTAGTCATAGACTGTTCTCTCTGCTACCGCACGGCAAGCGGTACCGGAGGGCCAAGTCTAGGTCCAAAAGACTTCTCAACAGCTTCTACCCCCAAGCCATAAGACTCCTGAACAGCTAATCATGGCTACCCGGACTATTTGCACTGCCCCCCACCCCATCCTTTTACGCTGCTGCTACTCTGTTAAGTATTTATGCATAGTCACTTTAACTCTACCCACATGTACATATTACCTCAACTACCTCAACTAGCCGGTGCCCCCGCACATTGACTCTGCAACGGTACCCCCCTGTATATATAGCCTCCCTACTGTCACTTTATTTTACTTCTGCTCTTTTTTTCTCAACACTTTTTTTGTTGTTGTTTTATTTTTACTTTTTTTGTTTAAAATAAATGCACTGTTGGTTAAGGGCTGTAAGTAAGCATTTCACTGTAATGTCTGCACCTGTTGTATTCGGCGCATGTGACCAATACAATTTGATTTGATTTGATTTGATGGCATTTGTAGTTCTTTATGATAGCCACATTAGCAGCTCATTAGCATTTCAGTTTTGGGGGTAAATACAGGCGAATATATTGATAAAAGTCACCTTGTTCTAAATTTAATTTAATTTTATTAGGATCTCTTTTAGTCCTCATTTGGACTAATCTTCCAAGGTTCCTTAAACATTAAAATACAATTTACAATACAATCACATTTTCACATATAACACACTGTTACAAACAACAGACATAATACACTGACATATTGACCAGACAAATACTCTAACAGTCTGAAAAGATAGATTGATTCCTTCATCTACCATATTCCTGCAAAACCTTTCAATGTATTATATTTCAATGGTTCTAAAGTATTGTTTGAATTTACATATTGAAATGTTTCTGGTTTGCTCAGATAAATTATTCAATTTCTTTATTGCTCTAAATCGAAATGTTATTTTGCCGATTTCTTTTTTCTGCCGGGATAACACGTAGATGGTGTCCTAGAGAGATTTACATGGTCATCAAAACTTCCCGATAACAAACTTGAATAATGAAAACATTCTTGGCAAATGCTTTCGCTTTCGTCCGTCTTATTTGATGAAAATGTTTAAGCCTACACAAAACACAGCCCTTACTTTAAGTGTTTCTAAAATCCCCTATAGGAAACATTTCCTTGTTTGACCGCTATGTTTTATGGGTATTCTAAAAACTATTGGACGCTAAATCCGGAGATATTACGGACCATGTAAAAAACTGTTGGTCACTAAATCCGGCTAGAAGGACCACATAAAAACAGTTGGCTGGTATGCCCTCACCCGTCTGAGCGGTCGGCTGTGAATGCTCTCACCCGCTATATACTTATAACTGATTGGTTTGGTTCTGTCCTCTATAGTGCTGTCCGGTTAGAACATGACGTTGAGGCCCATCGCTGTACTCTTGATAGTCACCACCACACACACACATATACACAGCTGTTTCCTTTTTAAATGTTTATATGATTTTGGTCATTCGAATGACTTGGAATCTTATTGTTGTGGTTCTATAAGACAAAGATATGCACACTGTCACGGCTTCTGCCGAGGCTGCCTCTCCTCCTTGTTCGGGCAGGCTTCGGCGTTCGTCGTCACCGGCTTACTAGCCACTGCCGCTCCATATATCATCATTCCATTTGTCTTGTCTTGTCAATTACACACACCTGGTTCATATCCCCTCATTAGTCCATGTATAAGTGTTCCCGCTGCCCCCTTGTCCTTGTGGGTGATTGTTTTATGTGAGTTGAGTGTAGTTCGGTGGAGCTACTCGTACCTTGTATTGCCGGGGTAGATTGTTCCCCTGTGCCTGCCTGCCTGCCCGCTCGCTTGCTCGCTCGCTTGCTTGCCGTGGTACTCTGTTGCTCAATTGGTAGAGCATGGCGCTTGTAACGGCAGGGTAGTGGGTTTGATCCCCGGGACCACCCATACGTAAAAATGTATGCACACATGACTGTAAGTCGCTTTGGATAAAAGCGTCTGCTAAATGCATATTATTATGTCTCTCTGTCTGCCTGCCTGCTTGCATGTCTGTCCCTCCTTTTGACAGCATCACAAAACAGCATATTCTCAAATGAACCGCAGAGACCTGCCCACCTGACTAATTTAGCTTGAAGTATAGCCACCTTTCTGCCTCTCTTGGTATGGAGATATGGGTAATTTGGTAGAGTCCTCTTGGCATAACAGTTTTAAGGATATTATGTCAATTGAGGTGGAGCTAACTACACCCCCACGGCATTGTCGGCTCCTCTCTAGATTAGTCACGGGCCACGGTTAATGTTCTCTTGGGCCTCCGTAACGAAACGCCACAGATATAAAAGCGCACCTGGTGACGTCTTGTTGCCAAAGGAGAACAGGCAAGGGGAACGATTTGGTCTACCTACACAGCGAAGGGGGGAAGACCAACTACACATGAAAATGATTTCAAATATCACATTTTTCTCTTTATCTGCGCTTGTACTTCTGAACTTGGTAGGATCCAAACCCGTGTCCAACCTGCAGGTAAGTTTGTGCATCATGCGCCAAACTTTCGATCATTACATTTTTGCAGTTCTTCTTATTCCACCAATTCCCATAGATATATGTTTATTGTAATTGATGGAAGACTGTTTCAAGTGGCTTTAAGTGACATTGCGACTAATGATTCCATGTTTTCTCTCAATTAGAGCTTGAAACAGCTTCTGGAGGAGGAGAGTAATGTACCATATTACGTGTCGGAGGAGAGGGAGGTGGGTGGAAGAGAGTTAAATACAGAGAAGGCAGCCTTCACTGCGGGAGTGATGGGTCCATTGAACTCGGAAGATGCAAGGAATTCCGCGCTGGCGGGAAAGGATGATGCAATTGCGCGTCTTCTCAACTACATTATGAAGACCTCCAAGCACCCGTGGAGCCGATTCAAGAAGGGTGGACTGAGAAGCTGCTTCGGCGTCAGGCTAGAACGAATTGGGTCATTCAGCGGGCTTGGATGCTAATAGACAGGTATGGTTATCCACTGCGTCAATCCAACCGATGGATTCGCCATTTAAATTGTAGGCTATGTTGGTGTTTAATTGATATTAACATGTCACTTGTTTGAACCATCAAATACATGCAATAATGTTTCTCAAGACCGGCTCCATGTTTTGTGTTGTTTCTACAGGTTTTAGTGGCTGTTGATCAGAGCACAAGAAACGACCCTTACTTGAACTCTTCGACAAGGATGAACCTCTTCAACTCAGAAAGTATTGACTGAGAGTTTACAATGGCGTTTGTGATTAGATTTATTTAAATGTGTGGTTTGCATTTGGCATATTGAATTGTTCTCATTTTAGAACTGTACAGACGCATTTTAATTTTCAAATGAACAGCAAACATTTGGCTCTTGCTATAATATATTATTGTTGTAAGCTATGTATTTATCTAGGTCTATTTATTTAAATAACGTGTATACTTAGATACAGTAGCTTGTACTCCGGCGAAATAAATATTTTGCACAATAAGTTACTCTCTTATTTTTACAATGTGGTCCTCTGTAGCTCAGCTGGTAGAGCACGGCGCTTGTAACGCCAAGGTAGTGGGTTCGATCCCCGGGACCACCCATACACAAAAATGTATGCACGCATGACTGTAAGTCGCTTTGGATAAAAGCGTCTGCTAAATGGCATATTATTATTATTATTACAATCTTTGTCTGGCATAACGAGACTTAGAGCCTTCACTTGCTTGAGTGAGGAGAGTGTATGTTTCTGATAATAAGTTCTCATAGGCTTATCTCTCGAATAACATCCCTAATGGTTGATTTTGATATGATGTTGATACTGCTGAGTGAGTTACTAAACATTAGGCTATGCGAGGTTGCAACCCACATATTGTGGGGTATAGCCGAAAAAGCGGCCTTGCGCTATCTCCAAATAGTCAAATAGAACTAGTACAGAGTATCCAGCACACCAGCCAGCTAATATGTCCTTCTTGGCAATAATAAATACATTTTTATAGCCAAAATCCTCATAACTCCCACCATATATCATTTTTATTTTAAGGTGTTACACATAGGATTTTTGTAGAATTTTGCATTGTAATTTCAGAAAATGTCCATAATATATCTGGCGCTAATAGTGGAATGATAGTGTTTCACAGTATTACTTACCCGCCAGTGTTGTGATTGGCTGTGATATTCGCCTCTTGATTTCTCCCGCGAAAGCCCCATCTGTTGTCAAACTGTGAAAGCGGTTCTGACTTTGTAGATGTGTTATCTAGTGGAAATCGCTAATTTCCCGGTTGCAAAATGTTTTACACTGCTCACTTAATTTCTATGTGAGAAAATAAGCACTGAATAGTGCAGGGAATCATTGTACCATTTAAATATTTTCAATAAAACTAAAATATCGTTTTTACATCTGTTTTAAGTTGTTTGAAGCTGGTGGACCAAAACCGAAAGTAACTTTTGTTTTGGTCCATCAGCTTCAAAGCTGTAAAAACAATATTTTGTTGTTGGTGAAAATATATTTTATAGCGAGTTAGATGGTACAATGATTCTCTACACTATTCAGTGCTTGTTTTCTCACATAAACTTAAATTGAACAGTTTAGAATTTTAGAAACCAGGAACCATTTCCACTAGATAACACATCCACAAAGTCAGAACCGCTTTCCTAGTCCGGTAGGAGAAATCAATAGGCCAATCACAACACTGGCAAGTAAGTAATACTGTGAAACACTATCATTCCACTATTAGTGCCAGATATACAGAGTGTACATTACAAAACATTAAGAACACCTTCCTAATATTGAGTTGCACCCGTCCTTTTTCCCTCAGAACAGCATCAATTCGTAGGGGCATGGACAAGGTGTTGAAATGCTTCCCACAGTTGTGTCAAGTTGGCTGAATGTCCTTTGGGTGGTGGACCATTCTTGATACACACGGGAAACTGTTGAGCATGAAAAACCCAACAGCGTTGCAGTTCTCGAGACAAACAGGTGTGCCTGGTACCTACTACCATACCCTGTTCAAAGGCACTTCAATCTTTTGTCTTGCCCATTCACCCTCTGAATGGCACACATACACAATCCATGTCTCAATTGTCTCAAGGCTTAAAAAGTATTGTGTACATACAAAGAGCACAATACAATACATAGAAAACAATCACTATGGTCAACATTTCCTCTATCAGAGCTTGAAACTCAACAAGTGATACCATATATCGATGAGTAGCCTATCACAACCTCCTCCTCATCATCCTTCACCTACTCTTCTTCATCGTCCCTCATCCTCTTCCTCCTCTCATCCCCAAAGACAAACTAAAAACACGACACCAAATAGTTAGGCTACAATTGATTCTAGAGCGCATAAGTATCTCCAGTCCAAATAATGGTCCAAACGAAATCTTATCTTAAAAGGATGTCGGTCAGGGCGCCGCACACAACCAGGCTCCCTTATCACTCACTGTCAAGGCAACGGAATGTCAAGCTGAATTCTGTCATAACATGCAGTCCTTCATAAGTAGGCCTACTGTCCAAAGCACGGGGCTCTATATAAAAAGGGGACTTAGTCATCCCGTCATTAAAACACTGAACGGGACACCTCAAAAAGACCACAGGGGGATCGTTATTGGAATGGCGAAATTGCATATTTTCCTTGGATATATCGTATTAATAACGACACACAGTGTAAGCTGTGGAACTCCGTATGCCAGTCGGAATGTTCAAGAGTTGGAAAATCTGAAGGTAAGACACCTTACTACAGTAAGAACCAGCTCAGAAACATAAAATAGAAAATCAAGTAAATTGATGTTCTTAGAATTATTTAATTTCTGTAGATTTATAACAACTTTTAACTGTTGACACAACACATATATTCTATGAGCATCTATAAGTTCTATTGAAATCACCTTTCAAAGTAATGTGTTATGACTATGACATTAATACGTGCCATTTGTTCACTTATAGAACCTGATCCAGCGGCTCGAGGACAAGCTGACCGTTAACGAGGAAAATTACGCTTATCCATCGGAGTCTGAGGAGGTGGACACAGCCGAGACGGAGGACATTGAGAACTCGCCCGCGGTGATCCGGGGGCAGGAGGAGAGAATGATCATGAACGCACCCAACAGAATTGCCCCCGAAAGCCCTGTGGTGTCACGCCTGAAAGATCTCATCGGTTTGACGAGGACGGCCAAATCGTTCAACAGCTGTTTCGGTAACCGGATTGAGAGAATCGGCTCATGGAGCGGACTTGGGTGCAATAACGTCAAGACTGGTACATATTTTATGGCAATAACTTGAGTGGAATGTCTTTAAAAACCTTACAAATCTGCTCAAGAATGTAGTAGGCTACGATGTCACTTTGGCTGCATTTAGACAGTCAGCCCTAATCTTGTTTCCAGTAATTGGTCTTTTGACCACTCACATCAGATCTTTTCACATCAGATCTTTTTCAGAGCTGATCTGATTCAAATCAAATTGCCAATTAGTTAAAAAAAAGATCAGAATTGGGCTACCTGTCTAAACATAGCCTTTGTGTGGAAAAAGTACATAGGGCCTAATTTTATATTATTTTCATTTGTATTTGCAGGTAACAAGAAGAGAATATTTGGGAACTGAAGAACAATGTAGGCTACCCATTCATGGACGTCACGAAACTGCGTCATGTCTGACGTCTGTGGAAATCTCCCTCCCATTATGGAGAATGCATTTTTTTCATTCAAATAATATATTTATTTGATAAACTAACATATATTAAATCATTTTGATATTAAAACATACACAATTCAATCTCTTTATTTCAGTGTTGGTTTGTTTCTAGACTTGGTCAGTGAGAATTAGACATATGCATATTTGATTTCTACTACGAAAAAGGAATATATGATTGCTAATGGCACTCTCCAGAAATAGCCAATATTACGTATTTGTTATGTTGGACGCCTGTACAGTATTGTTCACTTATGTGTATAAAATTGATATATATATGTTTGATGATGTTGTGAGATGGTATCATTTGTAATAAACTATTAGATATAGAACACTTTGCTTTCTTGTCATCAACATATATTTATTATGAATTCAAGACATTATAGCCTACCAGTTGTCACATTAGGCTAGTTGTCGCAGAGAGAGAAAGATAATGAGAGAAATTCAAGTTGTACTGACAATGAACTACTGCAATTCAAATAGTTTATGGACTAAACCAGCGCTGCAATGCCAGCACATTAGGTCCAAATAATCGGAGGATCATCATATGAAAACTAATTATCAACAATATTTAGCATTCTTGTAGACAAGTAGTATGACACAGTTAACGAATGTGTTCCCATCATAAGCCCAACTATTGTCGTTGGACCAGTACATTGGAAAGGCTCCCATTGTTTATTGTAAAAAAGAAAGTTATTGAAACTCTACAAAAGTCAATGTAAGTTCAGGAACAAGAATGTGGCAGATGCAGTAGCCTATATTCCACATCGATATAGCACGATTAAAACATTTGACAGACTGCCAACTTTAAAATCTATATGGCAGGTCTGTAGAGAGGGCCCAGCACACCCCCCACCTTAGACACACACACAGGCTAAATTATGTCTAAACCAGTGGAGGCTCCTCAGAGGAGGAAGGGGAGGTCCATCCCACTCAGTGAATTTCATAAAAATAGGGAAACATTAAAAAAGTTATCCTTTTTAGATAAAACTATACTAAATATATTCACATTCACATTTTAGTCATTAAGCAGACGCTCTTAATTGATATGTTGGATTCACGTCACCATCTCAACCAAAGTTATAGAATAGGATTACATCAAATCAAACTTTAAATGCACTATTAATAAAGTTTGATTTAGTCCTATTCTTCAACTTTGATTTTTGGTTGAGATGGATATGTGAATCCAACATATACATATTTTATTTGTAGACAAACTGGAATTAAAGCCAGACTAAGTCAGTGGCACAAATGTTGATATGTGGTTGCATTGACAACCAAACACAATTCAATATCACTAAATATCATTACATTTCAACTCAACCAGAGCTTGAAATCCTAGGCCTATTGTATTGTCTATTTTTAGTTGAATTCTGCGTTGAATTCAAACAATTGATGTTGATGTTGATGACTTTGCAACTGCTATATAGGCCTAAATAGTATCATTGATGATTGATACATTTTGGTCACGTTTCATTTGCTCTGTTAAACCTACCCTTTGGAATGACTTTGATAGCAACAGTGACTCTATTTCGTTTTTAAGTGGATGTCTCTCAACAATCATTCTGAAAATAGCACATTGGTAATAGTCAGGGATAAATATCAAAGCTAAGCGGGCTTGGTTAAAACCTTGGATGGGATTCTCCAGTTGGAGGTGTTGCCCAGCCTATTGTTTTTGTTTCTGATAGTGGATAACGTTGAAAATCTGACATTGTCACGATACGTTGACAAATTCAATTGATATAACCAGTTTGTGCCCAGTGGGACGTAGTTTAGTGAGAACTTGATAATTACTTCATAATTAATATATCACCAATTTTAGAAGCCTAACATTAAACAAGGCGCAAGGTCTGTCCTCAATGCTAGGCAGCGGCCCACTGTTGGCAAGACCCGTATTAAGCCTGTGACTTTCAGTAGGCTACTCAATGTGAAAAATCTCTTACAATATGCAAGCCAATTTATGAACGTATGTTTCTAAACAAAGGATTGAACTGACTAGGTCATGGGTATGCCCCATTATCTAGGAAGACAACGCTTTAAAAGGAGTCATTTCCGACAGCTAGTGTTATCACAATCAGGTGTCGGCATGCAACTCCAATTCTTTGCATAACTGTGCGTGTCAGACTAGATATAAAAGACCCTGGGGTAGGTGTGTAGACACAACGACAATTGAACTGCAAGGAAAATAAGCTTCACACACAACTTCAATTTACACAACTTCAATTTCGCTGAAGAACAAAGAGAATAATGCAGCTCGCCAACATTCCTCTTTTTGGCCTTGTTCTCCTGTTCTTAAATATGCCGCTGAGCAACGAGTATCCTGTCTACAACGGTTTACTGACCAATGATGACATGGAGGTCTTAAATGTGAGCCCCTTTTAGGCTATACAGCCTTATATCTGCCTTTGAGGGATGTCTTGTTCCGGAAATATCTAGTAGTTTATAATCCCTAGACGTTGAAGCCCAAGGGTATCATTAAAACTGTTTGTTCAAACTTGTTTTTGACATTGCAGGTACTTCTCCATCAACTTGAAAAGTCCTTTCCTGAGCGGAGTGAGGTCGAGCAAGTCTCCACAGAAAAGTTGGACGACGTCACTCCCGAAGACATGGCAATGGTTGCAGAGGATGAGAGAGAGCAACCACAAACAAGACTGGACAAAGCCGTCATAAGAGAGTTCCTCTCGGCTCGGGACCTGAAAACTGTCCGAAACGACTCAACATCAAAAAGATACTCAGGCTGCTTCGGGCGAAGGATGGACCGAATTGGCTCAATGAGCTCTCTTGGATGCACCACGGTTGGCAAATACAGTGAGTATAGTTCAGGTTTAGATGGTATAGGCTACTGTGCATCAGATACAATCTCTTAATCAAATAGTGTCCAAGTAGTTGACGCCAAAACAGTGTGGTAAATTTGTCTGATATCCATTGTGAGAGTTCTAATGTTAAGAGACAAACTTATGTTGTCTAATGTCTTGTTTTCTCTATTTTCAGATGCAAAGAGAAGATGAAGTCTTACACATAACCTGGAACAGCAACGTCATTACTTACCAAAATGTATTCTTATTTATAGGCTACGTATTTATTTTATTATATTTATTGAACTTTGTTTATTGCCAATATATTTATTTGAACTGATGTAAGATGGTGTCATGGTGTACAATAAATGTTTACAACTGAGCACAAAACGTTGTTTTGGCTGGTTACTTTCATACGTCCATTTCGAAAAATAAATAGCAAATTACAGAATGCCTAAGTCATTATAAGCTCAGGCTGAATATTCAATGAGGAAAATAATGAGATGTGAAATTTGCCTAAACCTTGGGATCACATTCATAGATCTATCATGCGCCAAATTGAGTCAGGTGCAGCAGGTACACCTGCTCATTGAACATCTTATTCCAAAATCATGTAGTTGGTCCCCCCTTTGCTACTATAACAGCCTCCACTCTTCTGGGAAGGCTTTCCACTAGATGTTGGAACATTGCTGCGGGGACTTGCTTCCATTCAGCCACAAGAGCATTAGTGAGGTCGGGCACTGATGTTGGGCGATTAGGCCTGGTTCGCAGTCGGCATTCCAATTCATCCCAAAGGTGTTCGATGGGGTTGAAGTCAGGGCTCTGTGCAGGCCAGTCAAGTTCTTCCACACCAATCTCGACAAACCATTTCTGTATTGTGCATGGGTGCATTGTCATGCTGAAACAGAAAGGGCCTTCCCCAAACTGTTGCCACAAAGTTGGAAGCACAGAATCGTATAGAATGTCATTGTATGCTGTAGCGTTAAGATTTCCCTTCACTGGAACTAAGGGGCCTAGCCCGAACCATGAAAAACAGCCCCTGACCATCATTCCTCCTCCACCAAACTTTACAGTTGGCACTATGCATTCAGGCAGGTAGCGTTCTCCTGGCATCCGCCAAACCCAGATTTGTCTGTCGGACTGCCAGATGGTGAAGCGTGATTCATCACTCCAGAGAACACGTTTCCTCTGCTCCAGAGTCCAATGGCAGCGAGCTTTACACCACTCCAGCCGATGCTTGGCATTGCGCATGGTGATCTTAGGCTTGTGTGCGGCTGCTCGGCCATGGAAATCCATTGTGATTGTGCTGACGTTGCTTCCAGAGGCAGTTTGGAACTCGGTAGTGAGTGTTGCAACCGAGGAAAGACGATTTTTACGCGCTAGGCACTTCAGCACTTGGCAGTCCCATTCTGCGCGCTTGTGTATCCTACCACTTCGCGGCTGAGCCATTGTTGCTCCTAGACTTCCCACTTTACAATAACAGCCTTTACAGTTGATTGGGGCAGCTCTAGCAGGGCAGAAATGTTACGAACTGGAAAGGTGGCATCCTATGACGGTGCCATGTTGAAAGTCACTGAGCACTTCAGTAAGGCCATTCTACTGCCAATATTTGTCTATGGAGATTGCATGGTTGTGTGCTCAATTTAATACACATGTCAGCAACGGGTGTGACTGAAATAGCCAAATCCACTTATTTGAAGGGGTGTCCACATACTGTTGTATATATAGCGTATTTTAGACGTATAACTTTATATGGTTCAATGATTACATGAATTACAATGTCGACATTTACATTTACATTTACATTTTAGTCATTTAGCAGACGCTCTTATACACCAACCCTGGACTCTGCCCAGTTCAGACCTTCTGGAAACGCACACTTCATCTTAACATTGTACCAAGTGGTGTGGGTCATCATTACTGATAACCTGACCCGTGCTTAGTTATGCTGTCCAGTGATAAGGCAGCGTTACGTTTTAGGAATGAATGACGTATTTTTACAGTAATGCCAAAAATTCTAATCATTTTATGAGTCATGAGGGTTATCGATTTGAATAGGACATGAGATATGGTCTTGCCTTCTAATATGGAGTCTTATATGGAGCACCCAAGACTGTCATCCATCTATCAGCCAATGTCCAACAAGTCACCTTAACAGATCATTCACATGCTTTACGGTAATACTGTTTGAAGGGGCTGGAAACTTTTTACATAACTTGACTTATTCACAAGTCCCCTATTTATTATTGATGAGTGACTCAAATACCACCACTCAAGGTGAATCAAGTCATTATGGCCTCTCAAAGGCCTCTCTCTCTCTCTTTTGGGCCATGCAAGATGATTGGAAAACTCCAAGAGAAAACTCCATGAAGGGGGTCCACACACTCAAATTAAGATACTTTTTTTGCCTACTATATATAGAGCAGCAGAACATGCTTTTAACCCACTGTGGTATATTTAGGGTTTGGAGAGAGCGGATGTATTCCCGGCAAAGCACGGCATGTCTGAGCTCAGGCCCCAAAGACCTACCATGAGTATCCTCTCACTCACACACACACACACACATCAGCCACCACCCAGCCACCACTTAAAATTACATTTTACCAGCAGCCTTATCAGACAGAGGTGTCGGAATGCACTTCAGACAATCCACAAAATGATGAGCCACTGACACCAGACCGTCTCCTCTGTATGTGTGTGCGCCTGTGTTATGTGTCTATTTAAGAGAATGCCTGGCTAACAACCTGCCTTAGCACTAACAAACCACAGCCTAAATGGAATCAGGCATGGCGAGGACGGCCGTCTCATGGGGACTTCTGCTCCTGCTTTGTCAACAGACGCTGGTGGCGGCCCATGTGTTGGGCAGACCCTACCCTGCTAGCGACTTGGCCCAATTGAAGGTAGGTAGTTACTAGTCCTCTCAGTTGATGTAGGTAGAGTACACAGATTTATTGTCCCTAGGAGAATTGATAATAAAGTTGTGTTGGATTGAATTGATGGATAGTTGACTTAGAGTTGTTTGGCAACTTTTGTGATGTAATAACAGCTAGTCAGAAAGAAAATGTCTGACCTAATATGCGCTTTTCAAAACTGTATTTTGTGTACAATATCTAGAGTTATATTGGAAGGAAGGTTTTTTGTATTTGAGGATAAATAATATTATTTTTGTACAGCCTTTATGTCAATGGATTAAGGAACCTGTTTGTCTTTGATAGATGGCTCTAACAGTGCCCATGATACTGTAACTAAATCAAGTAATGAAACATCATGACATGAATTCCCTGTTCTACAGAATCTACTGGAGCGATTCGAGGAGACCTTGGCTGCAGTGGCCACAGCAGAGGACCCTGCAGTGGACTACGAGGGCCCCAACCCAGAGCCTGAACATAGTCAGGCTAGCCCAGAGTGGGACAGGGCCCCAGAGGCCCCACAGAGGCCTCTACTCTCAGACGTCCGGGAGCTAGCTGCAGATGAGAGCTACAGCAGGGCCCAGAGTCAAAGGAGCCGGCTGCAGGACCTGCTCATGGCCACCAGGAGTAAAGCTGTGTCCGGGTGCTTCGGAGCCAGGATGGACCGCATCGGGACCTCGAGCGGCCTAGGCTGCAGTCCTAAAAGACGTAGCTAGTCAGTTGATGTATATACGTTACACAGAAAAAACATATGTAGGTTATGTCAACTTAGTTGATTATAAGACACATGTTGATACAACTTACAGTGCAGTCAAACATTTTATTTTCCAGCGCTTTATATATATTTTCACACTGAGGTTGGAATAATACTCTGAAATTATGAAAATTATGATAATGCCCCTTTAGTGTAAGAGCTGTTTGAAAATACCGCCTGAAATTTCAGCCTGTTTTAGTGGGATGGAGTTTTAGCCTTCCATGTTAACACCACCATGCGATAAATTGGTTAATATACCAATGAGAGAGTTCCGAACCTCTGTCAATAACAGCACATTTTCAGTTTTCCCCTCCCCACTCAGTCCACTCCCAGACAGTCCCAGCTAAATTCTTGCTTGAGAAATTAATCTTTGCTAAGAAGCAATTTTTGTTTATTTTTTACCATTTTAATTTAAAAAACAGAAATGATTTGATATCGAGATAAAAACGGCGGCATTGGCCCTTTAACAATTGAAGTCATGGTAACAAGTTTTAAGTCTTGAATCTCTCCTCATAACTTGTGATACTATTATGACACATGCGGTTGTCAGAGGCATCAAGCCCATAGGGGGGCACAAGGGCACATGACCCCTTAAGATATGTCCTGTTTTTTTTATTTTTCACATGTCAAATCACTCAACTTTATTTTGAAGCCGACGATTTATCATAATATATATATTTTTTTTAATCTGTCAGCTCTATTTTGCAGAGGGCCACATTGACTGGACCAGGCAAAGAGTACCCTCCCCAGGATGCTAGATACTCTAGTCTAATGCATGCAGACAGTAACGTCAGTGGAGGAGGAGAGAGAGTGTAGAGTGAACACAGCGTTTGATTTGATTTTAGCTGCTGGTGATGGGCAGGACTAGCACGAGGTATGTTTTGTAAATGAATTTGATCAAGCTATGTATGTAGCCAATTGATTCCTTCTTGATGAATAAAATAAATGTAAAAAAATTGTTGTTTCTCTGTAATAGTAGCCACCTATCAATTTTATGAAGTTGTCTTTAGCTAGCCAGCTAGATAAGTTCCAACTCTCATAACTAGCTACAAAGCCATTTCAGGCTATCAACCAAGTTAGAGTAGCTTGTCTGACTACAGTGGGGAGAACAAGTATTTGATACACTGCCGATTTTGCAGGTTTTCCTACTTACAATGCAAATTAATTACTTAAAAATCATACAATGTGATTTTCTGGATTTTTGTTTTAGATTCTGTCTCTCACAGTTGAAGTGTACCTATGATAAAAAATTACAGACCTCTACATGCTTTGTAAGTAGGAAAACCTGCAAAATCAGCAGTGTATCAAATACTTGTTCTACCCACTGTATCTTAGCTGTCATGCCTGCTAAAGTTGCTACACTTTAGAAAATACAAAAATTGCTTTAATTCTTGGGATATGATACTATATACCAGTGTGGCAGTTGTACTAAACTCCTAAGGCATAAAAGTTCTAAAGAATAAATGTGCATCATTATGAATTAAAATGACAATTGAACAGGTAAAGAGGTATGCTTAATAGATTGAGGGAGGTGTTTCAAAAATGCAAAATTCTCCGACTTAAGGAGGGCCCCCTCCAGAACACCTCCCTCAATTAGAGCTGGCCGATATATCAAATTAATTCTAAGTAACGTTTTCGTGCAATATTCCAAATGTCTGTATGCTAGAATTACCTTTATTTTTTATTTTTATGTCCGCTTGTTCTCATGTTGTCTGTTTGGTCTCATCTCCTTAGCTCCCTCTGTACTGTGTGCACCTTCCCATTTACACCAGAGATCTGTATATAATCACGAGATGCTCCTGTCTCCGCCCTAACAATGGGAGTTGTTGTCCCAAAGGCGGGAAGGCAGGCAACAAGCTTAGGTCCAAAATAAGCCCATAGAAACGCATTGGGCTTATTTTTGACAGAACTCTGGTTTACACACACACACACACACACCAAGCCCCTCCCCCTTCCACTCACAACAACAAAGGTGAGATCGCTTCTTCCTCTCTGACAAGCGGTTTCAACTCGCTATTTGCATTTGACGTTTGGTCCAACAGAATCGGTCATATGGACAATGAAACACATCGAGACATTATTGTACACTTTTTATACCTCAACAAAGCAGACACTACTAAAACAAGAGTATCAATGAACATTGATTCTGGAAAATGAATGCTCAGTTTGTTGTGCGCGGCATTGCGGTGACAAGTACTGTTAGCAGAATTTTAGCCCAAGACTCCAGGCCAGCCCCCTCATTAGGCAGGATTTACAGACGCACCTCCAACAACCCATACAACCTCATAATTCTGACAATTTCTCTCAACCAGTGGCATATGGGCTTTTTAGGTGCAGTAGCGGTGCATGGGTAAAATCACTGGGGAAGCCAGTGTGCGTGTGTGCATGCGTGTTTGTGCAAGTAGAAAAACATGTTGACTCACCCTATTTGTAGAGAAACGGCAATGCCATCCTCCTCTCTTTCATGTTGACGAAACAGTCTATCACTCTGTCAAATAGTACACGCTTTAATTTTTTGTTGTCCTAGGCTACCTGCCTAAAACGCTTGCTCGCTAGCCTAACATCCATTCATGGGCAATGTTACCTAGTTAACATTAGCCTTCTACATCTAGCTACATATTGAACTTCCATCCTCTCAGGCCAGGGGCATAACAATGTATGAATTAATGGTTGGATCAGAATCGCTGTTGTAATCATTGGCCAGTACGGAGAATTAAGTAAAACCACAAGTCCAAATCCCTATCTCCATCCATGGCTAATTTATGAAAGGGACCATTTTAGCTAGCTAGCTAGCTAGCCACCGGAGGCCAACAACACAACGAGATGCAACAATTCAAGTTTTTCTGTCAATGACCTATGCTTTCAATGGGATTTGATGGAAGTGACGCCAAAATCCAAGCTGGCTTCCCTTGACACTTTTTTTCTTCCCCAAGGCCCTCATTACATCCTAAAACACCTTTCTAGGCAGCGGTGAAGTGAGCTAATAAGATCCTAACACCCTGTCATTTACAGTAGGGCATTCCTACAAGGAGTCTGTAGTTCCTTCAGACATGAGATGCATCTCAATGAGGTTGCTCTCATATCTTTGCTGGCCTACGAACACAGAGTAAAGGAGAGCAATATGGTGAATGCCAACCACAACAATGGCTTTTCACACTACTGAGCTGAACTGAGCCGCGCAAAACAAAGCTGTCCTGAGATGGCCTGGTCTGTGAAATGTCATTATAATTCATTTCAATATTTTGTATGTGCCACAACTCTGTGATATTCTAAAAACCAACCATTGGTGACTTAAGAGTCTCCCTATAGCAGGGTTCCCCAAATGGCGGCCCGCGGTTTTATTTGGTCCCCAAAGTGTTTTTGTAGAATTTTCATTGTTGGATATAAAAAAAAACTGTAAAAACACCAGGAAATCAGCTCCAACTGATTTATATTTGAGAAATCTGTTCCCAAGTATTTCCATGCATAATAGAGACACGTGATCATATACAAATGTAAGCAAGGTTTGAAATTATTATGTTTTAGTCAAATATTATATCTGTTTGGCCTTCTTGTGGTCAATTTGCAGTCTACAAATTATTTGTAATTATGTTCCGGCCCCCCCGACCATCCGCTCAAGAAAAAAAAAATTGGCCCGCGGCTGAATCTAGTTGATGATCCCTGCCCTATAGCCTACAATGATCGTTAGAGAAAGCACTGAGGTGGCTACAGTATGAGACAACACCAGGAAATAGTAAAAATCTGTATAACAGCCACTTCGGTACACGAAGACAAAAATAACCTCTCACCCTGAGATAAAGAATGTGGTTAATTCATAACTAATAAAAAAATGCTACAAACAATGTATGTCTGGTGGGAATGTATTCTGACAAGCAGTGTGAATGGGATGCCACTGTTTATTACGCTAAAGCGAAGCCATGTCACGCCACTCCCACACTCATGTCTAGTTGGGTTACCCGTAATGAATTAAACTCTGGTACTCTGCTTCAGTGATGCGTCACCAAATATGGCAGCGACCAATTGAAAGAAGGTGCTACATACATACAGGAGCTGTGCAGGAACTAATTAAACACAAAATGATGTGCCTGGCAACTTTTCCCTTAACAGTGTGTCACCATCGCTTGAAAACTTTAAGTGCCGCCGCAACTGACCCTTAAGGAACTCCAGATAGATTCCAGGGCCTGTCAGTGACTGTGATCCCAGTGATAAGCACAGGTGTGATGGCCAATGGATTTTTCCACTGTGGGGAAAGATTGGCCTGATTGGTAGTTTATAAGTGTGGGCTAGGTTCCCAGAGCCAGTCAAATGTGGAAAACTCAGACCTGGACCTCGTATCCGGCACATCAGGATACGATACTACCTTACACAGCCAGCCTGAGCATGCATGCCCTCATTTTAGTACCAGGCAACAGGGAGTCTTAAGTCCTTCTGGACTACTCAAGCATTGGAAAGGTGAAGTCGTGAAATACGAGAATATATTTTATATATAGAATAAGCTAAGTGAAAATAACAACACTTTCGAATTATATCTTCTAAAACATATTTTTAACAGTGATAATTATAAAAAAATAAGATGGACACATCTGAATGATTTGCAAAACAAAGGGATCTTTATTTTGAAGAGTAATGTCAAGGCACAAGACAGAGGTTTCTGCTTTCTCTTTCCCAGGGACATATGGTGTTTGCCATGGGCTTGCTATGGTGTTTGCCATGGGCTTGCTCTGACAATGGCTAAGCATAGCGCATTTACCACTTGTCCATTTTTCATAGAACTTCATCTGATCCATCTCATCTGCAGAGACACATTTAGTGTGGATGTAAAGTAGAATGATATATAAAAACATATCTTTAAAATGACAACTGGGCTAAAATTAACTTTCCCCAAATTCCACGGTTTTCCAGGAATCCTGGTTGGACGATACCTGAAACTATGAGGGAATAAGCAGGATATCCAGGAATCCTCCAACCAGGACTTCTGGAAAACCAAGGAATTTTGGGAAAGTTCCCCTTATATTTTGCAACCCTAGCTATGGCGAAGCTACAAAAAATTAATAAAAAATGTCCCCAAAGTAACATTGGTTTATCTTGTTCTAGACTAAATGTAATGCCATATCATTTTATCCATTTATAGTACATGAAGCAAATCATACAAATAACATTTCATAAAAATAAACTCTTAAATAAAACATTGAGCAAAAAATATGACTAACAAAACGAGGAATGCTTAGTGTATACAGTTCATTCGGCAAGTATTCAGACCCCTTGACTTTTTCCACATTTTGTTCCGTTACAGCCTTATTCTAAAATGGATTAAATTGTTTTTTTCCCTCATCAATCTACACACAATAGCCCATAATGACAAAGCAAAGACAGGCTTTTAGAAAATTTGGAAAATTTATTACAAATAAAAAACGGAAATATCACATTTACATAAGTATTCAGACCTTTTACTCAGTACTTTGTTGGAGCACCTTTGGCAGCGATTACAGCCTCAAGTCTTCTTGGGTATGATGCTACAAGCTTGGAACACCTGTATTTGGGGAGTTTCTCCCATTCTTCTCTGCAGATTCTCTCAAGCTCTGTCAGCTTGGATGGGGAGCATCACTGCACAGCTATTTTCAGGTCTCTCCAGAGATGTTCGATCGGGTTCAAGTCCGGACTCTGGCTGGGCCACACAAGGACATTTAGAGACTTGTCCCGAAGCCACTCCTGCGTCGTCTTGGTTGTGTGCTTAGGGTCGTTGTCCTGTTGGAAGGTGAACCTTCGCCCCAGTCTGAGGTCCTGAATGCTCTGGAGCAGGTTTTCATCAAGGATCTCTCTGTACTTTGCTCCGTTCATCTTTCCCTCGATCCTGACTAGTTTTCCAGTCCCTGTCGCTGAAAAACATCCCCACAGCATGATGCTGCCACCACCATGCTTCACCGTAGGGATGGTGCCAGGTTTCCTCCAGACGTGAAGCTTGTCATTCAGGCCAAAGAGTTCAATCTTGGTTTCATCAGACCAGATAATCTTGTTTCTCATCGTCTGAGAGTCCTTTAGGTGCCTTTTGGCAAACACCAAGCAGGCTGTCGTGCCTTTTACTGAGGAGTGGCTTCCGTCTGGCCACTCTACCATAATGGCCTGATTGGTGGAGTGCTGCAGAGATGGTTGTTCTTCTAGAAGGTTCTCCCATCTCCACAGAGGAACTCTGGAGCGCTGTCAGAGTGACCATCGGGTTCTTGGTCACCTCCCTGACCAAGGCCCTTCTCCCTCGATTGCTCAGTTTGGCCGGGCGGCCAGCTCTAGGAAGTGTCTTGGTGGTTCCCAACTTCTTCCATTTAAGAATGATGGAGGCCACTGTGTTCTTGGGGACCTTCAATGCTGCAGACATTTTTTGGTACCCTTCCCCAGATCTCTGCCTCGACACAATCCTGTCTCGGAGCTCTACAGACAATTCCTTCGACCTCATGGCTTGGTTTTTGCTCTGACATGCACTGTCAACTGTGGGACCTTATATAGACAGGTGTGTGCATTTCCAAATCATGTCCAATCAATTGAATTTACCACAGGTGGACTCCAATCAAGTTGTAGAAACATCTCAAGGATGAACAATGGAAACAGGATGCACCTGAGCTCAATTGTGAGTCTCATAGCAAAGGGTCTGAATACTTATGTAAATAAGGTGTACGTTGTTTTTTTTTATACATTTACAAAAATGTATGGGGTATTGTATGTAGATTGATGAGCATTTCTATTTATTTAATCCATTTTAGAATAAAGCTGTAACGTAACAAAATGTGGAAAAAGGGAAGGGGTCTGAATACTTTCTGAATGCACTGTAAATACAGTGCCTTCAGAAAGTATTTAGACCCCGTAACTTATTCCACATTTGTTGTGTTACAGCCTTATTCTTAAATTGATTAAATAAATAGAAATGCTCATTTTCTCACCCATCTAGACACAATACCCCATAATGACAAAGTTAAAACATGTTTTTATAAATTTTTGCAAATGTATTGAAAACGAAGTACAGAAATATCTCATTTACATAAGTATTCAGACCCCTGAGTCAATACATGCTAGATTCACCTTTGGCAGCGATTACAGCTGTGAGTCTTTCTGGGTAAGTCTCTCAGAGCTGTGCACACCTGGATTGTACAATATTTTCACATTATTATTTTTAAAATTACTTATGCCCTGTCAAGCAGGTTGTTGATAATTGCTAGCCAGCCTTTTTCAAGTCTTGCCATAGATTTTTCCTGAGCTTAGCTCTATTCTGTTTTTTGTTTTTTTAACTCCCTAGTCTTTGCCGATGACAAGCATACCCATAACATAATGCAGCCTCCACCATGCTTGAAAATATGAAGGGTGGTACTCAGTGATGTGTTGTGTTGGATTTGCCCCAAACATATTTGCCCCAAACATTTCAAGCAGACCACCATAGTCCCCGTGCCCAAGGACTCTAAGATAACCTGCCTAAATGACTACCGACCCGTAGCACTGACGTCTGTAGCCATGAAGTGCTTTGAAAGGCTGGTCATGGCTCACATCAACAGCATTATCCCAGAAACCCTAGACCCACTAATTTGCATACCGCCCCAACAGATCCACAGATGATGCAATCTCTATTGCACTCCACACTGCCCTTTCCCACCTGGACAAGAGGAACACCTACGTGACAATGCTATTCATTGACTACAGCTCAGCATTCAACACCATAGTGCCCTCAAAGCTCATCACTAAGCTAAGGATCCTGGGACTAAACACCTCCCTCTGCAACTGGATCCTGGACTTCCTGACGGGCCGCCCCCAGGTGGTAAGGGTAGGTAACAACACATCTGCCACACTGATCCTCAACACGGGGGCCCCCTCAGGGGGTGCGTGCTCAGTCCCCCTCCTGTACTCCCTGTTCACCCATGACTGCATGGCCAGGCACGACTCCAACACCATCATTAAGTTTGCCGACGACACAACAGTGGTAGGCCTGATCACCGACAACAATGAGACAGCCTATAGGGAGGAGGTCAGAGACCTGGCCGTGTGGTGCCAGGATAACAACCTCTCCCTCAACATTTACATTACATTTTAGTCATTTAGCAGACGCTCTTATCCAGAGCGACTTACAGTTAGTGAATACATATATATATATTTTTATACTGGCCCCCCGTGGGAATCGAACCCACAACCCTGGCGTTGCAAACGCCATGCTCTATCAACTGAGCTACATCCCTGCCGGCCATTCCCTCCCCTACCCTGGACGACGCTGGGCCAATTGTGCGCCGCCCATGAGTCTCCCGGTCGCGGCCGGCTGCGACAGAGCCTGGATTCGAACCAGGATCTCTAGTGGCACAGTCAGCACTGCGATGCAGTGCCTTAGACCACTGTGCCACTCAGGAGACCATAGACAAAGGAGATGATTGTGGACTACAGGAAAAAAAAGAGGACTGAGCACGCCCCCATTCTCATCAACGGGGCTGTAGTGGAACAGGTTGAGAGCTTCAAGTTCCTTGGAGTCCACATCACCAACGAACTATCATGGTCCAAACACACCAAGACAGTCGTGAAGAGGGCACGACAAAGCCTATTCCCCCTCAGGAGGCTGAAAAGATTTGGCATGGGTCCTCAGATCCTCAAAAACGTCTACAGCTGCACCATCGAGAGCATCCTGACTGCTTGCATCACCGCCTGGTATGGCAACTGCTTGGCCTCCGACCGCAAGGCACTACAGAGGGTAGTGCGTACGGCCCAGTACATCACTGGGGCCAAGCTTCCTGCCATCCAGGACCTCTATACCAGGCAGTGTCAGAGGAAGGCCCTCAAAATTGTCAAAGACTCCAGCCACCCTAGTCATAGACTGTTCTCTCTGCTACCGCACGGCAAGCGGTACCGGAGTGCCAAGTCTAGGTCCAAAAGACTTCTCAACAGCTTCTACCCCCAAGCCATAAGACTCCTGAACAGCTAATCATGGCTACCCGGACTATTTGCACTGCCCCCCCACCCCATCCTTTTACGCTGCTGCTACTCTGTTAATTATTTATGCATAGTCACTTTAACTCTACCCACATGTACATATTACTTCAACTACCTCAACTAGCCGGTGCCCCCGCACATTGACTCTGCATCGGTACCCCCCTGTATATATACCCTCCCTACTGTTATTTTATTTTACTTCTGCTCTTTTTTTCTCAACACATACTTTTTTTGTTAAAAATAAATGCACTGTTGGTTAAGGGCTGTAAGTAAGCATTTCACTGTAATGTCTGCACCTGTTGTATTCGGCGTATGTGGCCAATAACATTTGATTTGATTTGATTTGATTAATGCTTTGTATTCAGGACAAAAAGTGTATTTCTTTGCCACATTTTTTGCAGTTTTACTTTAGTGCTCTGTTCTGTACAGGTTTCCTTCTTTTCACTCTGTCAATTAGGTTAGTATTGTGTACAATGTTTATGATCCCTCCTCAGTTTTCTCCTGTCACAGCCGTTAAACTCTGCAACTGTTTTAACGTCACCATTGGCCTCATGGTGAAATCCCTGAGCGGTTTCCTTCCTCTCCGGCAACTGAGTTAGGAAGGACGCCTGTATCTTTGTAGTGATTGGGTGTATTGATACACCATCCAAAGTGTAATTAATAACTTCACCATGCTTAAAGGGATATTCAATGTCTGCTTTTTGTTTTACCCATCTACCAATAGGTGCCCTTCTTTGCAAGGCTTTGGAAAACCTCCCTGGCTTTGTGGTTGAGTCTGTGTTTGAAATGCACTGCTCGACTGAGGGACCTTACAGATAATTGTATCTGTGGGGTACAGAGATGAGGTAGTGATAAAAAAATAATTGCACACAGAGTGAGTCCATTTAACTTATTATGCTATTTGTTAAACACATTTTTACTCCTGAACGTATTTAGGCTAGCCATTACAAAGGTGTTGAATATTTATTGACTCAAGACATTTCAGCTTTTAATTTGTACACATTTCTAAAAACATAATTCCACTTTGACATTATGGGGTACTGTGTGTAGGCCAGTGACATACAATCTCAAATATGGAAAAAGTCAAGAGGTGTGAATACTTTCTGAAGGCACTGTATGTGCCATCATGGTTTGTCATAATTGATTAACTTTACGTCCATCTTTACTATTTAGAATTTATAGAAAAGCTGCACTGGCCTCATCATCATGTTTAATCACATGTTAAAAAAGGTAGACTCTGCAATATGACATCACCATACACAGCAGGGATGTAACGGTACATGTATTTGTACCGAACCGTTCGGTACAGGGACCTTGTTTCGGTCCGCACTGTGAACCCGAATTAATACATTAAAGAAAAATATGTACAAAATAAAAACACTAGGGCTATAGGTTATGCCTACGCTGCGTTGTAGGCCTATGCCTCGAGTAAATCTGATCTGAAAAAACATTTCAGGCTATTCCGTTAAAACAACTAGAGCTTAGGTGCACATTGTAATCAAAATTCTAATCTTAATTGGCGCATTTCAAATTTTTGTGAAGCGCAGCCAAGAACTAGTTCTGTACAAATGGCGAGTAGTGGGGTCAATAAACCAGAATTGGCGGATCCTCCATCATCATTTAAATCTCCAGTTTGGGAACATTTTGGATTCCCAGTAGAATACAACGGCGATGGACAGAGAGTTGAGGATAACAATATGTCACCTATGCAGCTGCCAACACCTCAAATATGTTGGCACATTTACGCCGACATCACTCCAGTATACCGGAGCAAGACGGAAACGCAAAGAAACAACGTCTCCCCTCTGAATTCAAGCAGCTAAATCTGACCGGGCCAAAGAAATTACAAGAGCGATAGGATGGCAAAGTTATTTTTTTTAAAATGTTTTACAGTCTTTGGTTTATAGCCGCGGATATGCACCCAGTCTCGGTGGTTGAGAATAGGGGTTTCAGCACCTTGTGAAAGTGCTGGAGCAACGTTGCAAACGTCCCTCTTGCACCCATTTCAGCAAACAGGTAGTACCCGCTCTATATAAGCAAGCCAAAGCCAAAGTTTTCAATGAATTGGCCAATGCACCCTGTGTTGCGCTTACTTAACAGTGACAGCCCATCACATTACCCCGGAGTGGGAAATGTACAGTGCTACAGACTCGCCCCCTTTATGGGAGTTAAAGTGTGCATCTCGCACTGAAGGAAGCAGTGTCATGGTGCGTTCGTAACCAAGTGGGAAGTGGGAATTTACCACATACGACTGGGAAAAACCCACTTGAACGGCCCTCCAACTGGTAATTACTCGTGGGAAACTTGTCGATCATCCTGAGCACCCACTTCTCCCACATGATCTCTGAAGTCACCTACTAAGTAAATGGCCACTTCTAAGAGCATTTTTGGCAGTTAAATGCAACAAAACATTATTTATAAAAAGCAATCTATTATTGAGGTTTTTGAACTCTATAATTTGTTTACAAACGTGATAGCTGTACTTTTAGTTTATGGTTGACGCAGCTTGTTGGCCATTAGCCAATCGCATGAATGCATCCAACTGCTATTTATGTTTTCAAAACGGGTAAATTTCCACCTCCCACATGGTTACAGACACAGCATCAGAGTGGAAACTTGAGGCCCAACATAACAATCCTGTCACAACAGACAATGCCAGGAACATTGTGAATGGCATTTAATTTTCCCGCAGTACCGAGACCGAACCATGACCCCAAAACGTACCAAACTGTGGATTTGGTGAACCATTACAACCCTAATTGACAGTGGGCAAACTTCCTACTTACACACATCAACTTAACAACACAGCCATTACTGGCTTATCCCAATTTATGCTACGTTCAAAACAACTGGGAACTCGGAAATCTCTGACTTCCGACTTCAGTGCGTTCAAGACAACTGGGAACCTGGAAAAATAGTTTTGAACGGTCATCCAAGTCGGAATTCCAAGTCGGAAACTCTGGCATCTTTCTAGTGCTCCGACTTTCCGACCTGAAGATCACTGACGTCATGATTTGACCTTTTTTCTGAGTTCCCAGTCTTGAAAGCACCATTACACCTTCCCTTGAGTCGTGTGATAATGTCATATAGCGGATTCCACCTTTTAAGTACCACGATCCCAACCTACATCGATGGGGAAACTAGCCAGAAAGTCACCATACTATTGGTTTCCCAATTGGTTCCCTCCAATGTGAATCTACAAGGTGAACAACGGCAATGTTTCCACAAAGGTTTTACAGAGGTACTTAGTGACAAACAAATGTCCAGCCTTTTCTGTCTAGAAAATATGCTGGACCTTTACAGTGTCTTGCAAAAGTATTCATCCCCCTTGGCGTTTTTCCTATTTTGTTGCATTACAACCTGTAATTTAATGGACATACACAAAATAGTCCAAATTGGTGAAGTGAAACTTGTTTCAAAAAATTCAAAAAAATAAATAACGGAAAAGTGGTGCGTGCATATGTATTCACCCCCTTTGCTATGAAGCCCCTAAATAAGATCTGGTGCAACCAATTACCTTCAGAAGTCACAATTAGTTAAATAAAGTCCACGTGTGCAATCTAAGTGTCACATGATCTGTCACATGATCTCAGTATAGGCCCCAGAGACTGCAACACCACTAAGCAAGGGGCACCACCAAGCAAGCGGCACCATGAAGTCCAAGGAGCTCTCCAAACAGGTCAGGGACAAAGTTGTGGAGAAGTACAGATCAGGGTTGGGTTATAAAAAAATATCCAAAACTTTGAACATCCCACAGAGCACCATTAAATCCATTATTAAAAAATTGAAAGAATATGGCACCACAACAAACCTGCCAAGAAAGGGCCGCCCACCAAAACTCACAGACCAGGCAAGGAAGGCATTAATCAGAGGCAACAAAGAGACCAAAGATAACCCTGAAGGAGCTGCAAAGCTCCACAGCGGAGATTGGAGTATCTGTCCATAGGACCACTTTAAGCCGTACACTCCACAGAGCTGGGCTTTATGGAACAGTGGCCAGAAAAAAGCCATTGCTTAAAGAAAAAAATAAGCTAACACGTTTGGTGTTCGCCAAAAGGCATGTGGGAGACTCCCCAAACACATGGAAGGTACTCTGGTCAGATCAGACTAAAATTGAGCTTTTTGGCCATCAAGGAAAACGCTACGTCTGACGCAAACCCAACACCTCTCATCAACCCGAGAACACCATCCCCACAGTGAGGCATGGTGGTGGCAGCATCATGCTGTGGGGATGTTTTTCATCAGCAGGGACTGGGAAACTGGTCAGAATTGAAGGAATGATGGATGGCGCTAAATACAGGGAACTTGTTGAGGGAAACCTGTTTCAGTCTTCCAGAGATTTGAGACTAGGACGGAGGTTCAACTTCCATCAGGACAATGACACTAAGCATTCTGCTAAAGCAATACTCGAGTGGTTTAAGGGGAAACATTTAAATGTATTGGAATGGCCTAGTCAAAGCCCAGACCTCAATCCAATTGAGAATCTGTGGTATGACTTAACGATTGCTGTACACCAGCAGAACCCATCCAACTTGAAGGAGCTGGAGCAATTTTGCCTTGAAGAATGGGCAAAAATCCCAGTGGCTAGATGTGCCAAGCTTATAGAGACATACCCCAAGAGACTTGCAGCTGTAATTGCTGCAAAAGGTGGCTCTACAAAGTATTGACTTTGGGGGGGTGAATCGTTATGCATGATCAAGTTCTGCTTTTTTTGTCTGCTTTCTTTTTTTTCTTTTTTCTTTTTTCTAAATTTTTTATAATCTTTTTTTATTTATCATTAGTTTGTTATTTTTTTCATTTTTTATATTTTCTTTTATCCTTTTTTTTCTTCTTTTTTATCTTTTTTTTCTTTTTTTGGGGGGGGGATGGATCAGCTTTATATTGCAGATAGATTGTATCTTCTATCAATGTAATTGTCTGCATCACTTCCAATCCCCCATGTTTTTTTTATTTTTTATATATATATTCCCCTTTATTACTTTTCAACCCCACCATCCTTTCCCTACTTGGAGTAAATTAGTGAACAACAACGCCCAGGCCTCTACTTCCGGTCTATACTTACTATCTACACCTTATGGACAGAGTTAATTTTGACAATAATTCTATATCTATATATATATATATATATATATATATATATATTGTTTGTTTCACAAGAAAAAAGATTTTGAATGTTCAAAGTGGTAGGCATGTTGTGTAAATCAAATGATACAACCCCCCCAAAAATCCATTTTAATTCCAGGTTGTAAGGCAACAAAATAGTAAAAATGCCAAGGGGGGTGAATACATTCACAAGCCACTGTATTGGTCCACACCCTCTGCTCAAAACTAAAACTAACAAACCTTGGTTGATTCTATCCAGTCTTGACATACACCATATTATATTCCTCCATATTCCTCTGTGCTTTCAAACACATAACATAGTATTGCTGCCTGAATATTTGTGAGAATAACGTCCTCTGTTAAGCTTAACATATGCGAGTGCAATTATGTATTTTTGTGTTAATGTAGCTCAACACATATGCCTTGATTAGAAATGGTCCATAATATGACATCTTGATAACACTGCAGGGAAAGCCTACTTTAATCGAAACCCTGGCGGCACAGTGAAATGTTTTTAGTGCAAATATATAGTATAATACATTTAAATACACAGAGAATGTAACAAAATTAAAATGTACAGTCAGAAGTCAAAAGAAAAGTGTTACAGTGATAAAGATGATAAAGCGTTGGTCTGTTGGTAAAGCGTGGACACTTGGGACATGGGGGGAATGTCTTGGGCTGTAGAGGCTCCGTAGCAGACAAAAGTCATCCTTTAACCTCTCGTTACAGAGGTGTGTGCCCATTGTGTCGTACTGAGTGTGTGAATGTGTGGGGGAATCGATAAGACATGGAAAAGTATGGTACATGTCGAGTTGAAGGAGGGATTGCAAGATGTAGGCGGCTCTTGACGGCTTTATTGACTGGACTCTGGAGCTCAAATCGTGACGTAGTGCTGTCTGAGTTTCCCCAAGAGGAACTCGTGGGTTAAATTGTGTCTTGTGATTATTCCCACAATCTGAAAGAGAAGGTACAGGGAGCGACATCATGGAGCAAATTGCTTCCTCCACTCTAGAAAGACTCAAAAATATTGAATTAGCTACAGTAGTTAGCTACTGAGCAATTTATCTGCTTAGTGCTTCTAAGCAAAAGCAAATTATATCTTATTTTGACAGTTTGACAGTAAAAATAAGTGGCATTAGTCCCTTGAAGCTGCATGTCTGTCAGAGTGTTGATTATTCATGCAGGTTTAGAATGGAACAATATGGACCTTTAATACATACTGCATCAAGTACATAAAATGAGTATTTTGACAGGGCCAGTTTTTATGTTATTAAAATGTCACCATTAATAAGCATTAAGGCTATAGTGGCCAACACCGCTTGGTGTGTCAGTCTTTATGATGGACAGACAGAGACATGTTGTAATTTGAAACAGTTCTTATTATAATTCCACATCTGGGAATTATTGAATCCTAAGAAAACTGACTGAAACAGGGAGGGACTACCTGAACTTGTCAATAAGAAATGTTCATTTTCCATTTCCGTTGCAAACAGTTTTGCTACGGCGTGCCCTAATGCAGTGTTTTTTAATCCTGGTCCTGGGGACGCAAAGGGGTGGACATTTTTGTTTTTGCCCTAGCACTACACACCTGATTCTACTAATCAAAAGTTTGATGAGTTGATTAGTGGAATCAGGTGTGTAGCACTAGGGCAAAAACAAAGGACCAGGAATTTAGAAACACTGCCCTACTGAATATGACCCAGGCCACAGAGAGGAAACAGAAAGTTAAGGAGTGGGAATTTTAACCCCTTATGGTGCGACTCACCTCTCCTACTGCGTTGACCACAGGCAGGTGTCGAAGTCCCATGGTCCTGAACAGGTTAAACACTTGGGACACGTGTGTGTTTGGGGACACCGTGTAGGGGGAAGGGTTCATGTACGAGGTGACGTCCTGAAAGTGAAAGAAGATTATCACTTACTATCACAAACATGTAACCAGGTAGTAACAACAAATAGCCTCAACACTTTTGAGGTAAATTGTTCCTTTTAGGTGACAAAGCATTTTTGGCACTGTACTGACTTCATTAAGAGATGTGTAAGTGCAGCAGTATCTGTAGATGTGTGACTGGGTTGTACCACTATCACGTAGGGCTCTAAAGTGCGACCAATTTGGTGTTACCTATTTTGCTGTGGGACCTGGAATTTTTATTTGGGAGCACTGTGCTACCCCTCAAAAAATAATTTAAAAAAAATATATAATAACAATAATTGTTACAATGATAACGCTCCCTGTACCATTGTTTCCCGAGCTCAGATTCGTTAGCGTCATGCTTGCACCGCTAATACAGCGGAAACTGCTTGTTTACAACTCAAACAGTTGTATAGATCTGACACATATTCCAGGTGCAATGTTCTTTCTTCCTGTCACGGATGGGGTGCATTTTTTTCTTCATAAACCATGTAGCGGGCCGTTCTAAAACTACTAGCAGGCCACATTTGTTTTACACCTTGTTCAGTCATGTAGCTAGCTAGCTAACAACCTGGTAACTTTACCAGTATATCCAAACATGTATTTGTATCAATATTTTAGATTTTAAAAATAAACAGACTTATTTACAGGGTTATACATTAGTTTCTAGAGCACAACATGTGCTTCAGAAGTAGCTATATTTCATATAGGCCAGGGGTATGCAACTACACTGAACAAAAATCTAAACATAACATGCAACAATTTCAAAGACTTTACTGAGTTAAAGTTCATAAATCAGTCAATTGAAATAAATTAATTAGGCCCTAATCTATGGATTCCACATGACTGGGAATACAGAGATGCATATGTTGGTCACAGCTACACTACATGGTCAAAAGTATGTGGACACCTGCTCATCAAACATCTCATTCCAAAAATATGGAGTTTGGCCCCCCTTTGCTACTATAACAGCCTCCACTCTTCTGGGAAGGCTTTCCACGAGATGTTGGAACATTGCTGCGGGGACTTGCTTCCATTCAGCCACAAGAGCATTAGTGAGGTCGGGCAATGATGTTAAGCGATTAGGCCTGGCTAGCAGTCGGCGTTCCAATTCAGCCCAAAGGCGTTCGAGGGTGTTGAGCTCAGGGCTCTGTGCAGGCCAGTCAAGTTCTTCCACACCGATCTCGACAAACCATTTCTGTATGGACCTGGCTTTGTGCACGGTGGCATTGTCATGCTGAAACAGGAAAGTGCCTTCCCCAAACTGTTGCCACAAAGTTGGAAGCACAGAATCGTCTAGAATGTCATTGTATGCTGTAGCGTTAAGATTTCCCTTCACTGGAACTAAGGGGCCTCCACCAAACTTTACAGTTGGTACTATGCATTGGGGCAGGTAGCGTTCTCCTGGCATCCGCCAGATGGTGAAACGTGATTCATCACTCCAGACAACGTGTTTCCACTGCACCAGAGTCCAATGGCGGTGAGCTTTACACCACTCCAGCCGACGCTTGGCATTGTGCATGGTGATCTAAGGCTTGTGTGCGGCTGCTCTGCCATGGAAACCCATTTCATGAAGCTCCCGATGAACAGTTCTTGTGCGGACGTTGCTTCCAGAGGCAGTTTGGAACTCGGTAGTGAGTGATGCAACCGAGGACAGAAGACTTTTACGCGCTACGCGCTTCAGCACTCGGCAGTCCAGTTCTGTGAGCTTGTGTGGCCTACCACTTCGCGGCTGAAACGATCTTGCTCCTAGACGTTTCCACTTCAAAATAACAGCACTTACAGTTGACCGGGGCAGCTCTAGCAGGGCAGAAATATGACGAACTGACTTGTTGGAACGGTGACATCCTATGACGGTGCCACGTTGAAAGTCACTGAGCTCCTTAGTACAGGCCATTCTACTGTCAATGTAGATTACATGGCTATGTGCTCGATTTTATACACCTATCAGCAACGGGTGTGGCTGAAATAGCCGAATCCACTAATTTGAAGGCTGTTGATTGTGGCCTGTGGAATGTTGTCCCACTCCTCTTCAATGTCTGTGCGAAGTTGCTGGATATTGGCTGGAACTGTAACACGCTGTCGTACACGTCGATCCAGTGCTTCCCAAACTCAATGGGTGACATCTCTGGTGAGTATGCAGGCCATGGAAGAACTGGGACATTTTCAGCTTCCAGGAATTGTGTACAGATCCTTGCGACATAGGCCCATGCATTATCATGCTGAAACATGAGGTGAAGGTGATGGTGACGGATGAATGGCACGACAATGGGCCTCAGGATCTCGTCACGGTATCTCTGTACAATTGTGTTCGTTGTCCGTAGCTTATGCATGCCCATACCATAACCCCCACCGCCACCAAGGGCCACTCTGTTCACAACGTAAAAAAATTCCTCTGTAGAGATTGGAGAACCTTCCAGAAGGACAACCATCTCTGCAGCACTCCACCAATCAGGCCTTTATGGTAGAGTGGCCAGAAGGAAGCCACTCCTCAGTAAAAGGTACATGACAGCCCACTTGTAGTTTGCCTAAAAGCACCTAATAGACTCTCAGACCATGACAAACAAGATTCTCTGGTCTGATGAAACCAAGATTGAACTCTTTGGCCTGAATGCCAACTTCACGTCTGGAAGAAACCAGGCACCGCTCATCACCTGGCCAATACCATCCCTACGATGAAGCATGGTGGTGGCAGCGTCATGCTGTTGGGATGTTTTTTAGCGGCAGGGACTGGGAGACTAGTCAGGATCGAGGGAAAAATGAACGGAGCAAAGTACAGAGAGATCCTTGATGAAAACCTGCTCCAGAGCCCTCAGGACCGCAGACTGGGGCAAAGTCCGGTCACTGGCTGGGCCACTCAAGGACATTTAGAGACTTGTCCCGAAGTCACTGTCCTGTCCTTCCAACAGGACAGTGACCCTAAGCACACAGCCAAGACAACGCAGGAGTGGCTTCGGGACAAGTCTCTAAATGTCCTTGAGTGGCCCAGCCAGTGCCCGGACTTCAACCCGATCAAACATCTCTGGAGAAACCTGACAGAGCTTAAGAGGATCTGCAGAGAAGAAATGGGAGAAACTCCCCAAATACAGGTGTGCCAAGCTTGTAGCGTCATACCCAAGAAGACTAGAGGCTGTAATCGCTTGCAAAGGTGCTTCAACAAAGTACTGAGTAAAGGGTCTGAATACTTATGTAAATGTTATATTTCCGTTTTCTATTTTTAATACATTTGCTAAAATTTCTAGAAACCTGTTTTTGCTTTGTCATTATGGGGTATTGTGTTTAGATTGATAAGGAAAAATAAATACACATTCATCAATTTTAGAATAAGGCTGTAATGTAACTAAATGTGGAAAAGTCAAGGGGTCTGAATACTTGCCGAATGCACTGTAGGTTATATCTCAATCTATTTTTAAAAATCGTATTTTCTGCTGCTCATAAATCTTATGTTGTGCTCCTAACTTTTTAAAGTTGGGAGCACCAGGGGAGCACCCTGATTGTAAGTGCAGCAGTAGCTGTAGATGTGTGATGAACTGGGTCGTACCACTATCATGCGGGGATTGAGAAGGGTCAAGTCTAGGTCGTGGATGTCTGGGAAACGGGGGTAGTCCTCCGTCATCTCAGCATACGACAGTCTCGGCTGCATGGCACTCTATGTGGACACAGACAGACAAATAAAAAGGTGCACAGACATACACAGACGACAACATGTGTAGAAACACTCTCTCCTACACACACTGACTAACTCCTGGGTCGTATTCATTAGTGCACAGAACACAGTAGCAAAACGTTTTGCAACGGAGAACGAAAACGAGAGTTCAGGTAGTTCCTTCATGTTTCAGTCCGTTTTATTCCATTTGTTGCCTAATGAATACGATGTGCAAGTGACATCGTCCTACGTCATACTTCCGGATCCTGTCCCCTAATCTTTTGATTGGGCTTGACGATTATATCATAGAATTAGTGAAAATCCGGTCATTTAAGATACAGATAAAATTATATTTGTGTTTGTGGATTAACTTACTTCTGCCAGATGCCTTTTATGAAGTTGTTGCGCTCAAGACCCTTGTGCTACGTTTTTCCCATTGAATACCATTCAAAAAGGTTACAAAAGTTCAAAAACTACAAGGCTACTTCCTGGAAAATGACACGTCACTTTCATACCTCATACTAGGGCTGGGAATTGCTAGGGACCTCACGATACGATATTATCACAATACTTAGGTGCGATTCTTTATGTACCACGATTCTATATGTATTGCGATTTGATACTGCAAAAGATTCTATATGTATTGCGATTTGATACTGCAATTTTATTGTGATTCGATGTTCAAACAACTGGCTCACTACAGGTCTTACTACAGAGGCATGAGAAAACAAGTTTTAATAAGTCATAGAAATAAAATCGCTGATGGATAACAAACTATAGGATGAAAAATTCCGGAGTTTTGGCACAAGTACAGCCGATTAGCACTAGCTAACATTGACTCCACATTAAATATTAGATTCTCTTTGAGTCAGAGAATCGAATGCAAAAATAATATTGCGATGCTCTCCTGTATCGATATTTTCCCCCCATCACTAATGAATACGACCCTGTTGTCCAGTGGGTTGGGAGTTGGGCCACTGACCGACTGGTTCTCTGCGTAGCAGACACCGCGGATCAGCAGGTTGACCAGCTGAGAGCGCAGGATGATGCCGTGGAAGGTCAGAGGTCGGAAGCGCTCCTCCATGGTCCACTCTTCGCTAGGGGACTGGTCTGGGTACAGGTTAGGGTAGGGCACATGTCTAGAAACATACATAGTCACAGACGCGTTAGAACAGCATTCTCTCCAAATAGAAACACCGGACTGACTCATTTGTGAATATATCGATTACAATGTGTGCAATGTTTATTAATAGTTAATTTCAGAAGAATGAGGGATGCAAAATCCAAATTTGACCCAAGTCAAAGTTACAGGGGATAGGATGGTTACATGGTTGGTGATGTAAAAAATGGGATGTGGCCAACTCAGGTGTGAGAATTAAAGGTGTGCGTATGTGTGTGTGTGGGGCTCACCTCCTCTCCAGCATCTGCTGCAGCATGTCCTGGCCCTCCTCCATAGCGGGCACCACGGCCGCCAGCTGCTCGTCACACACGTTGCGCAGCTCACTGGACGGGTATGACTTCATGGACTGGCAGCGCCGCCGCTGCTCCCCGGCCCGCGTCAGCACGCTCGCTTTCTGAGGAGGAGGTGGGGGGAGAAGGCAGGGTTCCACACAGACTGTCTGTGCATTCCTGTTCCCTACATTCCCTAATGTAATTACTGACACTGCCCTAACATAGAAATAGATGTGATTTACACAGCCTTTTTATCAACAACAATACTACAAGGAGGGGCGGAAGGAAGGATAGACACCATTTTCCAATTATTGGAAACACGGCCGAATTAAGTGGCCTATATCGATATCCCTAGCCCATGCATTATACAGTATAACAGGGCTCTGACTACCCCTGGTGGCAGTTCATGGTAATGCAAGGGCACCTTCAGCAGAGGTGTATTCATTTGTCGCAGACTGTAGCAAAACGTTTGGCCTGATGCTCCAAACTCAAAACGTTTGGTAACGAAAACGAGAGTTTCTATTGGACAAATCCAGGTAGGTCCCTCCCAGTTTCGTTACGTTTGCTTCCTTTTGGTTCCTAGAGTAAACAGGCGAAACGTTTCGCTACGATCTGCAACTAATGCATACACCCCAGGACACAAATGTTAAGACAGAAATAGGTAAAGTAGAACAAACATCTCTGATGTGTAGAATAAAGAATCACGTGAGTTCTATTTATGACATTTCTATCTGCACGTTGCCCTGGCTCCTACCTTGAAGCGGATGTTGTTGCTGATGAGGATGTTGCCCTTCATGAACTCGTGCTCGTTGTCCCTATTCTCGGTGACCACGGGGAAGGCATGGTAGACGGTGGTGCGCAGGATGCTCACCAGGGACTGGATGCGCGTGTGGGGGTATACGTACGTCAGGTTGGGCTCCATGATGTCACTGGCAGTCAGTCTGGGGGATAAACAAGGGACACATATGTACCAGGGTTAGGGTCAGTCAATTCAGGAAGTAAAATTCAAATTCAATCATTGAAAAATGGGAATCTATTTTCAAGGTCTTGCCAAGAAACTGAAAAGGAGAAGCAATTCTTTTCCATATTTTTTTTCTTCTTCATGAATTTAGTTCAAATTCGAATTGAACCCATCAGCAGACTACACAGTTGGTTAAAGTTTGAAAAGGGCCACATATATACAGAATATGTGTGTATACTGAAGAGAAATGTGTTAGTTGTAAGTTGGTTTGGATACAAGGGTCTGTTTAATGACCACTGATCTTTATTATCATAAATGTAGTATTATTTGCTTACTTGTCCATCTCCACCTCTGTCTCCCACTCCAGCAGTGGCACTCCTCTCAGATGAATGTGGATGTCATAGATGCCCTTATTGAAGAAATCCCCCGTCCACTTGGCCACCTGAGCATACGCACACACACACACACACACACACACAATCCTGTAAGTACCAACACTGATGCAAGTGTACTAAATTGTGAATGTAAGTTCAAATCAATGAGGTGTACTTTACCATGAGGGTTATCATAATGGGCAAGCCGTAGGTGATCTCATTGGTCGATTCGATGAGAATGACAGTCAGGCTGATGGTCATCCGGACCACACCTCCCAGGAAGGCAGCTGCTCCAATCAGAGCAAAGGTCCCAGAATAGATGTCCATCCCCAGGTTGCTGTGGCAAAAGGACAGCCAAAGGAACCAATCAGGAAAAGCAGGATCAGTCGAAACAGTAAGTGTCAACATTAGCAACATTTGGAAAGGTTTTGTCAAAGGATGGGGGAGAAATCTCAACTTGACTTTCTAAAAGCGGTCAGTTTGATTTCGATATCTAAGGAAAGACTCTCAGGCTTAATAATAGAATTGTCCGCTCAAACTGCATTATTTTCTCATTCCTAAGACCACAACGAATCTATGAACTAACAACTGTAAATCAACATATTTATCATGTTTTGATAAGACAGTTTGCATTGTCTTTCAACAGGTGGCATTACACTCACACAAGTCACGCTATCTGAAGTGAGACAATGAACTGGCACCTACAGTCCAAAACGCCAAGAGAAACTAAAATTTTAGCTAGGTTAACGATCTAACACTTGCATTACAAGGGCCCCAGTGTGGCACATGAAAGCAGTCATTACTTGCAGTTGAGTGGAACCCAGGAACTCAAAAGGCCTGAGTCTGACAAAGCAGAGTACGGAGGACAAGTGGGTCAAAGAGTGAGAGGAAAAACTCAGAGAGTGAGAAGCGCTGAGAGAAAGTGCCCAATCAGCAGATTCCCTCTCAGAGGCTATGTCAACTTTAAAAAGTAGCTTTGTTAGCATTATTTCACTTTCTAAGAGATACAAACTCCATGGGAAGTTACACTGCAGCTACACTTTATATATAAAGTACTTTGCTGCTGGGAAAGTAGTTGAGAGATTTCCAAACCAACAGATTTCAAATCATATAAACCAGAGCCATATACAGTGCCTTCAGAAAGTATTCATACCCCTTGACTTATTCCACATTTTTTGTGTTGCAGCCTGAATTCAAAATAGATCTACACACAATACCCCATAATGACAAAGTGAAAATTAGTTTTTAGAAATTTATTGAAAATGAAATACAGAAATATCTAATTCACAAATATTCAGACCCCTTTGCTATGACACTCCAAATTGAGCTCAGGTGCATTCAATTTCCTTTGAAATTTCTATATAAGGTTCCACATTTGACAGCGCATGTCAGAGCAGAAACTATACCATGAAATCCAAGGAACTGTCCGTAGATCTCTGAGATAGAACTGTGATGAAGCATACAGTGAGGGAAAAAAGTATTTGATCCCCTGCTGATTTTGTACGTTTGCCCACTGACAAAGACATGATCAGTCTATAATTTTAATGTTAGGTTTATTTGAACAGTGAGAGACAGAATAACAACAACAAAATCCAGAAAAACGCATGTCAAAAATGTTATAAATTGATTTGCATTTTAATGAGGGAAATAATTATTTGACCCCTCTGCAAAACATGACTTAGTACTTGGTGGCAAAACCCTTGTTGGCAATCACAGAGGTCAGATGTTTCTTGTAGTTGGCCACCAGGTTTGCACACATCTCAGGAGGGATTTTGTTCCACTCCTCTTTGCAGATATTCTCCAAGTCATTAAGGTTTCGAGGCTAACGTTTGGCAACTCTAAACCTCAGCTCCCTCCACAGATGTTCTATGGGATTAAGGTCTGGAGACTGACTAGGCCACGCCAGGACCTTAATGTGCTTCTTTTTGAGCCACTCCTTTGTTGCCTTGGCCGTGTGTTTTGGGTCATTGTCATGCTGGAATACCCATCCACGACCCATTTTCAATGCCCTGGCTGAGGGAATGAGGTTCTCACCCAAGATTTGACGGTACATGGCGCCGTCCATCGTCCCTTTGATGCGGTGAAGTTGTCCTGTCCCCTTAGCAGAAAAACACCCCCAAAGCATAATGTTTCCACCTCCATGCTTGACGGTGGGGATGGTGTTCTTGGGGTCATAGGCAGCATTCCTCCTCCTCCAAACACGGCGAGTTGAGTTGATGCCAAAGAGCTCCATTTCGGTCTCATCTGACCACAACACTTTCATCCAGTTCTCCTCTGAATCATTCAGATGTTCATTGGCAAACTTCAGACGGGCCTGTATATGTGCTTTCTTGAGCAGGGGGACCTTGCGGGCGCTGCAGGATTTAAGTCCTTCACGGCGTAGTGTGTTACCAATTGTTTTCTTGGTGACTATGGTCCCAGCTGCCTTGAGATCATTGACAAGATCCTCCCGTGTAGTTCTGGGCTGATTCCTCACCGTTCTCATGATCATTGCAACTCCACGAGGTGAGATCTTGCATGGAGCCCCAGGCCGAGGGAGATTGACAGTTATTTTGTGTTTCTTCCATTTGCAAATAATCGCACCAACTGTGGTCCTCTGTAGCTCAGCTGGTAGAGCACGGCGCTTGTAACGCCAAGGTAGTGGGTTCGATCCCCGGGACCACCCATACACAAAAATGTATGCACGCATGACTGTAAGTCGCTTTGGATAAAAGCGTCTGCTAAATGGCATATTATTATTATTATTATTATTATTGTCACCTTCTCACCAAGCTGCTTAGCGATGGTCTTGTAGCCCATTCCAGCCTTGTGTAGGTCTACAATCTTGTCCCTGACATCCTTGGAGAGCTCTTTGGTCTTGGCCATGGTGGAGAGTTTGGAATCTGATTGATTGATTGCTTCTGTGGACAGGTGTCTTTTATACAGGTAACAAATTGAGATTAGGAGCACTCCCTTTAAGAGTGTGCTCCTAATCTCAGCTCGCTACCTGTATAAAAGACACCTGGGAGCCAGAACTCTTTCTGATTGAGAGGGGGTCAAATACTTATTTCCCTCATTAAAATGGAAATCAATTTATAACATTTCTGACATACGTTTTTCTGGATTTTTTTGTTGTTATTCTGTCTCTCACAGTACTTTTTTCCCTCACTGTATATCTGTGAAAGGGTATAAAACAACTTCTAGAGTGTTAAACATTCCAAGTGCACAGTGGTCTCAATCAATGGAAAATAGAACAAATATGGAACTACCCAGACTATGCCTAGAGCTGGCCGTTCGACCAAACTGAGCAACCGGGCAAGAAGGACCTTGAGATGGGGAGGGGCTTTAGCGGGGGAATTAGTGGAGAACAATTGGAAGGTTACTTAGTAGCAATGCAAATATCATGGTACAGCTATATGGACAGTCAATCGCTATGGCATTTTATATTGGTAAATTTACATACAGTGCTATGAAAAAGTATTTGCCCCCTTTCAAATTTTCTCTACTTTTGCATATTTGTGATACTGAATGTTATCAGATCTTCAACCAAAACCTAATATTAGATAAAGGGAACATAAGTGAACAAATAATTTCATAAACAAAGTTATGCAACACCCAATTCCCCTGTGTGAAAAAGTAATTGCCCCCTTACACTCAATAACTGGTTGTGCCACCTTTAGCTGCAATGACTCCAACCAAATGTTTCCTGTAGTTGTTGATCAGTCTCTCACGTCGCTGTGGAGGAATTTTGGCCTACTCTTCCATGCAGAACTGCTTTAACTCAGTGACGTATGGGTTTTCAAGCATGAACTGCTCGTTTCAAGTCCTGCCACAACATCTCAATTGGGATTAGGTCTGGACTTTGACTAGACCATTCCAAAACTTCCAATTTGTTGCTTTTTAGCAATTTTCATGTAGACTTGATTGTGTGTTTTGGATCATTGTCTTGCTGCATGACCCAGCTGCGCTTCAGCTTCAGCTCACAGACGGATGGTCTGACATTCTCCTGTAGAATTCTCTGATACAGAGCAGAATTCATGGTTCCTTCTATTAAGGCAAGTCGTCCAGGTCCTGAGGCAGCAAAGCATCCCCAAACTATCACACCACCACCATGCTTGACCTTTGGTATGATGTTCTTACTGTGGAATGCAGTGTTTGGTTTTCGCGAGGGGAGGATGGATGGGGCCATGTATCGCGAGATCTTGGCCAACAACCTCCTTCCCTCAGTAAGAGCATTGAAGATGGGTCGTGGCTGGGTCTTCCAGCATGACAACGACCCGAAACACACAGCCAGGGCAACTAAGGAGTGGCTCCGTAAGAAGCATCTCAAGTCCTGGAGTGGCCTAACCAGTCTCCAGACCTGAACCCAATAGAAAATCTTTGGAGGGAGCTGAAAGTCCGTATTGCCCAGCGACAGCCCCGAAACCTAAAAAAAAATAATATAATAAAGGATCTTGGTCAGGGAGGTGACCAAGAACACAATGACCACTGACAGAACTACAGAATTCCTTGGCTGAGATGGGAGAACCTGTCAGAATGACAAATGTCTCTACAGCACTTCACCAATCTGGGCTTTATGGGAGAGTGGCCAGACGGAAGCCACTCCTGAGAAAAAGGCACATGACAGCACGCCTGGAGTTTTCAAAAAGGCACGTGAAAGACAGAGCATAAGGCAAAAATATTCTGTGGTCTGATGAGACAAAAATGTTACTCTTTGGCCTGAATGCAAAGAGCTATGTCTGGAGAAAACCAGTCATAGCTCATCACCTGTCTAACACCATCCCTACCGTGAAGCATTGTGGTGGCAGCATCATGTTATGGGGATGCTTTTCAGCGGGAGGGACTGGGAGACTGGTAAGGATAGAGGGAACAAACAAATCCTTGATGAGAACCTGCTACAGAGGGCAAACGACCTTAGACTGGGGCAAAGATGTATGTTCCAACAGGACAATGACCCAAAGCATACAGCCAAAGCAACGCTGGAATGGCTTCAGAACAAGAATGTGAAAGTCCTTGAGTGGCCCAGCTAAAGCCCATACTTGAATCCCATTGAAAATCTGTGGAAAGACTTGAAGATTGCTGTTCACCGCTGCTCCCCATGTAACTTAACAGAGCTTGAGAAAATCTGCAATGAAAAATGGGAGAAAATCCCCCAAACCAGATCTGCAAAACTGATACAGACATACCCAAGACGACTCAAAACTGTAATCGCCGCCAAAGGTGCTTCTACGCAGGAGTGTGAATACTTATGTAAATTAAATATTTCATTTTCACTTCGTCATTATGGGGTATTGTGTGTAGATGGGTGAGAAAAAAAATATATATATATAACACAAAATATGGGTCAAGGGGTATGAATACTTTCTGAAGGCACTGTAGCTGCCTTCGGAAAGTATTCAGACCCCTTGACTTTTTCCACATTGTTACATTACAGTCTTATTCTAAAATGGATTATATAAATAAAAAATCCTCAGCAATCTACACACAATACCCCATAATGACAAAGCGAAAACAGGTTTAGAAATGTTTGCTAACTTATTAAAAATAAAAAACAGAAATACCTTATTTACATAAATATTCAGACCCTTTGCTATGAGACTCCTAATTGAGCTCAGGTGCATCCTGTTTCCATTGATCATCCTTGAGATGTTTCTACAACTTGATTGGAGTCCACCTGTGGTAAATTCAATTGATTGGACATGATTTGGAAAGGCACACAGTTGACAGTGCATGTCAGAGCAAAAACCAAGCCATGCGGTCGAAGGAATTGTCCGTAGAGCTCCGAAACAGGATTGTGTCAAGGCACAGATATGGGGAAGGGTACCAAAAAATTTCTGCAGCATTGAAGGTCCCCAAGAACACAGTGACAGAAGGGCCTCGTTCAGGGCCGTGACCAAGAACCCGATGGTCACTGACAGAGCTCTAGAGTTCCTCTGTGGAGATGGGCGAACCTTCCAGAAGGACAACCATCTCTGCAGCACTCCACCAATCAGGCCTTTATGGTAGAGTGGCCAGACGGAAGCCGCTCCTCAGTAAAAGGCACGACAGCCCGCTTGAAGTTTGCCAAAAGGCACCTAAAGACTCTCAGACCATGAGAAACAAGATTGAATTCTATGGCCTGAATGCCAAGCGTCACGTATGGAGGAAACCTGGCACCATCCCTACGGTGAAGCATGGTGGTGGCAGAATCATGCTTTGGGGATGTTTTTCAGCGGCAGGGACTGGGAAACTAGCCAGGATCGAGGGAAAGATGAATGGAGCAAAGTAAAGAGAGATAATTGATGAAAACCTGCTCCAGAGCGCTCAGGACCGCAGACTGGGGCAAAGGTTCACCTTCCATCAGGACAACGACCCTAAGCACACAGCAAAGACAACGCAGGAGGGGCTTCGGGACAAGTCTCAATGTCCTTGAGTGGCCCAGCCAGAGCCCAGACTTGAACTCGATCTAACATCTCTGGAGGGACCTGAAAATAGCTGTGCAGCAACGCTCCCATCCAACCTGACAGAGCTTGAGAGGATCTGCAGAGAAGAATGGGAGAAACTCCCCAACCAGTAATCAGAGGGATTTTTGCCCATTCCTCCTTACAGAACTCAGACAATTGAGTGAGGTTTGAGGGGTGTCTGGCATGAACTGCCTGCTTCAGGTCCTGCCACAGCATCTCGATAGGAGGAGACTTTGACTTGGCCAATCCAAAACACAAATCTTCTTTCTCCCGAGCCATTATTTGGTAGATTTGCTTGAATGCTTTGGGTTGCTGTCTTGTTGGAAGACCGATTTTCGGCCCAGCTTTAGCTCCTTGACTGATGGCCTGACGTTCTGTTCAAGAATCTCCTGGTATACCTCAGAATTCATGGTTCCCTTAATGATGTGGAGTCGTCCAGGTCCAGAGGAAAAGCAGCCCCAGATCTTGACATTCCCACCACCACGCTTGACTGTTGGGATAAGGTTATTTTTGTGGTAGGAAGTGTTTGGTTTACCATACCGGTGTTGACTGTGACCAAAAAGGTGAATTTTGGACTCATCGGTCCAGAGAATGGACTTCCAGAAACCTTCAGGTTTGTCCACGTTTGTCCAGGTGGTCTCTGGCAAAGTTAAGACAGGCAGTTTGGTTCTTTTTTGACAGCAGAGGCTTCTTCCTAGCAACCCTCCCATGAATGGCATTTCGATTCAGTGTTCTTCTTATTGTTGATTTTATAGCCTTCCCCAGACAGATGTGGTCTCACTACCCTCGTCCTGATGTCCTCTGAGATCTCCTTTCCTCTCGCCATGGTGTGCTTTGCATTCACCTGGATGGGCAACACCAAACTGACCAGGTTTCTTATCTCTATTTATCAGTCCCGCCCAAACTCTTTCCTAACGATCTCTCCTTTGATTGGTTCATTTGGTAGCTAATTATTTACCCACCTGATTCTACTTACCTACTTGATTTAACCAATGCAACTTGGGGTTCACTTATTTTTGCACCTGCACCAATTCCTTTTTAAATTTTGTTTTTCTACTACAAGCATGATTTCCTCTACACCAACATATGCTATTGGTAAATATAAACCTGTTATGTCAGATCAAAAAGACTGGTTCTGATTAAATTAAGATTTCATGGTAAAAACTTACTAAATCTGTAATTGCACAAGGGGTTCACTTACTTTCAAGCAGCACTGTATATAAACTCAGGAAAAAAAGAAACGTCCCTTTTTCAGGACCCTGTCTTTCAAAGATAATTTGTAAAAATCCAAATAACTTCACAGATCTTCATTGTAAAGGGTTTAAACACTGTTTCCCATGCTTGTTCAATGAACCATAAACAATTAATGAACACACACCTATGGAACGGTCGTTAAGAAACTAACAGCTTACAGACGGTAGGCAATTAAGGTCACAGTTATGAAAACTTAGGACACAAGAGAGGCCTTTCTACTGACTCTGAAAAACACCAAAAGAAAGATGCCCAGGGTCCCTGCTCATCTGCGTGAACGTGCCATAGGCATGCTGCAAGGAGGCATGAGGACTGCAGATGTGGCCAGGGCAATTATTGCAATGTCCATACTGTGAGATGCCTAAGACAGCGCTACAGGAAGACAGGACGAACAGATGATCGTCCTCGCAGTGGCAGACCACGTGTAACAACACCTGCACAGGATTGGTACATCCGAACATCACACTTGCGGGACAGGTATAGGATGGCAACAACTGCCCGAGTTACATCAGGAACGCACAATCCCTCCATCAGTGCTCAGACTGTCCGCAATAGGCTGAGAGAGGCTGGACTGAGGGATTGTAGGCCTGTTGTAAGGCAGGTCCTCACCAGACATCACAGGCAACAACGTTAACTATGGGCACAAACCCACCGTCGCTGGACCAGACAGGACTGGCAAAAAGTGCTCTTCACTGATGAGTCACGGTTTTGTCTCACCAGGGGTGATGATCGGATTCGGGTTTATCGTCGAAGGAATGAGCGCTACACCGAGGCCTGTACTCTGGAGCGGGATCAATTTGGAGGTGGAGGGTCCGTCATGGTCTGGGGCGGTGTGTCACAGCATCATCGGACTGAGCTTGTTGTCATTGCAGGCAATCTCAACGCTGTGCGTTACAGGGAATACATCCTCCTCCCTCATGTGGTACCCTTCCTGCAGGCTCATCCTGACATGACCCTCCAGCATGACAATGCCACCAGCCATACTGCTCGTTCTGTGCGTGATTTCCTGCAAGACAGGAATGTCAGTGTTCTGCCATGGCCAGCGAAGAGCCCGGATCTCAATCCCATTGAGCACGTCTGGGACCTGTTGGATCGGAGGGTGAGGGCTAGGGCCAGAAATGTCCGGGAACTTGCAGGTGCCTTGGTGGAAGAGTGGGGTAACATCTCACAACAAGAACTGGCTAATCTGGTGCAGTCCATGAGGAGGAGATGCACTACAGTACTTAATGCAGCTGGTGGCCACACCAGATACTGACTGTTACTTTTGATTTTGACCCACCCTTTGTTCAGGGACACATTATTCAATTTCTGTTAGTCACATGTCTGTGGAACTTGTTCAGTTTATGTCTCTGTTGTTGAATCTTGTTATGTTCATACAAATATGTTAAGTTTGCTGAAAATAAACCCAGTTTATATCTACAGTACCAGTCAAAAGTCTGGACACACCTACTCATTCCAGGATTTATTTTTACTATTTTCTACATTGTAGAAATAACACACATGGAATCATGTAGTAACCAAACATTTTAAACAAATCAAAATATATTTTATATTTGAGATTCTTCAAAGTAGCCACCATTTGCCTTGATGACAGCTTTGAATGAATGACTCTGATATACACCATTACCATTCCTGGACATTTTGTTTTGAGACAGCTTACGTATTTGAGTACTGACTATGAGAACGTTGGCATTTCTGGAAAAATAATTATAACAAGAACGTCGACCTAACAATTTGCGTACATTAGAATATGCCTAACATTTTGAGAACATTTGATTATGAGAACGTTGGCCTAACATTGAGAACATTATCAAAACGTTGGTCTTACATTTTGAGGAGGTTGGCCACCAGGCGTCCGAAAGCGGCACCACAGAGCAGCGAGGGCACAAAGAGGCCGCTGGGCACCGACACGCCGTACGTCCAGCATGCCAACAGGAAGTACAACACAAAGAACACCATCAGTGTCACAGGGCTGAACGTACCTACAGAGACAGACAGGAAACACAGGAAATCACACAGTAAGGCTGCGTTTACACAGGCAGTCCAACTCTGATCTTTCTTCCACTAATTGGTCTTTTGACCAATCACATCAGATCTTTTTCAGAGCTGGCCACAGAGGTGTTCATTATGTTCTGTTTAATGATTGACTAAAGTGTAGCCATTACCATAACACTAACATGTATTCCGGTGTGTATGTGTATAGGGAGTGAGACTAGTGGCCATGTTCAAAGAAAACACAGATTAAGCCTAGTCCTGGAACTAAGAAGTGCTTTACATATTATTAATATACACAGATTATTAATTGAGCATGCTGTTTAGTACAGGCATGGGATCAGTTTTGCCCTTAAAATCAGGTGGGAGCCTGTCCATAATCTTATTCATCATTATTTAAAAGGCTAATATGATCCTAGAACAGCCCTTGTCTCACCGTCCTGGTGGAAGAGCTGGTGGATGGCCACCTCCTGAGGGTTGAAGAACAGAGTGGCCATGTCGTTGTACGTCTTGTTGGGGCAGAAGAACTGGCGGATGGTAGAGTTGATGACGTCTTCGTTGAGGGACACCTAGATAAAGCACCATATCACATATTTTACCATTGTAACAAAACCATTGGATGTGAGTATGTTTCTAACTTTAGTTACATGTATGCACTGTATACATGATGTCTGTCCGATGTGGGACGCGTTCAAAATGTGAAACTCCACTTCTGAAGGACTTGCGTGTACACTAGACTAGAGAGGCCTGGGGAAACAGTTTTGGAATAGAATGTCAATGCCACTTCACTTTATTCAACTCAGGCGGCCAATCAGAGAGGTCAGAGAGGCAATAGAAAACGTTTTAAGGATGGCTTTAGTATGAATATAGGTTGTTTTATGGGCTTGTTATGTTTCAATATGCTTTTCGTGCATATTGATTACGACGTCGTTTTACGGCTGTTCTTATCTTATTTATATATGCTTCACTTTTTTATAAAGTTGAGCTTTGCCAAACGTACCTGAGCTGTAGTGTTGTTGTTGGTGATTGTGGAGGCCAAGTCGCGACATTCACCCAACGTCATGGATGCCACGAAGATCACCACCGTGGTCACCATGGCGACCAGCAAACTCTCTAGAACCCTAGCCAGGGACCAGACAAAGAACATGAGATGAAACACAAATCACTGTAAACACTTTGAGAAATATGCCTTTCCACTTTGATGGGGAAGTTAAATATATTGATAATTTGAAACAAACATTTTCAATATGTTAATTTGAAACAAAGCATTGCAGCAACGCAACTTTCACTACAATGAAGTGTATATGTATGTGTGTGTGTACATATCTCTCCTAGCAGGTACCTGACAAACTTGGCCTTGGGGTGGACGTGTCTCATGCGGTACTTGGCCAGCCTCTTGTTGATGCAGTTAAAGAAGGCCCCCAGCAGCCCTCCCACCACCCCCATCAGGACAAAGAAGGCCAGGTCCACCGCCGTCCACAGGTGGCACTTCTTATCCCCGTCTGAACACTGTGGGAGAGGGATGGACACCCATGGAGATATAGAACTCAAGTTGCTAAATATTTATATGCACACACAGACCCACATACACAAACACTCTACGCACACCTCCACAACATGAAAAACCGTGAATGTGAATAAGTGGGAATGAGTGCTTGTACCTTGAACTCTCCAAAGTTGAGCAGGCCGGGGAGCTGGAACGAGCCCCATTTGTTGTAGTTGATCCCTGAGCGGAAGAAGTTGAGGGTGAACGTAGCCGACATGGAGCAGAAGAGCTGGGGGGGTAGACAGGAAGAGAGTGGTACCTCAGACCAGGCTGACTGACAATGACAGAAAAACAGCCTGCGTGTGTTTGCATGCGTGTCTCTGTCTGTGACCTTTGACCTACCACTTTCCAGGTGAGTGCCTGGTTCCAGAACGAGGAGCCCTCCTCCAGGCTGAAGAGGGTGCCCCCTATTGGTGCCCCAAATGCAGCCGCCACCCCAGCCGCCGCCCCCGCCGACACAAAGTCCCGCTTGTCCCTGAAATCAAGATAAATCTCTGTGCTTAAACTTACAATGATGAACTACTGCACTATTAGAACTTCAGAGTAGTAGAGTGTGCTACTGTACCTGTCACTGCGGAAGTAGGGGAAGTCAAAGTTGATCTTTTTGAAAGTGATGCTCTGAAACTGAGGGAGTCCGGCTCCCACGATGGCTCCACTGTGGATCATTGGGCCCTCCTTCCCCACAAACAGACCTGAGGGATCAAACACTTAGAGGCGGAACAGACGCATTGCCACTGGATTCCTTTCAGTTAAATCCTATAATGTTTGCATCTGTTGGAAAGTCAGGGGTCGTATTCATTAGTGCACACTGTAGCAAAATGTTTTGAAACGGAAAGCGAAAGAACTATTGGACAAGTTCAGGTAGTCCCTTTCTGTTTCAGTTTTCTTCTGTTTGGTGCCTAGTGAATACGACCTTGTTCCATCTATTTTGTAGTACCTCCGGCTACGGTGAAGAGGACTCCGATAGCCTTGCAGAGTAAAGTCCGTAGCCGGACTATTCCAGGTATTTTCACTCCGTTCAGGTAGCTCTTGATCTCAGGGATTCCCGAGCCTGCAGCTACAGGCTAAAGAACACACGACAGGGACGTTCAGTAGGAGTTGGGACAATTCTGATATGATACCACCAGACAAGCAAAGAAAACCAAAATAACTATCCAACAGGTGTAAAGAAGCGGTTTTGATAATAAACCGTCAAAGCGTATTGTCAAAGGGATTATGAGCATGCTCATTACTTCTGAAAATGAGGGTATGGTCAGTACAGGCAGGTAGGCAGTACAGTAGACTCCTGACAAGTGCACTTCAGATAAGCGCAAACTCCATTGAAGTGCAAAGGAGTCCCTTTTTAATTGCTCCTGATAACTGCACACCATCGCGACAGTCCCAAGCGACAGTCAGGAGTCGACTTTAATAGCATAACAATAGCATGTAAGGACATAATAGCATGTTAGGACATGTTAGGTATTTGTGTAGAGCGGCTTTACCTCGATGAGGACCAACATACTGGCGATGAAGATGAAGGTCATGTTGAAGGCCAGCAGCTCAAGAAGCGACAGAGCCAGGCAGCCTTTCTCACTGCACTCCTCCACAGCTAGCACACACTGGCTAAGGAAAAGCACTGTCTGCCACACAACACCTCACTGCTCTCAACTAATACAATATGTTGATTTTCAATGTTCAACATCAGAAAGACATTATCAATTAGGGATAGACGTTTTTGAGTGAAATATTCCATCTTCAAAAAAAGATACATTTTCCCACCAAGTTGAATTTGAGCTGAGTGAAAAGGCGTACAAAAAAGTCCACAAAAACACCCACCTGAAACAAAAGACAATGGTGTTAATAAGAGTTTAATTTGCATTTTTTTCAAAGCATGCAGACATTTGTTAGAAGCACCTGCACATCATCCATACCTTCGTCATACATTATTTCCAGAGAATGTACAAAGGGCCATTGTTTAATCGCTAACATACCAGTATGTAAGTCAACCAAAAATCTGAATGTCTGATTTTACATGCAGCATAGAACATGATTGCACTTACCAGGCCTACTGAAACTCCAATGGCAAACACCAGCATCCACCTCACAGCTTCATACTTTTTGGCTCTCTAATATGTGATAGAAGAACCCATGTTAGAAGAGATGGAAGTATAGACAGAACAATTGCAATATGCAGTTTGTGGAAATGAAAATGTGATTTTCAGAGGCTGTAAAAAAACAAAAAACAAAAGGCATTCTAGTGTAGTTGGTGGTCTCACCACATACTTAATGACTTAGTAACAACTTTGTAACTAACTCAAAATGTAGCCCTATTTATCACAATACCAACACCACAGTTCATTTCTTAGTATACCTTATTGTTCATCCCCTCCAGAACCTCGACATATGGTTCATTGATGCACCTGTCATAATCCAGGCTCTGCCAAAAGATAGAGAACCATTGGGAGAGGAGTCAGTGTGTGTTCCATTGAATTTATTCTGTAGTTTATAGTCAAGAGCTACACTGATTCTCATTTGGGTGTGTCTGTTTTCCCTTCATTCATATGGAGTTAGACATCTTGATCTGCTTCAAGGGGATTTTCTCACCTCATAATCTTTCCTTGGAAGGATCTCATCCTCTTCATCTTGAGTTTCCCCAAGAATAGTCTGGAAATGAGAAGAATGTGACACTGCCATTGTGCATGAAGAATAAAAAAAACAACGACACAAAACGACTCTCAGCCTGACAAATAAGGTTGTGCAGTGCACCTTTCCAGTCGTCATTAAAAGATAGCTGGCACTTGCTACACCTAGTACTATATGACACACAATAACCCCAACAAAAGAGCAAGCCGTTGGCTGAAGTTTTTTCCTGAGTCATCATGCAAGGCTGTGAATAGCTTGAGGGAAATAAATAGCTAGATGCTAGCTCTCTTTCAACATACACTTCCTCGACAATTAATGCCTCCTTGTCAAACAGTCCAATATGGTGTTTGACAAGAGCCTCTATTAAACAATGCACATCATGCATAAATAAATGGCATAGGTCGTGCTTGGCAAGTATCAAGCCAGTGTCACAGATAAAACAAGGAGGGTTCGTTATAAAAAATATTTGCTAGCGTAGTGCCAGTGGCTACTAGTTAGCATATTAGTTGCTCACCACTGTCAGCTAGCTGTCATGTTGTTAGTTTGACTCACAGTACACATTTCCCCAAAACATTTATTTAGCCTATATTGCTACCCGAGAGCTATATACTGTAACATAGTCGAACTCAATATTTATTTATTTATCAAATTATTGCGCAATATAGTTAGCTAGCTAAGTTAGCATTGAGAGATGTCCATACATCAAAACAGAACAGGGTGGAGCTTTCTCCAGCCAGGGTGAAGTCAGGACACAAGCTCAGTTTTCCTTGGACAACTCACACACAATCTTTTGCACATTGAGGCAATTCTACACATTATGCGAATTCTCTCTTACCAGTTCCTCGGGTGTTCGGGTCTCTTCATCCGTGCAGCAGCAGTGACAACATAAGCAATTCCCACAGCACGCCATCTTCGTTGTTGCCTCTTCAGCACCACCACTTCCCACATTGGCCGTGTTCGAGAGGATCCGCATGGATCATGGGTAAATTGTGACTGACTGATCTACAAATCATAGTGAGTCGCAATTTATGCTGCAAGGTGACTTGGGGCGGCAGGTAGCTTAGTGGGTAAGAGCGTTGTGCCAGTAACCGAAAGGTTGCTGGTTCTAATCCCAGAGCCGACTAGGGGAAAAATCTGTCGATGTGCCCTTAAGCAAGGCACTTAACCCTAATTGCTCCTGTAAGTCGCTCTGGATAAGAGCGTCTGCTAAATGACTAAAATGTAAATGTTGTAGAACAGTCAGTCAGCAGTCGTATTGATGCTCTCGAACACGGCCAATGTCATGTGACGAACAAAGACGCGGTAGTTTACGCAAAAGTATCAAAACTGGGTGTAATTTATGCATGTGTGATACTTGTTCTTCTTAATAAAACAACATTTGCGCTATTATCAAAGTATATTTGATATAAAGATTGCAAGACCCAGTTATAATAGTTCAATACAAATAATGTGTATGAATTCACCTTCAAACCTATCGAAAAGACCTTGTTAACAATGCCCAGCTGGAGCTTATGTAAACTGACAGGACACATTGGCCGTGCTCGAGAGGATCATGGGTAAATTGTGACTGACTGACTGATCTACAAATAACAATGAGTAGTTAGTTATTTATGATGGAAAGTAATTTGTAGATCAGTCAGTAGGCAGTCTCCTGCACTGTCGCTTGCAAAGAGGAACAAGCCCATTTTTTCAGCCATTTTGCCAGGTGAATGGTGCTATACAGTTGTGGTCAAAAGTTTTGAGATTGACACAAATATAAATGTTCACAAAGCCTGCTGCCTCAGTTTTTATGATGGCAATTTGCATATACTCCAGAATGTTATGAAGAGTGATCAGATGAATTGCAAAGTCCCTCTTTGCCATGAAAATGAACTTAATTCCCAAAAAACATTTCCACTGCATTTCAGCCCTGCCACAAAAGGACCAGCTGACATCATGTCAGTGATTCTCTCGTTAACACAGGTGAGAGTGTTGACGAGGACATGGCTGGAGATCACTAGGTCATGCTGATTGAGTTAGAATAACATACTGGAAGCTTTAAAAGGAGGGTGGTGCTTGAAATCATTGTTCTTCCTCTGTTAACCATGGTTACCTGCAAGGAAACACGTGCCGTCATCATTGCGTTGCACAAAAAGTGCTTCACAGGCAAGGATATTGCTGCTAGTAAGATTGCACCTAAATCAACCATTTATCGGATCATCAAGAATTTCAAGGAGAGAGGTTCAATTGTTGTGAAGAAGGATTCAGGGCGCCCAAGAAAGTCCAGCAAGCCCCAGGACCGTCTCCTAAAGTTGATTAAGCTGCGGGATCGGGGCACCACCAGTGCAGAGCTTGCTCAGGAATGGCAGCAGGCAGGTGTGAGTGCATCTGCACGCACAGTGAGGCGAATACTTTTGGAGGATGGCCTGGTGTCAAGAAGGGCAGCGAGGAAGCCACTTCTCTCCAGGAAAAACATCAGGGACAGACTGATATTCTGCAAAAGGTACAGGGATTGGACTGCTGAGGACTGGGGTAAAGTCATTTTCTCTGATGAATCCCCTTTCCGATTGTTTGGGGCATCCGGAAAAAAAGCTTGTCCGGAGAAGACAAGGTGAGCACTACCATCAGTCCTGTGTCATGCCAACAGTAAAGCATCCTGAGACCATTCATGTGTGGGGTTGCTTCTCAGCCAAGGGAGTGTGCTCATTCACAATTTTTCCTAAGAACACAGCCATGAATAAAGAATGGTACCAACACAACCTCCGAGAGCAACTTCTCCCAACCATCCAAGAACAGTTTGGTGACGAACAATGCCTTTTCCAGCATGATGGAGCACCTTGCCATAAGGCAAAAGTGATAACTAAGTGGCTCGGGGAACAAAACATCGACATTTTGGGTCCATGGCCAGGAAACACCCCAGACCTTAATTCCATTGAGAACTTGTGGTCAATCCTCAAGAGGCGGGTGGACAAACAAAACCCCACAAATTCTGACAAACTCCAAGCATTGATTATGCAAGAATGGGCTGCCATCAGTCAGGATGTGGCCCAGAAGTTAATTGACAGCATGCCAGGGCGGATTGCAGAGGTCTTGAAAAAGAAGGGTCAACACTGCAAATATTGACTCTTTGCATAAACTTAATGTAATTGTCAATAAAAGCCTTTGACACATATGAAATGCTTGTAATTATACTTTAGTATACCATAGTAACATCTGACAAAAATATCTAAAAACACTGAAGCAGCAAACTTTGTGAAGACCAATACATGTGTCATTATCAAAACTTTTGACCACGAGAGGGGTGGGTTTCAAAGTGCAAGGACTGTAATGTGTGGCGTCCACGTTCAACCGAGAACCCTCCGCTTGGGACCTCATTCATAAATTAAGCTATGTTGGGTTTATACTTTACAGTGTATAATTGCACTTTTATATTAGTACATCATTTTGCTTTATTTGAACTGTAGTCCTGTGTAGCTCAGTTGGTAGAGCATGGCGCATGTAACGCCAGGATTGGTGGTTTGAATCCCAAGGGTGACCAGTATGAAAATGTATGGACTTAATACTGTAAGTCGCTCTGGATAAGAGCTTCTGCTAAATTACTAAAATGTAAAGATAGCTAGCTACCCAACCTAGTCTAAGAACATTTCATATTATTCTGTAAGTAAATCTGAGACACTCCATTTAGGATGTTTCATATGGTATGTATTAATTTGTGGATGTCCATCACTCATTTCGTATGATACAATATGAATTGTAATTCGTAACATATGTTACAGATTTGCAAAACGTGTGATATGTAATGAATTATAGCTAGGTGGGTAGCTGGCTAACGTTAACTGGGTTAGGGTTAAGTTTAGGAGTTAGGTTAAAGGGTTAAGGTTAGGGAAAGGGTTAACTAAAATTGTTAGGGTTAGGGGAAGGGTTAGCTAACATGCTAAGTAGTTGCAAAGGAACTAAAAAGTAGGAAGTAGTTGAAAAGTTGCAAATTAGCTAAAATGCTAAAGTTGTCTGTTATGAAGTTCGAGCTCGTAACCATTGGGTTGCTAGACGTTCTCGTTATACGCCCACCCATCCACCCCAAACAAGTAACCATTATAGGTATTTTTCCATTACATATATTATAAAATAATTTAACAATAAGCAGAATCATTATGGGTTTAAAAGAGGATTAGTGACTACACCTGTCTATGATTGTCACGGTTTCGGCCGAGGCTGCTCCTCCTCCTTGTTCGGGCAGGTTTCGGCGGTCGTCGTCCCCGGAGTACTAGCTGCCACCGATCTATGTTTCATGTTCGTTTGGTTTTGTCTTGATGTTGTACACCTGTGTCTAGTTAGTCCTCGTTAGTGTCCTATTTAGTTCTCGTTGTGTGTGTTTGGTGTTGTGTGTGATTGCTCCTCTGTTTGGTGTTCTGAGCTACGTATCTTCCCTCCGTTGTTTGGAGAGGTTTTCGCACATGTTAGTGCGCCTTTTGTTTGACGCCTGTGTGCGCCTTTATTTCGCCTCCGGGCTTATGGTTCTCGTGTACTACGTGAATAACTCACTAAAGTCTTTTGGACTAAGCTTCTGCGTCCTGCGCTTGATTCCTGCACCACACCCACCTTCAGCACCCCTGACAGAATCACACACCTTAATGAATGGAATCAGCAGGAGCAACAGTCACGCCTGAGTCGCTGGAGGAGCATGTCCGCGGCCAGGATGACCAGATACGACAACTGGGGACCGCTCTACAGGACGTCATCAACACCCTGCACCGATGGGAGTCCAGAGGGGTACCCACACCTCCACCTACCCTGCCACCCCCCATCGGCCGGTCCACCAGTCCCAGGTCCGGAACCCAGTGGGATTCGGCTCTCGCTCCCGAGGGCGTATGACAGAACAGCTGCCGGGTGTCAGGGGTTCCTCCTGCAGGTGGAGCTCTACCTGGCCACTGTACACCCGGTGCCCTCGGGACACGAGCGTTTCCGCCTCATCTCCTGTCTCACGGGCAAGGCGTTGGAATGGGCCAACGCCGAGTGGAGGAGGATGGACGCCACCACCATCTCCTACGCCGAGTTCTCCCGTCGCTTCAAGGCCGTCTTCGACCATCCACCTGAGGGCAAAGCGGCGGGGGAGCGTCTAGTCCACCTGAGACAGGGGAGGAGGGGCGCACAGGCGTTCGCGCTGGAGTTCCGGACTCTAGCGGCAGACGCAGGGTGGAATGAACAGGCCCTCATCGACCATTTTCGATGTAGCCTACGGGAGGACGTTCAACGTGAGTTGGCCTGCAGGGATACCAATTTCACCTTCGACCAGTTGGTCGATATGTCCATCCGTCTGGACACCCTGCTGGCCACCCGTGGACGTCCCCGAGTGGGGTCCGTCCATTCCACCCTCCGGCACCTCCGAGCCGAGCCCTATGGAGCTCGGGGTGCTGGCGCTAGAGAAAGGAGGAGGAGGAGCCCGAGGGGGGCCTGTCCCCTGCACCAAGTGCGGTCGTGGAGGGCACACTGCGGCCAGGTGCTGGGGAGGGTTCCCCGAGGGAGGAGACAACAGGCCACGCACTGGGGAGCCCTCCCAGGTGAGTAGACGCCCCACTTACCCAGAGCTCTCTGATGCGCACTTTTGTATACCTGTTTGTTTTCCACAGGTTGCACCTCATTCCCAGCATAAGGCGCTAGTAGATTCAGGCGCAGCTGGGAATTTTGTTGATCGGAAGTTTTGTTTAGATTTAGGGATCCCTCTCCTACCTGTTGACAAACCTTTTCCCGTTCATGCGTTAGATAGCCGCCCGTTGGGGTTGATTAGGGAAGTCACAGCGCCACTTAGGATGTGTGCGCAGGGGGGTCATGAAGAGACTATACAGTTGTATCTGATCGACTCTCCTGCGTACCCGGTGGTGCTGGGAATTCCTGGTTAACACCCATAACCCTGCTATTTCGTGGCAACAGAGGGCTCTCAATGGGTGGTCTGCTCAGTGTGAGGGGCGATGTCTGGGTGTTTCCGTAGGGGGCGACTTCGGTGGAAAGTCCAAACCAAGTGCCCGCACTGCACATTCCGCCTGAATATGGGGATTTAGCTCTCGTGTTTAGGAAAGCTAGGGCGACGCAGTTGCCTCCTCATAGACAGGGGATTGTGCGATTGATCTCCAGGCAGGAGCAGCGCTCCCACGGAGCCACGTGTATCCTTTGTCTCAAGAGGAGAGAAAAGCTATAGAAACTTACATGGCCGAATCTTTGAGACAGGGATACATACGGCCCTCCACTTCTCCCGCCTCCTCGAGCTTCTTTTTTTGTGAAGAAAAAAGATGGAGGGTTGCGCCCGTGCATCGATTACCGTGGTCTCAATCAGATTACTGTGAAATACAGTTATCCACTCCCTCTGATTGCGACCATGACGGAGTCATTGCATGGAGCAGCGGTTTTTCACAAAACTGGATCTCAGGAGCGCGTATAACTTGGTGCGCATTAGGGAGGGCGACGAATGGAAAACAGCGTTTAGTACCACGTCAGGTCATTTCGAGTATCTCGTCATGCCATATGGGTTGATGAATGCTCCATCAGTCTTCCAATCCTTCGTAGATGACATTTTCCGGGATATGCAGGGGCAAGGGGTGGTCGTGTACATTGATGACATTCTAGTGTACTCGTCTACCCGAGCCGAGCATTCCTCATTTTGACTGACCATCGGAACCTGGAGTACATCCGGGCAGCGAGGAGACTGAACCCTCGCCAGGCTCGATGGAGTATGTTTCTCACCAGGTTCGTATTTAAAATCACGTACATCCCTGGGTCCCAGAATGGTAAGGCAGATGCGCTGTCCCGGCGGTATGACACGGAGGAGAGGTCCGTTGAGCCTACTCCCATACTACCGGAGTCTTGTCTTGTGGCACCGGTGGTGTGGGAGGCCGAAATCGAGCGGCGTGCGTGCACGACCCCAGCCCTCCACAGTGTCCTGAGGGTCGGAAGTACGTTCCGCTCGAGATTCGGGATCGACTCATTTACTGGGCTCACACGTCACCCTCCTCTGGACATCCGGGTATTGGCCGGACAGTGCATTGTCTTAGCACTAAATACTGGTGGCCCACGTTAGCCAGGGATGTGAGGGTTTATGTCTCCTCCTGCTCGGGTGTGCGCCCAGTGTAAGGCGCCCAGACACCTGCCCAGGGGTAAGTTACAACCCCTGCCCGTTCCACAACGACCATGGTCCCACCTCTCGGTGGATTTTGTGACAGACCTTCCCCTCTCTCAGGGGAATACCACCATCCTGGTCGTTGTGGACCGGTTCTGTAAGGCCTGTCGTCTTCTCCCTATGTCGGGTCTTCCTACTGCCCTACAAACCGCAGAGGCCCTATTTACCCACGTCTTCCGGCATTAAGGGGTACCAGAGGATATAGTGTCTGATCGAGGCCCCCAGTTTACCTCCCGAGTATGGAGAGCGTTCATGGAGCGTTTGGGGGTCTCGGTGAGCCTTACCTCAGGGTACCACCCGGAGAGTAACGGGCAGGTAGAACGAGTCAACCAGGATGTGGGTAGGTTTCTGAGGTCGTATTGCCAGGACCGGCCTGAGGAGTGGGCTCGGTACATTCCCTGGGCCGAGATGGCCCAGAACTCTCTCTGCCACTCCTCTACCAACCTAACCCCCTTCCAATGTGTGTTAGGTTACCAGCCGGTTCTGGCACCTTGGCAGCAGAGCCAGATCGAGGCCCCTGCGGTGGATGATATGATGAGGTGCTCGGAGGAGACGTGGAACGCTGCACACGTCCACCTGCAGCGGGCCATCCGTCGTCACAAGGCGAGCGCCGATCTCCACCGCAGTGAGGGGCCGGTGTACGCACCCGGAGATCGAGTCTGGCTCTCTACCAGAAACCTACCCCTCCGCCTGCCCTGCCGGAAGCTGGGTCGGCGGTTTGTGGGGCCTTTTAAAGTCCTGAGTAGATTGAACGAGGTGTGTTATAGGTTACATCTGCCTGTTGAATATAAGAATATTAATCCCTCGTTCCATGTGTCTCTTCTCAGGCCGGTGGTAGCTGGTCCACTCCAGGAAGGTGAGATAGGAGAGACTCCTCCGCCCCAACTGGACATCGAGGGGGCTCCGGCGTACACCGTTCGGTCCATCTTGGACTCAAGACGCCAGATGGGGGGTCTCCAGTATCTCGTGGAGTGGGAGGGGTACGGCCCGGAGTAGCGGTGCTGGGTGCCGCGGAGGGACATCCTAGACCCATCTCTCCTGTCGGAGTTCCACCGGGACCATCCCGCGCGCCCTGCTCCGCGTCCTCCTGGTCGTCCCCGAGGCCGGGGTCGGCGCACGGCTGGAGCCGCGCGTCAAGGGGGGGGTACTGTCACGGTTTTGGCCGAGGCTGCTCCTCCTCCTTGTTCGGGCAGGTTTCGGCGGTCGTCGTCCCCGGAGTACTAGCTGCCACCGATCTATGTTTCATGTTCGTTTGGTTTTGTCTTGATGTTGTACACCTGTGTCTAGTTAGTCCTCGTTAGTGTCCTATTTAGTTCTCGTTGTGTGTGTTTGGTGTTGTGTGTGATTGCTCCTCTGTTTGGTGTTCTGAGCTACGTATCTTCACTCCGTTGTTTGGAGAGGTTTTCGCACGTTAGTGCGCCTTTTGTTTGACGCCTGTGTGCGCCTTTATTTCGCCTCCGGGCTTATGGTTCTCGTGTACTACGTGAATAACTCACTAAAGTCTTTTGGACTAAGCTTCTGCGTCCTGCGCTTGATTCCTGCACCACACCCACCTTCAGCACCCCTGACAATGATGTATGAAACATATTTTGAAACATATGATGTATGAAACATATTATGAAACATATTTTGTAATCCAGATGCATGACTGGACAACCACATTGTGACTACAGTAATCAATGTACTATATAATTATCATCAGGTGTGTATGTACAGTTGAAGTCGGAAGTTTACATACACTTAGGTTGGAGTCATTAAAACTTTTTTTTCAACCACTCCACAAATTTATTGTTAACAAACCATAGTTTTGGCAAGTCGGTTAGGACATCTACTTTGTGCATGACACAAGTAATTTTTTCAACAATTGTTTACAGACAGATTATTTCACTTAAAATTCACTGTATCACAATTCCAGTGGGTCAGAAGTTTACATACACTTAGTTGACTGTGCATTTAAACAGCTTGGAAATGTCATGGCTTTAGAAGCTTCTGATAGGCTAATTGACATCATTTGAGTCAATTGGAGGTGTACCTGTGGATGTATTTCAAGACCTACCTTCAAACTCAGTGCCTCTTTGCTTGATATCATGGGAAAATCAAAAGATATCAGCCAAGACCTCAGAAAAAAAATTGTAGACCTCCACAAGTCTGGTTCATCCTTGTGAGCAATTTCCAAATGCCTGAAGGTACCACGTTCATCTGTACAAACAATAGTACGCAAGTATAAACATCATGGGACCACGCAGCTGTCATACCACTCAGGAAGGAGACGCGTTCTGTCTCCTAGAGATTAACGTACTGTGGTGCGAAAAGTGCAAATCAATCCCAGAACAACAGCAAAGGACCTTGTGAAGATGCTGGAGGGAACAGGTACAAAAGTGTCTATATCCACAGTAAAACGAGTCCTACAGTGAGGGAAAAAAGTATTTGATCCCCTGCTGATTTTGTAAATTTGCCCACTGACAAAGACATGATCAGTCTATAATTTTAATGGTAGGTTTATTTGAACAGTGAGAGACAGAATAACAACAAAAATATCCAGAAAAACGCATGTAAAAAATGTTATAAATTGATTTGCATTTTAATGAGGGAAATAAGTATTTGACCCCTCTGCAAAACATGACTTAGTACTTGGTGGCAAAACCCTTGTTGGCAATCACAGAGGTCAGACGTTTCTCGTAGTTGGCCACCAGGTTTGCACACATCTCAGGAGGGATTTTGTTCCACTCCTCTTTGCAGATCTTCTCCAAGTCATTAAGGTTTCGAGGCTGACGTTTGGCAACTCGAACCTTCAGCTCCCTCCACATATTTTCTATGGGATTAAGGTCTGAAGAATGGCTAGGCCACTCCAGGACCTTAATGTGCTTCTTCTTGAGACACTCCTTTATTGCCTTGGCCATGTGTTTTGGGTCATTGTCATGCTGGAATACCCATCCACAACCCATTTTCAATGCCCTGGCTGAGGGAAGGAGGTTCTCACCCACGATTTGATGGTACATGGCCCCGCCATCGTCCCTTTGATGCGGTGAAGTTATCCTGTCCCCTTAGCAGAAAAACACCCCCAAAGCATAATGTTTCCACCTCCATGTTTGACGGTGGGGAGGGTGTTCTTGGGGTCATAGGCAGCATTCCTCCTCCTCCAAACACAGCGAGTTGAGTTGATGGCAAAGAGCTCCATTTTGGTCTCATCTGACCACAACACTTTCACCCAGTTCTCCTCTGAATCATTCAGATGTTCATTGGCAAACTTCAGACGGGCCTGTATATGTGCTTTCTTGAGCAGGGGGACCTTGCGGGCGCTGCAGGATTTCAGTCCTTCACGGCGTAGTGTGTTACCAAATGTTTTCTTCGTGACTATGGTCCCAGCTGCCTTGAGATCATTGACAAGATCCTCCCGTGTAGTTCTGGGCTGATTCCTCACCGTTCTCATGATCATTGCAACTCCACGAGGTGAGATCTTGCATGGAGCCCCAGGCCGAGGGAGATTGACAGTTATTTTGTGTTTCTTCCATTTGCGAATAATCGCACCAACTATTGTCACCTTCTCACCAAGCTGCTTGGCGATGGTCTTGTAGCCCATTCCAGCCTTGTGTAGGTCTACAATCTTGTCCCTGACATCCTTGGAGAGCTTTTTGGTCTTGGCCATGGTGGAGAGTTTGGAATCTGATTGATTGCTTCTGTGACAGGTGTCTATTATACAGGTAAGAAACTGAGATTAGGAGCACTCCCTTTAAGAGTGTGCTCCTAATCTCAGCTCGTTACCTGTATAAAAGACACCTGGGAGCCAAAAATCTTTCTGATTGAGAGGGGGTCAAATACTTATTTCCCTCATTAAAATGCAAATCAATTCATAACATTTTTTACATGCGTTTTTCTGGATTCTTTTGTTGTTATTCTGTCTCTCACTGTTCAAATAAACCTACCATTAAAAGTATACACTGATCATTTCTTTGTCAGTGGGCAAACTTACAAAATCAGCAGGGGATCAAATACTTTTTTCCCTCACTGTATTAGTGTCAGAACAAATTCCAGTTAATCTAGTAGGAAGAGATGCACTGTGTAGAATGGGGGTCCAAATTAAATGCATATCAGAGGGACTAATAATAGTTCAGGAAGGGGTATGTCCACAGAAGATGATGGACCAGACCATCATCACATTAGTAAACTGGTTTGGTAGAAGAGGGGCCACAGAGCATGTGTAAAAGTACAACCAACGAGGCAAGAGATAGCATATTTGGGAATTGGAGTTTTCGAAGTCACGAAACATGTTGGGCGTGATGGAGTGGGAGCAGTGCGACTAGGGAAAAGCCTAGGGGTTTAAATCTTATGGGACTTTATTTCATTCTACAGTGGGGAAAAAAAGTATTTAGTCAGCCACCAATTGTGCAAGTTCTCACACTTAAAAAGATGAGAGAGGCCTGTAATTTTCATCATAGGTACACGTCAACTATGACAGACAAAATGAGGGAAAAAAATCCAGAAAATCACATTGTAGGATTTTTTATGAATTTATTTGCAAATTATGGTGGAAAATAAGTATTTGGTCACCTACAAACAAGCAAGATTTCTGGCTCTCACAGACCTGTAACTTCTTCTTTAAGAGGCTCCTCTGTCCTCCACTCGTTACCTGTATTAATGGCACCTGTTTGAACTTGTTATCAGTATAAAAGACACCTGTCCACAACCTCAAACAGTCACACTCCAAACTCCACTATGGCCAAGACCAAAGAGCTGTCAAAAGACACCAGAAACTAAATTGTAGACCTGCACCAGGCTGGGAAGACTGAATCTGCAATAGGTAAGCAGCTTGGTTTGAAGAAATCAACTGTGGGAGCAATTATTAGGAAATGGAAGACATACAAGACCACTGATAATCTCCCTCGATCTGGGGCTCCACGCAAGATCTCACCCTGTGGGGTCAAAATGATCACAAGAACGGTGAGCAAAAATCCCAGAACAACACGGGGGGACCTAGTGAATGACCTTCAGAGAGCTGGGACCAAAGTAACAAAGCCTACCATCAGTAACACACTATGCCGCCAGGGACTCAAATCCTGCAGTGCAAGACGTGTCCCCCTGCTTAAGCCAGTACATGTCCAGGCCCGTCTGAAGTTTGCTAGAGTGCATTTGGATGATCCAGAAGAGGATTGGGAGAATGTCATATGGTCAGATGAAACCAAAATATAACTTTTTGGTAAAAACTCAACTCAGTCGTGTTTGGAGGACAAATAATGCTGAGTTGCATCCAAAGAACACCATACCTACTGTGAAGCATGGGGGTGGAAACATCATGCTTTGGGGCTGTTTTTCTGCAAAGGGACCAGGACGACTGATCCGTGTAAAGGAAAGAATGAATGGGGCCATGTATCGTGAGATTTTGAGTGAAAACCTCCTTCCATCAGCAAGGGCATTGAAGATGAAATGTGGCTGGGTCTTTCAGCATGACAATGATCCCAAACACACTGCCCGGGCAACGAAGGAGTGGCTTCGTAAGAAGCATTTCAAGGTCCTGGAGTGGCCTAGCCAGTCTCCAGATCTCAACCCCATAGAAAATCTTTGGAGGGAGTTGAAAGTCTGTGTTGCCCAGCGACAGCCCCAAAACATCACTGCTCTAGAGGAGATCTGCATGGAGGAATGCGCCAAAATACCAGCAACAGTGTGTGAAAACCTTGTGAAGACTTACAGAAAATGTTTGACCTGTGTCATTGCCAACAAAGGGTATATAACAAAGTATTGAGAAACTTTTGTTATTGACCAAATACTTATTTTCCACCATAATTTGCAAATAAATTCATTAAAAATCCTACAATGTGATTTTCTGGAATTTTTTTTCTCATTTTGTCTGTCATAGTTGACGTGTACCTATGATGAAAATTACAGGCCTCTGTCATCTTTTTAAGTGGGAGAACTTGCACAATTGGTGGCTGACTAAATACTTTTTTTCCCCACTGTATGTGCACTCGATTGTGGAATTCACCGGGGAAGGGAGCAATCACTAGTGATGTTCTTGAGGGTTTTCTGGGGGGATCAGGAGATGTGGCAATAGAGAGTGAGAATTTCGAATTTAGATTGTGTGGACTGGTTAAGAGGTATCAATATGGAAACTAACTAAATGTGTACTTTTTCTTCCAGAAAAAAGGGGTGAGTGATTTTCTCTTTTCTTTGAAATATTTTCAGAGACTATAAATACGGCCATTTTTTGTTTGTTTGTTGTTTTACTATATGGTTTTCAAATAACCACAAACAACCTACTTAGTATGAAATGTTAGCTGTATAGGATTTAGATTTTTTGAATTTAGGGTTCTTTTCACAGGATAGAAGTGATATGTCTTAAAGGGGCAAACACATGTATTTTGGGCTTTTATTTACTGAGTGATAAGTAAATACGTGTGATTTATTTTGAAAAGAGCTGTACTAAGGACTTAATGTACACTTGGGATACAACATTTATGAAATGCTTTGACGGTTATTAATGATTAGACCACTATAGAATGAAACATTTCTTTAAAGGGTTTGAACGACCTCAAACCTTTGTCCTGATTTTCTAGTGTGATCTGATCACCCACACTGGAAAACTGAGTGACATAGGATGATGAGTTTAAGGTAATTTATACAGAGTTAAGGGTCATTTATAATACCGATAATTATTAAGAAGTTTATAACTTGGCAATAATCCTACACATTATTCCAAACAGGACAAGGATGAAGTGAGAGTGTTAGTCCTGAATAAGGGGTATTCCTTGAATAATGTTATGGGATACAATTAAGTAAAGACATGCTCAAAGGATGTCATTTTAATTTAATTTATTATTTTGGTTTAACAGGCAATGTTGTTTTGTTTTTGAACGCATGAATCACGATGTGAATCGTGTGTTCAAAGGGGGGAATAGTACTGGTCGGAAGTACTGGTCGCAGAGTTTTTGGGGGGAAATATGCAAGTTGTATTAAGGATATGAGCAGTAGTAATAATGTGTTATGGGTTAGGTTAAATGTTTTTTGTTTTTGTGATAGGAGGCAGGGTGTAGAGGGGGTATGTCTATGAAATGAGTGGACTGCAACAAGCTGAAAGTAGGTGCGCTTCATAATCTCAAGGCTTCTCCTGACGGATGAGAGGACATGAGTAGCATACTGTGTCTCACCTAACCTAACAATGTTCTTAAGACTTTCTTCCCATGGGTGAAGGTAACTCTGCCCAACTGAGCTGGAGAATCTGAGCATTTTCTGCGCCCTGAAGACTATATGACGGTAAAAGACTACAGAAGAAAGAGCTAGAAAGACCCTATATGGGGGGCTACCAGGTGTTGTTGGCTACCTCAAGGATGGTAAATGTGGCAGAGACAGATACTTAGATCCATGTTTCCCACCGTAGGAGTGTTCCAACCCCAGGAGAGGAAGATGGCCCCGCCATTGGGTAGCATTGTTTTCTGTTGTGTCTGTCTGTGTTTGTGTGTCTTTGCAGCAGTAACTCCGAGCTTCCCTATGGGTAGGCTGGTAGAAGGACACTCTTCACAGACCGAGGGTAATGGATTGAGAGGGACTCTGGCTGATTCGGAGACCCTAGTGACGGAAGAAGATTAACAGCTAAAGTGACCATACATCGTCATTCAGGTTACACCAACGGCTGTACGGATAGAGGGGAGAGCGACCTGGTATCATCTAAACCATTGTACCAGAGTACCACGAGGGAACCGATGACTTAGAGATGAGAGAGCTGAGGATGCTGGAGCTGGCAAGAATCAGGAGATGGGGGAGGATGGCAATTACTGATGAGCTACGTGTTCTTGCTGATTCCCTCAGCGGAGGGGCAGACCTTCGAGACCTTCGAGACCTTCTAGAACTTCAAGATATTTCATACATCCAAGACGCACCAGATATCCCCATCATTGATTTCTCTGCCCTTGAGTAGTTCCCCTGAGAATAAAGGGAATGGCATACTGACAATAGTAAAGAGCAAAATAACAAGACATAGAAGAGATATAGACAGGATTAAAATGTATATTCTTGCACAGGCAGGAACCATAACTAAAATACAGGAAAGGATCACTATTAGAGTACGAGGGTTAAATGGTTATTGGTGTGGGATGAATCAGCACAAGGATTATGGGGAAATCACATGGGGTAACTGTGACCTTAAGAAAATAAAATAAAATGACAGATGGATCAAAGACATAAGGATAGAAGGCCAAGACTTAGATAAACGATTTGATGTAGTACTTAGTGCTACATTTCCAGGGGGAAGGGATGTTGAAGTAGTTATTCCTTGGGAAAGTGCACTAAACCTTGTACATGTTAGAACCATACCAACTGCAGATGAAAGGGAATGGAAGAAGCCGTTAAACTAGTATACAGTGGGGAGAACAAGTATTTGATACACTGCCGATTCTGCAGGTTTTCCTACTTACAAAGCATGTAGAGGTCTGTAATTTTTATCAAACATAATAATTTGTCCAGCACCACCTCTACCAGGAGACCTGTATCAGAACCAGCATCCAATCAAAACAATCAACTGCCTTTTCTCTTATGCCTTTTCTTTCAAGAATGTGACAGGAGTCCACGTGGAGTGGGCAGGAAGAGAGGGCAATTCAAATACAACATTTATCATAGTTTGGGTATACTGGTTGGCAAAATGGACAAAACAGAATGGAGGTAGAGGTGGGGCGGCTCAGGTGTGACATTGGAATTGGGACATTGCCATGGGCAATCCAAGATGAACTATGAAGCTATCTGAAGAACATAATGAAGACACGCCAGAAGATTGAATGCCAGGGGAAGAAGGGATTGTTATTTGAGGTAGTAGGTGTCACGATTCAGACAGACGACCAGAGGACCACAATTGCGTCACACCAGAAAGTTTATTAAACTTAAGGGAAAAGGGAAGTAGGGAGTGAATGAAGGCTCCAGGGGTAACAGGGATCCCGTCCAATGCGCTGGGTCTGTGCCCCCCCCAGTGGCAGCGATGCGTCCTATGAAGCCAGTGGTGGGTGGTCCAGAAGTCCTGGGGGGAAACACAGACACAACAGGGCGGAATGAAACCAGGCAGCAGTACAGTTCAAGGGAAATCCAAAATACGTAGTAGCAAGGCAGAAGGCTGGTCAGAGTTACCGGGATTGAAGAGTAGTCAGGAGTCGTAATGGCAGAAGCAGGTCTGGATCTCCTGAGGCAGAAGAGTATCCAAAAACAGGCAGGTCCGGGGTCACAAAACCAGGGTGAGCCAGAAGCGCGAGCAAACAGGTTCCGGGTGTGAGCTTTGCAGACGATCTGACACCGGAGAGCTGAAAGACAGGGCCTTAAATACTGGGAGAGGTTAGTGGGTAATGCAGCGCAGCTGGCAGAGTAATTAGAGCCGAGCAGAGCAGGGACAGGTGGAGCTAGTTAGGCTGAGTAGAGAGAGGGAGGTGAGCAGAGTGGAAGATAGTGGAAACAAATTAAGGTGGTAACCCGGTGGAGTGAGAGGGCTCATGACAGAACCCCCCCAAGGGACGGCCCCAGAAGTCCCAAGAGCAACACCACGCCGGGCGGGAGGAGGGGAGCCGGAGGAGGGCTAGAACTCCTCCGAACGGTCCGAGTGAACGTCCTCATCCTCGGAGGAAGCCGGAGGGCCGTGGTCGGGAGATGGGACAGGTCCCGAGACAGGATCAGGCACAGGACAGGAAGCCGAGCGGGCCGGACGGTTAGGGACCCCTCTGGGGCGGCCCCCTACGGATTGCAGGTTGATCAGGATGCCGTTGGTGGAAAGCGGTGATGAGAGTCCTATCCACAATCCGACTAGCTGGCACCCAGGTCCTTTCCTCAGGTCCATAGCCCTCCCAGTCAATGAGGTACTGAGACCCCTACCCCTCCGTCTGGACCGAAGCAGGCGGCGGACGGTGTAAACCAGACCACCATCGACGAGCCGTGGAGGAGGAGGACCAGGCGCAGCAGGGACCAGCGGACTCTCATGGATGGGCTTAATCTTAGACACATGGAAAGTGGGGTGCACCCTCAGGGAATTAGGCAGTTGGAGCCGGACAGCAGTTGGGCTAATCACTCTTATGATAGGGAATGGGCCAATGAACCGAGGTGCCAGCTTCTGCGACTCCACCCTGAGTGGCAGGTTCTTCGATGACAACCACACCCTTTGACCAACATGGTAGGTGGGAGCAGGAATTCTCCGACGGTTGGCCCCGGTAGTGTAGCTGGCAACGGACCTGAGGAGTGTGGCTCGGGCTTGTGACCAGGTGCGGCGACATCGACGGGCAAAAGCAAGTGCAGATGGGCAAGTAACCTCCTCCTCCTGGCTGGCAAATAGAGGAGGCTGGTATCCATAAACACATTGGAAAGGGGACATACCGATGGCAGAGCAGGTCAGAGAATTGTGTGCGTACTCCACCCATGTCAATTGCTGCGACCAGGAGTGGGGGTTGCGTGAAGTCATGCATCGCAGCGCCTTCTCGAGCTCCTGATTAGCCCGCTCTGACTGCCCATTGGATTGGGGATGGAATCCGGAAGTCAGACTGACTGTGGCTCCCAGCAGGTGACAGAACTCCTTCCAAAAAGCGGAGGAGAATTGTGGACCACGGTCAGAAACAACATCCCTTGGCAGTCCGTGGATCCGGAAGACGTGTTCCAGGACCACCTGGGCGGTCTCCTTGGCGGTTGGGAGCTTGGGGAGGGGAATGAAGTGTGCCATCTTGCTGAAACGGTCAACGATGGTGAGAATGACGGTCATGCCACTTGAAGGGGGCAGCCCCGTGACAAAGTCAAGGGCGATGTGAGACCAGGGACGTCTGGGCACAGGCAGGGGCTGCAGCAATCCGGCTGGGGGCTGGCAGGACGACTTGTGTTGGTTGCAGATGGGGCAGGCTTGGACGAATTCCCGTACATCCTTCCTCAGAGAGGGCCACCAGAACCTCTGGGCGAGCAGGTTGTAAGTGCGGGTGGAGCCAGGGTGACAAGCTAGGCGGGAGTCATGTCCCCACTGAATGACCTGGGACCTCAGGTCTTCGGGGACAAAAAGGCGGTCAGCTGGGCAAGTGCTGGGACCTGGCTGGTTACGGAGAGCCTCCAGCACCTGTTCCTCAACAGCCCAGGTCAGAGCTGCAACGATGCAGGGACTTGGCAGAATCGACACAGGGTCCTTGGAGGGGGTGTCATCCTTCTGGAATTGACGGGAGAGGGCGTCTGGCTTGGTGTTGCGTGATCCAGGCCGGTATGACAGAGTGAAATTAAACCTGGTGAAGAACAGGGCCCAGCGGGACTGCCTGGAGTTCAACCGTTTGGCCGTGCGGATGTACTCCAAGTTCTTATGATCGGTCCAAACGAGAAATGGAATGGTGGACCCCTCCAGCCAGTGACGCCACTCCTCCAAGGCAAGCTTCACAGCCAGCAGCTCACGGTTCCCTATGTCGTAATTGCACTCAGAGGGGAACAACCGACGTGAGAAAAAGGCACAGGGATGGAGCTTCCTATCCTCCGCAGCCCACTGAGAAATCACAGCCCCAACTCCCACATCCGAGGCGTCCACCTCCACAATGAATTGCCGGTCCACATCAGGCATCTGGAGGATGGGAGCGGAGGTGAACCTCACCTTGAGGGTACTGAAGGCTTTGTCGGCTGCTGGGGTCCAGGTGAAGGGTTGCTTGGTGCTGGTTAGAGCAGTGAGAGGGGCAGCAACGGTACTGTAGTTCCGGATAAACTTCCTATAGAAGTTAGCAAACCCCAGAAACTGTTGCAGCTTCTTTCTGTTCTCCGGAACTGGCCATGAAGTGACTGCTGATACTTTGGCAGGATCCATTTGGATACTTCCTTCTGCCACTATGTACCCCAGGAAGGCCACTGTCTTGACGTGAAACTCACATTTCTCTGCCTTGGCGTAGAGGGAATTCTCCAGAAGACGATGAAGGACTTGCTGGACATGGCGGGTGTGTTCAGACAGGTTTCTGGAGTAAATTAAGATGTCATCCAGGTAAACGAAGACAAACTTGTTTAACATGTCCCGCAGTACATCATTCACTAGAGCCTGGAACACAGCAGGAGCATTGGTGAGGCCAAAAGGCATAACCAGATACTCGTAGTGGCCTGTTGGTGTATTGAATGCGGTTTTCCATTCATCTCCCTCCCGGATCCGCACTAGGTGGTAAGCGTTTCTGAGATCCAACTTGGTAAAAACAGTGGCTCCCTGGAGCAACTCAAAAGCAGAGGTGAGCAGAGGCAGAGGGTAACGGTTCTTCACTGTGATGTCGTTGAGTCCCCTGTAGTCGATGCAGGGGCGAAGAGATCCGTCCTTCTTCCCCACAAAGAAGAAGCCAGCACCAGCAGGAGATGAAGATGAACGGATTAATCCTGCGGACAGAGAGCCATTGATGTAGTCCTCCATGGACTTTCTTTCAGGAGCAGACAACGAATAAAGACGACCCCTTGGAGGAGCTGTTCCAGGGAGGAGGTCGATGGCACAGTCGTACGGTCGGTGAGGGGGCAGAGATGTGGCTCTTGCTTTGTTAAACACCTCTCTGAGACCATGGTAGCATTCTGGGACATTGGAGAGGTCAGGAGCGGAGTTAGTAGGTACTGGCCGAGGGGGTAGTGCGGCAGCAAGCAGGCAGGTTCGGTGGCAGTCCTCTCCCCACTCCCTGATCACCCCGGTCACCCAGTCGAGCTGAGGGTTGTGCCGGGCGGAGCCATGGGTAACCCAGGATGAGGGGTTGGCCTGGAGAGGGGAGCAGGTGAAACTGGATAGTTTCTTGATGGTTTCCGGACAGACCCATCGAGACCGGGGCCGTGACATGAGTGACCGATCCGAGTAAGTGTCCGTCCAGTGCCCGGGCAGGAATAGGAGGTGTCAAACGGAGGTTCTCCAGTCCCAGTTGGCGTGCCAGCTTGATGTCCATTATGTTGGCTTCGGCGCCAGAATCCACCAGAGCAGCCAGGGTGTGAGTTGAATCAGAGAGGCGGAGGTGAACTTGCAGCAGGGGTTTGCGGTCGGAGGACTGGATGGTCATTGAACTCAACCGGACTCCCCCTACGCCCGGTGAGCTTCGGCCCTTTAAAGGGCAGGTTACCACACGATGTCCATCACCTCCACAATAGAGGCAGAGGTTTGAGGTGAAGCGGCGCTGGCGCTCTGCAGGAGTGAGGGAGGCTCGCCCAATCTCCATAGGCTCAGACTGATCAAGCTGACCTGGGTGAGTGGCAGTAGATGACAGGAGCCCAGTCGGATCTCTCCGAATGCCGGTAGTAGGTGGACCTTGGCGCCCCCTCTCACGACGACGGGTCTGTATCCTTCTGTCGATCCTGACAGTCAGTGCGATGGCTTCATCAAGAGTGGAAGGCAGTTCATGGGAGACCAACTCGGCCCTGATATAGTCAGCCAAACTATGGAAGAACGCGTCCACCAACGATGGTGTGTTCCAAGAACTTCGTCTAGCCAGGGTTCGGAAGTCGATGGAATGGTCTGCGACTGTACGTCTGCCTTGTCGAATACTGAACAGTTCACGAGACGCCTCTGCGGTGGGTGAATCCAGGTCAAACACCTTCAGCATCTCCTCAGCAAACAGGTCGAAGGTTGCACATGCGGGGGTTTGACGTTCGAACTCTGCTGTTCCCCAGAGTCGAGCTCGGCCCGTCAGGTGAGTGATGGCATACCCAACTTTAGCCCCCTCCGTGGCGAAGGTCCTTGGCTGCAAGGAGAACTGAAGTCGGCAGCTAGTCAGGAATGGCCGGACCTGGGTTGAATCGCCGTTGAACCGCTCGGGGTTTCCAATCTTGGGTTCCGGAGCAGCGGCTGCAATGACCGGGGCAGGTAACTCGGGGGCTGGGCTGGTGGGCAGACTGGCTGGGGTAAGGTTGGTGAGGAGTTGAATGATCATGGCGAGTTGTTGTTGCTGCTGCTGGAACTGCTGCTCATGCTCATCGGTTTCATGTCGGGAAAGTGTGCGCTGAGTCCATAATGGTCAGATCGTACTGTCACGATTCAGACAGACGACCAGAGGACCACAATTGCGTCACACCAGAAAGTTTATTAAACTTAAGGGAAAAGGGAAGTAGGGAGTGAATGAAGGCTCCAGGGGTAACAGGGATCCCGTCCAATGCGCTGGGTCTGTGCCCCCAGTGGCAGCGATGCGTCCTATGAAGCCGGTGGTGGGTGGTCCAGAAGTCCTGGGGGAAACACAGACACAACAGGGCGGAATGAAACCAGGCAGCAGTACAGTTCAAGGGAAATCCAAAATACGTAGTAGCAAGGCAGAAGGCTGGTCAGAGTTACCGGGATTGAAGAGTAGTCAGGAGTCGTAATGGCAGAAGCAGGTCTGGATCTCCTGAGGCAGAAGAGTATCCAAAAACAGGCAGGTCCGGGGTCACAAAACCAGGGTGAGCCAGAAGCGCGAGCAAACAGGTTCCGGGTGTGAGCTTTGCAGACGATCTGACACCGGAGAGCTGAAAGACAGGGCCTTAAATACTGGGAGAGGTTAGTGGGTAATGCAGCGCAGCTGGCAGAGTAATTAGAGCCGAGCAGAGCAGGGACAGGTGGAGCTAGTTAGGCTGAGTAGAGAGAGGGAGGTGAGCAGAGTGGAAGATAGTGGAAACAAATTAAGGTGGTAACCCGGTGGAGTGAGAGGGCTCATGACAGTAGGTTGATTAAGGAGGTATTATACACCGATAAATGTATAGTAATTTAGACTAGGAATGCATTGAGATACTGATCTGTTGTAATTCTCTTTATGAGGAAGCTAATGCTACATTTGTTAATTAATGTGATTATGATTATGAATTGTAAGCTGACTGATTGATCTGAATGAAGTTATGTTAGTTAAAGATGTTGACACTATTCTTAAACATGTCCTAGGTAGTATGGCTAAAACAACCCTACGTTAATGTTAATACGTTTAATGTGTTAGGATACTAACACTTATATTTGTCACGGTTTCGGCCGAGGCTGCTCCTCCTCCTTGTTCGGGCAGGCTTCGGTGGTCGTCGTCTCCGGAGTACTAGCTGCCACCGTTCTTTGTTTTCGATGTTTGTTTGGTTTGGTCTGTTTTGGTACACCTGTTCATGTTTAGTGTTGATTAGGTGTCCTATAAGTTCTCGTTGTTTCTGTCATGTGTTGTGTGTAATTGTTTTCACCTGTCTGTTGGTGCTGTTCATTTTTTGCCAGTCGCTAGTGTTTACCGTCGCACTGTTGTTTTCGTGCGCAGTCGGTTTTGGTGTTTTACGCACTGTTGCATATTGTTCGCCTCCGGGTTGGTTTAGACCCGTTTGTTATTTTGTCTTTTCAAGTAAAGACTGGTTTGACTTAGCTCCTGTGTCCTGCACTTGATTCCGCACCACATCCGCATCAGATACCCTGACAATATTGGAACTGTTTTAAGTATAAATATTGATATTGTTCATTATGAGTATAACCTTGAATGCAAAGATTGTGATTGATATTATAAACATAATATACTTTTGTAAATTGATGGGATTAGTAATCCCATATGGGGGGATATGATGGATATTTTTTAGTGGACTATGAGATAAAACTGGGGTAATCACGAACATAGAGTTAGAATTCTTTGTTGCTGGGCCAGGAACTCAATTGGGTCATTTCACTGTGTGTGGGTGGGTAAAGTGAGAATCTGACCTAGGGTAGAATTGCTCGCTCTTATCCATGGCTGTCCTACTTAATGGAGACTGAAACCAGATTGTGGCCTTTTGCCTTTCTCCTCAAACAAAGTGAAAAAAGCGTCCGGGGTTGAACAGAGTTGTCACGCCCTGGCTCTGGGACTCTGTTATGTTGAGCCAGGGTGTGTTGTTTCTATGTGTTTTGTGTTCTAGGTTTTTTATCTAGTTCATTTGTTTCTATGTTGGCCGGTGTGGTTCTCAATCAGAGGCAACGTGTACCAGCTGTTGCTTGTTGTCTCTGATTGGGAACCATACTTAGGCAGCCTGTTTTCCACAGTGTGTTGTGGGATCTTGTTCCGTGTATGGTTTGTGTCTGTTACTAAGGACGTCACGTATCGTTTTGTTGTTTTGTTCGTTCGTGGTGAATTAATAAATAAGTATGTTCACTCATCACGCTGCGCATTGGTCCACTTCCTTCAGCGATCGTGACAGAAGATCCCACCATAACTGGACCAAGCAGCGTGTCCAGGAGCCAACGCCAGAGAGGACTCTAATGAATATCAACCTCGACTGGGTCAAGCAGCATGTCCAGGAGCCAACGCCAGAGAGGGCTCTAAAGGATATCAACCTCGACTGGGTCAAGCCACGGGAGGAGGAGAGAGGTTGGACTTGGGAGCAGAAGAGGGAGAGTCTGGCGAGAGCCATGGAGGCCATAGCCACGGGGGAGAGACGAACCCAATACATTTTTAGGGGGGGGCTCACACCGTGGACGACGGGACTGCTGGAGGCAGATAAGGGGCGAGTTGGTGGACGAGGAGAGAAGGCCACCGGGTTACGGGAGCCATTGGCGAGTAGAGGGAAGGAATATGTAGAGGCACGGCGAGAGGTACTGAGGTGTGTAGCCAGTCCGGTCCGGCCCGTTCCTGATCCCCATGTAAGGCCAGTGGTGTGTGTTCCCAGTGCGGTCCGGCCTGTTCCTGTCCCTCGCACCAAGCCTGTGGTGCGCGTCGCCAGCCCGACCCGGCCTGTTCCTGCTCCCCGCACCAAGCCAAGGGTGCGCGTCGCCAGCTCGGCCCGGCCTGTTCCTGCCACTCGCACCAAGCCTACGGTGCGCGTCGCCAGCCCGGCTCGGCCTGTTCCTGCTCCCCGCACCAAGCCTGTGGTGCGCATCGTCAGCCCAGTCCGGCCCGTCCCTGCTCCCCGCACCAAGCCTGTGGTGCGAGTCGCCAGCCCGGCCCGGCCTGTTCCTGCTCCCCGCACCAAGCCAAGGGTGCGCGTCGCCAGCTCGGCCCGGCCTGTTCCTGCCACTCGCACCAAGCCTACGGTGCGCGTCGCCAGCCCGGCTCGGCCTGTTCCTGCTCCCCGCACCAAGCCTGTGGTGCGCATCGTCAGCCCAGTCCGGCCCGTCCCTGCTCCCCGCACCAAGCCTGTGGTGCGCGTCGTCAGGCCGGTCCGGCCCGTTCCTGCTCCCCGCACCAAGCCTGTGGTGCGCGACGTCAGCCCAGTCCGGCCCGTCCCTGCTCCCCACACCAAGCCTGTGGTGCGCTTCGTCAGCCCGGTTCGGCCCGTCCCTGCTCCCCGCACCAAGCCTGTGGTGCGCGTCGTCAGCCCGGTCCGGCCCGTTCCTGCTCCCCGCACCAGGCCTGTGGTGCGCGTCGTCAGTCCGGCACAGCCCGTGCCTGGGTCACCGGTGCCTGGTCAGGTACCGGTTAGCTGCTCCACATCGGCGCCTGAGCGATCCGCTCCACCGATGTCCAGTCCAGATCCAGCCAGCAGGGCCAGACCGGACCAGGGGCGCTATAGGGGGTTTGTTGGAGGGTGGGGGTCAAGCCCGGAGCCGGAACCGCCTCCGAGGAGGAATGCCCACCCGGCCCTTCCCTGTTCGGTTTATGTTTGGCGCGGTCGCAGTCCGCGCCTTTGGGGGGTACTGTCACGCCCTGGCTCTGGGACTCTGTTATGTTGAGCCAGGGTGTGTTGTTTCCATGTGTTTTGTGTTCTAGGTTTTTTATCTAGTTCATTTGTTTCTATGTTGGCCAGTGTGGTTCTCAATCAGAGGCAACATGTATCAGCTGTTGCTTGTTGTCTCTGATTGGGAACCATACTTAGGCAGCCTGTTTTCCACAGTGTGTTGTGGGATCTTGTTCCGTGTATGGTTTGTGTCTGTTACTAAGGACTTCACGTATCGTTTTGTTGTTTTGTTCGTTCGTGGTGAATTAATAAATAAGTATGTTCACTCATCACGCTGCGCATTGGTCCACTTCCTTCAGCGATCGTGACAAGAGTTTAACCTAAACATGACTGTTTTTGCAAGATAAGGGATTGATTGATTGGATTACTATTGATTCTGAACTGAATGAAAGTCGAATTTAGCCGCCCTCATAGACAAAGGAAGTGGGCGGAGCGATAAAGAGCGGGAAACTGAAGAGGGAGGGATTTTAAGATAGGGTGGGGGTGAAGGAGACTAGAGAGCTAGGGAAGGGAGAGAGAAAGGAGGCCTAATCTGCAGATTAGCCTGGCTTTGTTGAAATTGCAATAAAGTCATTCTTGATTCTACAAAAACTCTGAAATAACTTTGATTTTTAATAAAGTATAGTGATTATTTTCCACAACACTCACAGGGCACTTCGGATCCCCAGCTGCATGGGCACCCCCACAGTTGAAACAGTGCTTCTGTATCCCAACTGTACACTCCCTCTGACTATGCCCTCCTGCACATTTCTCACATCGTGGGATCTCCCTTCTACACACTGCTGCAACATGTCTGAATCCTTGGCACGTAAAGCACCGAAGCGTGTTCAGAACATAGGCCCTCACAGAATAGCAAATATAACCTAACCTGACAGACAGAGTATTCTCAGTATCGCCATTGCCAGCGGGTATACTGTACGTCTCACCAAACGGCAGGCGTCACAAACATTAGGAATATTCCTTTTCATTTGATCCATCTATACACCCAACGCTACCCCACTGATCACCCCTTTTTGCGTCACCCTGCTGTGTAGAGCAAAGCACACCACAGGTTGAGCCACGTGACTCAAAGCGCCCGCTTCTTCTGGGAGGCGGATACACACATTTTTTTTACAATTCCACTTCTTGAAACTTTTACAGATGTAACCATTCCCAGTTTGCCCTTTACAATGTATGGGTTGGCCAAAAAGCAGAAATCCACTCTTTCCAAAAATCTCACTCCTACCGGTCCATCTCTGGTAGGATTCTCAGAGCAAACATTGGAAGTCTCCACTACAACTGTCACCGCAGGTAGGCCCACTTAATCCTGGACTGGCTCAACCTCAGAGCACTCACCACTACTGTCTGACTCCATTTCGAGATCATCAAGGTTCTCAAGAGAGCATGAAGACCTATAAGTCATTATTTGGTTTGTAATCAGGAGAAGTAGGTATGTACACCTCAAACGAAGGTGTATACTCAGGAGACAAATCTCTGATCTCAACAGCGTCATTCTTAAGCTTTCCCGTCATCGCACCACCTTGCAGTCATCAAACCAATCTACTAATGTTGGGTTTTCACTAGTCTCGTGTTGCCATACCTCCAAAATCATGCCGTTGTCATGCCTCCCTTGGAGGTCTGGAGAATTTTGTATTGCAAAAACGGTTTGAATGGACCGCTGATTTTGGAGGTATGGCAACAAGATTTTGATTGGATATTACATTTCAAGAACACACCCGTAGAAGGGGTGTTGTGTGCATAACTTTTTTCTATCCGGGTAGTTGTTGCCTATGCTAGTTTCAAGTGCTAGTTTTCAAGTTGTCAAGTGTGGCCGACAGTCTGCGATTTATATTTCTTGAAATTGAAAGTGGATTACGCTGGTAAAGTCAAACGTCACAACACGTTCTAAACCGCTCTGGTGACATACTTTTTTCCTTGTCTCCATTCGTCCACATGGCTGCTGCTCCACATTTACATAAGTATTCAGACCCTTTACTCAGTACTTTCTTGAAGCACCTTTGGCAGCGATTACAGCCTCAAATCTTCTTGGGTATGACGCTACCAGCTCGGAACACCTGTATTTGGGGAGTTTCTCCCATTCTTCTCTACAGATCCTTTCAAGCTCTGTCAGGTTGGATGGGGAGCGTCGCTGCACAGCTATTTTCAGGTCTCTAATCTCTCCAGAGATGTTCGATAAGGCCTGCCATCCAGGACCTCTATACCAAGCGTTGTCAGAGGAAGGCCCTAAAAGTTGTCAAAGAATCCAGCCACCTTAGTCATTGACTGTTCTCTCTGCTACCGCACGGCAAGTGGTACCGGAGTGCCAAGTCTAGGTCCAAAAGACTTCTTAACAGCTTCTACCCCCAAGCCATGAGACTCCTGAACAGCTAATCATGGCTCACAGACTATTTGCATTGCCCCCCCACCCCACCTCCACCCCATCTTTTACGCTGCTGCTACTCTGTTTATTATCTATGCATAGTCACTTTAATAACTCTACCTACATGTACATATTACCTCAATTACCTCGACTAACCGGTGCCCCCGCACATTGACTCTGTACCGGTACCCCCTGTATATAGCCTCCCTACTGATATTTTATTTTACTGCTGCTCTTTAATTATTTTTTATTTTTTATTTTTCACTTATCTATTTTTTACTTAACACTTTTTTTAAATCTGCGTTGTTTGTTAAGGGCTTGTAAGTAAGCATTTCACTGTAAGTAGTAAGTAAGTATTCGGCGCATGTGGCAAATACAATTTGATTTGATTTGATTTGAAGCAGGCTGAGAGCTTCAAGTTCCTTGGTGTCCACGTCACCAACAAACTAACATGGTCCAAACACACCAAGACAGTCGTGAAGAGGGCATGACAAAGCCTATTCCCCCTCAGGAGACTGAAAAGATTTGGCATGGGTCCTCAGATCCTCAAAAAGTTGTACAGCTGCACCATCGAGAGCGTTCTGACTGGTTGCATCATCGTATAGTATGGCAACTGCTCGGCCTCCGACCGCAAGGACTACATAAGGTAGTGTGTACGGCCCTGTACATCACTGGGGCCAAGCTTCCTGCCATCAAGGACCTCTATACTAGGCGGTGTCAGAGGAAGGCCCTAAAAGTTGTCAAAGACTCCAGCCACCCTAGTCATAGACTGTTCTCTCTGCTACCGCACGGCAAGCGGTACCGGAGCGCCAAGTCTAGGTCCAAGAGGCTTCTAAAAAAAAAAAATGCATTGTTGGTGATGGGCTTGTAAGTAAGCATTTCACTGTAAGGTCTACACCTGTTGTATTCGGCGCATGTGACAGATAAAATGTGATTTTGTGACATGATACTTAGATTTGTGTGTATTGGGTATATGTTGTGAAATTGTTAGATATTACTTGTTAGATATTACTGCACTGTCGGAGCTAGAAGCACAAGCATTTCGTTACACCCGAATAACATCTGCTAAACACATGTACAGTGGGGAGAACAAGTATTTGATACACTGCCGATTTTGCAGGTTCTCCTGCTTACAAAGCATGTAGAAGTCTGTAATTTTTATCATAGGTACACTTCAACTGTGAGAGACGGAATCTAAAACAAAAATCCAGAAAATCACATTGTATGATTTTTAAGTAATTTATTTGCATTTTATTGCATGACAAAAGTATTTGATCATATACCAACCAGTAAGAATTCCGGCTCTCACAGACCTGTTAGTTTTTCTTTAAGAAGCCCTCCTGTTCTCCACTCATTACCTGTATTAACTGCAGCTGTTTGAACTCGTTACCTGTATAAAATACACCTGTCCACACACTCAATCAAACAGACTCCAACCTCTCCACAATGGCCAAGACCAGAGAGCTGTGTAAGGACATCAGGGATCAAATTGTAGACCTGCACAAGGCTGGGATGTCCTACAGCACAATAGGCAAGCAGCTTGGTGAGAAGGCAACAACTGTTGGCGCAATTATTAGAAAATGGAAGAAGTTCAAGATGACGTTCAATCACCCTCGGTCTGGGGCTCCATGCAAGATCTCACCTCGTGGGGCATCAATGATCATGAGGAAGGTGAGGGATCAGCCCAGAACTACACAGCAGGACCTGGTCAATGACCTGAAGAGAGCTGGGACCACAGTCTCAAAGAAAACCATTAGTAACACACTACGCCGTCATGGATTAAAATCCTGCAGTGCACGCAAGGTCCCCCCTGCTCAAGCCAGCGCATGTCCAGGCCCGTCTGAAGTTTGCCAATGACCATCTGGATGATCCAGAGGAGGAATGGGAGAAGGTCATGTGGTCTGATGAGACAAAAATAGAGCTTTTTGGTCTAAACTCCACTCGCCGTGTTTGGAGGAAGAAGAAGGATGAGTACAACCCCAAGAACACCATCCCAACCGTGAAGCATGGAGGTGGAAACATCATTCTTTGGGGATGCTTTTCTGCAAAGGGGACAGGACGACTCCACCGTATTGAGGGGAGGATGGATGGGGCCATGTATCGCGAGATCTTGGCCAGCAACCTCCTTCCCTCAGTAAGAGCATTGAAGATGGGTCGTGGCTGGGTCTTCCAGCATGACAATGACCCGAAACATACAGCCAGGGCAACTAAGGAGTGGCTCCGTAAGAAGCATCTCAAGGTCCTGGAGTGGCCTAGCCAGTCTCCAGACCTGAACCCAATAGAACATCTTTGGAGGGAGCTGAAAGTCCGTATTGCCCAGCGACAGCCCCGAAACCTGAAGGTTCTGGAGAAGGTCTGTATGGAGGAGTGGGCCAAAATCCCTGCTGCATTGTGTGCAAACCTGGTCAAGACCTACAGGAAACGTATGATCTCTTTTCTGATGTATCAAATACTTATGTCATGCAATAAAATGCAAATAAATTACTTAATAATCATACAATGTGATTTTCTGGATTTTTGTTTTAGATTCCGTCTCTCACAGTTGAAGTGTACCTATGATAAAAATTACAGACCTCTACATGCTTTGTAAGTAGGAAAACCTGCAAAATCGGCAGTGTATCAAATACTTGTTCTCCCCACTGTATGTGACCAATAAAATTTGATTTGATTTGAACTGCAGTTGAATTATGCTGATAACTAATTAAATGTTACTTGTCACTTTCATTTACACTATATTCTGTGACTCCCATTTAGGTAACACAAGCGTTTAAGGGTGAACCAGGCCACCTGAAACCCTCGACGGCCCGTTTCTTGGTTATTATGGCGGGAAGATTGATCGGCCACTCTTTTCTTCATGGGGGTCCCTGCCTCCATGGACTGAGCCCTGCTGTGATCCATGTACTTCTAGGGGGAACAGCAGAAACAGCCACAGTGGACCTCCAAGACTGTCCAGAGCTGGACATCCTTGAGATCATTCACTTTGTGTGTATATTATAATTGTACATTCTATGAACACAATATTTATAGAGTCAATGTGTCATTAGATTTACTTTATCCTGTTGTGTTGATATTGAGAGCACATAAATGTAGCCTTTGTTTCGTCATGGTGTCTATTGGTACCAATGTCGTTGTCTGGGTGCTGTTCTAAGGCTTCACCACATCAGTTGACAGACAACAAAGACTATAGTATTAAGAACACGTCTCTTTCCCAATTGTCTTTCCTCGTTAAGATTCCTCCCCTCTAACATGATCTCAAATGTGTTTTTGTCATGGATTAAAATAATCAAGGATGTGATGAAAAGATGAAAGGTCTGGGGTGGGGTAAAAACATGGTCTTTGTAGTCACTCAACCCATGTGATTTAGATGGGGACTGTGGAACAGAAGCACGAGATCCAGTCATTGGCCCTGTTATGTGACCTGCCTGGAGTGACCTCGGAAAACCGGAGATGTGTTTTTGAAACGCTTCTCTTATTTGCAGTAAGTACCTTTTTGTGGTAATTGCGCCAAACACGGAGGCCTGATGTATTGAGCTATTATAATGCAGTCTAACTGCATGACGACAACATTTAAAAAACCCTTTTATAAATATTGGAATGCTTCCTCATGACCAAAGGCTTGTGTACATTACAATCATGTCTTTTAGGTGGTTGGACGAACAATGAGACAGGTGAAGCAACTCAGAAAGGGCCTTCAGGAGACCCCCGTGTGGCACCTCCTGACACAGCAGCCAGACATCATTCCAATGGAGTTTCTTGGAGAGGAAGCTGCTGTGTTACGCCCAGAGGTGCAGTGCCCTTCTTAATGTTTGGACATTGATGTAAATCTATACCCCTGACCTGGCCATGACCTGGCTAAGCATCTGGGGGTAGCTAGCTCTTTGATGTTGCTGGTACAATGAGTCAATAATTGATGGGGTAACCATTGGGTATGTACATTTTACATTTACATTTTAGTCATTTAGCAGACGCTCTTATACAGAGCGACATACAGTGCATTCATCTTGAAATAGGTAGATGAGACAAGCAACATATCACAGACATAGTAAGTACATTGTTCCTCAATAAAGAAGTGATCAACAAAGTCAGTGCTAGTAGGAAATTACAACAAAACCGCTGGGGGCTAAGACAGATTCGGTAAGATGTTTTCGGAAGATGGGCAGGGACTCCGCTGTCCTGGTGTCAGGGTCTTTGTTCGACCATTGGGGTACCAGGACAGAGAAGAGCTTTGACTGGGCTGAGTGGGAGCTGACCCCCACCTATGGGTGGCAGGGCCAAGAGACCAGAGGTGGCAGAATGGCGTGCTTGGGTTGGGGTGTAGGGTTTTAGCATAGCCTGAAGGTAGGGAGGGGCAGTTCCCCTTGCTGCTCCATAGGCAAGCACCAGTGTCTTGAAGCGTCTGCGAGCTACGACTGGAAGTCAGTAGAGTGTGCAGATGAGCGGGGTGACATGGGAGAACTTGGGAAGGTTGAACACCAGGCGGGCTGCGGCATTCTGAACAAGTTGCAGGGGTTTGAAGGCACAAGTGGGGATCCCAGCCAACAGACAGTTGCAGTAATCCAGACGGGAGATAACAAGTGCCTGGATTAGGACCTGTGCAGCTTCCGGTGAGAGGAAAGGTCGTACTCTACAGATGTTGTAGAGCATGAACCTGCAGGGGCGAGTAACTGCTTTGATGTTTGCAGAGAACGATAGGGTGTTGTCCAGGGTCACGCCAAGGTTCTTTGCACTCCATGGAGTTGCCAACTGGGATGGAGAGGTCTTGGAGTGGGCAGGCCTTACCCGGGAGGTAGAGTAGCACAGAGAGCCTCCGTGACACAGAGGAGAGCGGTCTCAGTTGAGTGAGCCGTCTTGAAGCCTGACTGCTTAGGGTCAAGAAGATCGTTCTGAGAGAGAGAGTTTGTCAGTGTCAGCATGCTCAAATGTTTTGGAAAGAAAAGAAAGAAGGGATACTGGTCTGTAGTTTCTGATGTCAGAGGTGGTCCCTGATACGCATGGGTCCCCTATTCATTGGTCCATAGACCCAAAACCGATCCAAATGTAGCATGCATCGGTCAGAAACTCTATTCAAACAGTAGGAATTGCCAGTTCAAATTTTTTTGCTCATATTACATTCTTTCTACCTTCCAAGACTACCTAATATTTTGTGACAACAGATGCGTCCTCTCCTTCAGTGTTAAACTGCATGTAACTTTGTTCAGTCATTGATCTACAAGTCATTTTGCATGCCAAACCACCCCAGGCAATATCAGTAGCCTAGTCAAACTGTGCACTGTGCCCAGGTTGGCGTGCTGTCACCTTCAGCAGAGTCTGGAGATGTTGTGGAGAACGTTATGCTGCCTGCAACATCCTCCAGCATGACCGGTTTGGCGGTGGGTCAGTCATGGTGTGGGGTGGTATTTCTTTGGGGGGCCGCACAGCCCTCCATGTGCTTGCCAGAGGTAGCCTGACTGCCATTAGGTACCAAGATGAGATCCTCAGACCCCTTGTGAGACCATTTGCTGGTGCGGTTGGCCCTGGGTTCCTCCTAATGCAAGACAATGCTAGACCTCATGTGGTTGGAGTGTGTCAGCAGTTCCTGCAAGAGGAAGGCATTGATGCTATGGACTGGCCCGCCCGTTCCCCAGACCTGAATCCAATTGAGCACATCTGGGACATCATGTCTCGCTCCATCCACAAACGTCACGTTGCACCACAGACTGTCCAGGAGTTGGCGGATGCTTTAGTCCAGGTCTGGGAGGAGATCCCTCAGGAGACCATCCGCCACCTCATCAGGAGCATGCCCAGGCGTTGTAGGGAGGTCATACAGGCACGTGGAGGCCACACACACTACTGAGACTCATTTTGACTTGTTTTAAGGACATTACATCAAAGTTGGATCAGCCTGTAGTGTGGTATTCCACTTTAATTTTGAGGGTGACTCCAAATCCAGACCTTCATGGGTTGATAAATTTGATTTCCATTGATCATTTTTGTGTGATTTTGTTGTCAGCACATTCAACTATGTAAAGAAAAAAGTATTTAATAAGATTATTTCATTCATTCAGATCTAGGATGTGTTATTTTAGTGTTCCCTTTATTTTTTTAAGCAGTGTATATATGTGTATGTATGTGTATATATATATATATATATATATATATATATATATATATGCGAGAAAAAAACAAAACATATGGGGGATTGGAAGTGATGCAGACAATAACATTGATGGAAGTTACAATCTATCTGCAATATTAAAGCTGATCTACCCCCTAATTATTATTTTTATTTTTATATTTAAAAAAAGAAAAACAAAAAAAATTTAAGAACAAGTGAAGGAAACTAGGAAAGGGATATAGGAAAGGATAGGAGGAAATTGAGCTAGGAAAGGAGGAAAGGAAATGTAACCCCGCCGACACTCCACCTAGACTCTCCCTGAACCTATTCCCTCGTAAATCCCTCCACATCATTTTGATCTTTTAAATGTACTTCTTGTAAAAAAGACTCACTACTTATACACTGTATTTTAAACATTTGTATAGAAATCCATCTCAATAATATTCAGCTACTTTTCAGGCTGCCTTTGGGGAGTTTTGACACCAAGGGTTTCTATGGTTTTGATAGCATTTAGTGACTTTTCCCACTCAACTTTGCCGCAAACGAGAGCAGGAGAAGCTGTCTGTGCAACAGAAGTCAGGGTTGTCTAAGTGTTAACCATAACCTTATGGTTAGGGTTTAGGGGCAAGCTGAACGAGAGATTCACGGAAGATGGCGGAAGCGGATGATGAAGTGAAATCTGAATACAATGGCGGTAGAATCAATGAGAATTGGAGTATTGTTCAAAAGAATAGAAAACGGAGCGAAGTAGGGTACCGTGATGACAATGACCCTTCGTATCTAGTAGGAGTATGGTTTGTTAATAAGGAGCAGCTGAGCAGAGTACCAATCTTGAAGAAACCATTTGAGTTATCCAAACTGGTGGAGAGTGTGCTGGGTAAAGTGAAAGATGTGAGGATCACGAGAGGCGGGCTTGTTTAGATTTTTTTAGATTCTGCGGATCAGAAGGATAGTGCGTTGTGTCTTAATCAATTTGATAAATGTGTGTGTCGCTTCGGAACAGGGCACCCCTTAAGGGGGTTATATCTGGCGTTTCGTGGGAAGTTGGTTTGGAAGAGATAAAAAATATTACTAGAGTGATTGAAGCACGTCGGATGAATCGAGTGGTGAATGGGGAAAAAGTGAAGAGTTTATCTGTTCTTTTGTTTTTTGAAATTGAGTCTCTCCCTAATGAAGTGTGGTTAAGGTATATTAACTACAGAGTTAGAGCATTTATCCCAAGAACAATGCATTGTAAAGCTTTTGGTCATGTAGAAAGTGTTTGCATAATGGAGAAGCCAAGATGTGGAAAATATCATATGTGTTATAAAAGTATGAAAATGTATGCACTCACTAACTGTAAGTCGCTCTGGATAAGAGCGTCTGCTAAATGACTAAAATGTAAAATGTAAATAAAAGTGAAGAAAATGTGACATGTAATTGCGGTGGGAATCATGAAGCCACGTCTTCTGAATGCCCCACAAGGGTAAAGGAGAATGAGGTGGTCAAAGTCAGGGTTGTACAGAGCATTTCATTTTCAGAAGCTGTGAAAGGGTTGAGGGTTTGAATGTTACACCAGAAGAGTCCATGGTAGTGGATAGGCCTTCACTGCAGGCTGCAGGAGTTGTCTTACCAAGAGGATCCTGACAGTTAAAGGTTAAAAAGGTGGACTTTGTGGCCTTTATCGCAATGGTGATAAATGACACTGCCAAGGTGGAGAAAAGATCTAGGAAGATTGAAATCATTGTGATTGCAGCGGAGCGGTTCCTGGGGCTGAACGATTTCACAGCAAAGGATTTACATGGAATATTAACAAAAGCCGTACCATCTTCTCAGGTCCTAGAGCCTGATAAGGGAGATATGGAGAACTAAAAGAAGGAAGAAGTGGGAGTTTTGTTTGTTTTGGCAATGTACTATTTTAATTAGGGTGGATTGTTAGAATGACTATTAAGTATGGATTTATTTATTTTAATTTTATTTTTGGTTTCAAACCGTCCAGCTGGTGGCGGCAATACATATTTTAGATGTAGTCCGCCATAAAACCCACAGAAGAAGAATATGAAGTTAGGGTTTAGGGTATTAGGGTTTAGGGTATGGACGTCCCAAGGATCTCGGATTGCACTGAGCCAGCAACATATAGGCATAGAAGCACAGGGGGAGGGGTGTTCGGCTTGAGGGGGGAGAAAACGCTAGCTACGACGGAGACACAGCTGCTAGCTGTGTAGCAGTAAGGCAAATTAGTGTTGTAGCGACAAATCAAGGAGCCAATAGCAGATCTCACTGAAAAATATTTGGCAACACTGTTGAAAAGTTCATTCTGGGGACGGGACGGAGATAAATGAGCAGACCCACGTTGTAGCTGCTCACATAGCTGAGGCGAACCTGGGGGAATTGCTACATAGGAATTTGCGGAAGAATTGAGAGAAACAGGTAGGCTAACGGTAGCTATGCATTTGTTGTATTTTTTGTTTGCACTTTTGCCCAGGATAGCTAGCCAACCTTCTTTTTGTAGCGGATTTTTTTATTCTGTTCAGTGGCTAGCTAGCTAGCTAGTTCTTATTACGGTAAATTAGAGACATAAGTGTACAAGTATGTAAAGTATGATTTGCACATGTAAAATATGAATTGCACCTGTATAATACGTTTTGTAGTTGCAAAAAATATTTGCAAACTTCCTTTGAGAATAAATGCAACAACACTCGCAAGCAATTGTCCCTCAATGTTTTCGTCACTGAGCAAATTTCAGGTCTGCTGAGCACAAAGTTGAACGTTGTGAAAATTCTGTGAAACTTCCAGCCCGCGTTTACTGTGAACACTGAGGCTGTACCCGCTTTAATTTACAGTTTTAACAGTGGCCAAGTAGGCTACTGTGGCTATTTGATCATAATGTAGGCCTACCAGAGTGGCCTACCATAAAACAATGTAGAAAATGCATCCCATAACATTTGACAATGGCTGTTCAGCCTACAGTAGCAGCCAATGTGTGTCGTTCGATGGTCTACATTCCATAAGACTTGTGAAAAAAACATGCAGGACTTGACATTAACCTGTTTATCCACTTGTCCTTCAGACAAGGAGGTGACTGAATGTTGTTGTGGTGTTTGATGCAATAAATAAAATGCATTATTATTCCCATACCATTATTACAGAGAATCAGACACATTATGCCACCCTCAGTCTATTGGCTACTTAGCCTATTCAAGCCTGTCCCAAAATACAACACTGCCCCTTTTTAAGACAAAAAAAAAGCTCTTTACCTGACTGCATTTTCAAATATGTCTAGAAATGTACACGTGTTGTGCTCTTGTAGGAAGCAATCACTCCCCTATTGCTGACTACAAATGATCTATAACTGGGCTAACTCACTTACGCTCTGGATAAGAGCGTCTGCTAAATGACTAAAATGTAAATGTACTAGCAAAGGATATGAACTAAATGAGCCAGCAACATATAGGCATAGAAGCACAGGGGGAGGGGTGCACACATGGCTACATGCAGCTCTTTCTTTGATCTCAAAATGCATCTACTCAGGACCACAGCTGTAAACACAGTTCAGTTAAAAGTAAATGGCACAGATCCATATATGGCAATGGTCTATTTGCATATAGGCCTACTGCAGATGATTGGTTATGCCGGACTGGTCTGTGTAGAGTACGGGCTGAGTCGTTCCCAATATAATCGTACTACAATGCGTTCTGCCTACAACAAAATCTCTTGCATAGTTCGTTTTGTTTTGGTATGTTGCATTGAATGTGGCTAATATTGCGTTGATTCGATCAAAATTGCCGCAGTAAAGGGAACCGTTGATAGTGTTAACTAACGGAGAAAACTCTAGAAAGTTGCGTGAAGTTCAATCTTGTGCTTTTCTCCATGGGCTGATATTTCTTCTGTGCTCTGCAAGGCAGTCCCGGGGAGCTGCACAGCAGTCTGGGCTACTGGGCGCCCGCACGCAGCTTAGAGGGAACAGTGCTCGCAAGCACGTAACATGATGTGTGAATAAATACAACAACACTTGCAAACATTAAACTTGATATGTGAATAAATTCAATAAGATTTGCAAGCATGCAACTCAATTTCAGAATGAATGCAACTCATTTACTAAACTTAAGACTGGTGATTCTTCTGCGAATCAAAACTACATTTGCCGATGTCAAATCTGTTTTGGCACTAACTTAGCGACTAACCTGTGGTGAAAGTTTTGTAGTTGTAAAAAAGAATAATAAGCAAGCAGCAGATAACTTACATCAAATCTATGTACATTAATGGAAAAGTTGATTGTAGGCAGATTGTTGTGTTTTCTGGAACATAGTGGTCTATTAAGTCCATACTAGAATGGATTCAGAAAAGGAAGGACAACCCTTGATGCATTGGTTAAAGTTATTACTGAGGTGAACAAAGCTTTGGCAATGAAGGAAGTGATATCGATAGTATATTTTGACATTGAAAAAGCATATTATACAATGTTGCGGGAAGGTCTACTGATTTAAGTTGAATTGAATGGGTATTAGTGGGAGAATGTACAACTGGATTATGGATTTCTTGTTTGACTGAACCTTCCAGGTCAGGATGGGATCGGAGATATCAAGAGAATATGAGGTGGAAAATGGAACTCCACAAGGTAGTGCTATTAGTCCTATCTTATTCACGTGGAGGATTGATGATATCTTCTGGGATATCGGACAGGGTATAAGGGCGGCCTAATATGCAGAGGATGGTGCCATATGGAAGAGGGGAAGGAATATTCCTTATGTAATAAAGAAAATGCAAGGTGCTGTTGTAGCAGTAGAGGAATGGTCCTTATCATGGGGTCTCAAGTTACCTTTATCTAAATCTTGCCACATGTTGTTCGCTAACAAAAATATGAAGGAAGATGTGAGTCTTCGATAAAATGGAGAACAAATGGAAAGGGTAACAGAATTTAAGTATTTGGGTCTATGGTTTGATGAAAAGCTTACATGGAGAAGTTATATTACATGTATTGAGACTAAAGGTAAGAAAGTATAACATCTTATGAGGACAGTAGTTGGGCATGATTGGGGGGCAGATAGGCAATCTTTACTGAATATTTATCGTACTTTGATGAGATCGTCCATAGATTATGGGTGCTTTGTATATGGTTCTGCAGCTTTTACATCGCTGTTGCGCCTTGATAGGATGCAAGCGAGGGCACTCAGGATGTGCGATGGTGCATTTTAAAACTACACCGGTTGAGGCTTTACAAGTAGATACTGGGGAAATGGCACTATCCCTTAAACAAGTTAAGCTAGCCCTAGCATACTGGGCAAGACTGAAGTATAGTACGGTAGATCATCCTACTCTGACAGTATTGGAAGACTGCTGGGAATAATCAACGATATCAAAAGAGGGGTTTTGGCCCAGAGATTGGGAAAAGGGTTGATGAATATGGATTCGGGAACCTTGTTATAGGGCCATCTGTAGCAATAGGAAATGTGCCACCATGGTTATTGATCTTAGCCTGATCTAAGAAAATGGTGGTGTGAAGAAGATAATGTAGGAACAGTAGTGGATCAATATATTAGTAATCAGTTTTATTCTTTCCTTGATGTGTATACAGATGGTTCAAAGGAAAGACCGGAGCAGGTGTATTTATTCCCGAGTTCGTTGTTAATCTATGCTAGAGACTAACAAATTATTGATCTGTATATTCAACAGAAATGGTTGTGATAATTGTTGGATTGCAATGGATAGAGGTGCAACCAAGAAGAGTAGTAATATGTTCGGACTCTGCATCAGTTTCTGTAGTTTAAGATCTGGAAAGTCAGAACGTGAGGATTTATGGTTAAAAATAATGATGCTGTTGTTGGGCTTACAAAGAAATGGCATTTAAATTAAGTTCTCTTGGATTCCGGCGAATACTCGAGTTTATGGAAATTATATATTAGATATAATAGCAAAAAAAGCAGGTCTCTTCTTGTTATTGGTGTCCTTTAGTGGTGTTTTTTTTGCAGCAATTTCACCATGAACAGTTGATGTTGAGATGTGTCTGTGACTTGAACTCTGAAGAATTTATTTGGGCTTCAATTTCTGAGGCTTGTAACTCTAATGAACCTATCTTCTGCAGCAGAGGTAACTCTGGGTCTTCCATTCCTGTGGCGGTCCTCATGAGAGCCAGTTTTATCATAGCGCTTAAAAGTTCTTGAAATGTTCCGTATTGACTGACCTTCATGTCTTAAAGTAATGATGGACTGTCGTTTTTACCGAACTCTGACGTTCTGTCCTGCCGATGCATAGAAAAACCAGCTAGCTTTATATTATCCATGTGCTTGTTAGTGATAGCTGTTCTGATGTCCAGAAGCTATTTACGGTCATGGGAAACAAGGGCGGAAACTTTATGTCCAAAAAAAGTTACAATCAGCATTTATTCTCAAAAGAAGTTACATGTTTGCAAATACTTTTTGCAATTGCAAAACTGATTATACAGGTGCAACTCATATTTTAACATGTGCAAATCATACTTTACATTCTTGTACACTTATGTCTCTAAATTACGTTAATACATTCTGTTCAACAACAGCTAGCTAGCCAGCAGTGTATGCTGGCTAGCATGTCTTTCACGTTTTCACCAGGAATGCCCATTTTCGTGTGTGTGAGAGAGAGAGAGACCGAGAGAGAACTTCAGTTTAAGCCCACTCGTGACAGTTTGGGAGTCAAACACTTTTTTTTATCCTGCAGCAGCATGGTGAATAATGTGCAGAGAGTCGACGACACCTGGCGAACATGCACCAAAAGCGACTCGAGTGGCGCGAGCAACAGCGGCGGCGAGAGTTCCAAAGAGAGCTCTCGCTCCTCGACGCCTGTGCTGGATGCCGACAGCATGGACAGGCTACGGGACAAGATGCGCCGCCGGACAGAGTCGGGCGACCACTGGTTTTCCCTCGAGTTCTTCCCCCCTCGTACTGCCAGTGGGGCTGTCAACCTCGTTTCTAGGTCTGTAGCTAAAGCTCGTTTGGCGTTGGCTTGTTCTAGCTGGTAACTCAAAACGAGGTCAGAGTTTGAAATTAGCAGCTAACTAGCCAGCGGATACGACCCTCTTGCTTACAGCTGCGCTAGGATCGGACAGACTTCCTGTGTAGATTAAGACACAGCGGAGCCGGTGCGAGATATGTGTCGGAAAATGTACCTCAATACAGGGATGAGAAATGCTTTGTACTGCAGAATTGTCCCATTATCCCAACTGTTACACCGAGAAGATCGTACAACTGCTAGTTTTTTAGCAGTTGTTCAAAATTCTCTGTGTAACAGTTGGGATAATGGGACAATCTCGGAGTACAATGCATTTCTCATCCCTGTGTTGAGGTACGTTTTCCGAGACATATCTCGCACCGGCTCCACGTTGTCTTAATCTACACAGTAAGCCTGTCCGATCCTAGCACAGCTGTAAGCAAGCTGGTCGGATCTGCAGGCTTAGCTGCTAACTAACTACCTGCTTTTAGCAACACTAGTATTTACACACTAGCGTTGCTAGGAATTGGCTTGCAAAACAACTGAATAGTCCGCCGGAAGCCAGAAGTGAAACAAAATTCAATTTCAATTTACTCTGCCGATTGTGCGTAGGATTGGTCCTTATGCAGGGGGGAAATTGAGAAAAAACATCTAATAGAACACATATTAAACAGACTTTCCAAACGTGGGTCTGTTGTAGACCCACTTCCTCTCCGCTTACCTCATGCACGTGTGCCATACCTGCACAAAAAAAGCAAGGACTTGTGGGGGACCTTTGTTTTGACATGAGGTAAGCAGAGAGGATCAGACCTCGCTAAGGAGCTGCTGCATGCATCTACAACAGATCCACATTTGGAAATTCTAGTTAATTATATGTTCAATTACATAATTTTTTCTCAAATTCACCCATGCATAAGGACCATAGCTACGGACAATCGACAGTTGAAATAGAAATGTATTGAACTTCTGGCTTCCGACGGACTATTCGGTTTTTTTGCAAGCCAATTCCCAGCAACGCTAGTAACATATAAATACCAGAGTTGCTAAAAGCAGCTACTAACTAACCACATCTTCTCTCTCCCATTTTTACCATTCAGATTTGATCGCATGGGCTCTGGGGGGCCCCTGTTCATAGACATTACCTGGCATCCGGCGGGGGACCCAGGTTCGGACAAGGAGACCTCCTCCATGATGATCGCCAGCACAGCGGTCAACTACTGTGGCCTGGAGAGCATCCTGCACCTGACCTGCTGCAACCAGACCAAAGAGAAGATCACCGGGTACCTGAGCAAAGCCAAACGCCTTGGCCTGAAGAACATCATGGCTCTAAGAGGAGGTAGGGCCACTTTGAGTAGGGTGACGTTGCACAGATCTAAGGTCAGTTTTAATATCTTCCTCTTAACGGTTAAGGTTAGGATTTGGGGAAGGTGAGCTGATCCTAGCTCTTAGGGACAACGTCTACACAGAGCAGGGTTAGTCCATTGTGGGAGTGTTTGTGTGTGCTTCGGTATTGTATTACAATAGCCTGAGGGTCTGCCTGATATTTTTTAGAGTGAAGTTAATTCCTGTGCACATGCGCAGATGCACTGTGTGGGTGCTCGCAATTGCACCCTCTTGCATCGCTCTGACTCTGCAATGTCTTTGGTTTACAACTCCACGTTGCTGCCTCTTGCATCGCTCTAACTGCAAAATCTTTAGTTCACAACTTCACATTGCTGCTCGTGGTCATACAATCACAATTGCAGCCTCTTGTATCACTCTCACTGCAATATTTTTTTTGTTCACATTGTGGCTCGTGGTCAAATCATATCGTTGAGTCTCAGTTTCACCCTTATCCCGATTTTTCTCATTGAGGATAAGTATTTTTCAAGAGACGTGGCTAACTATACTGAGCATAAATATAAACGCAACATGTAAAGTGTTCATCCCATGTTTCATGAGGTGAAATAAAAGATCCCAGAAATGTTCTGTATGCACAAAAAGCTTATTTCGCCCAATTTGGGCACAAATTTGTTTACATCCCTGTTAGTGAGCATTTCTCATTTTCCAAGATAATCTATCCACGTGACAGGTTTGCCATATTAAGAAGCTGATTAAACAGCATGATCATTACACAGGTGAACCTTGTGCTGGGGACAATAAAAGGCCACTCTAAAATGTGCAGTTTAGTCATACAACACAATGCCACACGTCTCAAGTTTTGAGGGAGCGTGCAATTAGCATGCTGACTGTAGGAATGTCCACCAGAGCTGTTGCCAGAGAATTTAATGTCGTTTTAGAGAATTTAGCAGCACGTCCAACCGGCCTCACAACCGCAGACCACTCCAGCCCAGGACCTATATCTGGCTTATTCACCTGCGGGATCGTCTGAGACCAGCCACCCGGACTGCTGATGAAACTGGGTTTGCACAACCAAAGAATTTCTGCACAAACTGTCAAACTGTTTCAGGGAAGCTCGTCGTCCTCACCAGGGACTTGAACTGACTACAGTTCGGCATCGTAACCGACTTCAGTGGGTAATTGCTTACCTTCGATGGCCACTGGCATGCTGGAGAAGTGTGCTCTTCACAGATGAATCCCGGTTTTAACTGTACCGGGCAGATGGCAGACACGTATGGCGTTTTGTGGGCGAGAGGTTTGTTGATGTCAACGTTGTGAACAGAGTACCCCATGGTGGCGGTGGGTTTATGGTATGGGTAGGCATAAGCTACGGACAACGAACACAATAGCATTTTATCGATGGCAATTTGAATGCACAGAGATACCATGACGAGGCAAAGGGTGGTCACACCAGATACTGAATGGTTTTCTGATCCACGCCCCTACCTTTTTTTAAAGGTATCTGTGACCAACAGATGCATATCTGTATTCCCAGTCATGTGAAATCCATAGATTAGGGCCTAATGAATTTATTTCAATTGACTGATTTCACTGAACTGTAACTCAGTAAAATCGTTGAAATTGTTGCATGTTGCGTTTTATATTTTTGTTCAGTGTAGCTACGTCTCATTGTGACATTCCCATTGAACACCATGTTTTCCTGATCTCTTTATAGATCCCATGGGGGCTGACTGGGAAGTGGAAGAAGGGGGCTTCAACTACGCCACAGACTTGGTCAAACACATCCGCTGCGAGTTTGACGACTACTTTGACATCTGTGTAGCCGGTATGATTGAAGCAGAATTACTTTCTTTTCTTTTTTTACAAAGCTTCATCATATTGTCATTTTATAGTAATGATAACCTTTTATCAGGTCATTTGTGGAGGACTTTAAAGTAGGCTGTTGTACCTACTTACAGTGCATTCGGAAAGTATTCAGACCTCTTGACTTTTGCCACATTTTGTTTCGTTACAGCCTTATTCTAAAATGGGTTAAATAGTTTTTTCCCCTCATTAATCTACACACAATACCCCATAATGACAAAACGAAAACAAGGCACTTACCTTGATAGTAACGCACACATGTCCAAAGTTATTATTTGTAAGGAAAACATCAATGCAATAATGCGAGTGCCAGTCAGAAAATGTGCCAGATCGTGGAAGACTGCACAAATGTCTGCATACTTGATGTGCAGAAGAAATGGGGAAGTGCTCTCCTCAAAGAGGGACGTTTTGTCAGGCTCAGTAAAGCCTCAAACTTACATTGTCCGCAACAATGAAATGGGCTACTTCTATGTGAATTAATGAGGAGGCGGAACACACCTCAATTCAAACTGTGTTAGAAAATACAACTTGTTCGAAAATTATTTGAAATTGACAAGTTGAAACATAGCCTATAGATAATTAGCAGGCAGCGGGCCTTGGTTTGAGGGCAGCCTGGGTTAACTGTCCTGTTCCGTAACAATCACATTTTGGAACAGTGAGTGCATTCTGACATCACGTGCATAAAACAACTCATGCTGGGGCGACCGTTAGAGATATTTGGAACTCACGTGTGAAAAGGTTAAATTAGCAAAAATGTATAAAATACACATTCCGAAGGCACTGTATATGCTGTGAGCATTTTATCTCCCCAAAAGCCATTTAGTCCTTCAAGTTGTTTGTAAAATGTGACCTAAACACACACACTGCGCATTAAAACCCAATTATTGTGGCAGGCTACCCCACTGGCCACCCGGAGGCAGAGAGCTACGACGAGGACCTGAGACACCTGAAGGAGAAAGTGGATGCCGGAGCAGACTTCATCATCACGCAGCTCTTTTTCCGGGCCGACACCTTCCTCAAGTTTGTCAGGGACTGCAGGGCCATAGGGATCACCTGCCCCATCCTACCAGGCATCTTCCCTATCCAGGTACTAGGGCTGGGACGATGCCAGTATCGTGATACTCGTTAGTATCGTTGCAAGGAAACAACGTGAAGCGGATTTTACTTCTTTAAGAAAACAGGCTTAATGTTGGAAACAAACATTGTTGTTATGCAGAGTCACATTTAATTATTTTCCAAGCTATAGCACACTTTTTTACATAAAGCAGGTTTTTAAAGGACCAAAGAGTGAACTCTACTTCATGTTTTCATTTTTGCCATGGAAAAATATTGCGATACTGGTATCATCCCGGCCCTACCAGGTACTGTGGGACGTAGGCCTAAACTGGGCCATGGACTTGCGTGTGGGGTGGTGTGGTCAAAGACTACATTTGTCAAAGTTTGAAAGGGAGGGGTTGCGTGGGTGTACTTTCTAACACTTTCTTGGAATGGCATGTTCTAGGATGTGATGATAGCTAGCAACGTTGTAACAAATGACCAAGTACGTTCTGTGCAAAAACAAAACAAGACATTATATCGGACAAGGGGACATTTACCCATAAGGGGCAGTGTATGTTTTGGAGTGTCTGGTGGGAGGGGTTTGCTTAATTTTAACAGGCAAGCTCAATCAAGCACAGCTAAAGTATTTGAAATGATTTTCTAAAGTATTTTAAATAGTATTTGAACCTAGGTTTGACCAGTAGGATTTGTGTTTTGTCATTCCTCCTTTCCTCCAGGGCTACCAATCTCTAAGGCAGCTGGTCAAGCTGTCCAAGCTGGAGGTGCCCGAGGAGATCATGCGGGTCATCGAGCCCATCAAGGACAACGACGCAGCCATCCGCAACTACGGCATCGAGCAGACGGTGGGCATGTGCCGCGTGCTGCTGGAGAGCGGCGAGGTGCCGGGCCTCCATTTCTACACGCTGAACCGTGAGGTGGCCACCATGGAGGTGCTGCGGCAACTGGGCCTGTGGATCGAGGACCCCAGGTTGGTTGTCTAAGCCCGGACCACCCACCACACCATACCTGGGTCCAAAATAGGATTGTTTTTTCTTTCAAACACTTCAGGTTGTTTGCTTGATTTAGCTGGCCTAGTATTAAAATGTATAAAATGTAAGGTTACATGCGTAACCCCGGTTCTCTGATAATATGAGTGAGATGTATCACATATGGGGATTCGTTTAGGATCGCCTACTCGAATGAGGTGAGACCCTCACCTTTCTTAAAGGACGACTGCACTTCCTGCTTTGACCTCGTTTTAAATTTGGTTCATTAACAAATGCTAGCGGCCATGACTGAATTCAAACGTGAGTTGGTCGAGGTGTAGTTTGATGTGGTTGTCTCTTGTCTGTGTTAGCAGGTGGGAAGAGTTAGCAAAATTATTTAGCCAATTAGCTTCAGCCGGCTGGTGTGCGACATTGGCAAAATTGGTTTGACTTTGGATAGCCCATCTCCAGGGCTAGTTAGGGACCGTCAATAAATTACACGTAAATGAGACAATATTTTCATGTTGCACACCTTTTTATTTTCTCATTAAATGCTTTCAATATTTGTATATGCATTTCTACAATTTGTAATTGGTTTGAGGTTTTTAAGTCAATTTGGAGGAATTTTTACATATTGTCCCATGTACATTGTGTAATTTACAGATGGTCCCTAACTAGCCCCATTGGGATTCCAAAGTCAACCCAAATGTACCATTGCGATTGAGTCAAGTGCACCTGCTCTCCAAATTGATGATTACTTGTGTGCTGTGGGCAGGATTGAAACAAACCCAACCTTCATTTATGTTGTGATGCAGTCATAAAACTTGTCATAAAGCTCTGTTTTCGACGAGACTGACTTTATAACAATAATTATTCTATGTACACTTTGTAGTCAATTTTGACAGTATAATAAATGTTTCTGACTCATCGATGCAACATAAGATGTTTTCTAAAGGAGAAGTTGGTTTTTAGGAGCGGTTGCTCTTTAAAAGGAGCCACTCTCCCGCCTTCTGGTTATTCTCAAGCATGCTTCTCTTCCTCACACCCTTGCGAGCAGGGGAATGCGGTGATATATCTGTCATATTATCAGAGGACCGGGTTACGCAAGTAACCTTAAGTTCTCTTTCAAATACTAATTTCGATGTATCACATATGGGGATATGGCCAACTCCCGTATCGCAAAAACATGCTGTCCGAAGCCAGGGTAGGCCCGACATCAGCAACCCTCCGAGGTCCCGAGACTGAGAGTACGCACCAAGAAGGTGCAGAAACATAGCAAAGAGAGGTGAAGCCCAATACGTGGCTTATAAAATCTCAGTTCAATGAAGGACTATATATACAAAAGTATGATTCAAAAGATTTGGCTATTTCAGCCACACCCGTTGCTGACAGGTGTATAAAATCAAAACATTGGCAGTAGAATGGCCTTACTGAAGAGCTCAGTGACTTTCAACGTGTCAGTTCCAAACTGCCTCTGGAAGCAACATCAGCACAAGAACTGTTCATCTGGAGCTTCATGAAATGGGTTTCCATGGCCGAGCAGCCGCACACAAGCCTAAGATCACCATGCGCAATGCCAAGCGCCGGCTGGAGTTGTGTAAAGCTAGCCGCCATTGGACTCTGGAGCAGTGGAAACGTGTTCTCTGGAGTGATGAATCACACTTCACCATCTGGCAGTCCGACGGACAAATCTGGGTTTGGCAGATGCCAGGAGAAAGCTACCTGCCCCAATGCATAATGCCAACTGTAAAATTTGGTGGAGGAGGAACAATGGTCTGGGGCTGTTTTTAATGGTTTGGGCTAGGCCCCTTAGTTCCAGTGAAGGGAAATCTTAACGCTACAGCATACAATGACATTCTAGACGAACAGTTTGGGGAAGGCCCTTGCTTGTTTCAGCATGACAATGTCCCCATGGACAAAGCGAGGTCCATACAAAAATGGTTTGTCGAGATCGGTGTGGAAGAACTTGACTGGCCTGCACAGAGCGCTGACCTCAACCCCATCGAACACCTTTGGGATGAATTGGAACGCCGACTGCCATTATACATAAATATAATAGACCCCCTGATCCGGCAGGATGTAGTCGAAGAGGAAAAGTGGGGCCCCACCCACTTCTGAAGGGTGGTTGCCCAATGAGCGAAGAGCATGACACACTTCCCTTACTACAATCCAAGTCGATGTGCACTGTGTGTACTGGACAACGACAGGGTCGCCCTTCAGGGGAAGGCGACAGATGAAAAGCCACAGGCTCCAAGGTGCGACAATGGAAAAAAGTTGACCTGGGCCAAAGATGGGGGGGGTTAGGTCATTAACCCTTTACACTCGTGGGAATTGGCCTATATGGATAGGGCTACATTGAAATGTTTCTTAAGGAAGAAATATGGAATGCATAACCATGGAAGCGATTACAAGGGAACAGTTTAGAGATTATGGGAAATTATTAGAATAAAGGTAATGACAGTTCTACATCTGCATTGCTTGCTGTTTGGGGTTTTAGGCTGGGTTTCTATATAGCAATAAATGTGATTGAAATTTGAGTCACCTGACATGACTGAATCCAAACATTACACTGTTGATTGTGTATTTTACATTTACTGTACTTTTTGCCGCATTTGTTGCTAACCAAAATCTGAAAATACTCTGGATACATTCAGTAACATGATAATAATATTTTTGGAAAATCTGGGGTAGGTGCAACATAAGACAAATTACAAGGGTTTGAGTGAGAGTCTAACACTTGTAGTTGTTTTGTTTGGAACACAGACCTGCATCCCCGTCTTTACACAGTTACTGTTGTTTTTTTACGCAATCCACAAATGGTCAATTATGAATCGCAATCTGGGTCAGGTTTGCATAATTTGAAAGCTTGTTCTATTGCCAACATGACTAGCTAAATTATAAAATACGATCTTACAGTGTTAGGCTTTCACAAGGCAATTCAGAGAAGCAGATCATAATTTTGGTTTGCATAGAATAGTCATGACTGACTGCATTCAGATGCGTGGTCCGCATCAGATTTTCTTCACAATACAACAGGCTCATTCTGTTCAGGACAACCCAGGGTATAACGCCATATCATCTTGTACATCAAACATAGTGATCATTAACGTTGACACTATATATTACATACGTTTTATGATATGGAAATGTGAAATGCACATTTGGACTCACAGGTGTTAGGCTTGCTTGTATGACATCAGAGGTATTTATTATAATCCTCAACGTCTCATCTTTCAAAATACATAGAGTCCTTATAATTTACAGCATTTCCCTAACTCAGAGAACCAAAAATGTGCTAAAGTTGCCCAGTTAGCTGGAGGGATGGGGGCAACTTATTGTCACGCGTGGCGCTCAAGTTCAGAACGTCTGTCAGTCAAAACCCATACAGCGCTGTGAAGCGGAGAGCCTGAGCTCTGACGTCATGTATGGCATGTTACTGTACAGCCACTGCGTTCCAATTTAGGTGCTTATCAGTGTCCAAATCTGCCATTTTCAACCCTTATACGGATATGAGTGTTAAGGGCTAACCTGAATAAAACCTTGGACTGACTGCTGGTAGAGCACAGTCCACACATACGCTTAGGGATGCCAAGGGCAGTAGCAAAGTGAAAGATGGAGGAATATTACATATTCACGCTTTCTGCGGCTAGTAGCTGCTATGAAAAGGATTTCAAGCACAATAGACACGTACCAGGACAAGCTAAAGGCTTAGAGACTGGGCGTAACGGCCCCCCTTAGAGACGACACAACAATTATGGGTAAACTGTATCACTGTCCGGTCCATGGCAGGCTGAGAAAGTGACTTAAAGGGGAACTGCACCCGCTGATTTTGCCTTGTTTTGTGGCTCCTCAAGAAATGCTGGCGCCATGACAGAAGCCAAATGTCTGGACTTCATCGCATCATCTTACAAGTCTCCATGTGCTGGCTCCATACATGTTTCTGTGAACACATACACAAATAGTCACTTTTCCATTACCAATGGCAGTTAGGATAGGTAATATCTGACACACAAACAGGTACTGTGTTGAAGTTTCAACAGGTCAGACTAAACCTACCTAATTCTGTTCTCCCCATCTGTTGGTGAGCAGGCAAGAGGTGAGGCTGGAGGTGAGGTCTTTGCCAGAGCCCCATTGATGGGCATAGCAGCATAGATCAGCTCCTGGCCCCTCATCAAAGATACTGGTCGGTCACACACAAACACACATTCACACAAAGCACTGATTACATTATCAATAGTGGTTATGATTAGCCTGGTGGAACCAACCTAATCGCTGCGTTCACCTTTATATTTCACTTCAGATATCATTAAATGTGAAGTGAAATAGAATGGTGAACACATCGATCAGGCTGGTTCCACCAGGCTAGGTTATGCCCTGGACATTATATACATCTAAGAAGTAGAAAATAAGCAACAAATAATGTCTCAATTGGGTTATCAAAGTAATGAAGTGGGTTACCTTCTGTATTTGTACAAATGATGAGTCTGAAGGTTGAAGGTTGCTGGCTGGATACTTGCCAACATGTCTGCATGATGCTGATGAGTGCCCCCTTGCTGGTCTTCTCTATGCTGTATGTTCGGCTGCAAACTAGACATCTCTCGTACAACTGCAGCAGGCAATCTTATGAGGTGTTGTTGACTGGGAGGGTCTCTGACAGGGTTATATAATAGATAGCCAAGTGGTAAATGTACATTTTGTTCTAAAGAAAGGACAAAGCTTTTTGGCTAATGCACTTCACAACCAAAATGACTCTTAGTTGTATCTACTTGGCTGGGGAATTAGCCTACTAGTTTATCGAGCCAGGTATTTTTTTAATACAACTTTTCACAAGTTACCTGTCGTTGTTGATGAAGCCATATGTGTTATCAGGGCAGTAACTTGGTCACTAGACCTCATGATGGCGTGTCCTTTTCATAGGAGTCGAGGGAGACTGGCAACAACTGAGGAGGTGTCACAAGGATACTTGTGTCGCATGACACACTTTTATTCTGAGGTCTTGCCTGACAAGCTGTGAAAATAGCAAGTGAACAGCGAATGAAATGATTTTTAGAGGTTGCTAAACCATTGCAATAACATTGCTGGACATGTTATGATACCCACCTTTGCTCCTTCTGGTAGGTCCCGGCATCCGTTCATGACCAGGGGATCAGTCTGTGTCAAATGTATACTTTGTCAATGATTGTCATCATCCCTCAATTAAACGTACACTGAACAAAAATATAAACGCAATATCAAATCAAACAATTGTCACATGCGCCGAATACAACCTTACCGTGAAATGCTTACTAACAAGCCCTTAACCAACAATGCAGTTCAAGAAATAGTTATGAAAATATTTACTGAATAAAATAAAGTAAACAATTAAATAAAGTAACACAATAACATAACAATACCGAGGCTATATACAAGGGGTACCGGTACCAAGTCAATGTGCGGGTGTACAGGTTAGTCAAGGTAATTTGTACATGTAGGTAGGGGTAAAGTAACTATGCATAGATAATAAACAGCGAGTAGCAGTTTAGGGGGAGGGGGAGGGGGGTTCAATGTAAATAGTCCTGGTGGCCATTTTATTAATTGTTCAGCAGTCTTATGGCTTGGGGGTAGAAGCTGTTAAGGAGCCTTTTGGACCTAGACTTGGCGCTCAGGTACCGCTTGCCGTGCGGTAGCAGAGAGAACAGTCTATGACTTGGGTGACTGGAGTCTTTGACAATTTTTTGGGCCTTCCTCTGACACCACCTAGTATATAGGTCCTGGATGGCAGGAAGCTTGGCCCCAGTGATGTACTGGGCCATACGCACTACCCTCTGTAGCGCCTTAAGGTCGGATGCCAAGCAGTTGCCATACCGGTCAGGATGCTCTCGAGGGTGCAGCTGTATAACTTTTTTAAGGATCTGGGGACCCATGCCAAATCTTTTCAGTCTCCTGAGGGGGAAAAGGTGTTGTCGTGCCCTCTTCACGACTGTCTTTGTGTGTTTGGACCGTAATAGTTTGTTGGTGATGTGGACACCAAGGAACTTCAAACTCTCGACCCGCGCCACTACAGCCCTGTCGATGTGAATGGGGGCGTATTCAGCCCTCTTTTTCCTGTACTCCACGATCAGCTCCTTTGTCTTGCTCATGTTGAGGGAGAGGTTGTAGTCCTGGCACCACACTGCCAGGTCTCTGACCTCCCTATAGGCTGTCTCATCATTGTCGGTGATCAGGCCTACCACTGTTGTGTCGTCAGCAAACTTAATGATGGTTTTGGAGTCGTGCTTGGCCACGCAGTCGTGGGTGAACAGGGAATACAGGAGGGGACTAAGCACGCACCCCTGAGGGGCCCCCGTGTTGAGGATCAGCGTGGCAGATGTGTTGTTGCCTAACCTTACCACCTGGGGGGCGGCCCGTCAGGAAGTCCAGGATCCAGTTGCAGAGGGTGGTGTTTAGTCCCAGGGTCCTTAGCTTAGTGATGAGATTTGTGGGCACTATGGTGTTGAACGCTGAGCTGTAGTCAATTAACTGCATTCTCACATAGGTGTTCCTTTTGTCCAGGTGGGAAAGGGCAGTGTGGAGTGCGATTGATACAACAATTTCAAAGATATTACTGAGTCAATTGAAAAAAAATCATTTGGCCCTAATCTACGGATTTAACATGACTGGGAATACAGATAGGCATCTGTTGGTCACAGATACCTTACAAGAAAGGTTGTCCCACTCCTCTTCAATGGCTGTGCGAAGTTGCTCGATATTGTCGGGAACTGGAACGTCGATCCAGAGCATCCTAAACATGGTCAATGGGTGACATGTCTGGTGAGTATGCAGGCCATGGAAGAACTGGGACATTTTCAGCTTCCAGGAATTGTGTACAGATCATTGCGACATGGGGCAGTGCATTATCATGCTGAAACATGAGGTGATGGCGGCGGATGAATGGCACGACAATGAGCCTCAGGATCTTATCACGGTATCTCTGTGCATTAAAATTGCCATCGATAAAATGCTATTGTGTTCGTTAGCCGTAGCTTATGCCTGCCCATACCATAACCCCACCGCCACCATGGGGCACTCTGTTCACAATGTTGACATCAGCAAACCGCTCGCCCACACGACACCATACACACTGTCTGCCATCTGCCCGGTACAGTTGAAACTGGGATTCATCCGTGAAGAGCACACTTCTCCAGCATGCCAGTGGCCATCGAAGGTGAGCATTTGCCCACTGAAGTCGGTTACGACGCCAAACTGCAGTCAGGTCAAGACCCTGGTGAGGATGATGAGCACGCAGATGAGCTTCCCTTAGACGGTTTCTGACAGTTTGTGCAGAAATTAGACGATTGTGCAAACCCACAGTTTCATCAGCTGTCTGGGTGGCTGGTGTCAGACGATCCTGGACAGCTATGCTCCATTTTCTCGTGTGAGCACAGTCTCTAAAGTGAGCTTCTGCTCAGAGAATAGGGTTTTGTATCAATGCAGCCCTGCCTTTCCACTGCTGCGAAAACTCTGCTACTCCTTCCCCTTTCAAACGTTAAACCCAAAGAGAGAGGGTAGGGCAGAGAGCCGTAGGCCCTGCACACTATGCTCCTCAGCTGCCAGGGCTGCGCCCTAGGTTGGCTGACCCTTCTTACCTCCCTTAGGAAGGTTAGATGGGTGGATCCTTGCTGCAGCGTAAGACCCCTTTACTACAGGTTTCGCCTGGTTCAGGAGCCTGAGTCTTGGCAGGCTGCTGTGTCACTGGGGACCTCAGTCCCCCAAGGCCAGCTGGTTGCCTCCTCCCAGCTGTGATGCTGGGGAAAGATGCAAGAACCAACTTCCTGCCACGGGGCCCGGGTCTGTGGGGAAAGCAGAAGTTGAAGGCTTTGCCTTATCTCTTGCGCATGTCATACTTCTGCTGCATGGCAGGGACAGTGGGCCCGAACAACTCCTTGGGTGTCACTGGGGCTTCCAAGCTGTAGTATAAGCTTAGCCAAAGCGCCATTCCTCCCTCCACCGCAAGGCTCAAGGTACGACCACAGCCTTGGACGGCACCACGGGAGGCACAGAGGTTCAGGTCTGTAATCATACAGATCTCCTTCCAAGCATCTGAGTCTAGGGTGTTCGAGTCCAGTTGCTTCCCCACCTCCAGTAACTCAGCCTGATACTCCAACAATAAGGAGGTTGAGAACGGAGGCAGTAAAGCGCTCCACCTTCCAATGGAGTGAGGCGCTGGCGTCGTTCGTAACGCCGTGAGGGGCTGAGGTAGTAAACCAGTGATGGCTCCACTGTGGGAGGGTTGCCAAAATTCCTCCCATATTGTGCATATCCAGGCTAGGGGTACCCCTAGCAAGAATCTTTGGGATGGGACTCTCTTCCCCTTGTATAGGTCCCTTGACGGGCCCTGAGCCCCTATAGGAGATGGCCACTCAATGCCGAGTCTGGCCGCGGCCCGCTTGCAGACATGAAGGAGCCCAAACTCCACTAGAGGAAAGGCAGCTCCACCGCTCTCGGGGCCTGAGAGGGTGGGAGAACGGGGTCGTCAGTCCCCATCTTCTGAGCAATCTCGGGGATATCCGTTGTCCCCTGACTTGCTACACCATCAGACAGCGAGGGGAGGGAATCGAGGCTATCTGTGACCTCTCCCCAACTGGGCTTGGTTGCAGAGAGCTGACCCTCTGGTGTCGCTGTTTGCTTGGAGGCAAGAGGGGCTATCGAGATAGAAGCATGTTTAAGCCACTTCAGACCTGCCCTCGTCACCAGTCTGTAGTGCTTGCAGGACTCCGGGTCCTCGAGCGCCTCTTGGGGATGTCCCTTACCCAAGCAATTGATGCATAGAGGGCAATCATGGACCCACAAGCACATGAACCTGGGTTAGGCTCGTCCCGGGACGGGGAAGCAGTGGACATTGTAAGGAACAAGGCTTGCTAGGGGGACCGAGCAGCGTCTGTTGTAGGAACAAAGTGTAAAAAGCGTACTAAGCTAGCTAGTTAGAAGCCTTGCGACTAACAGCTAGCAATAATGAGCTTCGTAGAACCCTATAGCCGTGAGACTAGTGGGGCGTTAGCTAGCCAGCAGCTACCTCGTGGTGAAGGGTTGGGGCTTTAGCTAGCTAGCAGCTACCTTGTGGTGAAGGTGCGCCGTGGCTAGCTCAATGCTGGCTGAAGGAAACAACCTGGTGGCAGAGTTAACCTTCAGATAGAGTGCTCCCGTAAACAATGGTGCCATGAGGCAGAGATGGTCGGTCTAGTTAACAGAACGGGTGAACGTAGGTTAAACTACACGAGAGAAGTGAGATGACAATGCTACCGTGTTTCAGGATGGTATGCTAGTATGCTAGTGAGGATAGCTTGCCTCTCAGTGAGCTAGCCAAGTTAGCCTCGCAGGGTGGACTAACTGAGTCTCAAAAGCTAGCCGTGAAGCTAGCTACCAACGGAGACTGAGAAGTAGAAAAATAATTTCTATATGAAAATAATACCTTAGTACTCAACCTCTCGACAGGGTCTGAAGACCTTTCGCGCGGCAGCGATATGGTTCACTTGTGTTAAGCAGGAAAACAGGTATACAGTCGATATGAGGAGAGCTAGAGTAGTATTGCTCTTCGGGAGGAAGAGATGCGAGAATAACCAGAGGGCAGAGAGTGGCTCCTTTTTAAGGAAGGTGAGGGTTTCACCTCATTCACCACTATACCTGTCTGTCTCCAACATATACTTTTGATAGGTACTTCCGAGAGTATATGTGATACATCGAAACAAGTATTTTAAATAGACCCAAATGGGCATACTGTGTAAGGTTTAATTGTCTATTGCACAATAATCAGATTCAATTTGATTGGTACATGCACTCTCTGTCCTGGAACGCTTAATAAAACCAAACAAACCACTTCACATGAAATCTAACTGCCTATGTATTAGAATGGAATAGCTGCTGTCACACCCATTTCTACTAGAACTGATGCCTTCTGGTTGTCTTCTTTGGTTGCCAGGCGGCCACTCCCCTGGGCGGTGAGCGCTCACCCCAAACGCAAAGTGGAGGACGTGCGGCCCATCTTCTGGGCCTCCAGACCCAAGAGCTACATCTACAGAACACAGGACTGGGACGACTTCCCCAATGGACGATGGTGAGCAAGCAACACACTGGACGAGCTTCTAGAGAAATCACCTTGCACCTTGGCTAGTTTGTGGCTAGACAGTATGTTACATTTCCAATGTTTTTGTAACTGTCATTGGCCTAAGAGTTAAGGTATGTTTGTTCTCTCAACCTATTCTGTGACTTTTCCATGTGAATAAGTACTGTATAATCAGTGAACAGGCAATGTTCCCAGGACTTATCATATTGGCTCTGTGTTATTTCAGGGGCAACTCGTCGTCTCCGGCCTTTGGCGAACTCAACGATTACTACCTGTTCTACCTGAAGAGTAAGTCGTCCAAGGACTCCCTGCTGAAGATGTGGGGCGAGGAGCTGACCAATGAGCAGAGCGTCTACGAGGTTTTCACCAGCTACATCAAAGCCCAGCCCAACCGTGCCGGACACAAGGTGACGCCTGGCCCTAGACACTTCAGACTGAAATGTTTCAGTCAGCTTTCTTCCGTTTGGAGCCTCATGAATTCGACCCACGTGGCCATTATGACTACCACTTAAAACAAAAGCCTAAACCCTTGACTTCCGCTTTGCTCAACTGACATCAATGATCGCCTGTGATCTCCTAGGTGATGTGTCTGCCGTGGAACGACGAGCCGCTGGCCCCGGAGACCAACTTGCTGATGGACGAGCTGGACAAGGTGAACCGCCGGGGGGTCCTCACCATCAACTCCCAGCCCAGCATCAACGGCAAGCCCTCCGACGACCCCATCGTGGGCTGGGGCCCACCGGGGGGCTACGTCTTCCAGAAGGTAAAGTTAGGCCTCCGTGGTTTGGTCGTGGGGATTACCAATTATAAGCCTTATTATAAGATTATAAAACATGATAAAGGCTCATACATACTTTATAACACGTTATAAATCATTATACTGCACCTGCAGGCTTAAAGTAAAGTTTTACCAAAATAATTATAGAAAGAAGGTAGGCCTACTAAAGTGAGGGGGGATTTACACATTTGAATTTATAACACAATTTAGACACACAAAGTCATTCAAATGATCAAGGATTAAAGTAAGGTAAAATAACTGGTTTAGCAAAATGAAGGCTGTCCCCTTTTCTTTGTCACGATGTTGAGAGTAGGGTGATTCACAATCTTTCCTAGAAATGAAGAAGAGTGAATAAATGGAAGGTTTCTCAAACTTAGTAACATTTATTGTATTACATGCATACTCATCATGTAATGACATGAACCTAATGCTTTGCCACGTTTGCAAATCCAACAGGCCTATCTGGAGTTTTTCACCTCGAGTGAAAACGTCACGGTTCTCCTCAAAGTGCTGAAGAAGTACGAACCTCGCGTCAACTACCACATCGTCAATGTTCATGTAAGTTCTCAACTACATATATTAGCCTACATCTGCACTTATTTTGTGAATTGAAACGGATTGTTAGATTGATCTACTGGTCGATTGTTTCTATTTACAGGGTCAGAATACGACGAACGCCCATGACATGCAACCCAACGCTGTGACGTGGGGCATCTTCCCCGGCAGGGAGATTGTCCAGCCCACGGTGGTGGATCCAGTCAGCTTCATGTACTGGAAGGTAAGGTGAAAGGTCATCTCATTAACCTACTGGCCCCTTCCAGGAACATTACCCCCTATGCACTTGTGTAGATATAAGAGGACTGGATAGGTGTAAGCAATTTGGCGAAATCACCTATCAGAGGGAATGATGGAGTGTGCTAGGGGTTGTTTCTGGTTCTGGACAGTGCCCTTGACTCGGATGAGTTTGTGAAATGGTTGTCATTAGTTCTCTACAAACATTTTCTGAGATTTTAGTTGAGTATGGAATTTTTAACCCTCTACATCGTCTCTTTGAGCTGGAGCGTTTGGAAAGTCCCATGGCACAAAAACCTCCCATGAAGCCTTTTCAATTAATCCTTTTCAAAACCATTATTTTGTGTGGAACTGATAAAGCTTCCTGATAAAGTTTTATCAGCACTGTAAAGATAAATCGATGGCAAAACACTTGAAATTCCCACCTTTCTGAAACATGTAGAGTTAATTGTTTTCGCCTTCTTTTAATAGGACGAGGCCTTTGCCCTGTGGATTGAGCAGTGGGCCAAGCTGTACGAGGACGAGTCGCCGTCGCGCATGATCATCAAGTACATCCACGACAACTACTTCCTAGTCAACCTGGTGGACAACGACTTCCCATTGGACAACTGCCTGTGGCAGGTCATCGACGACATGTTCGAGCTGCTTGACAACCCCCCAGAGGAGCAACCCACGGAGCAACCTGCAGAGCAGCCCGCCGAGGAGTCACCCGTGGAAATCAACCCGCAAAGTAACTGTGGCGACAGCCAGACTGACTGACTTTTTTTCTTTTTCTCCCCGGTGCTGCTATCAAGAACTTTTCATTCGAAACTAACACCACAAAGTACTTAACTGGAGTATTATACTATACAAATATAATCACTACATGAAACAATTTAATAGATTTTACTGTATCTTATGCCTGCTCATACCATAACCCCACCGCCACCATGGGGCACTCTGTTCACAACGTTGACATCAGCAAACCGCTGGCCCACACGATGCCATACACGTGGTCTGCGGTTGTGAGGCCGGTTGGACGTACTGCCAAATTTTCTAAAACAACGTTGGAGGCTGCTTATGGTAGAGAAATTAACATTTAATTCTCTGGCAACGGCTCTGGTGGACATTCCTGCAGTCAGCATGCCAATTTCACGCTCCCTTAAAACTTGAGACATCTGTGGCATTGTGTTGTGTGACAAAACTGCACATTTTTGATTGGCTTTTTATTGTCCCCAGCACAAGGTGCACCTGTGTAATGATCATGCTGTTTAATCAGCTTCTTAATATGCCAAACCTGTCAGGTGAATGAATTATCTTGGCAAAGGAGAAATGCTCACTAACAGGGATGAAATCAAATGTGTGCACAACATTTGAGAGAAATAAGCTTTTGTGCTTATTGAACATTTCTGGGATCTTTTATTTCAGCTCATGAAACATGGGACTAACACTTTACATGTTTATTTCTGTTCAGTGTACTTCAAAATGTGTATTTAAAAATATATATTTTAAGCCTATGGATTTCATTTGAGCGATAAATGGTGTGAAAATGTGCCATGAAACTAACTAAATTAACTTAGTCCAACACCATATGACTGTAGCAAACTGAGCTACTATCTGGATGATGAATCGTAATCGAGAGGCACTTGAGTGAATTAATATTATGATAAATGACACAGGGAAAGATTTTGGACTTTTTAAACCATTTAATTGTGTTTGGTGTATTCATGTATGTGCTTAAGGGTGAGAAAACGGTGGTACGGTATAGGAAGCTGTTTACATAGTGCGAAATGAGAGAAGAGATGTGTAGACTATATAATTGCATAAGCATAACCAAAGTTTAAATTGAGCAATACAGGGACTTTCTCCTGAAGCATCAGGGTTAACAGAACACATGAGCAACGACGGACTTGATTTGTGATTACCATTGTAATCTGCCATAGACAACAATTGTTACAGTACCGAGCTGCTATTGACTGTTTTGGAAATTTCACACGAGGCCTTAACTAAAAAGCATTAAGCATTGATCTCACATGGCTTTATTTATCAGTTTTTGTTGTTCATATTTATTTCTGTTGTGACACGTGAGGATTTATTAAGATCAATAGAAAAACACTTAATGTTGGAACAGTCAACTGTAGCCTGATGTGTACATGGTTGTCTACATTCAGCGTCTGCTAAATGACGTAAATGTACATGGTGATACCGTTTGCTTTGTGACAGTCAGTACAAAGGCTATGAGACCTCGTCACCCACTGATACATATTTGGGATTTCCCCTCAGAACATAGAAGTCTGTGATTTGTCAGAAATTGGGTGAGGTATCATTCATTGCCCCTGTGGCCAGAGTGAAGTCAGATTATCAAATCAAATCAAATCAAATTTTATTGGTCACATGCGCCGAATACAACAGGTGCAGACATTACAGTGAAATGCTTACTTACAGCCCTTAACCAACAGTGCATTTATTTTAAACAAAAAAAGTAAGAATAAAACAACAACAAAAAAAGTGTTGAGAAAAAAAGAGCAGAAGTAAAATAAAGTGACAGTAGGGAGGCTATATATACAGGGGGGTACCGTTGCAGAGTCAATGTGCGGGGGCACCGGCTAGTTGAGGTAGTTGAGGTAATATGTACATGTGGGTAGAGTTAATATCCCACTGCATGATATCCCACTGCATAAGTTGGAATGATTTATTATCATTTGAACCTGCTGACCTATAACCTACATAAAACCTAGCGCACTTGGCTGCAGTCCAAACATTACCTCATGTTCAAACGTGTACCTAACCTGAGGTTAACCTACTGTAGTGCTGCCATTGGTAGATGCCAACATGAACCCTGTTAGTCATGGTGGTACGGGTTCAAAATATTGACCAATGTGGTCACTTTGACACCCCCCCTGCCACCAACACATATGAGTCAACAAACTAAAAATAACAGCATTGAAGCCTACTTGGCATAACTCTTCTCAAAAGAGACTGACATGACCAACTGTTCTGGGGCAGCAGAAGTTGGGGGGTTTGAGAAAGATAGCCAGTCTCAGGTCTGTTATGTATGCGTGTCTCCGGGCACGATTACATATCAAATGCCATAGACCTACAAACACAGACCGCTGCACCTCTAATTAATTTATGTACTCCACTGGGAGGTGGCATATTAGCCTACAGAGAGCCTGTTCCAGTTTCACCTTCTTTCATAACTCAGTGAAACCCATTAAACATGGCAATACTAGTCTGGAGTTGCACAGATTATGAGTGTCAGTTGGTGAAGTTTACCATGTTCAATGCTGAGTGTGCAACATATGTAGTCCAGACCTACTCTCATCATATAGCTGTTTAATTAGATATTTGTTTTTTTGTGATCCTTGTAATGAAAAGCACAATAGATGTTTAATAAATTATTATTATTATTATTATGTAAAAACGATTGGCTGGTATGCCCTCACCCGTCTGAGCGGTCGGCTGTCAATGCCCTCACCCGCTAGTACACTTATGCTGACTAACTTGGGTTGTGACCCTCTACAGGATGTCAGGTAAGAACAATGCGGATGCTTCTCCTTTCAGGGTTTTTATTTCCTTTTCCTCTTCACCACCACACGTTAAGCACACACACTTTGATTATATACAATAGATCTTGACTTGGAATGAATCTTGGTGGAATAGAAACTGTGGTAATGAATGATTTGTGATTATTTCAGACATTCAGACAATAAAAAGTCCTCTGAAAAACGTGCGTAACACTTGACCTGAGTGGGCAAGTGCAGTGTCCAGATGCACATTTCCAAGCGCTCTGATTGGTTGGGAATGGCAGGGCTATGATGAGTGCGTTACAGCTAAGATAGGTTGAGCAGCCAAACTAACGGGACTTAAGGGAAATTGAAGGGACTGTGAGGGAAAGTTAGGTAGAGAGGAGGGGAGCAGGACGGCCTTTTTTTACAGCCGCCCCAATATTTCTTCTGGAAATATTAGCATCCACTAAAAGGCCTCTAACCTAAAGGGCACAGGCTCTAAAGGGGCAGAGTCTCTGCAGCCACAGGCGTTCATGTGCCACAGTCTTGAAAAGGGGTCTCTAAAGAGCTAGTTCTAATCTAGCAGGGCAGGGAGTCGGATGATCCGAGCCACTTGGCGCACGTAGGTTCTGTCACCTACACGCACCTCTGCAGTCCTGATCCTGTCGTCGGGTCCAGGAAGTACCTGGGAGACCTGTCCCGCAGGCCACAGTGCTGTGGGTCGACATGAAGGTCTGGTGTGTCTGCTTGCCACTTCTGAGGGGCCTTTAGGCCAGGCAGGTAGTGGCTGATGAAGCGCTTCCAGTACTGAACTGCTAGCAGTTGGCTGTGTCTCCATCTGCGTTGGCTGAGTAGCTCTGATTCAGTGTAGACAAGCTGAGGAAGTGAGGCGTCTGGCTGCCCCATCAAGAGAGTATTTGGGGTTACCGGGTATGGGTCTGAGGAGGTGTAGCCCCTAGGGGCTTGGAGTTGAGGATCCCCTCTATCTTAATGAGGATCATCCTCAGGACCTCTTCCGTCACGATTGGCTCCCAGTGTTGCTTGAAGGCCTTGCTTGAGGGAGCGGAACTCTCTCTTCCAACAACCACCGAAGTGGGGAGTGCTTGGTGGATTGAAGGTAAACTCTGGTTGGCGAGCCGCAAATGCTTCCTTCAGCTCCCATTCTCCTTTGAAGTTGGTACCTTGGTCAGACACCAATTCGAAGGCCCTTCCACAAAGTGTATGAGGGCCATCATGAAGGATTCTGTATCAATACTGGAGAGGAGGTCAAGGTGGACATCCCGGGTGGTCATACACTTGAACACAATGCCCCAAATCTTCTCGTTGCGGAGGCCTATCCTGACCATGTAGGGGCCTAAACAGTCCATGTGGGTCTGTGTATGTGGAGCCGTGGGAAGGTCTGCTATCTTGGGAATCTCCGGAGTCCCAAGCCACTTCCGACATTCCGCACATTCACGCTGGTGACGCCAGATAGCCGCTCTGTCACGGATGATCCAATACCTCCGCCGGACTTCAGCGAACACTTGTTCGGGCCCTAGGTGGCACATTCTCTCATCGAAGTGATTGGATGTTGGGGGTTGAGCACGGCGGGGTGCATGGCCTCTTGATCCAGAACTGTGCTGCGGTGGAGGCGACCCTCCATTCAAATTAGCTGAGTAGGCGATCCAGCTCCAGGGCGAGAGTGACTAGGCGGCTACTGGTGGGAACAGGCTTGTCTGCTGTCAAATGGGTAACTTTGATGGCGAAGCAGTCCTGCTGCACGCGACGAAGAAGGGATAGCTCTGCTTCCTTGTAGTCGCTGGCTGGAGGGCTGCCCTCCGCCGCCTGGTTGAGTAAGTGGACGGTTGCCTCCAGAAGTTCGCCAAAGGTCTTGAACTGGCTAGCTTCTGGTAGGACAGGGTCCAGCACTTGAGCAGTAAGACCACAGAATGTAGACTTCCTCAACTTGTCCTCTTCCATAGGAGCAGGAAGTGGTTTCTCCGGCCACTGGTCTGGGGTTCCTTGCAGGAAGGATGGGCCATGGTTCCAGCGACTTCTGAGTCCCAGTTCTGCTAGGGTATTCCCACATGTGATGTCATCCGTTGGATTGTTTGCTGAGTCCACATAGCACCATGCCTCGTGGTTAGTGAGATCCTGTATCTCTGCCACTCGGGTGCCAACGAAGATCTTGAATCGTCAGGAATCCGATTGGAGCCATGTGAGCACCGTCATGGAGTCCATCTACAGGATAACTTGGCAGATGGTGAGAGTGAGCTCAGTCTGGAGGACCTTGGCCAGCTGCACTCCAGTCAGTGCTGTGCACAACAATTCCAGACGAAGGATCGCCTGTTGCTTCTTCGGGGCTACTCTTGACCTGGCTGTGAGTTAGGCCATCAGTTCTGAGGCATCGCAGAACACATGGATGTCCCTCAGGGAACCCGGGGAATCCATCTCGGTTGGTGTAGCACCTGGGCAGGGCTATCTGCTGCAGATCTGGAGATTCGCTCTCATTTAGGCAGGTTACCTTAGCAGGTTACCTTAGTGTTCTTGGGCACAGGGACTATGGTGGTCTGCTTGAAACATGTTGGTATTACAGACTCAGTCAGGGACAGGTTGAAAATGTCAGTGAAGACACTTGCCAGTTGGTCAGCGCATGCTCGGAGTACACGTTCTGGTAATCCGTCTGACCCTGCAGCCTTGTGAATGTTGACCTGTTTAAAGGTCTTACTCACATCAGCTACGGAGAGCGTGATCACACAGTCGTCCGGAACAGCTGATGCTCTCATGCATGCTTCAGTGTTGCTTGCCTCGAAGCGAGCATAGAAGTAATTTAGCTAGTCTGGTAGGCTCGTGTCACTGGGCAGCTCGCGGCTGTGCTTCCCTTTTGTAGTCTGTAATAGTTTGCAAGCCCTGCCACATCTGACGAGCGTCGGAGCCAGTGTAGTACGATTCAATCTTAGTCCTGTATTGACGCTTTGCCTGTTTGATGGTTCGTCGGAGGGCATAGCAGGATTTCTTACAAGGATAGTTCTTCTTGACTTTCTCCTTGGTGGCGGTGGCTTGGGACTCCTCTTTGGTGGGGTGTCTTTTCCGTGCCAAGGAGGATGGTTGTTGTCCTGACAGAGGCCTTAGGCTCCTTACAGCAATCTCTGCTTCTAACTGACATCTCTCTTTGTGAATTTCTGGTGAACCTGGCGTTGTCCTCCTGCACCTGGATCTCATACTCATACTCTCGGACGGCAAACAGCCAGAAGGCCTTGATGTCCCCACTGGCAACATTCGGGCCATCCATGAGTTCGGCGATACGCTTCAGAGCTAACTTATGCGGCTGTCCGAACTGCTGGTTGAGGGCAGCCATGGTGTCTGTGAAGGGAATCTCAAGTTGCTGTAAGAGTCAGCAATGAGCTGGGCCTCTTCTAGCTTAAGGTGGTCACCGGGGATCTGGAACTTAAACCGCTCTGTGGCATCCACTGGGAGGATGTTCTTCAGGGCGGTCTTCAGCCGTGAGAACTCTGTCCGGGATCATTGGAGTGAGCCCTCTGTTGATCCGTTCCTGACCTGGGAGGACGTGTTGGATTCCTTGTCCTGGGTCTGGAGGGACGCCTGTCAGCAGAGTAGCTGTGCCGCCTCGAGGGATAGTAGCGCTCCCTGGGCTCTCGTGTGGAGACCGATGGCTCTGTCCAGGGTCACTGGAACAACATCGGCCTGGGGAGTCGCTCGACAGGTAGTAGCCCTCCCGGTGGTATCGTGACTGTGTCGCAGGCTCTGGTCGGGAGACTCTAGAGCGGCACTCGATAGGGAAGTAGCTGGACTCCCTAGAGGCCCGGTGTAGGCTGGCCGTCGCTGGGTTGGCCATACTCTCGGTGGTCGGCAGTCCCTTTTGGTTCAGGGTGTGGGGTTGGTTTTGGCCAAGTCCACTCCCCCCAGACCTCATCCTCGTTCTCCTCCTCCCCTCTTGAACTTGTTGGTGGGAAGATGGCTCTCAAGCTGCAGGTGGCCGTTCTTGGCATCGACATTCCTTGTGAAGCTCTCTTAAATGCCAGCAAAGGATCTCTTATCATAAGCGTTCAGACGGCCCTGACAATCCACCTCACAACGCTGTTCTGCAGTCTGCAGGCTCATCGCCTGTACAGCTGCAAGAAGCTCTTCGTATTGACGGCGCAACTCGTCTTTCTCATGCCTCAATCTGTCCGTCTCTGGTACCCACAGATTCTTTGCGGTACACTGTGAGGGGCTGAACTGTTCCTGGCTGGAGATGAAAATTGGTTGCAATCTTCAGCTCTCTGCCGCTCCTGGCATTCGGCAGAGTAACACCGCTCCTCTTCCTCTTTAGTGAGGCGGTTTTGTGTGTGTGTGGTGGTGACCGCTGCCTTATGTGGCTCAGGTCTGTGAGGTCGTAATCTGCAAGGTGTGCCTGGAGGAGTCCTCTGCCTCATGGGGCGCATAGAAGGGTCATCTTTTGCTAATGAAGTCATCTTACCTGTAGCTGGTCAGAAATCCAGTGAAACAAAGGACTGTTTGGAAAACACTGCTCTACAGGATGTCCAGTAAGAACAATGCGGATGCTTCTCCTTTCAGGGTTTTTATTTCCTTTTCCTATTCACCACCACAGATTAAGCACATACACTTTGATTATATACCATAGATCTTGACTTGGAATGACTTGTGATTATTTCAATGCACACACAACATTCAGACATTCGTGTTACTGTCGACAATAAAAAGTCCTCCGAAAAACGTGAGTCTTCTCTCTTCGGACGACAATAACACTCTGACCTGAGGGGGCGGGTGCTGTGTCCAGACCTGCACATTTCCAAACACTCTGATTGGTTGGGAATTGCAGGGCTATGATGCTTAAGGGACAACTAAGGTAGGCTGAGCAGCCAAACTAACAGGACGTAAGGGAAACTGAAGGGACTGTGAGGGAACGTTATGTAGAGAGGAAGGGAGCAGGACGGGTTTTATTGTTATTTTGTATTTATCTTTACATATTATGTGGTCTATACTACCCTATAGGTAGCCCTAAAACCGTCAGCATGTATTGCATGGTTCTTCTTTTACAGTATGTGTGTAGAAAACTCATTTGAGGGGAAGCACCATTCATTTGGGGGACAGCCCCACATGTTTTTTATGGAAGGCTACCTAGAACTTGGACTTTAGACAGATGGGACTGCAGAGGTCATTATTCTCACTACAGATCAGTAGGTCAGTAGTACTGAATTGTAGAAGACCACAATGGCTGCGTTTAGACTGGCAGGCCAATTCAGATTTTCTTTTCACTAATTGGTATTTTGAACAAACAGGTCAGCTCTGAAAAGAGCTGATGTGAAAAGATCTGATGTGATTGGTCAAAAGACCAATTAGTGGAAAACAGATCAGAAATGGGAAACTGAAGTATCCCAACTTGCACCCTGTGGGTCCTGGTCAAAAGTAGGGTGAGGGATACTTAGGTATGGGTGTCATTTGGGATGCAGACCTTAACTTTAGGCAGGAAAAAAGAATGCCCCAGATATATCCAACAATCAAATGCATGAAGGTTTATATACACCACCATTCAAAAGTTTGGGGTCACTTGAAATGTCCTTGTTTTCGAAAGAAAAGCAAAAAAAAATGTCCATGAAAATAACACAAAATTGATCAGAAATACAGTGTAGACATTGTTAATGTTGTGGCTATTGTAGCTAGAAACGGCTGATTTTTTATGGAATATCTACAGTTGAAGTCGGAAGTTTACATACACTTAGGCCGCTCAGCAAGGAAGAAGCCACTGCTCCAAAACTGCCATAAAAAAGCCAGACTACGGTTTGCAACTGCACATGGGGACAAAGATTGTACTTTTTGGAGAAATGTCCTCTGGTCTGATGAAACAAAAATATAACTGTTTGGCCATAATGACCATCATTATGTTTGGAGGAAAAAGGCGGTGGTGGTAGTCAAAGTCGTTTTAACTGTAATGCAGTTGATTGGTAACAATGACATGAACATGCGTTGGGGTTGACATCCATACAAGCATTATACTTCGATTTTTACCTCGACATGTGTGAAATACTGTACACATATACAGTGGCTTGAGAAAGTATTCACCCCCCGTGGCATTTTTCCTATTTTGTTGCCTTACAACCTGGAATTAAAAGGGATTTTTTGGGGGGGTTGTATGATTTGATTTACACAACATGCCTACCACTTTGAAGATGCAAAATATTTTTTTGGGTGAAACAAACAACAAATAAGACAAAAAAACTGAAAACTTGAGCGTGCATAACTATTCACCCCCCCAAAGTCAATACTTTGTAGAGCCATCTTTTGCAGCAATTACAGCTGCAAGTCTCTTGGGGTATGTCTCTATAAGCTTGGCACATCTAGCCACTGGGATTTTTGCCCATTCTTCAAGGAAAAACTGCTCCAGCTCCTTCAAGTTTGATGGGTTCTGCTGGTGTACAGCAATCTTTAAGTCATACCACAGATTCTCAATTGGATTGACGTCTGGGCTTTGACTAGGCCATTCCAAGACATGTAAATGTTTCCCCTTAAACCACTCGAGTGTTGCTTTAGCAGTATGCTTAGGGTCATTGTCCTGCTGGAAGGGGAACCTCAGTCCCAGTCTCAAATCTCTGGAAGACTGAAACAGGTTTCCCTCAAGAATTTCCCTGTATTTAACGCCATCCATCATTCCTTCAATTCTGACCAGTTTCCCAGTCCCTGCCGATGAAAAACATCACTATTATTTTCTTTAAGCAATGGCTTTTTTCTGGCCACTCTTCCGTAAAGCCCAGCTCTGTGGAGTGTACAGCTTTGCAGCTCCTTCAGGGTTATCTTTGGTCTCTTTGCTGCCTCTCTGATTAATGCCCTCCTTGCCTGGTCCGTGAGTTTTCGTGGCGGCCCTCTCTTGGCAGGTTTGTTGTGGTGCCATATTCTTTCAGTTTTTTAATAATGGATTTAATGGTGCTCCGTGGGATGTTCAAAGTTTCTGATATTTTTTTATAACCCAACCCTGATCTGTACTTCTCCACAACTTTGTCCCTGACCTGTTTGGAGAGCTCCTTGGTCTTCATGGTGCCGCTTGCTTGGGGGTGCCCCTTGCTTAGTGGTGTTGCAGACTCTGTGGCCTTTCAGAACAGGTGTATATATACTGAGATCATGTGACAGATCATGTGAGACTTAGATTGCACAATATTTATGTGACTTCTGGAGGTAATTGGTGGCACCAGATCTTATTTAGACCCTTCATAGCAAAGGGGGTGAATACATATGCACGCACCACTTTTCCGTTATTTATTTTTTTAAATTATTTGAAACAAGTTATTTTTTTCATTTCACTTCACCAATTTGGACTATTTTGTGTATGCCCATTACATGAAATCTAAATAAAAATCAATTTAAATTACAGGTTGTAATGCAACAAAATAGGAAAAACGCCAAGGGGGATGAATACTTTTGCAATGCACTGTACATAGCCTAAATGTAGGATAATTTTGCTGGTGGGCAATGAAGAGAGTCGGGATCTTTCCCTCACGGCCTTTTCCCCCTACGCGTTTCCATGGCAATTCCATTATTTTGGTCTAGTTCGATTGACAACTTTACCGCATCTATCAGGAGCATAGGATGTTCTATAGTTCATAACAGAGAGCAATAGTAATGGTGTCTGTTTGTAGGTGCTAACTCAATGTTTTCTTTGGATAAACGCTAAAAATAAGGTCTGTGGTAGCTTAGGAGATCTTATACATTTTGTTCCATGAGATCATCTTCATCAGCGAACATCACTTTTTGTGAATTTTGAAGCATTTATGTAAATCAAAACCAGCACATAAAGCACATCAAGGCTTCATAATTCATAAACGTCATGTTAACTATCTCATAGAACAAAATGTATCTCCTAAGCCTGTGTTAACCTCAGACCTTATTTTCAGCGTTTATCCCAAAACTCCATTCTTTCCCTACTCATTTCCCCCATAGGAATGGCTGAACAAACCAGAGGTAACTTTTACGTTTTTTTAAAAATACATGCTGGCGCGCTATATAATGTCATAGGCTGATGTCATAGTCAAGTTCCAGAAGTCCAGTTCCACAGAAGGACCTTTCACAATGGTTGAGGAGGTTGTTTTTCTCCGTAGAAATCAAAACGGATCAGAGTGAAACAGACAAGAAGGCCTTGCAAATCCTGCTCTTATCTTGTAAGTACTCTCGTCACATTTCTATTTCTTTTTTTACTTTTACTTCACAGCCCGTGTTTGAGAACAGGTCAACTGGGGATGGGGCCATCATCATCAAACACAATCCTTGGCCAGTCCAGAGCCACACCCATTGTGCAGTTTTAGCCACACCCATTCAGAAGCCATCCAATCAAGTGATAGAGTGGGCTGAGAATGATGACATCTCCCTACAAAACTCCCGTGGCCTACTGGTAAGGCCTACTACTTGTCTTTGTGTAGGCCAAACTTTCTATCTGAATGGACTGCTGACTAACTGGCTCTCTCTCACTCAGTCTATTGGTGAGGAAGTGTGAGCGACTGGAAGAGAAAATGAGGACGATGGAGGAGTTGAACAAGGAGGCCGACCAGTTCCAAGAGGTGATGTTTAGGAGGGTTGATGAGATCAAGAAGATCCATGCCGTGGACAAACTGGCCGAGGACCAATTCCTGAGGTCAATGCTGTCAATAAATGAATGTTTTTAGACAGACTAGTATGGCTTGGCCTCATTTGTTTGTGTTCTCCTCCCCACAGAGCCCAGCGTGCTGGTGAGAGAACAGCCCTGAGTATACGGTTAGAGACTGGCTTAATGAAATCTCCATGACGGGTCGCTCTTCTCTTACGACCTTGGCTGACCAAACCACCGCCTCTCCCAGCCGTCGCTCCACCGGTTGTGGAGTACTTGCCTTACCGGTACCCCCGCCTGGCTCCCATTACCAACTGGAGTCTTATGTCAGAGGATGACGCCAAGTCTCTGGCCTCTCCAGCCCTGACTGGCCTCTGGTTGCCCTGTGATTCTCAGTCTCCCATGACTGGCCGCTCTTCTCTCATTACCTTGGATGACGATGACCAAACCACTGCCGTGGTCCATTTCTCTGCTGATGATGACAGATCTCTGGCCTCTCCCAGCCCTGTGGAGTACTTCCGCCTGGCTCCCACCACCGACGCCAACCTGAGAGAGTTAGCCAGGAAGCTCATTCAGGCCCAGGGACAGGAAGTGGTGGTCGTGCAGGTGAGTGAAATTATGGGAAGGGGAAAGTAGTCAACCAACAGTGAGTTAGAAGAAATAGTAGTCAACCAATAGTGTTGGAAGGAAAAGTACTCGTCACTTTGGCTCTAAAAGTTCAGGTGATCCATTTTAGAGAGGTGTAGTCATTTAAATCTGGTATTTTTGTCTCTTCTTGACTTAATTCAGGAAGGGAAAGGCAACAAGAAAAAGAAGGCAAAGGCAGGTAAAAAGTGAGTAAAGGGAGAGGAAAACAATAACAGCCAGCAGGAGAAAGAGGCTCCTCAGAAAAAAGGCAAAAAGAGTCTGAGGAAGAGGTGAGGACAGACCTTAGAGAGGGAGACAACATGGTGAGGAGAATGGTGACAGACAGCAGTGTGGTCCAGAGAATAGGTTTATACTGTACTGTAGTTGTAGTGTATGTTTTCACCCTTCGAGTGATTGTTAACACAACCATGTTTACAAGTCATGTTCTTATTCAAACGTAATCATAACTCTAACAACAGGTTTCTTCAGTGGCTGCTTCCTAAACTAATGAAAACCTACCATACCCACCTACCTACACCCCCCCCTTTTTCTACCTAACCATTTATTTACATACCCACCCTCTACCTACCTATCCATATACCTACCGCTACGCTACCCAAGTATTGTGTTTTGTCTGTTTATTTCTACATATGGGACATATTGTGATTCTGTTTCATATTCTGATTACAATTTCAAAGATATCATTTTATCATTAAGACAATCACAGTTCAATTGGGAAACACAAAAACAAAAGTCGACACAGAATGGAATGTATTTATTGTGAAATAATTTGAAATATTGAAGTTAAATGAGTTATAATAGTGGCACTCACGTACAGTGTGCTGCTTTCCAGGATTAATAGTGTGAACAGTGTATCTATTACGTCTCGAAGCTGTACTCACTAGTTTCCCCTCGTGTTAGTAGTTTCCCCACACTAGTTTCCACTTCTAAGAACATTCAAAGGAGCTCTCCAATGTCAAAGGAGGTAAAAGCCAACATATATGAGAATGGTTGGCACATGTTTTCAAAACAATACATTTGAAATGTAAGCAATGACTGTTGCCAGATGACATTGACCCAATAAACATGTTCTGATCCCTCTATCATAAAAAGTGAACCTCTATTTTGAGATGAAGTGCTGTACTGGTAGTATGGTGAAAAGCTACACACTACTCCTGATCTCCCCTACCATATAGGGGCTAGGAGTTGGGGGGAGAGGTGAGAGGTCAAGGGTTGTGGGAGGACGGAGCAGAGGACAGGCGTGGACAGCTACTTCTCCCTATAGGTTACGTGTTGGTCGCTGTGGAGCGAAGAGCATGCTTCTGCCGCCACATGTTGAACACCTACAGTAGGAAACACAGAAACAAACTCTCGTACTGTTGTAGCGGGGCACTGCCACTGACCTGCTTCAACCACAGTGAGGTTTGATATGCAGTAGCTGATGGATCAACCAGGTACAATCAGAGCCTATCACAACTCTGCAAATAGAAGGCTATGGGTAGAACGACAGGAGAACCAAAGAAATCGATACATTTGGAGATTTCAGTTACCATTAAAAATGTCTGATGTATTTGTTGTAATAACTATTAAAGGAGTAGTTCACTATTTTACAACTTGATGTTAGATGGTTCCTCACCCTGAAAGTAGTCTATGGGCCAGGGGAAACTGTAATCCATGGTTAACCTTTCTTTAAACAGCCACTAAAAACTTCAGCCACCACAAGCTAACAATCAATGGAAGTGATGGGGGCATGTTTATTTTTATTTTTATGGCCAAATCACCTTTAAGTAACATCAAACCAAATATGGAGTTGATTTGATGTGACTTCAGGTGATTTGGACATTATTTTTTTTAAACATGCTCACATGCCCCCCATCACTTCCATTGATTGTTAGCTTGTGGTGGCTAAGGTTTGTTGAAGTTTGAATTTACTGTTTAAAAGAAAACTGAACTATGGATTACAGTTTCTCTTGGCCCATAGACTACTTTCAGGGTGAGGAACCATCTAACATGAAGTTGTAAAATAGTGAACTACTCCTTTAAAAAGTAACAAAATTACCTTTGGTAAAGGTATTGGCTAAACAGAGAGATTTTATATAATGTTGATTTCGGTATGACTTCGGTATAACTATAGAATAAGAATGGCTAATAATAACTAGTCCTCTATACAAAAATACATGGGAACTGGCTCTGTCTCACCTGAGCAATGAGGGCTTGGTCCAGTTGCGCAGCAAAGGTCTCAGACACCCGGGTTCTGATGCGTCTCTTCCTCCAAGTCAGCCACGCCCCCTGCTGCAGTCGGTCAGTGTGCTGCAGAGAGGAGGGGTCACACACACACACACACACACACACACACACACACACACACACACACACACACACACACACACACACACACACACACACACACACACACACACACACACACACACACAAACAAATGAAACTGCATTACAATGCCTTACACACAGGTGGTAATATGCACTATAACATATGCTGTAAGCATTCATAACAGCTCATGACAACTATAAATGCATAAATAATAACCATTAATTTAAGCAAATATATTACAAAACAGATGGCTCATTAAAAAGTGTCACTGTAACCTTCTCTGGTGAATCCTAATAGGTCCACTTCTATAAGTGTCCCAATGTGCGGGACAGCACTTTGCTTTCTTACCAGGGTCGTGAGTAGGAGCGCAGCAGCGGTCTGGTCTCTCCAGCTGACCCACAACACCTGGGTGAGTCTCCTCCGAGCCTTTTTCAGCAGCACACCCAAACGCCACTGCCGTACACACTCCCTTTGGAAGTGTGTGTGTGTGAGAGAGAGAGAGGTTATCAAAGGTTTGATTATATTGATGATTTCATTAACACATTAATTTACCTTGCTTACACCAACTACTTTTGTATACAGACTAAAATCTGAAGTAACATTTTTCTCAGTTCAGATACATATACATTCAGCCATGAGACGTACCTCAGTCTAGCCTCCAACTGATTCTTCCTTTCAATGCGTCTGACGCCAATTCTGTTCACCCAACAGGCAAAGTACTTCTGTGAGAGGTGTAGAGATTGTCTTTTACACAACTGGACCTGATGCAGGTGGAAAACAAAGACAAATAGGACATTATCTACTACCTACTTACCTGCTACACATAAGTGAGACAGCAGTTCACAGAAATAGAATTAGGACTATTGATATTATATGCATCTCTGTGCAGTAGCTAACCATGCAAAGACAGAAGGGCTTAACCACTTTAAATTAGAGGACAGGCTCATAGGAATGGCTGGAATGGAATGAATGAAACAGTATCAAACACATGATATACTGTCATTCATCAGCTTCCTCTGGATAATAATGACTGGTCTAATGAAAGAATCCATATCACAGCAATGACTGCTGATCATGTTGTCATCGACTCCATTATGATTCTTCCCAAAAGATACCTCTTGGTGCCAGGTGCGGAGTGATGATCTCAGCAGACTCCTCCTCTGCCTGGATCTCGTTCTCTGGACCAGGTCACTTAAGACATTATGGGACATGGTGCGCCGCCTCCAGACACTGAAAGCTGATTGGGTCTGGAGGGTGCGTAGCCGTGACTCCGCCGTCTGAAAAGTTGACAGGCTCTCCCTCACTACCCCTCGCCAGCCCTGAAAAGACCTATATGGGACAAAAAAGACAGCAAAGAGATGACCAATTGGGAAGGAAAGGTCTTGACATGCCCACAAACAAAGAAACCAGGGGCAAGCAATGTGATGCCGTATGACAACTTCAACTGTACTGTGACTCAAAGGTTACAGATGACCTACACTGTATGTGAAGCCTACCTGAAGAGAATGAAATTTGGCCACTCTTGGAGGACAATGGAAGTAGATTCAATAAATACTTATTTATTATTACAACTTCTTAGATGTTAAGTCCCCTAAAGAGGGGACTAGCGTGCTTCTACATGTTATGTTATAGCAATCTGTCAGTCGATGACACAGTCGATGACGTGGCACGCAACCATTGCTTGATGCATGCAACGTCTGAGCAGGGGAAAGCAAACTCTGTATTCTGACACCACTTGAAGCTGGGATGTCCTGCCTACAGTACCATTTAATTCGATCTTCTGACTGTCCATCAACTACCATAACTGTCTCTGAAACATTCAGTGAGTAGCAGCGCATTTATGAACACATCAGATTAGGGGAGATGGGGGCTATAGCCTAGAGGTGTGGACACGCGTCACATGACTTGGTCTCAAGTCTGACTCCAGCCACAAATTTGATGACTTGATAGAAAATAAAATAACTTCAAACTTGATTTGGAGCCTCAAGGACTGGGGACTCGACTTTAACTTGAGACTGATGACTTGAAATGATCTGGCCAGGTTTTGTAATGTTTTGTCACTCATTTTGTGGCACAGAGTCTCCGTGGATTACTCTCCATGCAGCATACCTTTGCTTATTCGACCTGGTCTCTAACATAGGCCTATGGCATTGCACCAATTTCTAATCTGTGCTTCAAAACCAAAACGTTGCGCATCTTGACTGTTGACCAAGATTAGTGACCAGAAAGCAATTGTTTTCAATACAGTTTAGCAATCTGCTACGGACACATCTTTGCTAGAACATATTTGGCAAATCTGATCATAACTATCCTCCCGATTCCTGCTTACAAGCAAAAACTCAAACAGGAAGTAGCTCAATACGGAAGTGGTTCGATGAAGCGGATGCTAGGCTACAGGACTGTTTCGCTAGCATAGACTGAAATATGTTCCGGGATTCATCCGATAACTGAGGAATTTACTACATCAGTCACCGGCTTCATTAATAAGTGCATTGATGACGCCGTCCCCACAGGGACCATACGTATATATCCCAACCAGAAACCATGGATTACAGGCAACATCCGCACTGAGCAAAAGGCGGACACTAATCTGGACGCTTATAAGAAATCCTGCTACAACCTCAGACAAGCCATCAAACAGTCAAAACGTCAATACAGGACTAGGACCGAATCCTACTATGCCGGCTCTGATGATCGTCAGATGTGGCAGGGCTTGCAAACTATCACGGATTACAAAGGGAAACCCAGCCGCGAGCCTACCAGACGAGCTAAATACCTTCTGTGCTCGCTTCGAGGCAAGCAACACTGAACCATGCATGTGAGCTCCAGCTGTTCTGGATGGCTGTGTGACCTCGCTCTCTGTAACGAATGTGAGTAAGAACTTTTAACAGGTTAACATTTACAATGCCGTGGGGCCAGACAGATTACCAGGGCGCGTACTCAGAAAATGCACTGACCAGATGGCAAGTGTCCGACATTTTCAACCTCTCCCTGACCCAGTCTGTAATACCTACATGTTTCAAGCAGACCACCATAGTCCCTGTGCCCAAGAACGCCAAGGTAACCTGTCAAAATTACTAACGCCCCGTAGCACTCCCATCTGTAGCCATGAAGACTGGTCATGGTTCACATCAACACCATCAGCCCACACACCTTGGACCCACTTCAATTCGCATACCGCCCCAACAGATCCACAGATTACGCAATCTCTATTGCACTCCACACTGGCCTTTCCCACCTGGACAAGAGGAACACCTACACTACATGAACAAAAGTATGTCGACAGCTGCTCATCTAATATCTTATTCCAAAATCATGGGCATGAATATAGAGTTGGTCCCCCGTTTGCTGCTATAACAGCCTCCACTCTTCTGGGAAGGCTTTTCACTAGATGTTGGAACATTGCTGCGGGGATTTGCTTCCATTCAGCCACAAGATAATTAGTGAGGTCGGGGACTGATGTTGGGCGATTAGACCTGGCTCACAGTCAGCGTTCCAATTCATCCCAAAGGTGTTCGATGGGGTTGAGGTCAGGGCTCTGTGCAGGCCATTCAAGTTCTTTCACACGGATCTCGACAAACCATTTCTGTATGGACCTCGCTTTGTGCACAGGGGCATTGTCATGCTGAAACAGGAAAGGGACTTCCCCAAACTGTTGCCACAAAGTCCCTTCACTGGAACTAAGGGGCCTAGCCTGAACCATGAAAAACAGCCCAGATCATTATTCCTCCTCCACCAAACTTTACAGTTGGCACTATGCATTCAGGCAGGTAGCGTTCTCCTGGCATCCGCCAAACCCAGATTAATCCGTCTGACTGACAGATGGTGAAGCGTGATTCATCATTCCAGAGAACGCGTTTTCTCTGTTCCAGAGTCCAATGGCGACGAGCTTTACACCACTCCAGCCAATGCTTGGCATTGTGCATGGTGATCTTAGGCTGGTGTGCGGCTGCTCGGCCATGGAAACCCATTTTATGAAGCTTCCGACGAACAGTTATTGTGCTGACGTTGCTTCCAGAGGCAATTTGGAACTCCGTAGTGAGTGTTGCAACCGAGGACATTTTTACGCTCTACGCTATGGAGATTTCATGGCTGTGTGCTCGATTTTATACACCTGTCAGCACCGGGTGTGGCTGAAATAGCCAAATCCACTAATTTGAAGGGATGTCCACATACTTTTGTGTATATATAGTGTATGTGAGAATGCTGTTCATTGACTACAGCTTCGCATTCAACACCATAGTGCCCTCCAAGCTTATCACTAAGCTCAGGACCCTAGGACTGAACACCTCCCTCTGCAACTGGATCCTGGACTTCCTGATGGGCCGCCCCTAGGTGGTGAGGGTAGGCAACAACACATCCGCCTCGCTGACCCTCAACACGGCGGACCCTCAGGGGTGCGTGCATAGTCCCCTCCTGTACTCCCTGTTCACCTGCGACTGCGTGACCGCGCACGACTCCAACACCCTCATTAAGTTTGCTGACGACACGACGGTGGTTGGCCTGATCACCGACAATGATGAGACACAGTGCCTAAAATTTACTTTTCAGTCTACCAGCCACTCAGATTTTTACCTGAAATTACACCAACAAAACACAAAAAAACAGATGAGCATGCTTTGTAATGTTTCTAAAACAGTAAATGTATTACTAGTAAGAAGTAATGTGGTACAGTGGCTTGCGAAAGTATTCACCCCCGTTGGCATTTTTCCTATTTTTCTGCCTTACAACTTGGAATTAAAATGGATTTTTGGGGGGTTTCAATCATTGGATTTACACAACATGCCTACCACTTTGAAGATGCAAAATAATTTTTATTGTGAAACAAACAAGAAATAAGACAAAAAAACTGAACTTGAGCGTGCATAACTATTCACCCCCCCCAAAGTCAATACTTTTTAGAGCCACCTTTTGCAGCAATTACAGCTGCAAGCCTCTTGGGGTATATCTCTATAAGCTTGGCACATCTAGCCACTGGGATTTTTGCCCATTCTTCAAGGCAAAACTGCTCCAGCTCCTTCAAGTTGGATGGGTTCTGCTGGTGTACAGCAATTGTTAAGTCATACTACAGATTCTAAATTGGATTGAGGTCTGGGCTTTGACTAGGCCATTCCAAGACATTTAAATGTTTCCCCTTAAACCACTCGAGTGTTGCTTTAGCAGTATGCTTAGGGTCCTTGACCGAAGGTGAACCTCCGTCCCAGTCTCAAATCTCTGGAAGACTGAAACAGGTTTCCCTCAAGAATTTTCCTGTATTTAGCGCCATCCATCATTCCTTCAATTCTGACCACTTTCCCAGTCCCTGCTGCTGAAAACCATCCCCACAGCATGATGCTGCCACCACCATGCTTCACTATGGGGATGGTGTTCTCGGGGTGATGAGAGGTGTTGGGTTTGCGCCAGACATAGCGTTTTCCTTGATGGCCAAAAAGCTCAATTTTAGTCTCATCTGACCAGAGTACCTTCTTCCATATGTTTGGGGAGTCTCCCACATGCCATTTGGCGAACACCAAATGTGTTTGCAATTTTTTTTCTTTAAGCAATGGCTTTTTTCTGGCCACTCTTCCGTAAAGCCCAGCTCTGTGGAGTGTACGGCTTAAAGTGGTCCTATGGACAGGTACTCCAATCTCCGCTGTGGAGCTTTGCAGCTCCTTCAGGGTTATCTTTGTTGCCTCTCTGATTAATGCCCTCCTAGCCTGGTCCGTGAGTTTTGGTGGGGGGCCCTCTCTTGGCAGGTTTGTTGTGGTGCCATATTCTTTCAATTTCTTAATAATGGATTTAATGGTGCTCCGTGGGATGTTCAAAGTTTTGGATATTTTTTTATAACCCAATCCTGATCTGTACTATTCCACAACTTTGTCCCTGACCTGTTTGGAGTGCCCCTGCTTAGTGGTGTTGCAGACTCTAGGGCCTTTCAGAACAGGTGTATATATACTGAGATCATGTGACAGATCATGTGACACTTAAATAAAGTCCACCTGTGTGCAATCTAACTAATTATGTGACTTCTGAAGGTAATTGGTTGCACCAGATCTTATTTAGGGGCTTCATAGCAAATGGGGTGAATACATATGCACACACCACTTTTCCGTTATAAAAAAATAAAATAAAAATAATAATAAGTTATTTTTTTCATTTCACTTCACCAATTTTGACTATTTAGTGTATGTCCATTACATGAAATCCAAATAAAAATCAATTTAAATTACAGGTTGTACTGCAACAAAATAGGAAAAACGCCAAGGGGGATGAATACTTTTGCAAGGCACTGTATATTCTTACATTTCATTTTTTGGGACCTGAGTGTTTGAACAGAAATAACACAGATGAGACAAATGTTCACTTGCCCCTTTAAGTGCGGGAGGGTACTGTGGTAATGTGACTCGAGTCATGTTTGTGCCTGTGAGATTGAGTCTGTCTAGTAGAAGCGTTGTCTTTGCTTCCCTAGCATCCAGTAGTTGATCTAGAAGTGTTGGTGAGACTACAGAAAGATAGGGAGGGTGTTGATCCATCTGATTTGTTTAAGAGACGTCTGGATACTGTGTATCAGGATTTTGTGGCCATTTACACAGATGGTTCAAAAGATCCAAGGACAGGATGTACTGGGTCAGCATTTGTAGTGCAGGAATGTGGGGTGGCAGTCAGGAAACGTATTAGTCAGGGAGGGGAGGACGACAGGAAGGGACAGAAGAGAGGAGGCTATTTTTACAAAATTAAGGGTGGGACACAGCCGGTTGAATAAGACCTTAAATGTGATAGGAAAGCATCCAACAGGAAAGTGTGATTATTGCTAGGAAACAGAGACCGTGGAGCATGTATTGATACAGTGTGGGCAGTATCAGAGGCAGAGGGAAAGAGAGAGGCTGAGATCTAGTATGAGGGAGAAGGGGATACAGGAAATTAGTTTAAAGAGTATATTGAGTGGAACGTCATTAGATATAGTCTCAAATATTTTGTTATCTTTTTTTAAGAGCAACGGGGCTGGCAGGTAGGATTTAGTTTATCCGTCTCTGGCCCACACTCCAGTACAGTAGGTGGCGGTAATGCACCATATCATTGGATGCCAACCGCTGATAAACCCCACCGAAGAAGCTAACCTAGCAGTTGAAACTCAAACATTGAAAAACAACCTAGCTTGTGAACAAAACAATATAAATAGACAAGATACACACACAATGACAAAGTCCCACATTAGTAGCCTTTCATTTCAAGTAAATTAGACCAACTTTTATGCCTTTGCGCAGCGCTTCTAAAAATGAATATTTAACTCAGCTCTTCGCGTGCGCACAGCCCCCAGCCCGTCAGTGTTGCAGCGCGAGGTGGGATAGGCTCTATAGGATTTGTAGTTATTTTACTTTGTGCGATTAATTTACCAACGACAGAAATACTTTGAAAACAGCTACTGAAGCATTTATCTTACTATAAATGTGATCATACTTGACTATTTTTATTCACAAATGCAAATGAAATGCTCTCACTGTGGAGCCCTGACCACCCGCCAACATGGCTGGTGAAATAGACATATTACCTGCCAACAGTTGTGTAAAGTACTTAAGTAAAAATACTTTCAAATATTACTTAAGTCGTTTTTTGGGGTATCTGTACTCTACTTTACTTTACTATTTATATTTTTGCCAACTTTTACTTTTACTTCACTACATTCCTAAAGAAAATAATGTACTTTTTACTCCAAACATTTTCCTGACACCCAAAAGTACTCTTTACATTTTGACACGAAAATAGTCCAATTCACACACTTATCAAGAGAACGTCCCTGGTCATCCCTACTGCCTCTGATTTGGCAGACTCACTAAACACAAATGCTTTGTTTGTTAATTATGTCTGAGTGTTGGAGGTGCCCCTGGCTATCCATCAATAAAAAATAACAAGAACATTGTGCCATCTGGTTTGCTTAATATAAGGAATTTTAAATGGTTTATACTTTTACTTTTGATACTTAAGTATATTTAAAACCAAATACTTTTAAACTTTTACTCAAGTAGTATTTTACTGGGTGACTTTCACTTTTACTTGAGTCATTTTCTATTAAGGTATCTTTACTTTAACTCAAGTATGACAATTGAGTACTTTTTTCACCACTGCCTGCCAATGCCAAAATCTACCCGCATTTGGCAGATGTTAATTTTAGGCACTGATGAGACAGCCTATAGGGAGGTCGTCAGTGACCTGGCAGTGTGGTTCCCCCGTGGGAATCGAACCCACAACCCTGGCGTTGCAAACGCCATGCTCTACCAACTGAGCTACATCCCTGCCGGCCATTCCCTCTCCTACCATGGATGACGCTGGGCCAATTGTGCACCACCCCATGGGTCTCCCGGTCGTGGCCGGCTACGACAGAGCCTGTCTTAGAACACTGCGCCACTCGGGTATGAAAACTGCTTGGCATCCGACCGCAAGGCGCTACAGAGGGTAGTGCGTAAGGCCCAGTACATCACTGGGGCCGAGCTCCCTGCCATCCAGGACCTTTTTTTTTTTTTTACATTTTAGTCATTTAGCAGACACTCTGGACTTGTTCTGAACCCACTGCCATTACATTTATTGGGAGTATGCAGAATTACTAGTTATTGTTTATGGCACTCTCAAGATAAATAATTACTTATGGATTTACATAGATTACATTTAAAATTACATTTTAGTTGAACATTTTCACATTTTATTGCATACAAAGTGGGATTTAAATGGATTTAGTTGTGATTTTTTGGTCGTTGATCTACACAAAATACTCCATAATGTCAAAGTGAAAAGAAAATTCTACAAATGTTAACAAATTAAATAACTAAAACAGTTGTTGCAAAAGTATTCACCCCTTTTGTTTTGGCAAACCTAAATTAGTTCAGGGGTACAATTTGGCTTAACAAATCACATATTAAGTTACATGGACTCAATCTGTGTGAAATAATAGCTGTTGACATTATTTTTTTATGACTACCCCTTCCTCTGTCCCCCATACATACAACATATGTAAGGTCCCTCAGTCAAGTATTGAATTTCAAGCACAGATTCAACTGCAAAGACCAGGGAGCTTTTCAAATCAGACATTGTATATTTCTTTAAGCATGGTCAAGTTAATAATTATGCTGTGGATGATGTATTAAACCACCCAGACACAACAAAGATACAGTTGTCCTTCTGAACTGAGCTGCAGGACAGGAAAGAAACTGCTCAGGGATGTCACCATGAGGCCATTGGTGATTTAAAACAGCTACAGAGTTCAATGGCTGTGAAGGGAGAAAACTGATGATGGATCAACAACATTGTAGTTACTTCACAATAATGACCTAAATGACCGAGCGGAAAATAATGGAAATATACAAACTGAAAATATCCCAAAACATGCATCCTGCCACAAGGCACTAAAGTAATACTGCAACAAACAAAAAAGATGGCAAATTAATACACATTTTGTCCTAAATGCAAAGCGTTATGTTTGGGGCAAATCCAACACACTGAGTAACTGTCTCCTTACTTTCAAGCTTGGTGGTGGCTGCATCATGGTATGAGTATGCTTGACCTCAGCAAAGACTGGGGAGTTTTTCAGGATAAAAAGAAATGGGATGGAGCTAAGCACAGGAAAATTCCTAGAGGAAAACCTGCTTCAGTTTGATTTACACCAGACACTGGGAGAGGAATTAACCTTTCAGCAGGACAAAAACCTAAGACACACTGGAGTTGCTTACAGTTTTGACTTAAATCTGCTTGAAAATCTATGGCAAGACTTGAAAATTGCAGTCTAGCCATGATCCCCATCACCTTGACAGAACTTGAAGAATTTAGCAAATAATAAATGGGCAAATATTACTCAATCCAGGTGTGTAAAGCTCTTACATTTACCTTTTAGTCATTCAGCAGACGCACTTATCCAGAGCGACTTACATGAGCAATTAGGGTTAAGTACCTTGCTCAAGGGTACATCGGCAGATTTTTCACCTAGTCGGCTCAGGGATTCAAACCAGCGACCTTTCGATCACTGGCCCAACACTCTTAACCGCTAGGCTACCTGCCTGAAACTTACCCAAGAAAACTCACAGCTGTAATCTGCCAAAGGTGTCTCTAACCTGTGGTCCTCTGTAGCTCAATTGGTAGAGCATGGCGCTTGTAACGCCAGGGTAGTGGGTTTGATCCCCGGGACCACCCATACGTAAAAATGTATGCACACATGACTGTAAGTCGCTTTGGATAAAAGCGCCGCTAAATGGCATATTATATTTATTATATTATTATAACCTGTATTGACTCGAGGGTGAATACTTATCTAATCAAGGAATGTTCGTTTTATTTTTCATTAATTATTTTGTTTATTTTTGTTGAATTTTTCTTCCACTTAGACATTACAGAATATTTTGTGTAATTCAATGACAAAAAATCTAAATTAAATTAAATCCCACTTTGTAACACAACACAATGTGGAAAAAAATCCAGGGGGGTGAATACTTATGGTATTCATTCGGAAAGTATTCAGACCCGTTGACTTTTTCCACATTTTGTTACGTTACAGGCTTATTAATCAATCTACACACCATACCCCATAATGACAAAGCGCAAACAGGTTTTTAGAAATTTTTACAAATGTATTACAAATATAAAACAGATACCTTATTTACATAAGTATTCAGACCCTTTGCTATGAGACTCGAAATTTAGCTCAGGTGCATCCTGTTTCCATTGATCATCCTTGAGATGTTTCTACAACTTAATTGGAGTCCACTTGTGGTAAATTCAATTGATTGGACATGATTTGGAAAGGCACACACCTGTCTATATAAGCTCCCACAGTTGACAGTGCATGTAAGAGCAAAAACCAAGCCATGAGGTCGAAGGAATTGTCCGTAGAACTCCGAGACAGGATTGTGTCGAAGCACAGATCTGGGGAAGGGTACCAAAACATTTCTGCAGCTTTGAAGGTCCCCAAGAACACAGTTGCCTCCATCATTCTTAAATGGAAGAAGTTTGGAACCACCAAGACTCTTCCCAGAGCTGGCCTCCCGGCCAAACGGAGAAATCGGGGGAGAAGGGCCTTGGTCAGGGAGGTGACGAAGAACCCGATGGTCACTCTGATAGAGCTCCAGAATTCCTCTGTGGAGATGGGAGAACCTTCCAGAAGGACAACCATCTCTGCAGCACTCCACCAATCAGGTCTATATGGTAGAGTGGCCAGACGGAAGCCACTCCTCAGTAAAAGGCACATGACAGCCCGCTTGGAGTTTGCCTAAAGGCACCTACAGGACTCTCAGACCATGAGAAACAAGATTCTCTGGTCTGATGAAACCAAGATTGAACTTTTTGGCCTGAATGCCAAGCGTCACGTCTGGAGGAAACCTGGCACCATCCCTACGGTGAAGCATGGTGGTGGCAGCATCATGCTGTGGGGATGTTTTTCAGCGGCAGGGACTGGGAGACTAGTCAGGATCGAGGGAAAGATGAACGGAGCAAAGTACAGAGAGATCCTTGATGAAAACCTGCTCCAGAGTGCTCACGACCTCAGACTGGGACGAAGGTTCACCTTCCAACAGGACAACGGCCCTAAGCACACAGCCAAGACAACGCAGGAGTGGCTTCGGGACAAGTCTCTGAATGTCCTTGAGTGGCCCAACCAGAGCCTGGACTTGAACCGGATCGAACATCTCTGGAGAGACCTGAAAATAGCTGTCCAGCGATGCTCCCAATCCAACCTGACAGTGCTTGAGAGGATCTGCAGAGAAGAATGGGAGAAACTCCCCAAATACAGGTGTGCCAAGCTTGTAGCGTCATACCCAAGAAGACTCGAGGCTGTATTTGCTGCCAAAGGTGCTTCAACAAAGTACTGAGTAAAGGGTCTGAATACTTATGTGATATTTACGTTTTTTTCTTTTTAATACATTTTGTAACAATTTCTCAAACCTGTTTTTGCTTTGTCATTATGGGGTATTGTGTGTAGATTGATAAGGAAAAAATACAATTGAATCTATTTTAGAATAAGGCTGTAACATAACAAAATGTGGAAAAAGTCAAGAGGTCTGAATACTTTCCAAATGCACTGTACATCTAACAGGTTAAAACCAACAGCATACCTGCGCACTAGGTGAGCCCGGCCCAGCCGTGAGGCCTCTTGGTGGCGACGGTGGACTCTGAGCCACAGTTGGAAGGCACTGGTCACTCTGCGACCCTCTAGCCACAACCACACTGCCTCCCCCATCTGCCTCTGGCCTCTAGACTCTGACCAACACAAACAGACCGTGTGTGGGTGGGGATCAGGGAGTGCTTCAGCACAAAATGGCTGCCATACTTTGCCATACTTCACCCATGTGAATGCGACACATTGGAATATGGCAGCATTTCTCCATCCATTCCTTGGTTGCACACCCGGATGTGCACCTTTTTATTTCAGCCCTGCATTAGCACACCCAAACACCTAACTAATGAATCAATCACCAAGCTGATTCCCTTGAATCAGGTTTGCTAGTACAGGGTTAGAACAAAAATGTACACACCCTGGGGATCCCCAGGAATGGATTGAGAAACGCTGAAATATGGAACCTTATAGCCACTTGGCTCTCAAACAAAGGCAACACCACATATTAAACAGTCCCTCTGTTCAATGTGTTAGAGAATGATACATTACAAATCATGTCGCTACCTTTGGTCCACTGCCACCAGCCTAGCAGAACTTCCCGTGCTGCTCTCCTCTCTCTCTGTACACACAGCATAGGGACTGCTCTGGATGTGTGTGTCCTCTCTCTCCAGTGATCAAAACACTAAAACAAACACACACTGGATACTTACTGATGGGAAAGTACAACACAGATTGAATGAGTCTTGTTAGGTCGACACAAAAGTCTTTTTTATTTTGATCCATGAAGATGTCACCTTATTGATGTCACCTTCCTTCAGTTCCTGCTAAATATGTGAATATGACCCTGTCCAGAAACAACCACTACCCCTTTTGCAGTTGTGTGAAACTGAAAGAATTGGATTAGTATTAGAAATATGGTAGTACTGCAACTTCTTTCCTAGTTCCTTTTTCTCAGATAGGCTTGGTGTGGCTTGTTGTTTTCCCCCATAGAAATAGAATGAAAATCATTGATAATGAATTATTGAATGATTTGACAATCATCTAATTCTATGATTTTTCAGCAGTCCTCTCAAATGTGCATGTGCCAAAAGGGCTAAAGCCTTAGGGTTGTGTCGAGATGGGACCTGTGTGTATAAAAGGGAAGGGATGCTGCACCTGACGTATTGTCCCTCTGTTGAAGTTTTTGAGCGCTATGCACCCTCTAGTGGCCGTTCTCCAGTGGTTTATGGTGACAGCAGTGAGTTTGAAGTGTATGTGTTTCAGTCTCTGCTCCAGGACCTTCTGTCTGTTTCGAGCCTGCTCCAGCTCACTCCTCCAGTGGGTAAAACACAGGGCCACCAGCCTCCTGGCTCTGCCAAGATGGAACCTGGCACCTCTGTGCCTACGTGCCAGGGCAGGGCCGGTGTAGGCTTGCCAGCTCTGGAAAACCCTGCACGGGAGAAAGAGAAGTGAAAAGAGGTGAGCGTAAATCTGAATGCTACACAGAATTACTTGTCCAATCCACTCAAAAGTTATTGGAGGAATGTCCCTTTGTGAAATATAGTACATGCAGTTCTGAGAAAAATCAAGTAGCAAACTAGTACTGGAATGCATGGCACACTGCTTTGATATTGTCGGGCAAATGTTTATTTTCATATTCAAGGACAAATGATTAGTTACATTTTCTCTCTCACACACACAGTCACACACGCACAACACATTGCCTGGCTACCCAAACCCCTTGCTCCGGCCAAACGCTACGCCACGCCACGCCCACAGACTTTAGTTTCGTCTCCGCAATGAGTCTGGAACTGAGTACCTACCCGGCGATTTCTAGAACGCAAACACAATCTAAACATTCTGATTGCTCCCAGAAACCGATGCGTTGGGCCAGAGCCAGAACACACTTAGGTAAAGCGGCGTTTCGAAAATTCGTCATTGGGTTGGATACTCGGATTGGTTAGAGATAATCCAATTGCTGATAACTATGTTTTGTACAACACCCCTCATTTTGACGTCACCCCAAACAACTTCAACGACGGCTGTCTCAGACTGAAATATATAGAGCAGTGGAAGAATTCAGTTTGAGTCGTAAGGCAACACAGCACACACACACACACACACACACACACACACACACACACACACACACACACACACTTCCCCATCATCACACCTCTTGCACAGAGTCTGGTTGTGGAATACCAAACTGGTCAGTGAGGACTGATGGGCTGTGACCCAGTAGTAGAACCTCTCTGTGATGTCTCTCCTCTGTCTCTGCTGAAAGAGCTCCGTCGCCCTCTCCTGGTCATCCACGCTCTGCTTGGCACGCCGCGCCCACTCCCTACCCAGCGCCCTCGCCCGCTGGCGCCTAGGGAGCACACACATGGACGTCAATATTATTATATGACATGAAGCAGACAATCATGAAAAAGTATTTAGCACTATGTAGTCAACCGTTTCTTGCGTTGAGCTTCGTATTGGTTGATTCTGATACTGTTCAAGTAGGAAACTCACACCTCGTGTTTCCAAGTCAGAATATGAAAGGTATGCTAACTGCACAGACCCCGAGTGGCGCAGCGGTCTAAGGCACTGCATCTCAGTGCTTGAGGCGTCACTACAGACCCCCTGGTTCGATTCCAGGCTGTATCACAACCGGCCGTGATTGGGAGTCCCATAGGGCAGCGCACAATTGGCCCAGCGTCGTCTGGGTTTGGCCGGTGTAGGCCGTCATTGTAAATAAGAATTTGTTCTTGACTGACTTGTCTAGTTAAATAAAGGTTAAATAAATAAATAAATAAATAAATAAAAGACACTTATGTTGCCAGGCAAGTATGTTGCCTGTTCAAATTGTATTTTACAGTGTATGGTACATTAGTTATCTTCTGCACCTTAAAACATAATTTATTTGTCTACTTATTTGGTATACCTAATACCTGTCTCTCCGCCTGTGTAGCGCCCATCTCCACTGGGTGAAGGAGTACCATGTCAGACAGGTGATGCGGTGGCTGGCTGCCCTGCTTTCGAGTGCCCTCTGTCTCCAGTGGCGTGCTACTGCCCTGGCTAAGCTCTGCTGGTAGAGGACACGCTCCTTCCAGGAAGTAAAGGCCCCAAGCTGAGTTCTTCTGTGCCTCTGCGTCTTCATGGCTATGATGGTGTTCTGCTCTCTGGCGCTGCGTTGGGCCTGGGCGTGCCATCGCTGCAGTAGTCTGAGTGGAAGACAGAAGCAACTGGAAAATGTAAGGCATTGACATTTTTCCACAAAAAAAAAGAAATCACACTCAAACATGAAGTAGAGATGAATGACCTCACGGCGGCCCTAGTTGTGCCAATGGCCCCTTGTCTCACCTGTGGGACTGGGCCATGGGCTGTTTTCTTCTCTATAAGCCAATATGTAATTTATAGTGCGTTGCTGATTCTACAGACGCTACCTAGTACTTCTAACCCCACTTTTACCTAAGCACAAAAAATAGTTTTCTCTAAGCCAATACTTAATTAATATACAGCGTATTGCATTGGGGCCAATGGAATGGGCCAGCAACACTCTGTATTCCTCAGTCCCCATGAAATGACACCAGATATACTCTCAGTTTATTAGGTACACCCATCTAGTACCGGGTCGGACCCCCCTTTGCCTCCAGAACAGCCTGAACGTAACGTGTGCCTGGAAAACATTCCCCACACCATTACACCACTGCCAGTTGACACCAGGCAGGATGGGGTCGTGGACTCATGCTGCTTACGCCAAATCCTGACTCTGCCATCAGCATGACGCAACAGGAACTGGGATTCGTCAGACCAGGCAATGTTTTTCCACTCCTCAATTGACCAGTGTTGGTGATTGTGTGCCCACTGAAGCCGCTTCTTCTTGTTTTTAGCTGATAGGAGTTGAACCAGGTGTGGTCGTCTGCTGCAATAGCCCACCCGTGACAAGGACGGACGAGTTGTGCGTTCCGAGATGCCGTTCTGCACATCACTGTTGTACTGCGCCGTTATTTGCCTGTTTGTGGCCCGCCTCTTAGCTTGCATGATTCTTGCCATTCTCCTTCGACCTCTCATCAACTAACCGTTTTTGCCCACAGGACTGCCGCTGACTAGATTTTTGTTTGTTTGTTGCACCATTCTCGGTAAACCCTAGACACTGTCGTGTGTGATAAGCCCAGGAGGCTGTCGGTTTCTGAGATACTGGAACCGCTGCGCCTGGCACCGGCGATCATACAACGCTCAAAGTCCCTTAGAATGGGCAAAACGAGTGACCTAACATTCAATCGAACAGTAACTGAATGCCTTGATGCCTGTCTGCCTGCTGTATATATCAAGCCACAGCCAAGTGACTCGCTGTCTGTAGGAGTCCTTCCAACACCTCTGCAAAAAAATTTTTTGTCTCTACAGCACAATTTTGTGAACATACCAGTCTGAACATTGTATTTTTTAATAGTGGTCTTAAAATGTTTTTTTTTTTTTTTTAAGCATACTTTGGTTTTCATAAATTCCTTCTTGCATTTGCTTAAAAGCACAATAAAAATGGCAATTTATAAAATGTAATATATTTTTAATTAATTATCAACGTTGCAATGTTTTTAAATGCAGGCTTCCTCATTATATACAAACGTCATCATTTGTGCTGCTGGCAGAATGGTAATGGTGTGTTCAAGACAACTCGGAATCTCTGAGCCTCAGAATAAAAAATGTGCATACGTTTTCTGCATGGAGCTTCCTATTAGTTGGTTTTGATACTTTCCAAGTGGGAAACTTGGACCTCATCTTTCTACAACGAGTTTCACTTTCACTTTAGGCAATGAGGAGCAAAAGCAGTAGCTGGCTGCAAGGCAGTAAATGTTTCTTTGCACTTCCAACTGAACAATCATTGCGTCTGATATGGCTTTGATTTATTTGTAAAGGGGCAGTGCAGAGGTCGGAATAACACTCTGAAATTGTGAAAATGATAATGCTCTAATTGTGTAAGAGTAGTTTTTAATTTTTTAAACGGCTGGAATTTCAGCTAGTTTTGGGCGGGTCGAGTTTTGGCCCAGACCATTACGTAATAATCTGATCTGATTATAATAGACCAATGACAGTTCATATTTTATTTGCAGATCCTCCCGCAGCAGCTGCTGGTCCCGCCCATTGAGGTATATAAATCACACCGGTCAAAAGGATAATTTTGTGCCACAGACTAGCAGACAACCTCCAACTCCCGCACTCAATCAGAAATATCATCTCAAGATTCCTCCATAACAGCCTAATCAAAGTCAAGGTTTCCACAGCCATCTCTCCACCATTCAGCCCAGAAGCTGGGGTCCCTCAAGGTGCAGTCCTCAGCCCACTTCTATGAAACATCTACATCTCAGGCATTTACTACCCCCCACCTCACCCTATGTCGGACAGGTATCACAATTTGCCGACGACTTCTGCTACTGGACCAGCTCCAAATGTCCACAACAACTAGCTTCCACAAAACACACCAAGTGCATAGATATTTTTTTTTAAGAGGTCATCCATGTGGGGAGTGAAACTAAACACTCAAAAGACACAGTGCATCTTATTCACCAGAAACACAAACCTAAAACCAAAGAAATCCATTACCCTCAAATTGTATAATGAAACAATGAAAATGGAAAAAAGATGCCAAGTTCCTGGGTGTAACATTTCTAAGAAACATGTTGTGGATAACCCATATTGAGAACCGAAGGACTGAAGAGGATCAATCACTTAAAAACACTTTGTGGAAGGAAACACAGAGCAGCACCTGAAACCATTAAAAAAGTTTACACCAGTTACATCAGATCAATCCTTGAATATGTACTACCTGCCTGGATTACAACTTCCACAAATCAAATGAACAGACTACAAAGAACACAGACCAAAGCAATAAAACTGCCATTCAGATAACCACGCTTCATCAACACTCAAAACGTCCACCACATATCTGGAGTCAAGACCATGACAGAAAGACAAGCAATATTATGACAGATATACCTGAACAGAGCAATCCACAACCCAAGCACAATGGGTCACAGAAACACTATCAACCACAGGGCTCTAAAGTGCAACTATTTTGGTCGCATATGCTCTTTGATATTTTGCTGTGTAACCTGACATTTTATTTTGGGAGCATCAGTGCGACCAGGGAAAAAAACACCCAGATAATAATTGTTGTAATGATAGGTTTCACAGTGCAGTTGTTTCCAAGTGCTCTATAGAAAAAAGTGAGTGCCGTTTCGTTCAATCCAAAGCCTACATATAAGGAACACTAGGGCTGACCCCAATTAGTCGACTGGTCGATTGTTTGGTCGTTCGGCTGTTGGTCGACAGAGACTGTTTTAGTCGAGCAGTAACATATACATATATATACAGTACCAGTCAAAAGTTTGGACACACCTACTCATTCCAGGGTTTTTCTTTATTTTTACTATTTTCTACATTGTAGAATAATAGTGAAGACATCACAACTATGAAATAACACATATGGAATCATGTAGTAAACAAAAAAGTGTTAAACAAATCAAAATATATTTTATATTAAAAATTCTTCAAAGTAGCCCACCCTTTGCCTTGATGACAGCTTTGCATACTCTTGGCATTCTCTCAACCAACTTCATGAGGTAGTCACCTGGAATGCATTTCAATTAACAGGTGTGCCTTGTTAAAAGTTAATTTGTGGAATTTATTTCCTTCTTAATGCGTTTGAGCCAATCAGTTGTGTTCTGGTAGGGGTGGTATACAGAAGATAGCCCTATTTGGTAAAAGACCAAGTCCATATTATAGCAAGAACAGCTCAAATAAGCAAAGAGAAATGACAGTCCATCATTACTTTAAGACATAGTCAGTCAATCCGGAAAATTTCAAGAACTTTGAAAGTTTCTTCAAGTGCAGTCGCAAAAACCATCAAGCGCTATGATGAAACTGGCTCTCATGAGGACTGCCACAGGAAAGGAAGACCCAGAGTTACCTCTGCTGCAGAGGATAAGTTAATTAGAGTTACCAGCCTCAGAGATTGCAGCCCAAATAATGCTTCGCAGAGTTCAAGTAACAGACACATCTCAACATCAACTGTTCAGACTGCGTGAATCAGACCTTCATGGTCGAATTGCTGCAAAGAAACCACTACTAAAGGACACCAATAAGAAGAAGAGACTTGATTGGGCCAAGAAACACGAGCAATGGACAGTCTAATGACTGGTGGAAATCTGTCCTTTGGTCTGATGAGTCCAAATTTGAGATTTTTGGTTCCAACCGCTGTGTCTTTGTGAGATGCAGAGTAGGTGAACGGATGATCTCCGCATGTGTGGTTCCCACCGTGAAGCATGGAGGAGGTGGTGTGATGGTGTGGGGGTGCTTGTCTGGTGATACTGTCTGTGATTTATTTAGAATTCAAGGCACACTTAACCAGCATGGCTACCACAGCATTCTGCAGCGATATGCCATCCCATCTGATTTGAGCTATCCGATTGGCCAGCGCAGTAGGCACACTCGATTTTGCCACAGATCTCCAAGTCCGCCGGGTGAGCAGAGTTTGTTTTTTCAGACAAATTAAAATGGTTCAAAATGGGAACACTTTGCTTACCTGGTGCACAGGGCTTCTGAATCAAGTGCACCTACCGCGAACAGCACAACACAAAAAATAATAAGAATAATAAGAGCAAGCAAGCCTTTATCATTGGCTTTTCTACAGAAATGTTTGGTGATCAACTAGGAATGCCTTGAGGATCACAATCTACCGGTTGGTGACCACTGGTCTAAGTAGTTCAGTACTCTAACTCTTGCTTCGCGAGGAGGGGCTATCGCTGCTAATTTGAAGGGGTGTCCACATTCTTTTGTATATATAGTGTAACTATGTAATTCTCTCTCAGTTATCAATATATTTGCCTCAATTTACTCTGAATTAAAAAAAAAATGCTAATTAGCAACAGAGAAGACCTTAGCAAGACTACAAATTCCAACAGGAAGCTCCTGCATGTCATCTCTAGCCAACACTGTCAGCTCCAGTTCACCAGCGCGATCAGAGACCTTCTGTGCCCAATCCATGATTAATCCATTTGCTGTATTGAAATGAATTGAATAAAGTGTTGCACTTCTTACGTCCCCTTTCTCTGTCTTATCTAGCCACTGACTACACTTTAGCTAGCTAGTTAGCAGAGCAGTAGATAAAAAAATAAAGTTGTTTTACTTTTAAGTATCTTAGCAATACAATGAGTTCTATACAGCTGTCAAGAGTCACTTAATCAATTATATAATAATTACCCAGATTAGAATAAATAACTCAGTTCTAGAATGTTGTCATTGACGAGGATAAATCAAAAAATCTATTGACATTCAGAATTGACTTTTAGACTACCAGCCTGTATTGTAGTTACATGACCAGAGACAAATCTTCAAAGGCACAGTATTTATTTATTTGGAGTGGTACACAGTCTTGATTTATAGGATCCTTCCCACTATATGATTTATACGTTATCAATGAATAGTTTATGGAAAGAAAGTGCACTTGTCCTCATGAAAATGACAGTTTATTAAATATTCTACAGCTGTAATGTCATCAATCAAATAAAACGTTATTTATATAGCACATTTCTGTAAGTTATACAGCAGGCAACAGTTGGACAGCGCACCAACCCCAACTAGCACACCATGAGGAGAGGGAGGTTGACGGCCAGCAATTTTGCAGCAGTGGTTAGGGTCAATCGCGTTACTCCGTCGCTGCTAAAAAGGGTCCTCAGATCAGTTGTTGGATGGGGTGTTGTCTGTAAAGTGGGGCACAGACAACGAAGAGGAGGGCATCAAGGCATTCAAAATGGCTACAGGGATGGATGTACAGGAGTCAGAGCTTTGGGTTACAGGGTCTGGGATCCTGGGTGCCTCACCGTATGGTCTGGTGGGCACCACAGCAGTGGTGGAGGTCAAGTGTCCCTATGGTGCAAGGGACCTTACCATTGAAGAGTCAGTGAAGTCGAAGGATTTCTATATCAAGGAGGGAGAGTCTTACTGCCTCCGTGAAGAACATCCTTACTGGCACCAGGTCCAAGGTCAGCTCCACATCACTGGAGGGGTCACATGCTTCTTCGTTGTGTGGACCACCATCCAGCGTGACGACCTCTGACAGACTCATATTGCTCCTTCTGTCAGTACCTGTTTTCAGGGAAGCCAATGGTCCAAAAATATTCCACATAGTTCATACACACACTAAGCTCCCATAATAGGTTATAAAAGTTTTGCTCAAAGTTGCCAACTAAAGTAATGTACCGTGGCTTGTGAAAGTATTCACTCCCCTTGGCATTTTTCCTATTTTGTTGCCGTATATCCTGGAATTAAAATGGATTTTTGGGGGGTTTGTATCATTTGATTTACACAACATGCCTACCACTTTGAAGATGCAAAATATTTTTTATTGTGAAACAAACAAGAAATAAGACAAAAAAACAGAAATCTTGAGCATGCATAACTATTCACCCCCCCCAAAGTCAATACTTTTTAGAGCCACCTTTTGCAGCAATTACAGCTGCAAGTCTCTTGGGGTATGTCTCTATAAGCTTGGCACATCTAGCCACTGGGATGTTTGCCCATTCTTCAAGACAAAACTGCTCCAGCTCCTTCAAATTGGATGGGTTCCGCTGGTGTACAGCAATCTTTAAGTCATACCACAGATTCTCAATTTGATTGAGGTCTGGGATTTCACTAGGCCATTCCAAGACATTTAAATGTTTCCCCTTAAACCACTCGAGTGTTGCTTTAGCAGTATGCTTAGGGTCATTGTCCTGCTGGATGGTGAACCTCCATCCCAGTCTCAAATCTCTGGAAGACTGAAACAGGTTTCCCTCAAGAATTTCCCTGTATTTAGCGCCATCCATCATTCCTTCAATTCTGACCAGTTTCCCAGTCCCTGCCGATGAAAAACATCCCCACAGCATGATGCTGCCACCACCATGCTGGGGATGGTGTTCTTGGGGTGATGAGAGGTGTTGGGTTTGCGCCAGACATAGCGTTTTCCTTGATGGCCAAAAAGCTCAATTTTAGTCTCATCTGACCAGAGTACCTTCTTCCATAAGTTTGGGGAGTCTCCCACATGCCTTTTGGCGAACACCAAACGTGTTTGCTTATTTTTTTCTTTAAGCAATGGCTTTTTTCTGGCCACTCTTCCGTAAAGCCCAGCTCTGTGGAGTGTACGGCTTAAAGTGGTCCTATGGACAGATACTCCAATCTCTGCTGTGGAGCTTTGCAGCTCCTTCAGGGTTATCTTTGGTCTCTTTGTTGCCTCTCTGATTAATGCCTTCCTTGCCTGGTCCGTGAGTTTTGGTGGGCGGCCCTCTCTTGGCAGGTTTGTTGTGGTGCCATATTCTTTCCATTTTTTAATAATGGATTTAAAATGGTGCTCCGTGGGATGTTCAAAGTTTCGGATATGTTTTTATAAATCAACCCTGATCGGTACTTACATTTACATTTTAGTCATTTAGCAGACGCTCTTATCCAGAGCGACTTACAGTTAGTGAGTGCATACATTATTTTATTTTTCATACTGGCCCCCCGTGGAAATCGAACCCACAACCCTGGCGTTGCAAACACCATGCTCTACCAACTGAGCTACATACTTCTCCACAACTTTGTCCCTGACCTGTTTGGAGAGCTCCTTAGTCTTCATGGTGCTGCTTGCTTGGTGGTGCCCCTTGCTTAGTGGTGTTGCAGACTCTGGGGCCTTTCAGAACAGGTGTATATGTACTGAGAGACATTTGACAGATCATGTGACAATTAAATAAAGTCCACCTGTGTGCAATCTAACTAATTATGTGAATTCTGAAGGTAGTTGGTTGCACCAGATCTTATTTAGGGGCTTCATAGCAAAGGGGGTGAATACATATGCACGTACCACTTTTCCGTTATTAATTCTTTAGAATTTTTTGAAACAAGTTATTTTTTCACTTCACTTCACCAATTTGGACTATTTTGTGTATGTCCATTACATGAAATCCAAATAAAAATCCATTTAAATTACAGGTTGTAATGCAACAAAATAGGAAAAACGCCAAGGGGGATGAATACTTTTGCAAGGCACTGTAGTTAATTTTATCATGGGCAGGGTGGGAATTTATAAAACAGTGTGGTCCTCTGTAGCTCAGCTGGTAGAGCACGGCGCTTGTAACGCCAAGGTAGTGGGTTCGATCCCCGGGACCACCCATACACAAAAATGTATGCACGCACGACTGTAAGTCGCTTTGGATAAAAGCATCTGCTAAATGGCATATTATTATTATTATTATGTTCTAATTATTTCTTACTCCCTGTGTCTTACTTGCTGAAGGCCCCAGTCATCCTTGTCTGTATCTGGCATTGTTGAAAAACAAGTGAACAATGAATAAAGATCATACACAAACAATAGGCTCCTAGAATTGGTTATGTTACATTCAAGTCAGTGGCGGTCGGTGCCGTTTAAGATGAGGGAGGATTATTATTTATTTGGTGAGCATGGCCTTATTTCTATTACAGCATATTAGATGACTGTCATTTATATTCCATTAACCCAGCTCAATGTAACATCAATAGGTTTAGGCTACTACATGACACTAATTTTTCCTATACCCATCATGAGGTTGCTACAACCTATCCTATGAATGAAAGTTTACAACGTACTGTAGGTGCACAGGTCGAGAGAAATTTGAGTAATCAAGGTGACAGACATTGACACATTCAATACCGTCTTGCACAATCTTGCCTGCATCTAGCTGGTCTAGAGAGTAATCATTAGTCCAACAGTTGCAAACAAGAGTTTCTATTGGACAAATTCAGATATGTTTATCCCCGTTTCGCTACGTTTGCTTCCGTTTAAGAAACATTTTTCAACAGAATTGGCGGAATGAATATACTCCTGATCACATGCAAACACAGTTAACTTTCATAGCAGCCACATACAGACAGCGTGGTCCCTTTGATCGTTTGGTAATTCCTTCTCGCATCTACGCGCTCTCCTCCTCTCACCTTTTCCCTTCACTTGTGGAATTTAGGGCACAACACATCAGCAGTCTGTGACCAGGCGAAAAAACCTTTCCAAGCCAAACCTTCATATCATAACCGCTACACACAGCCTACATCGTTGTCATCATATTAGCTAACGCCAAGTCAACATAGCTGTTAGAACTAACGCTTTAGTAAACCCACTACAATCACGCAGTGCACTGTACAGTTAGCAAACAGTTTAGCAGTTACACCGGCAGGCCCCGGTGGCAATAACTTTATAAAACTAAAAGCTTACATTGACTTAGAAGACTTCCAGTTTGGATAGCCATAGCCAGCTAGGTAACATAGCATCCCTCTCCGTTTGAGCCGGTTGTTTGAGTAGGCTAGCTAGCTGCATTGGCTAGCTAAGTAAGTGAAAGTGAAAGAAAACCCCCAAAATATAGTTAGCTAGCTCTCTCGCTCTTGCTTCTCCTTAATTTTTGAAGAAATGTATTTGTTCAAAACTGTTCAACTATTGTCTGTCTCCTTCTGAGTCAACTACTCACCACATTTTATGCACTGCAGTGCTAACTAGCTGTAGCTTATGCTTTCAATACTAGATTCATTCTCTGATCCTTTGATTGGGTGGACAACATGTCAGTTCATGCTGCAAGAGCTCTGATAGGTGTAAGAATATCCTCTGGATGTTGTCATAATTACTATGGAAAGGGGTGAGAACCACGAGCTTCCTAGGTTTTGTATTGAAGTCAATGTACCCAGAGGAGGATGGGAACAAGCTGTCCTCCGGCTACACCATGGTGCTACCCTACAGAGTGCTGTTGAGGCTACCGTAGACCTTCATTGCAAAACAGTGTGTTTAATCAATTATTTGGTGACGTGAATATATTTAGTATAGTTTATCTAAAAAGGACAACTTTAATGTTTCACTATTTTTATTTTCATGAAATTCAGTGAGGAGGATGGTCCTACCCTTCCTCGGAGGAGGACCCTCCACTGATTCAAGTTTTGCTCAAAGCAGCCAACGAAAGTAATGTAGTTAATGTAAGTTCAATCACAAAGGCTGGTCTGAGTGCATCTCTTCACAGCTGCATTCAGTAGTACAACAAAATTCACATTGCATTTTATCATGGGCACAGTGGGAATTTATATATGTGATGTTTAAATGATGCCTTACCCCCAGAGTGAGAGAGAGTAAGAGAGAGATTACATAATTTCCAGCAGATCTCCTTGCTGAGGGTGGCGTTGATCATGCACTGCTTCTCGTGGGGTGAGCCTGATGTTCAGCATGTCACGGCTCATGTCTAAAACATGGGGAAAAGTGGACATAAAGTCAAAATGTCGCTGCATCTACAAATTCAATGTTTTACACAATATTGTATCATATTTTATGAGGTACTGACCTGTCCGTCCACAGGCTCGATGTGCCGTAGTCTCCACAACTGGAAGCTCATGCTTGGATCACACTGGCACAGAATGTCCATGCACTAGATGGTTTGAGGGATGTAAAGAGACATTTGGTCAGTGGTGGGTCTCTTTCAATGCTGTATCACCATGTTTATCTGGACAAGAAAACGCATTGTTTATCATAACACAAACACATTATGCTAGCCTATGCTGGTTTTCTTTTTACTTGTAAGGAAGGTAACGTGCGTTGTACACGTAACTACAGTCAGTGGTTAACTAGCTAATTTTCAAAAGCATCTAGCTAACCACAGATCTTTGACCTAACCAAAATAGCTTGTTAGCAGCTAGCAAACAGGGCTTACCTTATCACACAGCTCCAGCGACGCCTGTCGCTTACAGAGGTCGGAAAACGATGAAATACACGTGTGCTTATCGTAGTGGTTACAATCCGTGGTCCTCTGTCGCTCAGCTGGTAGAGCAAGGCGCTTGTAACGCCAAGGTAGTGGGTTCGATCCCCAGGACCACCCATACACAAAAAATTATGCACGCATGACTGTAAGTCGCTTTGGATAAAAGCGTCTGCTAAATGGCATATTATATTATTATATTATTACATAGCACAGAACCATCCTTGCTTCTGATCGACGGAGAGACCTAAGGTTAGCTAGTTAGCTACAAAGGCCAGTGTAATTCAAAAAAGTATAGTAATAAAAAAATGCTACGGTAGCTAGCTAGGTAAAAAAATAAATAAACACCCCTTCACTTTTTCAATATTTTGTTGTGTTCCAGCCTGAATTTTAAATGGATTATATTGAGATTGTGTCACTGGCCTAAACACAATAACTGCAATTATGTAATTACAAATTATTTCACCATGATGCCAATGGTGACTTTAAAACAGTTAAGCGTTTAATGGCTGTGATAGGAGAAAACTGAGGATGGATCAACTACATTGTAGTTACTCCACAATACTAACCAAATTGACAGCGAAAAGAAGGAAGCCTGTACAGAATACAAATATTCCAAAAGGCACTAAAGTAATACTGCAAAAAAAGTGGCAAAGAAATTAACTTTATGTCCTGAATACAAAAGCATTATGTTTGGGGCAAATCCAATACAACACATTACTGAGTACCACTCGGCATAATTTCAAGCATGGTGGTGGCTGTAATCGTTAAGGACTGGGTTGTTTTAAAGGATAAAAAAATCAACTGAATGGAGCTAAGCACAGGCAAAATTCTAGAGGAAAACCTGGTTCAGTCTGCTTTCCACCAGACACTGGGAGATGAATTCACCTTTCAGCAGGACAATAACCTAAAGCACAAGGCCAAATCTACACTGGAGTTGTTTACCAAGAAGATAGTGAATGTTCCTGAGTGGCCGAGTTACAGTTTTGACTTAAATTTACTTGAAAATCTATGGCAAGACTTGAAAATGGTTGTCTAGCAATGATCAACAAACAACGTGTCTAGCAATGATCAACAAGCCCAGTTATACAGCACCATGCAGCAGGAAGTGGTCTGGGGCCAAGATTCAATAATCAACAATTCTAGAATGTTCGTCAAAAACGGTATATAGTTTACCACCCGGACAGTAGGTGGCGGCATGCATCTCTAACGATTGTTTGCAGACCGCCATAATACCTTAGAAGAAGAAGGTCTGGTGCTGAGCGATTAACCAAAATGTAGGTTATTTTTAGTTTTTTAAACAACTAATTGACTCACATCAGTTCAATTATTAATATTACATTTCGTTCTGGTTTTTTTCTGTGAGCTCAATGCGCACATTGCACAGTTTCTCTAGAGACAAATCAGATCCAGCCTGAACTGTGTGAGGTAGTAGGGAGTGGTAGTTTCCAACAGGCCAATATTCTACATAGTTTAGCGCAGAAAACGTGGTAATTAACTACAATGATCATAATCCATTGCGCATCTACTTGTCCGGTCTGTTTCTTTTATGCCTGCTATGGAAGAGAGAAGAATGCGTGAATGTGAGGTGATATAGAGAGCAACTGTTGCTTCGCAAGCTATCTCTACCTGAAAAGACATGATCTAAGTCAGGGGTGTCAAACGTCCGGCCCGCGGGCCGGATCAGGCCCGCAAACGGGTTTAATCCGGCCTGCGAGATGATTTTGTAAAGTATAAAAATGTGCTGCAATTTTTCAATAAAATAAACTGCTGTTCCAATTGCGTCCACTGGATGGCGCAATAGCAATTGTGTTAAGCAAGCAAACTGTTTATACCGGGGCAGAGCAAGTAGGTCAAGTCTGTGTTTACTCACAGCCGAGACATCAGTGACGCTGCAGTGAAAGCTAGCTACCTCATTGCTAATGAAATCGCAGTGGCTTCAAAACCATTTAGTGAGGGTGAATTTGTAAAAACATGCATGATGAAGGCAGCGGAGATTGTGTGCCCTGAAAAGCATCAGGCTTTTGTAAATATCAGCCTGACAAGAAACACAGTTGCAGACAGGATTTCCGATCTTTCAGTGGATTTGGACAGCCAGTTGAAGCAAAAAGTAAAGTCATTTATTGCGTTTTCGGGTTGCAATTGATGAAAGCACGGACATTACAGATGTTGCACAACTGGCCATTTTCATCCGCGGAGTTGATGACACATTGACCGTCACCGAGGAGTTCGTGGAGTTGGTGCCGATGACAGATACAACGACAGCAGCTGATATTTTTACCGCACTCGTCGACGCGCTGGACAGGGTCGGAGTGGACTGTTCCCGCGCTGTCAGCCTGGCTACAGATGGTGCGCCCTCAATGATCGGGAAAAAAGCAGGCGTTGTGACAAAGTTCAGAGAGAAAGTGCAATCTGCAAATGGAGGACGTGATCTTTTGACTTTTCACTGTATTTTGCACCAGGAGGCTTTGTGTTGCAAGTAATTAAAGATGGATAACGTCATGAAGGTGGTCATCCAAACTGTTAATTTCATCCGATCCAGAAGCCTGAATCACCGTCAGTTTGACAGCCTTCTCAGAGAGAAAGACCACATCTATGGCCTGCCATACCACACTGAGGTAAGATGGTTAAGCCGAGGTGCTGAGGCGTTTCTTTGATTTACGAGAAGAAATTGAACAGTTCATGGAAGAAAAGGGCAAACCAGTGTTAGAATTCCATTCGGCAGAATGGATGCAGGACCTTGCATTTATGGTGGATGTTACAGAGCACCTGAATAACTTGAACAAACAGCTGCAAGGGTGCAACAAAGTTGTCACGCAGTATTATGACAGCATACGTTCTTTCAAGTTGAAGCTGTCATTGTGGGAGACGCAACTTGCCGGTGGTGATGCAGCTCACTTCCCCTGTCTGAAAAATGTGTGCGCGACCCAACATGTGGCAGACATGAAGCGGTTCAAAGATAAAATAACGGGACTGTTAAGGGAGTTTGAGCAACGCTTTCAGATTTTTGGTGAACTGGAGAAAGACGTTTTTTGCTCGCCATTCACCGTGAATCCCTTTGATCTGCCCGTCAGCATCCAACTTGAAATAGACTTGCAGTGTGACTCGGATTTGAAGGGCAAATTTGCCGCAGCTGGCTTGGACACATTTAATCAGAATCTCTTGCCAGGTTACCCCAACTTGACAGCCCTCGCTGCAAAACTGTTGTGCATGTTTGGAACCACATATCTTTGTGAGCAAGTTCTCTCTGTAATTAGCATAAATAAAACAAAGCTGCGCTCAAGGCTCACGCACAAGCACTTGAATCACATCCTGAAGTTGGCTGCCACTCAGGATGTGACGCCTGATATTGATGCGCTGGTGAAAGCTAAAAGATGCCAGGTATCAGAGTCAAATAAACTATGCAACCCCACTTAAAGTGCTACATGAGACACCCTGATATAGTTCTGTGATCTGTGATATACTTCTGTGAATCACTGAGGCATTGTGTGTTTGTGTGTTCTTTGTCCTCAGAACTTTCAAATAACTTGGTGTTTTATGATTAATAGTGATGTTGTGCTTTTGGACACACTGTCCTCAGGCTCCAGCTTTATGTTTATATGTTTTTATGTTGATGTGCTATTGTTTTTAATTGATTTTATTTTATTTGTATATTTAACCTATTCTTGACTCTGTGGTTCTTGCACTTGTTTGGGGAACAGGATTTCATTCTTTTTATCTACATTGCTGCCTGAGAAATGACCCCCTGAAATAGTTCTGTGATCTGTGAAACAGTTCTGTTAATCACTGAGGCATTGTGTGTTTGTGTTCTTTTTCTTTAGAATTTTCAAATAAACTTGACGTGTTTTATGATTAATAGTGATGTTGTGCTTGTACTATTTTGGAAACACTGTCCTCAGGCTCCAGCTTTATGTTGTATGTTGATCGTATTAAAACAAAGAAAACAATCTGAAGTTGTTGTTTTTAAGTTATATATACCATGATTTTTCCGGTCCGGCCCACTTGGGAATAGATTTTCCTCCATGTGGCCCCTGAGCTAAAATGAGTTTCACACCCCTGATCTAAGGCCAGAACCAATGTTAGTCACCATGGCCCCTAGCCCAGTGGTGGGTCGCACAAGGGCGGGGAGGGTAGTTAAACCTGTCAAGAGACTAATTGAGTCAATCCCCCAGAAGGTGCAAGTTGAACATAGTACAGAGATATAGTACAGAATGACAGTTTATTTTACGGCTAAGGTAGATATAGTGTAAGAGGCACTATGCATCTAGGGGCAGTTGAAGGTCTGACCAACTTTCACTTTCCCTGAACCCTATGGGTAGCTTTGAGCTGAATTCAGAATTATGCCTTGAGCTTGGTAGATTATTTTGTTTCGTTTTACAAGGTTGGTGAAATTCAAGAGGGGTGAATGTAACAGTTGTTAAAGTACTTTGTGAATTTCACCATGTTCATATATTAATATAGCATGTTGATTTGTTATTTTGCATGCCTGCATCCTGGGAATAGGAGAGTGTGTACTTATGTTTTGCCCTGCGTGCTCGTGCTCAAATAATTTTGATGCACTATGAGAGGTAGGCACGCTTTTTCTGTCGTCTTCAGAAAAGTTAGATTCCTTCAAGCACAAAGTCGTACACACAGTGTTTTGTCATGAATAATGTTGTATATTTAGAGTTTACTCATGAGTGGATGGTATTGTTAAGATGCAATTGTAATTGTACTTTTTAGGATGATATTAACATTCTGAATTCAACATGTGGTTACTAGCTAGCTAAGGTATTGTATGTGTGAACGATGGCTAGCTCCTCCACTGATCCCAGTCCTTTGTATTGTGCATCTATGTTGTAGAAAGAGGCGACAATGGGCAGAACATATTTGTGCTCTACAAATGTTTTGTATTTTCTTTTGGATGCAGGTATGTGGTTTTATCTATGTAAAATGTATGTTGTGTTGATACATTATAAGGAGAGGTTGTACTCATTTTTGTATTCTAAAAATAATGTTGATGCACTATGAGAGAAAGAGGCGACAATGGGCAGAACATATTTGTGCTCTACAAATGTTTTGTATTTTCTTTTGGATGCAGACAGAATTCTGATTCATTAAAACAGCCTGATCTCCGAAGTCCACGTCTATAGTCCCAATCAATCACACACAACGCAGAGATACAGCCGTGCAGTACAGTGCAGGTTACATTTATTTAATCAATTTTAGAATAATGCTGTAATGTAACAAAACGAGGAAAAAGTCAAGGGGTCTGAATTGTATACGATTCAATATGTATGTCCAATATGTGAAATATGTATGTCCAATATGAAAAAACAATTTGATTTAAGCTGATTGGCAACTTTTTAAGGGCCGCAGGATTGAGCAGTGATGATCCTCTTGGTGTATATTCTGTACAATTGGAAACTAGAAGTGCTTCTGAGTAGAATTGACACCACATTTACTCAAACACGAAGTACAGAAAATTGTGGTCGGTGCAATAAATGATAGGAGTACACACAAAAACCATTGTTCACCATTTAGGCTTGAAAAAATAAATCACATAATATCGCAAATAAATACTTAATTATTATTTGTATGATAACTTGTGTAAAATATATCTTTGTGAACATTTCCATAATTTTCACCGTCATTTTTCATTTACAAAAGGACGGGACTCTTATTCTAAGAGTCCAAAAATCCGTGATATGGAAGTACTTAGTTATTCTTGCGCGCTTCACATACTTCACAGCGTCTGGTGACGCTACGTATTATCCCTTCTTTATACCTCAGTTGAACTATCCCATCAGGCTCCAGTGCTAGCTACCTAGATAATTTGTCGTTGTTGGCTTGCATAAATATATTGATTACTTCCCCTTTCATCTGTGGGTAATGACGAGAAAAAGCAAGAGAGCGATAGTTTGTGCAGTAGGTGGCTGCAAGGCTGAAACTGTTTCTTTGCACCGTCTTCCATCAGAACAGACACTTCGTCTGATTTGGCTTACATTTATTTTTAATAATCAAGTGCCAGAGAAGTTCAGTCAGTACCTGCGCATATGCACAGCACACTTCTCATCGGACTGCATTGCAAATCAGGATAGGTACACAAGTGGATTTACTAAGAGCTTGATCCTCCATCAAGGTTCTGTCCCATCCATCTTGCACCCGGCAGCGGCAACTAACCAAGTAGTACGTTTTTAGCTAGATAATGTAAAGGACATGCTATATCTTGTAATGCTGCTGCACATCAACACAATCAATCATAATCAGTCTTTGCTCGCAGCAATCGTGAAAGTCCTAAAACAATGTTGAAAGGGGGGTTAATGTTACCGGTGGCGGTAGCACTACGTAATCAGAATAGTGCATGCACTTGTACATAAATCCACCATGGCTACTCCCGCCTCCAGTAGTTGATCTAGAAGTGTTGGAGAAACTACAGAAAGATAGGGAGAGTGTTGATCCATCTGATTTGTTTAAGAGACGTCTGGATACTTATATTTTTATTTTGTATTTCACCTTTATTTAACCAGGTAAGCCAGTTGAGAACAAGTTCTCATTTACAACTGCGACCTGGCCAAGATAAAGCAAAGCAGTGCGATAAAAACAACAACACAGAGTTACATATGGGGTAAAACAAAACATAAAGTCAAAAATAAAACAGAAAATATATATACAGTGTGTGCACATGTAGAAGGTTATGGAGGTAAGGCAATAAATAGGCTATAGTGCAAAATAATTACAATTAGTATTAACACTGGAATGCTAGATGTGCAAGAGATTATGTGCAAATAGAGATACTGGGGTGCAAAAGAGCAAAATAAATAACAATATAGGGATGAGGTAGTTGGGTGGGCTAATTTCAGATGGGCTGTGTACAGGTTCAGTGATCGGTAAGGTGCTCTGACAACTGATACTTAAAGTTAGTGAGGGAGATAAGAGTCTCCAGCTTCAGAGATTTTTGTAATTTGTTGCGAAATAGGAAGCCGATTCTAGATTTAACTTTGGATTGGAGATTCTTAATGTGAGTCTGGAAGGAGAGTTTACAGTCTAACCAGACACCTAGGTATTTGTAGTTGTCCACATACTCTAGGTCAGACCCGTCGAGAGTAGTGATTCTAGTCGGGTGGGTGGGTGCCAGCAGCGTTCGATGGAAGAGCATGCATTTAGTTTTACTAGTGTTTAAGAGCAGTTGGAGGCTACTGAAGGAGTGTTGTATGGCATTGAAGCTCGTTTGGAGGTTTGTTAACACAGTGTCCAATGAAGGGCCAGATGTATACAAAATGGTGTCGTCTGCGTAGAGGTGGATCTGAGAGTCACCAGCAGCAAGAGCGACATCATTGATATACACAGAGAAAAGAGTCTGCCCAAGAATTGAACCCTGTGGCACCCCCATAGAGACTGCCAGAGGTCCAGACAACAGGCCCTCCGATTTGACACATTGAACTCTATCTGAGAAGTAGTTGGTGAACCAGGCGAGGCAGTCATTTGAGAAACCAAGGCTATTTAGTCTGCCAATAAGAATGCGGTGGTTGACAGAGTCGAAAGCCTTGGCCAGGTCGATGAAGACGGCTGCACAGTACTGTCTATTATCGATCGCGGTTATAATATCGTTTAGGACCTTGAGCGTGGCTGAAGTGCACCCATGACCAGCTCGGAAACCGGATTGCATAGCGGAGAAGGTACGGTGGAATTCGAAATGGTCGGTGATCTGTTTGTTAACTTGGCTTTCAAATACTTTCGAAAGGCAGGGCAGGATGGATATAGGTCTGTAACAGTTTGGATCTAGAGTGTCACCCCCTTTGAAGAGGGGGATGACCGCGGCAGCTTTCCAATCTCTGGGGATCTCAGACGTTACGAAAGAGAGGTTGAACAGGCTAATAATAGGGGTTGCGACAATTTCGGCGGCTAGTTTTAGAAAGAAAGGGTCCAGATTGTCTAGCCTAGCTGATTTGTAGGGGTCCAGATTTTTCCAGCTCTTTTAGAACATCAGCTGTCTGAATTTGTGTGAAGGAGAAGCGGGGGGCATGGGCAAGTTGCAGCTGTAACGATCCCGGCAGTCTGAGTCGGGTCCTGTCTGTGGACTAGTTTTTCTGCTCGTGAGCTCCAGTTTCCCGAGGGTTCTGGAACGCTCCGGGGAGCTCTCTTGATTTCCGCACCTGCATCCCATCAGCAATCTGCACACCTGGTCCTGATCATCACCCTTCTTAGGCTCTGGCCTAACATCCATTCCCTGCCGGATCGTTAGCCATGAACAGTAGGTTTACCAGAGTATCAGTCTTAGAGCGTCTAGCGTTAGTTTTGTTGTTTTGCACCTTGTTGGTTTGTTGTTTACTTACCTCCGTTTTGTTCCATCTGCAGTCACTCATCCGGGACCTTCATCCAACCTCTGCCTGGTGGTCGGTGGCTGCCGAGCCATGATGGGATCAACCACTGCACCCCCAACAACTAATCAACGCCGCCCGCTCTGTTCCCTGGATTATTCAGCATCACTCTTGAATTTGTAAATAAACACTCACCTTCGTTTCAACTTACCTTGTCCTGGTCTGCTTCTGGGTTCTGGCTTTGTAACTCGTGACAGCAGCGGAGGGTGCAGAGTTGGTGGCCGGGGTAGTGGTAGCCAGGTGGAAAGCATGGCCAGCCGTAGCAAAATGCTTGTTGAAATTCTCGATTATTGTAGATTTATCGGTGGTGATAGTGTTTCCTAGCCTCAGTGCAGTGGGCAGCTGGGAGGAAGTGCTCTTATTCTCCATGGACTTTACAGTGTCCCAAAACTTTTTGGAGTTAGTGCTACAGGATGCAAATTTCTGTTTGAAAAAGTTAGCCTTTGCTTTCCTGACTGCTTGTGTATATAGGTTCCTAACTTCCCTGAGTGGCCATTCAGACAGAGTAGTTATTTGCTCTGATTCATGTGCAGTGTTAATGAGTCTCCAGTCCTTTAGCTCACGTAGCAGACAAGACCTGCTTTATGAGGTGATACAAACCCATGGCAGGATTAGACAGATGGGTGTACAGATAATATTTACTTGGGTCTCAGCCCATGTGGGGGTGGAGGGGAACGAGGCAGTTGATGTACTGGCTAAACAAGCACTTAGTAGTGGGGATGTTGATATTGTAGTTCAATAAGCAAGGCAGAGGGGAAAAGCCTGATATGGACAGTGATGGTGCAGAGATGGCAGAAGCAGAGGGATAGAGATACCAAGGGCAGGCATTTATTTCAAGTACAGAGGAAAGTCGGGGAGGACAGCAGGAAGGGACTGAAGAGAGGAGGCTATTTTTACAAGATTAAGGGAGGGACATAGCCAGTTGAATAAGACCTTAAATGTGATAGGAAAGCATCCAACAGGAAACTGTGATTATTGCCAGGAAACAGAGATGTTGGAGCATGTATTGCTACAGTGTGGGCAGTATCAGAGGGAAAGAGAGAGGCTGAGATCTAGTATGAAGGGGATACAGGAAATTAGTTTAAAGAGTATATTGAGTAGAACGTCATTAGATATAGTTTCAAATATTTTGTTATCTTTTTTAAGAGCATCGGGGCTGGCAGTTAGGATTTAGTTTCTCCCTGTCTCTGGCCCACACTCCAGTACAGTAGGTGGCGGTAATGTATCATAACGTTGGATGCCAACCGCCGATAAACCCCACTGAAGAAGAAGACGACGACTTTGTACAACCTCCCCCCAAACCTAACAGACGTGTATTCTGAAGAATGTAAACAGTAACGTTAGCTAACAGTTTTCTAGCCACTCCACCATGTCGCACATACCGCCGGTAACTACTTGTAGCTTTCTTGGTTGTTCCAAAGCCAGGACTGATACTTTACACAGTCTTCCTAAAGACCCTGAAATCAGAAGACAGTGGGTGCAGTTTCTTTTTACTTCGAATCCAGATGTTCATATCGGTACTACAACACGAATTTGCAGCGCGCATTTCAACAGGGATTCATTTCTAAATTGGGGGCCGAAGTCAATGGGGTATGCCAAACTATTTGTTCTGAAACCGGACGCCATCCCAACAATTTTTCCGATTCATGAAGTATCGGTAAGTTTACCTGTCTCCCTATGGAACGCCGTTTGGGTCTTTGCTTTTAATTTGACACGTCAAATAACACAATTATATTATAGAATGTTGTGTGTGCTGAATGTGCACGTCTATCAGTAGCAGTCAAAGCTGTACAAAAAAAAGTCTGCAAAGAAGCACACACCGGCCACGAACGATGTGTTTACAATACCGCGTTGGTAATAAGGCATTATTTGTTCGACCGCAACTTCTGGGGGGTAACTAGCTAGCTTTAGCTTGGTCCCTAGCTAGCACCAATGCAACCAGCCTGAAAACAATGACCAGTAGAAACTGCAGTTATTTTCATTATTCTTAGCAATGATTTAGGAATCCTTGTGAGTAAGTATTAGCTAGGTAGCCACTTGTTGTTCGCCTATTGAAATTGAACTTCGGTTCATGAAAATAAATAGTTAGCCAGCTACTTAACCCTGTTGCCCAAAGCTAACGTTATAAGCAGCCAGCTAGCTTCATCTGGCTAGTGAGGCTCGACCGGACCGGGTTGTGTGTTGTGGAGCTAGCCACAAAAAGGATTAGGCACAATAGTGAGAATTTGCGGTTCGCCTTCAAAATAAAATAACCTCTTAAAGTGATGCAGAAAGTTACAATTGGTGGAATCATGTCATATTTAGACTAGATCATTTTAAACAAGGTTGGAATGTAGAGCAATGAAATGGTGTAGCAGTCTACTCGGTGACACCCGCAGAACACAACTGTGAAGAGTTTACTCAAATATTAGCTTTTTAGCTAACTATAGCTACTACTGAAACAGATGTCGTTTTGCTTTTGGGGAAGAACATTGTTTGCATCCATCGGCTAGCTAGCTTTTTTTTATGACCAGCACTGTAGGTGCGCGAGACAACTTTACCAGCATCATAGCAAAGGTATCGAAGAATCGTTATGACATGAAATACGAGTGATAGTGTAATCAATGTGTAATAACTACGTAAAAAAATAATAAACGCGTTAAATTATGTGACATGCAGTAATATTCGGGTCCTGGTTGGTCAACAAGCTAATTTGACGTCAAATAGTGTTATTTGACGTGCATCTTTTTTGACACGCAAAGACCTAAACGGTGTTCCATATCTCACTAATAATAGTTAATAATTAGCTAGCTAGCAAAAACAACGGGGAAAATATTGCGAAGCTAATCTCACTGGCTTCTCTTTTTTTGTGCCGATAAAATCAAACATGTTTGAAAATATCAGGACGTCTGGGACTGCTCAAAGACATCGGTAACCCTCAGATTGCATCTCTCACCCGCTCACATTAAACGAGCGTTAGTGACTGCCGTGCACCCGAGTAGGCATGGGGATTTTGTCTCCGATCTCAAAAAAGTGTCTAGGACAGCCAAATCGGTCCCCAAATCATGTAGTGTACACCTGGCTAAAGCGCATACAGTGGGCGACATCAGCTCTCCGCGCTCACGTTTTTTCATTAAACGTTGGAGGAAATACGTTCCTAATGTTTGAGGAACGTGTTTGTTGGCTTCATAAATGCTAGTTTATTTAGACAAATATTTTTGGTTTGCCTAGAGTTATGCTAACCGGTTTGCAATCCCTTTAGCTTTGTTAACTAGCTTGTTGGCCAGTTACAGGGGTTAGCTGGTTAGTTAGCTAGCTACAGTAGTTGGCAACTGCCATCAAGTTGTTGTTGTGTTATCACATTTAGCCTGTTCAACCGTTTCCAGATTGCATACAGGCATTTGAATATAGAGCAATGTGGACATGGTAGACACACTTAAATGTATGTGTAGACGCATGACATGTTCGGAATTCCATGATCAGAACTCCAAATACAAAAGCTGCATGAACTGTCAAGTGTAGACATGACCTTATATGGTGGGGGAGTGGAATATTTTTAACTGGTCGCGCGATTTGCAAGCAACGACATTGAGTCACCATCAGTCGATACTGTCAATTTTGAAAATGCTTACCTGTACCTATGTTTGTCTGTACAACTGCGGTCCTTCAGCAGGGTGCTGAAATTAATACTTTTAATATAAAACTTATATCGAATACAACCACCGACCTTTCCCTCATTTGTGTTGCTCAACTCAGCGCGAACGGGTTTGTGCCAATTGAAACTCAAGCCTAGTTCACATTACCCATAAGCACTCCGTTATGTTGCGCAGGATGTCATGCATTTCAATTGAGAGTCCACAACGGTGTGGAAACGCAACGCCCCTTGCGCGTCGCGCTACGGATGCCGCATACTTTGACATCTTCAGTCCAGCTAGAGTCCGTTGAAGAACAGGAAGTTTCCAAACCAGAGATGAAAATGTGGTTATAGGTGATGGATTTATGGGATAGCTAGCAACTGATAAACAATTACCCATTCCTATATGTGGGTACTATTTTAATAGTAATGTTAAATAATACACATTGTCTGTTAAGCAAATTTAATTTATAATAAAGTCTTCATATCTCAAAATCAATGTCGTGGTTAATCGAAATTCTATCTAAATGAAAATAATACAAAATCTAAAAGTAACTTCTATTGCCATTGCCAATATGTGACCGACCGGCTCGATTCAGTCTTATGTAGCAAAATTTGAAATTGTGTTTTTTACATTGGATAAAAGCGAATTTACCAGCTACGTCTATCGACAGTTGTCGCAGTGACATTAACATTCTATTGAAATGGTTACTTGCAGTGGGGTCTTTTGTTTAGACATGTAGATAGCTAGCTAAACAATTAACCATAATCCCAACTCATAGCGTTACTACCCTGCATGAATCTGCAGGTAGCTAACCAACCAGGTTCAATGTTAGCTAGCTAGCTAACATTAGGCTATAACTAGCAATGCAAATGGCTCTGAGATACGAATATTACTACACAGATCATACACGTAATGTTAGCTAGCGAGCCAGCACGCTTTAACTTGAAATGAAAACGACTTTCTGACAAAATTAGAAACTTGTAATATCTGAAAATGTAGCTAGCTAGACTATCTTACCCATATACATGGATGGACGCTTCTCCCTCTGTCACGGATGCCATGGTTGCCTTAGTTTGAAGATGTAATCGGAGACAGGTGTTTTATACAACAGCCTTCTGTGTGTTCTCTTTTTGACTCCATCTGCATATTTGCAATCAAACGGCAGAATTTTCTCAATTTCCTTAGCTATCATACTCTAATTCCACTGTGCATTCCACTGATTTCAAAACTCGGTCCTCCAGAAAGTGGAGAGCAACACCTTTGCAGTTCTACTACGTGATATCTTTCAAAAAAGCTGCGTTAGAAAGGATTACCTACACATACTGACCAGCTCATGTTATAGATAGAAGCATGCTACATGGCAGACCAATCTGAACTCATCTCTCGGCATGTCCTGCCCACCCATTATTTCAGCCAATCATCATGGCTAGCGGGAAGGTTCCTTGTCTTTTTCTGTGGCTAAACCAACTAGGCTCGTAATTTAACAATTTTATTTGTATTTACAGATGGCATACAAGTTTGTTATTAAGGCACATGAAAGTTCACATGTTCCAGAGGGCATTTCTGCCGAAACACGCATTCTTATTTAAAAAAAAGTTTACTTGAAACATTGTATCAACTATTGTATTAACTTGGTCTGGTGGGAAGCTCATGCAAGCAAACTTGCAACATTGTATAAAATATTCTGGGCCCTCCCATGCCAGTGAGCTCCGGACAGACAGACACTGCTGTAGGCTATTTGCGCAAGGGATAAGAAGTAATCCGGTAGGCCTATTTTATGAAGTTTCTACCGGAACAGAGCACAATTAATCAAATGGCTACCCAGACTATTTGCATTGACACCCCCCCACCCCTTTGTTTTTACACTGCTGCTACTCGCTGTAGTCACTTTACCCCTACCCACATGTAGAAATTATAACCTGTACCCCCGCACATTGACTCGGTACCGGTACCCCCTGTATGTAGCCTCATTATTATTTTATAGTGTTTTTATTTTTTACTTTAGTTATTTAGTAAATATTTTCTTAACTCTATTTTCTTAAAACTGCATTGTTGGTTAAGGGCTTGTAAGTAAGCATTTCACGGTAAGGTCTACACCTGTTGTATTCGGCGCATATGACATAAAATGTGATTTGACATCTTTCTCCTTTCATGCTGAGTGGTAATCGAAAGGGTGAGAGCTGGAAAGATTTTTAAATGGGCTACATTGAGGAACTATTTTAATTCTCAATGGATGTAAAAACAGACTTTGTTTACTTGCTGTTTGAGGAGAAGAAAACATTACTTTCAGAAGCTCCACAGTGATGGTGAGTTACGACAATCAGAAATAGTATCAGATCTCCAAATAGGCACATTTATAGGCCTACATTTGCGCGCAGGCCAGGTAGACTAGTCCTACTTATATATGCGTAATCATGTGCGTGTCCTTACTCAAGATTAACAGGAGCGCTCCAAACAAGACAATGAATAAATTGACAACTCGTAAATGGAATGAAATACACCAAAACATTTTTTGTAGCCTAATTTGTACGCTGTGCAAACAACATGTCCACTCCTACAATGACAACGGTAAGACTGTAATAATAATATATTGAATGCATTAACAGAAATTACAGTAACCAAACAAACATTGTAGATTAGAAATTATGGAAATTAACGGTAAATGTACTACTGGTGATACTGGTGTGCCATCCCCGCGGCCTCCACAATGGATTAGTCCACTCAGACAGGCGTAATTCAGACAGGTTTATTGTGTGGCCACATTTTTAAATTATATATTTGCGACTGCTAGACAAAATAAAATCTTGGTCGACACCTGCCTATCGACCAAACAATTGACCAGTCGACTAAATGTGGTCAGACCTAGCCTACGCAGTACATCAAGGCCTCTACGTCTCCAGTTGAGCAACACAAATTAGGAAAAAGTAGGTGGTTGTATTCGACTGATGGTGACTCAATGTTGTTGCTAGCAAATCAAAATAAAAGTCCCCCACAAGTTATTCCTTTTTTGTCCATATGACGCACATGCAGGACTTTTATTTTGACATGAGGTAAGCAGAGAGGAAGTGGGTCTACAACAGACCCACGTTTGGAAAGGGTTTAATAATACGATCCTTTAGATATTTTGTCTTAAATTCCCTCCGTCATAATGACCAACCGTCCTGCCCACCGGCACAGTAAGTTGAAATGGAATTGTATTTAACTTCTGGTTTCCCGCGGACTGTTTTTGTGCAACCCAACACAATTCAAAGCAATGCTAGTGCATGTACATACAACCTTTTTGCTAAAAGAAGCTAATCCTGGCCGTGATCCCACTCTCCGAGGGTGTCTCGGGGAGAGTTGGGATATGCAAAAAAACACATTTTCAATTCACACATGGGTATTAATCAGGGGAGAAAGACTGCCCCTTCTCATTGAAGCCACGTTAGTTCATGGCTGACCGCGGTATTGCAGGCATTGTTTGCAGAAAACAGGATCGTCATTATAGTGAATGCAAAAATGGCAATCTTCGTGGTCAATGTTGGTGTAATTATACACATTTCGAAAATAATCATGGTACCAGTAATTGCTTCTAATACACCAGATGTCTGTCCTTGAACAGATCATTTTCAAATCGCACACAAAATAAGTTATGGATAATTTAGTTGCTAATGGCAGAATGTAGTACACAGGTCGGCCTTCAACTTGAGTCAATCAATGAGGGGCAGCTCTGAGCTAGCCTGCAACGTCACTTCCTAGAGTAGCTCAAACTGCACGTTATGTCTCCATGAGAAGCCATCTATGTTATGTCTCCATGAGATGCGATCTTAATCTACTTCATTTGGCTTCAATTTTCTTTTGAGTCTTCACATAGGAATGAATGGTGTCACGTGATCGATGGCTTTGTTCATTCATATATACAGTTGAAGTCGGAAGTTTACATACACTTAGGTTGGAGTCATTAAAACTCGTTTTTCAACCACTCCACAAATTTCTTGTTAACAAACTATAGTTTTGGCAAGTCGGTTAGGACATCTACCTTGTGCATGATACAAGTAATCTTTCCAACAATTGTTTACAGACAGATTATTTCACTTATAATTCACTGTATCACAATTCCAGTGGGTCAGAAGTTGACATACACTAAATTGACTGTGCCTTTAAACAGAAAATGATGTCATGGCTTTAGAAGCCTCTGATAGGCTAATTGACATAATTTGAGTCAATTGGAGGTGTACCTGTGGATGTATTTCAAGGCCTACCTTCAAACTCAGTGCCTCTTTGCTTGACATCATGGGAAAATCAAAAGAAATCAGCCAAGACCTCAGAAAAAAAATTGTAGACCTCCACAAGTTTGGTTTGTCCTTGGGAGGAATTTCAAAACACCTGAAGGTACCACGTTCATCTGTACAAACAATAGTACGTAAGTATAAACACCATGGGACCACGCAGCCGTCATACCGCTCAGGAAGGAGACGCGTTCTGTCTCCTAGAGATGAACGTACTTTGGTGCTAAAAGTGCAAATCAACCCCAGAACAACAGCAAATGACCTTGTGAAGATGCTGGAGGAAACAGGTACAAAATTATCTATATCCACAGTAAAATGAGTCCTATATCGACATAACCTGAACGGCCGTTCAGCAAGGAAGAAGCCACTGCTCGAAAACCAACCATAAAAAAGCCAGATTACGGTTTGCAACTGCACAGGGGAACAAAGATCGTACTTTCTGGAGAAATGTCCTCTGGTCTGATGAAACAAAAATAGAACTGTTTGGCCATAATGACCATCGTTATGTTTGGAGGAAAAAGGGGGTTGCTTGCAAGCCGAAGAACACCATCCCAACCGTGAAGCACGGGGGTGGCAGCATCAAGCTGTGGGGGTGCTTTGCTGCAGGAGGGACTGATGCACTTCACAAAATAGATGGCATCATGAGGAAGGAAAATGATGTGGATATATTGAAGCAACATCTCAAGACATCAGTCAGGAAGTGAAAGCTTGGTCGTAAATGGGTCTTCCAAATAGACAATGACCCCAAGCATACTTCCAAAGTCGTGGCAAAATGGCTTAAGGACAACAAAGTCAAGGTATTGGAGTGGCCATCACAAAGCCCTGACCTCAATCCTATAGAACATTTGTGGGCAGAACTGAAAAAGCATGTGCGAGCAAGGAGGCCTACAAACCTGACTCAGTTACCCCAGATCTGTCAGGAGGAATGGGCCAAAATTCACCCAACTTATTGTGGGAAGCTTGTGGAAGGCTACCCGAAACGTTTGACCCAAGTTAAACAATTTAAAGGCAATGCTACCAAATACTAATTGAGTGTATGTAAACTTCTGACCCACTGGGAATGTGATGAAATAAATAAAAGCTGGAATAAATTCATTCTCTCTACTATTATTCTGACATTTCACATTCTTAAAATAAAGTTGTGATCCAAACTGACCTAAGACAGGGAATTTTTACTAGGATTAAATGTCAGGAATTGTGAAAAACTGAGTTTGGCTAAAGTGTATGTAAACGTCAGACTTCAGCTGTACAGTAATTGGTATTAACACACACGTGTTCATGTGTGAAATAGGACACATATAAGCATGATGTGCACCTGTGTAAAGCTAGCCACAATAAGGATTAGCCACAATAGTGGAATTTGCGGTTCGTCTTCAAAATAGAAGTCCCCCATTGAAACTGATCCAAACGCATAAAAATAGTGGAATAATGCCATATTTGGACTAGATAATGCTAAACAAGGTTGGAATGTTGTTATATAACTGAATTATTTTGACAGTAAAAAAAAAAAAAAACATCAAATGCCACTGTGGATTTACTAGACTGCATAATTGCATTGGGGCATACATATACAGTGGGGGAAAAAAGTATTTAGTCAGCCACCAATTGTGCAAGTTCTCCCACTTAAAAAGATGAGAGAGGCCTGTAATTTTCATCATAGGTACACGTCAACTATGACAGACAAAATGAGAAAAAAAAATCCAGAAAATAACATTGTAGGATTTTTAATGAATTTATTTGCAAATTATGGTGGAAAATAAGTATTTGGTCAATAACAAAAGTTTCTCAATACTTTGTTATATACCCTTTGTTGGCAATGACACAGGTCAAACGTTTTCTGTAAGTCTTCACAAGGTTTTCACACACTGTTGCTGGTATTTTGGCCCATTCCTCCATGCAGATCTCCTCTAGAGCAGTGATGTTTTGGGGCTGTCGCTGGGCAACACAGACTTTCAACTCCCTCCAAAGATTTTCTATGGGGTTGAGATCTGGAGACTGGCTAGGCCACTCCAGGACCTTGAAATGCTTCTTACGAAGCCACTCCTTCGTTGCCCGGGCGGTGTGTTTGGGATCATTGTCATGCTGAAAGACCCAGCCACGTTTCATCTTCAATGCCCTTGCTGATGGAAGGAGGTTTTCACTCAAAATCTCACGATACATGGCCCCATTCATTCTTTCCTTTACACAGATCAGTCGTCCTGGTCCCTTTGCAGAAAAACAGCCCCAAAGCATGATGTTTCCACCCCCATGCTTCACAGTAGGTATGGTGTTCAACTCAGCATTCTTTGTCCTCCAAACACGACGAGTTGAGTTTTTACCAAAAAGTTATATTTTGGTTTCATCTTACCATATGACATTCTCCCAATCCTCTTCTGGATCATCCAAATGCACTCTAGCAAACTTCAGACGGGCCTGGACATGTACTGGCTTAAGCAGGGGGACACGTCTGGCACTGCAGGATTTGAGTCCCTGGCGGCGTAGTGTGTTACTGATGGTAGGCTTTGTTACTTTGGTCCCAGCTCTCTGCAGGTCATTCACTAGGTCCCCCTGTGTGGTTCTGGGATTTTTGCTCACCGTTCTTGTGATCATTTTGACCCCACGGGGTGAGATCTTGCGTGGAGCCCCAGATCGAGGGAGATTATCAGTGGTCTTGTATGTCTTCCATTTCCTTATAATTGCTCCCACAGTTGATTTCTTCAAACCAAGCTGCTTACCTATTGCAGATTCAGTCTTCCCAGCCTGGTGCAGGTCTACAATTTTGTTTCTGGTGTCCTTTGACAGCTCTTTGGTCTTGGCCATAGTGGAGTTTGGAGTGTGACTGTTTGAGGTTGTGGACAGGTGTATTTTATACTGATAACAAGTTCAAACAGGTGCCATTAATACAGGTAACGAGTGGAGGACAGAGGAGCCTCTTAAAGAAGAAGTTACAGGTCTGTGAGAGCCAGAAATCTTGCTTGTTTGTAGGTGACCAAATACTTATTTTCCACCATAATTTGCAAATAAATTCATTAAAAATCCTACAATGTTATTTTCTGGATTTTTTTCTTCTCAATTTGTCTGTCATAGTTGACGTGTACCTATGATGAAAATTACAGGCCTCTCTCATCTTTTTAAGTGGGAGAACTTGCACAATTGGTGGCTGACTAAATACATTTTTCCCCCACTGTACAGTGCTGTGAAAAAGTATTTGCCCCCTTTCTAATTTTCTCTACTATTGCATATTTTTGATACTGAATGTAATCATATCTTTAACAAAAACCTAATATTAGATAAGGGGAACCTGAGTGAACAAGTAACACACTTATTTCATTTATTTCATAAACAAAGTTATGCAACACTCAATGCCTGTGTGAAAAAGTAATTGCCCCATTACACTCAATAACTGGTTGTGCCATCTTTAGCTGCAATGACTCCAACCAAACGCTTCCTGTAGTTGATCAGTCTCTCACGTCGCTGGAGGAATTTTGGCACACTCTTCCATGCAGAACTGCTGTAACTCAGCGACATTTGTGGGTTTTCAAGCACGAACTGCTCGTCCTGCCACAACATCTCAATTGCGATTAGGTCTGGACTTTTGAATAGGCCATTCCAAAACTTAAAATGTCATGCTTTTTAGCCATTTTCATGTAGACCTGATTGTGTGTTTTGGATCATTGTCTTGCTGCATGACCCAGCTGTGCTTCAGTATCAGCTCACAGATGGATGGTCTGACATTCTCCTGTAGAATTCTCAGATACAGAGCAGAATTCATGGTTCCTTCTATTAAGGCAAGTCATCCAGGTCCTCAGGCAACAAAGCATCCCCAAACCATCACACTACCACCACTATGCTTGTCCGTTGGTATGAGGTTCTTACTGTGGAATGCAGTGTTTGGTTTTAGCCAGGCATAATGGGACCCATGTCGTCCAAAAAGTTATACTTTTGAATCATCTGTCCATAGATCATTCTTCCAAGAGTTTTGATGATCTTCCAGGTGGTTTTGGCAAACTTGAGTCAACTTTTTGGAGAACATGGGTCCCATTATGCCAGGCAAAAACCAAACAATTCTTAATTAAATCAATAAAATAAGTATACATTGTTTTATTTGTAAAATGTCTGATAATTCAGTATCGAAAATATGCAAAAATAGAGAAAATCAGAAAGGGGGCAAATACTTTTTCACGGCACTGTGAAATTTCGTGGCACCACAAAATTGTTTAGCATACTTCGCAACAACGTAAAGTTGATAACTGTCTGGCTCACAAGCTATTTGCTCATTAAAACAGTTTCTGTTCTGAAAACGTATTAACAATATAGCTAATGTTTCCACCGCAGCATAGAGATACTAGCCAGAGATTGTGCTAGCTACTTTTTCCCGTGGGTTGAAAATATTTGAGAACACCCAATCAGAGGTTCTACAACACCACGCCTGAGAGTATTGTCTGTTTGTTTTATATGATCTATGGATTTGATTATTTATAGTAATGACCAAATCTTGTTCGGTAACAGGATGTGCCAAGAATTTGTTAGCATTTCAACACAGCCTTCCTAAAGACCCTTGACTCCTGCTTGAGTGGTTGCTGTTTCTTGCTGAGTGTAACATTAAGCCTGGTGAAAAGTTTAAAATTACTTCAGAAACGAGTATCTGCAGGGCTCACTTTACAGATGAGTGTTTCACCAATTTCACTCAAGTGAAGATGGGATTTGCAAAAAAGGCTGAACTTGAAGTTCGACGTTGTACCGTTGGCGAAGGGTAAAGAAAATAGCTAGCCTATCTAGGCAAATATTCCTAACCCCGGTTGTTTACATTGTACTTGTTTTGTTTAGGTGGAACACACGACGTCGGGTGTGACAAAAGATGAGGGATGTCAATATGAACCACCACCAGCATGCAACATTATGGTACCATCACCTCCAAGACCCGTTCTGGTACCGTTAAAACACAACGTGTCAACACAGGCTTATTATTACAGAGAAAAAAATAAAAACAAAGGTGAGGCATATGGCTTGTATCTTTTGTAGAATATTTTCCTTCTTTTCAATTACAGCTGAAATGAATTGGTGTGTAGGGCAATTCCTTGGTAGCGGAATTGCGCTGAGACTAGGCTGTCGCGGTGACCGTATTACCGCCACACCGGCAGTCACGAGTCATGACCGCAGTCAAATTCCCACGGAATTGCCCTGAGACTAGGCTGTCGCGGTGATCATATTACCACAGTCAAGGTAATCCCATCGAAAACTGCGCAAATTAATGCAGCTGATGGGTAGCCTACCCAACTTGCTAACAGCCCTCTCTAATGGCCTGGTACTCAGTGCTTTGTTGTCCCTTTAATCACTCTCTAAACACTTCATGATTGAATTTGAATAATCTGAATGATGAGGACAAAATGGTTAGAGGCAGGGCTTGCAACTAATTATTTCCCCCTCACCGTCCCGAAGTGCAATTTCAACTGTCAAATTGAACTTGAACCATCCCAAAATTAAAATACTTGTTTTTTTGTTGTTTTGATATGCCAAAATGGGTCTAGGTCATTTGCGGTGCTTTTAAAGTAATTGGTGTATTTCTGAGACAGATACAGGCAGTCTATATTACAAACTTAATTTGTTAAAAAAAAACGTTTTGCATCTTAATGAAAACAGACAAACATCCATTATTGTTCAATTAATACATTATAATTATTAATAATCTAACCACATGTACAGTTGAAGTCGGAAGTTTACATACACTTAGGTTGGAGTCATTAAAACTTGTTTTTCAACCACTCCACACATTTCTTGTTAACAAACTATAGTTTTGGCAAGTCGGTTAGGACATCTACTTTGTGCACGACACAAGTAATTTTTCCAACAATTGTTTACAGACAGATTATTTCACTTATAATTCACTGTATCACAATTCCAGTTGGTCAGAAGTTGACATACACTAAGTTGACTGTGCCTTTAAACGTCTTGGAAAATTCCAGAAAATGATGTCATGGCTTTAGAAGCTTCTGATAGGCTAATTGACATCATTTTAGTCAATTGGAGGTGTACCTGTGGATGTATTTCAAGGCCTACCTTAAAACTCAGTGCCTCTTTGCTTGACATCATGTGAAAATCAAAAGAAATCAGCCAAGACCTCAGAAAAAAAATAGTAGACCTCCACAAGTCTGGTTCATGCTTGGGAGCAATTTCCAAATGCCTGAAGGTACCACGTTCATCTGTACAAACAAAACTACACGCCATGGGACCACGCAGCCGTCATACCGCTCAGGAAGGAGACGTGTTCTGTCTCCTAGAGATGAACATACTTTGGTGCGAAAAGTGCAAATCAATCCCAGAACAACAGCAAAGGACCTTGTGAAGATGCTGGAGGAAACAGGTACAAAAGTATCTATATCCACAGTAAAACGAGTCCTATATCGACATAACCTGAAAGGCCGCTCAGCAAGGAAGAAGCCATTGCTCCAAAACCGCCATAAAAAAGCCAGACTACGGTTTGCAACTGCACATGGGGACAAAGATCGTACTTTTTGGAGAAATGTCCTCTGTTCTGATGAAACAAAAATAGAACTGTTTGGCCATAATGACCATCGTTATGTTTGGAGGAAAAAGGGGGCGGCTTGCAAGCCGAAGAACACCATCCCAACCGTGAAGAACGGGGATGGCAGCATCATGCTGTGGGGGTGCTTTGCTGCAGGAGGGACTGGTGCACTTCACAAAATATATGGCATCATGAGGAAGGAAAATTATGTGGATAAATTGAAGCAACATCTCAAGACATCAGTCAGGAAGTTAAAGCTTGGTCGCAAATGGGTCTCCAAATGGACAATGACCCCAAGCATACTTCCAAAGTTGTGGCAAAATGGCTTAAGGACAACAAAGTCAAGGTATTGGAGTTGCCATCACAAAGCCCTGACCTCAATCCTATAGAAAATGTGTGGGCAAAACTGAAAAAGCGTGTGCGAGCAAGGAGGCCTACAAACCTGACTCAGTTACACCAGCTCTGTCAGGAGGAATGGGCCAAAATTCACCCAACTTATTGTGGGAAGCTTGTGGAAGGCTACCCGAAACGTTTGACCCAAGTTAAACAATTTAAAGGCAATGCTACCAAATACTAATTGAGTGTATGTAAACTTCTGACCCACTGGGAATGTGATGAAATAAATAAAAGCTGGAATAAATTCATTCTCTCTACTATTATTCTGACATTTCACATTCTTAAAATAAAGTGGTGATCCTAACTGACCTAAGACAGGGAATTTTTACTAGTATTAAATGTCAGGAATTGTGAAAAACTGAGTTTAAATGCATTTGGCTAAGGTGTATGTAAACTTCCGACTTCATCTGTATATTATCCATGTTGTCGTTCAGCCACGACTCGGTGAAACATAAGATATTACAGTTTTTAATGTCCCGTTGGTAGGATAGTCTTGAATGGAGCTCATCCAGTTTATTCTCCCAATGATTGCACGTTGGCCAATAGGACGGATGGTAGAGGCGAGTTACCCACTCGCCGATGAATTATCACAAGGCACCCGGACCTGCGTCCCCTTTATCGGTGTCTTCTCTTCATGCGAATGACGGGGATTTGGGCCTGGTCGGGTATCTGGAGTAAATCCTTCGCGTCCGACTCAATAAAGAAAATATCTTTGCCCAGTTCGATGTGAGTAATCGCTGTTCTGATATCCAGAAGCTCTTTTCGGTCATAAGAGACGGTGGCAGAAATATTATGTACAAAATAAGTTACAAACAACGTGAAAAAACACACAAAATAGCACAATTGGTTATGAGCTTGTAAAACGGCAGCCATCTCCTCCGGCGCTATTCTGGTCTTGAAGACCAACGTTAATTTGCTTTGACTATTTGTACATTCTGAGAGACAGCAACCACAGTTAACTCGCTCTAGACTAACTTCTTGCTAGTTATTTATCATCCCATCCGATTACATACTACCTGTCATGACTGCATCAAACCGAGAGAAGCTAGCTAATTGAGGCTAGCCTTAACTTTACTGCGTTTCTCACCTTCCTACAGTTAGCCTACAAATAACAACAACTCCATTCATTTATAAATAGTAGCCTACCCGGCTTTTGGTCATTGTAGCCTTTCCTTCTTATTTCACTTTTAATTCTGTGCATCTTCCATTGATTAGATATCTTATCTTGCTTGCCACACAAGCAGAGCAGCAATTCAATTTTCTCTCTCGCTCTCTCCACTGGAAGCTCAATGATCAGAGTGCATGCCTTTTTCCAGATCATCAATATAGAGTCGCAACATGCAGCCCATATGTTTTGATTTCTAAGACATTCTAAGGTTTGTGGGCATATCACAACTAAATAAATCATGGCTTTTATTGTGATCGTGTATATTAAATGGATTTATTCGACTTTTTGAAATGTAGATGTTCCAAAGGCGCGCATCAGCAGCTTGTATGCTAGAAGCCCAGAGATGCTAAACGTCTATGTTAATTAATGGTCAATTAGTGAAGGTAAAGGGGATACCTAGTCAGTTGCACAACTGAATGCATTCAACCGAAATGTGTCTTCTCCATTTAACTACAGATGGGCATGAGTAATACAGTACTCGAACTGATGTCAAAACTCGATCTTTAACCAGGGATCAATTTTTCAAATACTGTCTTGAAGACAACGTTAATTTGCTTTGACTTTAGTGTTCTATTTGTACATGTGTATTTGTGGGACGCAACAAGAAAACAAACCAAGCATCACAGTTCTGCTCTCAATCCCCTTTCCCCGCCGTGTCTCACTCAATTGCGTTCCGACCGCTCCCTCTACACACGCCTGCTGGGTGCGCCTACAGAAATAAATGCCTATGAAAACTAATCTAACTGATGGGATACACAAGCTACATTCCTTGACAAATGACCGTTTTATCACAAATTCTAAATGGACTGGTTGACCGAAGTAGGGAAATATGTATCCCAACAAGGAGCTGCAGTTTTGAAATAATTGCGTCATTTTCTGCTTAGGACACACCGACTGCGTCATTGCGTTTTGGTACACCAGAAGTACATTCATTTCCAATGGAACGCTGCGTTTGCCTTGCAGCATTGCGTTGCAGAGGCAGTTGCAGTGCGTTCTGTGTGGTGCATACGTTGGATTTATCGAACGTATGCGTCAAACTGTATGGGTAAACGGGTTGACAGAAATGGTAGCAGAAGGTGAATGTTTTAACTTTTGTTGCACACATATCTAGATGATGCTGCATACTATTTTGTGCAATGACGCAGTCAGTGTGTTCAAATCGTTAGGCTACATTGCGGTTGTCACTAGTTACCACAGCACTGAAAATATGCAACAACATTAGTTTGATAAAGACAAAGAGTGTGTTTTCATCAGAATCATTAAGCCTAGGCCTACTCATCAAACTGATGTCCTGGCCATAATTCATCCACATGCAGTGTTCAATGTAGAATTGTTCATCCATTTTGAAAATTCAAAGGAACAGACATAATAAACTAAATCGAACCTCTGTATATCGAAAAGACAGATTTTGGTTTGTAACCTTGAAAAAAAAGTTTTTCTTCTTGCCAAATTCAGCCCTGTTTCAAATGAAACATACTCCAGTACTCGATTACTCGATTTACACCCATAATATAATTGCGGTAACGGAATTTCATCATGGGTCCCTGATCTGTACTACACAGAAATGCATAATTATGGATATGAATGGCATTCTCTTCCATGGTAAAGTATCCTAAATAGACACACAAAGGTAGAAATATGCAATATCCTCCTTTGCATATTTGGGTATCATTCTACAAACTGGCTATTATTTTAAGACCAAATGCGTCCTCCGAAACACGACCCTGCCAAGCCGCACTGCTTCTTGACCCACTGCCCGCTTAACCCGGAAGCCAGCCACACCAATGTGTTGGAGGAAACACTGTACAACTGGTGACCGAAGTCCGCGTGCATGCGTCCGGCCCGCCACAAGGAGTCGCTAGAGCGCGATGGGACAACGACATCCCAGCCGGCCAAACCCTCCCCACTACAGACCCTCCCGGTCGCGGCCAGCTGCGGCCCAGCCTGGGATCGAACCCGGGTCTGTAGTGACGCTTCTAGCACTACGATGCAGTGCCTTAGACCGCTGCGCCACTCGGGAGGCCCGCACTACTTCAGTACTTTAGACACTAGAACATGAAAAAGGGCTCGTTCATTGTTTATTTTATTTTACTTTTGGTACTTCTGTCAAATGTATCTCTCCGATGTCTCCCTTATAGTGCAAGCGCACCATGCCTGCTCCACTTAGCCTGCACTGGGAGTCTGAGCTGTATCATGTTAGCTCCCCACTCATGCTGCACACAAGTTAACACACTTGAATAATCCGACACGGCATGTAGAAATGTTGAAACTGTTAATTACTGTTCGCAAAACAATGTCCATACAGGCTAGAACACTTTACAATGGTGACATTAATTGGAGGGAGAGAGAGGGGGAGGGGTTGTCCAGACTTTTCACACTCTTGCTTTGACCACCAGACAACAGAAAGATAAAAGAAAATGGTTATTAGCTGAACATAACAGTATGCCAGTGGAAGGGAGGACAGTTGCAGGTGACCCAACTGTGGTTTGTGAATACTATGATTTCCCATTGTAGCCAATTCAACTGCAGAAATTGGTAAGATAATTTTGAGTTTAAAGGTGCAATATGCCATTTCCTGGTTGCTATAATCTATGAATTTCACATGACTGTGAATACAGATATGCATCTGTTGGTCACAGATACCAGAAAAGCAGTCAGTATCTGGTGTGACCACCATTTGCCTCATACAGCGCAACACATCTCCTTCGCATAGAGTTGATCAGGCTGTTGATTGTGGCCTGTGGAATGTTGTCCCACTCCTCTTCAACGGCTGTGCGAAGTTGCTGGATATTGGTGGGAACTGGAACACGCTGTCGTACACTTTCATCCAGAGCATCCCAAACATGCTCAATGGGTGACATGTCTGGTGAGTATGCAGGCCATGGAAGAACATTTTCAGCTTCCAGGAATTGTGTACAGATCCTTGCGACATGGGGCTTTGCATTATCATGCTGAAACATGAGGTGAATACGGCGGATGAATGGCACGACAATGGGCCTCAGGATCTCTGTGCAATCAAATTGCCATTGATAAAATGCAATTGTCTTAGTTGTCTGTAGCTTATGCCTGCCCTTACCATAACCTCACCATGGGGCACTCCGCTTGCCCACACGACGTCATACACAATGTCTGCCATCTACAGTTGAAACCGGGATTCATCCGTGAAGAGCACACTTCTCCAGCGTGCCAGTGGCCATTGAAGGTGAGTATTTGCATCCCTGAAGTCGGTTACGATGTTGAGCTGCAGTCAGGTCAAGACCCTGGTGAGGACGGCGAGCACGCAGATTAGCTTCCCTGAGACGGTTTCTGACAGTTTGTGCAGAAATTATTTGGTTGTGCAAACCCACAGTTTCATCAGCTGTCCAGGTGGCTGGTCTCAGACGATCCCGCAGGTGAAGAAGCCGGATGTGGAGGTCCTGGGCTGGCGTGGTTACACGTGGTCTGCGGTTGTGAGGCTGGTTGGACATACTGCCAAATTCTCTAAAACGACTTTGAAAGCATCTTATGGTTGAGAAATGAACATTCAATTCTCTGGCAACAGCTCTGGTGGACATTCCTGCAGTCATCATGCCAATTGCACGCTACCTCAAAACTTGAGACATGTGTGGCATTGTGTTGTGTGACTAAACTGCACAAGGTGCACCTGTGTAATGATCATGCTGTTTAACCAGCTTCTTGATATGCCACACCTGTCAGGTGGATGGATTATCTTGGCAAAGGAGAAATGCTCACTAACAGGGATGTAAACAAATCTGTGCACAAAATTGGAGAGAAAAAAGCTTTTTGAGCAACTGGAAAATGTCTGGGATCTTTTATTTCAGCTCATGAAACATGTGACCAACACTGTGTTTATATTTTTGTTCAGTATAAATATGTGTATTAGTTGGCAGGGGTCTTTACTTCAACATTGTGCTTTGATGTATTTCTAGTACCGTAAGACTTTTTCTAAGACCCCTTTTCCATCTGTTTGGCAAGAAATCAAAGCCTTTGCTTATTCAAATTTTTTGGGATGGAAAATGGTTGGAAAATGTACAGTGAGGGAAAAAAGTATTTGATCCCCTGCTGATTTTGTACGTTTGCCCACTGACAAAGAAATTATCAGTCTATCATTTTAATGGTAGGTTTATTTGAACAGTGAGAGACAGAATAACAACAGAAACATCTAGAAAAACGCATGTCAAAAATGTTATAAATTGATTTGCATTTTAATGAGGGAAATAAGTACTAAGTAAGTAGCAGAGGTCAGACGTTTCTTGTAGTTGGCCACCAGGTTTGCACACATCTCAGGAGGGATTTTGTCCCACTCCTCTTTGCAGATCTTCTCCAAGTCATTAAGGTTTCGAGGCTGATGTTTGGCAACTCAAACCTTCAGCTCCCTCCACAGATTTTCTATGGGATTAAGGTCTGGAGACTGGCTAGGCCACTCCAGGACCTTAATGTGCTTCTTCTTGAGCCACTCCTTTGTTGCCTTGGCCGTGTGTTTTGGGTCATTGTCATGCTGGAACACCCATCCACGACCCATTTTCGATGCCCTGGCTGAGGGAAGGAGGTTCTCACCCAAGATTTGACGGTACATGGCCCTTTGATGCGGTGAAGTTGTCCTGTCCCCTTAGCAGAAAAACACCCCCAAAGCATAATGTTTCCACCTCCATGTTTGACGGTGGGGATGGTGTTCTTGGGGTCATAGGCAGCATTCCTCCTCCAAACACAGCGAGTTGAGTTGATGCCAAAGAGCTCCATTTTGGTCTCATCTGACCACAATACTTTCATCCAGTTCTCCTCTGAATCATTCAGATGTTCATTGGCAAATTTCAGACGGGCATGTATCTGTGCTTTCTTGAGCAGGGGGACCTTGCGGGCGCTGCAGGATTTCAGTCCTTCACGGCGTAGTGTGTTACCAATTGTTTTATTGGTGACTATGGTCCCAGCTACCTTGAGATCATTGACAATATCCTCCTGTGTAGTTCTGGGCTGATTCCTCACCGATCTCATGATCATTGCAACTCCACGAGGTGAGATCTTGCATGGAGCCCCAGGCAGAGGGAGATTGACAGTTATTTTGTGTTTCTTCCATTTGCAAATAATCGCACCAACTGTTGTCACCAAGCTGCTTGGCGATGGTCTTGTAGCCCATTCCAGCCTTGTGTATGTCTACAATCTTGTCCCTGACATCCTTAGAGAGCTCTTTGGTCTTGGCCATGGTGGAGAGTTTGGAATCTGATTGATTGATTGAGAGCTTCTGTAACAGGTGTCTTTTATACAGGTAACAAACTGAGATTAGGAGCAGTCCCTTTAAGAGTGTGCTCCTAATCTCAGCTTGTTACCTGTATAAAAGACACCTGGGAGCCAGAAATCTTTCTGATTGAGAGGGGGTCATATTTATTTCCCTCATTAAAATGCAAATCAATTTATAACATTTTTGACATGTGTTTTTCTGGATTTTTTTGTTGTTATTCTGTCTCTCACTGTTCAAATAAACCTACCATTAAAATGATAGACTCGTCATTTCTTTGTCAATGGGCAAACATACAAAATCAGCAGGGGATCAAATACTTTTTTCCCTCACTGTATATATGCCTTAAGTTCTCAGACATATAGATTCAACTTTCATTTGACACCCAATTCAACATGCTCCTATGAACTTCACGTTGGTGCTTATGGGTCCTTTTACATGGAAATGACCTGTAATATGCTACTGTATTTGTTTTGTATTTGATTTACAGCCATCCAAGTGCAGCCAATTCAGAAGAATGTCGGAGTCAATACTAGGTTTACGGAGGACATACCACACAGGGAAGTGAACAGGTATAAACTTTCATTTTACTTTAAGTAGCCCGTGGCAAACTATTCTAAATCAATTGGCTAATGACTTAGGCCACCTGTCCTCCTAATCTATGAGCGACTGTTCAACTGAAAATTGTCATACAACTATGCTTGATTACTTTTGAGCGGTCTCACTGTCCGGCCTGCTTGCGAAGCCCAATCTGTAGTAACCTTTGATAAAGAAATATATCTTCTTCCAGTTTAAACTCTGTCACGGTGTACATGGCGAGGAAGTACGTGGTCTACGAAGACTGCCTCCTTCCGTTGTTCAAGACTTGTCCGGTCTGTCGCGGCTCCTGCAGCATCGACAAGTCCATCCATGACACCCTGCTCACCATCAACCGGTTCTGCAACCACTGTGACCACCGGAGCCAATGGAAGAGTCAGCCCTTTAACCTCCCAGCTGGATACCTGACCTCCTCAGCAGCCAAAGTATCAACTGGCACAACTGATACTCCCACTGGCATGTCAACTGGTACATCCACTGATGCTCAGACTGGCACCTCAACTGGCCCAACTGGTACCTTCAATGCTCAGACCCTGAAGGTAGCATTTTTTGTTTACAATGCATGAATGCAAAAACACACAAGCCATGAAAACAACAAACTTTTTAAATGGGGAGGTGTTAGTCAAGTAAACCAGTAACCACAATTGTCATCAGCTATGGCTATGATTTGTAAACTAAGTGAAATCAGGAGGTTGGCAGTATTTTTGTCCATAGTCAAAGTAGGTTGAGATGCATTTGTCCATAGAATATTACATATTTAGGGAGGTTCTGTGGGGTATTGATGTCCATTTCTCATCTGCATTGTGTTTCTCTCTAGCCAGTAGTTATGTGGAACTATTGGTATAAGAGTGCCAATTGTAAGTACATTGAAGATTATTACTGATTCGTTGTAGCTATTGCTCATTATTGTTCATTGTCCTTGCAGACTGTGGAGGAAAGTGGTCTGTTGGAGAGTAAAGATGGTGATATCTGCAACAAAGGTCTAGAGGACATTCAAACCCTGGTGTTTGAGACGACTCTTTGTTTGGATGACGAAGTTCACGACGACAAATCCATTAAGAAGAAACGTCAGTCATTAGAGGAGGAGGAACAACAAGAGGTGGGGGAGGAAGAAATGAAGGAGGAGGAGACTAGTGAGGAGGAGGAGGAGGAGAGCTCTGATAGGGAGTGGGAACCTGAGGTGGAGTTAGGTGAACCTCTAGCCTCAGATTCCGAAGGGGAGTCCCCGGCACTCTGCCCGGATTGCGGCACGTTCACCAAAGGCTCCAAGGCACACGTCTGCGAGCACGTGAAGCCGTTCGTCTGCCAGGACTGTGGCAAGCGGTTCGTTAACGAGGTCTCTCTCAACATTCACAGAAGAATCCACAAGCCAGGCTACGTGCACGAGTGCAAGTACTGCCTCAAGCCGCTCCAAAGCAGGCCGGAGAAGCTGAGGCACGAGGAGAGCCACCCGCATGTGGAAAAGCCCTACGAATGCCCCGACTGCCCCAAAAGATTTAGTGACATTAAAGCCAGAGACAGCCACATTCAAGGCCACAGAGGGCCCACACAACACATTTGCAACATCTGTAAAATGGAGTTCAACAAAAAACACATCCTGGAAAGACACATGCTAGTCCACAGCGGGGACAAGTCCTACACATGCCCCGAGTGCCAGCGCTCCTTCAACCAAGCGAGCCATCTCAAGTCCCACATGCGCCTCCACACGGGCGAGCGGCCCTACAAGTGCCAGCAATGTGACAAGTCCTTCAACCACAACGTGAGTCTGAAAAGCCACATCCAGCGCTACCACCCAGGCCTTGGCTACGGGACCAAGGAGAAGGAAGAGGGACAGGAGCCCATCTCAAACTCAGTGACTCAGACTGAACAACAGGTAATGATAGAGGAGAGTCGAAAGCCAAACGCAGAGACTGGGCAGAAGAGAGTGAAGAGGGCACTCAGGGCAGGGAGGAAGAGGAAACGACAGACCTTTGACCCTGAGGAGTTTGTGGAGAGTAAGAACAACAGTGACTCAGAATTCAACCCAGAAGAGGAGGAGAGCGGGAGCAACAGTGACTCTGACTTCAACCCAGAAGAGGAGGAGAGCGGGAGCAAAAGGAGGACTACAGGTAGACCAATAGGCAGACCGAAAGGGAGACCAGGGACCACCAGAAAGATGCATGCAAGAACTGTTGGTAAAGAGCTTGATGGATTGAACCTGAATAAACACAAATCTGCAAAACAGTGGGAGCTGGAGAAAGAGAGGCAGAGCGACCCAGTGGAGGAGAGAGGGAGCAAAAGGAAAGCCACAAGCAGCGGAAGAGGAAGGGGGAGAGGCAGGGGAAGACCAAAAACCATTAGAGAGATGCATGAGGGAACTGCTTGCGAAGAGCTTGATGGTTCTAACCTGAATGAACAAGTACCATCAATAGAGACTGGTCTTTCTGAACTTTTAGAGAGTTGTAGGCCAATTCAAAATGTATATGAGGCTTTTGAACCGATGCCAAATTAACTGCTAGTTACTGAAGAGTTGGCCAGTGTTTTCTGTTTTTCTTTCTCGGTTTTCTATATTTTGTATACATTGAAGAAGAAAAATGCTGTTATGAAGGGACACAAATGTCCCCAAGGTTCAAGATTCCACAAGGAAACTACTGTGCCTCCCAAATGGTACCCTATTCCCTGTATAATGCACTACTTTGCATTGCAGAGTTACATTGAGCCCTGGCCATACGCCTGCCACCTGATTCCTAATGTTCAACATTTGTGTTCTAACAAACTTGACGTCTAGATTATCAGTTATGATCATTTAAGAAAATAGTTCAATAACAATAACTACTACTGCAGACAATGGAAAGTGCCTCCTATACTTAGTCTTTGATAAAAGGTTATCTTGGATTGCAATTGATATATTTTTCTGACAAGATTGTAATAAACTTTTCAATATAGCATGTCTATTTTACTTGTATTATTAAATGTAATGATATTACTGCTACCTTTTCCAAAATGTTTGCAACCCAAAATCTAGACATTCATATACTAGGGCTGGCACAATTACCGTATATCCATGTAACCGTTATGGATAAAGATAGTCATGAAAATAAAATAACTGTCATAACTGTGTAACAGTTTTTTTTTTTGGGGGGGGGGGGGGGTCGGAACTAGAAAACTCTGAAATGTACAACTTGCTAACTGCTTGTAGTTATACATATGCCGCGTTCAACCAGTTAGCAAGTCAGACATTTCCAAGTTCCGACTAGCACGTGAACGCGGCATGCAGACGGCAAGGTTTTACATTTTTTAAATTTTACCCTTATTGTACCAGGTAAGTTGACAGAGAACACATTCTCATTTACAGCATCGACCTGAGAAATAGTTACAGGGTAGAGGAGGGGGGATGAATGAGCCAATTGGAAGCTAGGGATGATTAGGTGGCCATGATGGTATGAGGGCCAGATTGTGAATTTAGCCAGGACACCGGGGTTAACACCCCTACTCTTACGATAAGTGCCATGGGATCTTTAGTGACCACAGATAGTCAGGACACACGTTTAATGTCCCATCCGGAAGACAGCACCCTACACAGGGCAATATCGCCAATCACTGCCCTGGGGCATTGGAATATTATTTTTTTTAGACCAGAGGAAAGGGTACCTCCTACTGGCCCTCCAACACCACTTCTAGCAGCATCTGGTCTCCCATCCAGGGACCGACCAGGACCAACCCTGCTTAGCTTCAGAGGCAATCCATAGTTTTTCCTATGTTCATTTTCAGATCTGATTTGCTAGTTTTTAGTTTCAGTTGTATAAAAATATTTATTTTGTTTTTATATGATTTAGGTTCAGTTTTACTGTTGGGGACAGAAAGTTTTATAGTTTGTGGTTTTTGGTATGTCAATTCTGGAACTGGGAGGCAGTAATACATAAGGTCATTAGTTAGGTTAGCCCTTTTCATGACTCCAATGCTACATTGGAGTCATTCCATGTCAAACGCACGTTTTTTTTGCAATTTCGTCATTTAAAAACTAGCGCACTAGCATTTCCATCCCTAACGCCAGGTTCGGCAATTTACCTGTCTTATATCAGCACGCTTGCACTCAGACGGAAGGGGTGGAAATATTTTAGGCATGTCCTTAAAAAACATGAGCCAAAGTGCTAATTTCAGGCAGCGCTGGTAGGGATATTTAAGACCAACCAAAAGCTGGTTTTAGCAGTAACGCAGTGGGTTATGGCATGCATTTTGACAGCGGAAACGCAGCCTATCCAGCCGTAACACACACTGCCCATATGCGCATGGAACAAGAGTAGCCTAATGTGCTTTTGGTGCCTGTATACTTCATATTTAGAAACATGTGTTTTCCCATTTCGTTTTTTTGAGTTAAAAACCAAGCATAGCCTCCCCTCCGCTCAATTAAGGCTTTTTTTTTTGTCCTGCCCAATGCAATCACGAAGTAAAGACTGTCGATAAAGGGTTTGGCTCCTGAGACCGCTTGGAAATAACTCTTAATCAACAAAGCTTTATTAAAATATAAAGTTTGAGAGGAGTAAAACAGCTGACATTCCTTTTTAAATCTATGCATTGTATGCAGGCCCACATTATTTTAGCCATGCAGGTCCCATTTTGGACGTGAGTAAAACCCCCTCCATGATGTAGGCTACGTGTCCATGCCCATAATGAAACGAGAGATCAGAACCTCGGTGAATACCGGTGAACCTCGTATTTAGTTATCTGCAACCTGTAACAATTGCTTGTTTTCCATTTCATATGTTCAAAACCCTTAGGCATTTTTAATTTTCATTTAATTTCATTACAACCAATCTTTTCTGACACATCCCTGAACCTATAGCGCTACCGCCTGCGCTTAGATTTACCATTGCGTTAGGTTTGTTAAAATAGAGCCCTAATTATCTTTTGTATTTGTAAAATCATTTTGGGGTGATATGAAAGTAGAATTACGGATGTTTCCAAAACCGTATTGCACGCTGTGATTATTAACGGTTAGACAGAGCGTTGGGAGAGTTGTACACGTTGGCCCCGCTGTGGTCAATTGTTCAAATGAGAACCCTATAGCTGTATGGCCAAGTAGGTGGTTTGTAGATGTTCAGTAGTTGTTCAATAACTGTCAACAACATTTCAACTATCTATCTACTAACCCTAATCTAGCCAAACCTTAACCCTTATTCTAAACCTAACCCTAACCTTAGCAAGCAGTTGCTTATCAACAGATATATTGTTGATGGTATGACCATCTGCAGATCATCTATATGGGACTATCCAAATAGTGTGACCGAATCAAGTTAGCTACCTAGACTTTTTTCCCGTTAGCTAGTTAGTGATAGTGATGCACAAGCTAGGCCTTTTGAAACATGCCATTTCCTGGCTGCATTTACCCACCAGATTCAGTAGCTTGAAAACCAACAAAAAGCTTGAAAACCCCCATTAGATTTCTGCTAAAGATAATTAATGATGGTTTTTATTTTGGTTAGTTTTGGAGTCAAAGATGGTTTCAGTATAGTTTTTGAAACGGGTTTGTAAATGATTTGATTTCAGTTTACTAAATGGTTTTTCATGATTCGTTTTAGTTTCAGTTGACTATAAAAACCTTGGAAGTCGGGATGGCCAGGCATTCGTGCGGTTGAGTACGTTTCTGTGATAACATGGACTCTTAACAACGTGATGAAACTTTGTTGCTCCTTGTGTAACAAGCAAGGTGTTTTCACACTTTTTAATGTCATGGACCCCCAAATATTAATGAGCCCCTGGGCGAGGACCCCTACTAAAATGTTGTATATTTTCGCAAGCTGACAATTAAGTTCCTGAGAGCCGCTTGCAAGCTGCGCAATTACTAACAGTGGTAATACTTATATTCTACACATTTTTACATGAAGAAAGTTTTTCAGTTTTAAAGCAAATTTCCTGCTTTTCTACACATTTTGCCATGGCTTATGCCATGTTCATATGCTATCTGAGCAGAGCTGGCTCTAGCCTTTTGGGCCCCTAAGTAAGTTTTGGTTGGAGGCCCCAGGGCACGTGCCCTGAGTGCCTGTTAGTAATGAGGCCCTGACTACCACTGGTTTACAGTGAGACAGGCAAGTGCAAATGCGATTTGCATATTGATGGAAAATATGATTGTCATTGGGGTTAGATAGGAAAGACCAATATTTAATTTAGTGAAAAATAACTTTTCTGCGGACACATAGAAAGGTGCAGAAGCAGCACACATATAAATATAATGTGGAAGCACATGGCAGTCAGGAGCGGAGGAATGGAGAAAAATTGAGTTTTTTTCTATTCAAACGGTTATTACAGAGACCGTGGCCATTTGGCTGGCCAATTACTGATCCTAAATTCCATGATCGTCACAGCCCTATCACATACAGTACCTTACCATACAAACAGCTAAAAGTCGACTGCAATATTGATATATGATCATACACAGTGATCACTCTTACTCTGAGACGCTTTATAAATAAGGGCCCTGGGCCCCTGCGGTGAAACGTTCAGTTACATTGCAGATAGAACAGAACTGCCACTGACCTGCTCATGAAAGCCTGCTGGTGTAAGTCTTGGGCTTTCCTGGCGTTCACAGTGGCCTGGACCCAGGCGTGTAGAGCTCTCCTCTTCGCTGCCCTTCTCTCACTCTCCACATACTGACCCAGTAGCTGTCTCAGCTCACACATCCCTTTGGAGAATCCACACAGAAATTGGGGTTTTCACACTTTTACAGTGTTAGTTTCATCAGCTGCTGTACAATAATGATACAAAACACAGGATAAACAGAATTTTGACTGCACTGGGCCAAGTTCTGTTCCAAGTGTATATTTGCTTACATGAAGTGTATGGCATGTGAGAAAAGTGGAGTTGCTGTAAAACTATCCCCCATTGTACAGAGGCTGATACAACACACTCAGAAAAGTGTTTCTCAACCCATTCCTGGGAGACGCCCAGCGGTTACAGTTTTGTTCTAGCCAAGCCCTAACACAACAACTGATCAAGGGCTTGGTGGTTAGTGGATCAGTTGACTCCAGTGTGGTAGGGCTGGGCTAGAACAAAAAAGTGCATCCGCTCCCTCCCAGCTATGGATTAGGAAAAATGTGTGTATTCAGAGACATTGAAACGGCTTTGTTGAAATAGAGCTGACAAGATTCCATATTATTTTGACAGACATGAATTATTCCTACCCAATACATTTATTTTTTAATATTCTGTAACGTTAAATCCCCCTGAACAGGCCCCTGGATTATTAAGTGAGACCCACTGTGGGTATGATCTCTCCAGCGCTGCAGACCCTCTCTGGCCTCCAGCGCCAGTCTCTCCTGGCCTCTCCTGCGGAACTCCAGGATGCGGGCGGCAGACCCCCTCCAGTGGGCCAGGGATTGGCCTAGCAGCCTCTGTTGGAGGTGGGCATGGGCTAGAGTGCTCATCTCCCTCTGGGAATGGACACATCGCTCCCACGCTGTAAACACCCTACAAACACACACGCAGGGAAGGGAAAGGAGGGATTTGGTACTGGTCAAGAGAAATCCTATTAACAGGAAATAGGGTGATAAGTCATGTACACACATCCAACAAAATCCCACATAGGAGAATTAAGTGAAACTTGAACAAAAGGTCCTTAGCGGTCGAAACATTGCAAATGAAACTACTGGAGCATCTAGAGTAGTGCCTGTATTTCTCTTAATCCCCTATACCCTTGAAAAATCATGTTTTGTTTGTAATAAAAAATATACATATATTCTCTCTCACACACACAACCTGGTGAGCATGGTGTGTGTGTAGAAGGCGCTGACGGCCTGGCTTTGTCTGAGGCGTGCTGTCCAGAGGGCGAAGGCGCTGTGTGTCCTCAGTCTCTCTCCTCTCCTCCGCAACCACACCGCCCTCCTCACCAGCTGGGCCCGGGCCTCCGGGTCTGGCCTTACTCTAATCAACATCCGCTGAGAGAGAGGATGTTATTAACCCATTATACCAACAGCAATAAATTGGAGGATAAATCGATGTGTGGGTAAAACGTTCTAACTTTTGCCTTTTTTTGCCTAGCTGAGAAATTGTGTTTGTTTATGTTCACTAATGGTCTGTGTTTTTGGATGTCACTGGACGAAGAAAAGTCAATTATGAAAATTATATTTTGTATCTCTCACTCTAGCCCACTTCCTCTTCTCTCCCAAGTGAACATTTGTTCACTCCCCTTTAAAAAAAAAAATACTTTCAGGTATTCCAGCATTGGATTGGTGTAAGCATGGGCTGGTGGGATTTTCCATCATATTCCCTACACCAGTAAATTCCTTGAGAGGTTAGTGTACATGTGCACACTTGGAGGAGAGGCAGTTGTGCTTCGTCTCCCTACCTTTTTCTCCCATGTTGAGAAGCTGCTCCTGAGGACTGCGGTGGTGTGGAAGTTGTCGGCCATCCTCTGCAGGGTGAGCTTTGACCTTTGGTGAGCGACCACCCCTCTCCAGTGAGCCACAGAGGAAGTCAGAAATGCAGTTTCCTGTGTGAAGCAGGAAGTATGTGTGACAGGTGACCGAGAATACTGGCACCCATGTTGACTTTCAACTGATCCCAATTCACTTCCTATCCCTTCGCCTTGGCCCTATCCCTTCGATGTTTGCAGATCTGTTAGATGGAAGCAATATGCCCTCCGTAAGGCAATCAAACAGGCAAAACGTCAGTACAGAGACGAAGTGGAGTCAACGGCTCAGACACGAGATGTATGTGGCAGGGACTCCAGACAATCACGGATTATAAAGGGAAACTCAGCCACGTCGTGGACACCGACACCTTGCTCCCGGACAAGCTAAACACCTTTTGTGCCCGCTTCGAGGAAAATACAGTGCCGCTCACGAGGACTGAGCTCTCGTTCTCTGTGGCTGAAGTGAGTAAGACATTTAAGTTTGTTAACCCTAGCAAGGCTGCCGGCCCAGACGGCATCCGTAGCCACGTCCTCAGAGCATGTGCAGACCAGCTGGCTGGAGTGTTTACAGACATATTCAATCTCTCCCTATCCCAGTCCGTTTTCCCCACTTGCTTCAAGATGTCCACCATTGTTCCTGTACCCAAGAAAGCGAAGGTAACTGACTATCGCCCCGTAGCACTCACTTCCATCATCATGATGTGCTTTGAGAGGCTAGTTAAGGATCATATCACCTCCACCTTACCCAACACCCTTGACCAGGGGTGTCAAACTCATTCCATGGAAGGCCGAGTGTCTGCGGGTTTTTGGTTTTCCCTTTCAATTCAGACCTAGACAACCAGGTGAGGGGAGTTCTTAACTAATTAGTGACCTTAATTCATCAATCAAGTACAAGGGAGGTGCGAAAACCCGCAGACACTCGGCCATCTGTGGAATGAGTTTGGCACTTGCCCTAGACCCACTACAATTTGCATACCACCCCAACAGATCCACGGATGACGGCAATCGCCATCGCACTGCACACTTCCCTATCCCATCTGGACAAGAGGAATACCTATGTAAGAATGCTGTTCATCGACTACAGCTCAGCCTTCAACACCATAGTGCCCTACAAGCTCATCATTAAGCTAGGGGCCCTGGGTCTGAAACCCGCCCTGTGCAACTGGGTCCTGGACTTCCTGACGGGCCGACCCCAGGTGGTGAAGGTAGGCAACAACACCTCTGCTACGCTGATCCTCAACACGGGGGCCCCACAAGGGTGCGTGCTCAGACCCCTCCTGTACTCCATCACTGCGTGGCCATCAAGTTTGCAGATGACACCATAGTGCCCTCCAAGCTCATCACTAAGCTAGGGGCCCTGGGTGGTAGGCCTGATTACCAACAACGACAAGACAGCCTACAGGGAGGTGAGGGCCCTGGTGGAGTGGTGCCAGGAAAAGAACCTATCGCTCAATGTCAACAAAACGAAGGGGCTGATGGTGGACATCAGGAGACAGCAGAGGAAGCACGCCCCCATCCACATAGATGGGGCCTTAGTGGGCGAGGGTGAAAAGCTTCAAGTTCCTCAGCGTGCACATCACTGACAACCTGAAATGATCCAGCCACACAGACAGTGTGGTGAAGAAGGCGCAAAGACCCTAACAAACTTCTACAGATGCACCATTGAGAGCATCCTGTTGGGCTGAATCCGCCTGGTACGGCAACTGCACTGTCCTCAACCGCAAGGCTCTACAGAGGGTGGTGCGGTCAGCCCAACGCATCACCGGGGGCACACTGCCTGCCCTTCAGGATTACTACAGCACAGGAAGGCCAAGAAGATCATCAAGGCCCTTAGCCACCCGAGCCACGGCCTGTTCACCCCGCTACCATCTAGAAGGCGGAGACAGTAAAGGTGCATCAAAGCTGGGACCGAGAGACTGAAAAACAGCTTCCATCTCCAGGCCATCAGACTTTTAAATATTCACCACTAGCCGACCTCCGCCCAGTACCCCACTCTGAACTTTAGTCACTGTTACTAGCCGGCTACCACCCGGTACTCAACCCTGCACCTTAGAGACTGCTGCCCTATGTACACAGTCATCGAACACTGGTCACTTTAATAATGTTTACATACCGTTTTACCCACTTCAAATGTATATACTGTATTCTAGTCATGGCTCATCCTATATAACTGCTGCTGTACACACCTTTTCTATTCATATGCTGTCCATAATGTCAATCCACACCATCATATACTGTTATGTGGGCAGCTTGTCTCTCCCTTTTCTGTTTCCCTTCCTCCTTGTTTTGTCCCCTCTTTTTCTGTTGTATCTGTATGTGTGTTTGTCCCCTTTATGTGGGTGTGTCTGGAGTGGATCAGGGGGCGTGCTCAGGATCTGCCTCTCCTGTGCAGCTGCGGGTTGTTTCCAGTGATTCCTGCCTACGCAGCTGCATCCTATTCTCTCATCAACCTGCACTACTTATTCCTGGGCATGGCTCTCCACCGGCGCCAGATCGTTGTTCTTACCAGAGCGGTAACTTGGCTCACCAGTAAAGTTATTTTGTCTTTGTCTTCAGCCTGGCTCTCCACTCTCCTTAACCTGTCGTTTGTTTTGTCTTTAGTTTCGGACATATCTCCCAACCTGCCTGCCTTCCTGCCTGTCGGTCTGCCTGCCTGCCTGCCTGCCTGCCTGCCTGCCTGCCTGCCTCAGCCTCTCCTTCCTCCGGAGCCGACTAGCCCACTCTGTTCCTTTACTTCAGTTGTTTTTGGACTAAGACAATTTTAACTTTGATTAAATATTTTTGTTTCTTCCACTCCCTTTGTCGTGTTGTTTCTCTGAGTGCTGGGTTGAACCATAGCCTAACAGAACGATCTGGCCATGGACCCAACAGAGAAACAGCACGGGGCAAACAAAGACAGCTTCCAACAAGCTATCCAGGCTCAAGGAACGTTGCTAGGACAGCATGACCAGTTGATTCGGACTCTTGTGGAAGATAATCATCAACTGCTGAACCAGGTGACTCAGTTAACTACACACGTCTCTAAATTGTCTGTTATCAGTTCTCCATCTCTCTCTGACCCCCAGTTTGATGCACCCCAAGTTGTTTCCTCGGACGCTAGGCAGGCTTCGTTCCGTCGGGAACCCCCTGTCACGTCGCCTGAACCGTTCAATGGAGAATTGGACAAGTGCCGGGGATTTTTGCTTCAGTGTGACTTGATTTTTCGGCAGAGACCACTGTCGTTTTCTACTGATTCATCTAAGGTACATTATGTTCTGGGGCTGTTAAGAGGGAAAGCTCTGGTTTGGGCTGAGGCTGTGTGCTCAGATCAAACTTTGACTGGATTGACTTTTGCTGATTTCTCTGCTAAATTGAAGACTGTTTTTGACCATCCTGACCATGTGGGTAATTCCTCCAAGATACTTTTTAATTTGAGGCAGGGTTCTAACAGTGTGGCAGTGTCACGAGTTACAAAGCCAGAACCCAGAAGCAGACCAGGACAAGGTAAGTTGAAACGAAGGTGAGTGTTTATTTACAAATTCAAGAGTGATGCTGAATAATCCAGGGAACAGAGCGGGCGGCGTTGATTAGTTGTTGGGGGTGCAGTGGTTGATCCAATCATGGCTCGGCAGCCGCCGACCACCAGGCAGAGGTTGGATGAAGGTTCCGGACGAGTGACTGCAGATGGAACAAAACGGAGGTAAGTAAACAACAAACCAACAAGGTGCAAAACAACAAAACTAACGCTAGAAGCTCTAAGACTGATACTCTGGTAAACCTACTGTTCATGGCTAACGATCCGGCAGGGAATGGATGTTAGGCCAGAGCCTAAGAAGGGTGATGATCAGGACCAGGTGTGCAGATTGCTGATGGGATGCAGGTGCGGAAATCAAGAGAGCTCCCCGGAGCGTTCCAGAACCCTCGGGAAACTGGAGATCCCGAGCAGAAAAACTAGTCCACAGACAGGACCCGACTCAGACTGCCGGGATCGTTACAGGCAGAGTACTCTATTGAGTTCTGGACGTTGGCAGCGGACTCCAAGTGGAACAATGTGGCACTTCAAGGAGCATTTCTAAACGGTTTGAATGAAGCCATTAAGGATGAACTGGCTGCTCGTGATGAGCCACATGATTTACATTCTCTCGTTTCCCTGTCCATCAAGCTAGACAATCGGTTGCGGGAGAGGCGTCGGGAGAGAAGCGATCGGCCACATCTAGGAGGACGAGTTCCCCAGCCTTCAACCACTCGAGTCTCGCCTCTCCGGAGTCGGCAGCTTCTTGTTCCTGATTCCATCCCGAGCACAGAGGAGGAACCTATGCAAGTGGGTCGAGCTCGACTACCTCCAGCAGAGCGGCAACGGCGCCTCCAGGCGGGTGAGTGCCTGTACTGTGGAGACGCCACACACATTCTGGCTACATGCCCTAAGCGGCCAAAAGACAAGGCTCGCTCGTAACGGTGGGTCTACTTGCGAGCCCAGAGTTAGATCCTGAACCCATCATTCCCCGATTACAAGTACCTGTAACCTTACGTTTCCAGAGTCATTCCCTGCCACTCTCAGCTCTCATAGACTCAGGTGCAGAAGACAACTTTATTAGCCACCAGTTCGTTACACAAGCTCGTATCCCCATGGAGCCACTACCTACCCCCATTCGGGTCACAGCCCTTGATGGGCGCCTCCTCGCGGAGATAACTCATCAAACCACCCCCGTTTCCCTAGTGATTTCTGGCAATCATTGTGAAAGCATTCAGCTAAGAGTTATGTCTGGCTCAGCTACCTCCCGTTTTGCTGGTCACCCTGGGATGAGACGCACGTTGACGCTGCTTAGGAGACATTTTTGGTGGCCTTCAATGGAAACTGACGTTCGGGCTTTTGTGGCAGCCTGTTCAACCTGTGCTCGGGGCAAAGCCTCCCATCAGTCCCCTTCGGGGCTGCTGCTACCCCTCCCAGTTCCCAGCCGTCCCTGGTCCCACATTGCCATGGATTTTGTCACCGGCCTACCCAAGTCTGAAGGTAATGATACTATACTTACCATTGTGGACAGATTCTCTAAATCTGTCCACTATATAGCATTACCAAAATTACCGTCTGCCAGTGAGACAGCGGACCTCCTAGTCCAACATGTATTCCGTCCCCATGGAATACCTGTGGACATCGTATCTGATAGAGGCCCACAGTTTACTTCCCGTGTTTGGAAGGTTTTCTGTTCTGCTTTGGGTGCTTCCGTTAGTCTGTCCTCAGGGTTTCATCCCCAGACCAACGGTCAAACAGAAAGAGCCAATCAAAACCTCGAAGCAACCCTTCGTTGTGTGGCTGCTCAACATCCATCATCCTGGGCCAAACATCTGCCCTGGATAGAGTACGCCCACAACTCCCTCACCGCCTCTGCCACCGGTCTTTCACCCTTCGAGGTTACCATGGGTTATCAACCCCCTCTGTTTCCTGCTCAGGAGAAGGAATTGGCTGTTCCTTCGGTTCAGGAGAACCTCCGCCGCTGCCAGAGAGTGTGGAGCGACGCTCGGGAAGCATTGCTTCGGACCACCGACAGGAACAAGACAACAGCGGATAGGAGCAGGACTCCCGCACCTGTGTTTCATCCTGGTCAAGAGGTTTGGCTGTCATCTAAGAACGTACCTCTTCGTACCAAATCACGCAAGCTGTCTCCTCGGTACCTGGGTCCGTTTGTGGTGGAGTCCATCATTAACCCCGCTGCGGTTCGTTTGAAGTTGCCTTCAGCCATGAAGATACACCCTACTTTCCACGTCTCCCAACTGAAACCTGTGTCCTCCAGCCTTTTGTGTCCGCCGGCTGATCCACCTCCACCTGTTCGCCTCATTGACGACCATCCGGCCTACACCGTCAGTAGGCTCCTGGACTCTCGGAGGCGGGGTAGGGGTCTCCAATACCTAGTCGATTGGGAAGGTTATGGACCAGAGGAGAGGTCTTGGGTCCCTAAGCGTTTTGTGTTGGATCCTCAGCTGATCACGGACTTCCATCACGACAACCCTGACAGGCCTGGTGGGTCGCCAGGTGGCGACCATTGAGGGGGGGGTACTGTTATGTGGGCAGCTTGTCTCTCCCTTTTCTGTTTCCCTTCCTCCTTGTTTTGTCCCCTCTTTTTCTGTTGTATCTGTATGTGGGTGTGTCTGGAGTGGATCAGGGGGCGTGCTCAGGATCTGCCTCTCCTGTGCAGCTGCGGGTTGTTTCCAGTGATTCCTGCCTACGCAGCTGCATCCTATTCTCTCATCAACCTGCACTACTTATTCCTGGGCATGGCTCTCCACCGGCGCCAGATCGTTGTTCTTACCAGAGCGGTAACTTGGCTCACCAGTAAAGTTATTTTGTCTTTGTCTTCAGCCTGGCTCTCCACTCTCCTTAACCTGTCGTTTGTTTTGTCTTTAGTTTCGGACATATCTCCCAACCTGCCTGCCTTCCTGCCTGTCGGTCTGCCTGCCTGCCTGCCTGCCTGCCTGCCTGCCTGCCTGCCTCAGCCTCTCCTTTCTCCGGAGCCAACTAGCCCACTCTGTTCCTTTACTTCAGTTGTTTTTGGACTAAGACAATTTTAACTTTGATTAAATATTTTTGTTTCTTCCACTCCCTTTGTCGTGTTGTTTCTCTGAGTGCTGGGTTGAACCATAGCCTAACATATACATATACATTTATATTCCGGATAGTTGACATTGCTCGCTCTAATAATTATATATTTCTTATTTTTTGGGATTTGCGTGTATTGATTTGTTAGGTATTTGTATTTATTTATTTATATATTTATCAAGGATCCCCATTAGCTGCCAAGGCAGTAGCTACTCTTCCTGGGGTCCAGCAACATTAAGGCAGTTATATACAATTAAAAATATTACATGACATTACATTTCATAAAATGTTTCACAACACGTTAAGTGTGTTCCCTCAGGCCACTACTCTACTACCACATAGCTACAATTCAAAATCCATGTGTACGTGTGTGTGTAGAGTGTGTGTCTTATCATGTGTATGTGTAAGAGTGTGTCTGTGCCTGTGTGCGTCTCTTCACAGCGATTCCATAAGGTGTATTTTTAACAGTTTTTTAAAATCTGATTCTACTGCTTGCATCAGTTACCATAAGACTGCTGAACAATTAATCAAATGTCCACCCGGACTATTTACATTGACACCCCTCCCCTTTGTTCTTATGCTGCTGCTGTTTATTATCTATGCATAGTCACTTTACCCCTACCTACATGTACAAATTACCTCGACTAACCTGTACCCCTGCACATTGCCTCGGTACCGGTACCACCTGTATATAGCCTCGTTATTTTATGGTGTTACTTTTTATTTAATTTTTTACTTTATTTAGTAAAATCTTTCTAAACTCTATTTCTTGAACTGCATTGTTGGTTAAGGGCTTGTAGGTAAGCATTTCACGGAAAGGTCTACACCTGTTGTATTCGGCGCATGTGACATAACATTTGATTTGGAATATTAGCCATGGCTCTATGTAGTACTGTGCACCTCCCATAGTCTGTTCTTGACTTGGGGATTGTGAAGAGACCTCTGGTGGCATGTCTTGTGGGGTGGGTATGCATGGGTGTACGAGCTGTGTGCTAGTAGTTTAAACAGACACCTCGGTACATTCAGCATGTCAACACCTCTTACAAAAACAAGTAGTGATGAAGTCAATCTCCCCTACATTTTGAGCCATGAGATTTACATTAATGTTAGTTCTCCGTGTACATTTAAGGGCCAGCCGTGCTGCTCAGTCCTGAGACAATTGTACTTTTCCGAGGTCCCTCTTTGTGGCACCTGACCACACGACTGAACAGTAGTCCAGGTGTGACAAAACTAGACATGCCTGTTGGACCTGCCTTGTTGATAGTGTTGTTAAAAAGGCAGAGCAGCTCTTTATTATGGGTGGACTTCTCACCTTCTTAGCTACTGTTGTATCAACATGTTTTGACCCTGACAGTTTACAATCCAGGGTTACACGAAGCAGTTTAGTCACCTGAACTTGCTCAATTTCCACATTATTTATTACAAGATTTAGTTGAGGTTTAGGGTTTAGTGAATGATTTGTCCCAAATACAATGCTTTTAGTTTTCGAAATATGTAGGACTAACTTATTCCTTGCCACCCATTCTGAAACGAACTTAAGTCTAACATAAACAGCTCCCACAATCTTTTTATCATCAATTTCTCTCAGCCAATCAGTAATTTGTGTAAGTGCTGTGTTTGTTGAATGTCCTTCCCTGTAAGTGTGCTGAAAGTCTGTTAGCAAAATAGCATTGTATCTGATGAAACACAATTTTTTCCAAAAGTTTACTAAGGGTTGGTAACAGGCTGATTGGTTGGCTATTTGAGCCAGTAAAGGGGGCTTTACTATTCTTGGGTAGCAGAATTACTTTTGCTTCCCTCCAGGCCTGAGGGCACACACTTTCTAGTAGGTTTAGATTGAAGATATGGCAAATAGGAGTGGCAATATCGCCCACTATTGCCCTCAATAATTTTCCATCCAAGTTGTCTGACCCTGGTGGCTTGTCATGTTGATAGAAAACAATTCTTTCACCTCTTCCACTCACTTTACGGAATTCAAAATGACAATGCCTGTCTTTCATAATTTGATAATTTATACTTGGATGTGTAGTGTCAGCGTTTGTTGCTGGCATGTCGGGCCTAAGTTTGCTAATCTTGCCAATGAAAAAAATAATTAAAGTAATTGGCAAAATCTGTGTTTTGTGATGAATGAGCCATCTGATTCAATAAATGATGCAGCTGAGAGTGCCTTTTTGCCCAACATTTTTATTTAAGGTGCTCCAAAGCTTTTTACTATAATTCTTTATATCATTTATCTTTGTTTCATATTATAGTTACTTCGTCTTTTTATTCAGTTTAGTCACATGATTTCTCAATTTGCAGTACGTTTGCCAATCGGTTGTGCAGCCAGACTTATTTGCCATTCCCTTTGCTTCATCCCTCTCAACCATACCATTTTTCAATCCACTGGGATTTAACAGTTTTTACAGTCATTTTCTTAATGGGTGCATTCTTATTAGTAACTGGAATAAGCAATTTCATAAATGTGTCAAGTGCAGCGTCTGGTTGCTCCTCATTACACACCACAGACCAACAAATATTCTTTACATCAACATAGGAATCGCTACAAAACGTATTGTATGACCTCTTATACACTATATTAGGCCCAGCCTTTGGAACTTTGGTTTTCCTAGATATGGCTACTATATTGTGATCACTACATCCGATGGATTTGGATACTGCATTAAAGAACATTTCTGCAGCATTAGTAAAGATGTGATCAATACATGTTGATGTTTTCATTCCTGTGCTGTTTGTAACTACCCTGGTTGGTTGACTGATAAACTGAACCAGGTTGGGTAGCTTGATGAAAGCATGTCAATATTTAAATCACCCAGAAAATATACCTCTCTGTTGATATCACATACATTATCAAGCATTTCACACATGTTATCCTGATACTGATTGTTAGCACTTGGTGGTCTAAAGCATCTTCCCACAAGAATGGGCTTTAGGTGAGGCAGATGAACCTGTAGCCATATTACTTCAACAGTATTTAACATGAAATCCTCTCTAAGCTTTACAGGAATGTGGTTCTGAATATAAACAGCAACACCTCCACCATTGGCATTTCTGTCTTTTCTGTAGATGGTTTAAGCATGTATTGCTACCACTGTATCAAAGGTATTATCTAAGTGAGTTTCAGAGATACATATGTTAACGTGGGCTATTTTTAGCACTTTTCTGGGATGCTTGATTGTTTTCATTGCTTTACTGGGAAGCTTAGCAGAAGTAGACATGCTCATGTTATTTATGTTAGTGCAAGGTGAGCTGCACACAGTGGACTTCCTATTAAGGCACACCGCCTCAGTGCTAACAGTATAACTCTGGTTCATAGACACATTATTACTGCATACAATCGCTGTAGGATCAGCAGAGTCAGTCAGGGCAGTTAGAGGGACATACATTAGGTTACTCACACTTACATTGTGTCTACCAACGCCCCAAGGATTATGTACATTTGGTGAAGCATTATGACAACTCAGTGACACAATGGTAGGGATTAACTGAGCTGGGCTTGGGTCATTGATAAGTCATTGTCTCAACGCAGCCTTATAGGTATTACTGCACTGTTGGAGCTAGTAACATAAGCATTTCGCTAGACCCAAAATATGTGAACGCGACCAATACAATTTGATTTGAATATGAAGGAATCTCCACCACTACACCCCTTATGCTGGGTGTACACTACACGACTTTCAAAATCCTAACATCGCTGAGCCTCTCACATTAAATGACCGTCTTTCTTGTACTTTTTTGTCTTGCCAACGTAGTGGTGCACAAAGTAAACAATGTGGCACAGACGGGGGGTCACACACTACAAGATCCTTCACTTGGTCATGAGGATTCTCGATACCACCACGCTCTCTCGCGAAAACAATGATGTGATGATGTGATTAGATTGTGTAGAACGAGCTGTGGCTCAAAGCAGCCTCATGAACGTTTTCAGTCAGACATTCACGCTTGCCATACAGAGTTGAAATACCTAGCCAATAAATGTTTAATTGAATAACATTGCTTGTGAACTTCAGAGCTGTAACGATTTTGACGCTTTGGTTAAAAGGCAATTACAAATGCATACTAGTAGGCTAATAGTAGTCATGGCTCCTGCTGGAGAGTCTACACATTCTGGGTGATGCGAAACATCATCATCTCACTGGTTTCTTCTCTGGCCAGCTCTCATTGGCTATTTCTGATCACCGTTCTCAAAACTTGTCGTTGCACATCTCACACTACAAGAGCATTGCAGATTTTGTGCCAATAAAATCAAACATGTTTTCAAATATCGGGATGTCTGGGCGTGCTCAAATACGGGATTGGTGGCCCTCAGATTGCATCACTGACCCGTTCACATTAAACAAGTGTCGGTGACGGCCTCGCGCCCCGAGTAGGCAACGACTTTGGGATTTTGTCTGGGACAGCTCCACTACCGTTCAAAAGTTTGGGGTCACTTAGAAATGTCCTTGTTTTCGAAAGAAAAGCAATTTCTTTGTCCATTAAAACAACATAAAATTGATCAGAAATACAGTGTAGACATTGTTAATGTTGTAAATGGCTATTGTAGCTGGAATCGGCTGATTTTTTATGAAATACCTACATAGACGTACAGAGGCCCGTTATCAGCAACCATCAGTCCTGTGTTCCAATGGCACGTTGTGTTTGCTAATCCAAGTTTATAATTTTAAAAGGCTAATTGATCATTAGAAAACCCTTTTGCAATTATGTTAGCACAGCTGAAAACTGTTGTGCTGATTAAAGAAGCAATACAACTGGCCTTTTTGAGACTAGTTGAGTATCTGGAGCATCAGCAATTGTGGGTTTGATTACAGGATCAAAATGGCCAGAAACAAATAACTTTCTTCTGAAACTCGTCAGTTTATTCTTGTTCTGAGAAATGAAGGCTATTCCATGCGAGAAATTGCCAAGAAACTGAAGATCTCATACAACGCTGTGTATTACTCCCTTCACAGAATAGCGCAAACTGGCTCTAACCAGAATAGAAAGAGGAGTGGGAGGCCCCAGTGCACAACTGAGCAAGAGGACAAATACATTAGATTGTCTAGTTTGAGAAACAGACACCTCACAGGTCCTCAACTGGCAGCTTCATTAAATAGTACCCGCAAAACACCAGTCTCAACGTCAACAGTGAAGAGGCGACTCCGGGATGCTGACCTTCTAGGCAGAGTTGCAAAGAAAAAGCCATATCTCAGACTGGCCAATAAAAAGAAAATATTTAGATGGGCAAAAGAACACAGACACTGGACAGAGGAAGATTGGAAAAAAGTGATAAGGACAGACGAATCGAAGTTTGAGGTGTTCGGATCACAAAGAAGAACATTTGTGAGACGCAGACCAAATGAAAAGATGCTGGAGGAGTGCTTGATGCCATCTGTCAAGCATGGTGGAAGCAATGTGATGGTCTGGGGGTGCTTTGGTGGTGGTAAAGTGGGAGATTTGTACAGGGTAAAAGGGATCTTGAAGAAGGAAGGCTATCACTCCATTTTGCAACGCCATGCCACATCCTGTAGACGGCACTTGATTGGAGCCAATTTCCTCCTACAACAGGACAATGACCCAAAGCACAGCTCCAAACTATGCAACAACTATTTAGGGAAGAAGCAGTCAGCTGGTATTCTGTCTATAATGGAGTGGCCAGCACAGTCACCGGATCTCAACCCTTTTGAGCTGTTGTGGGAGCAGCTTGACCGTATGGTACGTAAGAAGTGCCCATCAAGCCAATCCAACTTGTGGGAGGTGCTTCAGGATGCATGGGGTGAAATCTCTTCAGATTACCTCAACAAATTGACAACTAGAATGCCAAAGGTCTGCAAGGCTGTAATTGCTGCAAATGGAGGATTCTTTGACGAAAGCTAAGTTTGAAGGACACAATTATTATTTCTAACCTTGTCAATTTTATTTTACCTTTAACTAGGCAAGTCAGTTAAGAAAAAATTCTTATTTACAATGACGGCCTACACCGGCCAAACCCGGACGACGCTGGGCCAATTGTGCGCCGCCCTATGGGACTCCCAATCACGGCCGGTTGTGATACAGCCTGGAATTGAACCAGGGGGTCTGTAGTGACGCCTCAAGCACTCAGCACTCAAGCACTGAGATGCAGTGCCTTAGACCGCTGTGCCACTCGGGAGCCCTATGACTACATTTCCTATGCATTTTTCCATATTTCCTATTCAAACTCATTTCATGTATGTTTTCATGGAAAACAAGGATATTTCTAAGTGACCCCAAACTTTTGAACGGTAGTGTAAATCGGGGCCAAAATCGTATAGGGTACGCCCGGCTTTATACCTATCCTCTAGACCCATCAAAATCTGCAAACATCAAAAGAGGAAAGGGTAGGGAGCAAATTTGGTACGGCTTTCAGCCTTCCTGGTAGAATAAAGCTTAATAATAATATAATGATGCTTTAATACTGACCCTGTGTTTGGCTGCGCTGCTGAGGCTCTGGGTGTGTCTCCTCCACAGGCTGAGGGCGGTGCCCAGCGTTGCCCGTCTGCGAACGTCTGCCATCAGGCCCATGAGGCGTCGCTGCTCCCTGCCGACTCTGACGTAGTCCCTCCACTGAGAGAAGGCCACACTGAGGGAGGGACGTAGCATCCGGCCCACCACACTCACCATGACACCCTGACAAAGAGAAAGATGGAGGTAAGGGGTATAGAGAGAAGACGGATATTCTTTTACTTTTGGCATTATTTGATGTTTTGATAAAGGATGCAAGAGTGTTTGGAGATGAACACAGGATGAAATACCTTTAATCTGGGTGAGCTCTTGTGATCTGGGAGACTTTGATGCGAGAGACAGAACGTTTGGTCACCCTCTGCAAAATCAACATGGTTCTCGACCTGGATGCTGTGAGGAGAGCAGAGCAAAAGGCCTTGAAGCAGGGTCACACAATGTGTTTGTGTTTGTGTGCGTCAGTCATATTCTAACAAACACTCACCACCTTTCAAACAATGTGTGTGTGTGTGTGTATTCACCAGACTGACCAGGTCTTGAGACTGTCCAATGGGGATGAGGCCAGTAGGGGGTGACCTCTGTCCATCTGTGCTGAAGAGGAGCTGTTTGACCAATCGCTGAGCCCCGTGCCGATGTTATGCTCCGCCTCAGCAAGCTTCAGGGACAAGGAGAGGGGAGAGGTGCTGCCGAACCCTGAGGAAGAGGACGAGGAATCCAGCGCTGCCAGTCTAGTCCTGAACCTGTGCACCTTGCAGGCCTGGGAATCCCACGCCAGCTCACGCCAACGCTGCAGCGCCAATCTCACCTGCTCCCTCGCCCGGGCCACACAGTACAGTCTGAGACAGGTGGGGGGAGAGAGAGCAAGGGAGGGAAAGAGAGAAGGAGAGACGGAGCACTTTCTAAGTATACTCCAAAACAAGAAAGTGAAAAGGAAAGAAATCCACGGAGCAAGAAAAAGAGGCCAAGACGAGAGAGCAGCAGTGTGGTGGTACCTACCTGGCTAGCTGGAGCTTGCGCCTCTCCCTCCTCCAGGAGTGAAGGCTTCTCTGGAGCTGCAGGTTGTCACACAACTCCTCCAATGTGATGAGCCTGGCACCACCATACAACCTTGGCGTCACCGCCTCACTCTGCCTCATATTCCCTACAACATGTGAGATTGATCACGCACTTGCACTTTAACAGCCATGGAATTCATGAAGACCTGCTGGGTGTACAGGCTTCTGCTGCAGTCCTGCTCTGGAGCAAAAGCCTGTACACCCAGTAGTTCGACGAGCATTGAGGGTTGGCCTTCCCTGGTGGATGTATGGGAAAGAAGAAGTGAATGACAGAAGGTTTCATTAAAGTGAAGACGCCAGGCCAACCTGTCAGTGTCCCTAGGGTCAGGGCCTGTGTTCTTCTCCTCTCCAGCAGGTGTGTGAGGAGGTGCGTGTGTAGGGACCGCAGCTCTGTGGCTCTCCTCCAGCTCTGCAGGGTGTGTGTAGCAGTCCGATCATTCCTCTCGCTGCAGTAACACACACACGCCGCCCTGCGCTCAACTACACTCCGCCAGCCACGCAGGATGCTGTGATGGGGTCACACACACAAACAATGTTGATCAATGTTACAAACTCTGAAGGCACACTTGAAACTAACTGGAGCACACTTGAATCAAAATGGAGACATTTCATTTTATATGATTTCTCTATTTGTCTATGCTCCATAGACTGACTGTGAGAGCTGTGCCCGTTGCCTTCTCTCCTGTATCTCTAGGGCCCCTTTCCTGGCCAGGACCCTGCGGTTCCAGGATGTAAACGCCTCCTGCAGTCTCCTCCACTCCAGCAGGTAGTGCCACCTCTGCACCTGTCTGTGCTCGCATTCTGCCCGGGCAAACTCCTGGCGCCACCTCCCAAAGGCCACTGGTGAGAGGAGAGGAGATGAGGAGGCCAAAAGATATTCATCATCCCAATGACTCTAATAGACACTTAATTAGCCACTGGGCCATAATCGTGCCACTTCCGTGCAAGCCAGTGCATGCTAGTGCCAGAGAGGTTTGAAACCCAAAGACTCGATAAGGAAGACTCAGACCGACGGCAATTCAGTCAGTTGAGTCTCTTGGTTTGAAACCACTCTGGCACTACTAGCTAACACTGAAAAGGCAAGCACAGAGTGACGGGAACTATTTTGTGTGTGAATGCCAGCTGTTTAGCACAGGGTTTTCCAAACCTTTTTTGCACACGACCCCAAATTGATACTAGAAAATGCAGGGGACCCCACTTGGAATTTTTTTATTCCCCAGTTAACACTGTGTTCATATTCACTAAATCTTAGGTCCCGGAGGCTGCCCCAACACATAATAATGACATGAACGCTCATTCTTATTGTGTAAAAGGCCATTAGTTGACACTAAAAGGTTGTATTCTATACCCATTTGAAGATAAAAAACATTTCTCAGAAGATTTATATTTCAGGGGACCCCGCATGGGGTGCCGACCCCAAGTTTGGGAACCACTGGTCTAGCAGGAGAAGACAATTAACATGTTGTAGAGGTAGAGGGAGGCCCTATGCCAGTCAGTGTGAGAGTTGGGACTTGGATGTAAACAAGGCTGTCGTGGGTTTGTTTGAGGTCAGGGTATGACTTAAGAGGCGGACTCACTGACACACACACACACCACTTGCCTGCTAAAATTTGTCTGGAGAGCATCTGTTGGATCTCGACACACACACGCTGCAACCGGGCCCCATGTGTCTGCTCACGCCAGCGCTGGGCGGCCCTCCTGTGTGTGGCAGTCATATGGAGAGGGAGAGAGACCGACAGAGAGAGGGGAAGGGAGGGAGAGATAAGATCATTATTCTTGGATCTGTACAGTATGTGTTAATATTGTTGAGTTTGAGGTATTAAAATGTCAATCCTATACATAGAAGGGTAGGATCAATTACTGAACAAAAACCTAAACGCAACATGTAAAGTGTTGGTCCCATGTTCCATGACCTGAAATAAAAGATCCCAGAACTTTTCCATATGCACAAAAAGCTTATTTCTCTCAAATTTTGTGCACAAATTTGTTTACATCCCTGATAGTGAGCATTTCTCCTTTACCAAGATAATCCATCCACCTGACAGGTGTGGCACGTCCACCAGAGCTGTTGGCAGAGAATTTAATGTTAATTTCTCTACCATAAGCTGCCTCCAACGTCGTTTTAAAGAATTTGGCAGTACGTCCAAACCAGCCTCACAACCGCAGACCATGTATAACCATGCCAGCCCAGGACCTCCACATCTGGCTTCTTTATCTGCGGGATCGTCTGAGACCAGCTACCCGGACACTGATGAAACTGAGTATTTCTGTCTGTAATAAAGCCCTTTTGTGGGGAAAAACTCATTCTGATTGGCTTGGCCTGGCTCCCCAGTGGGTGGGCCTGGCTCCCAAGTGGGTGGCGGCGCCACCTTCCCAGTCATGTGAAATCCATAGATTAGGGCCTAATGAATTTATTTCAATTGACTGATTTCCTTATATGAAATGTAACTCTGTAAAATCATGAAAATTGTTGCACGTTGTGTTTATTTTTGTTCGGTATATCAGTTGAGGACATAAGCTGGAAGATCCTCATAGAATATTAATGGGCCATTTCCAGTTGAAAATAAATTGAATTTTAGTTTGTCTCCTGGTCCATTCTAGCATGGCCATTTAGTGACTCCAAGGCCATCACTACTGTAACCTAGCCCTATGGCCATCGCTATTTTGCCGCACTAGTAGGGTTATGACCTGACGATGTGTTGCAGCCTATCCCTCTGTCGTCTTCTCTGTTCTGCTCTCTCTTGCCACAGCAGGAGGCTGTGCTGCAGTAGGCTCTTCCTGTGGAAGCCAGCACTCTGATTGGCCCTGGCAGATCGCTCCTCCTCCCTCTGTGTGGCCCGGGCCGCCCACACGCTCCAGGCTGCAGCCAGGCAGTACGCCCTGGGTAAGAGCAGGGGTGTATTCAATTTCATGGAATGTTCTTATCATTGCAGGTAGAAATGTAATGTGTAGAGCTGACATGACCCACAGTTTTACATGACAAACACTCATACCTGATCTACACAATACATTTCTACCTGAACATTGTAACATTGCACCCTCCTGAACAGACAACAACACTAGGCTAAACTCAGGAGATGACCACACAGTACCATGGGATTGAAGTTGGAATTTATCATTGTATAGTTAAATACAACTATGTCCCCTCAGGATCCACTAAGGGCTCTACTAAATCAGATCCAATTAGCCGACATCCCCATAGCGGTTGTTTTGGCTATGTCAGAGGTGGAACTGTGTTAGAGCTGTCAAATCCACAAGTGGCTCCCGGCTTTATATCTAAAGCGGACATTACCATTGGCTGCACAGAGTCGCATTAAGAGAGATCCCATGCAGCCATGTTTACAAGTTTAAACACTGGAATGTGAGATGTAATCTACACCTCGATTAGGCTGATAGCAATCCTCATCATTTTGTTTAATGATTTTAAATTTGAATGTCATTATATCTATTTGGCCTACACTTTCTCCCTCTGAACTAACGCGAGTGGGACGGATGTTGCTTCGTGATAATGATCAAGAGCAGCTGCTCACCGATTTGACAGCACCAACGCAGTTCCACCTCGGCTCCGAAACCGGCAAAACATAAACTATGTGGGTGTCGGCTATCGCCGGTTAACACTTGATCTGATTGAATCTAGGCCTAAGACTGTAACAACACAAACTACTATCAATAACGCTCACTTTACCTGTGCTGTTGTGTGGCCAGACGTGCTGTGGCCCAGGCTGCTCTCCACACGGTGTAGGCCCGACTCTGCAGCCTGTGGTCCCAGTGGAGGGCTGCCCTCTGGGCTTGCAGCGCCCCCGCCTGCAACCTCACACCAGCCTGCCTCCACACCAGCCAGTGCTTACACAGCAGAGTCAGACTGGTATGGGACAAACACAGCAAAATGTTACAGGGCCCAAGTCTTTGAGGTTGTTATTACAGATGTTTGTGCATTCAGTTCACATGTTTTGTTCACACGTTTAGGGGTACATGCTGTAGGGCATCTCTCCCATACACAGTCGAGTGACATTGCCCTAGATACTGAGGTCAATTGTGGGCCATTCCATGGTAACAGAATGACGATGAGACTCTGATGTTTTAAAATGTATGCCAAACAAAAACCATTGATTACAAAGTTAAACAAACCATACATTTCTATAAACAAGGACTACTTTCAACAATTTCCACAGAACATTTGACAAAAACACATTTACTTGAAGAACAGTGCAGATGTAAAGTTTTGTAACAGAATGGCGGTAAACTCTCCCTCAGTTTTTTTGTGACCAAGTTGTCACAAACTCTTAAATATCTATTCTGAATTAAGATTCAAAGAAGTCTGCAGAAAGAATGGGTTGTCAGTTATGATATGACACCTTGAGTTTGAAAAATGTTATTTTGGTTATTGAACTACAGTAAGTGAAGTGGATTAACACTTGATAACAGAATGACATCATGGGTCCCCTGATCTGTACTATACAGAAATACATAATTATGGATATGTGATGTATTCATTGTGATGTATCCTGAATAGGTACACAAAGGTATGAAAATGCAATATCCTCCTTTGCAAGGTTGGGTATTATTCTACACATTGCCTATTATTCTAATGAGCTCCCCCCCAAACAAGACCAAATATGGTTGGTACAGACCGGAAGAGCTCTGTACCCCACCCGAGCCCGACAGGCCCCAACATTATACATCGAGTTAGGGCCGGGTAAGGCCTGTTTTTCATCAATAACTAGGGTATGGGAAGGGCTCGGATATCACTAAATTGATCACTAACATTTTGAAGCTGAGCCATTTGCTCGTGGTCTGCTGCGCAGTACAGTCATATTTAACTAAGATCATAACATTGTGTCAGAAGTGCTTCAACCTTGTCAAATATAAAACAGGGGAGATTAGTTCAGAAAATAATTATGTTCCTTGAGTTTTGTCGGAGTTTAGAGAGACGAAAAGTAGCTAACAGCTAACTGCTCTCTCATGTCTCTTCATTGAGCAGAGCAGCCCAAGCGGAGCCGTTGCTATGGACACTCAGAATCGGAGCCGCCATTAGCAGAGCAAGCTGCGTGCAGGGTGTGAGTGACAGACAGAGAAGAGCAGCTAATGGATTTACTAACAGAGGAAATTATTTCTGATTATGGGTTTCGGGCACAGCCTTAAATTTGGCAGAAGCAATAGGGTAGGGCCTGAATGTCACAGGCACGGATAGGGCTTACAATTCATGCCCGTGCAGGGCTCTATGGACCGGACCAAATCTGAACCGATCATAGATGTCTGTTTCACAAGTATGGACATCACAGTACAGCAAAGTACAGTACAGCACAGCAGAGTAGAGTAGAGTTCAGTACAGTGCATTATACTGTACTCTACTAGTGTGCTCTACTGTTCTGTACAATACTGTGATGTACAGTACTGTACTAAACTAAAGTACAATACTGTACTGACCTATACTCTACTTTTCTTTAATGTACTGTAAACTCTACAGTACTGTCTTATACTGACCTATACTCTACTCTACTTTTCTTTACTGTACTGTCCAAACATAGACGTCTAAATTTCAACTACTTTTCAACGTCCACGGACGTCCGGTGCTCAGTAGTTGAGGACGCAGTGGTTACAGTAAATGGAAAGAGAGGGGGCTAATGGGTAGGTGTTGGTAAGTGCCGGTAGAGGTGACATTAACTGGAGAGAGAAGAGAGAGCGAGAGAAAGAAAGAGAGGGAGGGAGAGAGACAGGGGAGAGAGAGAGGGAGGGGTTGTCCAGACTGTTTCACAATTATGAGCTATACATAACAGTATGCCAATGGAAGGGAGGACAGTAGCAGTTGACCCAACTGTGGTTTGTGACTACTATCATTTCCCCTTTTAGCCAATTCAATTGGATTTTTCAGCATTCTGTTAAGGATTATGTAACAGTGACAAGTTTTAATCACTTAATAAATCATAATATTGTTATCAGTAAAAACACTATAACCAATTGGTAAATCTACCTTTACTTACTTAGAAAATATCTTAAAGATAAATTAAATATGACATTTTAGTCATTTAGAAGACGAATATAAATGTTTATATTAGTTGGCAAGGGTCTTTAACTAACAATAATATTGTGTTTTGATTAATTTCTAATACCTTTTAACACATTTTCCTGGTAGATGTTTTCTAAGACCCCTTTTCCATCTGTTTAACCAGAAAAAAGGCCTTTGCTTATTCACAATTTTAGGATGGAAAATGGTTGAAAAATTGATATATCCCTTAATTTATCAAAAATATAAACTCAGCTTTCATTTCACACCAAATTCGATGTGCTCCTATGAACTTCACATGTTGGTGCTCCTTTTACATGGAAATGGCCTTGTACCCCCCCGATTGGATTTGCAAAAGGTAAAGGAATTTTTGTTGTTGATTTTATGTTGAATTCACGTTGAACTGACATCTGTGCCCAGTGGATGGTTGTGTGTCTGTCTTACTGGTAGTGTATGAGCGATGCTCTGCCGAGCTGCATGCCCTGGATGTGGCTCCTCCATGCGCAGTAGGCCGTCCTCAGGACCAGGGTGTCACTGGGCTGGGTCAGTCTCCTCAGCAAGCAATGCACATCCCCGATGTCACCCCGCACAGAGCCAGGGCTCACGTTGAGACAATGCCTCTGTTCCACACACCTCCTCCACTGTAAGAGGAGGAGGAGTAAGTAACAGTTTGCATGAACTGTATGTTCATGAAGATTACATTACTGTATGTTGTTCGTAGCATACATTACACATACGGTGCATTCGGAAAGTATTCAGACCCCTTGACTTTTTCCACATTGTTACGTTACAGCCTTATTCTAAAATTTATTAAACACTTGGGCTCCCGAGTGGCGCAGTGGTCTAAGGCACTGCATCTCAGTGCTTGAGGCGTCACTACAGACCCCCTGGTTCGATTCCAGGCTGTATCACAACCGGCCGTGATTGGGAGTTCCACTGGGCGGCGCACAATTGGCCCAGCGTCGTCCGGGTTTGGCCGGTGTAGGCCGTCATTGTAAATAAGAATTTGTTCTTAACTGACTTGCCTAGTTAAATAAAGGAAAAATAAAATTGTTTTTCCCCCTCATCAATCTACATACAATACCCCATAATGACAAAGCAAAAACAAATGTATTAAAAATTAAAAACGGATATCACATAAGACCCTTTCCTCAGTACTTTGTTGAAGCACCTTTGGCAATGATTACAGCCTCAAGTCTTTTTGGGTATGACGCCACAAGCTTGGCACACCTGTATTTGGGGAGTTTCTCCCATTCTTCTCTGCAGATCCTCTCAAGCTCTGTCAGGTTGGATGGGGAGTGTCGCTGCACAGCTATTTTCAGGTCTCTCCAGAGATGTTAGATCGGGTTTAAGTCCGGGCTCTGGCTGGGCCACTCAAGGACATTCAGAGACTTGTCCCGAAGCCACTGCTGCGTTGTCTTGGCTGTGTGCTTAGGGTCATTGTCTTGTTGGAAGGTGAACCTTTGCCCCAGTCTGAGGTCCTGAGCGCTCTGGAGCAGGTTTTCATCAAGGATCTCTCTGTACTTTGCTCTGTTCATCCTTCCCTCAATCCTGACTAGTCTCCCAGTCCCTGCCGCTGAAAAACATCCCCACAGCACGATGCTGCCACCACCATGCTTCACCCTAGAGATGGTCCCAGGTTTCCTCCAGTTGTGACGTTTGGCATTCAGGCCAAATAGTTCAATATTGGTTTCATCAGACCAGATAATCTTGTTTCTCATGGTCTGAAAGTCCTTTAGGTGCCTTTTGGCAAACTCCAAGCGGGCTGTCAAGTGCCTTTTACTGAGGAGTGGCTTCTGGCTGGCCACTCTACCATAAAGGCCTGATTGGTGGAGTGCTGCAGAGATGGTTGTCCTTCGGGATGGTTCTCCCATCTCCACAGAGGAACTCTGGAGCTCTGTCAGAGTGACCATCAGGTTCTTGGTTACCTCCCTGACCAAAGCCATTATCTCCCCTGATTGCTCAGTTTGGCCGGGCGGCCAGCCCTAGAAAGAGTCTTGGTGGTTCCAAACTTCTTCCATTTAAGAATGATGGAGGCCACTGTGTTCTTGGGGACCTTCAATGCTGCAGAAATGTTTTGGTACCCTTCCCAAGAACTGTGCCTCGACACAGACCTGTCTCAGTGCTCTACGTACAATTCCTTTGACCTCATGGCTTGGTTTTTGCTAGGACATGCACTGTCAACTGTGGGACCTTATATAGCCAGGGGTGTGCCTTTCCAAATCATGTCCAATCAATTGAATTTACCACAGGTAGACTCCCATCAAGTTGTAGAAACATCTCAAGGATGATCAATGGAAACAGGATGCACCTGAGCTCAATTTCAAGTTTCATAGCAAAGGGTCTGAATATTTATGTAAATAAGGTATTCCTGTTTTTTATTTTTAATAAAAGTGCAAACATTTCTAAAAACCTGTTTTCATTTTGTCATCATGGGGTATTGTGTGTAGATTAATGAGGATTTTTATTTATTTAATCAATTTTAGAATAAGGCTGTAACGTAACAAAATGTGGAAAAAGTCAATGGTACAGAATACTTTCCGAATGCACTTTATGTCAGTTATGATAAATTAATATTCTCATACAAGCATACATTAAGGTTGGCTAGTTAGCTATCCCAGATAATAGCCATGGTTTGTTTCCATGCAATCTTGTCCACCAGCTGGCACTCTGCGGTAGCAATTGAGCCTGGGGACGAGGTTAGTTTCCATGTAACATGGAGTTGAGCACAATGTCCTCAGGAGACATGTCATGTTTGTTATTGAGCTCTGCTGTGTGGAAATCAGAGAAAACACCAAACAGACATTCTGCCCCGGCAACAACAGCACACTGTCCTCTGTTACATAGGTGGGTGCCTCACATTGGTGGTGGATGGGGTGTCTTACCCTGATACAATGTAAAGTCTAAGGCCTAGTGTAAATCTCAACATAAACACCATGCACTCTTCATAGGGCCAGGAGTTCATCGTGACCATGTGACATGACCAGGAATAACTCTGGGTCCTAGTTATGGTTATGGCTAGGAGTTTTTGGCTAGGAGTTTTTCCTGATTAGGTTACATGGTGGGGAAAACCCTCTGGCCCTAGTAAGAATTGTCTGGGTGCCAGTCTGCTTCTGCTCTCTTGCCAACTCCTTATGGAATTGTAATACAATTGAAGGAGTTGGCAAGAGAGCAGAGAGACTGGCACCCAGGCTGAATATCACTGCTGACCCGATGGAAACAGTGGGCGAGGGTCAGGGCGTCCGTCCTCCTGGCAAGGGTGTCCGTCTGGGCACGGCGGATCACCACAGCCCACCTCAGGGCAGAGAGGCCGGTCCTCAGTAAGCGTCTCCGGTGCTGGAGTCTGGCCCATGTGTGTGACTTCCACTGCTGGTCCCATGTCCTGAAGCAGCGCAACTGCAATCTGAAACTGTAGAGCGCCAGCCACCTGCTACAAGTACATTCCATACAAGTTTATTAGACACAACCCTCAGGAGCAGTTAAGAGGTACAAACATCACAATACCACAATGCATCCCCCACCTCCACACAATACCTATACACTTGAGAGGTGTTGCTGTTGAACAGATGTTCACCAAAAGTAACAGGGTTGGGTTTAATTCTTTCTACAAAGTTTGGCTGGTTGTTCATTTTTTTCCAAAACGTTAAATTTACATTGCCGTCCTAAACAGGCAGAGTTCAAATGGAACTGACACCTGTCCTGCACCTCAATGTTTTTTTGTGTGCTTTTTTTCACCCAATTATTTTGTGTTAGGTGTCTGAGTGACCGCTAGTGACTTGTTATTTTTGCAGATATTTGACCTACGGAGTCCCATAATCCTCTTTACCTGTCCTCTATTGTCTCCACAAGACTGGGGCTATGAATCTCTACTGCGTCAATAGGCTGCCCAAACAAAAGAAAGGTGTTAGAGTGCCCAGGGCCATGTTCTTATGTTACACCACACACACACTGGACGCAGCCAGCCTGTAATGACACACACACTCATGCATGTATGCACACTCACACCCATATAAATAGACATACACATGCACATGCACACACACACTCAGCAAAGGTGCTTAAGTGTGTCAACATACCATAGGCAAGGACTGATGAACTGCAGACAGAGCTCTTTCACCAAGAAATTCACCACTGGCATCTCCTGTCAACATATGCAATGTTACCGATGTGCCTGTGTGTGTTTGAACTAATGGGTCAATCTGACATTGCCTTTCAGGAGCAGTTGACCCAGGAGTTCTTCTGTTAGGGCCTCTCTCTGTGCCTCCATAGCCATCTCTGTTGTCTTGGCTTGGCACATTCGGAGTGCTTCTCTTCAGGTGAGCTGCCCCCTCTATGTCCGCAAGGGTCAGTTGAGCCAAATTCTCTTTGATTGCAAGTCTTTCTTCCCACAAGAGAGAATGTGACACAGCTGGATTACTTGTTTTGACTCTAGGCACCTCAAACAAATCCTCCACCCCTTTTAGAGTAGGGTAAAAACTATGCACAGTGTCCACTGAACCTGACTTAGCTTGACCTGAGAGTTCATTGGACCATTTGGTATTATGCTCAGGGTACGCCACCTCTGTGCTGTTCTGTCTACCGCTGAAGCTATACTGAGAGAGGCTTGCAGGTAAAAAGTACTCATTACTTGGGAAATCTGAGCCACACATGGCCGACGCAAAAACATCAGTCTTCTTTTCTGCCTTTCTTTCAGCTTTCCTCCCTGGTTCAATGTGTGCCTTCACTAATACACTAGCAGAATGGATGTTTGTTGATTGTTGTCCAGCATTCTTTGCGATTTCGCTACGAGAATGGAGTTCGGAGAACTCGGTTTCCCTGTTGGCCTTATATGGACTTGTTGAGGAACCATCCTTGCTGGTAGAACACCTTCTGCCCCCTTTGTGACAGTGGATGATGGAGCATGACATTTTTGCACTGCAAGAGATAGAGGGCTTAGGGCCATGAGATGTGTTATCTAAAGGAGATTCAAGATTCACAGGAGATAAGGCAAAGTCTCCAGATGTATTCAGTGCCTGGGGGAGTAGGCCTAGATCCACAAATGATAAGCCGATCTCCAGGTCCAACATAGACCTATGCAAGCTCGCAGATGTCCAGGAGGACTCTAGTAGATCCTGGAATGTTGACAAGTTTTCATTCTGCTTCGGACAGGCAGGCTTTACATTGTGGACTTCGATAGGTTCCCTCTGACGCCTGTCTAGCAAGTCGGGGACTTCAGGGTAGAAAGGAGCATCTCCGGGAAAGTTAGAACCGCTGTTGCATTTTTGGACAAAAGAGACACATTCTCTCTCCTCTTGCTGTTGACGTCGCCTGCCCCATTTCCCAACCCAATCGACACACTTGCCACCATCACCTCGACCCACTATTGAGCCATAAGGATGACCAGAGCTCAATGATGCACCCCCTTGTAACCTAATAGGAACACTGATATCCCTGTCAGTCAAATTGGCCTCTGATTCTTTCTCCTCACTTCCCTGATTGGCCAACTTCCCAAGCTTGGCACTCCAAGTGGGACCACTTTCTGTTAAGTCAGTGTGTCTGTCCAGAACCTCATCAGAGACACTTAAGTAGGGAGGCCTGTCTTCGTTGAGAGTAGAAAGGAGGTCTAGTAGCTGGTCCACATCATTCTCCCCACAGACAGACAGGTTGCTTTGGACCAGGGGCCTCCTGGGCACGTACTTTCTTTGAGACCATCCCCCAGACTGCTTCCCCTGACCTCTCTGGGAATGCCAAGCCATTCTGAAATGTGGAGCAGAACATATAATTCAGACCTAATTGCATTATTTATCCATTTACATACTAGGCAGCCTATCGTTTGGGCCAAACATTTATTGAATAAAGTATTATATTTAAATACCAAGTTTGTGGACATAATGTCCATTTGAAAGAAATTATAAAGGTCTAGGTTTCTTACCATAAACTGTCATCCATTCAGCGTGCGTTCACTGTTCTGTTGCCTTAACAGCACTAATTGGCTGCTGCCGCCTGGTGAACACATGGCACCGCAACTAAGCGGATCAGAGGCAGATTAAAAAGACAGACTACACACTTGTAAATTGGCTGGGACTTCCTATATCAACTGTCTACACATTTGTCATCTTGCCGCAAAATAGTTAAATTGACAAAGTGGAAAGTGCATGAGCATATCAAAGCAAATAGCTAGCTAACTGCTGCTAGCTGGCTACCTTGGTTACAGTGTGCAGCTGGCTAATTTAACGTTAGCCACCGGTAAATGACCGGTGGTAGAACGCTCACATTTATTTAACTAAATTAGTTAACGTATTATTGTTTGGTTTGTTTTCCAGACCGGTTCAGAATACAATTTCATGAAATAACCATTTAAAGCCAATTTTCTGATTTCCACTGACCTGAGCCAACTTGCTGTCTGCAGCAAGTCAGTAGAGGATGTAGGCTGGAGCTAATACGTCACTGATCCATAAGAACAGCCATAAAGTAAACAAACATTATAGTCACCACTTTATCAATGAAACAAGACACATAAATAATTGCACAGTTGTTTATTACAAAAGTTGCATAGTTGATTCATATTTTATTAAGTTTTAATTTAGATAAATTAGACATACAATCCAAACATCATTCATATGCAAACCATTTCAAAATTAATGATTGCTCAATATAGTGCACTGCATTATGCATTCCCATAAAAAAATACACACACAAATTATTCCAGTGTGTATCCATGATACAGAATGAAAGGGCTGAGGACAGAGCTGTACAGATCTTTACAATAATATTCTGCAACATTACGAAAACAATTTGAAATGCTTTAACCATTTTGTTCACACTGGAGATATCTTGATACAGAGTTTTCAGTAATATCTGAATCAAGGGCCCAAAATAAGATCTCCAGGCATTCTCTGAAGTGAGCTGCTATTCGGACGTAACTTGAACAGGGATAGCTAAACTCTAAGAAAGACACAGTTGTGTTTAACGATTCAACAGTTCAATGTGGCGATCCAGTCATTTAGGAAGTGAAGCCATGTAATAAAAGCCACGCTAGTGGTTCTGGCTCTTCGGCTAATAGTTTCTCAGGTAGACTAGTCGAGGAGGCTGGAACTTCTCACGACACAAAGGGCACTCTGTCTGTGGAGAGAGAACAACAGCGATGCATTGCATTTATAGCTTTTAACTTGGTTTCATAGTACCTGACATGCTAGCTAGGTGGAATATTTGTCATTCTTTATACCCCTCCAGTCCTGTCAGACCTACACAAGTGCCTACGGGTTAGAGGTAGTTTCTGGACTGTGCCACTTTTATAGTAGACATACCCCCTTAAAAGAGTGTACGTGGTGTTTCCCCACATAATTAAATAGAACAGTAGTCATTTAATGTGTCTATGGTCTCACCTTGGTGTTACACCACTCTGTGATGCACTCCCAGCAGAACAGGTGGCCACATGGGGTAGAGGTCGAGTGCCTCCTCTCCTCTAGGCACAGGATACAGCGAGAGGCACGGGGTGAGTTGGTCTCCTCTACAGACTGGGACCTGGACACACACACACACGCACACATATGGGTTAACTGTAACACATGTATATGCTAAATTAATATGCATACCTCAATAATCACATTGAAAAGGATGCATGGGGCAAATTGTATCCATATTGCATCATTCTAATGTCCCCATAAACACTTCTGTAACATTTACTATTCTTCCTACAGTGTACCTGGAAGGCAGGTTCCTGTGTTGTCTCCACTCCTGCCGGGCTCTCTGTCTCTGCCGGTGGATGTTGAGCTGCAGGACCAGCGTGAGGGCCAGCTGCAGCAGGGAGACCACGCCCAGGAGCCTGTAACTGCTCTGGATGGCCTCGTCATCCCCTGTCATGCCACACACCCGCAGCTAACCGTCCGGGGAAAGAATGGTGAGAAATGGCATGCTGAAGCATACACTAGTAACACTGAGACATGGGTCATATTCATTAGGCCACACAGTAGCAAAACATTTTGCAACAGAAAACAAATGCGCTTGAGGGATTACCTGAACTTGCAAAAATACATTTTTGTTTATATTTTCCATTGAAACTACTTTTGCTATGGTGTGCACTACTGAATGGAGAAAAACAGCCCTTTGAGGCCTTGCTTCCCTGGCAACTGCTTAGGTCCTGCCCACCATGGGTAAAGAAAAAGGAATCTAATTGAAACTTTCAATTTAGTGCTGCGTTAAATGGCTAAAAATGTAAAATGTTCATACAATCATGTATTCTATCTATAACCGAGTTGATGTCTGACGTATGATCTATGAGCTATCATGTCAAATTGCCAAAACAAATCACTTTTACCACTTATTACAAGCTACGAAGCAAAGGTGGTGAAACGCTAATTCAATCCAACAACGGTACTCTGCACAGGGTGGGGTCCACCTGGATGATATTGACATACTCCTCACCCAACGTTTGGTACCCTGGATGACACATGGAGGAACAGTGAGGTCGTGTGGTTAGGAAAGGCATTGTAAAATCAAAGATGGATGCCATTTGTCTGGTCTGTCTTTAATGGTATGCTTGCATATCAGATTTTAACACTGTACTACAGGGGTGAAGCTGTATGTTTCCCTACCTGAGAATGTGGTTAAACCACAGTATGCAAGGTCTGACAGAAGTTCGAACTCTTTTCTCCAGTGCAGCCATCTCTTGGACCCTGTAGGAGTAAAGAAAAAAAAACATGGCTACTGTAAGAATAATATAACTACATGACCAAAAGTACATGTTCCAACCGAGGACAGACGATTTTTATGCGCTACACGCTTCAGCACTCTGCGGTCCCGTTCTGTGAGCTTGTGTGGCCTACCACTTCGCAGCTGAGCCATTGTCACGCCAAGAAGTTCCCACTTCACAATAACAGCGCTTACAGTTGACAGGGGCAGCTCTAGCAGGGCAGAAATTTTACGAACTGACTTGTTGGAAAGGTGGCATCCTATGACTGTACCACGTCGAAAGTCACTGAGCTATTCAGTAAGGCCATTTTACTGCCAATGTTTATCTATGGAGATTGCACGTCGGTGTGCTCGATTTTATACACCTGTCAGCAACAGGTGTGGCTGAAATAGCCGAATCCACTAATTTGAAGAGGTGTCCACATACTTTTGTATATATAGTGCATCATAAAGGAGGATATGGCTGACTAGCTTATGTATGTATGTATGCATAGCTATGTTATAAATTGTCATGTAGGGTATAGTGGTCTATCCTGCCTACTTGCCTGCAAGAGTCTGGAAAGTTTCATTCGCGTTGTTCCTCAGACAGTGTTGATAATGTTCGTCCTTCTGACTTGAGCGAATCAATTGTGGCTGGTTTGCAGGGACGAGAGGCATTGCTAGAGGCTGGCTGGCTGCTAGCTAGCTAGCTTAGCAAGCACTCAGTTGCTTGAATGACTGTGAATTCACGACAGTTGAAAAGTAATCATCAGTCCATTTATGTAACTGTCAGACTAAGACATTTTCCTGAACTTCACAGTTTAGCATAGTTATTAGACTTTCCTATTGCCTACCGAGACAGCTCTGTAAGCTAGCTACACATATAGTAGAAACAGCTACTAATGATGGGTTAGTTATAAAAATATTTGCTAGCAATCCGGAAAAACCTTTGACTTGAAGGAAACAATACACTCCTGCGGCCACAGCGCCGTGCGGTGGTAGGAGTCATCGCGCCTACTTTCCTGTGTAATGCATCAATATTGTAACATAGCCTTACACAACACATCCATTCCCCCCACCCCATACAAATACTGTAATATAATTTCAGCATGGGTGTAACAGTACCGGAATTACTGAACGTGAACTTGTGAAATGTCATAACAGGGGGGGCTGCCTAAAATCTACATTGGCAGATCTTTCCAACTTGCTGGCTCGAGGATTCGAACCAGCGACCTTTCGTTTACTGGCCCAACGCTCTTAATCGCTAGGCTACATGCCGGATTCATTAACGAATATATTGTACACATCCTTTATTTGTCATTACTTTTTCGTTTTTTGACAGACATGTCCCTCCCCAAGCTTTCATAGCTGGGGCACATTTTCTTAACTGCGTTGAGTGTGCTCATTCATCCTGCCGCTTGCCCTACCATGTTGATAAGTTGCAGAACCAGTTTATTTGCCCCTTCAGTTCAGCGACCTGAACCAAGCTGTAGGTGTTCCGCTAGGTGGTGAACACCTTTTCCGTGCTGCCTATTGCAGAGGGCAGGTACCCTTCTGAGATAGCCACTCTCAATAAGAAGAGCTAGTAGTAACCCTTGGACAGTTTGAGTAGGGAAAAAACTTGGATGAGTTTACTTACAGGCAGCTGCAGACAAGGAAGTGTGTTTACAGTTAAGGAGGAGCTGCTGAAGTTTTTCCTTCCCTCCCTAAAGTTGTGGGATACTTGTGACTTCTTACAGATGTAGGCTAGATGGTACAGGGTGAGCGCACTCCCCATTGGCAGCACAGGATGGGACTGAAGTGCCAGAGTAGACTACAAAGGTAAGTCTGTCAGAATTCCTCTGTTGGTTTTTATCAGCGCGGCATTCACTGCACTTCATTCAATGGAGAGGTTTCACTTGGTTATCAGCGCGGCATTCACTGCACTTCATTCAATGGAGAGGTTTCACTTGGCGACTGAACACTAACATTCCACCATGCAACCAGATAAAGAACTAGACTAGAACCTGTACCACTTTATTGTGGCCTCTTAGCCCATGGCCCCATTCCCATCAAAACTGCACAGAATTCCAGCGTGTGCGAAACACAATCTTTTTATAATTGAATAGAGTAGTAAAACATCTGTGAATAGAGTTGTAGTGCTCCTTTCATGAGGTTCGTGTTTGCTGTTGACTGCTGGGTGAGTCATCGATCTCTATTTGGGAAGCACAGGATCCTCAGGAGACCCCAACCCACTTGGCACACACTGGTTGAATCAACGTTGTTTCCACGTCATTTCAATGACATTACATTGAACTAATGTGGAATAGACGTTAAATTGACGTCTGTGCCCAGTGGGAAACAACACAATGAGGAAGGAAGCACTGGAGCCGGCAGCACAACACCTGCCAAAGAGATAAAACAGCAGCTTGTTTGACCCCACACTAGTTTCCATAATTACCTCAGGTGACATCTGGTTAGGATGTATCCAGCCATTGAAGTAATTGCTTTAATGGACACTGACATACGGTCAGAGTACTAGGCACTTAGTAGTCTTTTCTCACAGCAGCAGTGAAAAGAGGCTAGACACTGAGCTACTTCTGTTTCAAGTTTTAAACAGACTCTGTGGTGCCTGTCTGTAGCGGTCCAGCAGTGATGTTTATTTTACATTGCAGCAGCGTCATAAAGTGTCATAGGGTGACTAAGCCATGCCCAGACATAGTCTCTCCTTAGGCACATACAGCAGGACTTTGCCCTCTATGGAAGGCTACATGTGTGAAGTCACGTCACTGTGTGTGTGTGGGTGTGTGTGTGTGTGTGTGTGTGTGTGTGTGTGTGTGCGCGCGTTAGTACTTGTACGTGCGTGCGTGCCTGCTTGCATGCGTGTTGTGTGTATGGTTAAGGCTAGGATAAGGCTGTGGGAACATTGCCGTTGTGTTCATGGAAGATTCATCAATAAGGTAGAATAACTGAACTGTGGGAACAAAAACAAGTAGAAGTTTCTCGAACGACATAATTGTAAAACATATTTCCAAATAGAATGAAAATCACAACAGGTTACAACATGATATAACATTGACATGTATTAAAGACACTTGATGTTCCTTTGATGATGCCAATGGAATACTAACCAATGCAAAACATAACGCAATGCCTTTATATGTAAGAAATACATTTTTGACTGACCTTTTCTAGCCTGCGATTACTATATTTTTCTCTAACAATTTATTGTATTTTGCCACATGCATCCCTTTTGAAGTTTGAATGACCTTTCCAGCTACAGTACCCTGCACGGTAAGGCCGTCCAAATCTAAACGCAAACTAAACTAAATCTGACTTGGAAATAGGCCACGGGAAAGTTAATTTGACTCTCGAACACGCCACTAGCACACGATGTTAACTGTTTGTGTGGTGTCCCTCTGCTTAACTTAGCATAACAGATCTGTATCAGTCCATTGTGATAAATAGGCTATTCTCCTTATCTTCCTGCTCCTACAATCAGAGCATAACCTACTCCTGACGAAGTAGTCAAATATTATCTGCAAAGTATTCGTCTCAAAAGAAAACATGCTATTGAAGGACTTGCTCAACAAGGAAATATGTCCTACCAGTAGCCTATTGTTAAATTGTTTCAATTTCCATCTTGATCTAATCTTTGTCACAGCTCATGACAGTACAAACAAAAAATGGTTCAAATGAATTGTAATCAATCTCTCCTTGTCAAACCATAGTAGGGCAGTACTTTATTTTCTTTGCTTGCCACAGGGGGCAGAGAGATTTGTATTGGTGCATGCTCACCACCCACGGCTGACCCCACACAACCCTTTCCTTGGTACAGTTACTGGCCCTCCCCTACCAAACCTCGGGCTTTGCCCTCACATGTCCTGGCTGCGTTGACGCACCCCAGCATGAATACCCACTATAGACAAAGATCTTTGAAGTGACATAACTCACTTCCGGCTGTGGCAGTGAGTAGTGTGTGCTGCTACTGTTCAGGTGTGTGTGTGTAAGTGATTTGACGTGTGTGTAGGTATAATTCTACAGCTGTCCAAGTGGGAGATATAACCGGATGCCACACACTAAAACACATCAAGGCTAGACCTGGCTGTGTCCTCTGCCTTTTTATTTCCTCTCAGAAAGGTAATGTAATATCACCATTCTTATTTCTTGCCTGTCTTACTTACAGATAAATCAGTGTTGTTGCGACCACAAAGGTGTGGCGAGGGCAAGTCTACTTTTGCTATCTAGCAGGGATGGACTTCTATTGGTAAGATAATATTTCCTGTGCAATTCAGGTGTGGGTGTGTTGTCTGCTTAGACTCTCCCCTGTGGTTTGTACAGCCAGTCGCCATTCTAACAAGCCCAGTCTAAGTCAACTATTGGGACCGTACTGTATCATAACCCCGACAGCCTTTAACAACAGTACTATTTGATTGGAAGAGCAGGTTAGAAAAACATTGTGGAGTTCTTGCGGTGTAGGTTTTCACCCCTTTGAGGTTTTTAGAGGGGATTTTCTGGCTGGCGCTGAAACTCAACACCTTATAGCTGGGAGAGTGCGTTCAAAAAAAAGAAGGAAAAACACTGCTGTAACCCGCTGCAAAGGGGAGGAGGCACAACTGAACGGGAGACTCCATGTTACTTCAGGGGTCTGATTTCTCCTGTGAACACACTCTTTCCTCTGTTGTTGTTGTTGTTTATACAACACAAACCTGTCATTTAACTTGCAACTGCTCACCAGGTCCCTGCTGTATATGAGAATATGTTCTCTGTCAACTTACTAGGTAAAATAAAGGGTCAAATAAATAAAATACAGTAACCAGTGTCATTGAGTCCCATGTGTTGGTCTTCAATGCTGTAGAGTGGCAGAGCTAGACTCGTGGCGCCGCAGGCTAAAGGTGAATGGGCTAAGAGGCTATTAATCAGCTGTAAACCTGTGTCATTAGTGAGGAAATAACGTTTCCACTGCTGTCATCTGCCAAGGTGGATGTTCTGTGTGCCAGGAAACATACCTGACTGCTTGCCGCAAACCTGATGAGGAGACAGTGGGTTCTGAACATATGTCATCATTATGGGGCGAATCATACCTTCCATTTAATTTTCACATGTTCACTTAGTCATGCATTGATGTCAGTGGGAGACCTTAAGTTAGCATTCACCCCTTTTCAGTTTAAAGCCAGTGATTCCTATGGAATGGGTAGGTAAGGAGGACCAACTGGTGGGTGGCAGCCAGTGCCTCCTCTTCACAATTTATTAAAGAATGGTCTGTGGCAATAAACATTATTTAGTTAATTTTGTGGATTAAGCCTACATTAGGAACATTTTAAAGGTGTTTGGAGAGGTCACAACACAATGCCAAAAATGATTGAATTACTGGTTTAATGTATAACGCCAACTGTAAAATTTTGTTGTTTATTCTAAATGTACATTTACATTTTAGTCATTTAGCAGACGCTCTTATCCAGAGCGACATACAGGAGCAATTAGGGTTAAGTGCCTTGCTTAAGGGCACATCGACAGATTTTTCACCTATTCGGCTCGGGGATTCAAATCAGCGACCTTTCGGTTACTGGCCCAACACTCTTAACCGCTAGGTTACCTGCCACCCTGTAGTGATGTGAATAATAATGCTAACGTATAACAATATCTAACAATGATATCAGATAATGTGAGATCATTTACACAATTTGGAGCCGCAAAAGCCTAAAGCCATGTCTGAATAGACCGTATGTGCCTGTGTGTTTGAACTTGTGCTCTATAGAAACTCAATGATTTTCCTTCGGTATCAGTCTGTAGTGTACGGTGAAAGCCTGTTTTGTACCAGACCCATTGTGTGTGTTCTGTAAAAGGAACGTTATAGTAGTTGGGAAAAGTGAAAGAAAGAGCCATTGTGTCAGCAGCCTTTGACCACCAGCGTGTAACAGCTGCGTATCAGAGAATACACACACACACACACACACACACACACACACACACACACAGATAGAAGACCACTACACCTGTAAGACAGCTTCCCCTCGATTACCTCTTTCTGTCTCTCATTGTCACTAGAAGACACAACACAGATCACAAAAGTACAGTTCTCGTGTAGTAGGTGAATTGTAACCGACACCGATTGTGCTATAAACAGCCAAGGAGACAGATTGAGCTCTGACACTTCCATCACTATGGTTGACTCCCAAATGCACTACATTAAGGAATAGGGTGCCATTTGGGACTTAACCATAGTCAAAGCTCAATCTGTCTCTTTGGCGGTTTATGGGACAATCTGTGTCGGCTACAACTCATCTACTACATGAGAACTGTACTTCATTTTGTGGTCTGTGATGTGTCTTGTTGTGACAATGAGAGACAGAGCGAGGTAAACGAGGGGAAGCTGTCTTACAGGTATAGCCGTCTGTTTGTGGCATAACTCCGCTCTGCAAAATGTAGCTGTTTTAAAGCAATTCTACACATTTTGCCATGGGGCGGAGAGAAAAATTGCAATTTCACAGCTAATTTCCTGTAGTTATACACATATTACCATGGGGCGGAGAGAACATTTGACCGTTTTAAAGCTAGTTTCCTGCAAATCTACACATTTTGTCATTGGTCTGAGAGAAAAATTGCTGTAGTGGTGCTTAGGTCAGCTGTTTGTTCACCTGCACCCACCCGCAATTGCTAATAACCCATCCGCAACCACCCGACTATATAGTGTGTGATAAAGTGAAAATCTGAGGCCCGCACCTGACCCTTACCTGCTTATATAGAAAATGCACTGCAAGAAATGCTTAATTCTGCAGGAGTTCATATTAAGGCTATGTGAGAGGTTATAGACTTACAGTCAGTGTCCAGATTTCAGTTTCCATTTAACCCATCTGAACAGTAGGCTACAGTTCCATTGACGTGCCAAAGGCCTATTTGAAGTCCCCGTCATGTGACTGTCGAATTTGTATAGCGCCTCACAATCATAACTGCTATCATCCTCTTTTACCACTTCACCAAATCTTTCCCAAACGTTACTTTTCTGGCCCTCCCTTCTCTCCATTTCACAGCTTTTCTCTTATTGAATTAAACTCTCACATTGTCCTGTTTTGCCTCCGTGGATCGCTTTTTCTGCCCATTCCCAAAAGCAACTGGCGTGTAGGCTATTTGGTGCGCGTACAGCTAGGCCCTAAAGCTTCTGCTTCCACACTAATGCCAGACATGCTAAAATAATAAAAGAAAAACCTCAATGTAGCTTACAGATACTGTATAAATTGCACACGATACATTTATGGATTATTTAAGGTATTGTTTTCTCTTTATTCAATTACCCGCCACCCATCCGCCCTTCATCCACACAATATTTAATGACCCTAAACCACGTGTCAAACTCATTCTACGGAGGGCCGAGTGTGTGCAGGTTTTCGCTCCTTGTACATGATTAATGAATTAAGGTCACTAATTAGCAAAGAACTCCCCTCACCTGGTTGTCTACGTCTTAATTGAAAGAAAAAACTAAGAACCTGCAGACACTAGGCCCTCCATGGAATGAGTTGAACACCCCTACCCTAAACCCACCCGCCCGCGGATAACCCGCACATCACTAATTTGCAGTTTTAAAGCTAATTTTGCCGTGGCTTATGCCATGTTCTTAAGTGATCTGAGTGACTCAAAAATTGTAACAAAATCAATGGGGGCCCCATGCCATGTCATTTTGGGAATTTTAGATTCTCCCCGTCTAGTTTTTATTTAGGTGATTGTCAGTTCTCAAAGATGATCGTATTTAAAAAATATATTACTCCATTTTATTTTATACATACTTTATATCTGGTCGTTTAAGTTTACACTGGAAACATTTACCATCCTGAAAATTATTAATCATTAAAAAAACTAAAAATAGGGGAAAGACTGAGTGCACTATAGGGAAGAGTGTATCATTGCTAGTGAAGAGGGAGTGAGAATGTGTTTACCGTCCCTGCACTAATAGAGAGTAAACATCCTGGGCAGGGCTGAAAGAGGTTCCTCTCCCATAGAAGGATTTGTCATACTCTTGGCAAGAGCCCCTTCGTGGGTGGGGTTAGGTGCATTTTCCCCTTCCCAAAAACACACACACACACACACACTCAAGCATTTCTGCCTATGTGTGAGGCAGGCGTGCCCGGGCCTGCACTCAAGTCAACCTCTGTTCAGTCTGACCGCCCTCCTAACAGTTCTGAACACGTCTCAGCCCACCAACCAGCCAACAGCCAACCCCTGAGTCTAACCCTCACCCTCACTACACATTGTTCACTAGGATTACAACACAGCAGCCTGTCCTCACAGACAGCACAGTACTGGCAGCTTAAGAAGGACTTTCTGGTAAAGGAGTAACAGTATTTACTGTAAGCCAGTGAAGCCATCGTCTCCATGGTTGGATTAGTGGCGTGGAAGCTAGCGACTTAAAAGGTAGATAAACAGCAATCGTTTATGTGGGAAGCAGAGTGGAGAAGTTGCGTTGGTTGAGAATGGGTAATTCGAGCGGGCTACTGAGTATTTATGCATTAAGTTACTTCAGCGACCAGCAGATCAGATAATTAAGATTTGAGGCCTACAATCTGAGACGTTGATATAATACAGCCAGCAACATGTACATTTTCCCTCTCCAATCTTCCTCAAATGTCATTCAAACCCATACCCGGTTAGAGACGAATGGCTGGAACAGTCATGACAGAATCAGAGCTCAGAGGCACTTGGCTCCTGAGACTACACTACCTGTATGGGTGTAATTACCTAGAGCCAAACTGCCTAAGAGCCAATGTTGATTAATGTCTCTCTATCTCTCTGTCTCGCTCTCTTTTTTTTCTCTCTCTCGCCATTGAGGCTTATCCTTGTAATGTGTGAATTGGTGTATTACCACTCCCAATCAAGATCTTTGGGACTGTGTATATGTGTGTGCGGATGTGCGTGTTTGCAATTATGAAGCAATGGTGACGCTACTAAGTACGTGTAGCTCTGTTGGTAGAGCATGGCGCTTGCAACGCCAGGGTTGTGGGTTCGATTCCCACGGAGGGCCAGTATGAAAAAATTTATGCACTCACTAACTGTAAGTCGCTCTGGATAAGAGCGTCTGCTAAATGAGTAAAATGTAAAAAATGTGGTACATTTAGTGTGATGTGTTCATATCTAGGTGTTGAACAAAACCCTCTGCTCTCTGCCTTAGCAGACAGTAAGTCTAGGTGGCTCGTCTGGTGCCCGCTTGAAGATAACACAGCCACTGATCCTCTCTCTGACTATAAATATGTAGAGATTGGCGTTCTCCCCAACATAGTGTATGTGCTCTATTGAAGATGAAAGGTATTTTTACCTGGAACCGAGATTTATTCCCTCCAGCCTGTTATCAATAACTTGAGAATTTACAAGTCTCTCGCTCTCTTTCTCTTTCTCTCGCTCTTCCTCTCTCTCTCTCTCTCTCTCTCTCTCTCTCTCTCTCTCTCTCTCTCTCTCGCTCTCTTTCTCTCTCTCTCTCTCTCTCTCTCTCTCTCTCTCTCTTTCTCTTTCTCTTTCTCTTTCTCTTTCTCTTTCTCTTTCTCTCGCTCTCTCTCTCTCTCGCTCTCTTTCTCTTTCTCTCTCTCTCTCTCTCTCTCTCTCTCTCTCTCTCTCTCTCTCTCTCTCTCTCTCTCTCTCTCTAATTGTGGTCCTCTGTAGCTGAGTTGGTAGAGTATGGCACTTGCCACACCAGGATAGTGGGTTTGATTCCCTGGACCACCCATACGTAAAATGTATGCATGCATGACTGTAAATTGCTTTGGATAAAAGCTTCTGCTAAATGGCATATATTATTATTATATAGTATCTCTCCTTTCATTGATACGAATCCACATTTGTATCAAAATACCCTATGATGTATCTTGCAGTTAGCTCTAACTGAATTTGCTTCCTTGTCTAGGTCTTCTGTCTGGCCAAATCTACTCACATGATGTGTCCTGAATGAAACTTGAAAGTGTTTGCAACAACGCTAAATTTGGTTTGTGGCATGGCATATGATTTGAGTTTAAAAGCACATTTTCTAAGGGGTCTTTTCCAAAAGGAGCTCAGTGGCCCTTAAGCAGGCAGAAACAGTGGAAACTGGTATTCACAGTCTCCATGAGTAGAATATTCCATGTTGCTGTCTTAAAACGTTTTATCCCTTCCCGATTCCCATTTGTATTTAATTTTTGCTCCATATGCACCCACACCAAGGAAACTAAATAGCAAAGTATGTTTAAAGTAATCTACATTGTTTTTTTCATTCGTCAGGGACCATGCACAACAAAGGTATAGCAGTTTGCTATCTATGGTGTGGTCTATGTATTAATTTAATGTGACTCGTTTGATACCTGCCTAATCATGCAATCTGTTATTTTGTGTTTGGTTGTTTTGTCTCAAGAGCTCTTACTAACAAGAGCTCTCATCTGTCTCTGGTCAACAGGTGCTGCTTGGTCTCTGGGTCACTGTGTCTCCTGTCTCCTCCCCTGGCTCCTAAGCCTCTTCATGTTTGGTTTGTCACGCAGCCCAGAGCCACTTAGTATTCAGGGCTGAAACAGTGCTGTAATCAGATGGACGTCATCACTGCTCAGCTGTCTCCTCCATCTCAGTGGAAAGTGTAATACGGGACTGACTACTGTGGTGACCCTCCCTTCTGTTTGACCTTTGACCTTTGAACTGGGACCTGTGTTCTGTGCTCCAGGCGTTGAGGTGGCATATCTCCATTCTGCATAATTTTGGAAACATTGTGCAAACTTTTTTGGGGGAAACGTTCTGGAAACATTGTTGACACAGTTTTAGGCATCCTTGTTGTGTTGATGTTTCGACGCAAGCTTAGAGTAAACAGACAGCCTACCCTTTTACCTTTGATTAGTCTATTGAAACTGACAACCTAAGCCATATCTCCTGATTCGAGAGCACACTTTTCTCAAGTATCAAACACACATCTCAAGTTTCCTGTATCCTTGTCCTGGAAGCTGAAGCGTGGGTCGCCATGGCGACAGACTCTCCCAACCCATCCCTGAGGTCCAGAGTTACCATGACGACGGACGACGACTCATACATAAGCACGGCCAGCCTCCCCTGCTGCCACTTCCTGTCCGCCAACGTCCTCAACGTGGGTAAGTCAAACCATTTCCTGTTTCCTTTTTAATGCTGCCCAGTGCACACAACAGGTTGGCTACTGTACATGAGAGTGAGAGTTTCTGAGGTCCATGGCTTTGGGTTTTGGTTGGTTTACTTATATAACAAGTGTGAGAGGGTGAGAGTTGTGAGAGAGAGAAAAAAAGAGAGAGAGAGTGTGTGTGCCGTGCACATGCAATTGAGTGTGTGTACGTTTTTTGTGCTGTTTTGGGTTACTGTTTTTGCTGTTTTGGGATTGATCACCTCCACATCTCCACCCCTGGGATAAGGAGGTTATCAGACAGCATATCAGAGAGTCAGACACTACTACTCAGCCTTCTTTGTTCCAGCATGCCTGCCTGAGACAGAAAGAGGCAGAGAAAGAGAGTGAAAGACTTCTTAAAGCCCACACATTCCCAAGCTATGTACCAAGCATCCTGTTGTCTGACTGTTATGACTCTTTCTTTAGTTTTGTAATTTACCTGTAGTCTAGGCACAGTTTATACGGCGTGGTATAGCCGCTGTAACAGGGTCTAGTCAATACCATCTCAATTATATTCAGGCCTAGTTCAGGAATTGGATTCACCATGAATGAATTATGTGTTACTGTTCAATTGGTGAATTGAACAGAAATTACCGGCTGGATAATTATAGGCTTGCTCAGTGTTTCCCCTATGATGTTTTCAGCATTGGTGGCAAAGTAAGCGTACAGATTTTTTTTTTCTGTTTTAAAGTAACTGCTCAGTGTTTCCAGATTTTTATTAAATATGACCTATAATGACTTACAATGAGTGAAAATAGTTTTCCTTCCATTTTTTGTTTTAAAGCTAGATTCCTGCAATTCTACATATTTTGCAATGGGGCTAAGATAACATTTTTCAGTTTTAAAGCTAATTTTCTGCAATTCTACACATATTGCCATGGCTTGCAGTATGTTGTGTTCTTATGCTATCTGAGTGACTCTAACATTAGAACAAAATCAATGGGGACCCCATGCCATTACATTCTTTAAATGTTTGATTCTCCCTGACTGTCTAGTTTTTATTCTGGTGGTTGTTAGTTCTCAAAGGTGATCTTATTTAAAAATACAGTGGGGAAAAAAAGTATTTAGTCAGCCACCAATTGTGCAAGTTCTCCTACTTAAAAAGATGAGAGAGGCCTGTAATAATAATAAATAATAATATGCCATTTAGCAGTAATTTTCATCATAGGTACACGTCAACTATGACAGAAAAATTGAGATTTTTTCCAACCGAAATTCACATTGTAGGATTTTTAATGAATTTATTTGCAAATTATGGTGGAAAATAAGTATTTGGTCACCTACAAACAAGCAAGATTTCTGGCTCTCACAGACCTGTAACTTCTTCTTTTAGAGGCTCCTCTGTCCTCCACTTGTTACCTGTATTAATGGCACCTGTTTGAACTTGTTATCAGTATAAAAGACACCTGTCCACAACCTCAAACAGTCACACTCCAAACTCCACTATGGCCAAGACCAAAGAGCTGTCAAAGGACACCAGAAACTAAATTGTAGACCTGCACCAGGCTGGGAAGACTGAATCTGCAATAGGTAAGCAGCTTGGTTTGAAGAAATCAACTGTGGGAGCAATTATTAGCAAATGGAAGACATACAAGACCACTGATAATCTCCCTCGATCTGGGGCTCCACGCAAGATCTCACCCCGTGGGGTCAAAATTATCACCAGAACGGTGAGCAAAAATCCCAGAACCACACGGGGGGACCTAGTGAATGACCTGCAGAGAGCTGGGACCAAAGTAACAAAGCCTACCATCAGTAACACACTACGCCGCCAGGGACTCAAATCCTGCAGTGCCAGACGTGTCCCCCTGCTTAAGCCAGTACATGTCCAGGCCCGTCTGAAGTTTGCTAGAGTGCATTTGGATGATCCAGAAAAGGATTGGGAAAATTTCATATGGTCAGATGAAACCAAAATAGAACTTTTTGGTAAAAACTCAACTCGTCGTGTTTGGAGGACAAAGAATGCTGAGTTGCATCCAAAGAACACCATACCTACTGTGAAGCATGGGGGTGGAAACAACATGCTTTGGGGCTGTTTTTCTGCAAAGGGACCAGGACGACTGATCCGTGTAAAGGAAAGAATGAATGGGGCCATGTATCGTGAGATTTTGAGTGAAAACCTCCTTCCATCAGTAAGGGCATTGAAGATGAAACGTGGCTGGGTCTTTCAGCATGACAATGATCCCAAACACACCGCCCGGGCAACGAAGGAGTGGCTTCGTAAGAAGCATTTCAAGGTCCTGGAGTGGCCTAGCCAGTCTCCAGGTCTCAACCCCATAGAAAATCTTTGGAGGGAGTTGAAAGTCTGTGTTGCCCAGCGACAGCCCCAAAACATCACTGCTCTAGAGGAGATATGCATGGAGAAATGGGCCAAAATACCAGCAACAGTGTGTGAAAACCTTGTGAAGACTTACAGAAAACGTTTGACCTGTGTCATTGCCAACAAAGGGTATATAACAAAGTATTGAGAAACTTTTGTTATTGACCAAATACTTATTTTCCACCATAATTTGCAAATAAATTCATAAAAAATCCTACAATGTGATTTTCTGGAATTCTTTTCTCATTTTGTCTGTCATAGTTGACGTGTACCTATGATGAAAATTACAGGCCTCTCTCATCTTTTTAAGTGGGAGAACTTGCACAATTGGTGGCTGACTAAATACTTTTTCCCCCCACTGTATATAGCTCCATTATCTTTTCTACATACGTTATATCTGGTTTCAGTCATTTAAGTTGACACTGAAAACGTCTACAATTTAGTGGAGGCCACAATTTAGCGGCGGCCCGCCGCTGTTACATGAATATAAAGGAAATACTGCTTGTTGTATGTTCAACTATTGCTTTCCAGAAGTGACTAATTTCTCTGTATTCATTTGTCAACACCAGTTGTGTAAGAAACAATAACTCAAATAGAGTTGTGCTTCATCATAATCCCGGAAGGACATTCTTTCAAGCAGGAGTAGAAATTATGCTCTCTTTATTTGCCCACATTCCTAATGTGAATAGAGATGATTCAAATATTTTATTCTAAAGCCTTGTTTACACAGTCAATGACTTTTTCGTCTAGTTTTACAGTCAATAAATTTTTCCTCTACCTTTACAGTAAATTAATTTCTCTGCTAGATTTACAGTGAATTAATTTCTCAGCTAGTTTTCCAAAGTCAATGAATTTCTCAGGTTTGTTCTAAAGTCAATTCATAGTCTCTGCTTCACGAAGAAACTTGATGTCAGTGCATCGTGATAGATGTATGCCCTGCGTGTGTGCCCCCGGGAGTTGCAATGCTCACTGTAGAATGAGCGAAATCATTGAAAAGGTCACGGGAGGATTTGTAGTGAGCATATGCACCAACAGTGCTCTCCTCGGCCCAAATTCAGCTCGATACATTGTTCCAAAGCAGTGCAGCAGAGTTAGCGAGGCGCATTGGTTTTGTATTTATCTGCATTCTGAAAAGGACACAGACATCACTCAGCCAGATGGCACACGCTTTGGAGAACAATACACCTTTCTACTTACTTTAGTCAGACAATAGAAAAAGGTACCCTTCCAGAGCCCATTACGAGACTAAGCTTTTCAGAATTAGATAATGCTGTGTTTTGTTTTCGTACTCCAATTCCAGCTGGTGTGTTCCTAGGTTATGCGGAATAATAAAATGATGTGGTAAGATAATGTGGATCCTACTTTTAGATTCTTTACCTCGCAGTTTTCAGCAGTAGATGTAGCGACCTAGCACCAAATGGTGGTGCGTAGGATAGTGGTGCTTGTTTCAACGAATCGTCAAAAAAACCTAAATGTTGTTATTATGTGATTAGATTGTACTTCTCGTTGAAAGAACATTGGAAGCCTTCATGCGCTTCCTGCACATAACCAATACCCACAAACCATTTTGGTTCCACACCTGCACACAATTCAGCTGTCGAGCCAGATAAATGTATATTTTGCATAAGCCCAGGGTATTCCACAGTTCCACTCTATGACAAAGGTCATGTCATTTCTACAAGCGAGGTGTCATCGCACTAAGATTCTATACAAGATGCCCTCGTCAACCCCTGAAGAGGCTCTGGAGATGTTCATGCTAATTAACGGCCCCACATTTCCATGCAAACGAGGAAAGGTAGGTTGAGGCGTATAATGACTTCTGAAACCCTCTTCTAGTGCAATATAATTACTCTAACTCCCGCTCCTTTGTGCGTTCAGGCTTGTCGTCACTCGCCAGCCAAATCACGTCTTTGAAGCATCATGCAACCGGGGACCATATTTGGACCATCTCTGGTCTGAATGTGTTTGTTGTGAGGGTCTTTTTCAATACCCACCAGTGAACGAAGGCCATATGCCCTATGCTGATTCTGGTGATAACAGGGCATGTGTCCGTAGAATAGCCTGAGGGCTAGATGGATAGACTCTCTCCTCTGTGGTTACATTCTAGCACCTCTGCTTCTACGCGACCCTGGTTCAGGGGCGTTCAGCTAGCCATGCGAACAGCTGTGGTGTTGATTGGCCTCGGATTCTTTTCGTGCGTCGGTTTATCTCGGCACACATGCTCTGAAGCCCACAGAGAGGAGGATTATGGGTAATTACTAGTAGGAGCTGAGAGGCAAATTGGTGTTCTGCTGGAGGGAGAGATTTGATTGGCTCAGACCACGGCTTAGATTGATGACGCTTGTGTGGCTCTCCTAAATAATGTCTAAAGTTTTGATAATAAGCCCAAAACCTCTCTCTCTCTCTCTCTCTCTCTCTCTCTCTCTCTCTCTCTCTCTCTCTCTCTCTCTCTCTCTCTCTCTCTCTCTCTCTCCAATCACTCACTCACTCACTCACTCACTCACTCACTCACTCGCATACCATTTGTACCACCCTGTCTCATCTGTAACACCAGTAGAGAACCCACAGAGACTGGCTGACTCACAGGATGTCTGTTTGCCAACCCGTTCACATCACTAACCAGCTGTCAATCACAGTCACTCACTGGCACAGCAACAAGACAGGGGTTGCATCCCAAATGGCAGCTTATTCCCTATTTAGTGTACTAAAGTAGTGCACTATATAGAGAATAGGGTGAGAGACAATAATGGCTTGTGTCTGTCAGTATTCCTTTCCTATCGCCGAGGTAGTTAAAATATGTTGCTTTGAGTACTCTTAAAGTTTAGTGTTATTAACTCATCACAGTGAATTGTCAATGGGTCTACACACACACACACACACACACACACACACACACACACACACACACACAAAAGCCTTTTCAGGCACTGTCTCTAACCGCCAGCAGAGTTCAGTATAATTCCTTTTATCTCCTGGGAGCCACCTTTGCACGTAATAAAGATCTTCTGTATCAAACCTGGGAAATGTGACAATTAATTCATTGTCGACTCTGCGTTCCTCCCATGGCTATTCCGGGCTAGTCTTAAACCAGCAGACATCCCCAGAGGGAGAGAAAGTGTGTCTGTCATATCAAATTATCCTTTCATCTATAGGCAAGGTGATTGTTGAGTTGCTGTTTGATATGTGTTGTGTTTATGCAGATCAAAATTCACGATTAGAGGCTCTGTTTTGTGTGAGGTATTCTCTGTCTGTCTGTGTCTCTATTTTTCTCTCGGATTGTATGTATGTGTGTGCGTTCATAGTATTTTCTGTGTGTGTGCGAGCGTCGGTGCGTGCATGTGTGGCTCAAACAGAGTTAAACAGTGTTTATTGAAAATACTGCGTCGGAACACCATACGACTAAATCCAATGGATTCTTTAAGGCGTCATTAAAGCTGCGGCCAGGTCCCGTCAATAGCCCTCTTTGTTCCTTTTCTGATCTGATAAGGAATCAATGTTTGTGGATTGATATGTGATGGGAGGAGCAGAGGTCGGTTCTATGAAGGACTCTGGAGAACGGATGGAGGGATATGATGGATGGAGTGATGAAAACTAAGTGAAGAAAGAGAGCTGCAATTGATACATGGATGGATGGATGGATGATGAATATGGAGAAATTATGGATGGATAGAGACCGAGGTAGACATGGTGTTATGCGATGATGAGAGGGTGGCTGGGTGATGTACTATTTTGAAGGAAGTGGAAAGGCCTATAAACTTTAAGTGAAGATGTAGCATTATACAACGGGTTGGTCTAATTCTGAATGCTGATTGGGTAAAACCGCATTCCAGTCGGTGTCTATTCCAGAAGTTACCACAGGCTAAATCTATGACGTTAAAATGCCTATTTACTCTGTTCCATCTGACTGTGCGATCCACTGTCTCATCAGCCCAGCCAAGCAATTTGTAAACTTGATCTTCACTATAAAAATCTCACATTTCTTTTAGACTAACATTTAGTTTTCAACAGCGGAGATTTGTATAAACCTTGCTGTCTGTCTCTCCGACATTTGTTTCAATATTCAAATTCTATCTCCAGCTGTCCCATAGTAATGAACTAGTCGGGACGAGACAGGCAGGCAGGCAGCGTTTCTCAGCCAGTCGAAATCATGAATCAGCTGGCATAATTAAAATGCTTGAATTAACGATTTACTTGGTGTCGGTGGGCTTTGCTCAGCTGCATTTGAAACAGGCTCAGCCTCTAGACTTATTTTATGCTCAATGGTTGTCCCTTCTGTCTTTTCTCTCCGGCAATAATTTTGTAGACTACACAACTGGGCTGCTACGTATCCTCGGCTGTTACCTGTATCTGTCGCTCGCTGTTTCGCACACAGGGAGTCCTTTTCATCGGCAGGATATTTTTTGTATATAGGGCAGTAATTCATGAGGGATCGTTTTGTTTCTCTCTTTGTGCTGGGTCTTTTTTTTGTTTCTTGTCGCTATTTTTCAAGCTGACGTAAAAAATAAAAAAATAAATTAAATGTCTTCATCGGCGTGGAATGATTTGCAGTAATCAAATAATACACCTTGTTCTTTCACCCTGGGCTCGTGCCTTCACATCTCTTCAAGATTAGCTTTGATGTCTCTGTTGGAGAAGGGACATTGACTGAGCAGTCTTCTTGATTTCATTAGCTATTGCTTTGATTGGTGAGCCTGCATATAGACAGGCTGTATTAGGAAAATCGTTAAACGGTTGATTTATTATTCAAGTGGTGATAAGCGTTTTTTAAGAACACTCACAAGTCTGAGAACTATCTATTCTCCAGGTATCCAGCAAGATGAATTCTATTCCACTACCTATCAGCAATCCCTTCAATCTCTTTCTTTCATTTCATTTCTTCTATTCATTGCTAAACATATTCCTAAAGTGTTTCTCTTTGGAACTTTTGTGAAACTCTTCATATGTACTTTAATTCACTTCACAAATGAAAAGTAGCTCCCTTTGTCATTTTCTTTTGTTGTTGCTAAAACGTTTAATTTCGCTCTGTACTCCAGCATTTTGGATTTCAGATCAAATGTTTTATATGAGGCGACAGTACAGAATGTCACCTTTTATTTTAGTGACTCCAAAATAACATTTACATTTACGTCAATTTTTAGAGTATATTTTTAATTTTAATTTGTTTTATATATATATATTCTAACCCCCCCCCCCCCCAAAAAAAAAAAAAAAACATTTTGGTGGGGGGGGGTAGAAGGATTACTTTTATACTATCCCAGGTATTCCTTAAAGAGGTAGGGTTTCAAGTGTCTCCGGAAGGTGGTAAGTGACTCCGCTGTCCTGGCGTCGTGAGCGAGCTTGTTCCACCATTGGGGTGCCAGAGCAGCAAACAGTTTTGACTGGGCTGAGCGGGAACTGTGCTTCCGCAGAGGTAGGGGGACCAGCAGGCCAGAGGTGGAAGAACGCAATGCCCTCGTTTGGGTGTAGGGACTGATCAGAGCCTGAAGGTAAGGAGGTGCCGTTCCCCTCACAGCTCCGTAGGCAAGCACCATGGTCTTGTAGCAGATGCAAGCTTCAACTGGAAGCCAGTGGAGTGTGCGGAGGAGCGGGGTGACGTGAGAGAACTTGGGAAGGTTGAACACCAGACGGGCTGCAGCGTTCTAAAATGACACAATACAATCTTCAAATGCATCCAACAAGTTTGTAGAGTCACAAGCATGATGTAGTCATTGCATGCTAGGAATATGGGATGAAATACTAAACTTTGGACAAAATTGAATACACTATAAGTGAATTTGTCCAAATACTTATGTGTCTTTATGGTAAAACAGTATAAAATACCCTGAAATAAAAGGTGACATTCTGTGCTGTTGCCTCAAATAAAACATTTGATCTCAAATTGCATAGCCCTGCTTATCAATTCACAGATCATACTGTACTGTAGCTACCTACTGTACTTAACACAAATAGGCCTATGCTTCTCTGACGTAACAGGACCCCCCATCCTCGTGGGTTAGCGGATTAAGCTTGGTGATACAGACGCATAAAACATGGAGTCTCCTTCTCCCCTTATCTTCTGAAGCAGATGTGGTCTAATGTATGTTATCACTGAAGCCCATAAAGGATTGTGTTGTGTCCCTACCTCTGTAAACCTTCATGCATCAATCATTCAAGTAGTTGTATCTCCACCGTATGGGTGTTCTGCTGGTCGGGACATAATGACAGGACAGCAAGATGGCCTTGTCTCGATGTCTGAACTAACACCACCACCTGAAGGCAAAACAGAACTTGTTAACATTATGTATCCAAATGGAGGGACATTTAAACACTTTGACTCCTGTGTTGCTCTGTCCATTCAAACACACACACACACACACACACACACACACACACACACACACACACACACACACACACAAACAGAGAGAGACAGGAAGGAGGAACAAGAGACTTTAAGGGGCCTGTCCAAAACGTTTCGCCACTGCAGGCAAAACATTTCCCCACTGTAGGCAAACCCTGTGGTGCAACTCGGTGGACAAATCAATTTGCTCTGCTTCACTTGCAAATGCAGCATCCCCGAATCCAGCCGAAAATGCAGGATTTGCAGACAAACGCCTCCTCGTTCCCGCCTCGCACAAGAAGGATCCGCCTCTGTTTCCCCCTTCTTCTCCCATAATAACGTGTTTACGGATCTTAGATCATGCCTTTTGGGTTTAGCAATGCTTAGCAATGCGCCTGGCGGTCTTTTTTTTCATTATCTCTGCTTGTGTGTGCGCCTTCCCAGGCGAGAAGCTCTGTGTGCACATCGTTGACATTAGTCTTCCGTCTTGCATTATTTAATGCCAGCTCTCAATTTAGGTTTGGTAGTGAACTGGAGCGTGCTAGATTAGGCTTCTTTTAGTCCATGACACCTGTATGTTATATTCATATAAACAGATGGAAAACAGAGAGAATAGGTAATCTTTAATAGGTATTTATTTAATAGGTAACCTAATCTGTAATGGGTATCTTAGAATGTCACTCAATCATTCCACTATTTTATGTTATGCCTAAAATAGTACTTTGTTTGTAATTAGGTAACCTAACCATTGTCTATAGAGTAGAGAAACGGCACTGCTCAGGCTCACTGAGAGTAGAATGGCCCACGCCATTGAATCAACTATAAGCTTCTCTCACGCTCTCTCGAAGATGGCGGCGAACGAGAAGGGCATCAGCTTATGAGTTCCAATGCAACTTTGCAATATAGTGACTCATCGTGTTTTTTACTTTTTTTGTAAAGAAAGTTCATACCAGTGTTGTAGTAGTCGAGTCCGGTCTCGAGACCACATATTGAGTGTCTCGGTGTCGGATACATTTTTACTCGGTCTCGGACAGTGAGGACTCGTAGTAATTTCTTCCCGAGACCAGCGGAGTAAAAAACTCATAACTATCAGCTTCCATTCAGTCAGCGCATAAAACCGCTTCTCCAGACCAAATATATAGACGCATTTCTTGAAACATTAATATCTTAACAGCCTTTATATATATTATATGGGCATTCCGCCTCAGAGGCGGATCCGGCTCAGGGCATGACGACCTCTCACTCTTCGCCTCCCTGTTGCGCCCCTGGTCTGGTCTAGACCTCGGCGCGTTACTTCCCCTCTCCTTCCTCCCACGGTACGCCAGGCCCAGTTTGGACCCTGGTGTGGGAGACCCCGAACCTGGAGAGGGGCTGACGTCATGGTCTGGACTGGAGCCGCTGACCGGAGCTGGACTTCGCACCGGTGGAGCGGACTACTCTGGCTCCGGAGTGGAGCCGCTGACCGGTGCTGGATCAGGCACCGGTGGAGCGGACTGCTCTGGCTCCGGAGTGGAGCAGCTGACCGGTGCCGGACCAGTCACCGGTGGAACGGGCATGGGCCGGACTGGACAAACGCACCACTGGTCTGGTGCGAGGAGCAGGCACGGGCCGGACTGGACTGGCGACGCGCACCACTGGCTTGGTGCGAGGAGCAGGTACAGGCCGGGCCGGCCTGGGGACGCGCAACACTGGCTTGGTGCGAGGAGCAGGAACAGGCCGGACCGGGCTGGTGACGCGCACCACTGGCTTGGTGCGAGGAGCAGGAACAGGCCGGGCCGGGCTGGCGACGCGCAACACTGGCTTGGTGCGAGGAGCAGGAACAGGCCGGACCGGGCTGGCGACGCGCACCGCTGGCTTGGTGCGAGGAGCAGGAACAGGCCGGGCCGGGCTGGCGACGCGCACCACTGGCTTGGTGCGAGGAGCAGGAACAGGCCGGGCCGGGCTGGCGACGCGCACCACTTCCTTGGTGCGAGGAGCGGGACTGGGTTCCTTTATTAACCCCCGCTCCTTCTGCTGCCTAACCAGCTCCTCTCGCCGTGCCTCTACACATTCCTTCTCCCTTTTAGCCTCCTGTAGCGCCTCCCTCTGACCGAATAACTCCTGCTCCCTCTGAACCAATAGCCCCCGTAACATGGTGGCCTCCTCTCCTAACCTGCAGACCCGCCCTTTAACGGCCTCCTGCTGCCTCGTCGTCCACACCGTGTGCCCCCCCCCAAAATGTTCTTGGGGTTGCCTCTCGGGTCTCCGTCGTCGGCACTGTTGGCGCCGTTTCTCCTCTCTATACCGGGCCTCCACTGTCTCCTCCCAAGGACGGCGATCCATCCCAGCCTGAATCTCCTCCCAAGTCCAGGATTCCTTACCGTCCAGGATCTCCTCCCAGGTCCAGGCTGTCTGCTCCTGGACACGCTGCTTGGTCCTCGTTTGGTGGGATCTTCTGTCACGATCGTTGATGAATGGGTCAGACCAAGGCGCAGCCTGATATGCATACATGTTTATTTGACTCATAAACACAACGACAAAACAAGAAACGAAACGAAACGTGAAGTCCACGGTAGACACAAACAACATACCTTGTACGGAACAAGATCTCACAACCCACTAGTGCCAATAGGCTGCCTAAGTATGGTCCCCAATCAGAGACAACGAGCGACAGCTGCCTCTGATTGGGAACCACACCGGCCAACATAGATCTAGACATACTAGATCCTATAACATAGAACAAGCACAACAAGGAATATACACACCCTTACTCAACATATAAGCGTCTCCTGAGTCAGGGCGTGGCATTTAGACCATCAAATTTGTATTTTTTTTATTAAAGTGTGATTTTGAGAGTGAATATCTGAAACAATCTATTGGAAAACTCAATAAAAAAACATACTTTTTCCACACATGGTGCCTTTCCTTCGCTGGGCGGGCCGTTTGGGAACTTTTTGGCAACATTTGAGTATACCACTAAACCACTGCATATGGCCGATGGAAAGACTGCAGTCACACACAACATGATGTTAAAGGATAAGCAGTCCATAAACTCGGACATAATAAGCCAGTAGGTCCCAATCATAAGAATACAAAAACACAACCATTAAGCATTTCCCAATCGAAATGTACAACTATTACTTCCCATTGCAAAAAAAACATTTCATGTTTAGCACACAAAGTAACCAGTGACCTAAAGTTTAAAGTGGAACTGACAGAGTTTTAACTACTTTGCAGATATGATACAAACAGACAATCATTATATCAGTCAGAAATATCAAATTCCTAGTTTATGCTACAAAACCAACTTTATAAGAGGTTTTAAAAATAGGCTCTATTTGACTCAACGTTCCATGACCTACACTAAGGCATTGTTGGCAGAATAGATGGATGCAGTTCAATGCATGATTAATATAATTCACCAATACATTTCTTGGTAGTCGAAAAACTATTGCTATCAGGTTGTAAATCACAGCTGGCCTGGTACATTGTTTGCTGCCTCCATTCAGGATGCACTGTTTCAGTTTCAATGACTCAATATTCTGGACAGAAACAGACAAATGTAACTAAGGCTGGGAATGTCATTACAATCAAACTAGCAAGGGCAATGATCACGAGTCATAACGTGGCTAATAGGCTAGCATATCTATTTATGCAGCAAGCTAAAAAACACGGAGCCAAACGTTAGCTAGATACAGCGCATTTGGAAAGTATTCAGACGCCTTGACTTTTTCCACATTTTGTTACATTACAGCCTTATTCTAAAATGGATTAAATAAAGAATATCCTCATCAATATACACACAATACCCCACAATGACAAAGTGAAAATAGCTTTTTAGAAAGTTTTGCAAATGTAAAATACAGAAATGTCTTATTTACATAAGTATTCAGACCCTTTGCAATGAGACTCAAAATTGAACTCTGGCGCATCCTGTTTCCATTGATCATCCTTGAGATGTTTCTACAACTTGATTGGAGTCCACCTGTGGTAAATTAAATTGATTGGACATGATTTGGAAAGGCACACACCTGTCTATATAAGGGGGAGAAGGGCCTTGGTCAGGGAGGGGACCAAGAACACGATGGTCACTCTGACAGAGCTCCAGAGTTCCTCTGTGGAGATGGGCAAACCTTCCAGAAGGACAACCAACTCTGCAGCACTCCACTTATCAGGCCTTTATGGTAGAGTGGCCAGAAGGAAGCCACTCCTCAGTGAAAGGCACATTATGCGCGCTTGAAGTTTGCCAAAACGCACCTAAAGACTCTCAGACCATGAGAAACAAGATTCTCTGGTCTGATGAAATCAAGATTGAACTCTTTGGCCTGAATCCCAATCATCATGTCTGGAGGAAGCCTGGCACCATCCCTACGGTGAAGCATGGTGGCAGCATCATGCTGTGGGGATGTTTATCAGTGGCAGGGACTGGGAGACCAGTCAGGATCGAGGGAAAGATGAAGAGAGCAAAGTACAGAGAGCTCCTTGATGAAAACCTGCTCCAGAGCGCTCAGGACCTCAGACTGGGGCGAAGGTTCACCTTCCAACAGGACAATGACCCTAAGCACACAGCCAAGACAACGCAGGAGTGGCTTCAGGACAAGTCTCTGAATGTCCTTGAGTGGCCCAGCCATAGCCCGGACTTGAACCTGATCGAACATCTTTGGAGAGACCTGAAAATAGCTGTGCAGTGACGCTCCCCATCCAACCTGACAGAGCTTGAGAGGATCTGCAGAGAAGAATGGGAGAAACTCCCCAAATACAGGTGTGCCAAGCTTGTAGCGTCATACCCAAGAAGACTTGAGGCTGTAATCGCTGCCAAAGGTGCTTCAACAAAGTACTGAGTAAAGGGTCTGAACACTTATGTAAATGTGATATTTCTGTTTTATTTTTAATTCTTTTGCAAAAATGTCTTAAAACCTGTTTTTGCTTTGTCATTATGGGGTATTGTGTTTAGATTGATGAGGGAAAAAAAACAATTTAATCCATTTTAGAATAAAACTGTAACGTAACAAAATTTGGAAAAAGTCAAGGGGTCTGAATACTTTCCGAATGCACTGTAGCAAGCCAGCTAGCTGCTAGGAGGATGTCATGTCATGCCATTGGAGGACTGGGTGAGTGACTGACTTTTTCCCCTCATATCGTTTTTTGGTGGCTATACACAGGTAGAGATGCAGGTGTCATTTGGTTAGCTAGCAAGAACTTCAACGACAGTTCTCCAGTTAGCATATCTCTTGCATTTGCAAATTCCCTCTGGCTATCTACTCAGATTGTCAGTAACACAAAGGAGCTGATCGTGGACTACAGGAAACGGAGGGCCGAGCACACCCCATTCACATCGACGGGACTGTAGTGGGGCGGGTCGAGACCTTCAAGTTCCTCAGTGTCCACATCACTAAGGATCTATCATGGTCCAAACACACTAACAAAGTTGTGAAGCGGGCACGACAACGCCTCTTCCCCCTCAGGGGGCTGAAAAATGTGGCATGGGCCATCATATCCTCAAAACATTCTACAGCTGCACCATTGAGAGCATCTTGGCTGCATCACCACTTGGTATGGTAACTGCTTGGCGTCCAACCGCAAGGCTCTACAGAGGGTAGTGTGTACGGCCCAGTACATCACTGGGGCCGAGCTCCCTGCCCTCCAGGACCTCTATACCAGGCGGTGTCAGAGGAAGACCCAAATAACTGTTGAAGACTCCAGCCACCCAAGCCACAGACTGTTCTCTCTGCTACCGCATTGCAAAGTAATATATTCACATGTGGAGTTGTCTTAGATGTGAAACTGCAAATGTATTTTTCACATGTGAACTTGCAATTCCACATGTGAAAGAGACATTTTCACATGTGAAACTGCAATTCACATGTGAGGTGAAAACATGTTATTCTCCTCACATGTGAAAAGGTGGTGTTAACATGTGAACTCTAAATGTACACACACACACACACACACACACACTTTCTAGGCAAGGCATAATAATGGGCCATTCCCATTTCTCTGAGAGAGAGAGCTCATAAGTGCACATTACCTCCTTTGATGTTGTTGTCTGTCTACTGACTCCATTTCTTATTTTTTATCCAGCTCTTTTCCAATATTTCATGCTTTCCTATCTTTATCCTCCACATTCAAATGGCCTCCACTCTAGTCCATTGTATACCCATCCAGGAGTATTTGCCATTGCCTGCTATGTTATGCATTACTTTCGCATGTGGCAGTTTGCAAATGATGGTATTTCTGGTAAGAGCACGCTGGTGGCCTGAGCCCGAAGTGGTATCAGTGCTATTTGCCTTGGACAGATAATGAGGCATTGCTGAGAATGTGATGGTATCCTATGGATACCAAAGTACAGGGCTCCATTCCAATGCAGCACTGAATAGCCTGCTAATCTGCTATCCATAAGTTCACACATCAGGTACTGTAGCATGTTATTGCCGACTAACGTGAGCTGTTGGAAACAACTTAAAACAGGGAACCGTTTGCTTGGGTGAACACACACACATTTTGAAAACACTGTCAAACACACTATATGGATGAGCACACGTGCACACTCAAACTACACACACCCGCGCTTACCCACGCAGCCACACACACACACACACACACACACACACACACACTAACACACATTGACACACACATGCATTTGAGTATCACAGCCAGCCAAGCCTAGTGAGTCAACACAGGTCAAATCCCCTTTAAGTGGATGGCTTTGGGTGCAGCAGTCTCAGAAGAACAAGTGGTGTGTTTCAATGGAGATTGGAGATGCCGTTCTTGAAGTCTTCTTGCTCTAAACACACATTGGCACATGGCAGGCAGGGGGTGTGGTGGCTTTAGCAAATTCCAGGTGTGTGTTTGGCAGATTGGCAGAGCCCAGATTTTAAGGTTCAAGGTTAGCTGCCATTGTCCATGTAAGCACTTTCTGTGCTAGCTAAGCCTGGTTTAATATCAGGCAGGTCGCAAGCCCCCAACTGCTGTTTTTGAAGTTTTTCCAAGGTAGTTATACATCAGGAGACAATGTGGTTGACCAACATAATATAACAATTCCAAATAGATTTTCTTGATTTCTCTCAGCTAAGGTGTAGCCCCTTCCATCTTCAATGAAAAAACAGTATTTCTTGCCGTGTATCATTTGAGATAGAGTCGCTGCAATCAAACTTGGTTTCAATTTCACCTGTGTTTTGATTAACAGACTCAGCTGATGATAACTGGAGGCATTCTGTGAACACAGATGTGCGAGAGCAATGGTTTGCCTGCAACAACAACAGCGTAATTGAGGTGTGCCGAGCTGTGAGGGTATTAAAACAAACAGTGTTCGGTGAACAATTCGAGTGACACAGCATATAGCATGGGGTTCTGTAACTTCTGTTCGTTATTTACCCATCCATCTGTTTTCCCTCAGGGAAAAAAATATATCTACTGTTTTCAACGCTGCCTCTGCTGAGCTAATGTAGAGCATGGTTGAATGAGCAAACATGTTCAGTTTTAGGTTGTTAACCAGTCTTAGAAGCTTCGAACTGAGTCCAGCTCTCAGAGTACAAGGGCTATTGGGAAACAGTACCATGAGGAAAGGCGGTCTAAGAAGTGGGAGTGCTATTGGAGCAGAGAGTTTTGCTGTGATAGGTGAGGAGCGTTGGCTCTGCCCAGCCCACTGCCCCAAAAGTGCCCCAAGTATCAACTACCCACTGTTACTTTAGCTGCTCTGTCACACACACACACACACACACACACACACACACACACACACACACACACACACACACACACACACACACACACACACACAGAGATGCCCTCAACGCTCCTGTTTATTTGGAATCAGTGCATGAGCAATAAAGAGGAGGTGAGCGTAGCTCCCCAAAGTGTGATAGTGCCAGCACTCCGCTAATAAAATACATTTTCTCTCTCCGTCCCCCTCAGTCCTCCCTTTTTTCTACTAACACACACACAAACACACACACTCTTTCTCTCTCTCATCCCTCATTAAAGTTTCTATCTGTTTCTCACAGTCCTTATTTCATTTCCCCTTGTTTTCTCACCTCCTCCTTTCTTTCTCTTTCTCACTTTGTCTCTCTTCATCTGTCCACAACCTTCCTCCCTTCTTTCCATCTATCCATTCATTCTCTCTCTCTCTCTCTCTCTCTCTCTCTCACGCTCTCTCGCTCTCTCTCTCTCTCTCTCTCTCTCTCTCACTCTCTCTCTCTCACTCTCTCTCTCTCTCTCTCTCACACTCTCTCTCTCTCTCTCTCTCTCTCTCTCTCTCTCTCTCTCTCTCTCTCTCTCTCTCTCTCTCTCTCTCTCTCTCTCTCTCTCTCTCTCTCTCTCTCTCTCTCTCTCTCTCTCTCTCACTGTCTCTCTCTCTCACACACACACATATGCTGCAAGTCTCTGCTGGGCTGAAGAGCAGAGCGCACACGGAGCCAGACACTCCCTTCAGTGTGCGCATCACATGTCTGCTGGCAGGAGCTGCCCTTCTCTCCTCTCTCTCTCTCTCTCTCTCTCTCTCTCTCTCTCTCTCTCTCTCTGTCCCTCTCGTTCTCTCCACACCTCTCAGCACTCTGCAAGACTTTCAGCATGGAGCTGGGCGGAGTGGCCGTGCTGCCCCAGAGATACAGTACGTACCCGCTCTCTTTTCTCATCCCCTTCTCTCTCTTTTCTTCCCTTTTTCTCATTTTTTCAATATTGCTGCATTTTTCTTGTGATTATCATTTTATGAACGGGGATGCTTTTGATGAATTATTATGGTATCTCTCGTAGAGGGAGTGTTCTGCAGTGAAATGAAAGTTGGTTCAGTACTAAGGTGCCTGCACCTTGCCTGCCGTTGGTTGTCAAACAGTACTTGAAACTCCTGCCGCATTGTTGCAGCAGGTTGCCTTTATTTTATATCAGCTTTCCGGTGTTCTTTTAGGGGTTTGTGCAACATTATATGTAAAGCGTCTGTATGCACCTGGGCTGCATGTCTGAGTTCATGCGCAGGAAGACCGTTGCCCACACCTTCCTGTGTTGTAGATCAAAGTCTGGAGAAAGCCGCAACTCATCTCAAGGATGAGATGAAAGAGCTGGCCAGACAGGTGTTGTTATGATACACTTGGTTTGTTCACTTTGGAAAAGGGTATGTTATGGCATTTAGTATGTAGGGGAGAGTGGGGTAAGTTGAGCCACCCTTTCTAGGTAACCATAAACAAAATAAATCATTTGACCAAATATTTTGGAAGTCATCATTTCATGGAGTCTGTGAAGGAAGAAACCACATGGAAAAAGTGGTAAGCAAGATTTCCCCAATTCAAATGAATGTATTGTGTTAGAGGTTTCAAGATGCTTGTATCTAAACCAAAGTAGAGGCTAATTTTAAAATTGTTCTATACATCAGTTGGGGTCTCTATAAGCTTCAAAATGAGGTCTTAAACCTAATATGAAAGTGCATCCTTGTAGCTGTGTCGGCTAATATAGTCAAAATGTTTGCCCTGGGGTAAGTTGAGCCAATGGCAAGCTGAGCAAATGTAAATGTTTTCTTCCCAGGCTTGTCATTGTCATTCCTCTGTGCTTTCTTTGCCAAGGTGGCTTAGGAGGTGACAGCCGTATCCCCTTTATTCCTCTCACTGCTACCTGGAGAGGGGAGGTGGTGGGACTGTGTGTGTCTCAATTCCATTTAATCTAATAAAGCTTTATTGGCAGGGAATACATGGGTCAATATTGCCATTCTGTTCATATTTCTGTGTATGTGTGTACATGCACCACACACACACACACACAGAAATATGAACAGAATGGCAATATTTACCCATGTATTCCCTGCCAATAAAGCTTTATTAGATTAAATGGAATTGAGAGAATGCGAGACACAAAACAATTCTAAAAATGAGAGAGGCAGAGAAAGATATAGAAACATAGAGAGAGACAAACAGATAGAAGGAAGAGCCGTGAGACATAGACCCAGAGATAGCCTATCCGATCCAAAGCATGGGACAGACCTTTGTGATCCGCCCAGTGATGGTAGCATTAGCTAAGTAGGTAGCAGTGTGGATCTATCTAGGCTAGCAGATCAGTAGTAGGGCTAACTTTAGAAATATGGGAATGTGCGAGAGAGAGCATCTAGCTACTGATGGATGAGTTCAATAAGTCTATTCAATCAAGAACCATTTGGTAGCAGATAATTAGGATGACACAACATGTTAAATGACATGTAAAAACTTTATAGAATTTCTAGACACAACACTGACACACAACATCTTTCCCCCCTGGTTCATCAAATCACATTAAAAGGACTAAACTGAAGCGCTGGGTCATGTCAATAGAATACACGTGTAATCAATCGACAGTGACTGCATCACAGATGTAGTAGTGTAGTGTAAGCACGCACACACGTACAGAAACAGTGGGAGAGAGCTAAGCTGTGTAGCCTTCAATGCAGCATAAAGCAGCCTTCGTTAGGATATTCATCGAGTTACAATATCGCCATTCAGGTGAGAGACAAACAGGAGACATTTTCTGAAAGACCACAGCAGCAGGCTTTTCACCCAGTCCTACACATTACGCCTACAAAATGATTTACCACACATTTTGCATTTTTACATGGAATAATACACAGTTATGATCCATAGAAATAGGAAAAATACAACTTATTTTGAACAAAACATCAAATGAAATAAAAATCGACTCAACAAACAGCTGTTTAACATCAAGAAACATATAGTCATATATTCCTCCAAAGCCTACTGCTTGAACCCATGTCCAATTGGCATGCCATTGCTCTCCCTATGGGCTTCAGAGAAAATACTTGAGAACACCATGGCAGCCTCAGTTGGAGTCAAACTCTAGATTGTCTTTGTTATCGAGCCGCTTCGCTCTGCATTCACACGTCTTGAACTCCTCGTTATCACTTAGTGAAGTGTGACAGAGGAACGTTATTAGCTCTGGCAGCTTAATGGCAAAATGTCATATTTTCTTCAACTATACCTTTCTTTGACAAGAGATTTGATATGATGAACATTTATAACACACTGATAACACTTTGACGTAATTCTGTCATGAGCGGATATTCTCAATAGCAAACGGCACTAAAGAACCAAAGCACAAGCTTCTTAATGTGAAAGACATTCAAAATCAGCAGTACGGAAAGATGTTCAGGTTTTGTGATAAGTGTTACACTATCAGTAATGAGGAAAGAGAGAGCGCTGTCTCACAGTGCTTATTTCCAATTGGCATCGACAGGTTTTGCTATGAGACTCGAGTCGTCTTGTTTGCCTATACCCTCTGCCACTTTCAGCACCACTGCATGTGGACAGCTCCCAGGCTTAGGGGATTGTGTCAGAGGCTTACTGTATGCAGTGGGCTCCCAATCCCTCCTTTCACCCCTTAGATCTGTAAAACCCAAGGTTTTTATAGTCAACTGAAACTAAAACTAAAACTAATCATGAAAAAACAATTTAGTAAACTAAAATAACATAATTAACAAATCCGTTTGAAAAACTAAAACTATACAAAAAACGATTATCTTTTACTCCAAAACGAAATAAAATGTAATAAAAACAAATATGAATTTTGTTCAGTTTTGTTCCGTTTTTCCTAAACTTTGGGTGAAATTCAGATGGGGTTTTTAAGGTCGCTGGTTCTAATCCCCGAGCCGACTAGGTGAAAAATCTGTCGATGTGCCCTTGAGCAAGGCACTTAACCCTAATTGCTCCTGTAAATCGCTCTGGATAAGAGCGTCTGCTAAATGACTAAAATGTAAATGTAAATGTAAAACGAAGCTGACAGTAGGTACAGCCGAAAGTCAGACACTGTAGTGGTTTTCTAACAGCAAGTCTCAGATCAACATGGCAGTGTCAATTAGCTGCTATTGTTTGTGATGAAGAGGGGGTACTCACACCTGCCCCAGGAGGTGGAAGATCACGTGACCGTCCCTCTGCTTTAGTGGATCCCGAGTTGGGACGTACCGGACACTGCTGGAGCTGGTGCCCTCCTTGACCACAATAGAGACAGAGACCCAGCTGTCTATGTCTGTGTCGAATCGCCATGGGGAGGCGTGTGAAACCTACCTCCATGGGTTCAGGCTCTGATCCAAAGTGTTCACTGAGGGAGGGAGAGAAGCGATGAGAGTGCCGACGCTCCCGAAGTAGGTTATCCAGACGGATGGCCATCGCGATGAGTGTGTCCAAGGAGAGGTTGTCCATCTGGACCTCCTCGCGCAGTCCTCTTCTGAATAGTGTACGAAGCGCCGGCTCATTCCATCCGCTGGATGCTGCTACTGTCCGGAAGGTGAGCGCGTACTCGGCAGCAGTCTGGTCCTCCTGCCGTCGTTGGAGTAGGCGCTCACCTCCCTCTCTGCCCTCCGGTAGATGATCGAATATACCTCTGAACAGAGCCATGAACCCCTCATATGAATCCAGCTCCTCCTCTCTTCTCTCCAAAACGGCCGTGGCCCATTCCAATTTCCGCCCAGTCAGCAGAGAAATAACTGTGGCAACCTTGGACCTCTCGGTGTTGGGGGCTCCCATCTGGTGCGCAAAGTAGAGGGAGCACTGTAGTAGGAAGCCACAGCATTTAGATGGGGTGCCGTCATATTTATCCCGGAGGGACAAACGGCATCGCTGACCTGGGCGGGTTGCTGAATGGGCTGGTGTGCTGGCTCGCTGGGACGACTGGCGGTAGAGTATCCTCCGCTAGTTGAAGGCAACGCCTCTCGGGAATGTTTGAGACGTTGAACAGTGCGAAGAACCTCTTCCATAGTCGTCTCCAATCAGATGTTGGGTACTATATTTATTGAATATTATCTGAATTCTATAAATTAAAATGGCTAATTTTGGGTGCAACCAATTATCTTAATTTCTCCAAGATAAAATTACATTTTGACAAAAGAATGTTTCAGGAATGACAGTCTTACCTGTTTTTAACTACAGAAACAATTTCAGAAAAATCTGACATGGTGGATGTCATGGCTTGCTGAAATGACATGGAACGACGTTCTTGAGAAGGAGGCAAGTAGATCAATTGAGATTCTCCCTTGGTCTTCGTGGTGTTACATCTTCCTCTGTCACAGCAGTGACCTACATGGATACACCTGCAGTGCGGTATCTAAGCCCAGAACTGCAGGTTGGGAAACAATGCAACAGGCCACAATACCAGATCATTAGGCGGTGAGAATTATTTTCTGAAGGTGAAAGACTGTATGAATCACACACACTCACACACACACACACACACACACACACACACACACACACACACACACAATGGGTTGTTATTGTGTTGAGAAAATGACAAAATATTTAATGTTTTTCCCCTCAGTGATTGGTTAATATACATTGTGATGACCATTGATTACAAGTCAGTGGCAGTGTAAACAGAGCCTTCATCTGGATGTACAGTCTTGTCACTGTAATTAGGAAAGAGCCCCTTTGTTTATAGACCCCTTGTCCTTCACGTAACATTCCTGCTGGAGCCCCAGGGTGTGCATATCCCACATGAAAAAAGATTATACTCACTGTAATGTTTTCACTGTAGTGTGTTTGGGGACTTTACTGTAGTATTCACTGGAGTGTTTTTGCGGACTAAAGTCTGCAAAAACACTACTAAAGTCCGCAACAACACTGCAGTGAATACTTAGTATTAACTGTAGTATACTGTAGTATTTACAGTTAACTATAGTATAAATACTATAGTAAAAGAAAACTAGTATTTACTATGGTAATTCATTTAGTGTTTTTGCAATTTGTAGTATACTGTATTATTAACTGTAGTGTTTTTGCAGACTGTATTATACTGTAGTGTCCACTGTAGTGTTTTTGTGGACATTACTGAAGTATTTACAATAGTGTTTTTGTTTCATTATCTTTAGCATAGAAGTGGAGGCTTTCTCCTTGAGAAAACCTACTGGAGAAATACTAAAAGAGCAAATGTTCTATAACCGGTAGGTAGGACTGGGGTCTGAACGGATAGATCAGAACTTTGCTCTTTTCTATAACCTGTATGGAACACATTATATGGTCTATACTTGGCATGTAGGTTTCTCACTTATGGGTGGCACAAATTGGGATTTTGGGGAGGGGAATGGGCAGGGTACTGTATATGCAAACTAAATACTGTAGTATTTACTATAGTTAAAGTGTAGTGTTTCTGTGGACTGTAGTGTTTTTGCAGACATTACTGTAGTATTTACTACAGTGTTTTTTGGGGGGAATAATACTGTAGTATTTACTATTAGGGCTGGGAATTGCCAGGGACCTCACAATATTATATTATCACGATACTTAGCTGCCGATACGATATGTATTGCGATTCTCACGTTTCTATATGTAATGCGATTCGATACTGTGATTTTATTGCAGTTCAATGTTCCAAACATATTGCTCATCATGTCTGCTGCAGAGGGACAAGAGAGAGCCATGAGAAAGGTTTTGATCAGTCATGTAAATATAAGTGCTGAAAACAAGAGTTTTGGTGCAGGTACAGCCAACTAGCGCAAAAATAATATAGTGACATTGTCAATATGATATGATATATTGTCAAACATTATATCCCGATATGTAACTATCGATTTTTTCCCCCGTCACTATTTACTATAGTATTCTACAGTATACTACAACATTCTATAGTAAATACTACTACATATGATGTGTTCTATCCCAGCTCTAACACAACTGATTCAACTAATCAAACTAATCACATAGTCCTTGATTAGTTGAATGAGTTGTGTAAATGCTGGGCTAATTGAATTGCTACACCCTGCGGGGGTCTTCAAGGATTTAGTCCCAGAGTCAGGTTTGAAAAGTGCTCTTACTTGAAGCTCACCTCCCTGTCACCTTTCACTATAAGGAAGAGACATGGCGGTGGAAATTTGATTGGGCGTACGGGAGGACCTGTTTGATGTCCTGATAGAATGTGAACCCATGAGAAACCTTGATGACAGACGCCATAAGGACAAAGTTTGAAAGACTTCTTGTTTCCAGATGCTTGTTAGCAGATCTCCTAGGTAAGATTGTACTCTCTCCCTATTTTGGCGAGAGTTGAAGTTGGAAGTTTACATACACTTAGGTTGGAGTCATTAAAACTCGTTTTTCAACCTCTCCACAAATTTCTTGTTAACAAACTATAGTTTTGGCAAGTCGGTTAGGACATCTACTTTGTGCATGACACAAGTAATTTTTCCAACAATTGTTTACAGACAGATTATTTCACTTATAATTCACTGTATCACAATTCCAGTGGGTCAGAAGTTTACATACACTAAGTTGACTGTGCATTTAAACAGCTTGGAAAATTCCAGAAAATTATGTCATGGCTTTAGAAGCTTCTGATCAATTGGAGGTGTACCTGTGGATGTATTTCAAGGCCTACCTTCAAACTCAGTGCCTCTTTGCTTGACATCATGGGAAAATCAAAAGAAATCAGCCAAGACCTCAGAAAAACAATTGTAGATCTCCACAAGTCTGGTTCATCCTTGGGAGCAATTTCCAAACGCCTGAAGGTGCCCCGTTCATCTGTACAAACAATAGTACACAAGTATAAACACCATGGGACCACACAGCCGTCATACCGCTCAGGAAGGAGACGCGTTCTGTCTCCTAGAGATGAACGTACTTTGGTGTGAATAGTGCAAATCAATCCCAGAACAACAGCAAAGGACCTTGTGAAGATGCTGGAGGAAACAGGTACAAAAGTATCTCCACAGTAAAACAAGTCTTATATCGACATTACCTGAAAGGCCGCTCAGCAAGGAAGAAGCCACTGCTCCAAAACCGCCATTAAAAAGCCAGACTATGGTTTGCAACTGCACATGGGGACAAAGATCGTATTTTTTGGAGAAATGTCCTGTGGTCTGATGAAACAAAAATAGAACTGTTTTGCCATAATGACCATCGTTATGTTTGGAGGAAAAAGGGGACCGCTTGCAAGACAAAGAACACCATCCCAACCGTGAAGCATGGGGGTGGCAGCATCATGCTGTGGGGGTGCTTTGCTGCAGTAGGGACTGGTGCACTTCACAAAATAGATGGCATCATGAGGAAGGAATATTATGTGGATATATTGAAGCAACATCTCAAGACATCAGTCAGGAAGTTAAAGCTTGGTCGCAAATGGGTCTTCCAAATGGACAATGACCCAAAGCGTACTTCCCAAGTTGTGGCAAAATGGCTTAAGGACAGCAAAGTCAACGTATTGGAGTGGCCATCACAAAGCCCTAACCTCAATCCTATAGGAAATCTGTGGGCAGAACTGAAAAAGCGTGTGCGAGCAAGGAGGCCTACAAACCTGACTCAGTTACACCAGCTCTGTCAGGAGGAATGGGCCAAAATTCACCCAACTTATTGTGGAAAGCTTGTGGAAGGCTACCCGAAACGTTTGACCCAAGTTAAACAACGCTACCAAATACTAATTGAGTGTATGTAAACTTCTGACCCACTGGGAATGTGATGAAAGAAATAAAAGCTGAAATAAATCATTCTCTCTACTATTATTCTGACATTTCACATTCTTAAAATAAAGTGGTGATCCTAACTGACGTAAGACAGGACATTTTTACTAGGATTAAATCAGGAATTGTGTGAGTTTAGATGTATTTGGCAAAGGTGTATGTAAACTTCCGACTTCAACTGTAGATGATGTAATCATGGCATAAAGTGCTTTGTAAATCTGATCCTCAAACAAATGGTTAATCCCGCAGAGATCAAAGGAGCAGACCTTGTCTGTCTCTAAAGAGAGTAAAAGCAGTATGCAGATATTTACACTTAATTGTGCTTCAGATATTTAAAGCATGGCTATTTCTACACGTTTGAACAGAATCATTAGAGATTCCGCCTTGATTCACAGCACTCAGTACTATTGCTAATTAGCTAAATTATTTTATGTTAACTGAATCTTCAGCAGAGATTGCAACATGACTTCACAACCCTCCCACGAAGAAGGTGTTTTCGGAGGGTGGGGTGTGCTGTATTATACTCATACTGTAAACCAAAGATACATTGTGCCTGTACGGTAAATAGCAATGCAACGGCGGATACATACCTCCCAGCGCTATTCCATCAACACAAACAGATAGAGAGAGAGATTATATTTCATAAAGCGCTCATCTTGCAGATCCTCCAGTCCTATTTGTCTGCTATTATTAAAGTTTTAGCACATAAAGGCTCTTACTCCACTCTGTGTGTGTGTGTGTGTGTGAGTGTGTGCGTGCGTGTCTGTGAGTGAGTGAGAGCAGATGTGGAGAAATTCTAACCCCGGGCATTTATCCAAGTCACCCAAGGTGAAAAAGAGACACTCATTCAAAAAACAACAGCAGACTTTGGGCCTCTCTCTCTTTGCCACAATAGTTGTAATAAGCTAGGGATGTTTTTTCTCAGTTCAAAGTGAATCACATTTGTTGGTGTTTTTAAACTGCAGGGGAAGCAGCAGCAGCTCCAAACCAATCAAAAAGCAATTGGAGTTCACCCTCAGATGAGATGTAATCATTTGGAGTGCTCTTTCATCAAGGGGTATTTTAAAACATTGGTAGGTTTGGGAATTGTATTTTAAATTATGCTGAAAACTAGGTTTTTCACAGATTTCACACCTGAGTTGATTGACAGAGTAGATATCTCTTATTTGAAGACATTGCAGGAGCTTTCTGCATGTATTAACACACTTTTTGTTGAGTGACCACAGAGTTAGTGGACCATTCTCTTGCTTGTGGCTGTCTTCAGAGCCTACTAAATGGTATAGAGGTCTGTGATTCGGAACACAGCCCATGATTCCCTATCTTAGTGTCTTTTCAAATAGTAACCATCCAATGGAACCAGTGAATCTGAGCATGTCAGTAAGCCAGATAGACATTAGACAGCTTTAAGATAATTAGGAAGTGGAGTTTCACTCGAGGGAACACATTACAGTAGCCAAATCCTTTTACATCTTTATCTGCTAATTGTTTGGATAATGAGCCAAGATCCAGCTCAGAACATTTAATCCAGATCCAAATGATCCTGCATTGTCTCAGATTCTATCCCCCTATTAGCTCATATTCCCCCTTCAAACGTAAACTTTATGTATAGTGTATAATGTGTTATCGATGTAATATATCTGTTTGGTATTTTTCTTAAAATGTCATCCAAAATCAATATGAGGGTTAAAACAACACAGGATAATTTGATCTGCGTTAAACACTAAAAAAAACTGCCCCATGGAAATCCAAGAATTCCACCACTTTGACAGTCAAACATTCAAACAACAGATATGTAAAAAGGTGACAGTGTTGGAATCCCAGCCCAAGCATTTATCTGTCTTTGTTTTATCTGTCTTCTTGGAGAACAGACACACACAACGGTCCTCCACTTTGTTCCTTCCTCTTAATTACCCAGTTGCATGTTTTCACAAAAGACGAAGAGCGTCTCCATCGCCGAGCTTTCATTTAAAGACATAGACGAGATGCAAATCAGGGTTACCATCTCGCCGACTCCATCTCGCTGGTGCTGCCAGACAAATTTCCCAAACCATTAAAAGAGACGCAAACCCTGTTCTCCTCCTTCCCCGCTACTCCTCCTCCTCATTAATCTCCTAGTTTTTAAATCTGCCGTACAGTATTCAAGACATGGCCAGGCATTTCCATCTCTAAATGGAGAAGACGCTGTGAAGCCGTAGACACATTTTGCTTGACTGCTTTAATAGTTGAGGTCTCGATGGGGCACGGGTCTCTGAAAGCCTCTGTGCAGCGCTCTTCCCCTCTCCGTCTGTCCTTTAACCCATGAACAGATGAGTCACTAAGACTCGCAATGAATTCATGGGAAGCTCCTCTTGGATGAGACGAGGCAAATCTAATTTGGGTATTCACGGCCATTATTCAACCCTCTTTGGACACTGATAGCTGCAGAGACCGAGGAAGGAAGCGAGGGCAAAAGAGTTGGGCAAACTCACTTTAAATGCAATTTTTGACTGAAAGTCCCAAAGCAATGGCATTCTACAAGGAATGAAATTAGAGTTGTTCGTGTCCATCCATTCATACATTTGATAAAAATTCCATTCAGTATGTGCTCACAAAACAAGACATCGAAGGATTCCCTATCATACTCTTGCAGCCCTTCCCTACCTCCCTCCATCATCCATCCATCCATCCATCCATCCATCCATCCATACCTACCTACCTACCTACCTACCTACCTACCTACCTACCTACCTACCTACCTACCTACCTACCTACCTACCTACCTCCCTCCCTCCCTCCCTCCCTCCCTCCCTCCCTCCCTCCCTCCCTCCCTCCCTCCCTCCATCCATCTATCCATCTATCCATCTATCCATCTATCCATCTATCCATCTATCCATCCATCCATCCATCCATCCATCCATCCATCCATCCATCCATCCATCCATCCATCCATCCATCCATCCATCCATCCATCACCTACCTACCTACCTACCTACCTACCTCCCTCCATCCTTCCTTTAATCTCTTATTTGAGAGAGTACCCAGCTCCAGACCTGCCCTGGAGCTGCCGACCTTGGCTCCATCTCTCCTGACCTTTCTGTCGGATGAATGATGATGTCGCCCTCTCCCTCTCCTCTGCTTCTGTACCGGTCTTGACCCCTTTTACTTTGCAACCAGGAAGGTCAGCCGCATTCCGATGTTGGAAAATGTCATGCCGCCCTTTGTTGGTTCCAGACGCCAAACGAAATCAAACCCTCCCTTTGCAGTCGACGAGCCATCCAGGAGACATAAAGTTGCCCAGAGGGGTGGGGATAGGGGAGGTGTGTGTGAGTGTACTGTGTAGCGTGCGCTGTTGGGAATGGCGCAGGGCCAAACGTTGCTTTGTGGAGACACAGCACAAGACGTGCTGACTCCATTCACTTCTAATCTTATCCACTCCCCTTCTCTCGCCTCTCTTCATAAACATAGAAACATGGCCGGCAGTTAGCACTAGTCACTGTGATCAGAAGGCCTGTCCCATTTCCTCTGTCACAGAGCGCCACAGGAACCAAAGAGCACCTGGTGTGGGGGAATCCAAAAGGTGGTGCATCTGCCTGACTGGATTAATGGTATGCTTATGTCACTGAGGTGCTAGAGACTCTGTGTGCAGACTGCAGTACAATATCTCTGCTCATATTGAAATGGGGTAGAAGATTGTAATTAGAATAAACAAGATGACATGTGTTATTCCTAAATGCTTGGTGTACAGCCAACTTCATGCGCCACATGCACACATAGTAAAGAAAAAGTGAAAAAACAATTGATTCCGTCAAATTAATTTGCCACTTATATGCTTGTAAGAGTTGCTCTGTGACGCTGGATGCGGAGAGTACATAAAGGTATCTGGTCTGTGGATCACTCTCATTATCTCTCAGATCCGCAGCAGGAAATGGCCTTGCTGCAGTTACAGATCAAGGCCAATCATTTACAAATCAATAGTTTTGACAGCGCACCAATTTACTTCCAGCCGACCGCAGCACATTTGTTGTGCTCTGAAAAAGATCCTCTGAAAAAGCTGCAGGCAATCTGATGATTTGGCATCCCTTAAGTCTTATTTCTTCCTCTTTTCTATTAACTTGGTTCCAGATTTCCTTTGTCTGCTTGTCAGCACACCCTTCATGTTTTGCCTGTTGAGCCAAGAGCCAAGAGCCTCTCTGTGTCTTACAGAGGCAAAATGGCATGTTTTGTGGGCAGTGTTTGCGGTATTTACTGTACATGTTTCTCAGATACTTTCAACAGACATCGACGTAAGAGGATATCACACGCAGTATCGGAGATTAGTGCTACATTGTATCCCGAGGGGTTTGTCAAAGCTACACTTTAATGCCTGAGCATTTCATAATCCTGTCACCTTTTCACATATCCTGTCATTTGATTGACAGTCTCATTGTCATAACACCAGAATGGCATTGTTCTGACACGACCTGTCATTATTGTAACGGATTCAATTTGCCATTGCTGTTACATTGTTTGAACACAGCAATAATTTATATAATATGAACAGTGTTATAGTTGTACTGTAGTTACCCCTTGCAATTCCCTAGTCATGCAGATCTCTGCCATTGTTCTTAACAATGAATAAGTGTCACGACTTCCGCCGAAGTTGGTGCCTCTACTTGTTTGGGCGGCGTTCGGCGGTCGTCGTCACCGGTTTTCTAGCTGCCACCGATCTATGTTTCTTTTTCCATTTGTTTTGTCTTGATTGTACACATCTGGTTCCCATTACATTATATTATTTCCCTATTTAACCCTCTGGTTCCCACATGGTTTTGTGCGTGTTTGTTCTTTGTTTTGTGTCTGAGACTTATGTGAGCTGGAGTGTTTTCCCTGCGTGGAAATTAGTGTTGTTTATTTTTCCAGTAAAGTACGTTGTTTACTCAGTTCTGTGTCCTGCGCCTGACTCCGTCCTACCGCTGCACATTGACACTTGACAATAAGCCTACTTTATAAAGATGAGTCTAATTGTTCAAAGCTTTCAGCAGCTTAGGTTTGTTCCAATAATTATTCTTAGCTGCCTTTTACAGTTAGATATAATTTACCGTATGTATTTTGTTCTTAATTCATTAAGGATAAGAAAGTATTACTCCCAGAGCTGTGGTAAGCAAACTACAGTGGTTTGAAGCAAATGCCTTCTGTGCCTTGTCAGAGTTTGACATTTATTTTTGATGGTAAATAACCCAAGAGCTGCCACAGTCTCATTTCTGAGATGAAATGTGTGTGCTTCATGCTGAGCCGCAAATACACAAAGAACAAGGAGTATGAGATACCTCATAAAAATGTATGGTAAATTCTGCCTCACAAAATTGAATAGCCTACCCAAGTGACTGTGAAAACTGTGTCAAAAAAAGACAATGAGGTCCCTTCAAAATATGATGTATACCTAATAAATACTCATAATATATGTTCTATTAATTTGTTTACTATTAAAACCGATGACTTGATATCGTGACATGGAATGCGACATTTGAGATATAACACATGTAGCCAATTACATGATGTTATTTAAATAAATGCCACTGTGTTGTTGCTTCCAGGGCTCATTTATCATGACTTGTCATGAGCGTTCACGGGGGGTTAAAACAGGTGTCATCTTTAGGATGACATCAAGATGGCTACCTGACACCAAGTCCATTAAAGTGCCATCCCAGTTTCGCTTTGACATGCCCCTCAAGTTCCAGACAGTTTCTGTACTCCCTCTTATGAAAGATGTTCTCGCTCACTTTGTAAATTCTGACTGATGGTTAATATATTGTAACCATGTTTTGGGGTTGTGTGCAGATCTTTGCCTTTAGCTAGGTTAGTTTTAGCGGCTAATGTAGCATTAGTGACTAGCCTAATGGTTTCTTCCTTGGTGGGGGTGGTATTTGGATGACATGTATCAAAAGAGAAACATGCAGTAGCCTCTTTGCCATGTGAATGTGACTCCTTTGTATTCTCCTCTGCCTCAGCCTTGGAGAGTAATCCTTAGAATGCAGCTCAGTTGAGTTGTTTCTCTTACAAAAGATAACACGTGAAATTGCTGTTTTGCTGTTAAATTTCGCGTGTGAGGAGAATAACATGTTTTTACCTCAAATATGAATTGCAGTTTCACATGTTACATTTGCAGTTTCACATGTGAAAAACTTACTTTCACATGTGGAATTGCAAGTTCACATGTAAAAATCGAATGTGAAAGTGAGATCGATCTAATTGGCAGTTTCACATGTAAGAAAACTCCACATTTACTCCAATGTTTGCAAACAAAGTAAATGTAAACAAACACTTAAAAATGGTCAGTCCTTGCATCCATAGATTTGAGAGTGGTGGCATTTCTCCAGCCCCATCCATCTGATTTTTACTGAAACTCTGGCAGAAAGAACACTTTGTTAATGTTTCAATTAAAGATTGCCGCTTTAAAAACGTATTGATGGAGTAATGGTGTTACTTTTGTGCCATTAATATCAAACAAAACTTCTGAAGTCGAGAACAGAATTCTTAGTATTGCAAACAAAAAGAATGAACTCAATATTAAGAAGGTGTTCCTAATGTTTGGTATACTCATTTTACTTCTTTTTTTTTGTATACTCAGTGTATATGTGTGTTTCTGTTATACCGTGTAGGCTATGCAGTATCATATGTGTGCTGGCGTGTGTGTTTGTGTAAACTCGACTGCTCCTGGAGTGCTTCTAGCTCTGCTGCTTGTTCCCGGCAGATGCCATGGAGACAGAATGCAGCTAGCTTCCTGTCAAATGGAGACTTCGGAGGATTCAAAACGCTGCCATTGTGTGTTCTCTTTCCCCTCTCCTTGTTGATCTCCACTGTGGGCTGAGGTGGGTTTATTCTTGCTTCGCTGGCACAGATTCAGGATATTATTATTGAAAGGCTGTAGCAAGGGCCTATCTTAAAATCACTAATTAAATTTAATGCATTCAGAAACTCATGGGCTTTACGTTGTGTGAATAATATTGAGGAAAGGAGGAGGGGAAGGGGGGGAGAAGAAGAAGAGAGGAGAGGGGGAGTTGAGTGGAGGAAGAGAGGAGCAGACAGGGGAAGAAGAGAGAAGAGCGAGATGAGAGCAAGAGGAGGGGAGTAGAGGAGAAGAAGAGAGCAGAGCAGAAGAGGCCAAAATTCAAGATACGCAAACAAGGGAAAAGCAGCTTCAAAGGAAGATAACGTTTATTCAAAGGAAGATAAAGTCCCACGAAAGCCAAGTATCTGAGAGAGAAGAGACGACAGACAACAGTCACGGTTGGCCCTGCCTGTGGCGCCCCTCTGCCCTCTCCTGGTCTAAAACCATTGGCTAATGTCATCCATCTTTAATGAGGCATTGTCAGATGGATAGGTGGGCCCTGTGTGTTTGCGTGTGAGTGTGTGTGTGAGTGTGTGTGTGTGTGGCTATACTGCACTCTGCTTATGCACATGCTCTTTGTAGGTGTGTGTGTGTGTAATTGCACGTGTGCGCACGTTCATTCGCCCACGTGTTCGTGCACACTGCACTCTGCGTATTCTTGTGCTCTGTGTGTCTGTGATTGCGGGGGATCACTATGAATAATACAGAGTGTGTGGGGGATTGGGTTCTTCATTAGTCTCTGAGCACGAGTCTCTCTTTCTCTTTCTCTTTCTCTTTTTCTTTCTCTTTCTCTTTCTCTCTCGCCCTCTCTCTCTCTCTCTCTCTCTCTCTCTCTCTCTCTCTCTCTCTCTCTCTCTCGCTCTCTCTCTCTCTCTCTCTCTCTAAAGCAGCCAGCCGGCAGACTCCTGAGTGCCTCTCTTATACAGTGGGGGAAAAAAGTATTTAGTCAGCCACCAATTGTGCAAGTTCTCCCACTTAAAAAGATGAGAGAGGCCTGTAATTTTCATCATAGGTACACGTCAACTATGACAGACAAATTGAGAATTCTTTTTCCAGAAAATCACATTGTAGGATTTTTTATGAATTTATTTGCAAATTATGGTGGAAAATAAGTATTTCGTCACCTACAAACAAGCAAGATTTCTGGCTCTCACAGACCTGTAACTTCTTCTTTAAGAGGCTCCTCTGTCCTCCACTCGTTACCTGTATTAATGGCACCTGTTTGAACTTGTTATCAGTATAAAAGACACCTGTCCACAACCTCAAACAGTCACACTCCAAACTCCACTATGGCCAAGACCAAAGAGCTGTCAAAGGACACCAGAAACAAAATTGTAGACCTGCACTGTCATGAGCCCTCTCACTCCACCGGGTTACCACCTTAATGTGTTTCCACTATCTTCCACTCTGCTCATCTCTCTCTCTCTACTCAGCCTAACGAGCTCCACCTGTCCCTGCTCTGCTCGGCTCTAATTACTCTGCCAGCTGCGCTGCATTACCCACTAACCTCTCCCAGTATTTAAAGTCCCGTCTCTCAGCTCTCCTTTGTCAGATCGTCTGCAAAGCTCACACCCGGAACCTGTGTGCTCGCTTCTGGCTCACCCTTGTTTTGTGACCCCGGACCTGCCTGATTCTTGGATACTCTTCTGCCCCAGGAAAACCAGACCTGCTTTCTGCCATTACGACTCCTGACTACTCTTCGACCCCCGGTAACTCTGACCAGCCTTCTGCCTTGCTACAACGTATTTGGATTTCCCTTGAACTGTACTTCTGCCTTGTTTCATCCGCCCGTTGTGTCTGTGTTTCCTCCCCCCAGGACTTCTGGACCACCAACCACCGGCGTCATCGGACGCACCGCTGCCACTGGGGGGGCACAGACCCAGCACATTGGACGGGATAACCCCTGGAGCCTTCACTCACTCCCCTACTTCCCTTTTCCCTTAAGTTTTAATAAACTTTCTGGTGTGACGCAATTGTGGTCCTCTTGTCATCTGTCTGAACCGTGACAGTACGATCTGACCATCATGGACTCAGCGCACACTTCCCCCGACATGGAAACCGAAGAACCTGAGCAACCCACCGCCATGCTACGCCTGGAACACACTGAGAGAGAGCTAGGCCGCATGAGCGGCGACATCACCTCTCTGCTTCAGGTCGGCCACCAACAGCATCAGCAGTTCCAGCAGCACCAGCAGCAGTCCCAGCAGCAGCAACAACAACTCGCCAGGATCATCCAACTCCTCACCAACCTTACCCCAGCCAGTCTGCCCACCAGCCCTGCCTCCGAGTCACCTGCCCCGGTCATTTCAGCCGCTGCCCCGAACCCAAGATTGGAAACCCCGAGCGGTTCAACGGCGATTCTACCCAGGTCCGGCCATTCCTGACTAGCTGCCGACTTCAGTTCTCCTTGCAGCCAAGGACCTTCGCCACGGAGGGGGCTAGGGTCGGGTATGCCATCACTCACCTGACGGGCCGAGCTCGACTCTGGGGAACAGCAGAGTTCGAACGTCAAACCCCCGCATGTGCAACCTTCGACCTGTTTGCTGAGGAGATGCTGAAGGTGTTTGACCTGGATTCACCAACCGCAGAGGCGTCTCGTGAACTGTTCAGTATTCGACAAGGCAGACGTACAGTCGCAGACCATTCCATCGACTTCCGAACCCTGGCAAGACGAAGTTCTTGGAACACACCATCGTTGGTGGACGCGTTCTTCCATAGCTTGGCTGACTATATCAAGGACGAGTTGGTCTCCCATGAACTGCCTTCCACTCTTGATGAAGCCATCGCACTGACTGTCCGGATCGACAGAAGGATACAGACCCGTCGTCGTGAGAGGGGGCGCCAAGGTCCACCAACTACCGGCATTCGGAGAGATCCGACTGGGCTCCTGTCAGCTACTGCCACTCACCCAAGTCAGCTTGATCAGTCTGAGCCTATGGAGATTGGGCGAGCCTCTCTCACTCCTGCAGAGCGCCAGCGCCGCTTCACCTCAAACCTCTGCCTCTATTGTGGAGGTGATGGACATCGTGTGGTAACCTGCCCTTTAGAGCCGAAGCTCACCGGGCATAGGGGGAGTCCGGTTGAGCTCAATGACCATCCAGTCCTCCGACCGCAAACCCTTGCTGCAAGTTCACCTCCGCCTCTCTGACTCTACTCACACCCTGGCTGCTCTGGTGGATTCTGGCGCCGAAGCCAACATAATGGACATCAAGCTGGCACGCCAACTGGGACTGGAGAACCTCCGTTTGACACCTCCTATTCCTGCCCGGGCACTGGACGGACACTTACTCGGATCGGTCACTCATGTCACGGCCCCCGGTCTTGATGGGTCTGTCCGGAAACCATCAAGAAACTATCCAGTTTCACCTGCTCCCCTCTCCAGGCCAACCCCTCATCCTGGGTTACCCATGGCTCCGCCCGGCACAACCCTCAGCTCGACTGGGTGACCGGGGTGATCAGGGAGTGGGGAGAGGACTGCCACCGAACCTGCCTGCTTGCTGCCGCACTACCCCCTCGGCCAGTACCTACTAACTCCGCCCCTGACCTCTCCCATGTCCCAGAATGCTACCATGGTCTCAGAGAAGTGTTTAACAAAGCAAGAGCCACATCTCTGCCCCCCTCACCGACCGTACGACTGTGCCATCGACCTCCTCCCTGGAACAGCCCCTCCAAGGGGCCGTCTTTATTCGTTGTCTGCTCCTGAAAGAAGGTCCATGGAGGACTACATCAATGACTCTCTGTCCACAGGATTGATCCGTTCATCTTCATCTCCGGCTGGTGCTGGCTTCTTCTTTGTGGGGAAGAGGACGGATCTCTTCGCCCTGCATCGACTACAGGGGACTCAACGACATCACAGTGAAAAACCGTTACCCTCTCCCTCTGCTCACCTCTGCTTTTGAGTTGCTCCAGGGAGCCACTGTTTTTACCAAGTTGGATCTCAGAAACGCTTACCACCTAGTGCGGATCCGGGAGGGAGATGAATGGAAGACCGCATTCAATACACCAACAGGCCACTACGAGTATCTGGTTATGCCTTTTGGCCTCACCAATGCTCCTGCTGTGTTCCAGGCTCTAGTGAATGATGTACTGCGGGACATGTTAAACAAGTTTGTCTTCGTTTACCTGGATGACATCTTAATCTACTCCAGAAACCTGTCTGAACACACCCGCCATGTCCAGCAAGTCCTTCATCGTCTTCTGGAGAATTCCCTCTACGCCAAGGCAGAGAAGTGTGAGTTTCACGTCAAGACAGTGGCCTTCCTGGGGTACATAGTGGCAGAGGGAAGTATCCAAATGGATCCTGCCAAAGTATCAGCAGTCACGTCATGGCCAGTTCCGGAGAACAGAAAGAAGCTGCAACAGTTTCTGGGGTTTGCTAACTTCTATAGAAAGTTTATCCGGAACTACAGTACCGTTGCTGCCCCTCTCACTGCTCTAACCAGCACCAAGCAACCCTTCACCTGGACCCCAGCAGCCGACAAGGCCTTCAGTACCCTCAAGGTAAGGTTCACCTCCGCTCCCATCCTCCAGATGCCTGACGTGGACCGGCAATTCATTGTGGAGGTGGACGCCTCGGATGTGGGAGTTGGTGCTGTGATTTCTCAGTGGGCTGCGGAGGATAGGAAGCTCCATCCCTGTGCCTTTTTCTCACGTCGGTTGTCCCCCTCTGAGTGCAATTACGACATAGGGAACCGAGAGCTGCTGGCTGTGAAGCTTGCCTTGGAGGAGTGGCGTCACTGGCTGGAGGGGTCCACCATTCCATTTCTCGTTTGGACCGATCATAAGAACTTGGAGTACATCCGCACGGCCAAACGGTTGAACTCCAGGCAGTCCCGCTGGGCCCTGTTCTTCACCAGGTTTAATTTCACTCTGTCATACCGGCCTGGATCACGCAACACCAAGCCAGACGCCCTCTCCCGTCAATTCCAGAAGGATGACAACCCCTCCAAGGATCCCGTGTCGATTCTGCCAAGTCCCTGCATCGTAGCAGCTCTGACCTGGGCTGTTGAGGAACAGGTGCTGGAAGCTCTCCGTAACCAGCCCGGTCCCAGCACTTGCCCAGCTGACCGCCTTTTGTCCCCGAAAACCTAAGGTCCCAGGTCGTTCAGTGGGGACATGACTCCCGCCTAGCTTGTCACCCTGGCTCCACCCGCACTTACAACCTGCTCGCCCAGAGGTTCTGGTGGCCCGCTCTGAGAAAGGATGTACGGGAATTCGTCCAAGCCTGCCCCATCTGCAACCAACACAAGTCGTCCTGCCAGCCCCCCAGCCGGATTGCTGCAGCCCCTGCCTGTGCCCAGACGTCCCCTGGTCTCACATCGCCCTTGACTTTGTCACGGGGCTGCCCCCTTCAAGGGGCAAGACCGTCATTCTCACCATAGTTGACCGATTCAGCAAGATGGCACACTTCATTCCCCTCCCCAAGCTCCCAACCGCCAAGGAGACCGCCCAGGTGGTCCTGGAACACGTCTTCCGGATCCACGGACTGCCAAAGGATGTAGTTTCTGACCGTGGTCCACAATTCTCCTCCGCTTTTTGGAAGAAGTTCTGTCACCTGCTGGGAGCCACAGTCAGTCTGACTTCCGGATTCCATCCCCAATCCAATGGGCAGTCAGAGCGGGCAAATCAGGAGCTCGAGAAGGCACTGCGATGCATGACTTCACGCAACCCCCACTCCTGGTCGCAGCAATTGACATGGGTGGAGTACGCACACAATTCTCTGACCTGCTCTGCCATCGGTATGTCCCCTTTCCAATGTGTTTATGGATACCAGCCTCCTCTATTTGCCAGTCAGGAAGGGAGGTTACTTGCCCATCTGCACTTGCGTTTGCCCGTCGATGTCGCCGCACCTGGTCACAGGCCCGAGCCACACTTCTCAGATCCGTTGCCAGCTACACTACCGGGGCCAACCGTCGGAGAATCCCTGCTCCCACCTACCATGTTGGTCAAAGGGTGTGGTTGTCGTCAAGGAACCTGCCACTCAGGGTGGAGTCGCAGAAGTTGGCACCTCGGTTCATTGGCCCATTCCCTATCATAAGAGTGATTAGCCCAACTGCTGTCCGGCTCCAACTGCCTAATTCCATGAGGGTGCACCCCACTTTCCATGTGTCTAAGATTAAGCCCATTCATGAGAGTCCGCTGGTCCCTGCTGCGCCTTGTCCTCCTCCTCCACGGCTCGTCGATGGTGGTCTGGTTTACACCGTCCGCCGCCTGCTTCGGTCCAGACGGAGGGGTAGGGGTCTCCAGTACCTCATTGACTGGGAGGGCTATGGACCTGAGGAAAGGACCTGGGTGCCAGCTAGTCGGATTGTGGATAGGACTCTCATCACCGCCTTCCACCAACGGCATCCTGATCAACCTGCAATCCGTAGGGGCCGCCCCAGAGGGATCCCTAACCGTCCTGCCCGCTCGGCTTCCTGTCCTGTGCCTGATCCTGTCTCGGGACCTGTCCCATCTCCCCGACCACGGCCCTCCGGCTTCCTCCGAGGATGAGGGCGTTCGCTCGGGACCGTTCGGAGGAGTTCTAGCCCTCCTCCGGCTCCCCTCCTCCCGCCCGGCGTGGTGTTGCTCTTGGGACTTCTGGGGCCGTCCCTTGGGGGGGGTTCTGTCATGAGCCCTCTCACTCCACCGGGTTACCACCTTAATGTTTTTCCACTATCTTCCACTCTGCTCATCTCTCTCTCTCTACTCAGCCTAACGAGCTCCACCTGTCCCTGCTCTGCTCGGCTCTAATTACTCTGCCAGCTGCGCTGCATTACCCACTAACCTCTCCCAGTATTTAAAGTCCCGTCTCTCAGCTCTCCTTTGTCAGATCGTCTGCAAAGCTCACACCCGGAACCTGTGTGCTCGCGCTTCTGGCTCACCCTTGTTTTGTGACCCCCGGACCTGCCTGATTCTTGGATACTCTTCTGCCCCAGGAAAACCAGACCTGCTTTCTGCCATTACGACTCCTGACTACTCTTCGACCCCGGTAACTCTGACCAGCCTTCTGCCTTGCTACAACGTATTTGGATTTCCCTTGAACTGTACTTCTGCCTTGTTTCATCCGCCCGTTGTGTCTGTGTTTCCTCCCCCCAGGACTTCTGGACCACCAACCACCGGCGTCATCGGACGCACCGCTGCCACTGGGGGGCACAGACCCAGCACATTGGACGGGATAACCCCTGGAGCCTTCACTCACTCCCTACTTCCCTTTTCCCTTAAGTTTTAATAAACTTTCTGGTGTGACGCAATTGTGGTCCTCTTGTCGTCTGTCTGAACCGTGACATGCACCAGGCTGGGAAGACTGAATCTGCAATAGGTAAGCAGCTTGGTTTGAAGAAATCAACTGTGGGAGCAATTATTAGGAAATGGAAGTCTATGTTATTCATAGAGGTGGTGGTGCACCAGCTCACCTACTACAGATCTGTGGCTTATTCAGCTTTGTAGTGTAATTACCATACCTTTGGTGTGTGTGCATACGTGCGTGCATGTTTACGTGTTTGCGTGTGGAGAGATATTTATTCAATGGAAAAATGAATTTGATCATGTGCAGCAGTAGTGAAACAGAGGTTGGTTTCTCAAACAACTAGGCCTAATTCTACTTTGCTGTCCACAAGTAAACCTAGTGTTTGTGTGTGTGAATGTTTCTCCCTGCAGTCCTCATATAAACCATGTCTCTTTTGCTTACACAACCACTCTCTCTCTCTCTCTCTCTCTCTCTCTCTCTCTCTCTCTCTCTCTCTCTCTCTCTCTCTCCCTCCCTCTTTTCCTCCTCTCTAAATGAAGTCTAAACCTTGGGAAATGAACACATCTAAACCATTACGCTATACTCTCTGAGCGTGTTTGGTACGATTCGATAGGCTGTGTAATTCGCTTTTCAAGGTAGCACAGGCCTATACTTGCCTATTCATTGCTGCCACCTCATATGACAACAGCCAGGTATGATTGTTGTGGTCCTCTGTAGCTCAGTTGGTAGAGCATGGCAGTTGCAACGGCAGGATAGTGGGTAAAAAATTTATGCATGCATGACCGTAAGTCGCTTTGGATAAAAGCATCTTCTAAATGGCATATATTATTGATATTATTATGACTCTTAGACCTCACGGGATATGACTTTCCACACTCATTCATTCGTGTCCAGTCCTACTGGCTCTTATATCAAACTCCTACAGTATCTATCTTACGTAACAATGCGTTTGATGACAAACAGTATAAAATGTTGTAAAAATGTTTTGCACGGGCTCAGCATAAATTATGTAATCGCCATCAAAGATGCTGATTGTAACCGCTGTAACCAGGCCAACTGTAATTTATGTAAAACTCATGTTGATTTATTAAAAATAAGTTTCCCCATTGGGGTTCACACTCATCACTATGCATCCACATCCGAAACCTGACTGTGTGTAGTGTTGACATACAAGTAGCTGTACTGCAAGCCGCATTACCTAATTAGCACATTTCTCTTTCATATGCGATCGATCGGACTCATCCTCGCATCAAATTTTTCCATGATTCAATTTCCTTGAATGCTTTTCCTCCAGGATGCTGTATGTACACCCACTGGGCTCCTGCCCTGACTCTGCTCAAACTCAGGGGACATGTGCCAGCCCATAAAACTGGTGACGAACACCAAACTTCCCGCTTACATTTTACATTTTTAGTCATTTAGCAGACGCTCTTATCCAGAGCGACTTACAGTTAGTGAGTGCATACATTATTTTTTATATTTTTCATACTGGCCCCCCGTGGGAATCGAACCCACAACCCTGGCGTTGCAAACGCCATGCTCTACCAACTGAGCTACATCCCTGCCGGCCATTCCCTCCCCTACCCTGGACGACGCTGGGCCAATTGTGTGCCGCCCCATGGGTCTCCCGGTCGCGGCCGGCTACGACAGAGCCTGGATTCGAACCAGGATCTCTAGTGGCACAGCTAGCACTGCGATGCAGTGCCTTAGACCACTGCGATTGAATTACAGTTTTTCTCAATTGCGTACCTGCATTTTTTTGAACAATTATGTTAATGTTCAAAACAGAGTCCCCAAGACACAGAACTCTATGGCCTTTTGCAAAACAGTAAATGTGTTTTCAAAATGTAGTTGCCCTCTCAAAACATAAATACATTCATCAAAACTATATTATACCGTCAAAACTGCAAATATATTAATCAAAAGAACACGACTGCCCGTAAAAACATTAACGCAACCATACTTATCTCCAAGCAGTCCAAGCAGACAAAACAGAAAGTTAGTCTGTCTTTAAAAATTCCCAGTAGATCAATACATTTTCTTTGCAGTCATGATGATCAAAATTGAAAGTACAACTATCCAAAAGTGCAGAATTATTGGGATTGCACTTTTTTAATGCATATTTCATCAAACAATGCCATACACATCAAATCAAATATTATCCCTGAAAATAAATTCAAATGAAAATACATAAGCACATTGTGTGCAGGATTCATTCATAGGTATCATCACAATCCAATTCCATGTATTCAATACATAGGCTGGTTTGCTTATAGTTTTGTAGACTTTCATTGGCACATCACAATCCACAATAGAAAATATAAATAAGAAAAATATAAATAAATAATAAATGATAAGCACCATAAAGTGCATTCGGAAAGTATTCAGACCCCTTGACTTTTTCCACATTTTGTTACGTTACAGCCTTATTCTAAAATTGATTGATTAAAACATTTTCCTCATCAATCTATACACAATACCCCATAATGACAAAGTGGAAACAGGTTTTTCTGAATTTTTGCAAATGTATTAAAAATAAAAAACAGAAATATCTTATTTACATAAGTATTCAGACCCTTTGCTATGAGACTCGAAATTGAGCTCAGGTGCATCCTGTTTCCGTTGATCATCCTTGAGATGTTTCTACAACTTGATTGGAGTCCACCTGTGGTAAATTCAATTGATTGGACATGATTTGGAAAGGCACACACTTGTCAATATAAGGTCCTATAGTTGACAGTGCATGTCAGAGCAAAAACCAAGCCATGAGGTTGAAGGCATTGTCAGTAGAGGTTCGAGACAGGATTGTGTCGAGGCACAGATCTGGGTAAAGGTGCCAAAATAATTCTGCAGCATTGAAGGTCCCCAAGAACACAGTGGCCCCCATCATTCTTAAATGGAAGAAGTTTGGAACCACCAAGACTCTTCCTAGAGCTGGCCACCAGGCTAAACTGAGCAATCGGGGGAGAAGGGCCTTGGTCAGGGAGGTGACCAAGAACCCAATGGTCACTCTGACAGAGCTCCAGAGTTCCTCTGTGGAGTTGGGAGAACCTTCCAGAAGGACAACCATCTCTGCAGCACTCCACCAATCAGGCCTGTATGGTAGAGTGGCCAGACGGAAGCCACTCCTCAGTAAAAGGCACATGACAGCCCGCTAGGAGTTTATCAAAAGGCACCTAAAGGACTCTCAGACCATGAGAAACAAGATTCTCTGGTCTGATGAAACCAAGATTGAACTCTTTGGTCTGAATGCCAAGCGTCACGTCTGGAGGAAACCTGGCACCATCTCTACGGTGAAGCAAGGTGGTGGCAGCATCATGCTGTGGGGATGTTTTTCAGCGGCAGGGACTGGGAGATTAGTCAGGATCGAGAGAAAGATTAATGGAGCAAAGTACAGAGAGATCCTTGATGAAAACCTGCTCTGGAGTACTCAGGACCTCAGACTGGGGCGAAGGTTCACCTTCCAACAGGACAACGACACTAAGCACACATCCAAGACAACGCAGGAGTGGCTTCGGGACAAGTCTCTGAATGCCCATGAGTGGACTTGAACCCGATCAAACATCTCTGGAGAGACCTGAACATAACTGTGCAGCGACGCTCCCCACCCAACCTGACAGAGCTTGAGAGGATCTGCAGAGAAGAATGGGAGAAACTCCTCAAATACAGGTGTGCCAAGCTTGTAATGTCATACCCAAGGAAACTCGAGACTGTAATCGCTGCCAAAGGTGCTTCAACAAAGTACTGAGTAAAGGGTCTGAATACCTATGTAAATAAAATAAAAAGTTTATAAAAACCTGTTTTTGCTTTGTCATAATGGGGTATTGTGTGTAGATCGATGAGGGATTTTTTTTTTAAATCCATTTTAGAATAAGACTGTAACGTAACAAAATGTGGAAAAAGTCAAGGGGTCTGAATACTTTCTGAATGCACTGCATATATATAAATAAATAAGGAAAGGTGAGTACAATGGAGGAACACAACTGATAGGCCTCAATCCACACCACAATCCATGTCCGCAATATTGTAAATCATAACAATTAGACAGTCCCCATTGCCTATATATTTTCCTATATCTTGTATGGTATGACAATAATGGGGTGATTTTGAATTTTGTGCTGAAGTATTCCGGAAACAGTAAACACAATTGCACACATTTCTCATCTGATTAAACCGAAGGGTTAATATTCTATGAAGAAAACACTTAACAGTGAATTTGGTCTAACATATGCAAGTGGTCTAAGATATGCAAGTCACGTACAAATAATTGCATGTACACTATTAAGAAAAACTCTTTAAATCACTATAGTACCTGGAGGAAGTGCTTTTTCATAAATTTTTGGACATGGCTCAGCCATCTCGAGTTTTAAGTTAACACCAAGAGACATTCAGTAGAATATATACAATGAACAAAAATATAAACGCAACATGCAACAATTACAAAGAATTTACTGAGTTACAGTTCATATAAGGAAATCAGTCAATTTAAATAAATAAATGAGGGCCTAATGTATGGATTGCCTATGACCCGTAATACAGATACTGTATGTATCTGTTGGTCACAGATACCTTAAAAAAAAGGTATATCTGGTGTGACCATCATTTGCCTCATGCAGCGTGACACATCTCCTTTGCATAGAGTTAATCAGGCTGTTGATTGTGGCCTGTGGAATGATGTCCCACTCCTCTTCAATGGGTGTGCGAAGTTGTTGGATATTGGCGGGAGCTGGAACACACTGTCGTACACGTCGATCCAGAGCATCCCAAACATGCTCAATGGGTGACATGTCTGGTGAGTATGCAGGCCATGGAAGAACTGGGACATTTTCAGCTTCCAGGAATTATGTACAGATCCTTGCGACACGGGGCTGTGCATTATCATGCTGAAACATGAGGTGATGGCGGTGGATGAATGGCACAACATGTTTTAATTTTTTTATTTTACCTTTATTTAACTAGGCAAGTCAGTTACGAACAAATTCTTATTTACAATGACGGCCTACACCGGCCAAACCCGGACGACGCTGGGCCAATTGTGCGCCGCCCTATGGGACTCCCAATATCACGGCCGGTTGTGATACAGCCTGGAATTGAACCAGGTGGTCTGTAGTGATGCCTCAAGCACTGAGATGCAGTGCCTTAGACCACTGCGCCACTGGTGACAATGGGCCTCAGAATCTCATCATGGTATCTCTGTGCATTCAAATTGCCATCGATAAAATGCAATTGGTATCTCTGTGCATTCAAATTGCCATCGATAAAATGCAATTGTGCTCGTTGTCCGTAGCTTATGCCTGCCCATACCATAACCCCACCGCCACCATGGGGCACTCTGTTCACAACGTTGACAAGCAAACCGCTCGCCCACACGACACCGTACACACTGTCTCTGTCTGCCATCTGCCCGGTACAGTTTGAACCGGGATTTATCCGTGAAGCACACCCCCAGCGTGCCAGTGGCCATCGAAGGTGAGCATTTGCCCACTGAAGTCGGTTACGATGACAAACTGCAGTCAGGTCAAGTTCCTGGTGAGGACGACGAACACGCAGATGGGCTTCCCTGAGACGGTTTCTGACAGTTTGTGCAGAAATTCTTCGGTTGTGCAAACCCCCATTTTCATTAGCAGACGATCCTGCAGGTGAAGAAGCCGGATGTGGAGGTCCTGTGCTGGCGTGGTCTGCTGTTATGAGGCCGGTTGGATGTACTGCCAAATGATCTAAAACGACTTCTCTTATGGTAGAGAAATGAACATTCAGTTCTCTGGCAACAGCTCTGGTGGACATTCCTGCAGTCATCATGCCAATTGCACGCTTCCTCAAAACTTGAGACATCTGTGGCATTGTGTTATGTGTCAAAACTGTGCACATTTTAGAGTGGCCTTTTATTGTCCCCAGCACAAGGTAATGATCATGCTGTTTAATCAGCTTCTTCATATACCTGTCAGGTGGATGGATTGACTTGGCAAATGAGAAATAATCACTAACAGGGATGTAAACAAATGTGTGCACAAAATTTTAGAGAAATAAGCTTTTTGTGCGTGCTGACAATTTCTGGGATCTTTTATTTCAGTTCATGGGACCAACACTTTGCATGTTGCATTTATATTTTTGTTCAGTATAGTAACTACAGACATATTTTTCACGTTTTTTTCACCACTTCCAGCTACATCTGGTCTCCCATCCAGTTACTGACCAGGACCAACCCTGCACCATCGAGAGCATCCTGACTGGTTGCATCACCGCCTGGTATGGCAACTGCTCGGCCTCCGACCGCAAGGCACTACAGAGGGTAGTGCGTACGGCCCAGTACATCACTGGGGCCAAGCTTCCTGCCATCTAGGACCTCTATACCAGGCGGTGTCAGAGGAAGGCCCTCAAAATTGTCAAAGACTCCAGCCACCCTAGTCATAGACTGTTCTCTCTGCTACCGCACGGCAAGCGGTACCGGAGCGCCAAGTCTAGGTCCAAAAGGCTTCTCAACAGCTTCTTCTTCATGGCTACCCGGACTACCTGCACTGCCCCCCCACCCCCACACCCCTCTTTTACGCTGCTGCTACTCTGTCTATTATTTATGCATAGTCACTTTAACTCTACCCACGTACATATTACCTCGACTAGCCAGTGCCCCCGCACATTGACTCTGCACCAGTACCCCCCTGTATATAGCCTCCCTACTGTTATTTTATTTTACTTCTGCTCTTTTTTTCTCAACACTGTTTTGTTGTTGTTGTTTTATTTTACTTTTTTATAAAAAAAAAATGAATTGTTGGTTAAGGGCTGTAAGTAAGCATTTCACTGTAATGTCTACACCTGTTGTATTTGGCGCATGTGGCAAATAACATTTGATTTGATTTGATTTGAAACCAGCAGTGGGATGAAGGGTGCTATGTTGGTGGAATGAATGTGCCAAAACTTGCAACTGGAAAAAAGGCAGTGAAAGCAAAGGTAACATCCAAAGATAGGGAAAATTGTGTTTTATTTAATCCTGTTATAATTTTTTTTAAATACTGAAAATGATTTTTTTTGCATCCATTTACAATTATTTATATTTTGTTTTGCTATCAGCATTTTTGGGTTAATGTTTTGCTTTCAATATCATTATTTTTGTTTGCAATACTAAGAATTTTGTTCTCGACTTCAGAAGTTTTTGCACAAAAGTAACACACTCATTAGAGGATGACTGCGCCATACACTCAACTGCCAGTTTATTAAGTACACCACCCCGTTCACAAAAATGGATCGCTCTTACAGACAGTGAGTCACGTGGCCATGGCTTGCTATATAAAGCAGGCAGGTAGGCATCGAGGCATTCAGTTACTGTTCGATTGAACGTTAGAATGGGCAAAATGAGTGACCCAAGTGACTTTGATCGTGGTATGATCATCGGTGCCATGCACGCGGGATCCAGTATCTCAGAAACGTCCGCCCTCCTCTGCTTTTCACACACAACAGTGTCTAGGGCTTCCTGAGAATGGTGCGACAAACAAAATACATAAAGTCAGCAGAAGTCCTGTGGGCGAAAACAGCACGTTGATGAGAGAGGTCGAAGGAGAATGGCAAGAATCGTGCAAGATAACAGGCGGGCCACAAACAGACAAATAACGGCGCTGTACAACAGTGGTGTGCAGAACGGCATCTTGGAGCGCACAACTCATCGATCCTTGTCACGGATGGGCTATTGCAGCAGACGACCACACCAGTTTCCTCTCTTCTCATCTAAAAACAAGAAGAAGCGACTCCAGTGGGCACGCGATCACCAACACTGGACAATTGAGGAATGGAAAAACATTGCCTGTTTCGACAAATCCCTGTTCCTGTTGTCTCATGCTGATGGCAGAGTCAGGATTTGGCGTAAGCAGCATGAGTCCATGGACCCATCCTGTCTGGTCTCAATGGTACAGGCTGGTGGCGGTGGTGTACCGCCTTCCAATCTGCAGCAACTGCGTGATGCCATCACGTCAGCATGGACCAACATCCCGGTGGAACGTTTCTGACTTGTAGGATCCATGCCCCGAAGAATTCAGGCTGTTCTGGAGGCAAATGGGGGTCCGACCCGGTACTAGATGGGTGTGCCTTATAAACTGTCCGGTGAGTGTATAATAACACTATTACTCTATTAAAGATGTTTCAAGTGGCAATCCTTCATTGCAACATTAACAAAGTGTCTTCCCCACCACAGTTTCGGGTAAAAAGCTGAGGGATGGGGCTGGAGAAATGCAAACACTCTCAAATCCATAGACTACGCTATGAATCCATGATATCAAAATGATAGTTTTAACCATGTTTTTAGGCTATACAGTGTTTGTTTACGTTTACTTTGTTTACAAACATTGGGATAAAACAAGTTTATATTTTGAGTTCTGATGCGGTACAAAAGTTGAACTAAGCTCATGAAGCATTTACACGTTATATTCTTAAAGAATCAATGGGTACATACAGGGATTTTTCTGCCATTGAAATCCTTGGGCAGGCCAGTGTAAACTTCAATGACTAAAACCAGATATAAACTATGTAGAAAAGATAATGGACCTATTGTTGAGAACTAACAATCACCAAAAGAAAAGTTAGACAATCAGGGAGAGCTGAAAATACCAAAAACAATGCATTTTGCAGTTTTGATTTTGTTATTATGTTTGAGCAAAAGAACACAGCATTAGCCATGCTAAAATGCATAGAATAGCAGAAAATTAGCTTTAAAACTGCAACATTTTCTCTCAGCTCAATGGCAGAATATGTAAAATCATTGGAAATTAGCTTTAAAACTGCAACATTTTCTCTCCGCTCCATGGCAAAATGTGTAGAATTGCAGGAAATGTGCTTAAATATTAAAACATTTCTCTCTAGAATTTTCTCAAAAATCCAGCTGCACCGATGGGCCGACTGCCCAAGCCCCTTGCCACATCCACCACCTAAGCCCCTGTTTGATCCAGAAAAAACCCTGACATATCATTAATTTATAAGACCAAAAATGTATGTAGCAACTAAGGATTGCCCAGGCAGTGATCTTCAATGTCGCCATTTGAACGTGATTCATCAACCTGCTCCCCAAAAATGTATTCTGTCCACTGTTCTGCGAATGTCCCGCAAAATCGTTCGCTTGTCCCTCACTTGGGCTTTTTAGATGTGGTCACCTTAGTTCCACCGGTAGAAACATTCCCACTGCAACATGTTAACACCATCTTTTCACATGTGAGGAGAATAACATTATTTCAATCCCACATGTGAATCTGCAATTCCACATGTGAACGTGAGATTTTCACATGTGAAAGTTTTAACACGTGAAACCGCAAATTTCACATGTGAAACTGCAATTCACATGTGAGGTGAAAACATGTTATTCTCCTCACATGTGAAAAGGTGGTGTTAACATGCTAACTCTAAATTGAATACATGTGAAAATATGGTTTCACATGTGAAATGTAAGCTCAACATGTGAAAACAGCTATTTCACATGTAAAAATTAAACTGCAATTTGTTGTTTTTTGGGTGTAGACAATCATTTACATACGTTTCCCCCATGCCTTCACTCATGACTGTGTGTGGAGAAAAGTCAGTGCCAGGCTGCCCACTGCAGATGGCTGCCCACTGCAGATGGCTGCCCACTGCAGATGGCTGCCCACTGCAGATGGCTGCCCACTGCAGATGCCTGCCCTAATTGTTCCCTGCAGCTGTACAGTAAGTGGGCAAGGTGGCAGACGTGTGAGTGTGTGTGCGTGTTTGTGTGTGTGTTATTGTGATAGCTACATATACACAGTTGTGTGTGTGTGTGTGTGTGTGTGGTATGTATAGTGATTAGTGTGGGAACAGCACAGCAGCCGCCGCCGCATGTGAAGACAGCCCCAGGAACTGAGCTTAGGCTAATCTCTCCTCAACCGGTCTCTTTCCCTCATCTCTCTCTGCCCTGTTGACCTGTGTGGGCAGTTCATATTTTCAAAAGAGAACCCTATTGTGAACCCTATTGTGAAAGGACATCTGGGTGGCCATTTTGGGTGAATGACTAGCGTTAAGATAGTGGTGGTGACAAGAAAATGTAACACGTGTAGGCCTAACACTCATTGTCACACTGACTGTCACACTGACTCTAGCTTCACTGCTCTTATCGCTCTCTCCCTCATGCTGCCATGTTGATATGCGTGGGTGGTTCTGTCTGCAGTTTTTTTACATTGATTTCCTTGCTCCTCCACACATGGCCGGCAGCAGCATTTATGACAAATCATGGATCTTGTTATCGTCATGGATTGATTTGTTATGAGGTCTCAAATGGGTTAGATTGGTCAGTGTCCTTATTCGACACATTCCTATTTTACCTTAGTACTCTTATTGGTGACAGTTTGGACAATTTTTTTTCTCTCAAATAAAAAACGTTTTATTTTACACCTTTCAAGATACCCAAGGACAAGTCAGAGGAATGCTGCAGAGGAGAGGCTAAACTAATAACATTTGGAAGGAAATTGGAAACTGGAAGAAAAAATGAAAGGCTAGTCAGCCACAATCCAGTTGACACCTCCAGTATGGCCCAAACAACTCCAGAGAAAATTATTCAAACATGCTATCTGTGTGTGTGTGTCTGTTGTGTGTGTGTGTGTGCGCATTGTCTGTGTGTACGTAAGGACGTATTTAACCATACTTGTGGGGACCAGAAGGCCCCACAAGAATAGTTAACAAAAAAATGTGGGCCAACTGGGGACATTTGTTAGTCCCCACAAGGTCAAATGCTTTTTCTAGGTTTAAGGTTATTTTTAGGGTTAAGGTTAGAATTAGTGTTAGGGTTAAAATGAGGTTTAGGGTTAGGGTTAGGAGCTAGGGTTAGTGTTATAGTTAGGAGTTAGGGTTAGGTTTATGGTTAGGGGTTAGTGAAAATAGGACTTTGAATGGGACTAAATTGTGTCCCCCCACAAGGTTAGTTATACAAGACTGTGTGTGTGTGTGCATGCCCATGTGTGTGCCTTTCAGTGTGCATTCATTCCTATACAAGACGGTCTTGACAATGACAGTCTCTCCCGGGGAGCGATGCCAAAGAGTGATGTCACACAAGAATGCTTGGCTGGCCAACTGGCCCCAGTGGCACCATGAGAAAAAAATCCTGGAGAGAAAGATGGACTCTTATCCCCGGGGTCCCTCGGCCCTATCAGTACCGCCTCACTTTCGACCAAAGTTCACAGTCTGCACACTCCCAGGATGCATCTCAAATGGCACCCTATTCCCTATTTAGTGCACTACTTTTAACTATAAAGGGAAAAGGGTGTCATTTGGGATGTACCCACACTCCCCTTTATAGTTGCAGTGATGAGAAATTAAAACGAGAAGTCCCTCAGGTGGAAAGAGAGACAGAAAGAGAGAGAACGTTATGTCCCTAACTCCTGGACCGTCTCCTATACTGTGAACTGGACATACAGTACATTTGTGTACCCTGAATTTGACTGTCACAAATAAAGTTATTATTATTATTATTATTAGGCTTGGGCAGTATACCGTATATACCGTATACCGAGGTATTTGGAAATAGCCATGGGATGGTTTTTCAATACCGTCAATACCGTTGAAACTATTTCTTTGAAGTTTTAAAAAACATTTGTATATTTGTAGCTACTTTTTAAGTAAATACCTGCAGTCAAATTGTGCAATATGTTAGGAGATAAAGCAGATTGTGTTCTTCATTTAACCTGTTAATTTATTTTACATTATGAAGCTTACCGTAGTTCCCCAGAACAGTTGAGCCAGTCATCTGTTGGTTTGTAAATAGCACATTGGGAGAAAGTGGGAGCAGGTGACTCCAGCTGTGTAATGACAGGGGTCACGTTTTATATTGAAAGTCAAGTGTTTCTTTGCTTCAATAGATCGATCATGGGCGTGCAACTATGGTTTTCCTTCACAGAAAATACATTAGTGCAACACATTTCGTCAGAAAATAACTTCATTTTCATCAGATGACATAAGAAGTGAAAAGCTATTTGGCTGGCAGCCACACAAGTAAATGAGCTTACAATGAAAAAACACTTTTTATTTTTGCAAAAATGATGCATGGCCATCATATTTCTAATGTTTATCATAGTAAGAACGTAGCCAGCTACATTTTCTAATGTTTTGCTTAAAGTTAATCTTGCATTTTACTGGAGAAAGGTATTCTACACTGCACATCAGTCAGGCCACTGTCTGCTGATAGAACGCCCGTTGGTGAATTCTCATCCGAGTAGAAAAGTGCAACTGAAGCACAAAATTAGTCTGATGCTGAGCAGAAATGACAATAAGAAGCATTTTAGATCTGCGTTTACAAAACGCAGCAAGATATTTCTTATGAGTTTAATCTTTTATTTCTGCGTGAAAAACGCATCATTCTGCGTTAACTCGACCCCTAGATTTAACTTGCTAGTTATTTAAGGATGTGGCTGAATTAATAAGGAGACGGGAAATCATATAGTGCTAGCTGTCTGCCATGTTTTAGAAATCTGTACAGCTACCACTGCGTTTTTTCTCCTCTCCGTTCTCAGCCGTCTGCTTCTCCCTCCCTTCTCTGAGCAGAGCAGAGCAGGCAGACCCGTTGCCCTAGCGACTCCAGACTCCACACAGACACAGTGTGTACACATGCTGCTCCAGAGCCAGCACTGTTCTTCCTTCAAAAAGCATGTGTAAAAACTCTGTTCATTTGCACAATGTCTCTCGTTCACATTCGCTTGTAAATGTCCAAACTTAACAAAAATGACATTTGGTAGCTCCTACCTATATACTGTATGTATAACTTTATGAGCTGGATTGCCTGTCTTTGCAATTAGTTTATTTTAGTTTGCGCTCATCATTAGCATATTTATCTAGAAGCCTTCATGGAAATTCGTAATTACTTATGTTAATTTGTGTTAGTATTCAGGTATTAGACGCCCAATGGGCTTTTTAGAATTCTTTGGCGCCCCCTTGTGTACTAAGCCGTAATACCCTAAATCCCGGGATGAGAGAAGGACGGTATGATGATATGTACATCTGGATACCGCCCAACCTGAATTATTATTATTATTATTATTATTATTAATATTATTATTCTCTTGGTCTGAGAAGTTTTTGGGGGGTTAATATTGCACACTCTCATGTCCTAACATGGTGGAAGCAGCAGACCGGGTGGAACATTGTATCAACGTAGTATGAACGTCGTATGAATATTGTATGTATAGGTCTGACAGAGAGGCATGCACAGGTACAGCCCTACCTTTCAGTTGTCATGGCAGTACCATGATACAGACCTTTTTTCAAACACTATGGTCAACATTTTCCACTTGTAATCACACACTCACGTCCAGCGTGGAAAATAAGCCTAACTTTGAAAGCTATGATTGGTGATTAATGGTATTTGAATGGCAATGAGGCATTCCGCTGGAACTGAGTCTGTATATTCATTGTGTAACTCATTCAAATGCAAGCAATATCTCACAATCCCTCAAGAAATCAACCTCAATGCCCTCCAATCTAGTGCAAAAGTATACTTCATAAACACGTGTCACAGCTTGTGACATACTTCATATACCTATGTAATATACCGTACATATCTGTCAAGGCATGCATTGTCGTAACACCACAGCTAAATTTCACATCAAGCATGAATTTCTCATTCTTAACCGCATTCAAAACAGCTGTTATGTCACGCCGAGAGCTCATAGACTCATAAAAGCAATAACAAATGCTTTACATACAGTAAATCGCTATGCTACATCATCATTACCATACATTACCCATTAGCCATTTACCCTAAGGTATAACTGATTCAGTGCAGCCATCACATTGAGATGAAGCCCTCAGAGTTCTACACTCCAAGCGAGGGTTATATCCACTCATGGTAATTGCTGAGTCTGTGAGAGCCAGATCCTGGTAGTAAAATATGAGGGGCTGTTATCTTAGAGCCTGTCAGCACTATGCTGAGTGCAGACATCCACACTCTTCCCAGTTAAGACTGAGCCTGGAGCGCTAACTCTACTGATCCCCGGCCCTAATTCAATGAATCTGTACTACAAGGGTGAAGGAAAGTGGGGAAGGAGAGAGAGAGCTTGGTCCCATAGATGAGCACAGTGAGCAGTAATGGTATTGTTGTGTGTGTGGAGGGGTGGGTGGGGGGGGTGGTGTGTGTGGATGGGGGGCGGTGTGTGTGGGTGGAGGCGGAGGTGGTGTGTGTGTGAGTGAGAGAGAGAGAATAAGAAGAGAGCGACAGAGAGAGAGTGTGTGTACGTGTGTGTGTGTTCGTGCGTCCGTGCATGGGCTGTTTGTTTGTATGTGGGTGGAGGGAGGGAGGGAGGGAGGGAGGGAGGGAGGGAGGGAGGGAGCAGATTAGCAGATACTTAATTTGCTCTCTCAGGTCCAGTCAATTGGAGCAGATTAGCAGCAGACTTCACAATGGTTTCGAGAGTGCCCAAGTAATTATTAGTCATTGCGAGGGGTGGGTGGGGGTTGGAACCAAGGAGCTCCTCTTCATCCAATAGAAGCCTTTTTAAAATAACTTTAAAATTATCATCTTAAGATGAACAACCAATATAGCCTATCTACACATTGTAGGCCTATTCATATTTCACTTAGTCTGGTTTTCAAAGAAGTCTGAACTTTAAACGTCAGACTTAAACATTGAACATTGTCAAATAAAATATGATTGATGAGCTGGTTCCCAAAAAGAAGTACTCAGTAGGGACACAGACAGGTCAATGTCAAGACAATAGAGAACAATGGTGTGTCGCTAAGTTACCTCTCTGTATCTCAAAAGGTCCCTACCCTGAACTACTGTGCTGTAAATATTGAACTACGGTCAAATTGGTAGACTGTGGCAAATGCGGGGTTTGAACTGCGGGGTTTGAACAACCTTGGTGTTACTGGCACAGTTTTCCAACTGACTAAGTCATCAGGCCCCACTCGCCCAGTGGCCTGTGCAACCAGTCTATTCTAGATGTGTTATAAAGGTTCTGTGTCATTTCAGCCAGTAGTTTTGAAAGTAGCGCTCACGAGCCAAAACAGGTCCCCGAAAATGGTGCACAATTGTGTACAATGTCATCCATTTCGTTTGATATGTTATGTCCTGCAAAAAAATAAGTCATTTGATTACAGCCTACCGGTCCAGAACCAGTCATCTTGTTGGTATAATAGCTATTGGAGATCTTTAAAGCCCCCATGCAGTCTTTTGAATGTAATTTTTAAATCATCACTGTATGTTTATTTCATGAAATTAACTTCAATTATATATTTTTGATTATTTCTTTCCCTGAGCCTCCTTTTGTCACGCCCTGACTCAGGGGACTCGTATATGTTGAGTCAGGGTGTGTATATTCTTTGTTATGTAGTATTTTCTATGTGGGATCTAGTATGTGTATTTCTATGTTGGCCGGTGTGGTTCCCAATCAGAGGCAGCTGTCGCTCGTTGTCTCTGATTGGGGCCCATACTTAGGCAGCCTATTGGCACTATTGAGTTGTGGGATCTTGTTCTGTGTAAGGTATGTTGTGTGTGCTACCTTGGACTTCACGTTTCGTTCCTTGTTTTGGCGTGGTGTTTATTCAGTTAAAATAAACATGTATGCATATCACGCTGCGCCTTGGTCTGACCCGTCCTTCAACGAACGTGACACCTTTTGCCATTGAAATGCTCAGTCTGATTGTGTGGGAGTCAGTTTGGAGATTATGGGACAATTATTAGACTAAATGTGAGGACACAACAGTTCACCTGACAAGACTGAATCCAAACATTACACTGTTGATTTTATGTGCATTTTACATTTACTGAACTTTCCGCTGCATTTGTTGATAACGAAATCTGAAAATACTCTGGATACATTCAGTAACATGATAAGAATATTCTTGGAAAACATAAGACAAAAACATGACAAGGGTTTGAGTGAGATGTGAAACTGGTGTCTCCAATTGGCCACACACCTCTCCAATGTGTGCAGAGTTCCTATGTAATTTCAATATACTTTTATGACTCAAAGAGTCTTCAACTGTAAGGTGCTTTTTTGAGCTCTCCTAGCTGTGCTGTTGAGGAACAACAGCAAGCACACTTGTAGTTGTTTTGGTTGTAACACAACCCTGCATCCCCGCCATCACACAATTACTGTAGTTGTTTACGCAATCCAGAAATGGTCCATTATAAATCACAATCTGTGTAAGGTGGGCCGCATTTGAAAGCTTGTTCTATTGCCAACATGACTAGGTAAATTATAAAATACGATCTTACACTGTTAGGCTTTCACAAGGCAATTCAGAGAAGCAGATCATAATTTTGGTGCGCATAGAATGGAGTCATGAGTGCATTCAGATGCGTGGTTCGCTGCAAATTTTCTTCACATTACAACAAACAGGCTCATTCTGTTCAGGACAACCCAGGGTAAAACACCATGTAATCTTGTAACTGTACATCACATTTTGTGATCATAAACATTCACACTGTATATAGTAAATATGTTTTATGATATGGAAATTGGAAGTGCACATTCTGACTCACGGGTGTTTGGCTTACTTGTACAAAGTGGCATTTATTATAATCCTCAACGTCTCATCTTCCAAAATACATCGACTCCTCTTAATTTACAGCATTACCTTCACTCAGATAACAAACATTTTTCAAAAGTTGCACAATTAGTAGGAGGGATGAGGGCAACTTCTTGTCGCGAGCGGTTCTCAAGTTCAGAACGTCTGTCAGTCAAAACAGACGTTCAGAACTTGACTTCAACCCTAATTCAAGCTCTGACATCGTATAGCATGTTACTGTACAGCCACTGTGTTCTAATTTAGGCACTTATCAGTGTCCAAATCTGCCATTTCCAACCCGTATACGGATATGAGTGTAAAGGGCTATGGTGTTCTATGAATCATGAGGGTTACTACGACCTAGACTATCCCCTTCAGATTATTGACTCACCGAGCGATCGCATCACTGGCTCAATCCATCAAGGGACTGGAGAGAACAGCATACAATTGTTGGAAGAGTAAAAATACTTTATTTTACACAATTTGCCTTGTTTCAAGGATTGATGTATTTATGTAAGTTTATCACCCTATTTTTGGTTTCTTTATGATGTATATTCTCTGAAATAAGCACCACGAAGAGCCCTTTGGTACCAATGTACTTACTATATTTGGTTGGAATGTTTCCCCAGAGAATATTGAGGTATAGATGCCATTTCTGGTGCTGTAAAATGCCACTGTTCAATGTGTGTGTGGAACTGAGATGTCATGGTTGCCTCTTTGTTCATATGACATGTCTTCAGAGTTTAAGAATCTTAGTGCGTTTTGCAAAATAATGCGTCATTTTGCCAAACATATTTCAGTTTATGTGGGCTGTGTTAAGCTTTAAAAAGGTGAGTGAACAAGTGGTTTGTGAAATGTGCTCAAACAATAGAGGACAAATTGTATGTTGATACAGTGGGGAAAAAAAGTATTTAGTCAGCCACCAATTGTGCATGTTCTCCCACTTAAAAAGATGAGAGAGGCCTGTAATTTTCATCATAGTACCCGTCAACTATGACAGACAAATTGAGAAAAAAAAATCCAGAAAATCACATTGTAGGATTTTTAATGAATTTATTTGCAAATTATGGTGGAAAATAAGTATTTGGTCACCTACAAACAAGCAAGATTTCTGGCTCTCACAGACCTGTAACTTCTTCTCTAAGAGGCTCCTCTGTCCTCCACTCGTTACCGGTATTAATGGCACCTGTTTGAGCTTGTTATCAGTATAAAAGACACCTGTCCACAACCTCAAACAGTCACACTCCAAACTCCACTATGGCCAAGACCAAAGAGCTGTCAAAGGGCACCAGAAACAAAATTGTAGACCTGCACCAGGCTGGGAAGACTGAATCTGCAATAGGTAAGCAGCTTGGTTTGAAGAAATCAACAGTGGGAGCAATTATTAGGAAATGGAAGACATAATACACTGATAATCTCCCTCGATCTGGGGCTCCACGCAAGATCTCACCCCGTGGGGTCAAAATGATCACAAGAACGGTGAGCAAAAATCCCAGAACCACACGGGGGGACGTAGTGAATGACCTGCAGAGAGCTGGGACCAAAGTAACAAAGCCTACAATCAGTAACACACTACGCCGCTAGGGACTCAAATCCTGCAGTGCAAGACATTTCCCCCTGCTTAAGCCAGTACATGTCCAGGCCCGTCTGAAGTTTGCTAGAGTGCATTTGGATGATCCAGAAGATCATTGGGAGAATGTCATATGGTCAGATGAAACCAAAATATAACTTTTTGGTAAAAACTCAACTCATCTTGTTTGGAGGACAAAGAATGCTGAGTTGCATCCAAAGAACACCATACCTACTGTGAAGCATGGGGGTGGAAACATCATGCTTTGGGGCTGTTTTTCTGCAAAGGGACCAGGATGACTGATCCGTGTAAAGGAAAGAATGAATAGGGCCATGTATCGTGAGATTTTGAGTGAAAATCTCCTTCCATCAGCAAGGGCATTGAAGATGAAACGTGGCTGGGTCTTTCAGCATGACAATGATCTCAAACACACCGCCCGGGCAACGAAGGAGTGGCTTCGTAAGAAGCATTTCAAGGTCCTGGAGTGGCCTAGCTAGTCTCCAGATCTCAACCCCATAGAAAATCTTTGGAGGTAGTTGAAAGTCCGTGTTGCCCAGCGACAGCCCCAAAACATCACTACTCTAGAGGAGATCTGCATGGAGGAATGGGCCAAAATACCAGCAACAGTGTGTGAAAACCTTGTGAAGACTTACAGAAAACGTTTGACCTGTGTCATTGCCAACAAAGGGTATATAACAAAGTATTGAGAAACTTTTGTTATTGACCAAATACTTATTTTCCACCATAATTTGCAAATAAATTCATTAAAAATCCTACAATGTGATTTTCTGGATTTTTTCTCCTCATTTTGTCTGTCATAGTTGACGTGTACCTATGATGAAAATTACAGGCCTCTCTCATCTTTTTAAGTGGGAGAACATGCACAATTGGTGGCTGACTAAATACTTTTTTCCCCACTGTATGTACAAAGTGAGAGGTTCAACTAAAAAGTTCAGTTTTCACTGATGCAAAAGATTCACAGTCACACATAAAAACTAAGATTTTGAAGAAAGATGTTACTTTTTAAAGAGTCCTGCAAAAATGATTGATGCCAAAACAAAATGGAGAGATGTGATGCGAGCTTTACGCCGTATCAGATGTGCACATGAAAGGGAGAAAGAGTGAGTATTTTTTTATTCCTCTCCTGCTGTCATGTCCTTTAACAGAAAAACTCTGTTAGTGAACTAAATGTTCTTGTTTATCATGGCATAAACAGATGACTGATTTACATATACTGTACACCAGCCAAGAAAATGTGAGCGAAAGGACCAGAGAGATTTGTGCAGTGACAAATAAACGTTTAAATGAAACACGTCTAAGGTTATCTAAGTGAAATTTGATAAATGGCTTTTAAACATAATGTGATTGCCAAGATCTGCTCTTTCAAAACTTGTCAGCATCAATACTATTAAAGCAATTTTGAAGTTATACTTTTTTGGTGCTGTTTGACTCCATGATTCTACAATTTACTGAACATGAGGATGATGTGCTGGTTTTTGTTTCTTCCTTTGTTTCTTCCAGGCGTTTGCATAATCGGTGACATTAATTAATGAATTAACTTCTCTAGAGTGAAGAAACAATCAGTAGACACTGTACCCCAGTTATCCATCTATGCTCTGCACAAACATCATTACTCTTACTTATTTTCAAGGGGAAATATAAATAAGTGATATCAAAAAGTCAACTAAACATTAAAAGAAGGAATAAATTATGACCCTAGATCAGGGTTTTCTGACTCCTGGGTCTTTAAGACCTACAGGGTGTTCCAGCCCAGCACTAACACATCTGATTCAGCTAACAGTGGTCCACATTGAGACTGTCATTAGAGTTGATTATTCAGAATAGATGGAGACCCCCTTCCTATATTAACTTCTTGGACATCCCACAAATCTAAATACACCAAGGTCAAAAGTGAAACATTCCACGTTGGCAAACCATTTCACTCTTCCTCACACCACTACTTTCAATATCCCTGTCACAGCAACAACCACACTTTGGCTGCAATTACCTCAGCGCACCCCGCTCCATTCATTAGCAGAACAGCTGACTCTTGCATGGCCAATGGATTTGGTAACGAGCACAACATTACTCAGCAGAAAAAAGAAAGTGACAAAAAAGAGACAAAGAAGAAGCAGTCCAAATGAAGATCAATCAAAGTGAGTGACGTGAGCCATGTGAGCCAGGGGAACAGTGAGAGAAGAGGCACAGAGAAGACAAGTCCCCCAAGTCTCTGACGTTATTCATGCGCTCGAGTCGCAGCGCCACCAAAATGGTGCATATGGTAAGGGAACTCACTAGTCCAATCAGAGTTAAGAGCCCTTTCACTCTTAAGCTCCTGTTCACAAACTATAAGATGAGGGACAAGGGGAAACTTGAGGATACAGGCACTCCCTTTGCATTATTGAAAATGGACTTTCAGAGTCACTTAGTAAAAAAGCCCTTCATGGAAGTCCCAGGAGTGAATCCTTTAAAAGTAACACAGGTAGTTGGGGAAAGAGGATAGGTGCAAACGTACGGAGGAACTTAAGTCTATGGGTCAGCATTTTGGTAGGCAAAGGGCAAGAATTAAAGAGGAGTTCAAAATAACTTTGTTTGGTCTGGCCAGAGTGATTGTTTATGTGCCTGTGATCAATTTATTTACGTCTGTGTTTTAAAGTTGCTTCAGTCAATGCACAAATTGTGGTATACTCAAATCAAATCAAATTTTATTTGTCACATGCGCTGAATACAACAGGTGTAGACCTTACCGTGAAATGCTTACTTACAAGCCCTTAACCAACAATGCAGTTTTAAGAAAATAGAGTTAAGAAAATATTTTAAAAAATACAAAAGTAACACAATAAAATAACAATAACGTGGCTATATAGGGGGTACCGGTACCGAGTCAATGTGCAGGGGTACAGGTTAGTCGAGATAATTTGTACATGTAGGTAGGGGTAAAGTGACTATGCATAGATAATAAACAGCAAGTAGCAGCATTGTAAAAACAAAGGAGGGGGGTGTCAATGCAAATAGTCCGGGTGGCCATTTTAGTAATTGTTCAGCAGTCTTATGGCTTGGGGGTAGAAGCTGTTAAGGAGCCTTTTTGACCTAGATTTGGTGCTCCGGTACCGTTTGCCGTGCTGTAATAGAGAGAACAGTCTATGACTTGGGTGACTGGAGTCTTTGACAATTTTTTGGGCCTTCCTCTGACACCGCCTAGTATAGAGGTCCTGGATGGCAGGAAGCTTGTCCCCAGTGATGTACTGGGCCGTACGCTCTGTAGCGCCTTACAGTCAGATGCCGAGCAGTTGCCATACCAGGCGGTGATGCAACCGGTCAAGATGCTCTCGATGGTGCAGCTGTATAACTTTTTGACGATCTGGGGACCCATGCCAAATCTTTTCAGTCTCCTGAGGGGGAAAAGGCATTGTCGTGCCCTCTTCACGACTGTCTTGGTGTGTTTGCACCATGATAGTTTGTTGGTGATGTGGACACCAAGGAACTTGAAACTCTCGATCCGCTCCACTACAGCCCCGTCGATGTGAATGGGGGTGTGTTCGGCCCTCCTTTTCCTGTACTCCACGATCAGCTCCTTTGTCTTGCTCACGTTGAGGGAGAGGTTGTTGTCCTGGCACCACACTGCCAGGTCTCTGATCTCCTCCCTATAGGCTGTCTCATCGTTGTCGGTGATCAGGCCTACCACTGTTGTGTCGTCAGCAAACTTAATGATGGTGTTGGAGTGGTGCTTGGCCACGCAGTCGTGGGTGAACAGGGAGTACAGGAGGGGACTAAGCACACACCCCTGAGGGGCCCCCTGTTGAGGATCAGCGTGGCAGATTTGTTGTTGCCTACCCTTACCACCTGGGTGCGGCCCGTCAGGAAGTCCAGGATCCAGTTGAAGAGGGAGGTGTTTAGTCCCAGGGTCCTTAGCTTAGCGATGAGCTTTGAGGGCACTATGGTGTTGAACGCTGAGCTGTAGTCAATGAATAGGTTCTCACATAGGTGTTCCTTTTGTCCAGGTGGATTGCGTCATCGGTGGATCTGTTGGGGCGGTATGCGAATTAGAGTGGGTCAGGGTTTCCGGGATGATTGTGTTGATGTGAGCCATGACCAGCCTTTCAAAGCACTTCATGGCTACCGACGTGAGTGCTACAGGGCGGTAGTCATTAAAGCAGGTTACCTTTGCTTTCTTGGGCACACCAGGCAACCCTGAATGTCGTCAGCCTCTAGGAAGTCTTGCCTTACCTATTTGACTATGACACAGGTCTTTGAAGCCCTTTGAGAAATGACTCTTGTTTAATTCTATACAGCATCCGTTTCCTTCCTCAGGGACGCAGAGTCTTAAGAAAAACCATTCAAATTACTCAAAGGCCCATTGCAACAGATGAAAAATAGGGTGACGGCAGCTCCCACATACTGGCAATGACAAAAATAAGGTATTTGTAGTGTCAGCTTTGAAGTCATTAACATGGTGTAATAGCCTGCAGAGTTTGGGAGATGAACTAGGTATAGCGCCACATTGATGTGGCTTCGCACCTTTGAAAGTTAGAATTGACAGCGCACGCTGCTATGATACGTTAAAAAGGAACTAAGGTCTGTGAAATAAATGCCAAGGCAATGTTTAATCGTGTCAGGGGATCGACCATACAACACAAATGTCAGATGTTTGACATTCCTCAGATTAGACGCCAACCGCTGTTTGGCAGCCAACATCAATAATGAAGTGGTTCAGTGGCAGCTGCTGTAGTGGTGTTCTCTTCTTCTGAAGAGTGACACAGGGATACGGTCTGCAGCATAACAGCTAAAGGCTGCTACACCCCTATGAGATAGCCACTGAGAGGAAATCATTAACAGAGAAAGCTTTGGAAGAATCCAATGTGAACTGAAGCGGCAGTTTCTGTGGTAAAGCTGTTACACTCTAATTCTCTAGTTCTCCCGTTTAAATTGCCATTAAATTCTACAAAATGTATTTAATATTGAGTTTAAGTTATTCATCTTAACAAGATTAAAAGTGAAGCAGTCAAGGCGTCAGGAGTAATTGGCACAGAATGAATTCTGTCTTCCACAGGGGCTTTGATTGATAGCCCATTCATTTAAATTGAGACAGCTGCGTCAATCCAATTCATTATTCTATAACCGTGTCCGGTATTTAATGAATGACACTTCATTGCAGGCAACCCCTCTCTATGAATGGGAAGATCTAGAAAACTAGGCCAATCCATACAGCTGTAATATGAAGAATGATGCATTTGAATGCCACAGATACAGGAGAAAAACCAACAGTGGCCAAAATCAAAATGACTTGAAAGTTGTCTATATATTGACACTAATCAATCACTTTTCACCAGCACTTCGATGCCGACACGGTCACCTGGTCAGGTTGGAAAAATAGAGAGTTGGTCATCCCTCAGGCCACCATTTTAGTTTTTGTTTTTCAGCATTAGTTTCTCACAGTTTCAGATTTAAGAGTCAGAATAATTTCCAGCACCACCTGTCATCATCGTTACATGTATCTGACTTGACCAGAGGCGTGGTGCATGTGTGGCCATCAATATCAATGCCACTGTCACTAAAGTGAACTACTTTCCATAAAACGACTTTCCTTTTTTATTTGGCCTTTCCAATAATACTAATTTGACATGTTTTACCCCAGTCATTTTGCCTTTAACATGCATCTAAACTAGTGTCCCTCAACATAATTCGGTGTGGTCCAAAAAAACATGGTGGGGTAAATGTTAGAAGATATCATTCAGTATCTGCAGTATAGCATATATATACAGTCTTAGAAAAAAAGGTGTATCTAGAACCTTAAAGGGTGCTTCGCCTGTCCCCATAGGAGAACCCTTTGAAGAACCCTTTATGGTTGCAGGTAGAACCTTTTTGGTTCCAGGGAGAACCCTTTTGGGTCCATGAAGAACCATTTCTACAGAGGGTTCTACATGGAACCCAAAATCGTTCTACCAGGAACCAAAAAGGGTTATCCTATGGGGACAGCCGAAGAATCCTTTTGGAACCCTTTTTTCTAAGTGTGTATTGTTCACAAGTGTCCACATAGCTCCACACACTGTTATTTTGGCCTGAGGCACAATGGTGAGATTCAATCTTTGCCCACCCTGCCCACAACGGCTCAGGAGGTACCTGACCAGAACCCCTACGAGCAAATGGTTATCATGCCTACAAACCAATGCACAACTACCCAAGTACTTTAAGAAGACAAATATGAATGCACTGAAGACACCCGATGACACAAGTTGTATTTACTCTATACAGATTAGGCTTCAAGGTTAGACTCTGGCTGGTGTATTGACTCGATCTCTGTAAACTTCTTTAAAAGTAATGAGAAGTGCAGATGGGGAGACCTTGACCTCCAGGTTCCCCTGGAAAGGATGGCCTGAAATGTGGAGCTATACCCTGAGGCTGTGGTGCTATTGATTTCCGTGAGCTGAAGGAGATTGAGGAACATTATGCATGAGATCGATGTGCCACTGCACAGTGAGGGTTTCATTCATAAAATAGAATGCGGCCAGCACTGAGGTTTGTAAAGCATAACACCGTACTGGCACCCACAAGTGTGGTTATGGTTGTGGTACGAACATACACCCCCCCCAGTGTTTCCCTAAAAACTGTCTGGGTTTAAACATCTTCTTTTGTACAGAAAGTGAATAGCTTAATCAATTGATAGTGACATAATTAGATTACTTCCCAAGAAAAGTCAGCCTCTGAATGTCAAATAAACCAAACAACGATATCCCCATATGCATCAGAGTCACGGCTTTCCTGGTGTCAGAAGGTGACGGTGAAATGCGGTAGGCGAAGTCAAACGCAGGACACAGAGCTTACTGGAAACGTACTTTACTTGAAAGTAACCAGAGAAGAAAACCATCTCCATACAAGGAGGAAAACAACCCGCACTCTAACACTGCCGAAGACGAATAGAATAACACACAACACACAATGCACGACAGAGGGTTAAATAGGGGAAACAATACAACATAATGGGGAACAGGTGTACACAATCAGGACAAAACAAGTCAAACACCGAAACATAGATCGGTGGCAGCTAGTACTCCGGGGACGACGAACGCCGAAACCTGCCCGAGCAAGGAGGAGGAGCAGCCTCGGCTGATTCCGTGACACCTGGGTATTTTACAGGTTGTTTCCAGCATAAAGCATCGCGGACCGAAGCGCAGTTATAGATCACTTTATATAATCTGATCCGTTTTATGTTCTTCAAAATCTTAAGCTAACAATGGGTAGGCCTGTGCATTTTGCCATTTTCTTTAATAAAAGCTAGGCCTATGGCATACCTTCTCATACCCCCTCAATTCGAGTCTTGGTTTTAACTTAACAGCCCTTCACTGACACAGAGGTAGGCTATTTAAAGAGTGCATGATGGGTGGAGAAATTGGCCGACACATCTATGGATATAGCAGCCTATAGCGTAATTTCGTCTAAATAGGAAGAATAGGCTCCAACACAAAGCCCTCTTGTTGTTAGTCTAATTTAAATGAAAATGTTGAAATGAATAATGCCTACTCGAATTTGCCTACTTTCAGCACCATGAGCTGTCCATTTCCGATTCATTGTCAATAACTCTGATAAATACAAGAAAATGAGCAAGAAACATATTGTTTTTATTCAAATCAATTATAGTAGTAGCAAGCTATCTGGTCCTCTTTCTCATCTCCGCACTCTCCTTCTCAAATATATATATTTTTTTGTACTAGGCCTAATCAAAAATTATTTTTTAAAGAAACCTTTGACTTTTCTCCTGACCTGCCACCATAGCCCAACAGGGTGCAGCCATTGGTTAAGCAGCACACCAAAAATAATTTGATCAGCAAGAGCAGAGCAGGCTCATTGCAGTGTGTGATGCAGCCTAGTTTTATTTACACCATCCCAGCAGCTATCTTAGAAATATAACTTTGCTCTGTGCTTCTCCGAGCATGCACTTCGTAGCCTATATTCTATAGGCTATGGATCATTTGATTGAGACCACACTAAATAGCCTATAGGCGCATTTGATATTGCGCGCCCAAAAGAGAAGCAGAGATGAGGGGCGACATCAGGTACACATCGATATAGCCTAATAAGTAACTAATTCTAAAACACTGAGAAATATAGAAATTTCAACAATTACAAATTACATCACCCTCCCCTGGACTAGATTAAAACAAAAATATATCAACCCTCCCCTTGACTGAAATTGAAAAAGCATGACCCTCCCCCATTTTCCTCCAGGTAACCATTCTGTAAATTTCGATCCGTCCTTCATTATTAATGCGCTTCCCTTGGGTTCAAATTAGACCGCACCTCAAAACCAAGTCCAGGTACTGAGTGGTGGAGGGGGCATTTAAAGTAACAAATACAATTATGTACACACACACGCATGCACACGTAGACACACATGCGCTCACACACATGCACACCTCATAGATAATGAATGGCCATTTGGGGTAATGCCATAATTATACAGTAGGTCTGAAATGCGGTCTGGGGGTCTTGTTTCTTGTTAGGTTAATGTCCTAACAGCGCACACATTTCTAGGAGATTGTTGAATGCATTTACATCTCAAATCTCCATTTCACTGTGTGCCATAGTTGTGGATATGTAAGAGTGGGTTGACTGCTGTGATATCCCTTTGCATTAGTAAGTACATACAACATATATAGACCCTGGTTCTCCTCAGACTTGACTGCCCTTGACCAGCACAAAAACATCCTGTGGCATACTGCACTAGCATCGAACAGCCCCCGCGATATGCAACTTTTCAGGGAAGTCAGGAACCAATATACACAATCAGTTAGGAAAGCAAAGGCTAGCTTTTTCAAACAGAAATTTGCATCCTGTAGCACTAACTCCAAAAAGTTTTGGGACACTGTAAAGTCCATGGAGAATAAGAGCACCTCCTCCCAGCTGCCCACTGCACTGAGGCTAGGAAACACTGTCACCACCGATAAATCTACAATAATCGAGAATTTCAACAAGCATTTTCCTACGGCTGGCTATGCTTTCCATCTGGCTACCACTATCCCGGCCACCAGCTCTGCACCCTCCGCTGCAACTTGCCCATGCCCCCCCCCCACTTCTCCTTCACACAAATTCAGACAGCTGATGTTCTGAAAGAGCTGAAAAATATGGACCCCTACAAATCAGCTGGGCTAGACAATCTGGACCCTTTCTTTCTAAAATTAGCCCCCGAAATTGTCGCAACCCCTATTACTAGCCTGTTCAACCTCTCTTTCGTAAAGTCTGAGATCCCCAGAGATTGGAAAGCTGCCGCGGTCATCCCCCTCTTCAAAGGGGGTGACACTCTAGATCCAAACTGTTACAGACCTATATCCATCCTGACCTGCCTTTCGAAAGTTTTTGAAACCCAAGTTAACAAACAGATCACCGACCATTTCGAATCCCACCGTACCTTCTCCGCTATGCAATCCGGTTTCCGAGCTGGTCATGGGTGCACCTCAGCCATGCTCAAGGTCCTAAACGATATTATAACCGCGATCGATAAAAGACAGTACTGCGCAGCCGTCTTAATCGACCTGGCCAAGGCTTTCGACTCTGTCAACCACCGCATTCTTATTGGCAGACAAAATAGCCTTGGTTTCTCAAATGACTGCCTCGCCTGGTTCACCAACTACTTCTCAGATAGAGTTCAATGTGTCAAATCGGAGGGCCTGTTGTCTGGACCTCTGGCAGTCTCTATTGGGGTGCCACAGGGTTCAATTCTCGGGTCGACTCTATTCTCTGTGTATATCAATGATGTCGCTCTTGCTGCTGGTGACGCTCGGATCTACCTCTATGTGGACGACACCATTTTGTATACATCTGGCCCTTCATTGGACACTGTGTTAACAAACCTCCAAACGAGCTTCAACGCCATACAACACTCCTTCTGTAGCCTCCAACTGCTCTTAAACACTAGTAAAACTAAATTTTACATTTTAGTCATTTAGCAGACGCTCTTATCCAGAGCGACTTACAGTTAGTGAATGCATACATCGTGGGAAACGAACCCACATCCCTGCTGGCCAAACCCTCCCCTACCTTGGACGACGCTGGATCAATTGTGCGCCGCCCATGGGTCACCCGGTCGCGGCTGGTTGCGACAGAGCCTGGACTCTAACCAGGATCTCTAGTGGCACAGCTAGCACTGCGATGCAGTGCCTTAGACCACTGCGCCACTCGGGAGTCAAATGCATGCTCTTCAACCGAACGCTGCTTGCACCCGCCCACCCGACTAGAATCACTACTCTCGGTGGGTTTGACCTAGAGTATGTGGACAACTACAAATACCTAGGTGTCTGGTTAGACTGTAAACTCTCCTTCCAGAATCACATTAAGCATCTCCAATCCAAAGTTAAATCTAGAATCGGCTTCCTATTTCACAACAAAGCTTCCTTCACTCATGCTGCCAAACATGCCCTCGTAAAACTGACTATCCTACCGATCCTTGACTTCGGCGATGTCATTTACAAAATAGCCTCCAACACTCTACTCAGCAAATTGGATGTAGTCTATCACAGTGCCATCCGTTTTGTTACCAAAGCCCCATATACTACCCACCATTGTGACCTGTACGCTCTTGTTGGCTGGCCCTCACTACATATTTGTCGCCAAACCCACTGGCTCCAGGTCATCTATAAATCACTGCTAGGCAAATCCCTGTCTTATCTTAGCTCACTGCTCACCATAGCAACACCCACCCATAGTCTGCGCTCCAGCAGGTATATCTCACTGGTCATCCCCAAAGCCAACACTTCCTTTGGCCGCCATTCCTTCCAGTTCTCTGCTGCCAATGACTGGAACGAACTGCAAAAATCTCTGAAGCTGGAGACTCTTATCTCCCTCACTAACTTTAAGTATCAGCTGTCAGAGCAGCTTAGCGATCACTGCACCTGTACACAGCCATTCTGAAATTAGCCCACCCAACTACCTCATCCCCATATTGTTATTTACATTGTTATTTATTTTGCTAATTTTCACCCCAGTATCTCTATTTGCACATTATCTTTTGCACATCTATTATTCCAGTGTTAATATGAAATTGTAACTATTTTGCACTATGGCCTATTTACCTCCATAACCTCCATAACTTACTACATTCGCACACACTGTATATATATTTTTTGTTGTATTTTTGACTTTATGTTTTGTTTACCCCATATGTAACTCTGTGTTGTTGTTTTTATCGCACTGCTTTGCTTTATCTTGGCCAGGTCGCAGTTGTAAATGACAACTTGTTCTCAACTGGCTTACCTGGTTAAATAAAGGTGAAAAAATAAATACAAAATCTATCTGTCTGCTAAAGTAAGACTCGTTGGAACGGCCATTTCTTTGGTGATGGGTATAACTTACAATGCATCATGTGGAGGGACGGAAGCCCCACTCCTAACTCTATTCCGTATCAACCAGGGATAGGGTCAGTTCAGTTTTCAATTCAGTCAATCCAGGAAGTAAGTTGAATCGTCAATTTTTTATTCACGATTCTCGAATTGTGGTTCACTTTCCTAATTTTACAGAATTACAAACTGAATTCATCAGCCAAACCTTTAACATAACCTCTATGGGAGGTCACACCCAGCACCCTTCTGATTGGCCCATTGGGTTAGTAAGTAACAGTTTGGTTTACCAATTATAATATATTTCATTAGGGTCTCTGGCTGTGTTGTTGACCCCAATCTTACTTCCCCTGGTCTCCCCACTGAGTCACCCAGTTTCCCACTGCACTACCTCAAAGGACAAATGCATTCAGTTTTCAGGGGAAATGGAAAGAGAGCCTGTGACACGACTTCCGCTTTTGGACGTTAACAAGGCGACACTCCATCTTAACTCCTCCTCCACATTTACTGGATTGGTTCAACAGTGCAGAAGAGAACCTCCCCCCGACAGTTTTTTCTCTCTCGTCATGACCAGAAAGAAAGAAACTGCTACGTTAGGCACCAGGGGCGGTGTGTTCATTAGGGCGATATGGACGACGCACTGCCAAACGGGAAAAGGAAGGGATTTTTTTTCTAATCAATTATATCACGGCAACAGTAGTTATCATTGTTCTAATCTAGACGTCTGATCTGCCACTAAATGTCCAATCAGGCTAAAGTCGTGCTTCAAATGGCCCCGCCCCTTTTGGGGCGATTTCAGTCAGGTTGAAAATCGCCCCAGAAGTCTCTCATAGACTCTCATGTAAAATCTTTTTTTTTCAAATATCAGAGCTTTCAATACAATCTCTATGGGTTCCGGGAGGGCTTGCACTTACGCGCTTTCGTCATACGTAACATAACCATGAACGTAACTAAGAAAAGAGCGGGTAGCAGCATCAATCAAATCACGTACTACTGTCAAGATGGCTAGCGTTCAGTGCAACTCGATTGTCTCTTTGAAAGAAGTTCATTTTTGTCGGCGAACAAATCAAGATAAATTGGCAACGAAACAATTAGGACCTCCCAGACCAAATTTAATAATTCAACAGGTTTCTACTAAAGGGGGAAAGTCCTACACCCGAGGATTTTCCAAAAAATTGGTACGAACGAAAAACCTGGCTAGCAGGCTGCGATGTAGCTAATGCAGTCTTCTGCTACCCCTGCTTACTCTTTCACCCTGAAGGCGGCACGGCAGACAGCACCGCTTGGACAGCGACTGGTGTAACGGACATGCACCATCTTTCAGAAAAGATTAAGAAACATGAGCTGTCAAAGACCCACATGGATAGCTGTTTGAGATTGTCTGCTTTGGGGAGAGTGAACATTGCCACTCAACTGGATGAGGGATACAGGCTAGCTGTCCGCCGCCACAACGATGAGGTTGTTTAAAATAGTTATTTTTCATTTTTTTAAAAGTAAAAAAATAAAATAATAATCTGTTCATGTTCATTTTTACAAATCTATACAATTGGCCAGAATATGGTTGTTCATATTTACAAATCTATACAATTGGCCAGAATATGGTTGTTCATTTTTACAAAGCCATACAGATAGCTGTGTTTACCTATTCTAGAAATTATTTTCAAATTCTGTTTTCAGGCAAAATGTCTATCACTGTTCATTTTCACAAATCTATACAAGAGGGCAGAATATGGAAGTCTATAAAAATGTCTTATTACCAATAACTTGCATCAATGTTTTCAGTAGCCTCTATCAAAAGCTCCTGCTTGCTTGTTGTGAATTATGCTCAGGTGCACATATTTCCAATTCAACCATGAGGCCTTTTTGAAGCAAGTAATGTGTATATCAGAATTCTTTAGTTAAACTTAGCAGCACCTCATCATTCTGGTTTGGTATTCAATGTGTAAAGCCAAGATGCCCAGACCACACTAGGTCAAGCCTCACTTGTTCATTCCCCTATTTGGGACAACGTTACTTTGCTTTTATTAAGTAGCACTTTGGTCATATCCTACATTCCACAAAATGTAGTTCTAAAGATCCACTTCAGTGTTGCCAGATCTCACGAGACAAATAAGCAACCAGGCCTGTGAAATAAAGCCCAAAACAAGCAACTTTTTCTACGGAGCCCCCCTAGGTTCTGGGTGTAGGTCACCTAAATCATCAGAAAAATTGCCCCCCCTGAGAATTTTTTCAGGAGCCGCCACTGTTAGGCACCCTATTCCCTATATAATCCCTTTGGGTCCTGGTCAAAAGTACTATAAAGATAATAGGTTGTCGTTTAGGAAACAATCCAGTTTGTTGGGACTCTGGGAGGCTTTCCTCCTTTCCTTACCTGATGAGGTAAGGGCCTGTCAGATTCCTCATCCAGATGAAGTCTCTCTCTCCGTGGAGAGGGGGAAAGAAGGGATGACCTTTCCTCGTTCTTTTTCTTCCCGTAGATGGAAGATAAAGATGAGCTCTCTGTCTCCCCCGCCATGTGAGGTTGGACAGTGGGCCCTTTTCCACGTGCTTTTTCCTCTCTGGTTTAATTGTGGACTGAAGGTGCTCTTGTAAATGCTACCATTTTGTTGAGTTCGTGTACAGGCGTAGCTTATAACAGCATGTGTGCCATGCTGTACTTTATTGGAAAGAGTTACAGCTTTGTTTCGTGCCTGGCTGTAATTTCCTTTTGGCCCTAAACTCCGGGAGATACACTGAGTATACAAAACATTAAGAACACTCTTTCCATGACATAGACTGACCAGGTGGATCCAGGTGAAAGCTATCATCCCTTATTGATGTCACTTGTTAAATCCACTTCAATCTGTGTAGATTAAGGGGAGGAGACAGGTTAAAGAAGGATTTTTAAGCCTTGGGACAATTGAGACATGGATTGTGTATGTGTGCCATTCAGAGGGTGAATGGGCAAGACAAAATATTTAAGTGCCTTTGAACAGGGTATGGTAGTAGGTGCCAGGCGCACCGGTTTGTTTCAAGAACTGCAACGCTGCTGGGTTTTTCACACTCAACAGTTTACCGTGTGTATCCAGAATGGTCCACCACCCAAAGGACATCAAGCCAACTTGACACAACTGTGGGAAGCATTGTCAACATGGGCCAGCATCCCTGTGGAACACTTTCGTAATGTATACTCAATGTATATTAGCCCTTCGCTGTTGGGTTGTTAGTCATTTCTGACTTGTTTGTCAAATCGAGAAATGCACATGCATATGTTCTTTACTTATAATCAGAACGGATATGGACAACTGGGCGTGACTGTTGGTCAAAGGCATTGGTTATTAGTGTTTGAGTAGTTTCCAAACAAAAAGTGTATCCATGCTGAAGCTATTACTGAGTGTCTATGGAAGACTGCGGAGGTAAGTGCCAGTGTAGAAATACACACACAGTCTTCCTTTGTCTACACACCGAACCATAAACCTGAATGCCCAAAGTCCTCCTTCCTTCCTGACGTCAAGTACCAGAGAGAATTTCAACCGAAGGTCACCAATACCTCACAGTGGAAACTGCAGAACTACCTTTAGCTGTGTTTGAACGTTACATAAGCGTTTCCCTTAAGAGAATAGATTCATTATATCCCCTAGAATTAAGTTTGGATTAAATCACATGGATGATCGGATTCGTGGTCCGTGAGCAGCCAGCCGGTCTGGAAGCAGGGGGTATTTTGAGTGCGTTCACTCAACCTTTCCCCAGCGTTACATAACAACAACCATGTAACACATCTGTGTAATTGGACTTTTTTAGCTTCTACGTTACCTCTACATTTGCTTATATACTGCGTGTGTGTGTTCCATTACACATACAGCAGAATGTGGTGAAACTGTATATTGGATTAACTCATGGATGTTTAGTATCCCTCTTGAGGAATGGTATGGGGATGGATGATTATATGCACTTGGTAGTAAGCCAAGGTCAAGCTTGACGTGGTGGAGGTCTGCTGGATGTCTGGGGTTAGCTGCCCTCGCTACGCTCTTGGGAGAGAGGAAGACAAAATGAGAGAGAGAAAGAGAAAGAGAGAAAGAAACAGAGAGAGAGACACACACAGAGAGAGAAAGAAAGACGGTGCACACGGCACACATTTAAATCATTTTCGCAGCTGCAAGGAGATATTTATGGGTGGTACCGCTGTGTGTCTGTGTGTGGCTCAGGGTTGGGAAAACAACAGGGTGGATATAGAACAACCCAGTGGAGTTCTCTTAGTAAGCTCCTGTCCATCAAGATTCATGACCAGAATCCTCTCCTTTTCTGGTCTCAGGGAGGAGCGAGGTGGATGCTGACACACACACACACACACACACACACACACACACACACACACACACACACACACACACACACACACACACATACACACATGCCAATATACAGTAGGCAACTCACACACTACTCATAACTGAGTTACCAAACGGAGATTGGTGGCACCTTCATTGGGGAGGACGGGCTCGTGGGAATGGCTGGAGCAGAATACGGTATCAAATACATCAAACACATGGTTTCCATGTGGTTGATGGCATTCTATTTGCTCTGTTCCAGCCATTATTATGAGCCGTCCTCCCCTCAGCATCCTCCACTGACGAAACGGTCCTCTCTATCAAAACAATTTGTGAGAGGAGTGTTAGTTCACTAGAGGGCGCTGCATAAAGAGTTTAAGAGAACATTTGGCATTCTGCAGACAGAAAGACAGACGGGCAGATAGACTATGATAATAGGACTGAGAATCCTCATCCCCACTCGTCTCTGATATTAATACCCTCCATTGATGTGATTGCATTCAAGTGTCATGTCAGGTAGAAATCATTGCGATATACAGGGCTGGTGAATAATCTTCGGAAACAATATATATTTTTTGAAAACGCCAAAGCGTATTACATTTTGTTTGGGATTGCAGAATATAAAGTCACTGGTGAAATAGCAGAGTGTATTTTACTCCTACCATTTTAATCAACTGAGTAAGCCTTTGCTTGATTATGCTAACTTTGACTGAATAATATTTGTAAATCTCTGTTTATATCATGAATTATGTATATTATGCTTAAACTGTATACAAGCAACAACACATTTACCAAACACTGTATTTAAAAATGACTCCATATGCTATGAGCATGGTTGTGCATCTTATGCATTAGCAAGTAAAACATTTCCCAAATGGCTATATCTGTTTTAGACAGCAGAGCAGATGGTTGTGCATGCTACCTATAAATTGCTGTCTTCTGTCATAACGTATTGTCTGTTAAAAAATGGACTGTCAAAGTCTAGCCACGTCAGGCATTAAATATTTCTGGCAGCTCGACTTATGAGCAGTTATCTTTATTCAATAACCCACAGTGGTAGTAAGAAGCACAGTACTATTCCAGCAGAGAAAGAATGGGAGACTTGGGGCCTTGTTCAATCCAGACCTCTAACCTAGTCTAACTAAGTTACAACACCAAAACAACATTCCTCCTCCAACGCAATGAGAAAGCATATTTGTTAAGGTATGCTGTTGAGTTTCACCCTATGAACGTTGTTTTGTTGAGAACGTCAATGTTGTTTATGACCAACATTTTCGGGTGTTTTACTGTGAAATGCCTAGAGTAATGATAAAGCCACATCAATCCAGTGGTGTGCACCTTTATTCATGGCTTCAGTGTGTGTTCGTGTGTGTGTGTGTGTCCGTGCTTGCATGCGTGTGCGTGCGTGTGTACATGGGTGTGTCCAGCAGTGGGTGAAATCAAGCCTTATGTTTACATTAGAGGTCCATGCTTTGTCCAATCCATTCTCTAACCTAACCTCTCTCACCCCGGTGTGGAGTGAAAAGGGGAGTGGGAAGGCTTATTCCATTGCCCCAGGGCTACAAGGCCACTGGTCTGATGAGAAAACACACACACACTGGTCTGATGATGAGAAAGTCAATGGCCACAGCTGGATCTTCCTCTCCACAGAGAAAGGTTATTAACCTTTACTACGGGCTTCCAACGAAACACCGGCTCCCATCTACTCTGAGAACAGATAACACCTCACAGTTCACAAGCAGACATTTCCAGCCATTTTCTTGTAAACCAAAGACGAAGATGTTTTTCAGGTTGCCAATGAGTTTTTCCGTTTTTTCACATCACACAGAAGGCAAACCTGGCTTCAATCATTGTGATGTTTCGACACTGCGACTTTTAGACCCATCTGCGCCTATCGAGTGTATAAAGCGCTTTGATGTTTTGTCGATCCGCCATGTTATCTGCGCTTTCCGGGCAACTCCGTCCGCAGTTTCTTATCAGCTGTAGGGTGGTACTGTGGCTTTTGTCACATCACATCGCTGGTATCTGAGCTCGGGAGGTGTCAATCACTCTGTGTCCAACGACCTTGTTGTTATGTCCAGATAACATCAAACCTCGCCGATGTGAACAACACTGTAGAGATAAAGACAAATGTACTTCCTTGTAGACTTAAACAAAGGGACTGAGCTGAGCTTGACCCGGATTTTATTTGAAGTCGGCTGAGTGGGAGAGGTCAGATCATGGCAATACTTCTTCTGACCATCACTCTTGATATCTCCACACCCGACCAGAACAGGGCCGAAATCCATGAATGATTAATCATAAACAGAGTCCTCAAAGGGGTGTGATATCTCTCTTGATGTGGAATAAAAATGTTAGAGATGTGGCTGCCTGAGCTGAGCCTTGCAGGGTGCCAACAGGGATAGGTCCATCAAGCAGAGGCCATTTTCAGTTAACAGCTGTGATAAGCTTCTGGTCTGTGTTGAGCCGGTCCAGCCTTTGACGGAAATAATCTAAACCATTTGGTTTAGATCACAACTCAGGGAATGACAGGGTATTGGGACCAGAGAGTGTGTGTATTTACAGATCTAGATTGTGTAGGTGATGTGTATTTGAAATCCTTACCCATAAGGACATCCATATATTTCATTATACATTATGCACATAGTGTCACGATCGTTTAATGACTTGTCGAACCAAGGCGCAGCGTGATAAGCGTACATATTTATTTAAGTACTGAACACGACAAAACAACAAACAAACGATACGTGAAGTCTTAAGGTTACACAAAACAAACCTATACAGAACAAGATCCCACACAGACTGGTGCCAAACGGCTGCCTAAGTATGGTCCCCAATCAGAGACAACGAACTACAGCTGCCTCTGATTGGGAACCACCCTGGCCGACATAGATCTAAACGATCTAGAACTAAACATAGAAAACAACACAACACGGAATATCCACACCCTGACTCAACAATTAAACGTCCCCTGAGTCAGGGCGTGACACATAGATAATTTTTTAATACATGCTGTATTTCAAAGCATGCCTTTTTAATTCAAATCAGCATATCAGTCAACATCTCACAAACTCATTACTATATTGGACATTTGTCCAAAAGACATGAACATCAAACTGCGAGGCTGCATACAAACGTCCTATAACAGTTGGTTGGCACCAGTTTGACTCCTCAGAGTACAATCAATGTGGACTGAGTGACAAACTCCTCAGGCCTTCAGCCAACCAATTCTGACCATGCTGCCCAATCTTTGCCAATCATACAGTATAATGCCTACCAATGTTTGAACTCTAAACCACATAACCGGTAGTCAACCCTTCATAGTGCTCAGTTACCTGTAGGGCATGTAACAAAAAAATGTTTTGTAACAGATAACAAAATGGAGCATTTCTTATTGGACAAGTTCTGGTAGTCCCTCCCTATTTTGTTACGTTTTTCTTTGGTTTTGTGCCTAGTGAATACGACCTAGGTTAGCTAAGAGCATGTTAAAATGTGTCCACTCATTACGGGCTGAAGGTTGGGAGCATGTGAACTCATCCATGGTGCCACAGCAGGGGTGTTAAGAATGCCAAGGGACCAACACCTGCGCTACCACTGACCCAGCACTGAACTCAACAGTGTTACATCCCAACACGGCACCCTTAACCAATTCAGTTCCCCATAATGAAGAGCTACCTGTCTTTCTCGCTTATAAGGTTATCTGTTTTAACTTGGTATTTACTTAAAATGGTTTAAGAGATGGAGACAGATTTAGTCATTATTACCGTATTCAAATCATCATTACCTAATAGATACATTTGTATTAGGACTTATTGAATTACTGTATGTTTCCAACCCCCCACCCCCACTTCGGCCATCTCTGCACTACAACTTACAAAGGTAAAAAAAAACGCTTAGCTTAACGTTCTCAGAAACTCCACACCCCCCATCACCATGCCCCCCTATAACAACCCCTGAGGACCCAGTCTTAGGGTTCATAGTAGCCCTCAATGTTCCGCCCTCCCCCCCGCGCTCCCTCGCTAGTGAGTCTGGCTGGTGGTCTGTCTCCCTTAGCCTCATTCTGAGAGGCCATTAGCCTGTCCTTTATGGACTGTACAGTGCTCTTAACTCACTCAACCTCGCCACGCCTCTCCTCTCTTCTCTGTCGAACAACCCGACTCATTGGACAGTTACTGTGCCATAGTGAAGCTCACTCAAGCAGCAAGAGGTGTAGCACGACAACCTATTGCTCTACTGTACACAAAGACAGTCATTGGCTAAGGAATAATGGCTTGTGGTTTATTGCAAGTTCAGCTGAGATATGGAGGTAAACTGTGGCCAAAAGTCTAAATAAAATAAATATTCCGATTGTTTCGTGTTTCTGCACAACACCTTCAGTCGTGAAACATGGATGGATCAAGGCAAGTCAGGCCACGTATTAATCACTATTCATAGCGGAAAGTGTGTGGGCAAAAATGGGTTTATTGTCGACATATTATGAGATGCGGTTTCTGTCTCTCTGTGTAGATTTCACTGCAGAAATGTGTCCGCTCTCTGTCCTTTAGCTCGTTCATATGCCATGCCGGCAATTTCAGGCAAATCGAATTCTAACACGTGTCAGTCATCTCTCAAATGTTACTGAAATGCTTTTAACAAGGCTCAACTGGAAATGACCCAGACATTTGGTCTCGCTTTTCAGGGTAATGTACAATGAACTTGAATTACATAGCTAGCTAGGTATACAGTAAACATCATTCATGATCCCAAATTACATTACAATACGTTTTTTTTATCATAGGCCTTTTCACAAATAATGCCAGTTTCCCATGATATAATCAGAATGTATCTAGTTTAATCCACTCCTATTACAGAACATACAGTATACATTTGATGAATATCTGGAGAAAATACATACAACCCATGTCCTGTTTGGTCGGTCACATTTCAACTCCCCCTCATTAGGTAGCTAATGTGCTGTAGTTTGTTGTCACTAACTGATAACGCGCATCCCTATATGACAGCCCCCTCTCTCCCTCTCTCTCCCCCTGCCTACCCCACGCCACAGTCCTGGGAGGCATCCATCCACACATCCATCTCTCTCTCTCTCTCTCTCTCTCTCTCTCTCTCTCTCTCTCTCTCTCTCTCTCTCTCTCTCTCTCTCTCTCTCTCTCTCTCTCTCTCTCTCTCTCTCTCTCTCTCTCTTTCAGCAGCTCTTCCCTGAATAATACATGTGTAGAAGAGAACTCGCTCCACAAATCACAGATGCTTTGTGCCTCTCTCTCTCTCTCTCTCTCTCTCGCGCTCTCTCTCGCGCTCTCTCTCTCTCGCGCTCTCTCGCACTCTCTCGCTCTCTCTCTCTCCTCCCTCCGTGTTCCCACCTATCTTGCTCCTCCCCCTCTATTTCTCTCCTCAATTTCTTCCCGTTTCTCTTTCTTGCTATTGTTCTCTCTCGCTCCCCCCTCCCCTCTCTCTCTCTAAAAGCGCCTCTTCTCCCAGGTGATCTGTGAGCCGAACGAGGGCTCTCTGGCACACAAGGGCTGTGAGAGGCTGACTGCACTGAGCACGCTCCCCAGGCTCTCCGGGCGTTCCTCGCTCCCCCGGCCAGTACAGTACAGAACTATACCATAGCACACAATACACCACAGCATCTCAGCCGCTGCCTGCCTGCCTGCTTGACTGCCTGCGCGAGTTGTCTGAGGGTCGAGAGAGAGAGATAAAGGGAGAGAGTGATGGGGTAAGGAGACAGCTTGTGAGAACAAAAGGAGGGGAAACTATACTGGGAAGTGAAAGAGAGAGTGAAAGGGAGAGAGATCAAGGGATAGAAGGTACTTTGCCTCAGCTTTCACCTCTGCGATGACACCCATGGGACACGGCTTCCCCCTTTCCTCCTCCTGCCTGAGATCAGCAGCCCCCCTGATGGCAGTCCAGGAGAACCCAGCCCTTCCGTCTCGGTTTTAGCAGCACCTGGAGCCTGTTCTTCAGGGGATAATACAGCATGGACAATTCCGGCAATATCCGAAACCTCAGCCTGGAGAAAGGTAAGAGGAGCCTTTCATGTTTGGGACTTCCGCACAGGCAAAAGTAGGCCAACGTGCGGCGAGAAGTTCCTTGTGGTTTGGAGGTGGGGTGGGCGGACGAGGCAGAGAGGAGTTCAATCGTTTGTTGAACACTCTCTCTTTCTCCCTCTGTCTCTTTCTCTCCTCAAGACAATTCACAAAGAATCCATTGATTTTCTGTTATTATTCTACTTTCCTGTTATTATTCGATAATGTGCTTATGCTCACTTGCTCTCCTTTTTGGTAGACAACGAGCCACTTTTTTTGCACGGCTGCGCTCATATGAATAATTCTGTGCATGCCCTCCATTTGGGAAGCCACAGAATAAATCTTTTAAAGGGTTCCATGCTGAAAATAGCAGGTTTGAATGCCTCAGAGGACCGTAATCTCTCTCGGCTACAGTATAGTTTCTCTGCTGTGTGTTCTGGTGGGCTACTGTACTGAACGAATGGAGATGAAATGAGAGATGAGGACTGGGGATTTGGGACAGATTTAACAGTGTTGTCGCCCTCATTGTCTCCAGACCCAGATCAATGTCTCTTTGAGATATGTGTCCTTTGATTGTCCTGTCGTAGGGCTCAAGTCGTTCATTATTGATCGTATATGGTTTTGAAGATCTTGCCGCTTGTCTTGTTACGTCTCTATATCCCCTTTAAAGGTGTTCACCTGGGAGGAAGTGTGCTAAGGCACTACATAAGTACGCCAAAGTCAGTTTTCACCCACATTGAAAGAAAGAGGGATACACAATGGTAGGAGGGGAATTATGAAAGGGAAAATGAAAACCCTCCCCGCCCCTCTCTTCCCTGCGCCCCCAAGCCCCGGTAACCATAGCATAATTAGCGCCAGCTCACCCTGGCACAGAGGATCCAGTATAGCGATGACAGCGGCAGCAGTGCAGGCCAGCAGAGGCACGTGGCGCTAACACAATCGAGCGCTAATCAGCGTTCCAAAACTACAGAAAAATTGTGCACTAATGCTAATGCTCCCTGCACCACATGTAAGTGCCACAATGGGGTGCAAGTGCTTATTTGCCCCTAAGCTGACATTGAAACTGTGGCGCTCATGCTACGCTAGGGGAGTAGTATTTTGAAGTTGCACGCAGCGAGACAAGCTGTACAGGGCTCACACAATGGAGTTAATAGCTAGCGGAACGTGCTAACAGATTGGATGTGCTAGCCTAAGTGCTACAAACAGTAGGTTTTGATACAAAAGAGTGTGATTGTAAGCACTTATCTTTTATCTAAAAGAACGCCAAGGGATGCTTGTGTGACAATTTGAAAGATTAAGAAAGTTTATTGGAGAGTGTTTCAATTTCAATGAAAAGTCGACTCAAGTAATTTCGCTAGTCACCTCTTGGTTGTGAACATAACCTCTGACCGATTGATTGTTTTATGACCATTTTATGACCACTTACTCTGACATCCCCTATCGACCTCGATTCCTCTAGGCTTATTGACTGGCTATTGGGCTTTTACAAGCCTCCCTGTCGTACATGTGTTGCAACACAAGCTCCACGTTTCACACAGGGGAAGACTGATGGTAGTCAACTGTGTTTCAAATCATCCATGTAACATGCTGCTGGCAACATCATGCAGTTTGACAAGCATACCTCCGTTGCTATCAGTCAGAACGATTCTTCAGGCAATAGATGGGATTTTTGACAGTTCTGAGTTTTAGAACAATACAATGCTTTTTGGTTTAAGTTAATCACAAAACACCTGCATGTGTCTCTAGGCAACTCTAGGTATGATACCTATATTAGATGTACCTAGAGTCTGCAGGCATGGTACAGTCAATTGGTGTGTCTGACTGTCATTCATTATGTCTCAATATTTGTTAGTTAATTAATTGAACAACCATCTGGTTGTCTGAAATTCTGTACAGTCTCTCTTTATCTCTTGCCTGAGCTACTCAGTTACCCTCCCTTAAAATCAAAGCAGCAAGATCACTAAAGGATCATTTCTCTTTCATTCTCTCTCTCTCTCTCTCTCTCTCTCTCTCTCTCTCTCTCTCTCTCTCTCTCTCTCTCTCTCTCTCTCTCTCTCTCTCTCTCTCTCTCTCTCTCTCTCTCTCTCTCTCTCTCTCTCTCTCTCTCTCTCTCTCTCTCTCACTCACTCACTCACTCACTCACTCACTCACTCAGTCCCTCACTCACTCACTCACTCACTCACTCACTCACTCTCTTCCTCCCCAGTCCTCTCTTTGCAGCAGACATTGAGGTGAGGCAGACTTTTATCCTGGATCACCACATAGAGACCCATCCTTACGCAAGCTCCAAATTATCGAAAGGAACCCATTGTGAATTTGACTGAACGCGTTGTGATGAAATATGAATTGAATACTAGGAACAGACACTGAGGTAGATCGTTTTTCGACAGCAATAAGATAAGGCTGGCCTATGGAAAGGACTCATTTCATTGGATAACGTCTAGTAAAAACCAAAACCATTTCTGATCAAGATTGGTGAATGGATTCTCAGCAAGTGAGTAAAAGAAAAAAGATGCACCAAGCAGACAACTGATAGTGGTATACTAAATACCACTGTATGGTTTTTAACATATAGGCTACAGTAGGTTTTCCTGTAATGTATGTCAAATCCATTTGAACAAATAGGAAGAGTCAATAGTCATAACTAGCAACCCCCTGGGAGATGCACCCTCTTTTTTGTGCCGAGTGTCATTTTGTTTGGCAGTTACAGTAGCGTTTTTTTGACAGGAGCACCTTCTATTGAAAACACACGACAACAGAACCGTTCTGTACATGAGATCAAATTCTTCATTGAACACTTGAACCCTTGCAACGAAGAACCATATACAGTGGGGAGAACAAGTATTTGATACACTGCCGATTTTGCAGGTTTTCCTACTTACAAAGCATGTAGAGGTCTGTAATTTTTATCATAGGTACACTTCAACTGTGAGAGATGTAATCTAAAACAAAAATCCAGAAAATCACATTGTATGATTTTTAAGTAATTAATTTGCGTTTTATTGCATGACATAAGTATTTGATCACCTACCAAGCAGTATGAATTCTGGCTCTCACAGACCTGTTAGTTTTTCTTTAAGAAGCCCTCCTGTTCTCCATTCATTACCTGTATTAACTGCACCTGTTTGAACTCGTTACCTGTATAAAAGACACCTGTCCACACACTCAATCAAACAGACTCCAACCTCTCCACAATGGCCAAGACCAGAGAGCTGTGTAAGGACATCAGGGATAAAATTGTAGACCTGCACAAGGCTGGGATGGGCTACAGGACAATAGGCAAGCAGCTTGGTGAGAAGGCAACAACTGTTGGCGCAATTATTAGAAAATGGAAGAAGTTCAAGATGACGGTCAATCACCCTCGGTCTGGGGCTCCATGCAAAATCTCACCTCGTGGGGCATCAATGATCATGAGGAAGGTGAGGGATCAGCCCAGAACTACACGGCAGGACCTGGTCAATGACCTGAAGAGAGCTGGGACCACAGTCTCAAAGAAAACCATTAGTAACACACTACGCCGTCATGGATTAAAATCCTGCAGCGCACGCAAGGTCCCCCTGCTCAAGCCAGCGCATGTCCAGGCCCGTCTGAAGTTTGGCAATGACCATCTGGATGATCCAGAGGAGGAATGAGAGAAGGTCATGTGGTCTGATGAGACAAAAATATAGCTTTTTGGTCTAAACTCCACTCGCTGTGTTTGGAGGAAGAAGAAGGATGAATACAACCCCAAGAACACCATCCCAATGTGAAGCATGGAGGTGGAAACATCATTCTTTGGGGATGCTTTTCTGCAAAGGGGACAGGACGACTGCACCGTATTGAGGGGAGGATGGATGGGGCCATGTATTGCGAGATCTTGGCCAACAACCTCCTTCCCTCAGTAAGAGCATTAAAGATGGATTGTGGCTGGGTCTTCCAGCATGACAACGACCCGAAACACACAGCCAGGAGTGGCTCCGTAAGAAGCATCTCAAGGTCCTGGTGTGGCCTAGCCAGTCTCCAGAACTGAACCCAATAGAAAATCTTTGGAGGTAGCTGAAAGTCCGTATTGCCCAGCGACAGCCCCGAAACCTGAAGGATCTGGAGAAGGTCTGTATGGAGGAGTGGGCCAAAATCCCTGCTGCAGTGTGTGCAAACCTGGTCAAGACCTACAGGAAACGTATGATCTCTGTAATTGCAAACAAAGGTTTCTGTACCAAATATTAAGTTCTGCTTTTCTGATGTATCAAATACTTATGTCATGCAATAAAATGCAAATTAATTACTTTAAAATCATACAATGTGATTTTCTGGATTTTTGTTTTAGATTCCGTCTCTCACAGTTGAAGTGTACCTATGATAAAAATGACAGACCTCTACATGCTTTGTAAGTAGGAAAACCTGCAAAATTGGCTGTGTATCAAATACTTGTTCTCCCCACTGTATGTGTGTTTTAGGCAAAATTCAGATATTGTCAAATATGTATATTTTGGGGGGGAATGTGTCTCTTTCAATTATAATTGCTAGCTTCAAAAAAGACATTGTGTTTGGAAAGACTCCCAGTTAATCACATATCTACTTCTTAAGATAGAAACGTCATGAAAGTCCCTCGTCGTTGGATGCCTTAGCGTGACATACATGCAACTCTTGCTAGACAATTAAGACTTGAAGCCCAGAGAAGGAATGTGAGTGTGTGTATGTGTGTGAGCTGCATATAGGCATTGTGAAAATGTCACATTAGGTCGAGTCAAGCTCTGCTGTGTGGTCCCCCACAAAGGCCTTGCCGATAAGTGTCTTATCTCGTGGCGTTACGTCTTGTTTTCTGTTGTTGCCAGGAATAGAGTGGTTTCTAAGGACATTTGTTGTGTCTCTTGTTAGCTATTCCCACTTGCTCAGGAAGCCTTATGTGACCTGTAGTCCCATGTAGCTCAGTTGGTAGAGCATGGCGCTTGCAACGCCAGGGTTGTGGATTCGATTCCCACGGGGGACCAGTATGAAACTGTATGCACTCACTAATTGTAAGTCGCTCTGGATAAGAGCGTCTGCTAAATGACGTAAATGTAAAATGTGTCAATGGATGAGGTAAATTGTTTTGTGCTTGGAAGACTTGGCACACACACACACACACACACACAAACACAAACATTTTACTGCATTGTCTGGTGAAAAACACAATATCGATTTCACAGAACATTTCTAAATTCCTGTAGAAAAATTAGAGGGATAAGATGCTAAGCTACGGTACTAGCAACACTTCGGCTGCGCATCGGCAAGCAGCCTGGGTCGCAAGTTGATTCCTGGGTGGAAAAGCTCACTAAGCCCTCACCCCAGTGTTTCATTAGAAGCTATGTGAGAAGAATGTCACAGCGGAGTACCAGGCATCTCGGCAGCTTTACATAACACTTTGGATAGGTCACAAGAGCACTGGGGACTGGATGATGTGAGACGGAGATGGATAATGTGAGAGGGACGACAGAAAAGCAACAAGCTATTATTGAACCTTGCTTAGCCGAGAGCCCAGTGACATTTTCAGAGGCAGGATGATGCTTGTTGAACCCAATGACTTATTGGATCAACTGAAGAGAACATTTATATTATGTTCAGAGAATGTTTTTAATGAGTCAGTTTGTCTCCTGCTCAGGCTTTAGAAATTACCCTTAACTTAACCCTAGTAGAGCACTCTGTCGGAGCTTATCCAAATGATCAAGATATACACTATATATACAAAAGTATCTGGACACCCCTTCAAATTAGTGGATTTTGCTATTTCAGCCACACCCGTTGCTGACAGGTGTATAAAATCGAGCACACAGCCATGCAATCTCCATAGACAAACATTGGCAGTAGAACGGCATTACTGAAGAGCTCAGTGACTTCCAACGTGGCACAGTCATGGGATGCCACCTTTCCAACAAGTCAATTCGGCAAATTTCTGCCCTGCTAGAGTTTCCCCGGTCAACTGTAAGTGCTGTTATTGTAAAGTGGAAACGTCTAGGAGCAACAACGGCTCAGCTGCAAAGTGGTGGGCCACACAAGCTCACAGAACGGGACCGCCGAGTGCTGAAGCGCGTAGCGCGTAAAAATCGTCTGTCCTCGGTTGCAACACTCACTACCGAGTTCCAAACTACCTTTTGAAGCAACATCAGCACAAGAACTGTTCATCGGGAACTTCATGAAATGGGTTTCCATGGTCGATCGCCATGCGCAATGCCAAGCGTCGGCTGGAGGGGTGTAAAGCTCGCCGCCATTGGACTCTGGAGCAGTGGAAACTCGTTCTCTGGAGTGATGAATCACGCTTCACCATCTGGCAGTCTGACGGACCAATCTGGGTTTGGCGGATGCCAGGAGAACGCTATCTTCCCGAATGCATAGTGCCAACTGTAAAGTTTGGTGGAGGAGGAATAATGATCTGGGGCTGTTTTTCATTGTTCGGGCTAGGCCCCTTAGTTCGAGTGAAGGGAAATCTTAACGCTACAGCATACAATGACATTCTAGACGATTCTGTGCTTCCAACTTTGTGGCAACCGTTTGGGTAAGGTCTTTCCTGTTTCAGCATGACAATGGCCTCGTGCACAAAGCGAGATCCTTACATAAATGGTTTGTCTAGATCGGTGTAGAAGAACTTGTCTGGCCTGCACAGAGCCCTAACCCCATTGAACACCTTTGGGATGAATTGGAACGCCGACTGTGAGCCAGGCCTAATCGCCCAACATCTAGTGGAAAGCCTTCCCAGAAGAGTGGAGGCTGTTATAGCAGCAAAGGGGAGACCAACTCCATATTAATGCCCATGATTTTGGAATGAGATGTTTGATGAGCAGGTGTCCACATACTCATGTAGTGTATCTCGAAACGTGAACACAAAGACCTAGGCCCCAATTCAATCATTAGGTATACAGGATAACTACAGTACGGGTTCCCTCAGAATTCTAACTACCAACAGGTGTGGTTTTGTGTTAATATCCAATGACAATGACCATGACAAGAACAGTTTGCAGAGTGTGTTCATTTTGCATGTTTTAACTACTCTGGTACAATGTAAACATTCAGAATGAACCTGCACAGCTCTTCTTCATTTATCTGTAACTGATTGGTCCTAGTGCTGTTGTTTACCAACCTCATTCAGTACTTCCTGGGCGCTGTGCTGGGTGTGTGTGTGTGTGTGTGTGTGAGCTTCAAGTAAATATGTTTTTGCAAGATTTTCAGTGGACATTTTTAAAAGGAGTCCTTGTGCAGAGAGTTGTATGGTTTGTTTAACTTTGCCAACATTCAAGTGAAAAATCGGAGTCTCAGCATCACTTTGTTATCGTGGAATTGCCCTTTACCAGCCTCATACAGTACAGTCCTTCAGCAACATTCAATGAGACTATTCTGGGCGCCGTGCTGGGGATTTGCTGCTGGCTATAGATTTTCATACTAATAGATTTAATGATGATGCTGGTGATGATGTGTAGGAGTCCTTGCCACGCACCTTATCTCGCTAATAACCAGGGGTTCTTACAGGCCACCCACGTGCGCTCAATCAGGACCTCTGGTTCTAGCCACTGGATGAACACTTGTCTGTGGTCAATACTCACACAAGAACAAGTGGTGTGTAGGTGTCTGTGTTTGTTTGTTTGAGTGAACTCAATAGAGGTTATAGGAAACCACTGGAGAGTGTATTTGTGCGGTCTTGTATGGATGTTTGAACGGCACTGTGGGCTTTCCTAATCGCCTGCATGGATTTCTTGTAGTGTTGAGCTCCCTGGTCAGTCCACCTTGCTAATCCTCTGGTGGGATGCAAAGCCAAGCAAAGCTAATGTTTCCCGGTTTGGATCCACTGTGCTCCGATGCATCAGAACGCAGAGTATTTAGTCAAATCAGAAAACAGAGTATTTCAGAAATAAGTATTTAGTTGGACACGGTATATTCCGGCACAGTGTTATCCCAGAATGCCATGTGTTTATGTCCGTTTCAGAAAGCCACTGACAAAGCACCGACTTTCTGTTGGTTAAGCCAAAGATGCATCAGACAACCCATAGTCACTTGTCTGTGCCTGATAAATAATAAAGAGAATGGCGAAGCCGCAAGTTTGTTCATCTTGACTTTACTGTCGTCACTCGTGGATATCCCATTCATTTCCTCTAGAGATTAAGTCATGAATCACTTTGAGCCACTTATCTGGAAACAGTTATTTCTCCATTAGGGAACTGCATCTTCCACGGCAGCTCCTGCTCATAAAGAACAGCAAATTGATTAAGGGATCAGCAAACTGGAATTGACAAAGCAAATCATTACTGGAGCTCCTGGCTGGATGAGAACGTTCAGACGACGCATAGACAGAGCACAGACGATTGACTCTTCATTCCCAACCTCTAGCACAACACGGTGTACAGTGACAGAAACTAGTCGCTTTCGCTGAACTGCTTCACATAATGCTCTCTCAGGAGCTCATATAGGACAACAACAATAATAGACACTTTCCAATTGTTCTTCTTCTGACAAGTTTTCAGAGAGATTTATAGTTGCAGAGAGATGAAGTTTGATGATGCTAACATGGCTGATGTGGACGGCTTTATGTTTGTCTCTGACGGGGGGCCTGTTATTGTACCGTGTCGCATCGAGTGATGGAAGCTGTTTATCATTGGGCCACCCGCCGCTTTTATGGCGTGTGAGCATGATAAATGCCTCCCGTGAGCTGAGAACTCTGGGAACTAAGAGAGAGAGAAATAGAGAGACAGAGAGACACACAGACAGAGTCAGAGACGGAGAGAGAGAGAAAGACAGAGACAGAGAAAAAGAGAGAGGCTGCCATGAGGACATGTAAGAGGAAATGTACAGGAAAATGGACTCGGGACTGGGGAATACTGGAGCTTTTTGTTGTTGTTGGGAACAGAAGGTCCCTGTTCGCGCCCAATAAGGGACAAGACCTACTCTGTTACAGTGGTGCTACTTGACTCAGATAACACAGTTGGGCTCTGCCTGACTGCTGGGGTTTCTGCAGAGAGGAGGAGGTGAAAAGAGGGTAAATATAGCCGAGGTGGATTCACTAACTAGTTAGCTGTGTGTGCGCTAGTAGCGTCCATTTTGCAAGTGACGTCACCCGCTCTGAGACCTAGAAGTAGTTGTTTCCCTTGCCCTACAACAGCCATGGCTCAGCGATAAATCACCCAACTTTGTGTCCTCTGTAGCTCAGCTGGTAGAGCACGGCGCTTGTAACGCCAGGGTAGTGGGTTCGATCCCCGGGACCACCCATACACAAAAATGTATGCACGCATGACTGTAAGTCGCTTTGGATAAAAGCGTCTGCTAAATGGCATATTATATTATATTATTGTGAGTGTGAAGTGTTGTTGGGAACTGAAGGTTGCGAGTTCGCGCCCAGTGAGGGAGAGGGACAGGACCTACCCTGTTTGACCAGCACAGGTGTCTGTGGGTTCATGTCCCTTCTCTAGATCAAAGTTGAGTAAACCATTGGATCTCAGTCCAAGACACAGATATCTAAATTATTAAGCATTTGTTTGCTTTGGAAGGTCTGGTTTACAGTATCGGCTAGAACAACTTAGTCAGCAAAGATCCTTTCTTGAATTTATATTTCATTCAATCTCAATAACAAGGGTATTGACCTCCTTTGAATGACAGTGTCTGCTTTGTAGAAATAAATCATTATTGTCATCACATTTTCCATGCTAATTGTCTCAGCCAGACAGCAGGCAAGTTGGGTGTTATCTCCAAATGTAAGCTTTATCATCAAACATGCATTGTGATTTCTCTGTGTTTTGATGCCCCGCAGCGCCACATAGCAAGATTGACACATCATCATTCCGATCCTGTATTTCCGCGCTCTCCTCTGTGATGACAGTATAGTTAACATTTTACCAGCTGGTACGCCTTCAAGACTGTGGCATGGAAGGTGAGAATGTGTATTAAGTGAACAAGTAAAATCTCCCATACCCCAGTTTCCAAAAAGTGCAAGTGCATGCACAGCACGTTTTAATTCAAATCCACTACAGAAGAGTCCCGACATAGCTTTTTCTTAGTGTTTAAAGACTTTGTGGTGTGGTTACTTTAGAAACCGTTCATGGTACTGAGCTGTTCTATATCCTCTGCATAGGTTTAAACACAGTTCAACCAGGTCCAGTTTAACTAGATTGACAGGAGCCACAGGATTGGAGCCGTATTTTGAGGTGAGATTGTGTGGTGCGGTGCGGTGTTTGGGCAGTCAATACCGCAGATTAGCCAAGACAGAATCCCCTGAACCCCTGAATCCCCAAACGCGCACACACACACACACACACACACACACACACACACACACACACACACACACACACACACACACACACCAAGCTCATCCCCCCGGAAAGCTAAGCAGCAGGGTTCCATATTCCCATATCCTCTATGCCACCATGCCATCTGGCAGACAAAACTCTGCTCTCCGTTGGCATGGTAACCCTACGTAAGGGTTCACGGTGCCCTTGCTGCTCTGAGTCCCTGATCTTTGATCCATCCGGTGGGAATATATATTTTTTTTTCACTTAAATTACCAATTTTACCAGGGTCATATTCATTAGAGCACACTTTAGCAAAACGTACTTAAATGTTTTGCAACGTAAAACGAAAACAACTGTTGTAGTTCCTCCCTGTTTCAGTCTGTTTTCTTCCGTTTGGTGCCTAATGAATACAACCCTGGTTAGTAAGTTAATTGACACGTCATTCTCACTTACAAACCATGACCAATGGGACACTCCCAATACAGGATGGGGATAAAGTCAGTGCCTCCCGAGTGGCGCAGTGGTCTAAGCCACTGCATCGCAGTGCTAGCTGTGCCACTAGAGACCCTGGGGCGGTGCACAATTGGCCCAGGGTAGGGGAGGGAATGGCCGGCAGGGATGTAGCTCATTTCGTAGAGCATGGCGTTTGCAACACCAGGGTTGTGGGTTAATTTCCCACGGGGGGCCATTATGAAATGTATGCACTCACTAACTGTAAGTTGCTCTGGATAAGAACATCTGCTAAATGACTAAAATGTAAATGGATAAAAAAGAAATGAGAGAATAATTAGTGCAGTTTCTCCCAATCTTCTTTGTACTGTTCAACAGCAAGTAATCTTCCTTGAACAACAGCTAAAACCGACACAGTTGGAGGAAGGCTTCCATTAAAATATCCCTGGGACACTGAGGTTGAGAAACACTCTGTGTTGTTTTTGCACTCTCAGATAGCAATCTATTATACCTAGTCATTTTCATTTGGCATGTGTGGAGTCAAAACGTCTGGAGTCAAAATAATGTGATTTCACTTCACATGTTTTTCCTATTTGTCCAGAGCCTTTTAAAGTGTTTAAAGGTAGTGTTGCATTCCATAACTGCACCACTTCTTGTTACGCTGCATGATATGAGATTGACCTCGGCTCTCCCAGGCAGGCTGGCTGAGTGGCAATATGCTTCTCCCTGGTATCTGCAGGAGGAGTTAGGCTTAGAGGGAAGAAGAAGGAGAAGGGGCGGCTCAAGTGATCTCCCATAGTGTTCAAAACGCCTGGCAGGCATTTCTTTACATGTGTGTCAGGCCAATAAAGTCTGATAATGATTAATTCATACAATAATCAAACAAGATTCTGATATGTATTTTCTTCCACTCTGTGGGTAAGAGCGTCCCTTCAAGTCTTTACCTAATGCAATTTGGCCCAGTGGATTTCTCCAGAAGTACCCAAATCCTAATCTGCAGCCGGGAGTGTGGATGGAGGGAGGGAGGGAGGGAGGGGACAAACTTGGGGGCAATTTGTGCTAAGATTGTATATGAAAATGACATCCAATCTCCTGACAGAATTCCTGATAGAAACACAAAAAGGGAGACAGAGAGACAGAGAGGGAGGCTATTCATTTGTGAGGCGGGACAGATACAATTAAAACATTGATAGACTGAATCGTCAACAGGCAGATGCATTGCTACATCATGCTTTAGATTACGCTATAGTATAGAGAGAGAGAGAGAGAGAGACAGAGAGAGACAGAGAGAAAGAGAAAGGGACCTGGGTTCTCATTTCATCCCTACTTTTAACGAGGAACAAATCCATTCACATATCAATCTGTCCACATAGTTTAACACATTAAATGTATGATCCCACTGAATAACATGTATTTTTTTGCATAGTGTAGCCTATTCAGGTACAGTAAAATAAACCACAGTCTGTTTTTAAAGACATGTTGCATCCTAACCAGGGTCATATTCATTAGGCACCAAACGGAATAAAACGGACTGAAACAGGGAGGGACGACCTGAACTTGCTATGTGCTTTGCAATAATAAATACAACCACAAATGGAAGAATGCAGCCTACAGCTATAACACCACTGTTTTAATTTAAACAATACAACATCACAATAATTATATTGCCAGGCTGGGTTGTATACGACTCATTGATATCTCACTGTCATTCTCTGCACCGCCTTGCCAAGTCCAACCGACTCGATATCGGGGGATACACGTCTATTGCGGCAGTTTAAACTCCTCTGTCTTAAAATTTCCCCTCTCTAGTCACCTGGTGCGCCTCTTTTGTTTGTTTTGGGCAGCACTCACGACCTTGTGTAATCGAAAGATATATAACAGCGAGCGAGTGTGTTGAGGTCACAAAGAGAGTCTGTAGTTGGTGCATCAGGAGCCTCTTCTGGAACAGCTGATGCTGACGTCAGTGTTTCTCAATCAGAGAAGCCCTCCTGGGCACATTTTGATCTAGTCCAGCAATAACACGCCTGATCCAATGAATCAAGGTTGATGGTGATTTGACGCGTTGAATCGGATGTGGTAGTGCTGGGCTAGAACAAAAAATGCTGTAACCCATCAATTCATGTTACGATCTGGTTCCAGAAGACGATCTGTCTTTTCAAAAAGAAGCATGGAGAGGAAGCTGTTCTAAGGTTCTTGGAACACATGCTGAAGCTAGTATTGTGTGTGCAAGCTGGATACTGCTGTTGTGCTAGCCGTGGTGCTGAAATGCCCAATTAGGTCAGGCCTACTATAGTCCATCCAGGCTGTGAGTGTGTCTATACAATACTATAGCATAATGCAGCCTTAATGTTCTCTAAACAGTTTAGTGACCATTAGTGGGTGAAAGGGGTAAGTGTGACATAGCTTAGGTTAATCAATCATATGAAAGATAAGTGGTTGACTTATTACATGACCTATTTGCAAAATGGTGGTTGGGAGACCATAGATCACATGTATTCTTTCCCATGATAACCAAATTATGAAATGGTGTAAAAGCACAGTGAGAGATTTCACTTTTAGAGGTGGTTGCTAGTAGGCCACTCCATTCCCAAGGGGCCTGCGGGGAGGTTTCCCGAAGTTTCAGAGCGAGGGTCAATGAAGCATCCACTCTGCCTTCATCTTTCAGGATAAATTACAGGAGCTCTTTTTTGTTCTGTTCACTACACACGTCTCTTATCTCCTGAATATGATTACGTGACAGTTATGTCTGCTATGGAGTGTATTTTCTGTAAGCGATAGTGAAACACACCATGAGACGTTTTCAGTTTGTGTTGGGTGTTATTTACTGTTTTAATAAATTCACAAAGTATAATTCACCTTTCTATACATTTTCGGGTCCAGCAACAGCATAGGAATACAACAATGTTGAACAACACACATGTGGGCCTAGCTCTATTGTGTATTGCAAAGGATGCATCAGGTGTTTTGATCGTCACCTGATTGAAAACAGCGAGCGCTTTCCCCCCACATGAAGTAGTGTTGCGTTGTTTGCCATAATGTTTACGTTTTACAAACTTTGTATTGCACTTGATATAATACGTTGTTGCTGGATGAGTAATAACTTACACTCTTAGTTGCAGATCTTACTCTCCAATTGGGAATGTTTTTTCTCTACAGTTACTAGTTTGCCACTCCTAATCTGTGATGGTGACTGCACTATGCATTTTCAATTCACTTGACTTGAGAGACATAACTCTTTGTTATGTCGAAGTGTTCAAGTTGCCAAGAACCAGACCCTCAATGATACTTCAATGATAAGCTTTTGAAAGTTCGTATTTGTGCGACTTGGTCCAAGGGAAAAAAACATGACCTTAAATTGGATACCACCTATTTTCAGTAAATTGGATAAAATGTGCAGACAGTTCCGTGAAACAAACGCGTCGAATGCGACCAAAGGGGCAAGATGAGTTAGTTCATGCAATTTATAAATCATTTTTTTCAATTTTTTGTTTTTGTTTGTTTTCATCCAATTCTATTTTAAAGTGCTGCTTCGACAACATTTGTTTGGGAAACAGGCGAACCCTCAGATTGTCACAGAAGATGACTCATCATATGTTGCACTACTCCAAGTTGAGTCATACTTCAAAGGCAGTTTACACTGCTAACAGGCCAAGAGCTGTGGTCTATCTAGAGATATACATTATTATTTTATATAACTCTCCAAAACACATGCCTGCAGGTTAGCTTTGACCGCAACTGGTTTCTGATGGGACATTGGGCTGATACAGAGATCCAGGGCTGATTGGATCTCTGTATCAGCCCAAATTACCAGTCAGAATCCAGTTGCAGTCTAAGCTAATTATAGGTCAAACAGATAAAAGTAGAGACTGAGAGCTAGAAAATGGTATATCATATACTGCAGTTGAGGAATAATGGGAAAATAATTATGCTTCAAAAGTTGATAAACTTGTAACCCCACTTTTGAGAAAATGGCCCTTGAATGTTTTGGTACACCTACCCATTCATCATCATTCACACCCTCTTAAGCCTTAGCCCCACCCTTCTCTTTAAGGATTCACATGTGAGGCCATGTGCTAAACAGAGTGAGTAAGGTATTGTAGCAAACAACCAAATATTTCAAGACTAAAAGTGGTGAAAGTAGTAGCAAAAATACACTTTATCTAGTCCTTGGCCTACAGTGCATTCGGAAAGTATTCAGACCCATTTTCTTACGTTACAGCCTTATTCTAAAATTGATTCAATAGTTCTTTTCCCTCATCAATCTACACACAATACCCCATAATGACAAAGCAAAAACAGGTTTATATATAAAAAATACAAATACAAAATATCACATTTACATAAGTATTCAGACCCTTTACTCAGTACTTTGTTGAAGCACCTTTGGCAGCGATTACAGCCTCGAGTCTTCTTGGTTATGATGCTACAACCTTGACACACCTATATTTGGGGAGCTTCTCCCATTTTTCTCTGCAGATCCTCTCAAGCTATGTCAGGTTGAATGGGGAGCGTTGCTGCACAGCTATTTTCAGGTCTCTCCAGAGATGTTAGATCGGGTTCAAGTCCGGGCTCTGGCTGGGCCACTGAAGGACATTCAGAGACTTGCTAAACAATTAACCTAATGGTGTTTGAAGACAACTGGGAACTTGGAAAAATACTAGGTCAAATCATGATGTCAGTGATGTTCAGGTCGGAAAGTATGGGCTCTAGAAAGATGCCAGAGTTCCCGAGTTGGATGGCTGTTCAAAACGATTTTTCCCAGTCGGAGCTCGTTTTCTTCTGAGTTCCCAGTTCTTTTGAATGCACTGAAGTCGGAAGTCGGAGCTTTCCGAGTTCCCAGTTGTTCTGAACGCGGCATTAATCCCAACCCATACTACTAGCAATTCAAACTGATAGTCATAGCTATGAATCTGCAGGTAGCTAAAGCTAGCCAACTAGGTTCAATGTTAGCTAGCTAGCTAACATTAGGCTATAACTAGCAATGCAAATGGATTTTTGAGACACAAATAATATTACTACACAGATCATACACGTAATGTTAGTTACCCATGTTATAGACAGAAGGATGCTCGTTCAAATGCCTCTCCTGTGAAGTAGTGACATGTGACATACACCTAGTTTCCTGAAACAAATCACATATTTAAACGTACTTTACCGGTTGTCTGTGCTGTTGGTCCTTTTAGTGGGAGGAAGTGCAGATAGGGTAACCACAGGAAAGTGTTGTTTACCCGACTTTTTGCGACGCCGGTAAGTTCTGTTGCCTGTATTTTCCATCTCCTGATGCACAATATGTAAACAATAGCCGAATGTAACCGAATGATTTCCAGCTGATTGCGTGGGACAATGTTTGGTCTGTGCTTCGGTTAAACTCGGGCATTGTTAACATATTGTGCAAGTCACGTGCAAAGTGCATCCGTACTGAAAATATAAACCGACATACAGACCAGCGTACTGAAAGTCGGGTTAATGACACTACTCTGTGGATATTTTGGCTCAGATTACCTCCTACACAAGGACAAAATCAGCAGACAACAGGTAAAGTACGTTCAAATGAAGTTTATTCAAGTCTGACAAAAAGTGAGCCTACATGTTCGCAGAGGCTATTCTGGCCCATGGTAGTACCAGGTTTTCTGTTCTTTTTACATTGTTGAGATTTGTGAAAGTGATATTTCAGATAAATAAATTTTATTTTGACTCATACATGGCAAGGGAATGGCTTAGCCACATAGGACAATGTTGCTGCTATATCTAGAGCGAATGCATGAGAACATGTCCTCAATTCCCCTTGTAGGATGAGATGTTAATGTGTGTGTGTCATAAGCTATTACATTTCATAATCTTTAAATGGCTGAAGCTCTGTCACTGACTGGCATGAACCAAGGCAGATCTCTGCCAGCAGAGACCACGTTTTTCCCCCACTTGTAACCACCCAAATTAAAATTGCATTGGACTGCTAGTTGAGGATTTAACGGAGGCGTTTTGAATACAAAACAACACTTCAATACTCAACTTGTCTTCTGTTTCTTAATTCTTACTAATAAGGACTGTGGGATTTATTATATAACAATGGAATAGGATTCCAACTCTGTCTCTATTTTTACAGTGGAAGGTGTGACATTACTGCAGTGTTTGCCTTTTCAGATTTAAGGCTTTGCACCCCCTCTTTCACCCTCCCACTTGATTTTGCAGTGCTTAAGTCATTTTATATGCACCTCTGCTAAAGACACACTAGTAGCTAATCATATCTTCGTACACCAATATCAGCAGGCCATTAAATTAGCCAAAATTGAGTGTTTGTATGTATTCAAACCGGACCCAGATTATACAGGTGGTCAGAATAGAGAGGGAGATCATTTTTCCCCTCAATGGAACGTAACTGGAGATTGAGGTCTCTCAAAGAACTTTCCCCTCAGCCGGGGAAAGCGAGTCTGTGTGCGCAGACTTGTGTGTGTGTCGTCATTTTGATTCCCTCTGGTAGCAGCACAGGAGATACTTTCAGGCATGAAAAATACTTTTTAATTGGTGCGAAGGAAAAACAAGACTTGTTACATCTTTATTAGGGTGCCTGGCTCATTCTCAGTGCGTTTCTCTCTCTCTGTGTCTCTCCCCCATTCTCTCTCTCTTTCTCGCCACACGTTAAGCAAATCCCCCCGACCTGGATTAGAGATTCCGAAGGATTTACGCTTTCCGACTGACACTGAGAGCCTTTTGAATTCTAGCTGAAGAAAGAAGGGAAAGGAAAGATAATGGCACAAGCGGAGTCTCAGTGCTCAAAGATGCAGGCGCACCTTGTTGTCTGAGATGGAGGGATATTGACGAGAAGAGAAGGGGAGCTGAGAGAAGAGAAGAAGAGAAGGTTGTTTGCTGTGGTGACTAGCTCCAGATTATTGACTAACTGTTGACATCATTTGGAGAGGAGGATTTTTTTTCTCTCGCTCTCACACTGAGAGAACTGCCTACTGAAAAGGCTAGATATGGAAGAATGCTTTGGAAAGGAGCCATCAGCAGATATTGTGATTGCTAACTCTCAGCAGTCTAACAAGGAAACAGTAGCTGTACACTAATCAGCTCTACCAAAGACAAGAGAAGCATCCTTCCAATTCGAAACAAAAACAATTCCCCCATTGACCGCTGTCAATCGTTAAGATGTCCATGTTGTGCTTGCATTGGCTTTGCCAGCCAGAGGGAAAACAGACCTAACTCTACCTGAGCGAACGTAGCCGGGGCATCCAATCTCGTTTTCGCAATTGAGAGAAGCAAACGGGGAACCGGTCGACGTGCACCCACAATTCTTTAGACATGAGCGAGTCAGTGATGACAAGTGGCCTCTTTCCCATGTCCTTTCCCGTGTCCTCTGCACTGATGCAGTCCGCGGAGGCTGCCCAGGAGCCATGCCTTACCACAGACCAGGCCCCCATCCACAGGGGCGAGAAGGTGAAAGAGAAGAAGAAAGAGGGGGAGAGTGTTGTGTGTAAGAGCCAGCAGCAGGCCTCCCTATCCTGCCTGGTGGAAGAGTTCTTCTGTATTGGCAGCAGAAATGTGTCCTTCTCCAAGTGGAGGCTGGGAGACATGGGTAAGGATGGATGGATGGATGGCATTTGGACTAGGTTAAAGATTGACCACTACAATAACTAGTGTTCTGGAGTACATTTGTTGTTGAAACGGAATGGGAACTTGGTCATGCATGTCTGTATTTATGTGTGTGCGTGTGTGTGTGTCTAGATTGTGGATGTGTTGTGGGAACATTACATTTGTTATGGAGCTCTGGTGAGACATGGTACTAGGTACTGTTCTACCAGACGACTGGAGTGGGTCAGTGGGACTGTGGTGGAACGACTTGTCCTATGACCTCATTATTGGTCTGCTGCTTTTTACATCAGTGACATAGACACATGCGCCACAGAAACACCTGTGTATAGGTGTGTATGTGTGTTTGTTGTATGTGTGTGCACGCTTGTGTGGGTGTGTGACATATGGACTCCAGACAATCCCCTAAAGCTTAGCCTAGTGCTCTGACCGAGTGAGCGAAGGACAACGTGACTCCGCCCTTTTCGGCTCTCCTGGCCCACTTCTTCCACCCAGACTGCACTGGGGCGCCGGATGACCAGGTCACGCCATCACTGTGGTTACACCCGGCACTGCCGCCGCTTCTTTAACAGCATTAAGGTTGACACCAACTTACCTCTGCCTCATCCTCAGCTGCCTCCTGGCAGAAAATGTGTCCATCACCTGTCGTCTGGCTTCTATTTTAACCATGTAAATAGCCGTAAAGCCCTCACACGATGGGTAGAAGTCTGACGAGTGTAGTTACGAATCAAGGTCATGGGGTAATGTGTTTTACTATAATCATGTTGAGAGTCATCATAAACAATTAGGAGATGGACTGAGTTGGGAATTTTGTCTGGGTAATTGTTGACGGTCAATGTAATTACTTTGATTTGTTTTCAAGCGAGCATTTTTTTTGGTCTGATCCTTATCATTCATTACGTTTGTTGAATTCCAGTAGCTTGTACTCAAACAAACAAGCAAACCACTTTAGTGTGTTTCAATCAGACCTTTTTGGCCCAAAGTGATTTCTCCCTCTCAGAGATTTGATTGTTTTCCTTATTAGCTGACACCTTGTTACACACAAGTGATTCTGATGTTCTCTCGTAATTGCAATCAGTTACAGGAAAAGTAACATAAGTGTGAATTTAGGGTGACATTGTTGACATGCCCAGGGTAATACCATGATAATTTCTGTATTTATTTTCAGTAGCTCCCAAATGTAATTTTGTTGTTGGTCATATCTCCCATGACTGGCATCCGTATACAGTAGGCTAATCAAGCACAGTAATGACATACAAGACTGTATTTCTATTACTATTTTATCCTGCTGGACTGTCCTTCTTTTATATTTACATCTCCCCATACTGTAAAACCCTGAGCATGTTTCCGTGGCAACGGCTCTGGACCCAATAGTAAAGAGTTAGTTTGAAGTGGCCAGTCTCTGGGCAGACATTGAGATTTCCCTCCGGCTGTTAGAAGAAGTCTTTGCTACAGTACTACTGCAGTATTTCTCTGCCATGCTGTGTCTGCCTGTTATCACTAAGAAGGAGTGTCTCACGCCATGCCCAACCTTTGTTCATTACACCATTCTCAGTCCTTTCCTGAGGGACAATTTTCTTAAGGGGTGCACATTTTTGTTCTACCAACCTGAATCATTGAGCCCTTGATCAGTGGAATCAGGTGTGTTGGGGCTAAAACAAAAACGTAGACCTACCTGTGTGATCCCAAGGGGAATTGATGGAGAAACACTGCATTACACACACACAGCTGAAACACTTTTTATTTTCCTTCTCTACTTTCTTCTTAGGACACATACCAGTTATTCTGTGCAGTGTAGTTATATTGTGAAGAGTTTCCTACAGATTACTTGAAGTTGAGTCTTCTTTACAATGAGTTTCTACCCCAGTTTGACGAGTTGGTCCCTAATTGCTCCATTAGCAGCAATTCAAACAGCTGCACCTTCCGAGAGAGGGCAAAGGTGAGAGAAGTCCCAAATGCACTAGACTGGTGCCTAATTGATTGTCCTTTGATTGGTCGGGCTTCATGGGCTGTGAGTAGCCTTGCAGTATTTATTTTTCCATTGCAGAATATCAGGGTTGGGGTCATCTAAATTCCAGTCAAATGTATTGAATACAATCGAATTGCATTCCTATGGAGAAATGTCATGTCCAAGTTAATGAACAGGAATTGAACTGAAGTGATCCCAACCCTGTAGAATGATGTGGTGTTCTGTACACTTTACAGTAGACAGTAGATGACCCAACAACCCATTAGTTCACACATTCCATCTCCCCCAGTTTAGACCGCAGATCTCCATCATTTCATATCATAACTCTTTGAAGGCATCATCTCTCCCATTTCTTTCCCCTCCTTTTCCCCTCTTCTCTTTTTGTCTGCTGTTCCGCACAGTGCAATCAGCACGTGGCCCACTTTAAACAGAATTTCGTTAGACTAGATTAGATTAGATTTTGTCTCTTGTCATTGTGGTGAAATAATTTAGTCCCTCTGTAGGGGCCTGTCAACTTATAACCCCTCCCACACACACACACACACTGTCGAGTAGATTCCTGGAGTAGCTGTCTGTCCGTGTCATGGAATATGAAGAGCTAAGATGAAGGTATAAGGGATAGATGCAGTCAGTGATGCAGTGTTGTGCTTCTAGGGGGCTGTGATGGTCCTGTAGCAGATGTTGGTCTTCACCGGAGCTGAAGAGGCAGGCGGACAGTTTAGTTGTTGGCACTGTTTAGGGACGGGGGAATACAAAATAAATCATACAAATACTGAGCTACATTGTATGCCAAAATATACATATATTATTATATACTAATACAATTGCTCATAGAAATCGATTTTGTTTAACAAGTAATTCAAAAAGATAGGGGTCAAAATTATTGGATCCCTTGTTTTCAATACTCCAGCACCCTCCCCTTGCGAGGATAAGGACACTCTTCAATTCAAACCAAAGGTTTTCAATGGGGTTCAAGTCCAGATGTTGATTTTGTGGTCAATTAACCATTTCTTTGTGGACTTTGATGTGTTTCTTAGAAAAAAGGGTTCCAAAATGGTTATTCGGCTGTCCCCATAGGAGGACCCTTTTTGGTTCCAGGGAGAAACCTTTTTGGTTCCACGTAACATTATTTTGGGTTCCATGTAGAACCCTCTGTGGAAAGGGTCCTACATGGAACCCAAAAGGGATCTACCTGGAACCAAAAATTGTTCTTCAAAGGGTTCTCCTATGGGGACAGCCGAAGAACGCTTTTAGATTCTAGATTCCACAATTCTTTCTAAGAGTGTACCTTTTTTGAGGAAAAAAAGTATTCATTGTTAAACAAAATTAATTTCTCTGAGCAATTGTATAAGATAATATAATTTCCCTTTTTCCTTTGCATACAATATAGCTCAGTATTTGAATTATTTATTTGATACAGTCATTTTTGCTCATCTTTATAAAGGGTGTCAATATTTTCGGACCCCACTGTAATACATAAATAAAGTACTGTGTCTCTATGCCACAATAAATCTATGCCCAAGCCATAGAAATATAATTACTTGAATAGGCATTCCAATTCAAGTCAATGGGTGGGTGATGGGTGGTCTATTTAAATTGCTTAAACAGCCTGAGAATAATATGAACACAAATGAGATGGACTGTTTGCATAGCCCGGCGTGTTTTACTGATCTTGTTGTTGTTGGGCTGAGCATTGCTACAGTATGTCCAGGCCTATTTGGAACGAGCTAGATTACAGTTACAGTATGCATCGGCTCTATTTTCTCTGGTGGACAATATTTACAATGTATTATCCATGTACAGCGACTCCCTCAACACGTCTTTTCAAGGGAATGCAATGAATAAACATTAGAGACTGGGTTTTTCACTGGCAGCAGACAGACTGGGACAATACAGACACACAAGCATGCGTCAGAACACCTAGGGAGATTCTCATTTGGACCGTCCTCTGTCCTCTCTCTGTCCTCCTCCTTGACCCGGAAACCGATAAGTGGTAGAGGGATCGAGGAAAGTGTCAAGTCGTTAGTAGGCGAACGGAAGGGTGTCCATCCCTCCTCAATTGCCACCTTTCATCGAGGATAGTCATGTGTATCCTACCAGAGTCCTTCACGGAAGAGTTTTGATATCTGTCAAACCCCCTGTTGTTTTGTCAGAGGGGAAAAGCATGCACACATTTAAAAACAATATGCTACTTATCCTTTCATCTATAAAATGTATTGCACAACTAGCTAAATACGTTTAAAAAATTGATATAACATTTTATACATTTATTTTGGGATTCCACCCCTGTAAACATCATTTTCCTGATGACGCGCGAGTGGAGAAGGAGAGTCTATTTTAACAATGAAAAGGCTTTGTCTCAATTAAATAAAATGATCTATGTGACATTGCTACACAGAATGATATACCATGACATTTGGCATTCTTACTGAAATAAAACAACAAACTTTTGAATGTAGTTTTTATGACATGCGCCCCATAAAAATGCATACCGTATTGCCTAGACAAGTTTCACGCGTGTAGCTTGTTGTTGTTGGCACTACAGTCAGAGGCTCCATGTGTAGCCAGTTACACTGTACACATTCAAGGCTCTAATAAAAAATCTAACTGAAAGTAAAATGAACTTCCACAATTTATTTAAATACGTAGCCATATCATCTTCACATCATTGAAATCCCACTGATTCAAGCTATCTAACAGTATAAAACATCCCTGTTATCACATACACATGCCATCTTGAATATCAATGTTAGCTAGCTTCGCTACTAAAAAGGAAGCTAGCCAACAACACCCAGAATTGCGAAATGCACACTATCCACTTAATTGCTGTAAAATCTGCATTATTCATCCAATCATGAAAATATTTGGTGGTGTTATGCCTGACACTTTATTGATCTAGTGGCTAAAGAGAAAGAATAGCAGAGTTTAAAATTAGTTTGGTTGTCTTTGGAGGAAACATTCATTTTTATATTTCCGTTATTTTTCTAAGTTTAAGTTATACATTATTTTGTGTGTAGGATGGACCTAGGAAAGTTGTGAAGGCTTACATTTAATCTTACATTTATGCTCTTTCAAATGATATACAGTGGGGGAAAAAAGTATTTAGTCAGCCACCAATTGTGCAAGTTCTCCCACTTAAAAAGATGAGAGAGGCCTGTAATTTTCATCATAGGTACACGTCAACTATGACAGACAAAATGAGAAAAAAAAATCCAGAAAATCACATTGTAGGATTTTTTATGAATTTATTTGCAAATTATGGTGGAAAATAAGTATTTGGTCAATAACAAAAGTTTCTCAATACTTTGTTATATACCCTTTGTTGGCAATGACACAGGTCAAACGTTTTCTGTAAGTCTTCACAAGGTTTTCACACACTGTTGCTGGTATTTTGGCCCATTCCTCCATGCAGATCTCCTCTAGAGCAGTGATGTTTTGGGGCTGTCGCTGGGCAACACGGACTTTCAACTCCCTCCAAAGATTTTCTATGGGGTTGAGATCTGGAGACTGGCTAGGCCACTCCAGGACCTTTAAATGCTTCTTACGAAGCCACTCCTTCGTTGCCCGGGCGGTGTGTTTGGGATCATTGTCATGCTGAAAGACCCAGCCACGTTTCATCTTCAATGCCCTTGCTGATGGAAGGAGGTTTTCACTCAAAATCTCACGATACATGGCCCCATTCATTCTTTCCTTTACACGGATCAGTCGTCCTGGTCCCTTTGCAGAAAAACAGCCCCAAAGCATGATGTTTCCACCCCCCATGCTTCACAGTAGGTATGGTGTTCTTTGGATGCAACTCAGCATTCTTTGTCCTCCAAACACGACGAGTTGAGTTTTTACCAAAAAGTTCTATTTTGGTTTCATCTGACCATATGACATTCTCCCAATCCTCTTCTGGATCATCCAAATGCACTCTAGCAAACTTCAGACGGGCCTGGACATGTACTGGCTTAAGCAGGGGGGACACGTCTGGTACTGCAGGATTTGAGTCCCTGGCGGCGTAGTGTGTTACTGATGGTAGGCTTTGTTACTTTGGTCCCAGCTCTCTGCAGGTCATTCACTAGGTCCCCCCATGTGGTTCTGGGATTTTTGCTCACCGTTCTTGTGATCATTTTGACTCCCACGGGGGTGAGATCTTGCGTGGAGCCCCAGATCGAGGGAGATTATCAGTGGTCTTGTATGTCTTCCATTTCCTAATAATTGCTCCCACAGTTGATTTCTTCAAACCAAGCTGCTTACCTATTGCAGATTCAGTCTTCCCAGCCTGGTGCAGGTCTACAATTTTGTTTCTGGTGTCCTTTGACAGCTCTTTGGTCTTGGCCATAGTGGAGTTTGGAGTGTGACTGTTTGAGGTTGTGGACAGGTGTCTTTTATACTGATAACAAGTTCAAACAGGTGCCATTAGTACAGGTAACGAGTGGAGGACAGAGGAGCCTCTTAAAGAAGAAGTTACAGGTCTGTGAGAGCCAGAAATCTTGCTTGTTTGTAGGTGACCAAATACTTATTTTCCACCATAATTAAAATGCAAATCAATTTATAACATTTTTGACATGCGTTTTTCAGGATTTTTTTGTTGTTATTCTGTGTCTCACTGTTCAGATAAACCTACCGTTAAAATGATAGACTGATCATTTCTTTGTCAATGGGCAAACGTACAAAATCAAATACTTTTTTCCCCTCACTGTATATATATATATGTTTTTAACAGTGTTGAAAATCATACCGTCTGTATTTCGAAATACCCCGGTATACAGTATAAACGGTATATCGCCCAAGCCTACTTTACAGTCCAATCTATTGATCCCAATTGCCCCCGCCTACAGCAGTAGAGAAATAATTGGGCATATGACTAGTAGTCGTCAGAATAGTAGTCTAGTCTCTCGTTCAGCCTATTGTTGGCACATGAGGCTAAGATTATAGTGCCACATTCTGTAGCCTAAATTATTAGCATCGTCGTAGCAGTAGCTGGTAGTATTGCACTTTAAGTAAGTAGCTGTCACACCCTGGCTCGGGGACTCATTATGTTGAGCCAGGGTGTGTTCATTCTATGTTTTCGGTTTCTTTGGTGGGTGTTCTAGGTTGTCTATTTTCTATGTTTGCCGGTGTGACTCCCAATCAGAGGCAACGAGTGTCAGCTGTCGGCTGGTTGTCTCTGATTGGGAGCCATATTTAATCTGTCTGTTTTTCTTTCGGGTTGTGGGATTTTGTTCGGTTGTGTTCGTGTTGTACCATAGACGTCACGCATTCGTTGTTTATTGTTTTGTTCGTGTGAGCATTTAATAAATAGAATATGTTCACTCGCAACGCTGCGCCTTGGTCTCCCTCATTAGACGATCGTGACAGTAGCGGTCCGAGTTGGTCTCTGACATTCTGCATTATCCCTTGGTGGAAATTGACACAGGCAGTTTGGTGCTCGGGACTGCACTGAATTAACCAGGGCCTCGGAGCCCATTCTCACTATTGATCAATGAGAGCCCAGGGAAGCCAAATCAATGACAAATTAGAACAATCCCATCACTGGGATGTCTGTAATTCTTTAGCCTAACAAAGCAGGCGTAAAAGAAACGCCTGAGCGGAGTTCCCACATCCGGTTTTCAGCGGAAAAGGAAGCTACAGTGAGGGAAAAAGTATTTGATCCCCTGCTGATTTTGTACGTTTGCCCACTGACAAAGACATGATCAGTCTATAATTTTAATGGTAGGTTTATTTGAACAGTGAGAGACAGAATAACAACAAAAAAATCCAGAAAAACGCATGTCAAAAATGTTATGAATTGATTTGCATTTTAATGAGGGAAATAAGTATTTGACCCCTCTATAAAACATGACAGTACTTGGTGGCAAAACCCTTGTTGGCAATCACAGAGGTCAGACGTTTCTTGTAGTTGGCCACCAGGTTTGCACACATCTCAGGAGGGATTTTGTCCCACTCCTCTTTGCAGATCTTCTCCAAGTCATTAAGGTTTCAAGGCTGACGTTTGGCAACTCGAACCTTCAGCTCCCACCACAGATTTTCTATGGGATTAAGGTCTGGAGACTGGCTAGGCCACTCCAGGACCTTAATGTGCTTCTTCTTGAGCCACTCCTTTGTTGCTTTGGCCGTGTGTTTTGGGTCATTGTCATGCTGGAATACCCATCCACGACCCATTTTCAGTGCCCTGGCTGAGGGAAGGAGGTTCTCACCCAAGATTTGACGGTACATGGCCCCGTCCATCGTCCCTTTGATGCGGTGAAGTTGTCCTGTCCCCTTAGCAGAAAAACACCCCCAAAGCATAATGTTTCCACCTCCATGTTTGACGGTGGGGATGGTGTTCTTGGGGTCATAGGCAGCATTCCCCCTCCTCCAAACACGGCGAGTTGAGTTGATGCCAAAGAGCTTCATTTTGGTCTCATCTGAACACAACACTTTCACCCAGTTCTCCTCTGAATCATTCAGATGTTCATTGGCAAACTTCAGACGGGCCTGTATATGTGCTTTCTTGATCAGGGGGACCTTGTGGGCGCTGCAGGATTTCAGTCCTTCACGGCGTAGTGTGTTACCAATTGTTTTCTTGGTGACTATGGTCCCAGCTGCCTTGAGATCATTGACAAGATCCTCCCGTGTAGTTCTGGGCTGATTCCTCACCGTTCTCATGATCATTGCAACTCCACGAGGTGAGATCTTGCATGGAGCCCCAGGCCGAGGGAGATTGACAGTTATTTTGTGTTTCTTTCATTTGCGAATAATCGCACCAGCTGTTGTCACCTTCTCACCAAGCTGCTTGGCGATGGTCTTGTAGCCCATTTCAGCCTTGTGTAGGTCTACAATCTTGTCCCTGACATCCTTGGAGAGCTATTTGGTCTTGGCCAGGGTGGAGAGTTTGGAATCTGATTGATTGCTTCTGTGGACAGGTGTCTTTTATACAGGTAACAAGCTGAGATTAGGAGCACTCCCTTTAAGAGTGTGCTCCTAATCTCAGCTCGTTACCTGTATAAAAGACACCTGGGAGCCAGAAATCTTTCTGATTGAGAGGGGGTCAAATACTTATTTCCCTCATTAAAATGCAAATCAATTTATAACATTTTTGACATCCGTTTTTCTAGATTGTTTTGTTGTTATTCTGTCTCTCACTGTTCAAATAAACCTACCATTAAACTTATAGACTGATCATTTGTTTGTCAGTGGGCAAACATACAAAATCAGCAGGGGATCAAATACTTTTTTCCCTCACTGTAGGTTAAAGATGGCTGTATCCCTGAAAACCAGATGCATCCGGTTGTTGGCACCACACATAATGTTTATGATAATATCCATAATGGTATTATATTATATTATATTAGTCAAATATGATGTGACTAATTCATAGGATGTGATTGACACCTGACAGTTGAGAATCTGGCATTGGAGCCTTAGCCTAGGGCTGTGTAGGCCTACACAGTGGCACTGCACCAGCTAAATAGGGATGCCATTACCTGGGCTATCTGTGGAAGAGCTGTCAAATTGAAACCAAAATAATGACCTGAATGACCAAAATCATGCCCTGAATGTGGTAGCGATATTTTGGTGGCACTCTCTTTACATGGAGTGTCTGTTTTACCCATTTTCCTCTTGAAGTATGTTTGGTGTTGTGCGAGAAGTGGTCTCATCTCAGCACCGGTGTTCAACACTGTCTTCTGTACAAACCAAATGGATTCGGGTAGCTAACAATAGGTCCCATATTTGTATTTATTTATTCTATTCCACACGGTGTGAAGCAGGTGTCTGGTTAAGGGGATTTTTGAGAAGAAATTGCTTGGCTCTGCCCTCTCCCCCTCCATCTCCCATTCCCTCCCTCCCGCTGTCCGCCCCCCCTTTCTCTCTATCTCTCTCTCTCGCCCCCTCCCTCTCTCCATGTCCCCTTCTCTCCCTCTCCTTCTCCCCCGCTCTCTCCTTCCCTCTCTCTCCCTTTCCCCCCTCTCCCTCTCTCCCCTTCTCTCCCTCTCCCCCTCTCTCCCCCCTCTTTCTTTCTCTCTCTCTCTACCCTTCTCTCTCTCCCCCTCTCCCCTTCTCTCTCTCCCCCCTTCTCTCCCTCTCCCCCCTCTCACTCTCTCCCCCCTCACTCTCTTCCCTTCTCATACTCTACCCTCTCTCCTCCTCTCACTCTCACCCCCCTCTCTCCCTCTCTCTCTCTTTCTCCCTCTTCCCTTCTCCCTCTCTCTCCCCCTCTCCCCTTCTCTCTCCCCCCTTTCTCTCCCCCTCTTCCTCCCTCTCCCCCTCTCTCCCTCCAAGTAAAACACAGGCGGATGTGAAAGCCAGATCCAATGCATTATGTGTGAGTAAATGGTAAATAAATGTTTATCTGCCTTGAGCTCCAGACTGGAATGAATGATTTGGTGCTTGACAACAAACCTACTCTCACTCCAATGCAAATGCACATAGTCTCCCTCATTATCCCAGACAGACTATCACTTGAATAGACACACTCTCTCACTCTCACACTAACTCAACTATCTCTGTGTTTTTCTCTCCAGTGGAGAAATGCATGAGCTCCATGCAGACGGGGACCCAGATGGTGAAGCTGCGCGGTGGCTCCAAGGGACTGGTGCGCTACTTCTACCTGGACGAACACAAGTCCTGCATCCGCTGGCGGCCTTCTCGCAAGAACGAGAAGGCCAAGAGTGAGTAGTTTGACTATTTTACTTTATGACTGAATGATTGACTGACCTGCTTAGACCTGGAATTAACAGGAGTTAAGTCTTTGTAGGCACACGGTCTGTTTAATAACAAAGCCAAGAGTGAGTCTCTTTTACTTTATGACTGACTCACTGATCCTCATCCAGTGTCTCACGTTTTGATTCCCTACTTCTGTATTAACCTGGATTTAACAGGCATTAAGGCCTAGATTCAATCAGATCAAGCGTTAACCCAGAGGTGTAACTGTGTTAGAGCTGTCAAATTGGTGAATGGCTGCTCGTGTGATCATTGTCACGAAGCCACACCCATCCCACTCGCTTTAGAAGTTCAGAATGAGAAAGGCTATATACAAATAATGACGCTCACATTCAAAATCAATAAACAAAATAGTAAGGATTTATATCAGCCTAATATAAGGGCGACAGGTAGCTTAGTGAGTAAGAGCGTTGTGCCAGTAACCGAAAGGTCGCTGGTTCTAATCCCCGAGCCGACTAGGTGAAAAATCTGTCGATGTGCCCTTAAGCAAGGCACTTAACCCTAATTGCTCCTGTAAGTCGGTCTGGATAAGAGCGTCTGCTAAATGACTAAGATGTAAATGTAACAGGGCTGCATGGGATTATTACACATCCAATGGAAATGTCCGCGATAGGTATAACGCTGGAAGCAACTTGCTGATTTGACAGCTCCAATGCAGTTACACCTCTGACACACCTCCGACATCGCCTAAATAAAAAAGATGAAACTGATATGTAGTTGTCGGTTATCACGGGTTAAGGCAGAACTGATTGAATCTAGACTTAAGTATTTATAGCTCCACGATTAGTTTCATAGTACATATTAGTACATACAGTGGGGAAAAAAAGTATTTAGTCAGCCACCAATTGTGCAAGTTCTCCCACTTAAAAAGATGAGAGAGGCCTGTAATTTTCATCATAGGTACACGTCAACTATGACAGACAAATTGAGAAAAAAAATCCAGAAAATCACATTGTAGGATTTTTTATGATTTTTTTTCAAATTATGGTGGAAAATAAGTATTTGGTCACCTACAAACAAGCAAGATTTCTGGCTCTCACAGACCTGTAACTTCTTCTTTAAGAGACTCCTCTCTCCTCCACTCGTTACCTGTATTAATGGCACCTGTTTGAACTTGTTATCAGTATAAAAGACACCTGTCCACAACATCAAACAGTCACACTCCAAACTCCCCTATGACCAAGACCAAAGAGCTGTCAAAGGACACCAGAAACAAAATTGTAGACCTGCACCAGGCTGGGAAGACTGAATCTGCAATAGGTAAGCAGCTTGGTTTGAAGAAATCAACTGTGGGAGCAATTATTAGGAAATGGAAGACATACAAGACCACTGATAATCTCCCTCGATCTGGGGCTCCACGCAAGATCTCACCCCGTGGGGTCAAAATGATCACAAGAACGGTGAGCAAAAATCCCAGAACCACACGGGGGACCTAGTGAATGACCTGCAGAGAGCTGGGACCAAAGTAACAAAGCCTACCATCAGTAACACACTACGCCGCCAGGGACTCAAATCCTGCAGTGCCAGACGTGTCCCCCTGCTTAAGCCAGTACATGTCCAGGCCCGTCTGAAGTTTGCTAGAGTGCATTTGGATTATCCAGAAGAGGATTGGGAGAATGTCATATGGTCAGATGAAACCAAAATATAACTTTTTGGTAAAAACTCAACTTGTCGTGTTTGGAGGACAAAGAATGCTGAGTTGCATCCAAAGAACACCATACCTACTGTGAAGCATGGGGGTGGAAACATCATGCTTTGGGGCTGTTTTTCTGCAAGGGACCAGGACGACTGATCCGTGTAAAGGAAAGAATGAATGGGGCCATGTATCGTGAGATTTTGAGTGAAAACCTCCTTCCATCAGCAAGGGCATTGAAGATGAAACGTGGCTGGGTCTTTCAGCATGACAATGATCCCAAACACACCGCCCGGGCAACGAAGGAGTTGCTTCGTAAGAAGCATTTCAAGGTCCTGGAGTGGCCTAGCCAGTCTCCAGATCTCAACCCCATAGAAAATCTTTGGAGGGAGTTGAAAGTCCGTGTTGCCCAGCGACAGCCCCAAAACATCACTGCTCTAGAGGAGATCTGCATGGAGGAATGGGCCAAAATACCAGCAACAGTGTGTGAAAACCTTGTGAAGACTTACAGAAAACGTTTGACCTGTGTCATTGCCAACAAAAGGTATATAACAAAGTATTGAGAAACTTTTGTTATTGACCAAATACTTATTTTCCACCATAATTTGCAAATAAATTCATTAAAAATCCTACAATGTGATTTTCTGGATTTTTCTTTCTCATTTTGTCTGTCATAGTTGACGTGTACCTATGATGAAAATTACAGGCCTCTCTCATCTTTTTAAGTGGGAGAACTTGCACAATTGGTGGCTGACTAAATACTTTTTTTCCCCACTGTATAACATGTTTGCGTGAATGTCCCTTTAGTCTGTCTTACATTGACAATCAGCACTTCCATCTCTCCCACTAAGCCTATTACCGTAGTCCCAAACAGCAGAGGAATCATTTGGGATTCACCTCGAAGTTGTTTGTGTAGAAACAAAATGGCCCCGTCTCACGGGGGGCACCAGGCTCAGTTTCCTGCCGCTCGCTTCGTAGCCTCTAGCCCAGCTCCACCACCGCCATGGGAGTTAATAAGCTTCTTAAGTAGCCTCAATTATTCATCGGCTTTAATCTGCCAGACCAGTGTCGCTTGATTCAACACATTGAGCCAGGAAAGGCGGAATGCAGGGACCTCCAGAGAAACGAATGGAGCAGGAAAGGAAATTAGAATAGGAACCCTGTAATCTTCCATTCTGTCACATGGGAATGGATTGTGAGATAGCCTGAGACTGTGTTCATTAGGGCATGCGACGAAAAACAAAATCAGCATTTCTTATTGGACAAGTCTATTATAATGAACACGACCCTGCCTTGCCGGGGCAGTTTTAGTGGTGGGGAGTTGAGATGGCTGGGTGAGAAAGGTTGTTGTTGTTTTCATGCAGCAACAACAATCATGTCAACACACAAAACAAAAAGACAGCAGGCCACATTACAGCACACTTCACCTACAGCAGCATATATATTTTGGTGGGAAAACGGTTCTTGAGAGGGCCACGATCACCCTCCCGGCCCCAGATAACTGTACACTTCTGCATTATTTATGAACAGGCCTTATTCAGGGACCCCTTCATGCTTTTTCCCCCTCTCCACCCGGGAGCACACAAGCACCATGCGTTGTTGTTATTCAGTGTGTCCGCTTCACCTTTGACATGTAGTCTTGTGTGTGTTGACAATCTCCAATCAAACTGGTTTCAAGTTTCCATTCAATGGGAGGCTTCTGTGTGACCTGAGATGCATTCTGTACCTGTGTGCGTGCATGTGTATAGAATTCTTCTTTATTTTTTCGTTCAATTTGAAAATGTGGAGTACTGTAGGTTTTTTTGATTGTGTAGAACACTCCTCTCTCAGTTACACTAATCCGCTGGTGGGTGTCTTCTTAATCCTCGGTAATCCAGCATAACGATGCTCTTTGTCTATTCTAAAATTAACATTTATGTTGGTCTGATGTGTATGAGGAAGTGAATCCAGGTGTAGCACTGGTAGTATTTGTAAAATTATTCATGCCAATTGTTGACAAGCATGCACCTGTTAGGAAATTAACTGTGAGAACTGTTAAAGCCCTTTGGATAGATGATGAATTGAAAAATTGTACGGTGCAAAGAAATGATGCAAAAGAGGTGACAAACAAGTCAGGCTAATCAGCTGATTGGGTGACATACAGTGGGGGGAAAAAGTATTTAGTCAGCCACCAATTGTGCAAGTTCTCCCACTTAAAAAGATGAGAGAGGCCTGTAATTTTCATCATAGGTCCACGTCAACTATGACAGACAAAATGAGAAAGAAAAATCCAGAAAATCACATTGTAGGATTTTTAATGAATTTATTTGCAAATTATGGTGGAAAATAAGTATTTGGTCAATAACAAAAGTTTCTCAATACTTTGTTATATACCCTTTGTTGGCAATGACACAGGTCAAACGTTTTCTGTAAGTCTTCACAAGGTTTTCACACACTGTTGCTGGTATTTTGGCCTATTCCTCCATGCAGATCTCCTCTAGAGCAGTGATGTTTTGGGGCTGTCGCTGGGCAACACAGACTTTCAACTCCCCTCCAAAGATTTTCTATGGGGTTGAGATCTGGAGACTGGCTAGGCCACTCCAGGACCTTGAAATGCTTCTTACGAAGCCACTCCTTCGTTGCCCGGGCGGTGTGTTTGGGATCATTGTCATGCTAAAAGACCCAGCCACGTTTCATCTTCAATGCCCTTGCTGATGGAAGGAGGTTTTCACTCAAAATCTCACGATACATGGCCCCATTCATTCTTTCCTTTACACGGATCAGTCGTCCTGGTCCCTTTGCAGAAAAACAGCCCCAAAAGCATGATGTTTCCACCCCCATGCTTCACAGTAGGTATGGTGTTCTTTGGATGCAACTCAGCATTCTTTGTCCTCCAAACACGACGAGTTGAGTTTTTACCAAAAAGTTATATTTTGGTTTCATCTGACCATATGACATTCTCCCAATCCTCATCTGGATCATCCAAATGCACTCTAGCAAACTTCAGACGGGCCTGGACATGTACTGGCTTAAGCAGGGGGACACGTCTGCTCTGCAGGATTTGAGTCCCTGGCGGCTTAGTGTGTTACTGATGGTAGGCTTTGTTACTTTGGTCCCAGCTCTCTGCAGGTCATTCACTAGGTCCCCCTGTGTGGTTCTGGGATTTTTGCTCACCGTTCTTGTGATCATTTTGACCCCACGGAGTGAGATCTTGCGTGGAGCCCCAGATCGAGGGAGATTATCAGTGGTCTTGTATGTCTTCCATTTCCTAATAATTGCTCCCACAGTTGATTTCTTCAAACCAAGCTGCTTACCTATTGCAGATTCAGTCTTCCCAGCCTGTTGCAGGTCTACAATATTGTTTCTGGTGTCCTTTGACAGCTCTTTGGTCATGGCCATAGTGGAGTTTGGAGTGTGACTGTTTGAGGTTGTGGACAGGTGTCTTTTATACTGATAACAAGTTCAAACAGGTGCCATTAATACAGGTAACGAGTGGAGGACAGAGGAGCCTCTTAAAGAAGAAGTTACAGGTCTGTGAGAGCCAGAAATCTTGCTTGTTTGTAGGTGACCAAATACTTATTTTCCACCATAATTTGCAAATAAATTCATTAAAAATCCTACAATGTGATTTTCTGGATTTCTTTTCTCAATTTGTCTGTCATAAATGACGTGTACCTATGATGAAAATTACAGGCCTCTCTCATCTTTTTAAGTGGGAGAACTTGCACAATTGGTGGCTGACTAAATACTTTTTTTCCCCCACTGTATATATCTTTTTTGTATTGTTTGTATATCGTTGTGTTTTAAATTGGTGTGATTGTCCTTGTCTGTAATGTTTTGTGTTTTTTTGTGGACTCCAGGAAGAATAGCTGCTGCCTCTGCAAAAGCTAATGGGGATCCAAATAAACAAATAAATAAACCATCAAGGCGTATTGTCTGGACCTCCTCCAGGCATTAATCAAAGGCACAAAGGCTTTTGAACTAACTGTATGGGAATGAATTGTTTTGCTCAGGTTGGGTGGCCTCTAGGTCAGCAAGTTAGTATTTTCAAGGGGATTATGCATGTTCAACAGCTCCACGACCCAAGGTGCTGGCATATAAAATAATGACATTGAGAGAGCTCAACCTCAAAACCAGCCAGAATATATTTTATTAGCTACCAAATTAGGTGATCATCCCTAATTTGGCCAACGTGATAGCTGTACACTCCTCACCTTTTCTGTCTCACAACATTGCATGGGCTTGAGGTAAACTCAAAATGGCCACCACATAGATACCCATATTAAATCAGTTTGGAAAAAATATGCTAAATGTTAATGAACATCTCAAGGCAATTTCTTGTAAAATATAATTACCATCCCATAAGTGTTTTGTCTTAATAACGTAGCTCTCCGGGCGCAGCATGCTAATTCGTAGCCTTTTTTATTTTTCTGTATCATATTGCCTAAGCCTCGTAATTCAGACTTCTAAGTTAAGTTTCCATCCTTCCCTGTGCTTCGAAACAATTTAGCCTCCCGCTACCATTTCAGCCTCGTTATACGCCAGACAGGGGGGAAATAATTCCAATCCCGCCCAATGGAATAAACTCAATATAATATAATATGAAAATGAGGGTTATAAATGGATTTGCTCCATCGAGTGACTTTTCCTGATTCTCTATTAAGTTTTAATGGGCTACATTGGAAGTGCCTCAGGTTTCCCTGGAATAGTTCCCCTGCCCTTGCTAAACGAAATTGGCCTGGTTACACATTTACAAAAGGCTCTGAAAAGGACAATGTGAAAGGGAAATAGCTAAGCCAAAACCGTATAGTCCGGGTTGGCATGATGGTGTGAAAAGGGTAATGTAAGGCCCAAATTCAACGTCAACAGTCAGCTTTTCATTGTTTCACCTGACTTTTTCAGAGTGATGGCGAACTAACCATTATTTCCTATCTCCCTTTCTCTCTCTCTCCCTCCCGCCCTAACTCTATCCAGTCTCCATCGACTCCATCCGAGAGGTGTGCGAGGGTAAGCAATCCGAGATCTTCCAGCGCTACTCTGAGGGCAGCTTCGACCCGAACTGCTGCTTCAGCCTGTATTATGGCGAGCGCTTGGAGTCCTTGGACCTGGTGTCCAGCACAGGCGAGGAGGCGCGCACCTGGATCACCGGCCTCAAGTACCTGGTGGCAGGCATCAGCGATGAGGACAGCCTGTCCAAGAGGCAGCGCACCCGCGATCAATATCCTTACATGTTAGCCTGTCTCTAGGCAAGGGTTTAGTCATTGGACAGCCGGGACTTATTCATTAGTGCACACTAGCAAAACGTTTTGCAATGGAAAATGAGCATTTGTAATTGGACAGGTTTAGGGAGTCCCTCCCGGTTTCAGTCTGTTTTCTTCCGTTGCCTAATAAATAGGACCCACAGGTCAATTAGATTTCTATTCAGTCAGTGCAGGTCAGGAGAGGAATTGAAATGCCATTTTTGGTGAGGACTTTTCAATACATGAATTGGTTAAGATGATTCTGAGTGTGGATAATTAATAATGATGCTAGCACGCATGCACACACACTAAAGTTCCTTCTCTCTCCCCACACGCAGACTGACACACACACACACACTCTGCCGTGCCGGCATGACAGCGAGGCTGATGTGCTGATAAAAGAAGGGCAAGTGAAGGCTGCCGGAGGCACCTATCACATCATGAATCACATTGTCTTGATCACAGACGCACACAGACGGTTTGCGTTAAAATTAGACTCAGCTGTGGGGAGTGAGAGCTGTGTGAGAGAGCAAAAGGTTTTGCATTGTTTCACAGTGGTTTGGGCTCTGAACCGCTATTCATCTTAGAGCTACCTTCCCTAAATATTGTGAACCTCCTTAGCTGTAAACTTTCTGTTGCAGACGATACTTGATTAATCGATGAATCAATCAATAAATCAATCAATCAATCAATCAATCAATGTGAACACCTGTGGATAGTTCATAGTTAATGGAACACCAAGACTGCGTTTACACAGGCAAGTACCCGTGTCTGTGCGTGCCCGTGTTTGTGCCCGTGTCTGTGTGTGTGTTATCCATCTTTAACACCTGGTTGATTGGTACGTGGCTGAAGCAGACGTTTTCAGAGGCGGATAAGAACGGCGACGGCAGCCTGAGCATCAGCGAGGTCCTGCAGCTCCTCCATAAGCTCAACGTCAACCTACCCCGCCAGAAAGTTAAGCAGATGTTCAAGGTACACTACAGTCATATTTTAATGTTACTAATAATAATGCAGCTTTTATAGCACTTTGAATTACAAAGAGAATCTCAAAGTGTGTGAGAGAGAGAGGGAGGGAGGGAGTGAGGGAGGGAGGGAGGGAGAGAGAGAGAGAGAGAGAGAGAGAGAGAGAGAGAGAGAGAGAGAGAGAGAGAGAGAGAGAGAGAGAGAGAGAGAGAGAGAGAGAGAGAGAGAGAGAGAGAGAGAGAGAGAGAGAGAGAGAGAGAGAGAGAGAGAGAGAGAGAGAGAGAGAGAGAGAGAGAGAGAGAGAGAGAGAGAGAGAGAGAGAGATCAGTGACAGCAGGGCTGTTTAGTGGCCTTTTTTACCAATGTGTGTGTGTCTCATTGGCTTGTTGTGGTAGGGCCACACTACTCTCTAAATGGGGTATAATGAGCAGTCAAACATTCTTACAGACAAGTCTGTCAATGGATTTGGTCCCAAATGGCACCATATTTCCAATATAGTGCACGACTTTTGACCAGAGCCCTAAGCACTACATAGGGAATAGGGTGCCATTCGGGACACAGGCAATGTCAACAGATCAAAGCAATTGATACTATGTGTGTGGATGTTTTGAACCAGTAACTACAAAACCAGAGATGCACTTTCATTTCTGAGATAATATTTGGTGAGAAGATGGTCCGTTTGTTTCCGTTAGTTTTTCTGAATTGAAACTATAAAGCCTAAGCAAACGACAATTACCTTTGATTACTTAGATATCTCTGCTCAGTTTTTGTGTGAATGCACATCCTATTCTCCCTGTACTGTTTAGAAACGACGAGGCAGCTCTGCTCAGTTTTTGTGTGAATGCACATCCTATTCTCCCTGTACTGTTTAGAAACGACGAGGCAGCTTTTTCTAAATGAGCCAATCATGGTGAATAGAAAGTGCTGTGGCTTTCATGTCTTGATTATTTCACAACTTTAAATTGAGTTCATTCAACAACTTCAGTCAAGAATGTCGCGAAAGTACGCGTTCACACTTGACCTTTTCCAAACCCATTTCTAATGACTCACTCAGTGGTAATGGGGATGTGTCATCATGATGGTTATGACATTTCAGAGAAATTTGTCACAGGAAACTATATAACAGGAAAGGCAATTGCGTCATTCCATTTGATTTCAATCACTTTTTACCCGCACCCCTTTTGATTTGATCAAAACTTACCATACATTGTAGAAGTGGTCAGAAAGTGACATTTTGGACCTGAATGCCAAAACAAAGTTGACCCATTTTGCATACCCCACCATACCATGAGACATCCATGCCTTCATCACTGGAAAATATAAACGGTTTAGTTTGATATAATTTAAAAGCTTACAAAGAGGGTTTGTCAAACTATTTTATAATTTCTTTAAACAAAAAAAGTGTAATAAAAAAAAGATTTTTCACCTTTAACGTCAATTATCTTAAAACGCGTAAACTCTGATGTTTTACATTTGTGCGTATGTTGTAGCTTCGAACCTATTCTACATAATCTGAGGTGTTTGTGTTGTGCCCGCCATAGGTTGAGACACAGCATGCCTTTGAATACAGGGTGGGTGTCATTTGTGCTGTCAAAAAGTCTGTATAATCAATTAACATATACTGTACAGTGCCTTCAGAAAGTATTCACACCCCTTGACTTTTTCCACATGTTGTTGTGTTACTGCCTGAATGAAACATTTATTAAATTGAGATTTTGTGTCACTGGCCTACACACAATACTCTATAATGTGAAAGTGGAGTTGTGTTTGTAGAATCTTTTACAAATTCATAAAAAATGAAAAGTTGAAATGTATTGAGTCAAGTATTCAACCCCTTTGTTATGGCAAGTCTAAATAAGTTCAAGAGTAAATAATAGTGTTTAACATGATTTTTTATTGACTACCTCATCTCTGTACCCCACACATACAATTATCTGTAAGGTCCCCCAGTCGAGCAGTGCATTTCAAACACAGATTCAACTACAAAGACCAGGGAGGTTTTCCAATGCAACGCAAAAAGGGCACCTATTGGTAGATGGGTGAAAAAAGCACATTGAATCTCCCTTTGAGCATAGTGAAATTATTCATTACACTTTGGATGGTGTATCAATGCACCCAGTCACTACAAAGATACAGGCGTCATTCCTAACTCAGTTGCCGGAGAGGAAGGAAACCGCTCGGGGATTTCACCTTGAGGCCAAATCTGACTTTAAAACAGTTGCAGAGTTTAATGGCTGTGATAGGAGAAAACTGAGGATGGATCAACAACATTGTAGTTACTCCACAATATTAACCTAAATGACAGAGTGAAAAGAAGGAAGCCTGTACAGAATATTCCAAAACTTGCATTCTGTTTGCAATAAGGCACTGAAGTGAAACTGCAAAAAATTTGGCAAAGGAATTCACATTATGTCCTGAATACAAAGCATTATGTTTCGGGCAAATTCAACACAACACATCACTGAGTACCACTCTTCATATTTTCAAGCATGGTGGTGGCTGCATCATGTTATGGGTGTGCTTGTCATCGGCAAGGACTAGGGAGTGTTTTATTATAAAAAGAAATGGAATATAGGCAAAATCCTAGTGGAAAACCTGGTTCAGTCTGCTTTCCAACAGACAAGGCCAAATCTATACTGGAGTTGCTTACCAAGACGACATTGAATGTTCCTGAGTGGCCTAGTTACAGTTTTGACTTAAATTGGCTTGAGAATCTATGGCAAGACTTGAAAATTGCCAAAATAATGTTAAAATCAGGGGTTGGAACCTAAATTATTTTCCAATAATTTCGTTCTGAACAGAACCACTATTTTTTCTGTTTCATTACACTGTTCTGACCAGCAAAATAAAGTCCTGAACCGGTTCGAACCCAAAATAAGTACTGGTTTATATAGTTCCTTTCTGTTCCTTTTATTAACCAATGAAATAAACATTTTTTTTTTTTACATTTAGCTAATCAAATTACTTCACCAATCTGTGCGGCTAGAGCAGGGGCGTGGATCAGCTTGGGAGCTTTAACAGTGTGCAGACTATCTTGTTCGTTACTAGGGGCGTGGATCAGAACACCAGTCAGTATCTGGTGTGACCACCATTTGCCTCATGCAGCGTGACACATCTCCTTCGCATAGAGTTGATCAGGCTGTTGATTGTGGCCTTTGGAAAGTTGTCCCACTCAATGGCTGTGCGAAATTGCTGGATATTGGCGGGAACTGGAACACTCTGTCGTACACGTTGATCCAGAGCATCCCAAACATGCTCAATGGGTGACATGTCTGGTGAGTATGCAGGCCATGGAAGAACTGGGACATGTTCAGCTTCCAGGAATTGTGTACAGATCCTTGCGACATGGGGCCTTGAATTGTTTCTTTTTTTCTTTTTCTTTATGTGTCTTTAGTTGTAGTTCTGTAACCAGGTTTCCTTCCAACCTTTTTATGCGAGTGAAGTACATGTCAGATAAATAATGTAATGACAGGCCTGATGGAAACATATTTTGGTAAACTTTCCAAATGTCGACAAAACAAAATACGCTAGACAAGGTGGGATCTTTTGTGTTGGTCAAATGAATAATGCGAGAAATGTCAGTGGGAACGCTTTTATGCGCACATTTTTATATAATAACCATTAGGCTACAGATGAAATAAATTATAATGAACTTCACAGGGTGGTGAAGGTGATGAGCTTGATGCTCCTTTCCAATAAAAATCAAGGGTGCTATTCTGGTGACATGTAAATCGATGCTTGGCTGCCGTTTGACAAATACAAATGATCTTGCTCTTTTGTCCATAATAATAATCTCATCATGTAGGCTATACGTGCGCTCTAGCCAACAGCGTGCAGATAGCGCTGTTGGTTAAAGCGCACGGGCCAATACCAGAGTGGGCACACTCGCTATATAACTCAATTTTTTTTGTGTCAGATCCCAGGAAGACTAGCTGTCCCCATTGATGTTGGCTAATCATAAATCATAAAAAGTGGTGGTGCGAAGAACAAGGAAAGTCAAATGGAGATGTAACCCTTGATACATGACCTTTTACTTGGGGTTAGGCTATTAGCTACAAACTCCCAGCCATGACATAGCCTAGTAAAGCCAGAGGGTTCTTTGACAGCATGGCCCTGCTAGGATTAGCGAGTTAGCGTTGTGTTATCGTGTTGTTAGTGTTTTAGCGCTGGTGGCCGTGGCTGATCCTTCACCTCAGCCAAGCCTCACGTCCCACCGAGGGGTCACCCATATGGTGCTCAGGGACGCAGATGGCTTCTGGTGTAATACACAGTAACACACAGTAAACACACCAGGGACCAATCTGGACGTGTGTTTACGGGACAGTGGACTGGTCTGCTGACTTAACCTGTTTACTCCTGGGAGGAACCTGTGCGTGATTTGCCCTGTTGACTTGACCTAGTGGGAGGATAATAACCAGCGCAAATGCATCTGTTGCTATAATCATTAGTGAACCTCTTTCAATATATATTACAGTATACAGAGTTCATGGCTTGTTAGCACATGATTTTTGGTACATTTGTCGAATCACAACATTGTGTGCAAAGTCATAGATGGCCATGTCAGATAGTCTGTGTTAAATATACAAACATATAAATGCCGCATTGCTGTAATTTTCCAGTTCGCTTTTAAACTCTCATAGACTAGCTCTCATGTCTCAGCTACTGTTTGGGTGCAAATCGTTACTTATATTGTGAGTTCAACATCACTGGCACCGTTAAATGGAACGTAAAAAAGAGAAAGAAAACACCATGTTTGCAATTTTCCAGTAAATATAGCACCTATTGATTCAGTCAATCTGATCGGCGCACCGGCTTATCTTACCTCCACACTCCCCTCTAAGCCCCTTGAGCTCCACACACCGATAGCATCTCCTCCATTCTGCCTCACTATCATCTCATTGTCCTCATTCATTGGTTCCGATTCACTGGGCCTATGAGCAGAGGCCGCTCCGTCGCTTCCAGAACAATCCTTAGGTTGAGTCCCAAATGGCACCCCCATGGGCCCTGGTCAAAAGTAGTGCACTTTATAGAAAACGGTGCCATTTGTGTCGCACATTCAGTCTGACCCGTTTAGAAGAACAGGAGCTCTCCAGGTGGCTGGTGCACTCCCTCACCCCACCCCACTCCATGTTAAACTCAATGTTTAAGAAGCGAGTGTGGGTGTGTGGTCAGTTGTCTCTGCCTAGTCATACTGAGAAATAAGTGTCAGCTCCTCTTTTGTGCCAAAGCCCATATCCACTCTGTGACGTTTGTGTGTGTGTGAGAGAGACGTGTGTGTGCGTCAGTGTAGAGCAGGGATATGGCTGGTTGAAAAGTTATGAGAACTGGAAGTTTGTGTGTGGGTGTGTGTGCGTGCGTGCGTGCGTGCATGCATGCGTGCGTGCGTGCGTGCGTGCGTGTGTGTGCATGCGTCAGACAAAGCAGTTCCAGAGCTGGGAGCTGGCCGGGTATCAGAACTGTATGTGTGTATGTGTTGTGCATGGAGGCCAACCTCCCACCAGCACCCACGTCATCACTCTGCAGTCATGTCCATCTCTAGCAATGCGAGACATATGGAGCTGGCTATACACAAGAAAACCATTTCAACCATGAGTGTTGGCAGGCATGCGGATACCATAACTACAATATGCATGTGCATATTCACACTACATCACCAAAACATAACTTGATATTCCATCTGACTTGTTATCTAACTTAGTGTTGTGGCTGTTAATTGCTGTGCATATTATTCGGGCGACCTTCTAATAATGTGATCCTATACACAACACAGTTCCATTCACAACAACAGGTCTAGGTCAAGGATATATCGGCTAGCCACATGATGAATGCAATAACAATCATCCCTGAACTGAATAACTACTACGGTACACAAGTGGATGTTAGGATTCAACTCTTTGTGTCTAAATGAACTGATATTGCATTGTGACTTCTCTTCTCCCCAGGAGGCAGACACAGATGACAACCAGGGCACCCTGGGCTTCGAGGAGTTCTGCTCCTTCTACAAGATGATGTCGACGCGCCGCGACCTCTACTTGCTCATGCTCACCTACAGCAACCACAAGGACCACCTGGACAGCATCGACCTGACCCGCTTCCTGGAAGTGGAGCAGAAGGTATGCGTGAGCAGAGTTGAAGCGTATGCAGGCAGGCTGGCAGGCAGATGGGTACATAGACGCACACATGCATGCTGGCACACACATCCGTGCATGGATACACACACAGGTGCGAGCATGCACGCACACTGGCATATACACACAGAGGTACACACACACACACTGCACATCCCCAGATAATGAAAGGGTATCTATCCATGGGGACTTTTATTTTGTTGGGCCCCTTTAAAGGCCATTGCAGTCAAACCTCTGTTTTTCCAGTGTTTTGTATCATATTGTACAACAGCTAATGTAACTAACACTGTAAACGTGTGAACATTTCCTGATAGTTGCTGGTTGAAAATACAATCTACACAGGACCTTCTAATCAGCAGGTTTGCATGGGCTGGAGTTTCGGCTTACCATGGTGACATCACCAAGCGGTAAATTGGTTAATAGACCAATAACAAAGAGAGTTCCAAACCTCTCTGCCAATAACAGCTAGTTTTCAGTTTCCCCTACCCACTCAGACCACTCCCAGAGAGTTCGGACTAAATTAGTGCTTTAGAATTTTTTGTTGTTGCTAAAAAGCAATATTTGCCCATTTTAATGGAAATCTATTACAGTAAGTTGATTCATTGTTACCCAGAAATGATTTGATATTGATATAAAAACGGCTGCGTTGGGCCTTTAAGGCATTTCTGTGACAGACATTTTTTGTAATGACTGAGGCAAACATCTGAAGATTTGAGTCTCAATAATGGTTAGCAACATGTTAATGGTTAGCAACATGTTAATGGTTAGCAACATGTTAATGGTTAGCAACATGTTAATGGTTAGCAACATGTTAATGGTTAGCAACATGTTAATGGTTAGCAACATGTTAATGGTTAGCAACATGTTAATGGTTAGCAACATGTTAATGGTTAGCAACATGTTAATGGTTAGCAACATGTTAATGGTTAGCAACATGTTAATGGTTAGCAACATGTTAATGGTTAGCAACATGTTAATGGTTAGCAACATGATGCACTTGTCGGACAATTGTATAGTTTTTTCCCCTCTCCTGCCTGTTTCCATGTGTCAAAAATATTCCTGTCAACAGATTAGGGACAAAAGTACAGGATATTACTGTTGAATTGCAGTGAAAATCTCAGTTTGACATTCTGACACTCCAAGCCTTGACAAAGACGTTTCAACCGTTAAGGGACCGATCAAAATTTACTGGGGGGGGGGGGGCTGGTTCAACTCAAGGTGTCATAAAAAAGAAATGCCACCCCCTCCCCAATGTTACAAATATTTTCACATGACCCTCCCCTTGTACAGTAAAATAAATGGAATACCCTCCCCCCTCATAGAATTAACTCAAAATAATGTCTACGACCACAAATAACAATAACTGTAGCGAGCCTGTGTTTAGAAACGTGGATATTGACTTTGCCACTTCAGAACTATAGGCAAGAAGGTTAGGGGTTTGCCGACCAACACAGACGAGGTCACTCTCCCTGCCTGTTTCATTACACTACGATCAGAGCCGGCTGCAGATAATGATCAGCTAGGGGGACATCTGATTTTCAACATTTTGATGCCATATAATTATATAAAATATAAGCAATTAATTTTCCACCAACAGGTTTCTGTGCCAATGCACCACACAACCAATCTACAAAGCATACCGACTTTGGGAAATTCAATATCATGGTTTGTGTTTTTAACACCACAATAAATAAACTATGTCAATCTTGACAAAAATTGGCCGCTGCACAGTTTGGATTAATTGATTGATTAAAAAAAATTGTCAGTTAAACAAAATACATGTATACACAAAGATGTTTTAAAGTGACAGGGATTGCACAATAAAGTCGGGGACTTATTTCCATTGTGGTCACTATTTTTTACATAAATACATCTACAATTACATAGATGAGTACGAGGGGGGAGTTTAAATTAAATTCTCACAAGCTTGTGTAGCTGGTAGCTTATTCTTTAGATGTTTGGGGCTGCTGGTGAACCATGATGTGCAGGCATAATCAAAGTGACACTGGACTAGCTCACTAGCTAGGTTTCCATCCAATTGGCGACAGATTTTCATGTGAATATTCTAAAATCGTCATAAAAACAATATGCAATTTCAGAGTTTTCTTTCGAAAAATTGACAACGAAGATTTTAATTTACCCAGACATTTGAGAAATTTACTGGACATCCATATGCATTCAGGTCCGACCTGGCGCAGCCAGCACCATCAATAAACAAGGGATATTGGCCAAATGAGTCACATTTACGTGTCCTTAAAAACAGCCTATAACAAATTACAAAAATACTATTCCTTGTGTCTCAATGTGTAGTATATGCAACATTTTATAGCCTTTAAAAATAGCCGTACAGAAGAAGGCTAATTTGATCATTTTCAATCAGAATATTTTGTATAAAGATAAGCATTATATTGTTAGATTATAGGAGTAACTCTGGTAGGCCTGAAACAGTCTTCCTCAACTCAAGTTCAACTATCGGAGTCAGTTGGAGCGCCGGAGCTCACTGCCTTCATATCATAGGCCTGCAGTAGCTAAAGCTTAATAATAGCCACACCATACCAAACCTTTACAAACGTTTCTACACTTTATTAGGGTAATATCAAAAGTAAGTCAAGCCATTGTTTATAGGGAAAATATGAGCAAAAGAGCGAATGTAAACCAAGGAAAAAAGGCACTACCCTCCCCTGTGCCCAATAAAAAACCACACAACCCTCCCCAAAGCAAAATAAAAAGTTTGACAACCCTCCCATATAATGGACCCACCCCTCCCCCCCAGTGAATTTGTATCTGTCCCTAACTGGATAGAATAGACAATTGATTGAAAAACACCACAATCACTATTGTATACATGCATCCCATTTGGAATGCTTATCCAATTTCTCATTCTAAGTGGTGTGCTTCATGGCGATATTGTAACAGAGCCAATATAGCCTTATCTACAGTATAGAATGCTCAGCTAATCAATGGGGAAAGCTTCAGCAAGTTAGAGAAGTTGGTGTTTTTGCTGACACCCCACTTAGCCCACTAGCTAACTAAATGGGGATGTATCTTCCCCCGTGAGACACCCCGTAGAGACCCCGCTAGGTGACAGACAGTCGTTTAATGGATTTGCCATTGGGTTCTGAAGCAAATGCTTAATAGCAGTGCTTAATTGCAGACACAGGCCCCTACAAGGCTATTAGAATTAGCAGTATCACTTCAAATGAACTTCTAAAGGCTTCAGGGGATAACATTTCATATGGTTCTGCTGTGAAAAAGAGACAGAAAAAAGAAAAGGAGCGGTAATTAATGAGTTGGCTCAATGCGCTTTATAACGTGTGCTTTTTCGGCTAATGCAGTCAGCAGAACAAACCATGGAGAAAATGGGCTTTTGAAAAAGGACATTGTGTCCAACGCGTCATATTTTTGGGGCACGGAATTGGATGTTCCACTACTCCCTACTTCATCGGGGAGCATTGAGGCGGTTTTGCGAGGTGATTTATTTTAAACGGAGCAAGGATGCAGCTGGGCTGTCTCTAGCTCTTCTCTCCTCTCTGCTGGCGTCATTAGCTACAGCCTCTCCTCAGTTTCTCATTTTAACTGTGTTTACTAGCTCTCTCTTGCAGTGTGTGTGTGTGTGTGTGTGTGTGTGTGTGTGTTTCAAGTTTTATGAGTCGTATGTACTGGATACTCATGGTATCAGTGGCGGTCAGAGCCGTTTAAGTTGAGGAAGGACAATGGATATGTCACGATCGTCGTAGGAGTGAGTAGACCAAGGCGCAGCGTGTGAAACAAACATGACTTTAATTAGTTAAAGTATACAAAACACGACTCGTGAAGTCCACAGTAAACAAATACCGACACGGAACAAAAACCCACAAACACAAGGTGAAACACAGACAGTTAAATATGGCTCCCAATCAGAGACAACCAGCCGACAGCTGACACTCGTTGCCTCTGATTGGGAGTCACACAGGCAAACATAGAAATAACCACCCTAGAACACCCAAACAAAGAAACAGAACACATAGAATGAACACACCCTGGCTCAACATATAGAGTCCCAGAGCCAGGGTGTGACAGGATATTGGATGACTGGAGCATGGATATTTTTATTTCTATTACAGCATATTGGATGACTGTCATTCATATTCCATTCACCCAGTTCAATGTAACAGCGATAGGTTTAGGCTACTACATGATACTCTAATTTCCCCTATAACCATCATGAGGCTGCTACAACCTAGCCTATGAATGAAAGATTACAACGTACAGTACCAGTCAAAAGTTTGGACACACCTACTCATTCAAGGGTTTTTCTTTATTTTTACTATTTTCTACATTGTAAAATAATAGTGAAGACATCAAAACTATGAAATAACACATATGGAATCATGTAGTAACCACAAAAGTGTTAAACAAATCAAAATATATTTTATATCTTCAAATAGCCACCCTTTGCCTTGATGACAGCTTTGCACACTCTTGGCATTCTCTCAACCAGCTTCACCTGGAATGCTTTTCCAACAGTCTTGAAGTAGTTCCCACATATGCTGAGCACTTGTTGGCTGCTTTTCCTTCACTCTGCCGTCCGACTCATCCCAAACCATCTCAATTGGGTTGAGGTCGGGGGATTGTGGAGGCCAGGTCATCTGATACAGCACTCCATCACTCTCCTTCTTGGTAAAATAGCCCTTACACAGCCTGGAGGTGTGTTGGGTCATTGTCCTGTTGAAAAACAAACGATAGTCCCACTAAGCCCAAACCAGATGAGAAGGCGTATCGCTGCAGAATGCTGTGGTAGCCATGCTGGTTAAGTGTGCCTTGAATTCTAAATAAATCACAGACAGTGTCACCAGCAAAGCACCCCCACACCTCCTCCTCCATGCTTTGCGGTGGGAACCACACATGCAGAGATCATCCGTTCACCCACGCCGCGTCTCACAAAGACACGGCGGTTGGAACCAAAAATCACACGTAAACACAGTTCACATTCATAGCAGCCACGTTGTATTCCTTCTCGCATCTATGCACTCTCCTCCTCTCACCTTTTCCCTTCGTTTGTGGACTTCAATGCACAACACATCAGCTGTATGTGACCAAGCGAAAAAACCTTTCCAAGCCAAACCAATACATAACTGCTACACACAGCCTACATCGTTGTCACCATATTAGCTAAAGTAACGTTATAGTCAACCAGTGGAGGCTCCTCGTGGTATACACTGTTCAATGAAATGCTTACTTGCAGGTTCCTTCTCTACAAAAGCCACATCCCTGATTAGGCAGATGAGTGGCAACCCTGATTAGAAGCACCTGCTGCTCATCGGTTGTTCTTTACAAATGCAGTTTGAATTAAAATAAAATGGTACCTACACACCGAAGAAGGCTGTAAAGCTGAGACATTTGTGTATGCTATCCCTGATGCAGTGAAGAAAAAGGAATAATGACGTAAGCTTTATGCGACATCTCTTTTAGTGCGAACCCATTACACCCTTTGTTTGTCCTTCTCTACAATGCAATAACAATAAGAAATATGAAAATATAAGAATATGAACGTAAAGTAAATGGCTTAATAGAATATAATAAACATTTTAGCATCAGTATAATACAGGAAGGCACAATTTATAGTGCAATATTTACATGTGTTTTGGGGAAGGGGGGGATTGGGAGCAAGTTGAAATTGTGCCGTATTTAGCAATCATAATAAGAGTCTAGTAGCAGTAGTTGTGATGTGTCTGTGTGTGTGTGTGAATGAATTATTGTATATCTGTGTGGGTGTGCGTGAGTGCATGTGTGCTAAGGTGGTCAGTCCAGTTCAAGTGTTCAGCAGTCTGATGGCTTGTAGATAGAAACTGTCTCTGAGCCTGTTGGTATCAGACCATATGCTCCGATAAGGTCTGCCGGACGGTAAGGGAGTGAACAGCTCGTGGCTGGAGTGTATGGGGTCGTTGATGATGCTGCAGGCCTTCATCAGGCAACGTTTTGTGTGTGTGGTGTGTATTAACTCTCCCATCTCTGCCTCAATACCATTGCCCAAAATGTGTCCGCTCTACACACTCGTTAGCCAAACCCATTTATTCACATTTACCCATTTCTTAAAAAATCCCCAAACCTCTCATGATGAGGCATTGGGAATCTGAGCAAAACCACAGTCAGAAAGCAGTTTGATGTAAAATCCCTCATGTTTGAGAGTGAGCAGTTGAAAATGTCACAACAGAAGGGAGAATTAGCGTTTTCGCTGGCTAGCTTCTCATTCTGTGGTCGAAATCCTGTTTACCCTTTCAACAAGTAGACCAAGCTACTTAGCCAAAGCCTCTCTTTCCCAGTGCTAAGTGCTAACCACAAACATATTGACCTAGTAGTGTGCAGCCCTGTACTGGGAAAAAACCTGGCACTGGGACAAAGTCTGTTTCTTCATAACTTCCCCCACCCCCCACCCATTTTGGAACGGCCTGACGATGATCGACATGGATGGGAATCTGATCGACCAGTCAGCCGGTTTAAAAGGGACAGCTGTTGGGTGGACAATCGGATTCCAGCACAGGGATGGGGGGCAGAAGCCGCATGTGAGGACATCTCCTAATTGGATTAACAGGACTTCATCAACTCTCCCAACGTTTACTGTTATGGAGGGGGGATTTGAGGAGACGTAGTAAATTATGGGTACTGTAGTCAATCTGCGTTTCTTACTGTTTTCTTATTATGTGTTTGTTTTTGTCTTTTTCTGTTTTGTAGATGACCAAGGTGACCAAAGACCATTGCCTAGAGATTGTAAACAAATTTGAGCCCTGCCCCGAGAACCAGAAGCAGGGAGTTCTGGGTATTGATGGTAAGAGCTCTCTTATTGGTCCCTTTCTCGATTGTCCTTTTATCAGTCAAATGTTGAATGTCTCACCATGCTCTGAAATTGAGCTTTTCTAACAGCCTAGTCATATAGACTCCCTGAAACCCCCCCCAGTGATTATACAAACAAAAATGTGTTTATTGTTCATCTCTAGAAAATCCAAATAGTTTAGAAGTATTGTATAAAAAGAATGGATGCATGAAATGTTGGTTCGAATCAGTCTGTAGTCATTGATTTTTTTTGGATCTGTCCCTGAACCCACATACATACTCTGAGCATTATCTGAACTTTTAGTGAGCGAGTACTTAACATCTGTGTAATGTCAGTTTGAATACAACATCTACAGACCACATGAATATATCTCTATAATATCAACGTCATCACCTCTCTCTATTCAGAATACATCTACTATTGTTACAGTATATCCCCATAAGGAAATCCCTCTAGGAACTCACCATAGTCAAATCACTTGGCAGCATTCCGCTCAAAATATTCTCACTCATGTCAAAATGCCCCCCCGCCGAGATCCAATTTCATGTTCAACACATCTGCCCCTTTCCCCTAAATCCCACCCCTGTCTACAACATCTCTCCAACACATCATGATTGATGGCTCCCATGTGGTCCTCTTCAGGGTTGCATTCACTAGGCACCAAAGGAACGAAAATGGACTGAAACGGGGAGGGGACTACCTGGACTTGTCCAGTAAGGAACGCTCATTTTCGTTTTCAGTTGCAAAATGTTTAAAAACATTTTCTGTTTGCATGTGACCCAGGTTTCACCAGCTACATGCGCAGCCCGGCGGGGGACATCTTCAACCCGGAGCACTACGAGGTGACCCAAGACATGTCGCAGCCGCTCTGCAACTACTTCATCGCCTCCTCCCACAACACCTACCTGATGGGCGACCAGCTCATGTCCCAGTCCCGCGTCGACATGTACGCCTGGGTGCTGCAGGCCGGCTGCCGCTGCGTTGAAGGTCAGTGGAAGACGCCGTTCTCTCCATCATGAGCACGCACACAGACACACACAGACACACAAACATTTGTGTGTAAAGAAGCACATGCAAGCAAACACATGCACCCAAACACATGTTTGCAAGAAAGCATGTACCCGTGCACATACACGCACAGGTTACATACGGTGTTACAAATATTCGCTATGTCTATCATAACAGTCAGTGAATGTAATGGGTCCCTAGTAAGTAAAAGAGCATGGCTAAAGTAATAGCACAGGGCCATTCACTGGCTTTGAGTGCCCTTCCCTTCTCATGGTCGCTCCTCTCGTTCCCCCCTTTCTATTCATTCCCCTCCACTGAAGTGGACTGCTGGGACGGGCAGGACGGAGAGCCCATCGTGCACCACGGCTACACGCTCACCTCCAAGATCCTCTTCAAAGACGTCATCGAGACCATCAACAAGTACGCCTTTGTGAAAAACGAGTAAGTGTGTCGCTGCTTTTTAATATCATCTCTTTCTCTCATCTCCTTTTGCCCAAAGACATCTCAGCTAGTTTCCCAGGTTTCAACTCCCTGACAGAAAGTGGGACTTGGTGGGAAAAATCACCATATTTTTTTATGGCACATGGAAAATGAGGTTCTGAGACATTCGCTCACACATAATCTCAATACACAACTCTCTTTTATGCCATGTCATTCATCCTGAGCCTATATAGGCGAATGCGAGGGAATGAGGCGTTGAATTCAATTGCCGTCAGTATGGTGTTTCATGAGATATGGGTCTGATGAGAGCTTTTTGTCATGCACGCCATAGCGAGCCTAACAACATTGTGCATCCATGTTAATGGTTGCAGTATGACATTCAGATGTAGCCTACTTTACCTTAGGGTTTCACATATGCTCCAGATATGTAATGCATTAGATACACCTATGAACAAGGCTCATGGTTAAAAATCATTTTTTTATTGAATTATTATAGTAATTTATAAATCACAAACAATTGAAGATAATTTTCTCTGAATATTCCTAATACAAATTGGTGGTTCTCAGTGACTCAGTCTCTATCATTTAATAGCTTTTCTTGAACAAAGCAAGCGTACAAATTGATGCTCCGCTAGAATGAAATCTATCATAGACTACACAATGAGTCCCTGGGATCGTAGTTGAAAGGCACTGCTCGACGATGCAGTGCATTGCTTTGAGTAGTGCCCATAGCAATTGCAGTCGACCCCACACACATGTTTTTGAGGACAGAACAGGGAACGTCGGCGACCATCATGTCTTGGGTTGTGATGGGCTGTGTTGTGTGCCTTAGTAGACAGAGATATGTAGGCTAGACACTCCTACAGGCTTACTGGAGCAAGTGAGTGTTTCTCCATGACCTGCTCTCACATACACACATCATCAGAGATGCAACGCTACTGAAGGTGATAATCCTTTCAAGATGCACGCGAGTCTGTCAGGGTGTCAGTGTGATGCGGTAGGACAAAGTCAGGCGCAGGACACAGAGCTAATCGAAAACGTACTTTACTCGTAGGTAACGTAAATAACATAACCTCCACGCAGGGAGGAAACAAACTCGCTCACCAGACGACAACCAAACATGAACAAACACGCACAACATACAGTGGGAGCCAGAGGGTTAAATAGGGAAGTAATCAATACCTGATGGGAACCAGGTGTGAACAATAAAGACAAGACAAGTAGAACACAGAAACATAGATCGGTAGCAGCTAGTACTCCGGTGACGACGAACGCCGAAGCCTGCCCGAGCAAGGAGGAGGAGCAGCCTCGTCTGAATCCGTGACAGAGTCTGCATGCATATTTGTGTGTTCTTTAGTGCAAGACTATATATGCACTGCATTTTGTAGATAATTGCTTGAACAGCAAGGAATGTATTCAACTTCTATGGCACTGCCTTGGCAATGGTTTATCACTAATGAGACAGTTGATGACAAAGACACAGTACAGCCATAGGTTTTCAGTTTGTAATTAGAGTTTCATTCCAATGTCATCACCTTCAACCCTCTGAAATTTGATTTTGAAGTGCTGTACCCAAGTCTTTGTCCTCAAGTCTCAGATATTGTGATAACCCATGTCTGTCCCTGTCTCTGTCAGCTACCCAGTGATCCTGTCCATAGAGAACCACTGCAGCGTCCCCCAGCAGAAGAAGATGGCCCAGTACCTGGTGGAGGTGATGGGAGACAAGCTGGACCTCTCAGCCGTCAAGGCAGACGAACAGGGCCACCTACCCTCCCCAGACACCCTCAAAGGGAAGATCCTCGTCAAGGTAAACACTTTGCATGCGCATATTCACACATGCACAGATACACACAGACACACAAACATAAGTATTATTCTTAGCAGCCAGTCATAGACCAGGGGTCTCGCCACCCTCGCTCCCAGAGAGGAGATCTACTTGGTGTTCAGGTTTTTGTTTCTTCCAGCAGTAATACACCTGATACAGCGAATCGTGGATCTGCAGACTATTGAAATAGAAGCCTTGGTTGGAACAAATGCCTGCAGGCTTGGACACTACCCTTGTAACATCATAGAAAGGGAGGAATATTGACAAAAGCAATACATCATATAAGAAACAAGCAAATGAATTTATAAAAAGGTGAGGCGCCTGAGTTCCTTCCTTCTCTGCTCTATAAATGGAGTTGGAAATTGTTCAACCTGTAGCTGACTCTAGGCACATCAGGCAGCTATGGGTCAAAGGGCAATCCTAGCGCTAGTTACCACACTGTTCTAAATACAGCCTCCACTCTGCACGTTTCCCCGGACAGACAGTCTCATTAGTGGGGAAGTTTACAAATCACTCTGATTTGGCCCTAGTGGGTCTTTGATAGTAGTCCTCTCCTTCATGCCCTCTGACCATGAAAGGACATAACCGGCCAAATCAATATGGCCGACAGCTATCCAGCTTTTTTCTTTTCATCATAACTAAAGAAAGGAGACAACGAGAGGAAACCTTTTAAGAGTGCTAAGACACATGTCTGTAACAAACTGAGTTGCCTCCATCAACTCCACATTATCAGACAAGACAGAACAGCCAGTTTTTTAGGTTAAGGAGAGTTTATTGATGCCAGGTGCTTTAGTGGAAGACGGTCCAGTTCCAAGGCCTGGCTGGCGTTCGCATCACACTGCCATGTGGCAGCTGTCCAGTACATTTGACATTTTAGTCATTTAGAGCTGCATGTGATTGTACTGTAACGTCACTCCTACATGATCGTTTGGAACTGGCTGAGGGGATGGATTTTCACAGTGGATTTGCAGTCTCATTTGATTGTGGATTGTTATAGTTTTGTCTGGGTTTCAATGAACTGTCAACAGTGTGTGGGTGTGTGCGTGTGTGCGGCCCCGAAAGAGACCGCTTCTTATGATGGTTCTAAAACGTTGCATACCAGACGCACACTGCCATGTTTAACACTTAAAGGAAAACTCCACCCAAATTATTTTATCATACCGGCTGTACTTCTGTATTTTGAAAGTTATATATCTTGAAAACTTGATTGCTGACATGCAAAACGTTTTGGAACTATATCAACAATGGACTAATGAAACAAATACCAAAAGATAGTTTTTGGGTGGATTTAACTCATTCCACTCCACTCACAACCTGCACAATGCTCACGAAACAGCCATAGCTCCTTTACTGATTTTCGACCAGGGCTGACGGCAGAACAGAAGCCGCGCGGCTCTCCATTGATAGGAATATCACAGCCTCGGACCTAGTTATTGAAGATGATTGCTGCTGAGAAAATCAGACAAACATCCCCTCGTTGAACCTTGGAAAACCGGCGACCGGCAAGATCGAGACCAATCCTTTACTTTACTCGATCCCTGACATTTTCACCCGTCTATCCAGCAGCTGTAGCCGTTACGGCTGTTACGCCTTTAGTACTCAGGAGGAAAGCCTAATGGTTTAGATTGGGGAAATATTGTGTAAAGCCATCATGCAAAGAGCTATATCCTTTAAGACACACCATGTTAATAACACTCAGCACCTCTGAGCAATAACAACCCATTTAGTGTTTACACTGAATTAGACAGTATTATTATATTAATATCTAGTTCAACCTAAAAAGTAACATTGAAACCCGAACTGAGCCCCACACTGGCATACAGTGAGGGAAAAAAGTATTTGATCCCCTGCTGATTTTGTACTTTTGCCCACTGACAAAGACATGATCAGTCTATAATTTTAATGTCCCTGACATCCTTGGAGAGCTCTTTGGTCTTGGCCATGGTGGAGAGTTTGGAATCTGATTGACTGATTGCTTCTGTGGACAGGTGTCTTTTATACAGGTAACAAGCTGAGATTAGGAGCACTCCCTTTAGGAGTGTGCTCCTAATCTCAGCTCGTTACCTGTATAAAAGACACCTGGGAGCCAGAAATCTTTCTGATTGAGAGGGGGTCAAATACTTATTTCCCTCATTAAAATGCAAATCAATTTATAACACTTTTGACATGCGTTTTTCTGGATTTTGTTGTTGTTATTCTGTCTCTCACTGTTCAAATAAACCTACCATTAAAATTATAGACTGATCATTTCTTTGTCAGTGGGCAAACATACAAAATCAGCAGGGGATCAAATACATTTTTCCCTCACTGTACACATAAAAAGGCCATAGAATGGAGTACAGGTCAGTTTTGTTTACCCATCCCTAATGGTTAAGGTAGAGTATTGAGGAGGGTTACATGATTCTAGACCTGTCCCTAAGGGTAACTTCTACCCAGAAACTCATGAAATGGTGCTACTTGGTTCTGTTCAATAGGGCACACAATTGAAAAACAATTTGCAACGAAAATCTGTAAATGTGTGACTCTTATTGATCCTGTTCAGGTATTCCATCCCTCATTCAGAATATTTTTCTTCCGTTCGGTGCCTAATAAATATTAATGCCACTTTTGTCCGCCAGGGCAAGAAGCTCCCGCCGAACATCGACGAAGACAATGAGGAGGGTGACGTGACGGACGAAGACAGTGCTGACGAGATGGAGGACGACTGCAAACTGATGAATGGAGATGTAAGGGCCCCACCCCTCCTCCTCCTCCTCCCTCCATTTACCCATTTGAATCCCTCCATCTCTGCGGTCGATCTATTCTATATTGTATTTTCAGTCTGTTTTATTTCTATATAAATACTGAATACTGAAAATAATACAATGTACAATACAGACTGAAATATACTGTATTGTATATTGCGCTGGATGTTGTTTGTTGCTAATTGGAGTGTAGAAACTACCCGAGTATGTTTGTCGCTGTTTTTATTGTATCATTATCTGTGCTGGTAAATGTGCGTGCGTGATTGTGTGCATGCGCGCGCGTGTGCGTGCATGTTTATGTCAGGGATAAGCTTTCCGTTCCTGTTTGTAGTTGATGAATGATGTCTCAATCAGTTAGTTAGTCGGTGTCCGTTGGGGCCCCCTCCTCATGTCTCTTCTCTGTCAGAAAGCTCTGTTGTTCCCTCTGTGTACCTACCTCTCCCTCTCTATCCTTTCATTGTCATCCATGCATTCTGAAGTGGAAGGTACTATAAAACGTGATCATTCTCAGACTTCTTTAAACATCACCCCACCCCAATCATATCCCGTTTAACATACATATGTGCACACTACACCTGTGACTCTGCTGTCCAATGCCAATGCCGAGGTATTTATGAAACCATAGAAATAGAATCCTTAGAAGGGACATAGAACCTATGGAATTCTATTTTTGTATGAAACCTTGGTCAAAGTGAGAAGCTTTACCGTGACCAATGGTGGCATGTTTTTAGGATACGTCCCAATATATCGCAATGGTTGCTTCTCCTCGGCTCCTCTCCTTCCTCACTGATATGACAAGATAGTTGTCATTAAGCCCTTTCCAGTTAGTAGTCCTGAAGGAAAAAATGGAAAATATGTGCTAAATGGTATATATATTATGTGGAATGGAAACAATTTAAGACTACTTGGATATTATAGCTATTGGCTATGTACATCTCTTTTGATAAAAAAAAGGCTGAAACTTGCTAGTTACTTGCATCTCAGGATGTTGTCTATGTACATGTTGAGAGTGATGACAGGAGTTTGTTTGTGGTATAACTATCCCATCTAGTGGTAGAAGCATGCAAGTGATTTCACGTCCAACTTCCATAGTGCTCTCATTTCACCCTATACGCTGAGTATACAAAACATTTCCATGACATAGACTGACCAGGTGAAAGCTATGATCCCTTATTGATGTCACTTAAATCCACTTCAGTTAGTGTAGATGAAGGGGAGGAGACAGGTTAAAGAAAGATTTTTAAGCCTTGAGACAATTGAGACATGGATTGTGTATGTGTGCCATTCAGAGGGTGAATGGGCAAGACAAAATATGTAAGTGCCTTTGAACAGGGTATGGTAGTAGGTACCAGGTGCACCAGTTTGAATGTGTCAAGAACTGCAACACTGCTGGATTTTTCACGCTCAACAGTTTCCCGTGTGTATCAAGAATGGTCCTTCACCCAAAGACATCCAGCCAACTTGACACAACTGTGGGAAGCATTGGAGTCAACATGGGACAGCATCCCTGTGGAATGCTTTCGACACCTTGTAGTCCATGCCCCGACGAATTGAGGCTGTTCTGAGGACAAAAGGGGTGTATATTAGGAAGATGTTCCTAGTGTTTTGTATACTGAGTGTACATTACATTACAATGAACAGTAATACAATTTACATTTACATTTACATTTTAGTCATTTAGCAGACGCTCTTATCCAGAGTGACTTACAGTTAGCTAGTTCATTTTGTCTTCCTGCAGACCCACCTGAAGTGTTCTTTGTCTTTGGATATTGGTTAGTGTGTGTGTGAAGTGTTTTACATGTTTGCATATTGGTTAGTGTGTGTACGAAGTGTTCTATATGTTTGCATATTGGTTAGTGTGTGTATGAAGTGTTCTATATGTTTGCATATTGGTTACTATGTTTGTGAAGGCTCTTGACTGGCTCTGGATGCCAAGGCCAGCAGGGTGACACTGTATACCTCTGTCTTGTCTCCAGGATTGCACACAAAATAGTTTGAATCCAATATCCATGTCGTCAGTGCTCATGGAATTGTTACTTTACTCTTTATCAAATAGTACATATCAGTAAATTACATGTGGCTGAAAGTCACTCTGCATATTGTCATATAAAACTAATCTCATTCTCAACCAATGAAATAGTCATGTTATATGCTGAAATATTCAGTGGTTTTAAATGGCACCCTGTTCCCTATAGTGCTCAAATTTTGGCCTGAGGTTCAAAAAGCATTTGTATCTACAAAATGTTTTGTCTACAGTAATGAACCTATTGTGTTTTCTCCATCTGTTGCTGACATATTGCATAACCATTGAACCAACCATTTCATTTGTCAATCAGAACAAAAAGAAAACATATTTCTTTGTTGCAATATGTGGTTGTATGGTTGTACTTACACCCTGTAATTCTCTCTCCCTCCACCCCCCTCTTCTCCCCCCCCCTTCCTTCACCTTCCTCCCCCTCTTCTTCTCTCTCCCCCCCTCGCTCCCTCCCTCCCCTTCTCTCTTTCTCTCCCTCCTTCCCCCTCACTCTCTCTCCCCCATCCCATCCCTCCCCCTTCTCCCTCACAGACATCCATGACCAGGAAGCAGGTAGAGAACGTGGCTAAGAAGAAGCTAGACAACCTGATGAAGGAGTCTAAGATCCGCGACCGGGAGGACCCAGACAGCTTCACCGTCGCCGCCCTGCCCCCCTCGGGGAAGCCCACTGATCAGTCAGCCACCAAGGTAACAACCACGGCTCTGTAGACTAGACCTGGGTTCAAATTCTATACTTTGAGTGTTTGCTTTAACCTGCCAGGAGTGGTTTGCACTTTTGAGACTTTTCTATTGGTTCCATTGCAACAGGCATGCTCAATCAAGCACACATCCACTATTTAAAATGATTTCAAATAGTATTTGAACTCCCAGGTCTGTTGTAGACAGTGAAGAAATGTAGGCTACCGCACGCACACCCAAGGGCCTCCACACACTGATTCTGTCAGGGTTATACTACCACTGTAAGTAATATAAAGGGACATTTCGTTAAGTACCACTGTAAGCCTGAGAAGCAACACTTGTATTCTGGGAAAACGCTTTCGTTTTCGCTGAGACAATTGTTCTGTCCCTCCCCTCTCTCTTATCGCAGAGTTGCCCATTATTAGTAGCATGTTTCATTAGCATTGTAATTGAGCCCTCTCTCTCTCCTCTCTCTCTCTCTCTCTCGCTCTCTCTCTCTCTCTCTCTCCTCTCTCCTCTCTCCTCTTTTTCTCTCTCCTCTCTCCTCTTTTTTTCTCTCTCTACTCTTTCTCTCTCTTTTTATCTCTCTTTCTCTCTCTCTCTCTCTCTCTCTCTCTCTCTCTCTCTCTCTCTCTCTCTCTCTCTCTCTCTCTCTCTCTCTCTCTCTCTCTCTCTCTCTCTCTCTCTCTCGCTCTCTCTCTCTCTCTCTCTCTCTCTCTCTCTCTCTCTCTCTCTCTCTCTCTCTCTCTCTCTCTCTCTCTCTCTCTCTCTCTCTCTCTCTCTCTCTCTCTCTCTCTCTCTCTCTCTCTCTCTCTCTCCTAATCATGATAAACATTAAGTAGCGTGTCCTAGCAGCAGCGGAGCGGCTATGGCTGATTGAGGAGGCAGTGCCTCCTACCCAGGGTGCCTAATGCAAGAAACCATACACACATATACACACACGCACACATGCAAGCAACCACACACGCATATATACACACACACACACAGGCCAAACGCGAATGAATTTCAATAAGGAGGACATTACCATTCAAATGAGTCGCATTGCTTATGTGAAGACAATAAACGTGGTGAAGAAAATAGGTGTGTGTGTGTGTGTGTGTGTGTGTGTGTGTCTTTATACATGTTTTAGAATGCCTCTACAAGTTATTGTCCATTGAAAGTGGGACCGAAAACTTATCAGTTTGGAACTGAACAGGTGTCTTTGTGTGGCTGTTGAGCAACAAAACATGTGTAAAGGAGATGCTGAATTTTGTGTGTCTGTGTGCTCCTTCTCTTCCAGGGCAAAGGTGATGATGATGCAGACACAGGGGACGAAGCCAGCCCCAGCACCAACAAGCGTCTAGCCAGGACCTTCATGGGCAGCTTCACCAACCGCAAGGTGGGCTTCATTTGCCACCCCACCACCTCTCCCTCACTCTCTCCTCTCCTGTCCACCTTCCCGGTGCATTTTTCTGGGGTCGTGTTCAGTAGGCCACAACATAGCGAAATGTTTTGATTCAACAGAATGTTACAGTACTGATGGAAAACACTTGGAGCAGAGGTGCTACCATACTAACTGAAGTTGTCTAATAAGAATGCTCATGTTAGTTTCTTCCGTTTAGAAGCTTTTTGAAGCGTTTCTGTTTTCTACCTACTAAACACGACCCTGGTCTCCACTCCTGTCCTTAATTCCTGTTGTTATCTCAACATGTTTGAATTTACCACTAACCCCAGCTTCTCGTTTCATCCCATTCCATTTCATTAGTCTTTTGAGGAATGTCAGGTCAGGATCATGTCCCATCTAAAACATGTCCATTTAGAGTTTGAAATCGCATCCTACACCTTATATCAGGGGTTGGCAACAGGCGGCCCGCAGGCCAAAACCGGAACACAAGTGATTTTTTTTGGCCGCCCCAAAGTTTCTAGTAAAAAAATATGTACACTGAGTGTACAAAACATTAGGAACAGCTTCCTAATATTGAGTTGCACCCACTTTTGCCCTCAGAACAGCCTCAACTCATCGGGGCATGGATTACAAGGTGTCGAAAGCGTTTCACAGGGATGCTGGCCTATGTTGACTCCAATGCTTCCCACAGTTGTGTCAAGTTGGCTGGATGTCCTTTGGGTTGTGGACCATTCTTAATACACATGGGAAACTGTTGAGCGTGAAAAACCCAGCAGCGTTGCAGTTCTTGTCACATTCAAACTGGTGCGCCTGGCACCTACTACCATACCCCATTCAAAGACACTTAAACCTTTTGTCTTGCCCATTCACCCTCTGAATGGCACACATACACAATCCATGTCTCAATTGTCTCAAGGCTTAAAAATCCTTCTTTAACCTGTCTCCTTCCCTTCATCTAAACTGATTAAAATGGTCAGTCTATGTCATGGAAAGAGCAGGTGTTCCAAATGTTTTGTACACTCAGTGTATATATTAGTTTGGGTCAAAAAATGCTGTAAAATCACCAGGAATTCAGCAAAAAAAGTGTTTATTTAGGAAATCTGTTCCCAAGTATTCTATGAATAATAAAGAGATCGTGTCTCAATTTAATCAAGGTATGCAATTATTGTTATTTTCAAATACAATCTATTTTTGGGCTTAGTTGGGGTCAATTTGCAGTGTACAAATTATTATAATTATGTTCTGGCCCCGCGACCGTCCACTCTGACCAAAATCAGCCCACGGCTGAATCTAGTTGCCTACCCCTGCTCTTTGTAGTCCACAACTTTTGTAGTAATACAATGCTTTTGTAGTAGGGATAGGATGCAATTTCAGACAGAGCTAGATGGTGGGCTGAAGCCGAAAAACTTGAAGTTGATCGATCCCCGCCGAGGGAGGAGATTCATTTTTTGTATATGACAGTAAAACATTCTTATGATGACTATGACACCTTCAATTCTTGCACATTTTCTCATAAAAACTATATTTCAACTATGTCTGCTCAGGTACATTTGCTGAACTGCTAAACATTTTTTCCAAATCAAATCAATGCAAATAGTCCGGGTAGCCATTTGATTAGCTGTTCAGGAGTATTATGGCTTGGGGGTAGAAGCTGTTAAGAAGCATTTTGGACCTAGACTTGGCACTCCGGTACCGCTTGCCGTGCGGTAGCAGAGAGAACAATCTATGATTAGGGTGGCTGGAGTCCTTGACAATTTTTAGGGCCTTCCTCTGACACCGCCTGGTATAGAGGTCCTGGATGGCAGGAAGCTTGGCCCCAGTGATGTAGTGCGCCGTACACACTACCCTCTGTAGTGCCTTGCGGTCGGAGGCCAAGCAGTTGCCATACCAGGCTGTGATGCAACCAGTGTGGATGCTCTCAGTGGTGCAGCTGTATAACTTTTTGAGGATCTGAGGACCCATGCCAAATCTTTTCAGTCTCCTGAGGGGGAATAGGCTTTGTCGTGCCCTCTTCACGGCTGTCTTGGTGTGTTTGGAACATGATAGTTTGTTGGTGATGTGGACACCAAGGAACTTGAAGCTCTCAACCTGCTCCACTACAGCCCCGTCGATGAGAATGGGGGCGTGCTCGGTCCTTCATTTCCTGTAGTCCACAATCATCTCCTTTGTCTTGATCACATTGAGGGGGAGGTTGTTATCCTGGTACCACACGGCCAGGTCTCTGACCTCCTCCCTATAGGCTACTATCCATGATGTAAACACAGCCTCTTGTGAAAACGCAAGCTGTTCTCTAAGGAAGAGGAAGATATACTATAGCTAGCTCCCAAAGACTGATATAAGATAAATATATGTTTTCGAGTGCAATTGAAATATGCAGCATGCAATACAAATTGTCTTGATCGTATGAAGAGGTAACTCCATTTAGCCAATTTATTGAAATGTAGTCAATGTTAGTTTGACTAGCCTAGCCAGCTACTGAAAATGTCAATTTGTGTTTCATTAGCTATCTCTCTATCAGTGAATTCAAATTTTTTAATCATGTTTTGGCATGATTATACACTGAGTGTACAAAACATTAGGAACACCTGCTCTTTCCATGACATAGACTAACCAGGTGAATCCAGCAGAAAGCTACGATCTCTTATTGATGCCACTTATTAAATCCAATTCAATCAGTGTAGATGAAGGGGAGGAGACAGGTTTGAGGTTAAATAAGGATTTTTAAGCCTTGAGAAAATTCAGACATGGATTGTGTATGTGTGTCATTCAGAGGGTGAATGGGCACGACAAAAGAGTTAAATTTGCTTTGAACGGGGTATGGTAGTAGGTGCCAGGCGCACCGGTTTGAGTGTGTCAACAAGCAACGCTGCTGGGTTTTTCACGCTCAACAGTTTCCCGTTTGTATCAAGAATGGTCCACCACCCAAAGGACATCCAGCCAACTTGACACAACTGTGGGAAGCACTGGAGTTAACATGGGCCAGCATCCCTGTGGAATGCTTTCGACTTCTTGTAGAGTCCATGCCTCGACAAATTGAGGCTGTTCTGAGGGCGAAGGGGGGTGCATCTCGATATTAGGAAGGTGTTGCTAATGTTGTGTACACTCACTGTATGTCTCATTTCACGTAACTAGCTGCAGGCTTAAATAAACATTCAATCATATACTTTGCATAGAAACCCATATAAAAGCACGTAGATAGAAAGATGTGTGTCATGTATACTAGAATGGAGGTTTAAAAAATGACAGCTGCATATGCATATTAGCCAATACATGTGGCATAGCCTACACATATAGCATACCTTGCAATACAATGTTCTCTAAAAACAGTTGTACAATGTGCTCTGCAATAAGATAACCAGAGTTTGATTTCTAAACCCGATGAGTTCTCAAATGGCAGCTGCCCAATACCATGGTGGGTATGCATAATGTTGGATGCATTAGAATATAAGGTATGGAGAATGATAAAGAGCCTGTAGGATTATAGAAAAAGCAGTTGGGAAATGAATGTTTGAGTTTCAAATACTAAATGTTCAGTGAATGTGAGTATATTTATGTGTTTTAAATTATTAACCTTCTAAAGGTTGACGGTGCCAAAATCTTGCCAATGTATTCATTATTCTACTAACTATGACTGAGTGAGAGACATGTTTTCCATAATGTACGTTTCATACATATACATTCGAACAAAGAACACCATCACACATAGTGTTTCACCATTTATTGAGTACGGAGACAAATAGCAAAGGTGTCTCAGGCAGTATTTGAAGTATCTAAATATAGTGTAACCTACCAATCAATGTATATCAAGTGCCGTGGAGGGCACAATCTTACAACGTTGCAGTCCAGAAATGAGAGCTTTACCATCTATGCCAAAAGCCTGGGCCTCTGCATGTTACAATAGTAAAATAATCTGTTTGTGACCTGTTAAACTGATTCTTTATTGAATTTAGTCTTCGAGATGCTCAAACAAGCATGTGCATCTGTAGTTGGTGTTCTTCAACTCTAAAATGCACTACACTGTGTAAGACCAAACCCACAAAGACAAGACAACAGGCAAATGCATACGTGGTCCCAATGTCTAAATGGTGACGGCAGGGCTAGTTCAAACTGCAGTAGGATGGTTCGCCTCACAGGTGAGTGAATCAGCCCATGCTTGGTCAATAGCACTTGGTTGATCTCTGGGAGCAGGACACCGGAGAGATGAATAGATCATGTGAGACAAAAAAAAGACAAGAATTCATCAAATAAATCATCACAGCAAAGGAATGTAGTTTGTGAGCTACAAAATGAACATCTGACAGTCTGAGGCAGAGTGCTCTGCAATCATCCTACTCCAACTATTGACAGGGATAATGTGGCATTTCTTATTTGTCAGTATGACTTTAATGAGTGGGTCCTGCCTTGATGACTGTATTAGAGTTACAATACTTGTCCTACAGATTTGTGTAGTCTTAAATTATTACTTGGAATAAACTAATAGCTAAAACGCTCCTTGTCCCAGAATGACATGCTAGCTAGTGATAAAGCTATCTGCTCCTGCTAGCTAGCAACAGATCTACTTGTTGTAACTAGCTAGCTAACTAGCAAGCTAGCTAACTACATTACTTGTTCTAAGTTGATTTGATTAGATTTTGAGTCATTTTACACCTTGCATTGAAGGTATCACGTTTCTATAACTAAATAGTTAGATTTCAAATACATAAAAAAGACTTTATAGATGTTTGTCGGACGGAGATCTTTCTCAAGATGTCACCAGCTGTCTACTACTTTAGATACGGATTACGTGATTGGCAGACGTGATCAGCAGAGATAGTACCATGGATAGTACACACGTTTTGATTGGTTTACAGTTTAGCTCAGTTGGTAGAGCATGGCGCTTGCAACACCAGGGTTGTGGGTTCGATTCCCACAGGGGGCCAGTATGCACTCACTAACTGTAAGTCGCTCTGGATAAGAGCGTCTGCTAAATGACTAAAAATCTAAAATCTAGTACTTGGCGGCGTCTGCCTCCTTCTTCTTTAAAGTTTTATGGCAGACTACACCTATTGGTGTATTGCCGCCACCTACTGTACGGGGTCTTCTTCTTTGATATTATTGCATTCAGCAAACAAATGCTATAGGTGCATGCCGGCTACTGTTTTGGCTGTATATCAGCCCAAATAATTAACAAAATAAAACTAAACTAAATCAACTAAACTCACTGTACTCCTTTATTCAGCTTCAACTGCCAAAGCCCATCCCTACAGGCTCTGGGACCTGAGAAGGAAGAGCATCTTCGGACAGTATTCTTTGCAATGTTTCGGCAGCGAAGTCCTGGAGACCCAAAAGCCTTTCAGACGCAAATACTATTATGTCCAGTTTCTTGGACTTTTTGTTCGTTTGTGCAGTATAATTAATCACATGCGTGATAAACACTATAAAATCCACCTTCACAATCAGCATATCAGGTTTCCCTCAACTGTTGAACAACACTCAGAATCTCTACAGTCTGCGGAGCATCCACCGCCATATCTTCAGCTCCCCTCACTCTACTACTACTCAACTATTTCACGTGCCTCCGCGTAGGAGACCTGCTGTATAGCCCTGACCCTTGCCACTTCATATTCCTTTACCCTAACCGGGCACTCCGGGGAATTGGGGCGGCATTTTCCTGTCCAGCTAGCGAACATAAAAGTTCTTAAAAAATCAAGAATTGACATTGCCAACAAACAGAAATGTGTTCAGAATAAATAAATATATACAGTTGAAGTCGGAAGTTTACATACACTTAGGTTGGAGTCATTAAAACTTGTTTTTCAACCACTCCACACATTTCTTGTTAACAAACTATAGTTTTGGCAAGTCAGTTAGGACATCTACTTTGTGCATGACACAAGTAATTTTTCCAACAATTGTTTACTTACAGATTATTTCACTTATAATTAACTGTATCACAATTCCAGTGGGTCAGAAGTTTACATACACTAAATTGACTGTGCCTTTAAACAGCTTGGAAAATTCCAGAAAATGATGTCATGGCTTTAGAAGCTTCTGATAGGCTAATTGACATCATTTGAGTCAATTGGAGGTGTACCTGTGGATGTATTTCAAGGACTATCTTCAAACTCAGTGCCTCTTTGCTTGAAATCATGGGAAAATCAAAAGAAATCAGCCAAGACCTCAGAAGAAAAGTTGTAGACCTCCACAAGTCTGGTTCATCCTTGGGAGCAATTTCCAAACGCCTGATGGTACCATGTTCATCTGTACAAACAATAGTACGCAAGTATAAACACCATGGGACCACGCAGCCGTCATACCGCTCAGGAAGGAGACGCGTTCTGTCTCCTAGAGATGAACGTACTTTGGTGCGAAAAGTGCAAATCAATCCCAGAACAACAGCAAAGGACCTTGTGAAGATGCTGGAGGAAACAGGTACAAAATTATCTATATCCACAGTAGAACGAGTCCTATATCAACATAACCTGAGAGGCCGCTCAGCAAGGAAGAAGCCACTGCTCCAAAACCCCCATAAAAATGCCAGACTACAGTTTGCAACTGCAAAGATGTTACGTGAATTATTTAACAAACTATTTTAGTGTCTCTGTGCGTCTCCCAAAAGGTTGTAAGTCTTTTGGGATTTAAGTAACGGCCAGAGTCCCGGTCTGCATAGTCAGAGATATTTATTCATTGAGAATTCTGCCATCACAATTTCAGAGTCCATCTTTTATACTCATACGTCATACAAAAAGAAATCCCTCCCCTCTGTAGGCGGGCTGTAGTTTTCCACTCTAAAACTGCTCTACTGACCTTCAGTTCACATACACACACACACATATACACACATGCATACACACATACATACACACACATATCCTACTCCCTGCTTTACTCAGTTATTGCCGTTCTCACAATATTCTGCACCATGTTTTCATAACAGTTTCTCCCCTCCCTAAATTGGGAGGCCTCTTTATCTTAGTTTCTCAGTTGTCTTTGTTGTCTGGCCTAACTCTTACTCACATTGCTAAATAGTGGCTCAATGCCATAGCCTTTACTGGTCCTACACTCTGACATTTCTAACACATTATACACAGTTTCAGGGTGTAATAATTAGTAATTAATAATTAATCTATCAATTCCACCCTTTGACTAAATATTACACACATACAAAATATATGTTGTTATAGAAATGAATCACACTCATTGAAGTATATAAGTTGGTTTGCATATAAAAACATTACAGGTTCATCAGGGTTACCTCATGATTAAAAGCGTAACGTTACTTTTTAGCAATGGTAACTAGTACATCATACTTAAAACGAGACTTTAATACACAAAAGATCATTACAATAACTTTTAAACTAGAGATTTATAGTTCTAGGAAAACATCCAGTCTCAAACTGGATCGTCGTTGTCCTCCACCAAGCCTGGTAGGTCATATCCTTCATTCCTTAGGTCGGAGTCCGGGATTGGGCCGTATCTCACCATCTGTTGGGAAACCACCTTCTCCATCTCTTTTTCTCACCAACCCTCAGACACAGGAAATAAGACAACATCCACAAAGAACAAGTATACCCATAGAAGCTATAACTTCACCCAGAATAGTTACAACAATAGGTTTCCATTTACCAAATATGTTATCAAACCAACCGTTTATGGAGCTATCAATACCAGAGTTCTCAGCCAGTTCGTTCGCCAGCGTGGTGACTCCCTGAAGCGCTTTGGTCACGGACCCGTCCGGTGCTGTGTTGTTGGTTGGAGATGAAAGTACAGCACATAGATCCAAACAGAACACAAACCCCGTCCCGCTCAGCCAAAAGCATATCTAAAGCCATTCTATTCTGCCATGTCATTAAGCTAGTTGCCGCTGTCTGCTCAGCTAATCCCTTTATTGCATAACGAGTGTGGTTTATAAATCTTTGCTGGTTATAGTAAATATAATTTATCCAATCTACATTTTTATTAATTGTTGACCACCAGAAAATACTTGATTCAAACCCAGCTGCTATCTGATTGTGGATCCCATCAATATATATCCTTTCATCAAAGGATCCCGGGAGGAGGTCCTACTTTCTACGTGACAACTCACCAGTCTCTGACACGTTTGATTGTTTGCGTATGTAGGTGAGTTCACAATCTGTTATCACCACACAACCATCAGATGTCAACACGGGCCTGGTTTTGGTTCCTAAAATCCTCTGGCTGCAACAAAGAGGAGAGATTAGTCATGGTCTCTTTAGTTGTGATATTCTCTGTGTGGGAGCAGGAGCTAAGATGTCCTACACTGTATCCTATCTTATTAGTCCAAGAAAAACTATTATAATCCCCTGAGACTTCAAACGGAGGCAACCTAGGTCGGGATGACTTTGTTATCGGGGGATACAGATAGTGCAAGTTACTACAAGACTCTTTCACCACATTCCCAGGTGGCTTGCATGGAGGATAAACCTGACAGAGAGTCAAAGCCTGTCAAGGGGAACGGAGTAGTTGTTAACCTTGGTTTGGCTGTCCTACAGGCATAACAGTCCTCTTTAGACATAGTTCTTGCCGTATACTAAATCCATTCCAACCACAGGTCAAGATTTCTACACCCCGTCTCCACCTGTCCTACTTTCTTCAGGTCTATAGTTTGCACTATCTTCACAACAGCCCCGGTCTCACTACCTCCCTCAGAGAGGTTTACTCTATAGGGTGCCCCAGTTGAAGAGGATATCTCACTTGTTCAGGTCTGTAACCTGTTTTAGCGTAATTTAGACTTTCAGACAGTACCTACCCTTATATGGGTTGCACTGCCATTTCTGGTAATTCACTACTTTCACAATACTACACCTGTCCCTAAACTGTGTATGGAGATTGACATATCCCCCCCGCTTGGTATGAGCAACTACATAGTCCCAGGATGTACATGGTGACATACATATGGTGATGTCCTTCCCTAAAGTCCCTAGTACTTCCCCTTTCCCTATGTCTAGCTGTCTCCTATGCCTTCGTAGACTATGCTCAGGTATTATTTTATCAACTTGTGTTAGGTTAACTACTACTTCTGGCTGATCAGGAGGGCCTGAGTGTGTTAGGAATATGGCCCCCACAATCAGACAGCTACCTACCGTCAGGAGACCTGTGAATCCCCACCCTCGCCCTGAGAACATGTCAGACGCCAGAGGCCAACCCATTGCTTCACCTTCTATCGAACTCACACAGGGATGATCAGACAGGGTAAGGGAAACTTCGTTAAGGAGCCAACCCCCGAGCCCTAGTGGTGATCGGTTCTTTCTCCTAACTCTGTGTTTGTTCGTCAGGTGTAACTGGGTTTACCTTTTTGCAGTGTGTGACATGCACCCAGATGGATCTCTCAGCTATTCTGCTGGCAAAGGCAGTAACCAATAGGACTTGGTAGGGCCCTTCCCAACAGGCCTGCTTCCAGTTTTTCTTATTTTAGGGACTGGATGCTCACCAGTCTCCTGGTTAGATAGAGTGGGTCACCTTCTCCTTTAGTTCACCTGTGGGGCACAAAACCTCTGACATACGGGTGTGGTTAATAAATTATCTTCTCACGTGTTCTGCTAGGGTGCTCTCTAGTTCTATGTCTGCCTGTCTGGTCCTGCCAACTGTGGCATTCTGTAAGGTCTTCCAAACACTTTCTCAAAGGGGGATAACCCATCTTTATCTGGGGTTACTCTAAATGTCTTTCCTTCACTCCGTGATAACTCTATAAAATCCATTTCCAATTGCTGGAAAGGGTACTTAGCCGGAGGATACTCACCCTGAGGTGCCCTTTGTCTGCCCTGGTGATTATTTTGAGCACAGATAACACATCTTGAACAAAAGTTTTTTTTTGTTATTATTATTTTTTTAATAATTAGTAATCCCATGTGCAACAAAGTGTTGTCTAATCTGTTCTACCATCCATCCCTCCTTTTGACACATGTCACTGCCCATGTGTAAATATTACCACCTACCTAAACAATCACTTAGGTAATATTGGTAATTTATCATCCAATTGCCATCCCTTATTTTTATTTATTGGTAAAATAAACTATCTTAAAGTCCTCCTCTCATGCCTTTAGAATTTACCAGTGTGGATGATTAATTAACACCAGAAAGTTAAAACAGAGTTCAGAGGCAATTGAAATTCCATCCCATAGTATACCAAACATTACCATTATTCTAAATATTTAATAAATGTTACTTATCCCAAGTGTTCATTAAGTCCTCATGACATTCATTCTCATAAGAAATCATATATACCCCAAACTGAAAACCCCAATTAAAAAACAACAACCAAACAGCCAGGTCATGAGGACTCCTGATTTCTCTCTTCCCCTTCTGCCTACAGTTTCTTAACTGGTGCCCTTTCCTTGCACAGTAACTACACGGTTCCTCACATTCTCTAACAAAATGTCCCGTTTTGTCACAATTGTAACACTTCCACTCACTCCTGTCTCCACTATTACCATTTCCTTCTTGTCTGTCTTTGCTACCGTAACCTCTCTTCTCTCCTAGGTATTGACTAATAGTCTCACTGTCTCTAATTCAACACAAAACCCCATCATCAAATGTACTCCCAGCAGAACTGAAAAAAAAACAAAACAAACTGTGATTTCCAGGACACTGCACCTTTGTTTCTGGCCTCTCTATCTCCCCGAGAATTGGCCCTCCCTCAAGGTCCCTCCCAATCTGCTCTTGGTAAACTGCAAACCTTTTATTGCTTCTGGTTTCATAGGGTATTGCTTCTGATATGGCCTATGATTAGATTTGGGTATCACCTGTACTGGAATTACCCCTTTTATTAATCCTACGTCTGCTGGACCCCGGGACCACAAATGCTCTGGAACTTCTTTTAAGTCTGACTCCTGTTGTTCTGTCAACAGGTATTCCTCTCCTCAGTATCTGCTATTCTCATCTAAATGTACTATCTGTGGATGGGCTGTGTTGATCGCCACTCACAATATTGACCCAATCAGTGATCCTCTTACCCTTGGATACCCACTGGCCCATGTCTTTCCAGTCCTCTGCTGGCTCCTTTGCTAGGGACACATGTGGGCTCCATCTTTCCCTGAACTTTGGGGCCCTAGTTCCACCTCCACTGCTGCGTGGGTGTTGTCATAGTGAAACCATTTCAAGGCTATAGTCCTTTCTGTGGTTTTAAATAATGCTTCCTCATAGATTGCATCTGGACCTGGGTGTTTGCTATACCAGAGAGTACAGTGTAGGTCATCGGGGGACATTTTTAGTGGGGCCTGGTACTACATCATCAGCAAGTTCCATCAAGGTTCGGGGAATATCAGTTATTCCCCCCTTAACAAATCTTGCCTATACCAATAACATGGCTCCCCTTCCCCACAGACCACCATATTGTCTCTGACTATGTGTACTTTCATTCCCCTCTCAGTGGAAATGACGGCCACATTCAATTTAGTCATTACATCACGTCCTAGTAAATTTACCGGACACAGCTTAGATATCAGGATGGGTATGGTTGTCTCTCCTCCTGATTGGTCATGTTTTAGGGTTATTGGGGCTGATAACCTTTCAATAAATTGATGACCAGAGGCAGATCGCACTATGATTTTCTCCCCATCAATCCTGACTCCATCTGGCTTGTCTGTTGCACAGATTGCTGTCCTGCAGGCTCCCGTATCACAAAGGAATTTAATTTTCTTACCCATTACTGTCAATGTCAAATAAGGTTTCTGTTCCTGTTGAAGTGCTAAGTCAATAGTTGCCAATTCAAACACCTCACAATTTGGATCAAAGGGTTCCTTAGTCTTCCCCTCACTAGAGTCTACTATTTCTCCCTCAAGGACTAGTCACGCCTTATCTTCCTCTTCCTCACGCTCAAAGCTGGGGGATGGACTTCTCTCTCGCTCTTCTCTCTTTTCTCTCTTTTCTCTCCCCGGTTTCCCTTCTTGCCCTCTCCTTTATGTTTGCAGCGGGAAAAGTTATGGCCTATCTTGCCACAGTATTTACACGGGGCCTCACATTCTTTGGCAAAGTGCCATCCCTTGTTACAGTTAAAGCCCCTATTCTCCCCCCCCCCCGTGGCCTTCACTCTTTCCTGCCTTATCTCCTCTCTCTCCTAAGTTTCTAGTTCTACCCGCCATCTCTCCCAGAGTGGCAATTAGTTACTCTGCATCTTCCTCTTCTTTCTTGGCTCTGTCCTGTCTGTTATTCTGCTCATGATGGATTGCATGTCTCTCTGAGGCTATTACACAATTCAGTTATTTTCCCAACATACTCTCCGTGATCGGCCCATGGCAAAAGTGTCCTCTGGGCATCCCCTGAAACCCACTGCCCTCTAACGGCAGCCCAAACCTTACTATTCCTGTTTTGGGGTGGGTCATTCCTTCTACCGCTCTGGCCACGTCCTCTGTGTTCATGGCCTGTCTGCTAAATGGCATATTATTATTATTACTGTATACATCTAAGGTTGCTGGGGCCCCTTTCATTCCCCGCCAATATATTAGGTAAGGCTATCAGTGGGTACTGGCCCCCTCCTACTCTCTCTCTCTCTCTCTCTCACTGCTTCTTTCTCCTTTACACACCTTATGTATCTGTTTAAGCATGGATTCGAGTTTATCTGCGTCTAGACGTCCCTCAAAACCATACCTCTCCCTCCACCTGGTTACATAATGGAGATTTCTTCTATCCCTGGATTCCATTTTAATTACATAAAGTATTTCTTGTCCCCAGTAAATTCTGGGACCTCTTGTGAGGATTTGCCCCCCATGGTTGGTACTATTAAAAATCCCTTAGCCACCTCTTCTATATAACAAGTCAATTTAACAAGTAATTCAAAATAGCTTCACACAACAACACCTTGAATCACCCCTTCCTGTATATGTAATCTTGACTAGTCCCCCAGAATTATCTCATACTTTTACAGGGGGATTTATCCCCACAATGTAATCTTGATAATTCCTGACAGTCTCATACAACAGGAATGGGTTCTCCCTCCTCTATACAACCACCTGGAACCACCCCTCCCTGTATATGTAGTCTTGACTAGTCCCCCAGAATTATCTCATACTTTTACAGAGGGATTTATCCTCACAATGTAATCTTGATAATTCCTGACAGTCCCCTACATTTCACTTAAAATGGCTACGCATTGATCAATTTGCTACTTTTCAATATTTTAGCAAGTTCTCAAATCAATTTCACCAAGTAATGAATAAGACTACTGACCTTATCCTTGCAGCCGAGATTCAATGTAGGTTTGGATTCCGTCACCGTCTCTGTCATTAATCAGGTGTCCTCTGGCCTGTTTTAACCCTTAATGTCAAAGGGCAGGACTTTCTATTTACGAATGTATCATTCGCCCGTCGACGGTTTTCAGAGTTACCTGGAATGACAGAAACAGGGTATTGGAGTCCGGCTCAGAAGGACCAAGCTGTTACGTGAATTATTTAACAAACTATTTTAGTGTCTCTGTGCGTCTCCCAAAAGGTTGTAAGTCTTTTGGGATTTAAGTAACGGCCAGAGTCCCGGTCTGCATAGTCAGAGATATTTATTCATTGAGAATTCTGCCATCACAATTTCAGAATCTTTTATACTCATACGTCATACAAAAAGAAATCCCTCCCCTCTGTAGGTGGGCTGTAGTTTTCCACTCTAAAACTGCTCTACTGACCTTCAGTTCACACACACACACACATATACACACATGCATACACACATACAGTGGGGAAAAAAAGTATTTAGTCAGCCACCAATTGTGCAAGTTCTCCCACTTAAAAAGATGAGAGAGGCCTGTAATTTTCATCATAGGTACACGTCAACTATGACAGACAAATTGAGGAAAAAAAATCCAGAAAATCACATTGTAGGATTTTTAATGAATTTATTTGCAAATTATGGTGGAAAATAAGTATTTGGTCACCTACAAACAAGCAAGATTTCTGGCTCTCACAGACCTGTAACTTCTTCTTTAAGAGGCTCCTCTGTCCTCCACTCGTTACCTGTATTAATGGCACCTGTTTGAACTTGTTATCAGTATAAAAGACACCTATCCACAACCTCAAACAGTCACACTCCAAACTCCACAATGGCCAAGACCAAAGAGCTGTCAAAGGACACCAGAAACAAAATGGTAGGCCTGCACCAGGCTGGGAAGACTGAATCTGCAATAGGTAAGCAGCTTGGTTTGAAGAAATCAACTGTGGGAGCAATTATTAGGAAATGGAAGACATACAAGACCACTGATAATCTCCCTCGATCTGGGGCTCCACGCAAGATCTCACCCCGTGGGGTCAAAATGATCACAAGAACGGTGAGCAAAAATCCCAGATCCACACGGGGGGACCTAGTGAATGACCTGCAGAGAGCTGGGACCAAAGTAACAAAGCCTACCATCAGTAACACACTACGCCGCCAGGGACTCAAATCCTGCAGTGCGAGACGTGTCCCCCTGCTTAAGCCAGTACATGTCCAGGCCCGTCTGAAGTTTGCTAGAGTGCATTTGGATGATCCAGAAGAGGATTGGGAGAATGTCATATGGTCAGATGAAACCAAAATATAACTTTTTGGTAAAAACTCAACTCGTCGTGTTTGGAGGACAAAGAATGCTGAGTTGCATCCAAAGAACACCATGCCTAATGTGAAGCATGGGGGTGGAAACATCATGCTTTGGGGCTGTTTTTCTGCAAAGGGACCAGGACGACTGATCCGTGTAAAGGAAAGAATGAATGGGGCCATGTATCGTGAGATTTTGAGTGAAAACCTCCTTCCATCAGCAAGGGCATTGAAGATGAAACGTGGCTGGGGTTTTCAGCATGACAATGATCCCAAACACACCGCCCGGGCAACGAAGGAGTGTCTTCGTAAGAAGCATTTCAAGGTCCTGGAGTGGCCTAGCCAGTCTCCAGATCTCAACCCCATAGAAAATCTTTGGAGGGAGTTGAAAGTCCGTGTTGCCCAGCGACAGCCCCAAAACATCACTGCTCTAGAGGAGATCTGCATGGAAGAATGGGCCAAAATACCAGCAACAGTGTGTGAAAACCTTGTGAAGACTTACATAAAACGTTTGACCTGTGTCATTGCCAACAAAGGGTATATAGGTGGCCTACAAACCTGACTCAGTTACAGCAGCTCTGTCAGGAGGAATGGGCCAAAATTCACCCAACTTATTGTGGGAAGCTTGTGGAAGGCTACCCGAAACGTTTGACCCCTGTCAAACAATTTAAAGGCAATGCTACCAAATACTAATTGAGTGTATGCAAACTTCTGACCCACTGGGAATGTGATGAAAGAAATAAAAGCTGAAATAAATCATTCTCTCTACTATTATTCTGACATTTCACATTCTTAAAATAAAGTGGTGATCCTAACTGACCTAAGACAGGGAATTTTTACTAGGATTAAATGTCAGGAATTGTGAAAAACAGAGTTTAAATCTATATGGCTAAGGTGTATGTAAACTTCCGACTGTACAATATGTAAAAACCAGCTCCTCCATTGACAGAGCTCGATCATCTTGAAAACTATAGTAGATAGCTTACTACGGCCCACCACCTATGCTCATCCCTAGAGACTTTAGTGCATTGGCGCTGTTGTGACTGTATTGTGACCTTCTCGACTGTATTGTGACCTTCTCCCCTCCAGAAAAAGGCAGCCAAGCTGAAGAAGGCCAACAGCTTTGAGGACACTGACACGGACCAGGAGAGCACCAGCAGCACCTCCCGCGCCCCCCTACACCACAGCAGGTACTGTTACTGTAGAGGCACGGACTGTTACCATAGAGACATGAACTGTTACCATAGAGACATGTAGTGGGACCATAGAGACATGGAATGTTACCATATAGACATGGGCCATGTCCTAATACCTATACCTAAATAGTAGGCCTTTTGAGTATGTGAAAAAATTAGGTATTACATTATGTGACATTTCGACAATCAAGTATACTTTAAATGCCTGGATGTCATACTGATTTCGGCTTTTCATCTAGTAGAATTCACTGCATAATTGAGGAAGATAATTTTTTACACCCACGTGTGTTTCGATAACAGCTGATAATCAGAATAGGGGATGTGCGGGGAATAATCGCAATTGCGCATTCGATGATGCCTTCTAAGTATGGATGAGTAGTATGTTGATATTTGTTGCCTACTGCATACGTTTTTTTCTAAACAGTACATTATATATAGTATGCAGTATGATTACGACACAGTATGCAGTTTAAGTAAGTAGCAGACAAGCCAGATTTCGGGCACGGCCATGAACTGTTACCACAGAGACGTTTACTGTTACCACAGAGACGTGGACTGTTACCACAGAGACGTGGACTGTTACCACAGAGACGTGGACTGTTACCACAGAGACATGGACTGTTACCACAGAGACATGTTGTGGGACCATAGAGACCTGGACTGTTACCGTAAAGATATGGTCTGTTAAGAGTCATGGACTGTTACCATAGAGACATGGACCGTTACTACGGAGACATGGACTGTTACCATATAGATATCGCCTGTTACCACAGAGACATGGACTGTTACCACGTAGATATTGACTGTTACCATATGGACATGGACTGTTACCATAGAGACATGGACTGTTATCATAGTGACATGTTACACCTGCACCACAGCAGGTACATCACAGCATGTACTACATAGCAGGTTACCATTGAGACGCTCTGTACAACCGTACTGTAAGCCTAGATGTACCATAGTACTGTTCCACTGGCTCACTGGTTGTTTTCCTGCAGGAAGAAGAAGACCATGAAGCTGTCCAGGGCTCTGTCAGACCTGGTCAAATACACCAAGTCAGTGGGCGTCTCTGACATAGAGACACAAGGTGAGCAGGGAGAACAAACCCTACTGGAGACTGCTTTACTATACTGATACTGACCCCAGAGACAGTAGTAGGAATAGAGAAGAGTGGCGTGTATCTGTTTTTAAAGTGTTGACAGTCCATTTCAGACAAAGGAGTCTTTCTTTTTGTGTGTTGATTTGTTTTATCCCCAAGCCAAAATAAAGGATTTAGTTGTCTGTGTGTCACTTATGTTTGTGTGCCCGTGTGTCTTAAGTTTGTGAACTGTGTGTGTGTGTCTTCCAGCCGCCAGCTCCAGTTGGCAGGTGTCTTCTCTGAGCGAGACCAAGGCCCACCAGATCATGCAGCAGAAAGCCGCCACCTTCATCCACTTCAACCAGCGGCAGCTCTCACGCATCTACCCCTCCTCCTACCGTGTGGACTCTTCCAACTTCAACCCACAGCCCTTCTGGAACGCTGGATGCCATCTGGGTACGGGGGGGGTTCCATTTCCAAATAAAAACCTTGTTTGATAATGTCGAGCTGGATTGAATTCTCCATCCTGTTGAATTCTCCAATGGCTGCTCACACGGACAGAATATGGTTCCATTAGCCCCCAAATTAAAATGTACTAAAATGTTTTGGTTTGTGTGATTTTCAGTGGCGTTGAACTACCAGTCGGAGGGGAGAGTGCTCCAGCTGAACCGAGCCAAGTTCAACAGCAACGGCAACTGTGGTTACATCCTGAAGCCGGCCTGCATGTGTGAAGGTGGGCAGCAGCATCCTCCCATTGATTTCATAGCAAAACAAGTACAGGGTCATATTCACAAGGGCACACCGTAGCAAAACAAGTTTAGGTTGTCCCTTCCTGTTTCAGTTTGTTTTCTTTCATTTGGTGCTGCGTGAGTACCACCCAGGTATCTAACAGAGTAAAGAGTAATAGGGTTTTTGTTCTCAGTCCCTCCTGTAGGTGTCTTTAACCCTATGATGGAGGACCCATTGCCGGGGCAGATGAAGAAACAACTGGTGCTGAAGATCATCAGCGGGCAGCAGCTGCCCAAGCCCAAAGACTCAATGCTGGGGGACAGAGGAGAGGTGATGATTAATTTTTTACTCATTATTTTAGATACAGATTTCAAATGTATGCCGAAAATCCATCCTCCAAATGACCTTTTTATCGATTTCATTTGAGGAAGAACATATTTTTGGGCCAAGATTACACAGAAGGTCCCTATTACTAATACTGCTACTACATTGGCTGTTTTGGTGACACCTCTTAACTTCTGTCTGTCTGTCTGTCTGTGGGTCAGATTATTGACCCCTTTGTGGAGGTGGAGATCATTGGTCTGCCAGTGGACTGCTGTAAGGAACAAACCAGGGTGGTGGACGACAATGGTGAGTAAAAAGATGGCTAAATGTGTATTGCACCCGCTACTTATCCTTTAGGTTGGGTTAAGTCGGGTGTTTCGTTTTTTTTGTTTGCACTTGTCTAGACGTGTGTTTGTGTCATGGATAATTGATGAGGTTGGCACCGAAGCAGTGCACTTACAGCACCACTGGGTCTCCACACACACACGCACACACACACACACACACACACACAACCCTGAATTATTCATGACTGCTGAGCCAGCGCTCTAACTCGTCTCTCTCTATATCTCTCACTTCCTCTCTCCTGCTCTTTTTCGCTATCCATATCTCTCCCACTCTCTGCCCATCTCAATCTGTGTCTTTCTCTACCTCCCTCTTTATCTCCCTCCCGCTTTCTCTACCTCCCTCTATATCTCCCTCCCTCTTTCTCTACCTCCCTCTTCATCTCCCTCCTCTTTCTCTACCTCCCTCTTTCTCTCTGTCTATTTCTATATTTTCTCTCACACTTTACTTCTTCCCCACACCTTCTCTTGCTTCATCCCTCTCCCTCCCCCTCTCCCTTCCCCTCTCCTCTCCCTCTCCCTCCTCCTCTCCCTTCCCCTCTCTCCTCCCTCTCTCCTGTCCTACCTCCTTCTCTCTTTCCTCTCCTCTACAGGCTTTAACCCCATGTGGGAGGAGACGCTGGTGTTCACGCTGCACATGCCCGAGCTGGCGCTTGTCCGTTTCCTAGTGTGGGACCACGACCCTATCGGCCAGGACTTCATTGGCCAGCGCACCATCGCCTTCAACAGCATGATACCAGGTACCTACCTACATCCTCCTCCTCCTCCACTCCAGCAAACCCCCAACAGCTACTATACTGGGGGCAAGTGGTGGCCTTCAGACACTCAGCTGGCCTATTGTGTTAGCATAGGCTATGTGTGTTATGTGTTCGTTATGCTGAATGCTGATTGGCTGAAAAAACCGTGGTATGAGAAAACAATACTTGTTACTGTTCTAATTATTTTGGTAACCAGTTTATAATAGCAGCAAGGCACCTCGGGGGTTTGTGGTATATGGCCAAAATACCTTGGCTAATGGCTGTACCCAGGCACTCAACGTTGCGTAGTGAATAAGAACAGCCCTTAGCCATGGTAGGCACTTAACCCTAATTGCTCCTGTAAGTCGCTCTGGATAAGAGCGTCTGCTAAATGACAAAAATGTAAATGTAAATGTATATTGGCCATATACCACACCTCCTCGGGCCTTATTGCTTAAGTATATGCTATAGTGTATAGTTGTTAGTAGTTTGTGTACTCTGGATAAGAGCGTCTGCTAAATGACAAAAATGTAAATGTAAATGTATATTGGCCATATACCACACCTCCTCGGGCCTTATTGCTTAAGTATATGCTATAGTGTATAGTTGTTAGTAGTTTGTGTACTAGTGTAATGGTTTGTACTATACTGATCATTATATGTGTTAGTTGTTATATGTGTTAGTTTGTACTATACTGTAGTTGATATAGTTGTTAGTAGTTTGTGTGCATTAGTTTAACATTTGAGTCATTTAGCAGACTCTCTTTTCCAGAGTGACTTACTGTTAGTGCATTCATCTTAAGATAGCTAGGTGGGACAACCACATATCACACTGAGTATACAAGTATACTTTTCATCAATAAAGTAGCTATCAGCAAAGTCAGAGCTAGAAAGAGCTAGAAAGGGGGGAGGGAGGAGGGGGATTATGCAAGTGTTGGTTCAGGAAAGTTGGTGAGGAGGGGGATTATTTAAGATACTCTTTGTAGAGGTAGGGTTTCAGGTGCTTTCAGAAGATGGGCAGGGACTCTTCTGTTCTAGCTTCAGGGGGAAGCTGGTTCCACCATTGGGGTGCCTGGACAGAGAAGAGCTTTGACTGGGCTGAGTGGGAGCTGCCTTCCCGTAGGGGTGGGAGGGCCAAGAGACCCGAGGTGGCAGAACGGTGTGCTCGGGTTGGGGTGTAGGGTTTGAGCATAGCCTGAAGTTAGGGAGGGGAAGTTCCTCTTGCTGCTCCTTAGGCAAGCACCATTGTTTTGTAGTGGATGTGAGCTTCGACTGGAAGCCATTGGAGTGTGCGAAGGAGCGGAGTGACATGGGGGGAACTTGAGCAGGTTGAAAACCAGGCGGGCTGTAGCGTTCTGGATAAGTTGCATGGGTTTGATGGCACAAGTGGGGAGCCCAGCCAACAGCGAGTTGCAGTAGTCCAGACGGGAGATGACAAGTGTCTGGATTAGGACCTGTGCCGCTTCCTGTTGTAGAGCATGAACCTGCAGGAGCGATTCACTGCTTTGATGTTTGCAGAGAACGGCAGGGTGTTGTCCAGGGTCACACCATGGTTCTTTGCATTCTGGGAGGGTGACACTGTGGAGTTGTCAACTGTGATGGAGAGGTCTTTGAGCAGGCAGGCCTTCCTCGGGAGGAAGAGCAGCTCCGTCTTGTTGAGGTTGAGCTTGAGGTGGTGGGCCGACATCCAAGCTGAGGTATCTGCCAGGCACGCAGAGATGCGTGTCGCCACCTCTGTGTCAGAAGGGGGGAGGAGAAAAGTAGTTGAGTGTCATCTGCATAGCAATGATAGGAGAGACCATGTGAGGATGTGACGGAGCCGAGTGACTTGGTGTATAGAGAGAAGAGGAGAGTGCCTAGAACCGAGCCCTGGGGGACACCAGTAGTGAGAGTACGTGGTGCAGACACAGATCCTCTCCACGTCACCTGGTAGGAGTGGCCTGCCAGGTAGGATGCAATTGAAGAGTGTACAGATCCTGAGACGCCCAGCCCTGAGAGGGTGGAGAGGAGGATCTGATGGCTCACGGTGTCGAAAGCAGCGGATAGAACAGAGGAGAGAGAGTCAGCTTTGACAGTGCGGAGAGCCTCCGTGACACAGAGAAGAGCAGTCTCGGTTGAGTGACCTGTCTTGAAGCCTGACTGGTTAGGGTTAAGAAGATCGTTCTGAGATAACGAGAGAGTTGATCAGAGACAGCACGCTTAAGTGTTTTGGAAAGAAAATAAACAAGGGATACAGGTCTATAGTTTTTGACATCAGACGAATCGAGTGTTGGTTTCTTGAGGAGGGGAGCGAATCGGGCCATTTTGAAGTCAGCGGGGAATACAGTATTTAAGGTAACACTTTACTTGACACCCAGCGTCATAACACGTTTTGGCACGTCATAACCATGTCATAACAGCTGACATAACTTGTCATAACCTGTTATAATATGGTTATGACACATATATTTAGACCTGTTGTGTGTTATTTTATGGCTGATTATGACACCTACATAAAGAGTGTAAAAACCTACCACGGTAGTTCTTTTATGGTTGGTTATGATACCTATATAAGAGTGTCAAAACGCCACAAAAGGCAAAACATTCCATTAACCTACGTGTCAACAGTATGTATATGTTATATCTATTTATTTTTTATTGACCATATTCAATTATCATTGTAATTGCGCACATATTGATGTCAGACATGCACCTACCCCAATGCTCTGTTGCTGATGACTGGGATGAATGAAGGAACAGATTTCAGGAGCAGGACAAGACACCCTCTTTTCGACTGATGACTGATAAACTACATGACCAAAAGTACAGTGGGGAGAACAAGTGTTTGATACACTGCCGATTTTGCAGGTTTTCCTACTTACAAAGCATGTAGAGGTCTGTAATTTTTATCATAGGTACACTTCAACTATGAGAGATGGAATCTAAAAGAAAATCACATTTTATGATTTTTAAGTAATTCATTTGCATTTTATTGCATGACATATGTATTTGATCACCTACCAACCAGTAAGAATTCCGGCTCTCACAGACCTGTTAGTTTTTCTTTAAGAAGCCCTCCTGTTCTCCACTCATTACCTGTATTAACTGAACCTGTTTGAACTCGTTAACTGTATAAAAGACACCTGCCCACACACTCAATCAAACAGACTCCAACCTCTCCACAATGGCCAAGACCAGAGAGCTGTGTAAGGACATCAGGGATAAAATTCTAGACCTGCACAAGGCTGGGATGGGCTACAGGACAATAGGCAAGCAGCTTGGTGAGAAGGCAACAACTGTTGGCGCAATTATTAGAAAATGGAAGAAGTTCAAGATGACGGTCAATCACCCTCGGTCTGGGGCTTCATGCAAGATCTCACCTCGTGGGGCATCAATGTTCATGAGGAAGGTGAGGGATCAGCCCAGAACTACACGGCAGGACCTGGTCAATGACCTGAAGAGAGCTGGGACCACAGTCTCAAATAAAACCATTAGTAACACACTACGCCGTCATGGATTAAAATCCTGCAGCACACACAAGGTCCCCCTGCTCAAGCCAGTGCATGTCCAGGCCCGTCTGAAGTTTGCCAATGACCATCTGGATGAGCCAGAGGAGGAATGGGAGAAAGTCATGTGGTCTGATGAGACAAAAATAGAGCTTTTTGGTCTAAACTCCACTCGCCGTGTTTGGAGGAAGAAGAAGGATGAGTACAACCCCAAGAACACCATCCCAACCGTGAAGCATGGAGGTGGAAACATCATTCTTTGGGGATGCTTTTCTGCAAAGGGGACAGGACGACTGCACCGTATTGAGGGGAGGATGGATAGGGCCATGTATCGCGAGATCTTGGCCAACAACCTCCTTCCCTCAGTAAGAGCCTTGAAGATGGGTCGTGGCTGGGTCTTCCAGCATGACAACAACCCGAAACACACAGCCAGGGCAACTAAGGAGTGGCTCCGTAAGAAGCATCTCAATGTCCTGGAGTGGCCTAGCCAGTCTCCAGACCTGAACCCAATAGAAAATCTTTGGAGGGAGCTGAAAGTCTGTATTGCCCAGCGACAGCCCCGAAACCTGAAGGATCTGGAGAAGGTCTGTATGGAGGAGTGGGCCAAAATCCCTGCTGCAGTGTGTGCAAACCTGGAGAAGACCTACAGGAAATGTATGATCTCTGTAATTGCAAACAAAGTTTTCTGTACCAAATATTAAGTTCTGCTCTTCTGATGTATCAAATAATTATGTCATGCAATAAAATGCAAATTAATTACTTAAAAATCATACAATGTGATTTTCTGGATTTTTTTTTTAGATTCCGTCTCTCACAGTTGAAGTGTACCTATGATAAAAATTACAAACCTCTACATGCTTTGTAAGTAGGAAAACCTGCAAAATTGGCTGTGTATCAAATAATTGTTCTCCCCACTGTATGTGGACACGTGCTCGTCGAACATCTCATTCCAAAATCATGGGCATTAATATGGAGTTGGTCCCCTCTTTGCTGCTATAACAGCCTCCACTCTTCTTGGAAGGCTTTCCACTAGATGTTGGCACATTGCTGCGGGGACTTGCTTCCATTCAGCCACAAGAGCATTAGCGATGTCGGGCACTGATGTTGGGCGATTAGGCCTGGCTCGCAGTCGGCGTTCCAATTCATCCCAAAGGTGTTTGATGGGGTTGAGGTCAGGGCTCTGTGCAGGCCAGTCAAGTTCTTCCACACCGATCTCGACAAACCATTTCTCTACGGAACTCGCTTTGTGCACGGGGGCATTGTCATGCTGAAACAGAAAGGGCCTTCCCCAAACTGTTGCCACAAAGTTGGAAGCACAGAATAATCTAGAATGTAATTGTATGCTGTAGCGTTAAGATTTCCCTTCACTGGAACCAAGTGGCCTAGTCCGAACCATGAAAAACAGCCCCAGACCATTATTCCTCCTCCACCAAACTTTACAGTTGGCTCTATGCATTCGGGCAGGTAGCGTTCTCCTGGCATCCGCCAAACCCAGATTCATCCATCGGACTGCCAGATGGTGAAGCGTGATTCATCACTCCAGAGAACGCATTTCCACTGCTCCGGAGTCAAATAGCGGCGAGCTTTACACCACTCCAGCCAACGCTTGGCATTGCGCATGGTGATCTTAGGCTTGTCTGCGGCTGCTCGGCCATGGAAACCCATTTCATGAAGCTCCCGACGAACAGTTATTGTGCTGACGTTGCTTCCAGAGACAGTTTAGAACTCGGTAGTGAGTGTTGCAACCGAGGACAGACAATTTTTACGCGCTACGCGCTTCAGCACTCGGCGGTCCCGTTCTGTGAGCTTGTGTGGCCTACCACTTCGCGGCTGAGCCGTTGTTGCTCCTAGACATTTCCACTTCACAATAACAGAACTTACAGTTGATTGGGGCAGCTCTAGCAGGGCAGAAATTTGAGAAACTGACTTGTTGGAAAGGTGGCATCCTATGACGGTGCCACGTTGAAAGTCACTGAGCTCTTCAGTAAGGCCATTCTACTGCCAATGTTTGTCTATGGAGATTACATGGCTGTGTGCTCGATTTTATACACCTGTCAGCATCGGGTGTGGCTGAAATAGCCGAATCCACTAATTTGAAGTGGTATCCACATACTTTTGTATATATAGTGTATAAGGGCCTGTGTGATGGGCATATTTACATTGACATTTTAGTCATTTAGCAGACGCTCTTATCCAGAGCGACTCACAGTTAGTGAGTGCATACATTTTCATACTGGCCCCCCGTGGGAATCGAACCCACAACCCTGGTGTTGCAAACGCCATGCTCAACCAACTGAGCTACAAATCTGGCTTATGATTATGATGGTCATAATGTTTCTTGACAGTGTCATCAAGTGTATTTTCTTAGTCCAAGTAAAGTGGCACAGGATGGTTATAATGCTTAATTTGAATAAATGTGATGACCATATTATGGCAGGTTATGACAAGTTATGTCAGCTGTTATGACATATTATGACATGGTTATGACCGTGTCATAACTTGTAATGACACCGGGTGCCAAGTAAAGTGTTACCGTATTGAAATACTCAGTGTGACATGGGACAGCAGCGTTGGCTGTGTGTGTGTGTTTGTGCGTGTGTTTGTGAGTATGAGGTGTGTGTGTGTGTTCTAACAGTGCATCCTGAGATACAGAACATTGCGCTCTTTCCTTGTCGCCGGGCTCATTGTCATAATGTCTTTGTTTTTTTTAGGTTTTCGTCACGTGTATTTGGAAGGTATGGAGGAGGCTTCCATCTTTGTTCATGTGTCTGTACATGACATCACTGGTAAGGTAGGTACTAAGGGAGGTACTAGGCCTTTTGTTTTGTAATGAGGGTTTGTCCTTAGTATTGGACAACATTAACAGTTCTTCTCTTAATCATTTAACATTGGGCTTCTAAATAAGATTCCTGTCAAAACACAATTTAGCTCCAAATACTTTTCAACACAGTATTTTAGATAGAATTGAAATTACTCCCCCCTAGTCATCAATATATGGTGGTTATTGAAGGGAAAAATATGTCCATTATTATGCAGATGAAGGGTTGGAAATAAATATCATAATTGAAAAATGTATTCAATTAGGAGCTCTCGCTAATTGCCCCGGTTGCAGCTCAATCGATAAGAATGAATCTGAGAGATGGCTAATTAAGTAATTAAGGCATTAAATTGTCATTAGCAGCAGCCAACCACAGCCCAGACAGCCCACCAGTGTCATCAGTTGAGTGGCAGCAGCTGCGAACGCCACCGTTCTGACAATTGGGACATTGAAATGGGACAGATATAGTAGAATTTCCTCAATGGTGTTTATTTTATTGTTTTTAAGCCAGATGATACTCCTCCTGTATCCATGCAGAGATATGCAATTGTATATCTTCTATTAGAAATGTTGTGTTTTTTTATTACTTAGTCAAGTCACTCTGAATTGATGTACAGTTGATTTTTCATAAATCTTAACGGCTTGGAACGGACTTGGAAATGTCGTGACATCTTGCACTAAACCAGAACATTATCAGAAGCCGTTAAAAAGGATGGGATTCATTAAATACACTACCGGTCAAAAGTTTTAGAACACCTACTCATTCAAGGATTTGTCTTTATTTTTACTATTTTATACATTGTAGAATAATAGTTAAGACATCAAAACTATGGCTCAGTTGAAGGAAAATAATATTACTTTTAAGAATTAACTTTTAAGAAGGCACACCTGTTAATTGAAATGCATTCCAGGTGACTACCTCATGAAGCTGGTTGAGAGAATGCCAAGAGTGTGCAAAGCTGTCATCAAGGCAAAGGGTGGCTATTTGAAGAATATAAAATATATTTTGTTTTGTTTAACACTTTTTTGGTTACTACATGATTCCATATGTGTTATTTCATAGTTTTGATGTCTTCACTATTATTCTACAATGTAGAAAATAGTAAAAATAAATAAAAACCCTTGAATGAGTAGGTGTTCTAAAACTTTTCACCAGTAGTGTAGGTATTGCAAATTGTAAGCATATGGTACTTCAGTTTGCACTTATCCAGAGTTCGTTATCAGGAGTCAGTCAACACGTTGGATCAAATTAAACAATTTACTATCAACAGGAGAACCGGATTTTCCATCTCCTATTGTCATTCTTTGTTTATTTCTATACTGCATTTTATTGTCTTCAGTCATACTGTAAATTACCACACAGTTGTTCATATCTCTTCCTGTTTCTAGATCTCCCCTGTCAACTGTGACTGTATGTGCATCTGCTGTACTCTCCCTTCTCCCTCCCTCTCTCTCGCTCCCTCCCTCTGTCCCCTCCTCTCTGATCTCTCTCTCCTCTCTCTTTGTGATTTCAGTGGACCCCTCTTTGTCCAAACGCCGCTTTTAGAGGCAGGAAATTGTTAGGAGCCCTGAAGGTGCCACTCAGAACCCAGGTGTAGTGGGATCCAATCAGCACACTGCATGCACCACATGCCCCTCCCCTGCCACCCCAGTGATTCTGCCCCCGTAAAGCCAACTGCGTCCACCCGTAGAGGCCAACTCATGCTGACCATGAGTTGCGAACATGCCAGCATCCTCCATCAACCCAAAGTAGATCCAATGTCACTAACCTGCGCCGGGGGGAGGGAGGGAGGGAGAGAGAGACAGAAAGGGAGCGAGAGACAGAAAAGGGGGAGAGAGTGACAAAAACAGGGGACCAGTGGCCTGCTAAGTGGACAGTGACAATGTATTTTTCTGGACAGTATTTTCCCCTTACTCAGGAGATTCTCAGTATGACGCACTGCAGGGGTATACCGTTCCTGCCTTTTGAGGACACTGTCCCCTGTGTCGGCTTGTTTTAGTCCTGGCCTTGTCATCATATTACCTAGAGGTGGGAAAACAGTTCCCATGCATGGCGAAAGGGGAGGGTTCCCAATCACTGCTGCTGTGTAGAGCAGAGCTCTTTCCCCATGCTTTTGAATGCACCGCTAACAGCTGCAATCTATTTCCACTAGAATTGCTGCCTTAATGCTAGTCATGAGATTCTTGATGTTGCTAAATAACCAGCTAACAAATAAAAAACCGGTCGGAGGAAAGACAGCACCCTAGGCAAGTCGAAAAACAGTTAAAACACACAAAAAACGGTCACTTTAACAGTAACTTGGCCTAACATCCAAAAGAGCATACAGGGCAAGGAAACATTCCCTAGATAAGAACCCTTGAGAGGAACCAGACTCCGATTTCAAATGTGTTCTGGATAATGTCTGCTGTCGGGTGTGTTCAGTCTGCCATCACCTTTCTGTCCATAACATGTAGACAAAATGTATCAGGCCCTTGCTGTTCATGCTATTGTGATTTTTACTTTAGTCGGTCTGCATCATGTGTACTGTAATGCCTGGGTACTCAGTCAGTCTGGTTGTAATTCCACTTGGATCTACTTCATGGTTTATGAAATGACATTGGGTTGCTGCACATCATGTGCTGAAAGGCAAGCATTTTTCAATGAACACATATCCACACACAGTGTAACAGCAGATAGCCCACTGTGATTTAGATCAGTGGCCGTCAAATTGTGTCATCACCGTCACGTCCCCCTGTCAGGGTGTTCATTGATCAATCACACTGTCCCCCCATTGTCACCTCCATCGTAACCTCTCACCCCCACACTGTACATGTGGACACAGTATGTGTCCGTCCCCACACTGCTGTTTCACATTACACTGGTGACCTTGGTTGTTGTTACGAAGCCGGATCAAAATGATAGGTCTTTGGAGATGGCCGCTGGTTAATTTTTGTCACCTGTTGTCTGGGTTGAGTGTTAGGCCTATCTGCTTCCTCTAACTTACTAATATATTTGTGATGCTCAACATATGTCACGTTTTGTTCAGGGAGCTTACCAGCATTATAACCCTCATGAAAATACAGCATATACAGTGCATTTTTGTTGTTGTTGTTTTGGCTCTCTACTCTAGCACTTTGGATTTGAAATGATACAATGCTATGCTATTTATGCCTCGAAATTAATTTTCTTATTTACAATTCATTCATGATTATCCATAATCATTTTAGCATCCACATTAATGTAGAAGTATTTAGAAACATATTATATTCGTATTTACAATTAAAGTGACTCCAAAATGACAAAATACATTATTTACCACTCATTTGTACTGAAACACAACCAAAACAAACTGCAAATGCATTTTTAGAGTCACAAGCTTGATGTAGTCATTGCGTGCTAGGAATATGGGACCAAATACTAGACTTTTGACTACTTTAATACACATATGTGATTTTGTCCAACTACTTTTGGTTCCATAAAATGGGGTGACTACGTGCAAAAAGTGTTGTAATATCTAAACGGTTCACCCGATATGGATGTAAATACCCTCAAATTAAAGCTAGTTTGCACTTTAACCTCATAGTCATTGAATAATTTCAAAGTGCTGGAGTACAGAGCCAAAACAACAAAACATGTGTCACAAATACAGTATGCACTGTATACATGTTTAACAATATACATGCAAATATATAAGCATTTTCATAGCAGTGAATAAGCATGGATAACTTGACACTTGTGCTTTTGGCAGCAGACAGCAGACACTGCTATTGTAACAGAGATTGCTTTCCAATATGAATACAGATGCCTGCAACACAAGGTGTTGGCATGGGTTTGAATTGAAAAAAACATAATTATGATGTGGTGGTGTGACATTCTATCAAACAAATACTGATAGAATGTGTGGTCATCAATACATTCGGACAAGGCAAGCCAACGCTATCCAATCGTACTGTATATAGTTATCATAGTGGAACTTGTTCTACAGAACTAATTGTCGTGTGGTCAGGAATCCAGTGGCTGCATCTGAAATGGCTTCCTATTCCCTATATTGTGCATTACTTTTGGCCAGAGCCCATGAGGCCCTGGCAAAAGATTGTGCACTATATAGGGAATAGGGTACCATTTCGGACATAGCCAGTGTTAGTGTCAATATTGTATGTTGGAGCATGTTTAACTATTAATATACCCTCATTCAACATCTAGTAATGCAAATGCAATGACACCAAAGTAATTAAACTAGGTATAAAGATACAGAAAGTCAGTACTGTATGTTCTGGTGAATGCTTACTGTGAACCAGTTCATGACGGTTGTTTTCTTTTGTCTCATCTCTTCTTCTCAGGGCAAGGTGGCCAGCGGCATAAAAGGGCTGTTTCACAGAAACCCAAAGCAGGCTTCTCTCGACAGCCATGTTGCTGCACAGCTCAGCCGTAAGCACCCATTCGGCGCCCACCTGCTGCGCCGCACGGCCAGCGCGCCCACCAAGGGTGAGCCCAAGGTCAAGAAGGGCTTCCCAGAGATCGCCATCGACACCAAAGAGTACAGCTCAGAAGGCGCCAGCGAGGACCGAGAGTCAGGGGACAGGGATCTCAGCGCCTCCTCCCTGCCCCCGCCGCTCCACCAGCGCAACGGAGACGTCACGGACACAGCTGCTCCCGCCACGCCACGCCAGGGCACCAACGGGCACCACGGCACCAATGGGGCTTTCAACCCCGACGAGGGCAAAGGTAAGGGCTCGCCTCGCTTCCTCCGATACCCCATGAGTGAGCCTCTCAAGCGGGTCAATCGGCTGCGCTGCCACGACCCCCTGAATGAGAAACCGGGAGTATTTGCCCGCATGGCCCTCAACAGCAGTGGCAGGATTGGGGTGTCCTCCAACTGCATGAACTGTGTAATTAGCTCCAAAGAAAGCCCAGAGATGGAGAGGAAGTTCAAGGATGAGGAGAAATGGGGAGAGAGGCCTGAGAAAGCCGCCTGCTGCTCCACTCTTTCCAAGCAGGTTCAACCCGAGTCAATGCCCAAACCGCAGGTCCTGGCCGCAGCCCATCTTGATGAGCCCCAAGCCCAGACCAAGCCCATAGTTGAGGCCCTGCCCCTACTTCAGCCCCAGGCTTTCTTCCGGCCTATCCCCTTCCCCAGGTCCCGGGCCAAAGCCAGACAAACTCTGGGCACCCGACACACTGAGGCTCGTCCTGACCCCTCTGAGTGGAACGCCCGCTCCTGCAGCGTGCCCCGCAGGTGCTTCCTCACCCCTGCCACCACCCTGGTGCCCATGCTCACCCCTGACTGCCGGAGCAGCATGCGCTGGCAGTGCGTCCCGCCGCCCAACTACGGCAGCGCATGCGGCCCAACTAAGGCCCCTCGCGCTACCGTCGCCAGTGCCGACTGCGACAGCTTGTCGCTCAGCGACCGTTGCAGCAGCTGCGAGAGCCTGTGCAGCCTTGAGCTGGCCCCTATGCTGCCCCCAAGAGAGGTCCTTGACAGCCGCAGGCGCGCTGTGGGCACCTTGCAGCGTGAGATGAACCTCCTCTTCGCTCAGAAGATGGAGGAGCTGCGCAGTAAATCGCCCATGTTCTTCGCCGGTAAGGTGGAGCAGCCATTGCAGTGCCCACTGTAGTACCCATAGAGAAGCCGTAGAGGCACCTATAGCAGTCCCTGACAGCTGCCATAGTGGCCATAGTGAGCCCATTGTGTAGTGCTGATCCCCTAGTTGTAAGCCCTGTGCTGTGAGCAGTCCCCCAAGAGGGCCCACCCTTCGGCAAGCCAATATCTATGGGCTTGTAGTTCCCTGGGTGTTCTATAGTCCAGAACCGAGGTCCCCTCGCCAATCAAAATCTCCTTTTTGTCTAGACCTCCAGTTCTTTCACCAATCAAAAGTTCCCTTTAGGCTTTCCCTGACCAATCAAAATCTCCTTTAGTTCATTAGCACCAAAATCCCCACTAAATACCCATTGTGACTAAATTGATGAACTCGATGACACTGAAAGGCAGTGCATAATTGTACTAATGTTTAGCAAACAATGTGTTAATTTTCTTATTCCTTTGTCTGACAAAAACATGCTCTGTGTCCAACAGATGAAAGAACAACTGGTAAGTGTAGGACCTGTAACTAGGGTTGCAAAGGGAGGGTATATTACTGGAGGCTTTCGAAGTTTAAGTATCTTTGAAGGATTTTATGTATATCTATTACAAGACATCTAGTGGTCCTTTTCAGGTACTTCACAGGTGTCTGTAATTATCTCTGGCCTCTGGCCTCATCCCATGTAAAATATATACTGAACAAAAATATAAACGCAACATGTAAATTGTTGGTCCCATGTTTCATGAGCTGAAATAAAAGATCCCAGAAATGTTCAAAACGCACAACAAGCTTATTTCTCTTTTTGTGCACACATTTGTTTACATCCCTGTTAGTGAGCATTTCTCCTTTGCCAAGATAATCCATCCACCTGACAGGTGTGGCATATCAAGAAGCTGATTAAACAGCATGATCATTACACAGGTGCACCTTGTGCTGGGGACAATAAAAGGCCACTGTAAAATGTGCAGTTTTGGCACACAACAGTTTTGTCTCAAGTTTTGAGGGAGCGTGCAATTGGCATGCTGACTGCAGGAATGTCCACCAGACCACATGTAACCACGCCAGGCCAGGACCTCCACATCCGGCTTCTTTCCCTGCGGGATCGTCTGAGACCAGCCACTGGACAGCTGATGAAACTGTGGGTTTGCACAACCGAAGAATTTGTCAGAAACCATCTCAGGGAAGCTCATCTGCGTGCTCGTCGTCCTCACCAGGGTCTTGACCTGACTGTACCGGGCAGATGGCAGACGTATGGCGTCGTGTGGGCGATCGGTTTGCTGATGTCAACGTTGTGAACAGAGTGTACCATGGTGGCCGGGGGGTTATTGTATGGACAAGCATAAGCTACGGACAACGAACACAATTGCATTTTATAGAATGCAATCTGAATGCACAGAGAACCCGTGACGAGATCCTGAGGCCCATTGTTGTGCCATTCATCCACCGCTATCACCTCATGTTTCAGCATGATAATGCACGGCCCCATGTTGTAAGGATCTGTACAGAATTCCTGGAAGCTGAAAATGTCTCAGTTCTTCCATGGCCTGCATACTCACCAGACATGTCACCCATTGAGCATGTTTGGGATGCTCTGGATTGACGTGTACAACAGCGTGTTCCAGTTCCCGCCAATATCCAGTAACTTCGCACAGCCATTGAAGAAGACTGGGACAACATTTCACAGGCCACAATCAGCCTGATCAACTATATGCAAAGGAGATATGTAGCGCTGCATGAGGCAAATGGTGGTCACACCAGATACTGACTGGTTTTCTGATCCAAGCCGCTACCAGGTAACTGTGACCAACAGATGCATATCTGTATTCCCAGTCATGTGAAATTCATAGATTAGATCCTCATTTATTTATTTAATTTGACTGATTTCCTTAAATCTTTGAAATTGTTGCATGTTGCATTTATATTTTTGTTCAGTGTATGAAATTATTAAATGAGATTTTTAAAATATATATATTGACAAAGCTGTAACAATTGTCCTAAATATAAACCATCAACACACTTTTATTTATTTTACTATGTATAGTGCATTCGGAAGGTTTTCAGACCCCTTGACTTTTTCCACATTTTGGTACGTTACAGCCTTATTCTAAAATTGATTAAATTGTTTTTTTTCCTCATCAATCTACACACAATACCCCATAATGACAAAGCAAAAACAGGTTTTAAAATTTTGGGGCAAATTTATAACAAAACAACAACTGAAATATCACATTTACATAAGTATTCAGACCCTTTACTCAGTACTTTGTTGAAGCACCTTTGGCGGTGATTACAGCCTTGAGTCTTCTTGGGTATGACACTACAAGCTTGGCACACCTGTATTTGGGGAGTTTTTCCCATTCTATTCTGCAGATCCTCTCAAGCTCTGTCAGGTTGGATGGGGAGTGTCACTGCACAGCTATTTTCAGGTCTCTCCAGAGATGTTCGATCGGGTTCAAGTCGGGCTCTGGCTGGGCCACTCAAGGACATTCAGAGGCTTGTCCCAAAGCCACTCCTGCGTTGTCTTGGCTGTGTGCTTAGGGTCGTTGTCCTGTTGGAAGGTGAACCTTCGCCCCAGTCTGAGGTCCTGGAGCAGGTTTTCATCAAGGATCTCTCTGTACTTTGCTCCGTGCAGAATTTCTTTGTCAACTGTGAGACCTTTATATAGACAGGTGTGCCTTTCCAAATCATGTCCAATCAATTGAATTTACCACAAGTGGACTCCAATCAAGTTGTAGAAACATCTGAAGGATGATCAATGGAAACAGGACGCACTTGAGTCTCATAGCAAAGGGTCTGAATACTTATGTAAATATTGTTTTAATTTGTATTTCTAAAAAAATTGCACAAATTTATAAAAACCTGTTTTTGCTTTGTTATTATCGGGTATGGTGTGTAGATTGATGAGGGGAAAAAATTATTTAATCAATTTTAGAATAAGGCTGTAAGGTAACAAAATGTGGAAAAAGTGAAGGGGTCTGAATACTTTCCGAATGCACTGTAAATATGTGTTGTCAATGTTTTGGAGTCAAACTGATGGCATTTGTGAAAAAAGTCAATAGTTGAAAGAGTTGCCGAGTTAATTGAAAATAATGCCATTGTTGATTTAGATGGTTTTTCATTAATTAGGCTATTTGCTCTTGAACTAAGGTCTATCTACTAGGAACTTATGGACAATATGGAAACAGATATAAAAATTGAATACTGTATATGAATATATTTTTTTGTTTGTTATTGAAGTATAAATTACCAAAGTTCCGATACTTTGCCATATATTTTCTGTTAATTACCAAAATTACCGAACATTCCAGTAACTTTAGTAAATTACCAGTAGCTTTGCAACCCTACCTGTAACTGGTGTGAAATGGCGACGCAAAAAACAGAGCTCAATTCACCATCATTCTATGGAATGTACACCACCTTGTTTGACTGCAGAAAGGCTCCATTTCACTCTTGAACTCAAACCTCCTTGGTAACACTGAACAGATAACATCCCCCAGCAATGAAAGAGCCAAACCATTTTGCAAAAGGTCGAAGGAATTGTCCATAGAGCTCCGAGACAGGATTGTGTCAAGGCACAGATCTGGGGAAGGGTACCAAAAAATGTCTGCAGCATTGAAGGTCCCGAAGAACACAGTGGTCTCTATCATTCTTAAACGGAAGAAGTTTGGAACCACCAAGACTCTTCCTAGAGCTGGCCTGCCGGCCAAACTGAGCAATCGGGGGAGAAGGGCCTTGGTCAGGGAGGTGACCAAGAACCCAAGGGTCACTCTGACAGAGCTCCAGAGTTTGTCTGTGGAGATGGGAGAACCTTCCAGAAGGACAACCATCTCTGCAGCACTACATCAATCAGGCCTTTATGGTAGAATGGCCAGATGGAATCCGCTCGTCAGTAAAAGGCACATGGCAGCCCGCTTGGAGTTTGCCAAAAGGCACCTAAAGACTCTCAGACCATGAGAAACAAGATTCTCTGGTCTGATGAAACCAAGATTGAATTCTTTGGCCTGAATGCCAAGTGTCACGTCTGGAGGAAACCTGGCACCATCCCTACGGTGAATTATGGTGGTGGCAGCATCATGCTGTGGGGATGTTTTTCAGAGGCAGGGATTGGGAAACTAGTCAGGATCGAGGGAAAGATGAACGGAGCAAAGTACAGAGAGATCCTTGATGAAAACCTGCTCCAAAGCGCTCAGGACCTCAGATTGAGGCGAAGGTTCACCTTCCAACAGGACAATGACCCTATGTACATAGCCAAGGCAACGCAGGAGTGGCTTCGGGACACGTCTCTGAATGTCCTTGAGTGGCCCAGCCAGAGCCCGGACTTGAACCCGATCGAACATCTCTAGAGAGACCTGAAAATAGCTGTGCAGCGACACTCCCCATCCAACCTGACAGAGCTTGAGAGGATCTGCCTAGAAGAATGGGAGAAACTCCCCAGTTACAGGTGTGCCAAGCTTGTAGCGTCATACCCAAGAAGACTCGAGGCTGTAATCGCTTGCAAAGGTGCTTCAACAAAGTACTGAGTAAAGGGTCTGAATACTTATGTAAATATGATATTTCATTTTTTATTTCTAATACGTTTGCAAAATTTCTAAAAGCCTGTTTTTGCTTTGTCATTATGGGGTATTATGTGTAGATTGATGAGGGGGGAGAAACAATTTAATCCATTTTAGAATAAGGCTGTAACATAACAATGTGGAAAAAGTCAAGGGGTCTACTGAATACTTTCCGAATGACCTTGAGGAGCCCTTCACCCCCTGATCCCCAGTCCACAACATGATGAACACCAGCTGTCCTCTCTCCCCTTCTAAGTATCTCCCACTCACTGCATTACATCAGAGGGAATCACGAGTTGTTCCTTTTGGGGGAAAAGAGGGATGGGGTGGGATTTGTGTTTATCCCTTTGGGTCTCAGATTTATGTTGCAATGAAGAATGTTTGCCATAAATTTAACACAACACCCTATTACTCCGCAGAGAATATATCACAAGTTTTCTCTTCAACCGTTAAACCCTGCTTGAGCAGCTGTCCTTGACAGTTTTATTTTTTATCTTATTTCATCAGCTGTTACGAAATCAGCAGCTACTCTTCCTGGGATACACACTTTCCAACGGCTCTCTTGTGTTATGGTGTGCTCTATGTTCACAACACAGTATAATATATAAGGACAAACTATCAACTTCACAATATCACGTTTATAAACTATTTAAAACCATGTCTACAATAGATAGTCCCCTGTCAGTGGACTATCTATCTATTGTAGACATGGTTTTAATAGTTTATAAATGTGATATTGTGAAGTTGATAGTTTGTCCTTATAAATTAGTAGTATTCTGTTATTCTGATAAATTGCCTTATCAACTTGCTCAAATGACTGTGCATTCGGGAAGTATTCAGACCCCTTCCCTTTTTCCACATTTTGTTATGTTACAACCTTATTCTAAAATGGTTTAAATACATGTTTTACTCATCAATCCACACACCATACCACATAATGACAAAGCGAAAACAGGTTTTTAGAATTTTTTGCAAATTGTATACAAATAAAAAACAGAAATACCTTATTTACATAAGTATTCAGATCCTTTGCAATGAGACTCTAAATTGAGCTCAGGTGCGTCCTGTTTCCATTGATCATCCTTGAGATGTTTCTAAAACTTGATTGGAGTCCACCTGTGGTAAATTCAATTGATTGGACATGATTTGGAAAGGCACACACCTGTCTATATAAGGTCCCACAGTTGACAGTGCATGTCAGAGCAAAAACCAAGCCATGAGGTCGAAGGAATTGTCAGTAGAGCTCCGAGACAGGGTTGTGTCGAGGCACAGATCTGGGGAAGGGTACCAAAAAATGTCTGCAACGTTGAAGGTTCCCAAGAACACAGTGGCCTGCATCATTCTTAAACTGAAGAAGTTTGGAACCACCAAGAACCTTCCTAGAGCTGGCCGCCGGCCAAACTGAGCAATCGGGGGAGAAGGGCCTTGGTCAGGGAGGTGACCAAGAACCCAAGGGTCACTCTGACAGAGCTCCAGAGTTCCTCTGTGGAGATGGGATAACCTTCCAGAAGGACAACCATCTCTGCAGCACTAAACCTGTCTCCATCCCTACGGTGAAGCATGGTGATGGCAGCATCATGCTGTGGGGCTGTTTTTCAGCAGAAGGGACTGGGAGACTAGTCAGGATCAAGGGTAAGATGAACAGAGCAAAGTACAGAGAGATCCTTGATGAAAACCTGCTCCAGAGCGCTCAGGACCTCAGACTGGGGCGAAGGTTCACCTTCCAACAGGACAACGATCCTAAGCACACAACCAAGACAACGCAGGACTGGTTTCGGGACAAGTTCTTAAATGTCCATGAGTGGCCCAGCTAGAGCCCGGACTTGAACCCGATCTAACATCTCGGGAGAGACCTGGAAATAGCTGTGCAGTGACTCTCCCCATCCAATCTGACAGAGCTTGAGAAGATCTGCAGAGAAGAATGGGAGAAATTCCCCAAATACAGGTGTGCCAAGCTTGTAGTGTCATACCCAAGAAGACTCAAGGCTGTAATCACCGCCAAAGGTGCTTCAACAAAGTACTGAGTAAAGGGTCTGAATACTTATGTAAATGTGATATTTCAGTTTATTTTATTATTGTATTTTTTAAATATAAAAACCTGTTATTGTGTATAGATTAATGAGGGAAAACAACTATTTAATCTATTTTTAGAACAAAGTTGTAACGTAACAAAATATGGAAAACGTCAAGGGGTCTGAATACTTTCCGAATGCACTGTATGCTCTCTTGCTTAAGCGCTCTCTTCTCCTCTGCACTGTCCTCCCTCTCTTATTTCCTATTTTTCTCCAGTTGTGCTAAACTCCTCTTTGTTCTGTCCCTCATGCACGCTCTCTCTGTTCGTAGTGCAGAATTGAGGGGATGACCAAAGCCAGGTAAAGAGAACCCTTGAATGTCTGCACGCTCACCAACTGTTTTTCTGCTCACTCACTGTGCCTTGCCTGTCTTCATAATCCTCCTTCAATCCCTTCACTCACTCACACTGCCCCGTTTGCACCGTGTCGTGTTTAAGGGCAGGGTCGTATTCACTAGGCACCAAACTACTAGTGGTGGCTAAAGTTAGCTGAAGTATGTAATGGCTGTACCATGGATTATAGTTTTTCCTGGCCCATAGACTACTTTCAGGGTGAGGAACCATCTAACATCAAGCTGTAAAATAGTTAACTACACCTTTAATGGAAACACATGTCATCAACAGGTTGAGCTATGGACATAGATTTCACGAGAATGACTTGGGAGTATTTAACTGTGTTTGGTGCATATGGATGTGGACACATGGAGTCTCACTGTGTGAATGATCATCCTAATTACAACTACACTGCTGGTGATTCCCATTCCATCGTTGTCATATTGTTCTTTTTTCAGGTCAAAACCATCCTGGTCATCAGTGTATGCACGCAATTCGTCATGTTGAATATTCATCATTTAGGCATCTATCCATCAATGGCCCATCTATTGCATATGTTGACAAACCTCAGAGGTGCCTTATTGCTATTATAAACCGGTTACCAACATAAATATAAGTAGATTTGCGTCATACCTGTGGTATATTGTCTGATATACCACAGCTTTCAGCCAATCAGCATCCAGATGCCAAACTACCCAGTTTATAATCTTGTATATGGGTAATTCTACAGAAGTAGAAATTGGGGGTAGAAAATAAATACAATTGTATCCTATTTTTCCCAAAATTTCAGCACACATATCTTCGAGCATATGTCAGGTAGACATATACTACTCACACACTTGCATATTTGTATTGCATATTTGAAATATTTACCTGAATTCCTTACCACCCCACTACATTTATCACTACCAAAACATAGTAGTGATCATTTTGATTAACCTTCTATTACAGATAAAAAATAAAACTAATTACCAGTAGAGCACAGAACAGTAGAGCACAGTACAGTAGAGCACAGTACAGTAGAGCACAGTACAGCAGAGCACAGTACAGCAGAGCACAGTACAGCAGAGCACAGTACAGTAGAGCACAGTACAGTAGAGCACAGTACAGTAGAGCACAGTACAGCAGAGCACAGTAGAGTAGAGCACAGTACAGCAGAGCACAGTACAGTAGAGCACAGTACAGTAGAGCACAGTACAGCAGAGCACAGTACAGTAGAGCACAGAACAGTAGAGCACAGTACAGCAGAGCACAGTACAGCAGAGCACAGTACAGCAGAGCACAGTACAGCAGAGCACAGTACAGCATAGCACAGTAGAGTACAGTACAATAGAGTACAATAGACCAAGACCACTAAATCAAGAGTCCATGGGCCCCTTCTTCAATTGTAAGAAACTCAAGTAGAGTAAGCTTGGGTACAGTACAGTATAGCACATTATAGACGTCTATCTTTTGGCCAAATAGATGTCAATGTTTGGGCTCTTGGAGGGTTGGCCCCCTCCTGGCGATGCATCTCAATACTCTACACTATTTCCTGAAGTGTGCACTTGTCCACTACCCACATGGTGGTCCTCTGTAGCTCCGTTGATAGAGCATGGCGCATGCAACTTTAAAATGGAGATAGTCTCAATGGCACTGCCTGTGCTGTCACCATAATGGCACAGATAAAGATGAGACCTCTATATATCTCTATAGTGTCAATTGTTTCGGTTGTGAGCGTTTTTGTTTGGACAATTTTGACTTATTTGGGACTTTAAAGAATCCCCATAGCTAACATATGGCTGGATAGCTTTCATTTGGACATATGTACATCCCAGAAAACATATATGTCAGTCCTAAAACCGTACTTTACATATTTCTTGATATATTAGATGTTTTGTAGGGACAATAATCAAAAACACATGAATATTTACCAACTTTCTCACTCATTTTCTCACCATGGTGCCATGCTGGTGAGGGGTGAAATCCCATCACCTGATGATATTTGTAGGTGTGTGGCTTTAGGCACATTCATTCTACAGTCTTTTAATGTGTGTGTTTTGGTAGTGACATCAAAAGGTGGGACAGCATTTTTAGTTTTTTACATAAAAATAAATAAATAAATACTAATTAGATTAATATCTTTCAATGTAATAATATAACTCAAGATGTTCTATTAAAATTATAGTGTTTACAAATATTACAATCATTAATTGCTTTATTTTCATACATGAAGTTTAGGAGTCAGGGTTTGGGACAGCCACCTCTCAATAGAAATGACTTTATACTATATCAATTTAACAATGTGTTTGTTATTGCCTTGGATTGAATTATATCATATCATGGTGTATATAAATGTCCTAAGTTTCGAGATGTAACTGTTTATTTTAAATAGTTTTTTTGGGGTGGGACTGCAATTTGCACCACTTCTGTAGAATCAACCATATACTGTATGCATCATAAGGCTCACATAACGATACTATAAGCATGCTACTTGTAGTAACCATTTTGACTGCTGATAACAAATGTCGTCCTGTAGTTACTGATCTGGTTCTTCTCTTCTCCCTCTCCAGACCATTCCACAGGGCAGAGACCAGCTCCCCCTCTTCCACTGTTCAGGCCAATTGCTGAAGAACTGGGTGACAGACATCTCACTCGCTCCGCTTCCACTCCAGCAGACCACTCATCAACATGTCACTCCCCACCTCCACCCCTCCCTCCAGCCACAGCAATAACCACTACCACTCCATCCCCTGCTTCTAAGAGTGAGGCGGACAGTCCCGTAAACGGTAGGGGGAAGGAGGTTCCCGTCAAGGGAAGGGGGGACAGCAAAATACCCCCTGTCCTTCACAGGACCACCTCAGCCCCCGTCGTACCCGTCCCGGGGGAGAGACTGGACCCCAAAGACCTGACCCCCTCACAGTCCAGCAGAGACCACCGGCTCAACAACGGCACCTCGTCACCCATGGAGCACACTCCAAGCCGAACGGAAGCACTGTATACTCCGACAGACCACACAAAGGAGGATGCCGAGCGCAAGACTGAGACAAGGACAGAGTCTCCTGCTCTTCTCATCGACCCCTCTATCTCCAGCCCTCAGAAAGTCCAGGCCCTGAGAGCGATGTTCGGCGGCAGTCCGTCGCGCACGCCCATCAGAAGGACCAAAAGCAAGGGCTACGTGCGGTCGGCGGCTGGGGAGCAGCAGCAGTCGTCTGCTGTGCCGGAGGTGTGCACGGACGCCACCCTGAACGACCGGCTGTGGAGCAAGCTGGAACCCGAGCCGGGCAGCCACAGAGACAGCGTGTCCTCGTCCTCCAGTATCTCGTCCAACGACACCGTCATTGATCTGTCCCTGCCCAACCTGGCCAGGAAGAGCCTCACCTGCCTGAGCAGCGGGCCATCCCCATCCGACAGCACCTTCCAGGACCCACCCTCCTGGGTCACCCGGCCACGCTTGGCCATCACCTCTTTTGACACAATACGGGTCAGCAAGAGCAAGTCCAACCCCAACCTCTGGCAGGGCCACCTGGGGGAGCCAGAGGACGAGCTGCAGCCCAGACCCCTCGGAGCCCCCAGGGAGCCTCCAGTGGACTCAACCAGCAGAATCACCCAGAGGAGGCACACCTGGAGCCGCCTCTATATGGAGGGACTGAAGCAGTCCTCCTCCCCAGCCAAGAAGCCCTCTGCAGCAGCAGTCCTTGCTGCTGCTGCCGCCAGCCCCCTGGATACCGGAGCCTCTATGTCCAAGAGCTTGGGGGACTTGACCTCGGACGACATCGCTTGCAACTTTGACAGCAAGTACCGCAGCATCAGCCGCAGCTTCATCGTCAGGCCCTCTAGGAACGATCCTCGACGAGGTCCCCAGAGGCCCCGGCCGCCCAGCGACCTGATGGAGCAGCTGAGGAGGCTGACGGACGTGGAGCCCCTGACGGCACGCGACTTCGCCAACCAGGCACAGCAGGATCCCCCGGAGGAGGCTCAGGAGGAACCCCCGCTACGGAGAATGTCCTCCCGGAGTCAGAGCAGGGTGCGCTACATCGCCAACAGGGCCAAGGAGGCCCAGGAAAGGAAGAGGCTGCAAGGTCTCAACCAGCCCCACCTAGCCGCCGCTAACGCTAGCATTTTCGGTGGCGGTAGCCCTATTGAAGAGCGGGGTAACCCGGAGGGGGCGTGCTGCGTAGCCCAGAGCCCCTGCGCTAGCTTGGACCTGTTGAGCCAGCTCAGCCCCCCAGGGCCGCCCCCCAACAGACAGTCCCAGACACAGTCCCAGACCTCCCCGAACTCTGACAACAGCGAGGTCTTTTTCATGCTCAAGCTCTAAGAATCAGACTAGTTTTGGACCGGACCGTGAGAGACACTGAAGCGAAACTCATTTAGAATTCCATCCAGCGTTCTAGGAAGGGGAAAATGTCATTTATAAAGAAAGGGAATTCTGTATATCTTGACAGGATGTGTTTTTAAATGTGTTTAATCAAGCACTGAATAATGCTACTTCTTCCAGAAACTTACAGGTACAGTCACAAGCACAGTTGATAAGCCAAGCTGATCACAAAGGATGTACAAGTCATTTTTCCTACAAAGTGACCACACACACACAAATAATAGAAACAGCGGTGAGCTGTCTTATGAAAGCATCCTTTACCAATATAGTCATTTGTTTGCACCAAATGAGGAATGGTGGAATGTAATTGGAAAAACAAACCTCGACAATAGTTTTTATATGCTTGACTGTTCAGTGACTTCCATGCTTTGAGTATTCATTGTGAGTTGAGCTGATCCCAAAGTAGCAATAGACAACCATTAGTGGAGTTTTAGAGAGTCTGATTAGAAAACCTTTTTTAAACTTGAAATTGAATAATATATACTGTACTTTTAAATTTAAGATTGAATAATAAACTGTGTTAACTCATGATATATCACCAGTAGCCCAGCCATGTGCTAGCAATATTTTAAAAACAGCTATTAGTGGATTATATTGCAGATAATGTGATTGATGGGTTTTCTTAAAGGTTGTTGTTTAGGCAAGGGCCCCTGCAGACTCTTTACTAAAAACAACACAAGAAGTAAATGACAACAACAACAAAATCCAAAACAAGTCTTTTTAACCCAACTTTTTTTTATTCTGTGCGTACAGTGAAGTGTGATTTGAGTGAGCTGCCAACGATTTGGCAAGTTCTCCCATACAGGTTATTTTTATTTTAGACAACACAGAGTATGTTTTTTTTTTTTTTACCATGTTACCCATTTTTTATTTGACTGCATGTCTTTTAAACACAGTATCGTATGTCTCATATTTTATTATACAAAAAACGTTATATGGGACCTGATATTTCGACTTTCCTTGCTCAGTGTTCAGGCTGTTGAATGATGTGATTGGTCACACTCTCATTGTAGAGACTCAACCAGATAGGAGTGACCCTGTTTCCACGCGCGTTTGTAGTGTACCGTTTGTACTGCCATGCCAGTTCTCTGCAACCTTTTAGGAACCATAATTATTGAAGTAAAACCCAGATGTCATTATGAACTGAATAAATATCTCTACTGTATATTACACAAGCTTATAGATTTTTTTCTTTCATTCAGTCGCATTGGACTCTTGTCTCAATGGTCGGACCAAAGATTTATCTTGGAACAAAATGGGCTGCCAGATGAAATTATCTTTACAGAAGTTGACATGTAAAAGCATGTGAACTTGGCAAGGCGGCTTCCCTAGCTGCCCTAATTATGGACTGCCTGGCTGGGCTGTATTGACCAACCACCACCTCTCCTAACCTCAATGGCGTAGTTCACAAGACTCCCTGATGGGGAGAAATGTTGCAGAACAATGACTCTGGCCACAATACATGCCCAGCCAAGAAAAGAAAACAGAATAACATCCTTTCTATTACATTTGCCACCCAAGATTTTGGAAAATAAATGTTGTCACACTTTTAATGAACTACAACGTTTAAACCTATCATAAGGCCTAGATATAGATGCTTCAATAGTCTTCCAGGAACTTGCCATGTAAGGGTACGTTATATCACCCTTTGTGTATGACATCGCTTATAACACATTTGGGGAATCATTTGTGTAGTGCTTAATGACTGCTCAATACAGCCTGCATAATTTTTAGTTCATGTGACTAAAACCGTTAAGACCGTTAAAGCCTTGTTTATACTTTCGCTGTACTGACCTATCAATCAACGGATAACGGTTGGCCAACAGTGTTTTTGAGTCTGGGGTTGCCAAGACGACGGCCACCTCTGGTGAAGCTGTTGGCTATAGCCAGGCCTCTTATTCTGTACTGGGAGAGGGTTCTGAAGCGCGACATGCTCCTTTTAGCGTCACCGACTGTGCCCTGCTGTCACACATACAAAAGACAGCTTCATTAGGATTCCGAGGGCATTTCGACTCCCCTCTTCAAACCCTATTTATCCAGTCGATTGGCCATGGCTCAGCCCTCCAACCAAAACTCCAGCCCCCCATGACTCCAAGCTCACAACTTCTCTGGAAGAAATTGAGATTTATGGAATTAAGTAAATAACGTTTTTAAGACTGAGCTCTGTATGAATTTACCAGTTCCAGGCATTCCTCCAAAGTATACAACATTGAAAAGATGAGTTAATTGCCCTGTGTTAGTCTCTTTAGTTAATTTCAACAGGGGGTGTCTTTTGCTTAGGTACCAAATAAGTATTTATCAGATTATTGAATAGTGGAGTCTAGTCTCTCGTTGATGGTATCATGGGGATTAACTTAAAGTAACCAAACAAGCTAACAATGCAGCCAATTTTTTATATATATATATTTTTTGTATTTAACCTTTATTTAACTAGGCAAGTCAGTTAAGAACAAATTCTTATTTACAATGACGGCCTACAATACGAAAATAAACAGGTTGACCCTTCATGTGGCTCAATGAACTTCTAGGACAAAAGCAACTCATTATTCATATCATAGTCCCTGGCCACTTCCTCAAAAGGATTCTTCTATAAACAGTTCTCTCTCTCTAGCACTGTTCTTTTGCCAATAAGCTCCTTTAGAGTTAGCTTCAAGAATAGGACGTTTGTTTTCAGTGACCACATATCTTCCCTCTGGTTCCAACTCTCCTCCTGATGATTCCCAAAGGATTCGTCAGGGTCGGAAATCTGCTCATTTCGCCACTCATCCCCCTGGCTCCCGGGAACTGGATCTGTTTCATTGGTAGCCAGGAACTTTTATTTTATTTGTAGTTTTTGAGAGGGAAGGGGGATGATTGGTTGGGGGCTCTCTTACGTAACCTGACAAAACAAGTCTTGTTATCTTGATGTGCATCACTGTAAGCTGCTAGTGTGTTATAGTCATACCGTTACGTTCCCTTTCAGTCAGTCAACTTCAGTACAACATACTACGGGGAAATAGAATCACGCCCCAAGCTGACCCCAATGGATACTAAATGAAATGGCCCATGGCAGACCACCCAGACCTGACAAGATGCGGCAGTCTGGGTATTTTTCTCACGGCGCTCTACCTAGTGACTTTCTCCTGGCCCAACTGTAAGCACACTAGCAGCAGTGACGTCCAAGCAATAAAACCTAACAAAAGTATGTGGTGATGCCCAACTCGCCGCAGCACAAATATCTCCTACAATCAAACCTTTAAATAATGCCCAAGATGCTGCCAGACCCCTGGTGGAGTGGGTGCGTACACCGCTAGGTAACCTTTGCCCCTTGCTGCTATATGCAATCCAGTGGGAGAGACGCTGCTTAGAGAGCACCCTGTCACGAGCACCCTGTCGCGAGCTGGATTAGCAAAACAGACAAACTGATCAGATAACCACTTAACCCAGGTCCGTTCAATGTACGCTCGCACTGGACACAGGGCATGTAACCTCTGTTGCTCTTCAGAAGCAAAAGGAGGAGGCGAAAAGGGAAATAGCTCAAACGCTAAGGACCTCTAGGACGTAGCCATGACATTCGGGGCAAAGTGCGTATTTGGACGCAACGTCACCTTAGAGTCGCCCGGGGCAAACTGAGTACAGGAAGGGTGTCCGGATAACGCATGGAGGTCCCCAACACGTTTAGCCGAGGCCAAAGCCACGAGAAAGGAGTTTTTATAAGAGAGGATCTTCAGATCCACTGACTCAAGTGGTTCGAAAGGGGGCTTCATTTTCATTGCGCATTTTCTCGTGATGGGTAACGATATATGTCGGCCCTGACAAAAATTACGCTCCTCGTCTGTTGATGCACGCCACCACTGACATATTGTCGGTTCTGACCCGCACAAGCCAGCCCGACAAAAACTGGGGGAAGCGCCTGAGCGCCAGATGCACCGTTAGGAGCTCCGGGTAATTGATATGCAGTGCGCTCCGCACCAGTGTCCACACCCCCCCCGAATTGAGTTGCCTTCGTACAGTGCACTCCACCCTCGGGAGGGTGGGTCTGTCGTGATCACCTTGCGTGATACAACTCCTGGGAGCCCCCTGACCATAGCAGAGGGTCCCATCACTGGGCCATGGCCCGTAGGCCCGACAGACACCCGAAGCAACCGGCTTAGGCTGAGAGATGCATCCAGGTGAGTGGCTAGCACTCAAAGCTGGAAGGGCCTCATCAACAATAGCCCCAGAGGAACGACTTCCATCACAGAAGCCATCATGCCCAGTAGAAGTAGGCACTGGCGAAAACGCACTTTGTGGCCCAGTCGAAATCTGGCTAAGCAGACCAGGAACCCGGGCACTCTGGGGCTGCTTCGTCATCGGAGGTGAATGCAAGTTCCGCTTTTCTCCACTCCCTCCAACTCCGGGAATTGAAAATAGGAATGGGGTTGCCATAACGCTGAGGGAACACTAGTAAGCTTAATTCACTGGAAGTTATGCATGCTAGCCGACATTAGTCAGGAAGCTCTTTATTCTAAGTTAGGCTAGCTAGCCTCTTTGACCGCAGCACGGCCCGTTTAGAATAACCAAGCGACTTAACACTATGTATACAAAACAAGAGAGTTACCCAAGCAACTCCACCTTGAGGAGGCAGGAATAGCTAGGAGTAGCTAGCTCGCCTCAGTGAGTTAGCTAACCTGGCTAGCACGCTATGCAGCGCTTGTTAGCTAGCATGGTCTCAAAAGTCTACGTAGGACAGGATCACTGAAGTGGGACCAGACCCTTCATTGACAAGTCTGGGAAGAGAGGCAAGCAGTGCTTGACTGAGACAGAAACAGGCGGCAGGGAGTACCCATTGAACCTGTCGGCCCTCTCTCTTCGAGTAGCCTCCCGTAACCGGCGATAGAGCGCACAGGAGCCGGGTTGAGCTTGGGCAGCCACTGCACACACCATGCCCAGGCAGACAAGACATTTGATTCGACCAAAGATCCAATCCATCTCTGCGTCCCACAACTCAGATACAGCAGAGGAACGGCCACCCGGGAGAGGAAGTCACTATAGGAAACACCAAGCCCCCTAAAAAATGCTACACGATTGTCAAGAGAACCTGCGCATGGACTAGTAGGGGCTCAGTGCCAGCCGTCCCCTAGTCCTGCACACAAACTGATTTGAACGAGGGCATGCCAGAGCATGCACCGAGACACACAAGACAACATTTGAGCATGGTCGCAAACCCCAACCCGGCTTAGCCTTCGTTCTCTAGGTCGCATTTTTAGCCATCTTACTCATTACTATAGCCAGGCCAAGCAATCCGAAGAATAACTCATTGTTTGTGATTAGGAAACTATGAGAACCATACAAACTCCAGCTCACAACGTCCAGGGGGTGAGCACGCTCTACCACAAAGGGACAGTTTAATCGGCACAACGTAGTAGCGTGAATCGTTCCTGTTCACACTGAGGTAAAGAGCGGAATAATTGAAGGGATTTCTTATCACCTGTGGAAGGCAGGGATTCCAGCGTGGTGTTGATTACATTGGCCTTGTCAGGTGTGATTTTAGATTCTTCAACCGAAGTCGCGAGTGCGACTCCCCATATTATGTTGTACCGAAGTTGACTAACTGAAAGCGAACACATTGGGAGGGATCATAGACCATTCCTCCATAGAGAATCCTTCCAGATCCTTGATGTCCTTCGTCTGCGCTTACGGTCTGCCATCTTCAATTCAAACCACCTAAATCTCCTGCATTGTATGGGTGTGCTACTACTCCCCTTTACTGCACCCAACCCCCACTTCTCCATTTACTACTAGGAACTTATTTTTTCTTCTCCTTTTTTTTTAGGTGGGGGGGATGAGAGGTTGGGGGCTCTCTTACTTAATCTGACAAAAACAATGATGTGCATCACTCTATAGCTGCTATTGTGCACCAAGGGAAGTGAACAAGTGCACACTTTGGGAGAAAGGAGATTAGATTCGAGAGATTATTGGGACGCAACCCACATGTCTTAGAGTCCTCCACATCTCCTTCCATGTCCAACCCCTTTATAATTTCGGGTTGCGTGTGGGTGTGATATCTGCCCCTCTTGCACTGCACCCAACCATCCCTTCCTCTCCATTGACTACTTTGATTGCGTCCTTCCACTCCACCAGAGTTGCTTCTCTACTAAGTAAGACGGAACATCTAAGGTAAGGAAACCTTATTGGAACCCTATTGGACTTTTTCCTATTATTCAGACAGTGCTATTCGCTTTTACAGTGAATTTTGAAAGCAGCATCTTATTGATGTTGTTCCTAAAAGAATTTGAATGTTTTTTTTCTCTTCAATTTGTGATCTATTAATGAACATGTGCATGTGCCATGAGGTATAGTTTATTACAGTTTCTTTGCATTATAACCCCCACATTTGAATTCCTTGTGAAATTCTGGTTTAGGATTTCCAATGTTTTTATAAGAAATAAAGTTGAACCTTGTGACTAACCAAATAGACTAAACCATGTGTTGAACTATAACCCAGTCTGTAGGCGTGGTCCGTCAATCCCAACGCACCATTTGGAAAGCATTGTCCTTGGTTAGCACTTAGTGCTAAAAATGCATTTGTTAAAGATTGATACATAAAATCTCATTGTTATACCCTGAGCCAAAATTCCCCTCAATGTGATTACATTTGAAACATTTTTCAAATATGAAAATTATTATTTTAGTGTAAGGTTAATATGCTTTTCTCGTTTGTTGTGCAGGGAAATACTATAACACTTTACACTACAGTGCCCTTATTACTGTGTACTCGTGTAATTAGGTTAACAAGTACTGTATTATTTATTAGGACACTGTACTTACACTGTACTTTAACATTAGCCCTAACCCTTACCTGGATTAACCTTAAGTACAGTTTTAGAAAAGTGTAATAATGAGTAATTACAATACTTGTTACACTGTAACAGGAATAATTACACCGTAATAAGAGCACTATAATGTAAAGTATAACCGGAATTACTGCCCTCAAATTATAGAAAAATACCTCTGCATATGTATTATTATTATTTCTACAATAATGATCAGTTTGTAGTAATTTTGTTGAATTTGACCCATAGTTTACAATGTTGAAGTTCAAGTTTTGACTACACTCACATTGAGGTCAATATAAACTGAAATCCATGAGCATCTAATCATCAAAAATAAATACAAATGTAAGGTCACCTTGGTCACTGAAAATGAGTTGTCACCTCTTATAATTCTCAGGTTCAGAAGGTGACAACATGAAAGCGTTGATTGGATCAGTCGTGTGTGCTGTGGCACTGCTATCTGGGTTTTGCACTGCTGGTAAATATAAATAAATATATATCTTAAGGTCTCCAAGGAATGCTGCCACTGGTCCAGGTTCAAATATTTTTGATAATTCTCCTAATGGTACGGTTAGGATTTGGGGTTGGGTAATCTGATCGTAGATCTGTGTTTGAGGACCATTTCTACCTTTATCTCCCAGGATAACTTCCTCCCTGCTACTGTCTAGGGTACTCATTAACCATAACCTTTTATTACAGTGACCCCTAGTGGTATCATGTATAAGTGGTCAAGACACCTTTGAAGTATTTTAGGTTATCTATAGGAATTTTGGGAATAAGTGTTGAAAATTAAGTGAATACATTTAGAAAACATACTGAGCCACCAAGCTGTGGCAGGCAATGGCTCTCTAGCGCTGCCTTAATAAAACCTTTGAACGTCCTCCAGCATCTCAGCATGCCCTAGCCTGTGGGAGGGCGCCCCAAAATGGTTCGTGTCTTGACATTTGACTCTTCCCATTGACTGAGGCTGGATGGCTGGAGCCCTATCAAAGCCCCGGGGCCTCATCAGATCTGAGGCCTGACCATTTCTCACGAGCCGTCCGAGAGGATGCCTGCCACTGCCAACAAAAGAGTGTGATAAATCAATTGAGCTTGCAGACAATGGCTCGGGGCAGGCCCGTGAAATGACAGGCATCTCAGTGGGCTTGTAGGTCGATGCCAAAGGTCTTTTACAAATTACTGTTGATGTGTGTCAGTATGCCACTGACACTATACGATACCGAGGGAGCGCCCCCGACTGGGCCCCCGGCACCTCCGCTTCCCCGCCTCCAACCCTGGCAGGGCTTGTTAGGTCTTGAGACGGACATGCTGAAATGGCATTGGTCACAGTCAGTCGACGGCAAGGAAAACTATTTTCAGTGTCATGCATAAGGGAGGGGGATTGGAAGGGCGGACTGTTTGCCTCTTCTGCTGGCGGGGTTTGAAGGAGGGGTTGGTTCCAAAACATGCCTTTAGGGAAGAGTGGGGTGGGTAGGAGCCCACTTTAGTCTCACCACAGGGGGTTCAAAACAGCCCTGTGGTACCCCATTACTGGCCCCCTACATTGCCCCCAAAATGGACTCCTTGTCATTGGAGAGAAAAGTGTCTCGTGAGAAAGCTGCTGTACAATACAGCCATTGTTCTCTATCCTGGCTCTTGGGTCTTAACTCATGAAGTTGGAAGAGAGGACAGAGCAGAATATGGTATGACTATACGCTTACATTAGAAGCCCTCAAGAAGCAACTTCTACTAGTTTTCAACAACACAAAGCAAATGAACCAACGCAAGGCCAGGAGAAGGGATTAACGTTGAATCGTATTAAATCACTCATATTATATTTCATTACACAGACAGACTAAAGAGCAGTGTGTATACATTGACATGTTTGTTTTTTGTTGTTCCAGTGCCAGCAGCTTTATCCATCACCACTATATTGGTAAGGTATTATATATACAACATACTAATACGTATCGCAAACGCATGAAAAGGAGACTGGAGTGCCACTCTAATGTAATTCTATGATGGTATGCAAGTTTTAACTTATGATCCACTTGTCGGATTCTCTCCCACCAGCAAGAGCCATACATCATGACCCAAGGGTCTGAGCTGGAGGGGTACTGCATTGACCTGCTCGCGGAGATCGCCAAGAAGTTGGGCTTCAAGTACAATGTGCACCTGGTGAAGGACGGCAAATACGGGCGACAGGACGAGAGCGGCAACTGGTTCGGGATGATCGGGGAGGTGGTCCGAGGGGTGAGTGGCCTGGACAGAAGGTAGCAGGTGGTGGTATAGGGTACGCTGGGGGATTGGTTAAGTCATTCAGACTTGTGTTCAGTAAGCCGTTCATGGCTATACTCACTCACGTGTGTGTGGGTCCCTATTCCTGTTTGTTTGTCCCTGTTCCTGTGCCTGTGTGTGTTCCTGCTCATGTGTGTGTGTCATTGTGTGGTGTATGTGTGTGTTTGTGTGTATCTACAGTACCAGTCAAAAGTTTGGACACACCTACTCATTCAAGGGTTTTTCTTTCTTTTTACTATTTTCTACATTGTAGAATAATAGTGAAGACATTAAAACTATGAAATAACACATATGGAATCATGTAGTAACCAAAAAAGTGTTAAACAAATCAAAATATATTTTATAATTGAGATTCTTCAAATAGCCACCCTTTGCCTTGATGACAGCTTTGCACACTCTTGGCATTCTCTCAATCAGCTTCACCTGGAATGCTTTTCCAACAGTTTTGAAGGAGTTCCCACATATGCTGAGCACTTGTTGGCTGCTTTTCATTCACTCTGCCGTCCGACTCATCCCAAATCATCTCAATAGGGTTGAGGTCGGGTGATTGTGGAGGTCAGGTCATCTGATGCAGCACTCCATCACTCTCATTCTTGGTAAAATAGGCCTTACACAGCCTGGAGGTGTGTTGGGTCATTGTCCTGTTGAAAAACAAATGATAGTCCCACTAAGCCCAAACCAGATGGGATGGTGTATCGCTGCAGAATGCTGTGGTAGCCATGCTGGTTAAGTGTGCCTTGAATTCTAAATAAATCACAGACAGTGTCACCAGCAAAGCACCCCCACACCATAACACTTCCTCCTCCATGCTTTACAGTGGGAACTACACATGTGGAGATCATCCGTTCACCCACACCGTGTCTCACAAAGACACGGCGGTTGGAACCAAAAATCTCCAATTTGGACTCTAGACCAAAGGACACATTTCCACCGGTCTAATGTCCATTGCTCGTGTTTCTTGACCCAAGCAGGTCTCTTCTTCTTATTGGTGTCCTTTAGTAGTGGTTTCTTTGCAGCAATTCGACCATGAAGGCCTGATTCACACAGTCCCCTCTGAACAGTTGATGTTGAGATGTTTCTGTGACTTGAACTCTGTGAAGCATTTATTTGGGCTGCAATTTTTGAGGCTGGTAACTCTAATGAACTTATCCTCTGCAGCAGAGGTAACTCTAGGTCTTCCATTCCTGTGGCGGTCCTCATGAGAGCCAGTTTCATCATAGCGCTTGATGGTTTTTGTGACAGCACTTGAAGAAACTTTCAAAGTTCTTGAAATGTTCCGTATTGACTTACCTTCATGTCTTAAAGTAATGATGGACTGTCGTTTCTCTTTGCTTATTTGAGCTGTTCTTGCCATAATATGGACTTGGTCTTTTACCAAATAGGGTTATCTTCCGTATACCCCCGCTACCTTGTTACAACACAACTGATTGGCTCAAAAGCATTAAGAAGGAAATAAATTCCACAAATGAACTTTTAAGAAGGCACACCTGTTAATTGAAATGCATTCCAGGTGACTACCTCATGAAGCTGGTTGAGAGAATGCCAAGAGTGTGCAAAGCTGTCATCATTCCATATGTGTGCAAAGATTCCATATGTGTTATTTCATAGTTTATGTCTTCACTATTATTCTACAATGTAAAAAAGAGTTAAAAAATAGGTGTGTCCAAACTTTTGACTGGTAGTGTATGTGTGTGTCTGCTCGTCTGCTCCTATTTATCAGGAGGCCGTCCTGGCGGTCGCCCCTCTGACCCTCACTGCAACCAGGGAGCAGTCGGTGGAGATGAGCACTCCCTTCATGCAGACGGGCATCGGCTTCATGCTGAGCAGGGACCTGGGCTCCGAGGAGAGCCACTCCCTCAGCTTCCTCTTCCCCTTCTCCACGGAGATGTGGGTGGGTGTCCTCTTGGCCTTCCTGGTGACTGGCCTCTGCATTTATCTGGTGGCCAGGTGAGATATCATCATCAACTCGGCCCCATTCCTAATGTAGCCCTTAGCTATGAATGCTAGTTAGTTCGGGGTGAATCCTAACTTCCACTTAAGTCGAATTTCACTTAACTGTTAGTCATCAATTGAAGTCAATGAGAAATTAGGATTGGCCCCTTCTTGCATAAAAAGATGTCAACATACAAATAATGCGTAATGCTATGAAACATATAGGCTACATACAGTACGTCCAGTATACAAATATAACGTGGGAGATGGGGGTGGTTGAAAATAGAGTATTTCAATGGAAGTAGAAACTGCGCTGCTAATTCATCCTTCTAAGAATCTGGTTTAGCCACTGTCCAGAGAATGAAGTTCTGTAAAGAAAGACAGATCTCAATGCTCACTTTACCCCCTCAGGATAAGCCCCTGTGAGTGGGCTGACCCCGAGACAGACGAACACAGCTTCACCCTCCTGCACAGCTTCTGGTACATCACCGGAGCCCTGACCCTGCAAGGTAACGCAGCTATGAGCCAAATCGCCCTCTGACTCAAACTGCTGCTGCCAAGTCACATGTTCAACAGAACCATGCTATTTTGGCAAAGGGAGTCTAGACAGCGGTTTCTGTTCCTGCTGTTTAGACTAGGAGAGTCTAGAACACTATAGAAATAGAATCTGCTTTACTGTGGGTACACTCATTATGGCCTCCACTCTACCCATTATAACTGCAATGGAGATTTTTGTTCTAGGCATTCTATTTCTATGGTCTACTCTAGAGTCTGGACAGGGATTTCTGATCCTGCTATTAGACAGGATTGTCTACACTGGGATTTCCATTCCTTTCCTTTTAGCTCTCCTAGCTGTGCCATTAAGGAACTAGAGCAAGCACACTTGCTTTCACAAGGCAATTCAGAGAAGCAGACCGTAATTTTGGTGCGCATAGAATGGAGTCATGAGTGCATTCAGATGCATGGTCCTCTGCAAATTTTCATCACAATACAATGAACATAGGCTCATTCTGTTCAGGACAACCCAGGGTAAAACACCATGTCATCTTGTAACTGTACATTTAACATAGTGATCATAAACATTGCCACTACCTTTTCAGAATTCGGAGAATAACAGCACTTAAACAGATTATTAGTAACTGGTTTAAACCGATGGCACCACAAATAAACAATTAGAAATAAACAATTAATGAAATCTATAGTATGGAAATGATAACTTAGAGACTAAAAGGCGCTGCATGGTAAATCCGATGTCTGCATTGGCCGTGCAGCATTTACGGTGATAGGGCCTCTGCAGAAGTCAGGCCATTCATACTTCTTGCTCTTCGCGGAGCATCGCAGAGCTGTTGTGAAGGAAGTTGTCAAGGAAGTGAGTTTGTGTTTATACAGGACCTCCCGCCCCCACCTACTGTCAACAAATCATGTCAATGCGCAGCTATACAAAGCCCTCCGCATTTTTACAACATTTGGGAGGCACACAGCGATGCGGTACGAAGCTCAATTTGGCCTCTGCATGCCTCCGGAGGCCCCGCAATTACGTCACACCCTCCATATGGAGCCTCCGACCACATTTTGGGATCAAGCATAAATTGGCTTTTAGAAACAAAATGACTCTATTTGAGATTTAGAAAACTGACATTATATTATGAAGCATTTATAGGCCCTAACAGGAGATAAAATGTACATGTTTTAAATGGTCGGGTGTGGATGGACACGTGTGTGTGTGTGTGTGTGTGTGTGTGTGTGTGTGTGTGTGTGTGTGTGTGTGTGTGTGTGTGTGTGTGTGTGTGTGTGTGTGTGTGTGCGCGCGCTGATGGATGCGTGTGTACGTGTGAATGGGTGCATGTATGTGAGTGTAGAAGTGTGTGTGTGTGCATGTGTGTGTCATACACGCAAAGACGGTGAAAACGCAAGGTAGGGATGCCAACAACATGCATATGAGATTTAACCAACAAAAAACAAGTAAATAAATGAAAACAATAACAGATATATGCCCAAGCCAACACCAAACGAGGGATACCTTGCTTTAGCTTCTTTTTTTTATTTTTATTTCTTTTCTTTTTTATTATTAGCATTATTTTTGTATGACTATTATTTCTTAGGGTCAACAGTTACTTGTACCATAGTATCAATTATATTGTTTTATGAAATGCTGATTGTTGGCCTAATTATTTAGGCAAATTATTTTATTTTCAGGTTGGGGGGGGGGTTAAATGTATATATATGTTGTTGTGATTCTGTTGTGATCTAAAACCAATATATAAAAAGTATTTTAAAAATAAATGTTGGCACATGAGTTTTATGATATGGAAATGTGACTCAAGGGTGTTTGGCTTGCTTGTATGACATCAAAGCAGTATTTATTATAATCCTCAACATCTCATCTTTCATAATACATAGAGTCCTCGTAATTTACAGCATTTCCGTCACTCAGACAACAAAAAAATCGCAGAAGGGATGGGGGCAACTGCTCAAGTTCAGAACGGCTGTCAGTCAATACCCATACAGCACTGTGAAGCGCAGAGCCAGAGCTCTGACGTCATGTATAGCATGTTACTGTACAGCCACTGTGTTCTAATTTAGGCATTTATCAGTGTCCAAATCTGCCATTTCCAACCCGTATACCGGTACGAGTATAAAGGGCTACACGCATGAGCAATCTATATACTCTGTTATGTTCAAAACATCTTCTACATTGCTCGTCTTAAGAGAAAACTACACTCTAAAAATAAAAGGTTCCTGGAGTATCCTTTAGGGGTTCTTCAAATTGAAACTGTGGGGGAACCCCTATAAATTCTTCAAATAATCCTCGAAGAACTTTGAGGATCTTAGAAGAACCCTTGTTGAACCCCTACTTTTTAGAGTGCAGGACGGATAATATGGGTGTTTGCACACTTTCTATTGTAGTCCAGAAGAAGGTGATGGAGTGACAGGAAAAATAAGTTTGAGTTTCTAAAGTGAAAAGCGTTTTTCAGTCTCCCCAACAGAAGTTCCATGTATGTTTTTAAGTGATCCGTCCCATGTCTGTTTCAATCATAGAATACAATTTTACATAATATAATGGATCTCTGGTTTGGGTTCTCAGGTGCTGGCCCACACCCTAAAGGCCTGTCTGGCCGCATTATCAGCGCTGTCTGGTGGGTGTTTGCGTTGGTGCTCCTGGCCTGCTACTTCAGCAACTTCAACACCATGCTACGCTCGGACACCAAACACGTCTCGGTGATGAACTTCGATGAGCTGGCCAGACAGGACGTCATTGACTATGGAACAGTGGAAGGCGGCTCCACGTTCAATTTCTTCAAAGTACATCTAGAACCGCTAATGTCTCAACAACCGTGGCCTAAAATCATCTGACCGACTTTGCATTTCTAAGATTCCCTTTTCACTCCCATTTCTAGAACTCCAACAACCCCACCTACCGACGCATCTTCCAGCACATGGAGAGGAAGAAGAGTTGTGTGGCTTCTGTGGAAGAGGGCAATCGACGTGCCCAGGAAGGCAACTACGCCTTTATTGGCGAGGCAGCGTCTCTGGACCTGGCTGTGGCTCGCCACTGCAACCTGATCCGCAGTAGTGAAGTCATTGCCATGAGAGGGTACAGCATTGCAGCACCCCTAGGTGAGCCCCTAGCAGCTGGGTCCACAGTACAGCCCATAGATGGACCTGATATATGGAAATCTGTGCTATCAATAGGGAACATTGGGAACATTGTTTGTGTTTTTATGGGTGGTTTGCTGTGGTGATGAATATCTGAAGTATTTAAAGTTCAGTTCATTACTTGATATGCACTCAAACACATGCCCACTGACACCCTTCTCTCGCAAGACAAAAAATAACTCCCCTTTCTCTCTTGCTGTCCGTCCATCTCCCTCCACCTCCTTCCCCATCTCCTTCCTCCTCCTTCCCTCTGTCTCCTCCCTCCTTCTCCTTCCCTCTCATTCCCCGCCAGGCTTCCCAATGATGAAGAACATAACGGTGGCCATACTGCAGTTGAGTGAGTCTGGGGAGTTGGCGTACCTGCAGAGTAAGTGGTGGGCCAATAGCTGTATGCCAGAGGGGGGCCAAGCCCCACAGGCCCTCCAGGCCCACATCCTGAGGGGTCTCTTCATGCTGCTGGCCCTGGGGTGCGGTCTGGGCCTCCTCATTGCCCTCCTGGAGCTTGCCTCCAAGGCCCGCAACCAAGCCAAGGATCAGAAGGTAAGGGAACATGAGGAGCGGATAGAGAATGGACTTAAAAATAGATATATTCTGTTTATTAGGATTTTAAAATCTACACATGAATATTGAAAGTAAAAACTTCCTACAATTCCCTCTACTACTCACACTTATTCCTCCTCTCCTCTCCTTTCTTATTTCTCCCTCTCCTCCTCCTCTCCTCTTCTCTCCTCACAGAAATCCTGCTGCTCAGTGTTGTCGGCAGAGCTGAGTCAACGTTTCAGATCGGGCGGGGCGAACGCAGGCACAGAGACGTCAGAGAAGAGCAAAGCGTGAAGGATCTGTTTTACTGATTGGCTCCGAACAGAACCATATAGTTTGATACGCATATAAACCACGTGTGAGGGACCCCGGTCCTGTCCTTTGTAGCAGTAGTATCTTCCGTATCCTAGTAGTGTATCACAGCAGTGTCTTCTGTTTCATAGTGTACCACACAGCTACCGAGTTCCCCATGTGCATTTACAATGGCTTGTTAGAATAGATTCCAATTAGAGTAGATTTTACTATATATTCCACTCTGAAAAGGTATTATTAAGCCACTATAGAAAACAGCAACAATAGCATTTAATGCACTCAGTGGACATGGGCCTCCCACTGCAGAAATAGACTACTAACAGTAAGATTTTTATATATATTAAGTTGATAGAGTTGATACAGGCTTTGCAACTATCCTCCAGATAAATGCTTTAAGCAACTGTATTTACATTTTTGTTGTTGTCGTTGTTGTTGATATGTACTGCCCAAATATCTCACATGTGCTACTAAATCTGGTGGCTTTTGAGTTGTTTCATTAACCGTTCAATATGTTTTACTTTAACCTGTTTTTTATACTCCACCAAATTAAATCCCTAGACATCCCAAATGTATAGATTTTTGTTAGTTTTGTTAGTTTCACACCTAAGCTCCCTCAAAAGTGTTTTGGATGGATGGATAGAAATAAAAAAAATGTTTGGGATGGATTTATAAAATGTGTGCTTTCCAGGAGTGGGGGCAATGAACAGGCACTGTGGGGTAAAGGTACAGTAATTGTAATAACTGATCAGTCTATTCATTTTTTCTTCTATGAATATTGCTATTTCAGTAGAGTTTTGTTGTATTGTGGGGTCAAATTAAATCTACCAAATTCCACGAGTGGGCTCATTCTCCATCCCCCTTGGTGCGTAGTCTCACGTAGCCAGATGGAAGTAAGATGGCGCTGCAGTGGATACACTGTAAACCCAAATGTGCCGTCATTAGTCAAAACTTTTGAGGAAACCCGTTGCACTTAATATATCTGAGTACAGTTACTTAAAGTAATTTTGTAGTCATTACTCAAACCGATAGTCACTGTGACACTGTAGGGGGTCCAGATTTCAGTTGTACATTTTGAGTAACGCCCCCACTAAGCAACGCCTTCAGAAAGTATTCATACCCCTTTACTTATTTCATATTTTGTTGTTACAGCCTGAATTCATAATGTATTAAATATATTTATTTCTCACCTATCTACACACAATACCCCATAATGACAAAGTGAAAGTATTCACACCCCTGAGTGAATACATTGGATTGCGAAAGTATTCACCCACCTTGGCATTTTTCCTATTTTGTTGCCTTACAACCTGGAATTAAAATGGATTTTTGGGGGGTTTGTATCATTTGAGTTACACAACATGCCTACCACTTTGAAGATGCAAAATATTTTTTATTGTGAAACAAAGAAGAAATAAGACAAAAAAAACAAAAAACTTTAGTGTGCATAACTATTCACCCCCCCCCAAAGTCAATACTTTAGAGCCACCTTTTGCAGCAATAAGCTTGGCACATCTAGCCACTGGGATTTTTGCCCATTCTTCAAGGCAAAACTGCTCCAGCTCCGTCAAGTTGGATGGGTTCCGCTGGTGTACAGCAATCTTTAAGTCATACCACAGATTCTCAATTGGATTGAGGTCTGGGCTTTGACTAGGCCATTCCAATACATTTAAATGTTTCCCCTTAAACCACTCGAGTGTTGCTTTAGCAGTATGATTAGGGTCATTGTCCTGCTGGAAGGTGAACCTCCGTCCCAGTCTCAAATCTCTGGAAGACTGAAACAGGTTTCCCGCAAGAATTTCCCTGTATTTAGCGCCATCCATCATTCCTTCAATTCTGACCAGTTTCCCAGTCCCTGCCGATTAAAAACATCCCCACAGCATGATGCTGCCACCACCATGCTTCACTGTGGGGATGGTGTTCTCGGGGTGATGAGAGGTGTTGGGTTTGCGCCAGACATAGCGTTTTCCTTGATGGCCAAAAAGCTCAATTTTAGTCTCATCTGACCAGAGTACCTTCTTCCATATATTTGGGGAGTCTCCAACATGGCTTTTGGCGAACACCAAATGTGTTTGCTTATTTTTTTCTTTAAGCAATGGCTTTTTTCTGCCCACTCTTCCGTAAAGCCCAGCTCTGTGGAGTGTACGGCTTAAAGTGGTCCTATGGACAGATACTGCAATCTCCGCTGTGGAGCTTTGCAGCTCCTTCAGGGTTATCTTTGGTCTCTTTGTTGCCTCTCTGATTAATGCGCTCCTTGACTGGTTCGTGGGTTTTGGTGGGCGGCCCTCTCTTGGCAGGTTTGTTGTGGTGCCATATTCTTTCCATTTCTTAATAATGGATTTAATGGTGCTCCTTAGGGATGTTCAAAGTTTCTGATATTTCTGATAAGTGCAACCAACATTTCTTCAGGTTGAATGAGCAGTGGATGAACCTGCTACTACTCTCATTTTAATAAACAAACAATATTCAACAAAATATCAAGTGTAACCTACTAGGCTACTCTTCAATGACTACAGATTTTTTTTCAAAAATATCAACTGATCAACATGATCTGGCCGCAGAACACTTCTCTGTGCGTTCACTATGTCGCCAGTAGTACTAAAAACTCGTTCTGCTGGCACACTGGTGCCTGGAATGCACAGGTACCGTTTAGCAAGGGTGGAAAGTACAGGTAGCTCTTTCTCCTGAGATCTCCACCACTTCATGGCATTTTCAGTCAAAGGCAACGCATCTTTTGCTCGGTACCTTAACACCTCTGCTCTGGCTGTCTCGCTTGTGGATTTTCTTTCTCTTTGGGTGAAGGAATTGCCAACAGCGCATCTAAGGCTTTCTTCTTACAAGGAGGTGACTCATTTGGAGCTACAATATAATAAATATATTTCAAAATATAGTCATGTTTCTCATTAATACAAAACAACAACAATCTTTTATTGGTATCACATGAAACACACCTGTGGTCTCTTCATTGAATCCTGACAGCTTTGTGCTTGAGCTTCCCTCGTCTTCCTCCTGATTTCCCATTGCTTGCATCTATTGATGTAAGAATGTGTGAACTGTTCAAATTTCTGCTCTGTAATACTGCACACATAAATTTAGAGGAAGATAAAGAACAGATGAGATTTGAGAGAGGACAAATGAAAGGGGAGAAGAGAAAAGAGCAGAGGAAAGAGGAGAGAAGAGTTACCTGGTGGGACACTTCTGCCTCAAAAAACAGTTTTGTGTAGACCTGTTCTCTGTCCTCTTTTTCCAGGTAGGGCAGTTCTTTAAATCGCGGGTCCAACGCTGATGCTGTTTAAAGAACAAGAATATTGCATTCATTGCATTATTAAATTAAGTTGACCTGAAATTGCATGTGATGACCACCTCCTCATACACAAAATAATCAGAAGATTAAACTTTAGTATGTTTAAAAGAAATGTGGCACAGTGATGATGTAAAGCCACCATGAACTAAGAATTGTATTGCAGATATCTTGTTTACTTTTCCATATGAAAAAACAACTCAAATTCAAACTTGAAAACGCAAAGGTGTGGCATTTTGCAAATTAATACAGTCTAATAACCTAAAATATTAACCAAGTTGATTTTAATTAAGACTCCAAATTAATTACCTATGTTGAGAGCATCTTGGGTGCCTCTGTAGCCTGTGGAGAGGTCACTGGCCATCACCCTCTTAATCTCTGCAACCAGGGTTGAGTCGTCTTCGCATGGCTGTAGGTGTTTCAGCAGTTTTGCTTGAAGAGGAGCAATTACAGAGAGAGTTGGCTGGTCTTCTTCACACATCACAGTGGTTGCCATTTTGACAGGACCCATCAACTGAACAATGTCATCCATGTTGGCAATATCACTCTCACTCAGCGTGCCTACATCTGTGACCCCTTTCGTAGATCCTTGGACATCAGAGTTGCCATTATAGCTGGCTGTTGTTCCAAAAAACGTTCAAGCATTTCGAATGAACTGTTCCATCTGGTGATTATGTCTTGGATCAGTTTATGTTTTGGTAAATACATCAGAGTTTGTTTTTCCTGTAGGGCGTGACATGCAATCGGGCTGCGGTGAAAATATCCAACAATTTTTCGCACTTTCCCCAACAACCTGGAAGCACGGTCCACCCCCAAACCTTCTGCGAGGCAAGGTTGAGTGTATGTGCGAAGCAGGTAATGTGTGGACTGAACTGGGCTTCTGCACCGGCCACAATCATATTCCTGGCGTTATCTGTGACGATGGCAGGATTCTTGTCGTAGATTTTCCACTCCATGCAGGCTTCACGCAGTAACGCGCCAATATTTTTACCAGTATGGGCTTCATTTAAAACTCTGGTTAGCAGAACAAAGGTCTTCATTTTCCACTCCGGATCAATTTGATGAGAGGTAATTGTCACATACCCTTGATTTGAGCATGACGTCCAGCCATCTGTCGTTATCGCTACTCGTTCAGCTTGAGAAAGCGACAGCTTCACATCATTCTTAGTACTTTCATACAATGCAGGAATAACCTTTTCTGAGAAGTGTGGTTGGCTTGGTATTGTGTACCTTGGCTCCAATGTTTGAATACATTCCCGGATTTTCAACCACACTGTAGGGTCGCATGTCTTTGCAGATAAACTTGGCAATTGTTGCCGTCATGTTTTTCGCCCGAGCTGAGTTTTGGCCTAGTCTCTGACTAAACATGCAGGCGAGACCTGAGGCTTCTGCAGAGTTGACTTTACCTGTCGCTGCTGTAGCAGCGGGAACGCTGCAAGAGGTGCCTGGACGGTCGGTGTTGTGTGAAATCCCATGGCGCCTTAGTAGGTGGTTGGAGAGATTTGTCGTGTTGCCGTTGTACTTTACTTGACCTTTACATATCCTACAAACAGCGAGCGACTTATTTAGAACATCTCCGTCTTTGCAAAAGCCAAAGTGTTTCCACACACTGGACCGCAATGGTGGCTTGATAATTTCTCGCTCGTCGGCTTCTCCTCTGTCGTCCGCCATGCTATGTTTTGTTGTCTTTGCGCCTTTGCGCTGCTGCTGGCGCGGGCGATGACGTCACGGATAGGCAGACTGAATCGAGTAATGTTTAAAGCCTTTATCATTAAAAGTGCTAAGAAAAAACATCCATATAAAGTCTGACGTGCTTAAATCCAATGGGTTATTTCCTAGTATCGATACAATCGATTTATTACATTTTAAAACGATGTTAGATTGATATATGTTGTCCAAAAGGCCAACTCGCCGAGCACAGATCGATGTAGTTGGATCATAGGAATATAAATCGATACATCGATGTAGTAGATGGATCGTTACACCCCTAGTATGCACGCACCACCTTTCCGTTATATATTTCTTAGAATTCTTTGAAACGTAAGTAATTTTTTTTATTTCACTTCACCAATTTGGACTATTTTGTGTATGTCCATTACATGAAATCCAAATAAAAATCTATTTAAATTACAGGTTGTAATGCAACAAAATAGGAAAAACGCCAAGGGGGATGAATACTTTTGCAAGGCACTGTACATGCTAGAATCTCCATTGGCAGTGATTACAGCTGTGAGTCTTTCTGGGTAAGTCTCTAAGAGCTTTGCACACATGGAATGTTCAATATTTGCACAATATTCTTTAAAAACGTATTCAAGCTCTGTCAAGTTGGTTGTTAATCATTACTAGACAGACATTTTAAAGTCTTGCCATAGATTTTCAAGCCAATTTAAGTCAAAACTGTTACTAGATCACTCAGGAACATTCAATGTCATCTTGGTAAGCCTTGTGTTTTAGGTTAGTGTCCTGCTGAGAGGTGAATTTCAAATCATATCAAATTCTATTTGTCACATGCGCCAAATACAATGCACATGCTTATTTACAAGCCCTTAACCAACAATGCAGTTAAGAAAAATAAGATTTAAGAAAATATTTACTAAATAAACTAAAGTAAAAAAATAAAAGAGCAACAATAAAATATGAATAACGAGGCTATATACAGTGGGTACCGGTACCGAGTCAATGTGCGGGGGTACAGGTTAGTCGAGGTAATTGAGGTAATATGTACATATAGGTAGGGGTAAAGTGACTATGCATAGATAATAAACAGCGAGTAGCAGCAGCGTAAAAAGGGGCCATAAAACTGCTGAACAGCTAATCAAATGGCTACCCAGACTGTGTAAATGTAATGTGGACACCAAGGAACTTGAAGCTCTCAACCTGCTCCACTACAGCCCCGTTGATGAGAATGGGGGTGTGCTCGGCCCTCCTTTTCCTGTAGTCCACGAATTTGTCTCTCAGTGTCTGTTGGAAAGCAGACTGAACCAGGTTGTCCTCTAGGATTGTGCCTGTGCTTAGCTCTAATCTGTTTATTTTTATCCTGAAAAACTCCCTAGTCCTTGTCAATGACAAGCATACCCATAACATGATGCAGCCACCACCATGCTTGAACATATGGAGAGTGGTACTCAGTTGAGGTACAGGATGCATGTTTTGGAATATTTTTATTCTGTACAAGCTTCCTTCTTTTCACTCTGTCATTTAGGTTAGTGTTGTGGAGTAACTACAATGTTGTTGAACCATCGTCATTTTTCTCCTATCACAACTATTAAACATTGTAACTGTTTTAAAGTCACAATTGGCCTCATGGTGAAATCCCTGAGCGGTTCCTTCCTCTCTGGCAACTGAGTTAGGAAGGACGCCTGTATCTTTGTAGTCACTTTTAGATACACCATCCAAAGTGTATTCATTTATTTTATTTTATTTTTGTACCCATCTACCAATAGGTGCCCTTCTTTGCAATGTTTTATAATAATTTGTATTGATAGAAAACCTCCCCGGTCTTTGTGGTTCAATCCTTGTTTGACATTCATTGCTCCACTGAGGGACCTTAAATATAATTGTATGTGTGGGGTACAGAGATGAGGTAGACATTCAAAAATAATGTTAAACACTATTTATGAGTCCATGCAACTTATTATGTGACTTATTAAGCACATTTTTATTCCTAAACTTATTTAGGCTAGCCACAACAAAGGGGTTGAATACTTATTGACTCAAGACATTTCAGCTTTTCATTTTTAATTAATTTGTAAAAATGTCTAATAAACATAATTCCACTTTGACATTATGGGGTATTGTGTGTAGGCAAGTGACACAAAATCTTAATTTAGTGCATTTTAAATTCAGACTGTAACACAACAAAATGTGGAGAAAGTCAAGAGGTGTGAATATTTTCTAAAGGGACTCATTTCCCAGTGTGCCTTGCCTTTTGGAGTGAATTGTAGAGTTACCTACCACCCATGACTGTATTTGTTAGTGACAGAGACATGTTCATTTTCAGACCTTGTGGGCTTCATCAAGTTGAGTTCCTAGGCAAATTTTGTCATTATAATTAACTCTTTATGACAATATATTGCATATTAGTGATGGGCATTCCGAGTCTGGAAAACCTGGGAAATTTACCAGAATTTTGCAACCCTACCTGCAAGTTACATTATGCTGGCTTGCAAAGTGATGTGTAATTCCTATTGGAATCCAGACAGAGTTATCCAACAGTTGTCATTTTTATTAACCCGCAACCTGCATTCATAATGACTGCCAGGGTTAGGAACAGTGTGAGGAGACTACCTAAGCCATTTAAACTGGAACAATCATTTCAGTAAGGGGTGCAACATTTTTTATCTAAATGAATGGATTTGTTTAGGAAATGCAAGATGGTGCCGACAGACATGGCAGCTCTGCTTCTAGCTCCTAAGCAACTTTGCAGTAATTCATTTTTTTTGTGTGTTATTTCTTACATTATTAGCACAGAAAGTTTTTTGTGTAATTATTACATACAGCCGGAAAGAACCTTTGGATATCAGAACGACGGTAACTCATCAGCATTACGACTTTCACAAATTGGATCCTTTGTTCCCCCAGGGCAATTGAACTTATCCCAGAGGCTGCTCCAAGACGCCGCCGGTGGAAAAGAGGTATTCGGAGTGGACTTCTAGTCCGACTCAGGAAGTGTACACACCATCCACCGCTTCCGAGTGAATTACTCGCTAATTTTCAGTCTCTGGACAATAAAGTAGATGATCTCAGGGCGAGGATCTCCTTCCAGAGAGACATCAGGGACTGTAACATACTCTGTTTCACGGAATCATGGCTCTCCAGATATACTGTCCCCGTCCATACAGCCAGCTGGGTTCTCAGTATATCGCGTAGACAGGAATAAAGAACTCTCCAGGAAGAAGAAATGCATGGTGAATGTTTCATGAATAACTACTCATGGTGTGATTGTGATAACGTACATAAACTCAAGTCCTTTTGTTCACCCGACCTAGAATACCTCACAATCAAATGCTGACCGTATTACCACCCAAGATAATTATCTTCGGTTATAGTCACATCCGTGTGTATTCCCCCTCAAGCCGATACAACGACGGCCCTCAAGGAACTACACTGGACTTTGTGCAAACTGGAAACCACATATCCTGAGGCCGCATTTATTGTAGCTGGGGATTTTAACAAAACTAATTTGAAGAAAACACTACTGAAGTTCTATCAACACATTGTCTGTAGTACTCGCGCTGCAAAAATGCTTGAGCATTGTTACTCCCCCTTCCGGGATGGCTACAAGGCCCTCCCCTGCCCTCCCTTCGGCAAATCAGATCACAACTCCATTTTGCTCCTCCCTTCCTATAGGCAGAAACTCAAACAGGAAGTACCCGTGCTAAGGTCTATTCAACGCTGGTCTGACCAATCGGAATCCATGCTTCAACATTGTTTTGATCACGCGGATTGGAATGTTCCGGGAAGCCTCTGAGAATAACATTGATGTATACACGGACACGGTGACTGAGTTCATCAGGAAGTGTATAGGAGATGTTGTTCCCACTGTGACTATTAAAAGCTACTCAAACCAAAAACCGTGGATAGATGTCAGCATTCGCGCTAAACTGAAAGCGCGAACCACCTCATTTAACCATGGCAAGGTGACTGGGAATATGGTCGAATACAAACAGTGTAGTTATTCCCTCCGTAAGGCAATCAAACAGGCAAAACGTCAGTACAGAGACAAAGTGGAGTCGCAATTCAACGGCTCAGACACAAGACTTATGTGGCAGGTCCTACAGACAATCACGGATTACAAAGGGAAAACCAGCCACGTCACGGACACCGATGTCTTGCTCCTGGACAAGCTAAACACCTTCTTCGCCCACTTTGAGAATAACACAGTGCCACCGACGCGGCCCGCTCCAAAGGACTGTGGGCTCTCGTTTTCCTTGGCCAACGTGAGCGTTAACCCTCTGCCGGCCCAGACGGCATCCATAGCCGCATCCTCAGAGCATGCGCAGACCAGCTGGCTGGAGTGTTTACGGACATATTAAATCTCTCCCTATCCCAGTCTGCTGTCCACACTTGCTTGAAGAGGTCCACTATCGTTCCTGTACCCAAGTAAGCAAAGGTAACTGAACTAAATGACTATCGCCCCGTAGCACTCACTTCTGTCATCATGAAGTGCTTTGAGAGGCTAGTTAAGGATCATATCACCTCTACCTTACCTGGCACCCTAGATCAACAGACGATGCAATCGCCATCGCACTGCACACTGCCCGATCCCATCTGGACAAGAGGAATACATTTACATTTACATTTTAGTCATTTAGCAGACACTCTTATCCAGAGCGACTTACAGTTAGTGAGTGCATACATTTTCATACTGGCCCCAACTGAGCTACACGAATACCTATGTAAGAATGCTGTTCATTTACTATAGCTCAGTCTTCAACACCATAGTACCCTCCAAACTCATCATTAAGCCCCGTGCCCTGGATCTGAACCCCGCCCTGTGCAACTGGGTCCTGGACTTCCTGACGGGCCGCCCCCCAGGTGTTGAAGGTAGGAAACAACACCTCCACTTCGCTGATCCTCAACACAGGGGCCCCACAAGGGTGCATGCTCAGCCCCCTCCTGTACTCCCTGTTTACCCATGACTGCTTGGCCTACAGAGAGGAGGGCCCTGGCGGAGTGGTGCCAGAAAAGTAACCTCTCCCTCAACGTCAACAAAATGAAGGAGCTGATCGTGGACTTCAGGAAACAGCAAAGGGAGCACGCCCCTATCCACATCGACGGGACCGCAGTGGAGAAGGTGAAAAGCTTCATGTTCCTCGGCGTACACATCACTGACAATCTGAAATGGTCCACCCACACAGACAGTGTGGTGAAGAAGGCGCAACAGCACCTCTTCAACCTCAGGAGGCTGAATACATTTGTCTTGGCCCCTAAGACCCTCACAAACTGTTACAGATGCACAATTGAGAGCATTCTGTCGGGCTGTATCACTGCCTGATACGGCAACTGCACCGCCCGCAACCGCAGGGCTCTCCAGAGGGTGGTGCCGTCTACACTACCTGCCCTGCTGGACACCTACAGCACCCGATATCACAGGAAGGCCAAGAAGATCATCAAGGACATCAACCACCTGAGCCACAGCTTGTTCACCCTGCTATCATCCAGAAGGCGAGGTCAGTACAGGTGCATCAAAGATGGGACCAAGAGACTGAAAAACAGCTTCTATCTCAAGGCCATCAGACTGTTAAATAGCCATCACTAGCTGGCTTCCACCCGGTTACTCAACCCTGCATCTTAGAGGCTGCTGCCCTATGTACATAGACATGGAATCACTAGTCACTTTAATAATGGAACACTAGTCACTCAATAATATAATTTCATATGTATATACTGAATTATATTTTACTGTATTTTAGTCAATGCCATTCCGACATTGCTCGTCCTACTATTTATATATTTCTTAATTCCATTCGTTTACTTTTAGATTTTTGTGTATTTTTGTGAATTGTTAGATACTACTGCACTGTTGGAGCTAGGAACACAAGCATTTCGCTACACCCACAATAACATCTGCTAAATATGTGTATGTGACCAATAAAATTTGATTTGATGTTATTTATCTTTGTGTAGCATAAGATGAATCAATCACTGTATGTACATGCAAATCAACATATTCCAAAAATCTACCTACAGTAGAGCATGCTGGGACAAAAGTTCATTTGTTATCATAATTATTTTTAAATAGAGTTGTGACTTCTCATTTAGTTTTGAGTCAGTGCTACATATACATTTTAAGTAATAATGACTTTTCATTGACTTTGAGTTCAACTTACTAGAAGTATTTGAGAAAAATGTTGACAGTGTAGCAGTCTTATGGGCTCCTGACAAATTCTGCTATTTTGTGTGTTATTTTTAACGATGATCTTAACTTTTTTTTACATAATGTCTCTGCCATAATTTCCTGACCAAAAACAGCTTCTGGAAATCAGAACAGCGATCACTAACCTCGATTTGGATGAACATTTCTACTTCAACGAGTCGGCAGCTCTGGACGTTCCACTTACTCTGGAGCAGGCTCAGACCCCGGGACTTGAAAGAGGAGGCAGCGGCGAAAGAGAGGCAGGCGAGGCAGCATCATGACGAGACTATGTTGGCGAGCAAGTAGCCCTCTTGTTCTATTGGTGAATGTGCTTGGAGAACCAACTGGATAAGCTCTGTTCGAAACTATGCTATAAACAGGACCTGAAAAACTGTAATATTCTATGTTTGTCAGAGTCGTGGCTGAACGAGGACATGGATAATATACACTCACCGGCCTATTTATTAGGTACACCACCCAGTTCATGGAAATGGATCGCTCCTATAGACAGTGAGTCACGTGGCCGTGGCTTGTTATATAAAGCAGGCAGACAGGCATCGAGGCATTCAGTTACTGTTGAACGATTGAACGTCAGAATGGGCTAAATGAGTGACCTAAGCGACTTTGAGCATGGTATGATAGTCAGTGCCAGGCGCGCCGGATCCAGTATCTCAGAAACGGCCGCCCTGCTGGGCTTTTACGCACGACAGTGTTTGGGGTTTACCGAGAATGGTGCGACAAACAAAAAACATCCAGTCAGTGGCAGTCCTGTGGGCAAAAACAGCTCGCTGATGAGAGAGGTCGAAGGAGAATGGCAAGAATTGTGCAAGTTAACAGGCGGGCCACAAACAGATAACAAATAACGGCACACTACAACAGTGGTGTGCGGAACGGCATCTCTAAACCCACAATTCATCGTTCCTTGTCACGGATGGGCTATTGCAGCAGACGACCACACCGGTTTCCACTCCTATCAGCTAAAAACAAGAAGAAGCGGCTACAGTGGGCACCCGATCACCAACAATGGACAATCAAGGAGTGGAAAAACATAGCCTGGAACATGACAGTGAGTTCAGTTTCAACCCAATAAAGCATCTTTGGGATGAGATGGAACGGGCTTTTTGCAACATGAATGTACCGCAGTCCAATCTGCAACAACTGCATGATGCCATCTCATCAGCATGGACCAACATCCCTGTGGAATGTTTCTGACACCTTGTAGAATGCCCCGAAGAATTCAGGGTGTTTTGGAGGCAAAGGGGGGTCCGACCCGGCACTAGATGTATGTACCTAATAAGCTGGCCGGTGAGTGTACAGCTTACAGTTTTATATATGCATCATCAAAGACCGGACGGCAGACTCGGGTAAGACGAAGGGAGGAGGGGTGTGTCTCTTTGTTAACAACAGCTGGTGTGCGATCTCTAATGTTAAGAAAGTATTGAGTTTTAACCGGAGTTAGAATACCTCATGATAATCTTCAGAATATACTATTTACCAAGAGGGTTTTCATCTATATTTTTTGTAGCTGTGTATTTACCACCACAAACCGACACTGGCACTAAGACCGCAATCATCAAGCTTTATAGGGCCAGATTGCAAAGGGAAACCCAGCCGCGAGCTGCCCAGCGACGCATGCCTACCAGATGAGCTGCAGTGCCTTCAAAAAGTATTCACACCACTTGACTTTTTGCACATTGTTGTGTTACAGCCTGAATTTAAAATGGATTACATTTAGATTTTTGGGTTACTGGCCTACACAAAATACCCCATAATATCAAAGTGGAATGATGTTTTTCAAAATTGTACAAATGTATTAAAAATGTAAAGCTGAAATGTCTTCTGTCAATAAGTATTCAACCCCTTTGTTATGGAAAGCCTAAATAAGTTAAGGAGTAAAAATGTGCTTAACAACTCACATAAAAAGTTGCATGGACTTACACTGTGTGCAATAATAGTGTTAAAAAATATTTTGGAATGACTACCTCATCTCTTTAACCCACACATACAATTATCTGTAAGGTCCTTAGTTGAGCAGTGAATTTCAAAAACAGATTCAACCACAAAGACCAGGGAGGTTTTACAATGCCTCGCAAAGAAGGGCACCTATTGGTAGACAGGTAAAAATATTAACAGCAGACATTGAATATCCCTCTGAGCATGGTGAAGTTATTAATTACACGTTGGACGGTGTATCTATACACCAAGTCACTACAAAGATACAGGCGTCCTTCCTAGCTCAGTTGCCAGAGAGGAAGGAAACAGCTCAGAGATCTCACCATGAGGCCAATGGTGACTTTAAAACAGTTAACAGAGTTTAATGGCTGTGATAGAAGAAAACTGAGGATGGATCAACAACATTGTAGTTGCTCCACAATACTAACCTAATTGACAGTGAAAAGAAGGAAGCTTGTATAGAATTTTAAAAAAAATCCTAAACATGCATCCTGTTTGCAACAAGGCAATAAAGTAATACTGCAAGAAATGTGGCAAAGCCACTTTTTGTCCTGAATATAAAGTGTTATGTTAGGGGCAAATCCAATATATTATTGAGTACTATTCTGCATCTTTTCAATCATCGTGGTGGCTGCATCATGTTATGGGTATGCTTGTAATCATTAAGGACTGGGGAGTTTTTCAGGATAAAAAAGAAACGGAATGGAGCTAAGCACAGGCACAATCCTAGAGGAAAGCCTGGTTAAGTCTGCTTTCCACCAGACACTGGGAGATGAATTCACCTTTCAGCAGGACAATAACCTAAAACACAAGGCCAAATCTACACTGGAGTTGCTTACCAAGAAGACTGTAAATGTTTTTGAGTGGCCGAGTTACAGTTTTGACTTAAATCTGCACTTTCACATTACAGAGTATTTTGTGTAGATTGTTGACAAAAAATGACAATTAAATCAATTTTAATCCCACTTTGTAACACAACAAAATGTGGAAAAGTCAAGGGGTGTGAATACTTTCTCAAGGCACTCTAAATGCCTTCTATGCTCAATTCGAGGCAAGCAACACTGAAACATGCATGATAGCACCAGCTGTAGCCGATGTGAGTAAGACCTTTAAACAGGTTAACATTCGCAAGGCTGCAGTGCCAGACAAAATACAAGTACACGTATTCAGAGCATGCGCTGACCAGCTGCCAAGTGTCTTCACTTACATTTTCAACATCTCCCTGACCCAGTCTGTAATACCTACATGTTACAAGCAGACCACCATTGTCCCTGTACCCAAAAACGCCAAGGTAACCTGCCTAAAGGACTATCGCCCCGTAGCACTCACATCTATAGCCATGAATTGCTTTGAAAGGCTGGCCATGGCTCGCATCAATACCATCATCCCAGACACCCTGGACCCACTCCAATTCACATATCGCCCCAACAGATCCACAGATCTGAGTCCAGAAACTTCTTACTTGGCTACAACATTTAATTACACTATTCATTCATAAAATAATATAGTGACAGTCAAAATATAACTCTTCAATATGGCATCATCCTCAAGCAATAGACTTTCAAATAAACCAATCAGTATGGTGTCATGCTCAAGCAACAACTCATTGTAATTCACCATCAAGTAAAAAACATACACATTCAATAACAGTCAATAACGGGTTGCAACCTTATTCAAAGGTGGGCATATAGTGGTACAGAGAAGGGTCAGATATTCAGTCTCAATTCATTTAAACGCACCAAATACCTGTTTACGCTTGTCACTGCAAACAATACAATTCTGGCATATTGTTTTCCTATCTATGGTATCCAGCTTCTCCTGGTGGATATGACAGACAGCAACATGGTTCAATCTGCTTTGTGTCATTGTTGAGCGCAGTCACGTCTTCAACCTCCTGAGGGCACTAAAGCTTCTTTCTGCTTCAGAGAACGAGACAGGTATGATAAGGAGCAACCTGACCAGAGCTTCAACATCGGTAAATAAGCCCCGAACTTCTACACTAGAACTGAATGAGTAGTTGAATAAAAAATGGGCAGTTGCACTGCAAGAGAGTGGGTATTAACTTATGGATATTGATCTACAATAGAGTCAATCTGTCCAGTGAGCAGAGTGTTCTCCAGTTTCAGAAGGGTCAGTAGACCATCTTTTTGGAAGCGCTCATTAAACTGTGTTTCAACTGCATCTAGTACTTTATAGAATTCTATTCTGTAGTGTTTCATGGGAGATTTTGGTTTGTACACATTTGCTCCTCCAGTAAAGTGCTTGGGTAGTTGTCTGAGGTGTTGCATTCCAATTGGCTATATGTCCAGTGAAACCACAATAGTTGTTGCCTTCTTAAACAGGTTTTGGAAGGTGTCTTCATTTCTTTTTCCTTCGAGAGTAGACTGAACACAACCAACAGCAGTCTGCATGCCCGAGACGGTCTGTGTTCTTCTTTGGAGAGATGTGTTGAGGTACTCCAGCTCTCCAATAACAGCTTCTGCCAGCACAAGACCCAGAACAGTTTTGCCTTTCTTGAAATGCAGGCCGCTATAGGAGAGTTACCTTCCGCCAACTCCTCTAAGCTAGAGAGAACAGAATCAGTTCTCTATTTTCGGCTGGCGTTAAGGTAGCGCTAGTGTCAAACGCACGTTAGTTTGCAATTTCGTCATATAAAAACTAGCGGACTGACATTTTCCAGCCCTAACGCCAGGTTCCGCAATGTACCTGTCTTATATCAGCACACTTGCGCTCAGATGGGCGGGGTGGAAATATTTGAGGTGTGTCTTTAAAAACATGATCGAAAGTGCTAATTTCAGGCAGCGCTCATAGGGATATTTAAGACCAACCAAAAGCTGGTTTTAGCAGTAACGCAGTTGGTTATGGCATGAATTTTGACAGCGGAAACGTAGCCTATCCATCCGTGACACACACTGCCGATATGCGCATGGAATAAGAGTAGCCTAATGTGCTTTTGGTGCCTGTATACTTCGTATTTAGAAACATAAAAAACTGTTTTTTTCGCATTTTGTTTTATTTTATTAAAAACCAACAATAGCCTCCCGACCTCTTAAATGAAGGATTTTTTTTGTTGGTCTGCCCAATGCAATCGCGAAATAGACAAGACTCTCGATAAATGGTTTGGCTCCTTAGACCGCTTGGAAATAAATCTTAATCACCAAAGCTTTATTAAAATATCAAGTTTGAGAGGAGTAAAACAGTGAGCTGACATTCCCTTTTTATCTATACATTGTAGGCAGGCCCACATTATTTTAGACATGCAGGTACCGTTTTGGACGTGCGTAAAACCCCCTCATGATGCAGGCTATGTGTCCATGCCCATCATGAAACGAGAGATGAGGATCTCGGTGAATACCGGTGAACCTCGTATTTAGAAGTTATCTGTAACCTGTCAAAATTGCTAGTTTTTTGTTTCATATGTTCAAAACCCAAGCCCTCCCTTAAGCATATTATAAAGAAAGCTGGTTCAACAGCATTGGTTCAACAGCAGTGTCTTTTTTATCCTGGCGATTTTATGATATCATTACATTTTACATTTATTTGTTGTTTTAAAAAGAAATCGGATTGCTTGTTTTTTGTTTAATTTTATTACAACCAAACTTATTAGAATGATTCACCTTCCAGGTTTTATGGTGACAACATCCATTGGCGCAGTTGCAATGTAACTTCTGGAGATGTGTGAATGCGATCTGATATGTAAGATGGTTCTGATTATGTTCATAAAACATATGCCTGTTTGGGAACAGTATATTTTCTATTTATATTGGATATTTGTCCAGCTGCTGTGAAAAGTTTGAATGTGCGTAAACCCCTCCATAGTTTGTGTTGTAGAAATTATGGTGCCTGTAAGTGTGACATAGCCTATTTAAAACAAGTTGTTGTTTCATTTTGTTTTGAATTTGATTCGAATTATATGTTCTCTTTTTAGGCCTTATCATAATTAATTTAATCTTGCTTATTGACAATGTTTGGCATGGTCATGCTCAGCCATAATGCAATTTACTATGCCAGTGTGAATGGTATTGAAGCCTTGCCATTATTTAGAACAATGTGGACTGCAAATGGGTTCAAGTTAACTTATTTAGCAAAGATACACTATAAATACAAAGTATGTGGACACCCCTTCAAATTAGTGGATTCGGCTAATTCAGCCACACCCGTTGCTGACACTTGTGTAAAATCGAGCACACAGCCATAAAATAGCATAGAAAAACATTGGCAGTAGAATGGCCTTACTGAAGAGCTCAGTGACTTTCAATGTGGCACCATCATAGGATGCCAGCTTTCCAACAAGTTAGTTTGTAGAATTTCTGCCCTGCTAGAGCTGCCCCGGCCAGCTGTAAGTGCTGTTATTGTGAAGTGGAAATGTCAAGGAGCAACAACGGCTCAGCCGCGAAGTGGTAGGCCACACAAGCTCACAGAACGGGACCGTCGAGTGCTGAAGCGCGTAGCGTGTAAAAATCTTCTGTCCTCGGTTGCAACACTCACTACCGAGTTCCAAACTGCCTCTGGAAGCAACGTCAGCACAATAACTGTTCGTTGGGAGCTGCATGAAATGGGTTTCCATGGCCGAGCACCCACACACAAGCCTTAGATCACCATGCGCAATGCCAAGCGTTGGCTGGAGTGGTGTAAAGCTCACCGCCATTGGACTCTGGAGTGATGAATCACGCTTCACCGTCTGACAGTCCGGTGGACGAATCTGGGTTTGGCGGATGTTAGGAGAACGCTACCTGCCCCAATGCATAGTGCCAACTGTAAAGTTTGGTGGAGGAGGAATAATGGTCTGGGGCTGTTTTTCATTGTTCGGGCTAGGCCCCTTAGTTCCAGTGAAGGGAAATCTTAATGCTACAGCATACAATAACATTCTAGACGATTCTGTGCTTCCAACTTTGTGGCAATAGTTTGGAGAAGGCCCTTTCCTGTTTCAGCATGACAATGCCCCTGTGCACAAAGTGAGGTCCATACAGAAATGGTTTGTCGAGATCGGTGTGGAAGAACTTGACTGGCCTGCACAGAGCCCTGACCTCAACCCCATCGAACACCTTTGGGATGAATTGGAACGCCGACTGCGAGCCAGGCCTAATTGCCCAACATCAGTGCCCAACCTCACTAATGCTCTTGTGGCTGAATGGAAGCAAGTCCCCGCAGCAATGTTCCAACATCTAGTGGAAAGCCTTCCCAGAAGAGTGGAGGCTGTTATAGCAGAAAGGGGGGGGACCAACTCCATATTAATGCCCATGATTTTGGAATGCGATGTTCGATGAACAGGTGTCAACATACTATTGGTCATCTAGTGTAGGTCTACATATTGTTATTCGTTTCTGTAAGCCATTTAACAAACTATAACAGACTAACATTGGAATTGGAGTTGATTCCAAGGCAACACATAAAAGACTGTAAATACACAACTTGAAGCAACCACATATTTCGCCATGGAGCACGTTCTAATTGGCCAGTGAGGGGCCAAGCCTCGACACACCCATCACTTGTTTATTCATCAAAACCCAGCCTTTTCATGCCAACGCCAGCAAGTGCGCCGATAATTGTAATAGTGAAAATAGCAAAAATACTTCTGACACATCCCTGAACCTATAGTGCTACCGCCTGCGCTTAGATTTACCATTGCGTTAGGTTTGTTAAAATAGAGCCCTCATACTGAGGACTGATTTGATGGCTTTATGTTCGACAGTCCATCTGGTCTGGCAGAGAGGTTTAAGTGCAGTAGGAGTTACATGATCTGATGTTGCAATCCAATGGAACATTTCTTTGAATTTACCGGACAGTCCACACAAGATACATCTAATTTTATTTGTCACATGCGTCGAGTACAACTGGTGTAGCCTTTACCTTGAAATGCTTCGTTACGAACCCTTCCCAACAATGCTGAGTTTAAAAAGAAATAAAATGGTAACACACAACAATGGAGCTATGTACAGAGAGTACCAGTACCAGATCAATGTGCAGAAGTATGAGGTATTTGAGGTAGATGTGTACATGAAGGCAGGGTAAAGTGACAAGGCATCAGGATAGATAATAATAAGAGTAAAATAAAGAACAGAGTAGCAACAGCAAATGATGAGTGTAAAAGAGTGTGCGTGAGTGTGTGTAATGTGTATGTACAGTGGGGGAAAAAAGTATTTAGTCAGCCACCAATTGTGCAAGTTCTCCCATTTAAAAAGATGAGAGAGGCCTGTAATTTTCATCATAGGTAGACGTCAACTATGACAGACAAAATGAGGAAAAAAAATCCAGAAAATCACATTGTAGGATTTTTAATGAATTCATTTGCAAATTATGGTGGAAAATAAGTATTTGGTCACCTACAAACAAGCAAGATTTCTGGCTCTCACAGACCTGTAACTTCTTCTTTAAGAGGCTCCTCTGTCCTCCACTCGTTACCTGTATTAATGGCACCTGTTTGAACTTGTTATCAGTATAAAAGACACCTGTCCACAACCTCAAACAGTCACACTCCAAACTCCACTATGGCCAAGACCAAAGAGCTGTCAAAGGACACGAGAAACAACATTGTAGACCTGCACCAGGCTGGGAAGACTGAATCTGCAGTAGGTAAGCAGCTTGGTTTGAAGAAATCAACTGTGGGAGCAATTATTAGGAAATGGAAGACATACAAGACCACTGATAATCTCCCTCGATCTGGGGCTCCACGCAAGATCTCACCCCGTAGGGTCAAAATGATCACAAGAACGGTGATCAAAAATCCCAGAACCAGACGGGGGGACCTAGTGAATGACCTGCAGAGAGCTGGGACCAAAGTAACAAAGCCTACCATCAGTAACACACTACGCCGCCAGGGACTCAAATCCTGCAGTGCCAGACGTGTCCCCCTGCTTAAGCCAGTACATGTCCAGGCCCGTCTGAAGTTTGCTAGACTGCATTTGGATGATCCAGAAGAGGATTGGGAGAATGTCATATGGTCAGATGAAACCAAAATAGAACTTTTTTGGTAAAAACTCAACTCGTCGTGTTTGGAGGACAAAGAATGCTGAGTTGCATCCAAAGAACACCATACCTACTGTGAAGCATGGGGGTGGAAACATCATGCTTTGGGGCTGTTTTTCTGCAAAGGGACCAGGACGACTGATCCGTGTAAAGGAAAGAATGAATGGGGCCATGTATCGTGAGATTTTGAGTGAAAACCTCCTTCCATCAGCAAGGGCATTGAAGATGAAACGTGGCTGGGTCTTTCAGCATGACAATGATCCCAAACACACCGCCCGGGCAACGAAGGAGTGGCTTCGTAAGAAGCATTTCAAGGTCCTGGAGTGGCCTAGCCAGTCTCCAGATCTCAACCCCATAGAAAATCTTTGGAGGGAGTTGAAAGTCTGTGTTGCCCAGCGACAGCCCCAAAACATCACTGCTCTAGAGGAGATCTGCATGGAGGAATGGGCCAAAATACCAGCAACAGTGTGTGAAAACCTTGTGAAGACTTACAGAAAACGTTTGACCTGTGTCATTGCCAACAAAGGGTATATAACAAAGTATTGAGAAACTTTTGTTATTGACCAAATACTTATTTTCCACCATAATTTGCAAATAAATTCATAAAAGATACTACAATGTGATTTTCTGGATTTTTTTTCTCAATTTGTATGTCATAGTTGATGTGTACCTATGATGAAAATTACAGGCCTCTCTCATCTTTTTAAGTGGGAGAACTTGCACAATTGGTGGCTGACTAAATACTTTTTTTCCCCACTGTATGTGTGTTTGTGTTGTGTCGGTATGCGTATGTGTGTGTGTGTGTACAGTCGTGGTCAAAAGTTTTGAGAATGACACAAGTATTGGTCTTCACAAAGTTCGCTGCTTCAGTGTTATGAGATATTTTTGTCAGATGTTACTATGGTATACTGAAGTATAATTACAAGCATTCCATAAGTGTCAAAGGCTTTTATTGACAATTATATTAAGTTTATGCAAAGAGTCAATATTTGCAGTGTTGACCCTTCTTTTTCAAGGCCTCTGCAATCCGCCCTGGCATGCTGTCAATTAACTTCTGGGCCACATCCTGACTGATGGCAGCCCATTCTTGCATAATCAATGCTTGGAGTTTGTCAGAATTTGTGGGTTTTTGTTTGTCCACCCGCCTCTTGAGGATCGACCACAAATTCTCAATGGGATTAAGGTCTGGGGAGTTTCCTGGCCATGGACCCAAAATGTCTATGTTTTGTTCCCCGAGCCACTTAGTTATCACTTTTGCCTTATGGCAAGGTACTCCATCATGCTGGAAAAAGCATTGGTCGTCACCAAACTGTTCTTGGATGGTTGGGAGAAGTTGCTCTCTGAGGATGTGTTGGTACCATTCTTTATTCGTGGCTGTGTTCTTAGGCAAAATTGTGAGTGAGCCCACTCCCTTGGCTGAGAAGCAACCCCACACATGAATGGTCTCAGGATGCTTTACTGTTGGCATGACACAGGACTGATGGTAGCGCTGACCTTATCTTCTCCGGACAAGGTGTTTTCCGGATGCCCCAAACAATCGGAAAGGGGATTCATCAGAGAAAATGACTTTACCCCAGTCCTCAACAGTCCAATCCCTGTATCTTTTGCAGAATATCAGTCTGTCCCTGATGTTTTTCCTGGAGAGAAGTGGCTTCTTTGCTGCCCTTCTTGACACCAGGCCATCCTCCAAAAGTCTTCGCCTCACTGTGCGTGCAGATGCACTCACACCTGCCTGCTGCCATTCCTGAACAAGCTCTGCACTGGTGAATCAACTTTAGGAGACGGTCCTGGCGTTTGCTGGACTTTCTTGGGCGCCCTGACGCCTTCTTCACAACAATTGAACCTCTCTCCTTGAAGTTCTTGATAATCCGATAAATGGTTGATTTAGGTGCAATCTTACTAGCAGCAATATCCTTGCCTGTGAAGCCCTTTTTGTGCAAAGCAATGATGACGGCACGTGTTTCCTTGCAGGTAACCATGGTTAACAGAGGAAGAACAATGATTTCAAGCACCACCCTCCTTTTAAAGCTTCCAGTCTGTTATTCTAACTCAATCAGCATGACAGAATGATCTCCAGCCTTGTCCTCGTCAACACTCTCACCTGTGTTAACGAGAGAATCACTGACATGATGGCAGCTGGTCCTTTTGTGGCAGGGCTGAAATGCAGTGGAAATGTTTTTTTTGGGATTAAGTTCATTTTCATGGCAAAGAGGGACTTTGCAATTAATTGCAATTCATCTGATCACTCTTCATGACATTCTGGAGTATATGCAAATTATCCATAATCAAAACTGAGGCAGCAGACTTTGTGAAAATTAGTATTTGTGTCATTCTCAAAACTTTTGACCACGACTGTAGTGTATGTGAATGTGTGTGGATTTTGTGTGTGAGTGTCAATGTAGTGTGTGTGAGTGAGTGTGTATATGGCGTGTATATATATTCTAGTGAGTGTGCGTAGGGTCAGTGCAATATAGAATCAGTGCAGATAGTTCGGGTACCATTAATTGACTATTTAGCAGTCTGGCTAATTAGCAGTCTTATGGCTTGGGGGTAGAACGGTCTCGGTCCAAGAGCCGATGCTCCGGTACTGTTTCCCGGACGCTAGCAGAGTGAACAGTCTATGGCTTGGGTGGCTGGAGTATTTGGCTATTTTTCAGGCCATCCTCTGACACCGCCTGATATAGAGGTCCTGGATGGCAGGGAGCTTGACCCCAATGATGTACTGGGCTGTCCGCACCACCCTCTATAATGCTTTGCGGTCAAGGGCAGTGCATTTGCCATACCAAGCGGTGATGTAGACAGTCAAGATGCTCTCGATGCAGCTGTAGAACTTTTTGAGGATCCGAGGGCCCATGCCAAATCTTTTCAGCCTCCTGAGGGGGAAGAGGAGCTGCCATGCCCTCTTTGCAGATGTGTGTGGACCATGTTGTGCAAACTGGAAACCACATACCATGCATGTATTGTAGCTGGGCTAGTGAGCACCACATGGATTAGACACTTCTCCGACTACTCACCCTTGCTTAAATTTGATTTCAATTATACTTTTGCCCGACCAAACTGCTACAATGAGCAACTCTTTGAGTAACACGGCCAAGGGGAAACTAATTAATCCAAAAGCAACCGGCAAGAAAGACGGCAAAGTCCCCACCACAGCTCAAGATGAGGATGGCGATGCTTGCGTTAGCCTGGCCGTAATGGCTAGTATGGCTAACCCTGACTCTGAGCCTTCACTGACTATCATATTAGCAGCTATCAAGAAAATGGAAGAGGACATGAACTCTCAATTTAATCACCTGGACTCATCCTTACAATCAGTGCAAACCTCCCTGGCTGACCACACAACCTGCATTATTGACCTGGAAGGAAACTCAGGTTACCACGAGACACACATCACCAGCCTCGAGGGACAGTATGAAGCGCTATGAATCTCAAGCTAATTGACCTTGAGGGACAATCAAGGTGCTCGAATTTCAAAATCACAGGCTTTGAAGAAAGAATTGAGAAGGGCAGACCAACACAGTTCGTGGCAGAACTCATACCAAAACTCTTAGGGATTGTCACGGATTCTGCCAGGCTGCTCCTCCTCCTTGCTCGGGCAGGCTTCGGCGTTCGTCGTCCCCGGAGTACTAGCTACTGCCGTTCGATGTTATCGGTGTTTGTTTAGTTTTGTCTGTATTGTTTACACCTGTTCGTCATTATGTTAATTGTTTCCCTTATAATTACCCCTGTCTCTCATCTGTACTTTGTGTGTGATTGTTTTCCCCTTCACGGTTGTCTATTTTGTGAGCGGGTTATTTCCTCCCTGCGTGGAGTTATTTTCTGTGTCCTTTTGGATCCTTTTCGTATTAAAAGTACGTATCCGAGAGTTCTGTGTCCTGCGCCTGACTTCGTTTACCGCATCTCACAGACAGTCGTGACAGAATCACACACCTTACCATGGAGTCAGCAGGAGCGACGGCACCGACTGGATCACTCGAGGAGCGCGTCCTACAACAGGCAGCGATCCTCCAAAATCTTGGTGCCGCTATGGATAACGTTATGAACACTTTGGGACGATGGGAGAGAGGAGGTTTTCCCACACCTCCTCCAACGATACCACCACCATCGGCTACTCCTATCGTCTCACATCCGGAGTCCAGTGGGATTCGGCTCTCGCTCCCGAGGGCTTATGATGGCACCGCAGCCGGGTGTCAGGGTTTCCTGCTCCAGGTGGAACTTTACCTGGCAACCATTCACCCGGCACCCTCGGGATAAGAGAGCGTGTCCGCCCTCATCTCCTGTCTGTCCGGCAAGGCACTGGAGTGGGCCAACGCTGAGTGGGGAGGGATAGACGCCACTACTGTGAACTATGCGAAGTTCACCCTCCGCTTCAGGGCAGTGTTCGATCATCCCCCGGAGGGGAAGGCGGCGGGTGAGCGTCTATTCCACCTCAGACAGAGGAGGAGGAGCGCGCAGGAATTCGCACTGGACTTCCGGACTCTGGCTGCCAATTCGGGATGGAATGAGAGGGCCCTCATCGACCACTACAGATGCAGCCTGAGGGAGGACGTTCGTCGAGAGCTGGCCTGCAGGGACACCAACCTAAGCTTCGATCAGCTGGTGGACATGTCGATTCGCTTGGATACCCTGTTGGCTACCCGCGGACGTCCAGCGCTGGGGCCGTCCATTCCATCCCCCAGCACCTCCGAGCCGAGACCTATGGAGCTCGGGGGTGCTGGTAGTAGGGAGGCCAGGAAGGAGGCTGTCCCCTGCACCAACTGTGGCCGCCGAGGACACACGGCGGTTCGGTGCTGGGGAGGGTCTCCTCGGATTCGAGGCAGCAGGCAGCGCACTGATGAGCCATTCCCGGTGAGTAAGGTCCCAACTCACCCAGAGCTCTCTGCTGTTCATATGTGTATCCAAGTGATGTTTCCAGAAGTTTCTTCTTACTCCCAGCATAAGGCGCTAGTCGATTCAGGCGCAGCTGGGAATTTTATCGATCGCCATTTCTCATATAAGTTAGGGATCCCTATATTACCAGTCGATGTGCCCTTCCCTATCCATGCCCTAGATAGCCGGCCTTTGGGGTCGGGATTGATTAGGGAGGTCACAGCGCCACTGAAGATGAAAACACAGAAGGGTCATGAGGAGACTATACAGTTGTATTTAATTGACTCTCCTGCGTTTCCAGTGGTGTTGGGACTTCCCTGGTTAATTTCTCATGACCCCAACATTTCATGGCAACAGAGGGCTCTCAAGGGATGGTCTGATCAGTGTGTGGGGCGGTGTGTAGGTGTTTCCGTAGGGGCAACGACGGTGGAGAGTCCGAACCAAATGCCCACAATGCACATTCCTCCTGAGTATGCCGATTTGGCAAGCGCCTTCTGTAAGAAGAAGGCGACTCAATTACCACCTCATCGACAGGGGGATTGTGCGATAGACCTCCAGGTTGGCGCGGCGCTCCCTCGCAGCCATGTGTATCCTCTGTCTCAGGAGGAGACGGCTGCTATAGAGACATACGTCGCCAAATCCTTGAGACAGGGATACATACGGCCTTCCACTTCTCCTGCGTCCTCAAGTTTCTTTTTTGTGAAGAAAAAGGATGGGGGTTTACGCCCGTGTATTGATTACCGTGATCTCAATCAGATCACTATTAAATACAGCTATCCTCTCCCTCTGATTGCTAGTATGATGGAGTCATTACACGGGGCGCGCTTCTTCACAAAATTGGATCTCAGGAGCGCTTACAACCTGGTGCGCATTCGGGAGGGAGATGAGTGGAAAACAGCCTTCAGTACCACCTCGGGTCACTATGAGTACCTCGTCATGCCATACGGTCTAATGAATGCTCCTTCAGTCTTCCAATCATTTGTAGACGAGATTTTCCGGGATTTGCATGGACAGGGGGTAGTGGTGTATATTGATGACATTCTGATATACTCCGCTACACGTACCGAGAATGTGTCCCTGGTACGTCGGGTGCTGGGTAGACTGTTGGAGCATGATCTGTATGTGAAGGCAGAGAAATGTCTGTTTTTCCAGGAGTCCATCTCCTTCCTGGGACACCGGTTGTCTGCGTCAGGGGTGTAGATGGAGATTGACCAAGTTTCAGCCGTGCGTAATTGGCAGACTCCAATTACAGTAAAGGAGGTGCAGCGGTTTTTGGGTTTTGCCAATTACTACCGGAGGTTTATCCGGAGTTTTGGACAGGTAGCGGCTCCCATTACCTCCCTGCTAAAGGGGGGCCCGGTGCGTTTACAGTGGTCGGCTGAGGCGGACAGGGCGTTTAGTCATTTGAAGGACCTGTTCACCTCAGCTCCGGTGCTGGCACATCCGGATCCCTCTTTGGCGTTCCAAGTTGAGGTGGATGCGTCCGAGGCGGGGATCGGTGCTATACTATCTCAGCGCTTGGGCACGCCTCCAAAACTCTGCCCCTGTGCTTTCTATTCTAAGAAGCTCAGTCCGGCGGAGCGCAATATGACGTGGGGGACAGGGAGCTGCTAGCTGTGGTCCAGGCCCTGAAGGTGTGGAGACATTGGCTTGAGGGGGCTAACCACCCTTTTCTCATTCTGACTGACCATCGTAACCTGGAGTACATCCGGGCAACGAAGAGACTGAACCCTCGTCAGGCTAGGTGGGCCATGTTTCTGGCCCGGTTTGTCTTTAAGATCACGTATATCCCCGGGTCACAGAACGTTAAGGCAGACGCCCTGTCCCGACGATATGACACAGAGGAGAGGTCCATTGAGCCCACTCCCATACTACCAGAGTCTTGTCTCGTGGCACCGGTGGTGTGGGAGGTCGACACGGAAATCGAGCGTGCATTACGTACCGACCCTTCTCCCCCAGAGTGTCCAGAGGGACGGAGGTACGTGCCGCTCGAGGTCCGTGACCGACTGATTTATTGGGCTCACACGTCACCCTCCTCTGGTCATCCTGGTATTGGTCGGACGGTGCACTGTCTTAGTGGGAAGTACTGGTGTCCCACCTTAGCTAAGGACGTGAGAGTTTACGTTTCTTCCTGCTCGGTGTGCGCCCAGTGTAAGGCGCCTAGACACCTGCCCAGGGGGAAGTTACAACCTCTCCCCGTTCCACAACGGCCGTGGTCTCACCTGTCGGTGGATTTTGTCACGGACCTTCCCCCCCTCCCAGGGGAATACCACGATATTGGTCGTTGTGGATCGGTTTTCTAAGGCCTGCCGTCTCATCCCTATGCCAGGTCTTCCTACAGCCCTACAAATGGCCGAAGCCCTGTTTACTCACGTTTTCCGGCACTACGGGGTGCCTGAGGATATAGTGTCTGATCGGGGTCCCCAGTTCACCTCTAGAGTGTGGAGGGCGTTTATGGAATGTTTGGGGGTCTCGATCAGCCTTACCTCGGGTTTTCACCCTGAGAGTAATGGGCAGGTGGAGAGAGTAAACCAAGATGTGGCAGGAGGAGTGGTCGGGGTATATTCCCTGGGCAGAGATAGCCCAAAACTCACTCCGCCACTCCTCCACTATTCTCACTCCTTTCCAGTGTGTGTTGGGCTATCAGCCGGTTCTGGCACCCTGGCATCAGAGCCAGATCGAGGCTCCTGCGGTGGATGAATGGTTTCGGCGCTCGGAGGAGACATGGAACGCTGCGCACGTCCATCTGCAGCGGGCCATCAGACGGCAAAAGGCGAGCGCCGATCGCCACCACAGTGAGGGTCCGGTTTATGCACCGGGAGATCGGGTCTGGCTCTCGACCAGAAACCTGCCCCTTCAACTGCCCTGCCGGAAGCTGGGCCGGCGGTTTGTGGGGCCATTTAAAGTCTTGAGGAGATTGAACGAGGTATGTTATAGGTTACAGCTGCCTGTTAATTATCACATTAACCCCTCGTTCCATGTGTCTCTCCTCAGGCCGGTGGTAGCTGGTCCACTCCAGGAGAATGAGGTACGAGAGGCCCCTCCGCCCCCACTAGACATCGAAGGGGCTCCGGCGTACTCAGTCCGTTCCATCGTGGATTCGAGGCGTCGGATGGGGGGTCTGCAGTATCTCGTGGAGTGGGAGGGGTACGGTCCGGAGGAACGGTGCTGGGTCCCTAGGAGGGATATCCTAGATCCCTCCCTGTTGACAGAGTTCCACCGGAGTCACCCAACTCGCCCTGCTCCGCGTCCTCCTGGCCGTCCCCGAGGCAAGGGGTGGGGGTACTGTCACGGATTCTGCCGAGGCTGCTCCTCCTCCTTGCTCGGGCAGGCTTCGGCGTTTGTCATCCCCGGAGTACTAGCTACTGCCGTTCGATGTTATCTGTGTTTGTTTAGTTTTGTCTGTATTGTTTACACCTGTTCGTCATTATGTTAATTGTTTCCCTTATAATTACCCCTGTCTCTCAGCTGTACTTTGTGTGTGATTGTTTTCCCCTTCACGGTTGTCTATTTTGTGAGCGGGTTATTTCCTCCCTGCGTGGAGTTATTTTCTGTGTCCTTTTGGATCCTTTTCGTATTAAAAGTAGGTATCCGAGAGTTCTGTGTCCTGCGCCTGACTTCGTTTACCGCATCTCACAGACAGTCGTGACAGGGATCGACAATTTCCCCCAAGGCTTAAAATGGACCGAGTGCACCGCATCGGAGTGCTCTCCGCTACGCGGCCCCGCGTCATGATTGCCAAAATACACCACGACCCCGAGAAGGAAAAGATTCTGCGCCTGTCCCGCCAGCAGTTCCTCCTGTCCTTCAACGGGGCTCGGGTTAACATATACCCATACTACACTGCTGAGGTAACCAAGCAGCGCCAGGCCTTCGATGGAGCTAGGAAGAAACTCAGAGATGCGGGAATCAGACACGGCTTCCTCTTCCTTGCTCGGATGATTCTTACCCACGGTACGGTAGTGAAGGTGTTCGAAAAACCATAGGATGCCGAGTCTTTCATTGACAGGATTGCTACAATAGCCACTGACGCCTAGGACCGATAGTACGTCCCGAGTAGCTCTTCATCATGATAGGTGGTTCCGATTATCCCGCCGTTTTTAGATATGACAGCGCTGTCATAGTCCTACAGGCGGGTAAGACTGCACCTGACCGGTTTCCCTGTTTCAGTAGAGACATATTGACTACATTGTTTGGCTCAATTCAGTTATTTTATAAGAGCAATTGTTATAGACATAAGGGTGAGGAGGCCCAGTCGGACCACCTGAAGGTACGCTAATTTAGTTTCATTATAAATTGGTTAGCTAGCCTATGTCTCCTTGTAGTGTCCAGCAGTTCCACAGTGTTCATGGGGGAATTTATATTCCACTTCGTTTGGGGAAGTGCACGGGGGAGGGAGTTGGAGATAGTTTTTTTGTGTTTTTCATTTGTCTTTAAGTGTCGCGCCAATCCTACTGCTACAATTTTTATGTATTTGAGGACCAAATAATTATTTCTTATGGCTACTGGTAACTCTACCACTTCGCCACAGTGGCGACATTACCCTTCTTTCGTGGAATGTACGAGGTTTGAGAACGAATTTGAAAAGAGGAAACGTTTTTTCCCATTTGAAATCTTTATCTGTTTCTACAAAAACTCCCATAAAGCATACTGAGCAATGGAGATTAAAATGTAGTTGGGTATCACAGATTTATCAATCAACTTTCTCATCCAAGGCTAGAGGTGTAGCCATATTATTTCGAAAGACTGTCCCATTCAAACATATTCAAACTATCAACGACCCCAATGGCCGCTTTATTATAGTAATAGGCCATATTCTATCACGACATTTAACATTTTAAAATCTTTATGCACCGAATTTCGATGACCAGGGTTCTTTTGGAATGTCTTCAATCTCTTAACAGATTTATCAACCACACATTTAATTACAGGTGGAGATTTTAACTGCATTTTGGATCCTTATATGTATAGGCTTCCTACTCGCCCTACCACTTCACTGAATTCCACTACTGTCTTGAATAATTTAATTGGAACAATGAACCTTGTCGATATTTGGAGATTACAACACCCTATGGATAAGGATTATTCTTTTTTCTCACATGTGCATAAATCATACACAAGAATTGACTAATTTTTAACAGACTCTAAATTGACATCTAACGTCACCTCCACCAAGTACCATAATATAATAATTTCCGATCACAGTTCCGTTTTATTACAAATGGATTTCGGATGTCCAAAGCCTCAATTCAGCTGGCGATTCAATCCAACATTACTCAATGATGAACAATTTCACCAACAAACAGCCAATTTAATTACGGACTATATATCCCAGAATGATACTGCTGATGTGTCCGACTCCACTTTGTGGGAGGCATTTAAGGTTGTTATGCTGGGCACATAATATGATATGAGGCTAGCATGAATAAATGCAGGCAGAAAATATTATTAGAAATTGAGGCACAGCTCCCGGTGCTTGAGAGAGATTATATGGAAGCGCCCTCATCTTCCAAATTGAATGATATAATAAAACTCAAATATGAATATAATACTATGCTCTCTAACCAAGTGAACGCAATGCTATTAAAGATTAAACAAAAACAGTTTGAGTTGGCTGACAAGCCGGATAAACTACTGGCACGCCAGCTGAGGGGTATACAGGCCAATAGAGCTATTCATAAAATTAAATCTAGCACAGGAGCTGTTACTACGGACCCAAAAGTAATTAATGCATGTTTTACAAAGTTTTATCAAGACCTCTACACTTCAAAGACCACTGTAGGTACCGCGGACATTTCTGATTTCCTCCATTCCATTTCCCTACCTAAATTATGCGGCGCTGCTCAAATGGAGATAACTTTAGAAGAGGTTGTCTCTGCAGTACGTTCTATTCCTAACGGTAAAGCGGCAGGCCCTGACGGCTTTGGTATAGAGTTTTACAAAGCATACTCAGAAAAGGTTACTCCTCTTATGTTGCGGATGTTTAAACACTCTATTGAAACTAACAGACTGCTGGAGTCTTCATACTCAGCCAATATCTCCCTAATGTTAAAGAAAGATAAAGATTAAACAGATCCATGTTCATATCGCCCTATTGCCCTCCTCGGATGCGATCTTAAGGTCAGTGGCGGCTGGCCGATAGAGGGCGCTAGGGCGCCGCCCCCTTAAATAAAATTATTTAAAAAAATAAAATAAAAAATAAATAAAAATAATAATAATAATAATAAAAACATCAGTATGTCAATATTTGTGTGTTTGAAATATGGAATGCACACAGTAATATGTGTAAGATATGATAGAAAATCATATTCGCAACCTTTCCTCTGCCTGTCAAACGCCTCGTCAGCTCTGGGCGATACAGAAAGTGCCCCGAGGAGGCGGGTCTACGTAGCAGTTAAGCCAATTGCTAATTTAAGATATGAATGTATGACATAAAATGTAGCTAATCAGCGATTTTAATTCGAATCCAAGGAGGGCGATTATTTTATCGCCCCAAGCTCGCCCCTGATAAAATAAGGACCGGGCTCCAGTGGCGCCATTTTTACTAGACGACAATGGCGAGCGCAAACGTTACTCCTCCAAGACCCAACCCTAACTCGGTGAAATCTCTCCTCCAAGATCCGTTTGAGAGGAGAACTTTGTCAGAGAAAGTTCGGGTGAAAGAGCTGGGCCCAGATCAACCTGACCTCTCAATCAGACAGCAGGCTAGCGAGAAAGGGAAGCAGTATATGCGCGGCTTCTCCCGTAGCTGGTACACCAGGAAGGCTTGGCTAGCTGGGTGCACTGATGCTAATGCTTTATTTTGCTTTCCGTGCTTGCTTTTTAAAACGACGGGGTCAGATTCAGCATGGACAGGTACCGGAGTGAGGGATATGAAGCACCTGTCAGAGAAGGTAAAGAAACATGAGAACACCAGGGCACACATGGACAACTCTGTAAAGCTAGCTGTATTAGGAAGGGTGAACATTGCTACGCAGCTGGATGACGGCCACAGGATTGCGGTGAGGAAACACAATGAGGAGGTGGATAAAAACAGGCACATTCTATCCAAAATTATCGATTGTGTGAAGTTCTGTGGGGCTTTTGAGTTGGCCTTGCGTGGGCACGAGGAGACTGACTCCTCGGACAACCCCGGCATTTTCCGGGGCTTAGTGGATTTTGTTGCCTCCCTCGACAGTGTGCTGGAGGAGCACCTGAAGACAGCTACCGTTTTTAAGGGCACGTCAAAGACGATACAGAACGAGCTGTTGGACTGTATGCTGTCAGTGCTTAAGGATTACATCCTGGAGGAAGTAAAGAGTGCTGATTTTATCGCCATTCAAGCTGACGAGACGACTGACGTTTCCACCCACTGCCAGTTGGTGCTTGTGATACGCTACATCGATGCTAAAAGTAACGTCCAAGAGCGTTTTTTCGAGTTCATTTTGATCGAGAACGCAACCGCCGACACCATCGCTACAGCGCTGCTGGAGAGGCTCAGCACCATACTCTCACACTTTCTTTTCCGACCTTGCAGGATTTTCTGCTTTCTTCTCCAGGTCTCCCAAGCGAACCACCGTGCTTGACGAAGTGGTTGCGCATAGACTCCCCAGAGCCTCTACAACACGGTGGAACTTCCACAGTCGCGCTGTAAACACTGTGTACGAGTACAGGGATGACCTCCTAACGTGTTTCCAGACCATCAGAGACTCTGGGAACTTTGATGCCCCGACTGTCAGAGAGGCGGGGGGCTTTGTGAGGATGCTCGAAGACGAGGCTTTCTGTTTTTCCTGGCACTGTTCCACAAGATCATGCCAAATGTGGACATGCTTTTCAGCCAGCTGCAGAAGAGGAACATCGACCCTGTCTTCATTAAAGCACTTGTCCAGAGGTTCACAGACAGCATGCTAACAATCAGGTAAATAACTATATTTACTATTGGCTGATAAAGATGTTGTTAGAAAGATGAATAGTTCACTTACAACAGTTTAAAAGCCTAAATGTGTCTGGTCATCAAAGTGAGTGATTATCATAGAGCCGTCACAATTATATTTGTTTTAGTATTTTAAAAGGAAAGAGAAGACACAATCAGACGTTGATAATAATGCAGGAAAGTACTACACAGTTTGTAATAATTATTCAGGTGTCCACCAGGTCAATTTCTAGAAGAGGCCTAGTTGTTATTGAAGATTAACTTTATTGCTAAGTGCACAGCAGAACAAAATGATGTTGCATCCCTCTCACAAATGTAATAGAAAAAGGCTTTAAAACGTAATAACATCAGTTAATTATGTACATCACAGGTTAAAAGCAGTTACTAGACATAGTTTGTGTGTATATACACACTATCTGTCTGTCTGTCTGTCTGTCTGTCTATATATATATATATATATATATATATATATATATATATATATAAAAAAGTCACTGGTTGTGTGTTGAGGGGGAATTACAGTGAGTTAAGAAGTCTGATTGCAAGTTATCAAATTAAACTTTATTTTTTGGACCCAGGGCCTCAATTCCCTCTTTGTGTGGGGACAGCGCATCTGACGAGCAGCAACAGCCCATCAAGCGACGGAGGATGCTGGGACCAGGAGAACAACAGAGGTTGGCTATAGAGGTAAGTTGTGATGTAATTGTCAGTGTTTCCCCCTAGAACTTTTTTCAGGCCTGGTAGTATGTAGCCAAAACCCTGAACAATCAGCACCTTGGTAATCATATACTTGAGTTGGACATAGGCATGTGTCAGTCAGGATCACTTGCATCAAAATAGCTTAATTGCAAATTAAAGCTGATGATGTATCTTTTACAGGTATGTGATACCATCCTGAGTCATGCCAAAGAGAGGTTCTCCTTCACCCAGCACCTCATCAGCGCAACACTATTGCACGGAGAGTTGTTCCCACAACACAGTGTGAAGTTCCCGATACAGCGCTTGAAACAACCGTGGAGGCGTACCCCATGTTGAACAAGGCCAAGCTCAAAACCGAACTGTCCCTCATCTATGAGAACAGTGAGTTCAAGGCTTGTAGTGGTGCAGTGCCCCTGTACCATTTCTTCATGGAGAACAACCTTCAGAGCACTTTCACAGAGACTGCCAGCCTCCTCAAGATCCTCATCACCACACCCATGACAACTGCTGAGTCAGAAAGGTGCTTCTCTACACTGAAAAGGATCAAGACCTTCCTGAGAAACAGCATGACACAGGATCGCCTGAACGCTCTGGCCATGCTCTCCATGGAGAAGAAACTTGTCAGGGACATTCCTGACTTTAATCAAAGGGTCATTGAGAGGTTTGCCACTCAGAAGGACAGACGGGCAAAATTCCTGTACAAATAAGATGACAGACACACACACACAGAGCAGCTCTGGCCGCATGTTTCTTTGTATATAGTTGACCTTAGCATAAAAAATCCAGTTATATATGGTACTCTAGAAAGTCTTAATAGTGTCTTTGCTAATATTACTGTATATATGTTGTTTTGTATCAATTAATTGTTGCAGTTCTGGAGCACATTAACAATTAGTCACATTTAGTATGATCATAAAATACTGTATGCTATTCTTCCAGTCAAAGGTTTGAGTTCATCCACTTGATATCCATTTCTATATTATACATCCTTTTATACAGTGTAAGATTTCCTATAAACTTTATAATAATTTCATGTTATTGTCCACTTTCCACTCTGTTCTGACAGCATGCCTGTTGCGTTGCCTGTTTACTACCAATGGTGAAAAGTTCACTTTAAATGCAAATGAAAGGCTTGGGTTTGTGTAATATGTTTTTGTGTAAGAATGCCTCAACTTTTTAATATTGGCATTAAATAATTACTGAATGTTTCACTGAGCACTGCTGTCCTGCAGTTTGTGTTAAAATATATCGCGATGGTTACAGGAAAAAAAAAGTATGGCACAGCCCCACCGAGAATATTTTTCACCAGCCGCCACTGCTTAAGGTGTTTACTAAAATACTCGCAAACAGACTAAACAAATGCATTTCAACTATAATTCATCATGACCAAACTGGTTTTATAGCAGGCAGATTCTCATTTTCTAACGTTAGGCAACTGATGAATATCATGTATTCCAAACATGACAAAGATTCTAAAGTTGCAATTCTTGCACTTGACGCTCAAAAGGCATTTCACCAAGTGGAATGGAACTACATTCTGACAGTAATAAAGGAGTTTGGTCTGGGCGAGAGTTTTGTCTCTTGGGTTGAAATACTATATACGTGCCCGACAGCTTCAGTTCTCACTTACAATAAATCACCTCCGTTTTCACTTCAACGTTCCTGCCACCAGGGGTGCCCCTTGAGTCCGTTGCTATTCGCCATTGCTATGGAACCCCTAGCTATAGTATCAGAAGCCATCCTGCCATTGCTCCGCTAAACATGGGCAAGGTTGTTCACCGCAACTCGCTCTATGCGGATGACATCATCTTGTTCGTCTCACGCCGGAAGAGTCACTTCCACCGCTGTTGGAGCTCATCGGATCATTTGGAGAACTCTCTGGGTACACCATTAACTGGGATATAAGTGAATTAATTCCTCTTAATAGTGACTTAAAACCAGAGTTCCTTCAACATATACCTTTTAAAAGCACAAGAGACAGGTGTTGTCATCCCCAAGTACCCTACATTGATTTATAAATTGAACTACCTCGACATGATAGAGAAGTTGAAGCGCAACATTGAGATCTGGAGAGTGTTGCCTCTATCTATGATAGGCCATGTTAACGCTATTAAAATGGTTAAACTCCCCAGATTCCTTTATCTCTTTCAGAAAATATTTTTAACTAAAGCTTTTTTCAAATCCTTGGATTCTATTATCTTGCCTTTTGTGTGGGGATACAAAGTACAGTGTATCTCTAAAAAACATATAATCAAGCCCAAAGAATTAGGGGGTCTGAGCCTGCCACATTTTCAGCATTATTATTGGGCAGCAAATGCTAGAGCACTGGTTTATTGTCAGGATGCATACCCTGGCGTGGTAGATCATTCCAACCCTTCATGGCTCGCTATTGAACAAGATATATAGTACACAACACCTCTCTTCCAGCACTTCTCTTTTCATCAACTAAATCCCCTACAGGTATTACTGGCAATACATGTATGCAAAAAAAATCATTAAACATTTGGTATTAAATAAGGAAAGCATTCGGTCTCCCGGAGACCTAGGCCTGTACTCCTATTTGCCATAACCATGCTTTCCCCCTCTCACTAACTGACAATACTTTTCTAGCCTGGAAGAGAAAGGGCATTACTATTATTGCAGTCCTCTACATCAATAATACTTTTGCCACATTCGCACAGTTGAGGGAAGTGTACGATCTCCCCGCATCTAACTTCTTTCGATATCTTCAGATAAGAAATTAAGTTCGCTTAAATATACCACATTTCGAGGCAATTACAACTGCCCGCGAACTGTATATTTTCATGAACCTCACCCCTGACTCCAAGAGTTTGATCTCCATATTTATAGATCACTTTACAGCATATCACTCTGTATCCACACAACATTTGAAGGAGACCTGGGAGTTGGGCTGATGGCCTTCGAGATATTCACTTGTGCTCGATAAACTCCCGACACCAACTTATTCAATACAAAGTGATTCACAGACTACACTATTCCTGTACCACATTACACTCGTTCTACCCCTCGGTCTCTCCGAAATGCCCTAAGTGCAAATCTGCTGAGGGTACCCTGGGTCACCTCTTCTGGTCATACCCCAAACTGCACACATTCTGGCAGGATAGTTGTAAGTGTTTCTCAGAAGTTTACAGCTGTAACCTAATACCAGCCCCGGACACTGCTGTTTTAGGCAGGTCACAGCACCTAACAACTTCAACCCACTGGGAACAAAAGACTGTACAATATGGCATGGTTATTGCAAAAAGAAACATTTTCAGCCTTTGGAATAAGGAGACTACCTGTTTTTAAAACCTGGTTAGCTGAAGTCACCAGTTTGCTACTTATAGAAAGGATTCGACATGATATCTCTGGCAGAGATAATACATTCGTTAAGATATGGCAGCCCTTTATAGCGTATCTTTCACGTGTTGATGGGCAACACAACATACAACCTGCAACCCACCCTGATTCACAGTAATTATTTTTGTGCCGAGCATAATCCTTATACTGTACAGTATGTCAAATATCAATGAAGCAAGGTGCCTATTCCTTAAGAGCAATGTTGTGTTCTGTTGTTTCTTTCAGTTTTAGTTTTTTTTGTCTCCAGTTGGGGGGTGGGGGGTATTCTCAATGTATTGTTTGCTGTCATTATCTGTCTGTTTGTAAAACTGAAAATTCATAAATAAAATATATATAAAAAATAAACTGCCTTTAGTACTTGCGCATCAAAAACTCTCGACCATTGTTACTCTCCCTTCCGGGAGGGCTACAAGGCCCTCCCCCGCCCTCCCTTCGGCAAATCAGATCACGACTCCATTCTGCTCCTCCATTCCTATAGGCAGAAACTCAAACAGGAAGTACCCGTGCTAAGGTCTATTCAACGCTGGTCTGACCAATCGGAATCCATGCTTCAAGATTGTTTTGATCACGCAGACTGGGATATGTTCCGGGTTACCTCTGAGAATAACATTAACGTATACACGGACATGGTGACTGAGTTCATCAGGAAGTGTATAGGGGATGTTGTTCCCACTGGGACTATTAGAACCTATCCAAACCAAAAACTGTGGCCGACGTGAGAAAGACATTTAAGCACGTTAATCCTCGCAAGGCTGCCGACCCAGCGGCTTTGCTAGCTGTTTTCACATAGCATGCGCAGACCAGCTGTCTGGAGTGTTTTATGGACATATTTAATCTCTACCTATCTCAGTCTGTTGTCCCCACTTGCTTCAAGATGTCCACCATTGTTCCTGTACCCAAAAAAGCGAAGGTAACTGACCTAAATGACTATCGCCCCATAGCACTCACTTCTGTCATCATGAAGTGCTTTGAGAGGCTAGTTAAGGATCATATCAACTCCACCTTACCTGACACCCTAGATCATACATGCATACAACCCCAATAGATCCACGGATGACGCAATCGCCATCGCACTGCACACTGCCCTATCCCATCTGGATAGAGGAATATCTATGTAAGAATGCTGTTAATTGACTACAGCTCAGCCTTCAACACCACCATACCATACCACCATACCAGCCAGAGGCTGTGCACCAGATTTCTTACCCGACATCTTGGCTGCTCCGTCATTTGTCAGCCGTCGTAATCCTCACAGGGGTAGATTTAATCTTATTAGAACATCCACTGCCATCTTGGCAAGGCTCTGTCCTGTCGTTTCAGACAATGCATACAGACCTATAAATTCCTCATGTGGCAGCAAGTCATGGTCGACATATCTCAGGCATATGGACTCTAGCTCTATCCCTGAGATGTCTTGCGTTCCGTCAATTACTAAGGAAAACTGAGTAATCGGAAGAGATCGGATGGTATTGGCTATTCTTCGAATGATGTAATTGCTCATTAAGTTAAAGGGAAACTTCACCGGGGGTGACACTATTTGGGTGTTTTTCCGTCTCCCTACATAATTGTATTTCAGACATAATTATGCACCATAACGGTATTTTTTTGGGTTTTCGCACCAGGAGAGTTCAACCAATGATGTCTGATCTAAAAATTTATGGATTCATGTTTTGTAGCAATTATTGTGGCCTTTGTATTTCATCGATTGCACGATCATGCTAGCAGCGAGTAGACATGGTTGTCCTTGTTCAATAGAGCCATTGGACGGTCTGCGACGACATTGCAGAATATGTAGGTTGACTCATTTTCCCTGGCTTTGTAAAGACTACAGCCTGACGGGAGCCCTACTTCCTTGTTCCGACCCTCGAAGGCAGGCTTTCAAAACCAGTACTAGTTTCTACAGGTTCACAGGGAGCTATGTTATCGTGCACTATCTGAGATGGCTAGCAAAATAATTACAATGAGTACTTCTGATACATCCTCTTTCCAAGAAGAGCTGGACGATGAAACAGGTTTGATGTTCTTTTACATACAAACATATGACAAATGAGTAAGTTGTTTTGCTGTCAGTAGCTAGCTAGCAATATAGCTAAGCTATCTTTTCTCACGAGGCAGTGTAGTTCAGTACAGTATAATTTTGTGATCGCTTCGGTAATAACGGGGCTTGCTAGTACCACTACAAGTTGAGTTGGCTAGTTGCTATACCCAAAATGTAATGTAGCCAAAGACCATACAGTATGCTGTAAGCTAGCCTAGCTAGCCTCAGTGCATCTCATTAGTACTAGGAGCAAAACTGGGTAAATGTTTTGATTATGAAGAGTAAAATAATGACTTTGGCTTTATGACTCGTCTTTGAGTAACTATACCTGTGTGTTGTAACAGGCTAAAGTGTGTCTGTGAGATGTGTAATATTCTGCATCGTGCTGCTACAGTAGGAATACAGACAGTACACAACGAATGCCCATGAAAGTCTAATAGCGTTTTTGTCATTCTCTTAGACAATACTGCTTGGTGGCCTACAGATTGTTTTGGGAGTTTGTTCTACATGCCTCCTGTAGCTCAGTTGGTAGAGCATGGCGCTTGCAACGCCAGGGTTGTGGGTTCGAGTCCCACGGGGGGCCAGTATGAAAAATGTATGCACTAACTGTAAGTCGCTCTGGATAAGAGCGTCTGCTAAATGACTAAAATGTAATATACAGTGCATTCGGAAAGTATTCAGACTCCTTGACTTTTTCCACATTTTGTTACGTTACAGCCTTATTCTAAAATTGATTCAATTGTTTTTTTCCCCTCAGCAATCTACACACAATCCCCCATAATGACAAAGCAAAAACAGGTTTTTAGATTTTTTTGCATATTTATAAATAAATTAAAACGGAAATATCATATTTACATAAGTATTCAGACCCTTTACTCAGTACTTTGTTGAAGCACCTTTGGCAGCGATTACAGCCTCGAGTCTTCTTGGGTATGACGCTACAAGCTTGGCACACCTGTATTTGGGGAGTTTCTCCCATTCTTCTCTGCAGATCCTCTCAAGCTCTGTCAGGTTGGATGGGGAGTGTCGCTGCACAACTATTTTCAGGTCTCTCCAGAGATGTTTGATCGGGTTCAACTCCGGGCTCTGGCTGAGCCACTCAAGGACATTCAGAGACTTGTCCCGAAGCCACTCTTGCGTTGTCTTGGCTGTGTGCTTAGGGTCATTGTCCTGTTGGAAGGTGAACCTTTGCCCCAGTCTGAGGTCCTGAGCACTCTAGAACAGGTTTTCATCAAGGATCTCTCTGTACTTTGCTCCGTTCATCTTTCCCTCGATCGTGACTAGTCTCCCAGTCCCTGCCGCTTAAAACATCCCCACAGCATGATGCTGCCACCACCATGCTTCACCGTAGGGATGGAGCCAGGTTTCCTCCAGACGTGACGCTTGGCATTCAGGCCAAAGAGTTCAATCTTGGTTTCATCAGACCAGAGAATCTTGTTTCTCATGGTTTGAGAGTCCTTTAGGTGCCTTTTGGCAAACTCCAAGCGGGCTGTCATGTGCCTTTTACTGAGGAGTGGCTTCCGTCTGGCCACTCTACCATAAAGGCCTGATTGGTGGAGTGCTGCAGAGATGGTTGTCCTTCTGGAAGTTTCTCCCATCTCCACAGAGGAACTCTGGAGCTCTGTCAGAGTGACCATCGGGTTCTTGGTCACCTCCCTGACCATGGCCCTTCTCTTCCGATTGCTAAGTTTGGCCGGGTGGCCAGCTCTAGGAAGAGTCTTGGTGGTTCCAAACTGTTTTCGCTTTGTCATTATATTGTGTTTAGATTAATGAGGGGAAAAAATGTAATTAATTTTAGAATAAGGCTGTAACGTAACAAAATGTGGGAAAAGTCAAGGTGTCTGAATACTTTCCGAATGTACTGTATGTCATACATTGCCATAACTGTTCCTGCATACTGCTGTGTAAACTCCAGAGCAAATAAATAAACATTGTCTTGAATACAAGCCATGTCTACTTATTTGCTACATTAGCTAGGTTTCCATCCAATTGGCGACAGATTTTCATGTGAATCTTCTAAAATCCGCATAAAGAAAATATGCACATTTTCCCACCAGTGGTGAGTTTCCACCAAACAGACTTGGTGCAGATAAAAATCAGTGCGTGATGACGTAGTGCACACAAAAATAAATCACGTTTTCATGTACCGAATAAAAATCGAAAGGTCAATGTGTTTCCATCTCATTTTCCACTCTACCGATAGTTTTATCACAAAAACGGTTGCATCTGTAGCCTAATAAACTGCATGGTTTCCGGAGTCGTAGTGGGAAGACCACACACAATATCATCGTGTGACTCCAAGTTTACTTCAATATGATGGTTATTATATCAATATTTGCGCATTAAGTCGTTTCCACCGCCATTTCTCACATAATGAATTTTACAGACACAAAAAGATCCCACCATGTTGAACGAACAAATTATCTTTCGGCATTTTACAATTGTACCGAAACTTCCTGTTTCCATCACAGCTGTTGAGATTTTTTTTATATGGTATGACTTTACTCGCATAAACACTGTGGATGAAAATATGGTTAGTGACAGACTAATCTACTGTTAAATTGAAGCTGTCACGATCGTTGGTTAGAGAGGACCAAGGCGCAGCGTGTTGAGCGAACATACTTTAATAGTAAAGTGCACACACGAATACAAAACAATAAACGATACGTAACGTCCTCAGACAATGACTGACAAGGAACAAAAACCCACAACACTAAGGTGAACACTGACAGTTTAAATATGGCTCCCAATCAGAGATAACGAGCCGACAGCTGACACTCGTTACCACTGATTGGGAGTCACACGACCAAACAAGGAAACACAACCAAATACAACACAACCAATACCAAACACAACCAAATGAACACACCCTGGCTCAAAATACACAGTCCCGGAGCCAGAGCGTGACAGTACCCCCCCCTAAAGGCGCGGACTCCGACCGCGCCTACACCCCAAATAGGGGAGGGCTGGGTGGGTGTTGCTCCTCGGAGGCGGCTCCGGCTCCGGGCTTGACCACCACCCTACTACAATCCCCCCGTAGTGCCCCCAGTCCGATCTGACCCAGTTAGCTGGATCAGGACTGCCGACGCGCACCCCTGGCTTGGCGCGTGAGGCAGGAATGGACCGGACCTGGCAGACGATACGCACCCTTTGCATGGTGCGTGGAGCCGGAACAGGCCTCACCAGGCTGAAGACTCGCATCCCTGGCTTGGTGCGAGTAGCAGGAATGGGCTGAATCCGGCTGACGACTCGCACCCTTGACTTGGTGCGAGTGGCAGGAACAGGCTGAATCCGGCTGACGACTCGCACCCTTGGCTTGGTGCGAGTGGCAGGAACAGGCCGGGTTGGGCCGGCGACGCACACCGTGGACCTAGTGCGTGGAGCAGGGACGGGCTGGACCAGGCTGACGACTCGCACCCTTGGCTTGGTGCGAGTAGCAGGAACGGGCTGGACCAGGCCGACGACGCACACCGTAGGCTTTGTGCATAGAGCAGGGACAGGCCGGGCTGGGCTGGCGACGCACACCGTAGGCTTAGTGCGTGGAGCAGGGACAGGCCGACCTGGGCTGGCGACGCACACCGTAGGCTTTGTGCGTGGAGCAGGGACAGGCCGGGCTGGGCTGGCGACGCACACCACTGACTTGGTGGGAATGGCAGGAACAGGCCGGGCTGGGCTGGCGACGCGCACCACAGACTCGGTGCGGAGCGCAGGAACGGGCCGGGCTGGGCTGTCGACGCACACCGTAGGTTTGGTGCGGGGAGCAGGAATAGACCGGACCGTACTGGGGACACACACCACTGGCTCTACACCGGGATCTGGAACGGGCCGGACCGGACTGGCAACACCCGCCAGTACCTCTCGCCGTGCCTCTACTCCTTCCATCCCCTCTTCTACCAGTGGCCCCCGTAACCTGGCGGCCTCCTCTGCAACCCCGCTGGACCGCCTCCATAGCGGCCTCCTGCTGCCCCCGATGTCGTGAGCCCCCCTAAAATTTTCTGGGGGTCTCTCCTCCCCGTGGACCAGGCCTCCAACATTCTCTCCCACCTCTCGCTCCTCTGTCTCCAACCCTCTTCACTCAGCTCCTCAATGGGCTTGACCCAGTCGAAGCTGCCACGGAGATCAATTAGCGATGGCTCCTGGACACGCTGCTTGGTCTGGTCTTGGTGGGTTTTTCTGTCACGATCGTTGGTTAGAGAGGACCAAGGCGCAGCGTGTTGAGCGAACATACTTTAATAGTAAAGTGCACACACGAATACAAAACAATAAACGATACGTAACGTCCTCAGACAATGACTGACAAGGAACAAAAACCCACAACACTAAGGTGAACACTGACAGTTTAAATATGGCTCCCAATCAGAGATAACGAGCCGACAGCTGACACTCGTTACCACTGATTGGGAGTCACACGACCAAACAAGGAAACACAACCAAATACAACACAACCAATACCAAACACAACCAAATGAACACACCCTGGCTCAAAATACACAGTCCCGGAGCCAGAGCGTGACAGAAGCATATTTACTTGCCAACAAATTAAAGTTGAAATCGTACACCAACTCCCTGCATCATTTGTTTTAGCAGTAAGATTGTAGCTTGTTACTTCCAAATACATTTCATGAATATCACAATGAATTGATCCAGAAGTTGAAGTCAACACTTGGTTACTGATGCAGCTGGAGTCCTTTAGTCACTTGTCAGTGCACTTAGATTTTTTCTTTGTATAAAACCTTTTATATGAAACTCCAAACATACTGTATGTAGAAGAACTACAATGTCTATACCACAATGCAGTTGGGAGCATACTAGGTATTCTATATTATACTACAACATCAGTCTAACTGAATATGGATGTTGTGTTGGCTGAATGTTCCAAACAGGGTCCTGAATGTTCTTCAGCTGGTGAACCTTGTCTTGTGCTGGGCAATGGCAGCTGGTCTGGCAGAACTTAATGAGATCCATGAACTCGGACATAGACTATACACTTTGGCTCTTGCCAGCCCCGTGCAGTCTTTAACTCTTCTGAGTCAGATGATGTTGAGCTTGAGCTTGAGCTTGTTCCCAGCTGAAAGCTTTCATCCAATGGGTCTACAGGAACTGCACTACTAAAGCTGGTGTCAAGGTCATCATCGGCAGCAGCAGCAGGATTAGTCTGTAGGAGATACACCACTCAGTGATTAGCCAACATTTTACTAATTTGTCCCTATCAGTAGACGCTCAAACAAGGTACTTATTCCGCATTCACATGCTAGTCGGAACAATGAAACTCGGAAATGTCCGACTTGATAATTGGTTGTAGTTATACACGTGCCGCGTTCAACCAGGTAGCAAGTCAGAAATTTCAGAGTTTCGTAGTTCCGACTAGCACTTGAACGCGACATATATACACCCATCCCCCTCATGTCGATAGATCATGCTAACTAACCTTCACACACAATACCCACCCTCAACAGACACCAGTCAGTCACCCACACCATCCCCTCCTTACTACACTGAACAAAAATATAAACGCAACATGCAACAATTTAAAAGATTTTACTGAGTTACAGTTCATATAAGGAAATCAGTCAATTGAATTAAATTCATTAGACCCTAATCTATGGATTTCACATGACTTGTAATACAGATATGCATCTGTTGGTCACAGATACCTTAAAAAAAGGTAGGTTCGTGGATCAGAAAACCTGTCAGTATCTGGTGTGACCACCATTTGCCTTATGCAGCGCGACACGTCCTTTGCATAGAGTTGATCAGGCTGTTGATTGTGGCCTATGGAATGTTGTCCCACTCCTCTTCAATGGCTGTGCGAAGTTGCTGGATATTGGCGGGAACTGGAACACGCTTTCGTACATGTCAATCCAGAGCATCCCAAATATGCTCAATGGGTGACATGTCTGGTGAGTATGCAGGCCATGGAAGAACTGGGACATTGTCAGCTTCCAGGAATTGTGTACAGATCCTTGCGACATGGGGCCGGGCATTATCATGCTGAAACATGAGGTGATGGCGGCAGATTAATGGCACGACAATGAGCCTCAGGATCTCGTCACGGTATATCTGTGCATTCAAATTGCCATCAATAAAATGCAATTGTGTTCATTGTCCTTAGCTTATGCCTGCCCATACCATAACCCCACCGCCACCATAGGGCACTCTGTTCACAATGTTGACATCAACTCGCCCACACAACACCATACACGCTGTCTGCCATCTGCCCGGTACAGTTGAAAACCGGGATTAATCAGTGAAGAGCACACTGCTCCAGCGTGCCAGTGGCCATCGAAGGAGAGCATTTTGCCAAACTGCAGTCAGGTCAAGACCCTGGTGAGGACGACAAGCACGCTGATGAGCTTCCCTGAGACGGTTTTTGACAGTTTGTGTAGAAATTATTTGGTTGTGCAAACCCACAGTTTCAACAGCTGTCCGGGTGGCCTCAGACGATCCCGCAGGTGAAGAAGCCAGATGTGGAGGTCTTGGGCTGGCATGGTCACATGTGGTCTGTGGTTGTGATGCCGGTTGGACGCACTGCCAAATTATCTAAAACAACGATGAAGGTGGCTTATGGTAGAGAAATAAATGAACATTCAATTATCTGGCAACAGCTCTGGTGGACATTCCTGCAGTTAGCATGCCAATTGTACGCTCCCTCAAAATGTGAGACATCTGTGGCATTGTGTTGTGTGACAAAACTGCACATTTTAGAGTGGCCTTTTATTATCCCCAGCACAAGGTGCAACTGTGTAATGATGCTGTTTAATTAGCTTATTGATATGCCACACCTGTCATGTGGATGGATTATCTTGGCAAAGGAGAAATGCTTACTAACAGGGATATAAACAAATTTGTGCACAAAATTTGAGAGAAATTCGCTTTTTTTTCAACTCATGAAACATGGGACCAACACTTTACATGTTGCATTTATATTTTTGTTCAGTCTAATAACTCATAAACAATCAACTAAGCCTCCATAATACAGAGAACTACAGTATAATTTGTAGCCTACTTATAAACACACCAACTATGACAACAAAACACAGACCAGTATATTTATTTGCTCATCATCGACCATGGAAAGATTTAGCAAAGGTGACTTACACTAGTTCCTGGTGCTGAGCTTGATGTTGATGCTGCTGCAGATGTTGATGGGATCAGACTCTGTAAATACAACACATAGGCCATCTATGTTATCATCTGCAGTTGTTAAGTTAGCTAGCTATGTAACGATCCCGGCAGTCTGAGTCGGGTCCTGTCTGTGGACTAGTTTTTCTGCTCGGGATCTCCAGTTTCCCGAGGGTTCTGGAACGCTCCGGGGAGCTCTCTTGATTTCCGCACCTGCATCCCATCAGCAATCTGCACACCTGGTCCTGATCATCACCCTTCTTAGGCTCTGGCCTAACATCCATTCCCTGCCGGATCGTTAGCCATGAACAGTAGGTTTACCAGAGTATCAGTCTTAGAGCTTCTAGCGTTAGTTTTGTTGTTTTGCACCTTGTTGGTTTGTTGTTTACTTACCTCCGTTTTTGTTCCATCTGCAGTCACTCGTCCGGAACCTTCATCCAACCTCTGCCTGGTGGTCGGCGGCTGCCGAGCCATGATTGGAACAACCACTGCACCCCCAACAACTAATCAACGCCGCCCGCTCTGTTCCCTGGATTATTCAGCATCACTCTTGAATTTGTAAATAAACACTCACCTTCGTTTCAACTTACCTTGTCCTGGTCTGCTTCTGGGTTCTGGCTTTGTAACTCGTGACAAGCTAATAGTTAGATATGGTCTGGTAGGCTGTAGCTAACGTAACCTAATGTAGCTAAAGTTAGCTTGCAATGTTGCAAATCACATTGCCAGATTGCAGCTGGCTAATTATATTGATTTTAATAATAATAATAATAATAATAATAATAATATGCCATTTAGCAGACGCTTTTATCCAAAGCGACTTACAGTCATGTGTGCATACATTTTTACGTATGGGTGGTCCCGGGGATCGAACCCACTACCCTGGCGTTACAAGCACCATGCTCTACCAATTATGAAAGCTAGCTAGATTTGGGTTTAGGTAAACAAATGTAGTTCGCTAGCTAGTTAGCTAGATCATTTAGCTACGTTAAGCCCGACTTCTTAGTAAGGTAACTGATGAAATGTTACCCTAACGCAGCTTATGCTTGCTTCTAGTTTGCACATCCAGGTACTGAGCACAACACCATGACTAAACTTTACAGTTGTTGTCAAAACAAAATTGAAAAGTTTTTAGCAAGCTGATGTTCTATGAACGACCCTTACAAAAAATTATTGCAGTTTTGAAACTTTCTTCCAATTTCTAAAGCCTGTGCTGAGTCAGGCATAGAAACACATTGGTTGGGAATTGTGTGGAGGTGGGTATTCGGCCTGTAAGTCCCTGCTGATGTTCTAAAGAGGTCAATCTAACTCAACCATAACAATGGAATTGGCATGGAAACACATGGGGGAAAGGGCCTTGGGGAAAGACCCAGAGTCTCCTCATTGCCCCCCAGCAAAATTAGCCTACATTAAGGCTATTGTTTATATGTTCATTTCACAATATGTTGAGGTAAAAATCGAAGTATAATGCTTGTATGGATGTCAACCCCAACACATGTTCATCATGTCATCATTACCAATCAGCTGCATTACAGTTAAAAACGACTGACTACCATCAACAATTTCTTTATGCTAGCTATGCTAACCAGTTTATACTAACGGGAGTTAGCATTTAGCAGGCACTTCTTCTATGCAGTGAAAACAGACTTGTTTTAATATCTGACAGGCAACACATGGTGGGCCTGTTACACTACATAAACCATGACGAATTTGACGAATATCCGCTTTGTTAGATCAGATTCGTTGATTATGCGCAAATCTGGTCAATGGATCGTCTGCGTTCCATTGAGTCCTTTACCGCACCTATGGGACACCAGCCTTCTGGCTCGAGCATTACTTTATAGCTCAATGGGCTCGAGAGACTTGGCATTGCTGTTGCCTGCCAGATATTAAAATGCCTGTGTAGGTATTTTACCTATCAGCTAATCACATCATGGTTCCCCTGCTCAGACATTGCATGCATCAACCAATGATGGCGTGCCACGTCACCGACTGTGTCATTGACTGACAGATTGCTATAACATGGGTAGCTGATATGTAAAATACCTATCCAGGAGTTGTAAGATATGGCAGGAGTCAGCAACGCCTGGGCAGAGGAACATGACCAAAATGTTATCACAATCTGTCAGTTTATGTATGCACTCACTAACTGTAAGTCGCTCTGGATAAGAGCGTCTGCTAAATGACTAAAACATTTTTTTTTATGTAAATGAAATGGCATGCAACCATTGGTTGAGGCATGTACTTTCTGACACTTCTATCATAGTCCAAAACGTGTATGTGTATGCACAGCAGTGTTCTAGAATATTGGACCATTGGCATTCATACTTATCAAATTTTCAGCGCAGCTCAAGCAACTTCTCCAACGACGTCACCACATTCAAATGAATAGAGGGCGTGTACTGGAGCCGCCTTGTTGGGGAGGTGCACGTTTGGGCAAAACAACTGGGAAATCGGAAATCTCCGACTTCCGATTTCAGTGCGTTCAAAACAACTGGGAACTCCTAGAAACGAGCTCCAACTGGGAAAAATCGTTTGGAATGGTCATCCGACTTGGAATTCCAAGTCGGAAATTCTGCATCTTTCTAGAGCTCCAAATTCCGACCTGAAGATCACTTATGTCATGATTTGACCTCGTTTTATTTCCGAACTCCCAGTTGTCTTGAATGCGCCAGAGACGACTGTTGCTAAGGACGCATTTCCCAAGCAAGATGGCTACTGACAAAAAACAAATAAGAAATTCTCGCTACTATGTCGGAGAAGTTAAACATCTTACCCGGAATGGTAAGTCTAGACAGCATAAGCTCATAAGAAGACTTTGATGATTTTCTTCATAAGTAGCGTTAATGACAACCCGTAAAATATTTGCTATAACAAGCTTATTAGCAGCAGGTGCGTGACTATGTCTGTCTGTCCCCACCACCATGCAGGGTTTGGCGTGTATGTGTATCCAAACAGCTTTTTTCGCTATGAGGGAGAGTGGAGTAAGGGCGAAAAACATGGTGTGTATGCCCTATGCCATTGGTAGTAACTAGCTACTGTAGTAGCCTAACTATGTTCTTTTGGTAATAGCAGAGAAGGTTACACTTGGATATGTTGCTGACAATATGATTGCTGATGGTATGAGAAACAACAATAAATGAAAAACATAGCTGAACCTTATGTCTCATAGTGTGACTTTGCTACCATGTTTGCTTGTTATGTTATAATGATATGCAAACTATATGTTTAGGTTATGCTTAGCCTGAATCGTCATCTAGTGATCTAGCTAGCTAGTCACCATCTGACATAGCTAATCAAACACAATTAAATAATGCTGTATAAGGAAGGGATAGCATCGGCATGTCAGGCTTAGCTTTGATGCAACCAAGATAGTTTTTACATTGTGCTGGAGGTAAAAACTATGTAAAAACTCTATTGGTTGCATCGAAGCTAGGCAAGGCTATGCACTTGAATGAAACTCCTACTTTTTATCCAGGGCATGGAAAACTCTTCATGAAAGATGGAAGTTACTACGAAGGAGAGTTTGCCCATGGGGAAATAGAGGGGAACGGGTCAAGGTTCTGGGCAAAAACAGGTACATGCACTCACCTAGCTTCGATGCAACCAAGAGTTTTCACATTGTGCTGGTCTCTTTTGAACTGTAAAAACTATCTTGGTTGCATCGAAGCTAGCACTCACCTAGGTTAGTCAGTCCCAGAGCCATATAAAAGTATATGGACACCCCTTCAAATTAGTGGATGCGGCTATTTCAGCCACACCCGTTGCTGACAGGTGTATAAAATCGAGCACACAGCCATGCAATCTCCAAAGACAAACATTGACAGTAGAATGGCCCATACTGAAGAGCTCAGTGACTTTCAACGTGGCACTGCCATAGGTTGCCACCTTTTCAACAAGTCAGTTCGTCAAATTTCTGCCTTGCAGTGGAAACGTCTAGGGGCAACAACGGCTCAGCCGCGAAGTGGTAGGCCACACAAGCTCACAGAACGGGACCGCCGAGTGCTGAAGCGTGTAAAAACCATTCTGTGCTTCCGACTTTGTGGCAACAGTTTGGGGAAGGCCCTTTCCTGTTTCAGCATGACAATGCCCCCGTGCACAAAGAGAGGTCCATACAGAAATGGTTTGTCGAGATCGTTGTGGAAGAACTTAACTGGCCTGCACAGAGCCCTGACCTCAACCCCATCAAACACCTTTTGGATGAATTGGACCGCCGACTGTGAGCCAGGTCTAATCGCCCAACGTTCCCGAGCTCATTACTGCCCTTGTGGCTGAATTGAAGCAAGTCCCCGCAGCAATGTTCCAACATCTAGTGGAAAGCCTTCCCAGAAGAGTGGTGGCTGTTATTGCAACAAAGGGGGGACCAACTTCATATTAATGCCCATCATTTTGGAATGAGATGTTCGACAAGCAGGTGTCCACATACTTTTATCCATTAGTGTATGTATATATACAGTACCAGTCAAAAGTTTGGACACAACTACTCATTCAGGGTTTTTCTTTATTTTTACTATTTTCTACATTGTAGAATAACAGTGAAGATATCAAAACTATGAAATAACACAAATGGAATCATGTAGTAACCAAAAAAGTGTTAAACAAATCAAAATATATTTTATATTTGAGATTCTTCAAATAGCCACCCTTTGCCTTGATGTCAGCTTTGCACACTTTTGGCATTATGTCAACCAGCTTCACCTGAAATGCTTTTCCAACAGTCTTGAAGGAGTTCCCACATATGCTGAGCACTTGTTTGCTGCTTTTCCTTCACTCTGCCATCCGACTCTGTTACAGGAGGGGGTCGCAGTTCCGGAGCGACCCACTAGGTGTCATCCTCCGACAACCTTAGGCACCTCCTCACTCGCAGTCTGGACTAATCAGTATCCTATTGGTGTCACCTGTGTCTACCTGTTCACCTGTGTATTTATGCCCTCACTTCCCTGTGTTCCCTTGCTCAGTTTTCTTTTATCGTGATAAGTCCGTTCTTTTGTATTTGGGCTTTGGGACCACCAGTAAAGATCCTTGTTTCACCATCTCTGCCTATTGCCTACTGTATATCCTGCACCGCACCTGGGTCACATTTCACACCAACCCTTACAGAAAACTGAGCCAATATGGACCCAGCAGAGTCAGCACAGTATCAGAGCGCATTGGCAACACAGGGAGCTATGCTGAACCAACACGACCGCAGCCTGCAGCAGATCATCGAGAATCTCTGACGATCGCCGCGCAGAGCTGGTTGGACACCCGACCATCCCCGGCATCGGCGTCTCCAGTCTTGCCTGCGACATTGCGGGAACCCCGCCTACCACCTCCGGAGAGGTATGACAGATGTCCAGAGGGCTGCAGGGAATTCCTCACCCAGTGTTCCCTGGTATTCAGCCTACAACCCTCCTCCTTCCCGACGGAGCAGGGCCGGGTGGCCTACATCATCACTCTGTTGACCGGTCGGGCCCTTTCCTGGGCTACCGCGGAGTGGGAGAGGCAAACTCCGGCGTGCTCCGACTCCTACCAATTCACCCGGGAGCTACGCAAGGTGTTCGACACCTCTCGGGTGGTGTCGGGGCACAAGGCCGGGAGGCGGCTGACGGCCTGTCGGCAGGGTGACCGTTCGGTGGCGGACTACTCCGTGGAGTTCCGGAACCGGGCTCGAGAGGCAGGATGGGAGGAGGCCGCTCTGGTCGTCCTTTACGTGCAGGGGCTATCGGAGGGGATGAAGGACGAATTCTCCTTCAGGGAGCTGCCTGAGTGACTGGACGGCCTCGTGGAACTCTCGGTACGGGTAGACAATCAGCATCGTGAGAGGGCGCATGACCCAAGGCGCGCCTCCGCGTCCCCCTATCAACTCGGAGGCTTTCTGACGATTCAGGGAGGAGATGCCTCAGGAGGAGACTATGCAGCTGGGGGTGGCGCTCTTGTCCAGGATGGAGAGGCAGAGGCGTCTGCGCCAGGGACGTTGCCTGTACTGCGGCCAGGCAGGTCACCACTGCGACTCATGCCTGGACAAGCCGGGAAACGGGAGGGCTCGCTAGTATCAGGAGGGGTGCTAGCGAGCCGGAACCGAAACCCCAACTCCAGAGACTCCCAGACTTTTCTCCCCGTCAGGGTTCAGTGGGCCTGCGCTGCGCGTCGGGCACATGCACTGGTGGATTCTAGGGCCGCGGGAAACCTGATGGATCCGGGGCTGGCCCAAGGGTGGAGCGTTCCGTTACTCTCCCTCTCCGAGCCGGTTCCGGTCATGGGCCTGGACGGCCAGTTTTTCATTGTGGACTCTCCGGAGTGTCCCCTCATCCTCGGGCACCCCTGGCTGGTCACCCACAAACCCCAGATAGAGTGTTCCACGGGGCGGCTCATCCTGGAGGGATTCTCTGCCCCGTCCTATTCCGGTCTCCACCGACCACTCATCAGCCCAAACGACCGTCCCAGACCACCTACCAGTCCTCACCTCTTCCCCAGGTCCCGCACTCCGAACCCCCTACCGCCCTTGCGGCGGTTGCCACCGGGAGGATGGCGGCTACAGACTCTGTCACCGGCCCAGACCTGGCAGGCGTTCCCTGGGAGTATTGGGATCTGGGGGAGGTGTTTAGTAAGAGGCTTGCGAAAGGCCTACCTCCTCACAGGCTATACGACTGCACTATCGATCTCCTGCCGGGCGCTGGCCATGAGGGAGTATATCCGTCCCTCTACCTCCTGAGTGGAAGACGGCTTTTAACACACCCAGTGGGCATTACGAGTACCAAGTCATGGCGTTCGGTCTAGCCAATGCGCCTGCGGTGTTCCAGGCGTTGGTCAATGACGTGCTCCGGGACCTCCTCGACTACAGCGTCTTTGTGTATTTGGATGACATCCTAATATTCTCAAAGGACATGAGTGAACACCAGCAGCACGTTCTGCAGGTCCTCCAACGCCTTCTCCGTCACCAGCTCTACGTCAAGGGGGAGAAGTGCGTGTTCCACACAGAGACAGTCTCCTTCCTGGGGTTCATCGTCACCCAGGGGGACCTACGGATGGACCCAGCCAAGGTCAGCGCGGTACTGGATTGGCCCCATTCCTCATCCCTCAAGCAACTACAGGGTTCTCAAATTTATATAGGCGATTTATTCGCAATTTTAGCTCCCTAGCCGCTTCCCTGACAGACCTCACCCAGACGAGCGTGCGCAACTTCGACCTGGATCCCGGAAGCGGGGAATGCATTTGATGCACTTAAGCAACGCTTTACATCGGCCCCGGTCCTAGGGCATCCTGATCCGTCCCTGCCGTTCATTGTGGAGGTGGATGCTTCAGACGTTGCGGTGGGAGCAATCCTGTCCCAGTGGTTCTTCACGGACGGTGAGAATCACTCTGCGCGTTTTTCTCCCGTCGGCTGTCCCCGGTGGAGCGGAATTACGACGTGGGGAACCGTGAGTTGCTAGCGTTCAAGCTCGCCCTGGGGGAGTGAAGGCATTGGCTAGAGGGGGCTTCCCAGCCATTCGTCGTATGGACGGACCATAAGAACTTAGCCTACATTCAGGGGGCCAAGAGGCTCAACTCGCACCAGGCCAGGTGGGCGTTGTTCTTCACCTTGTTACGATTCACCATCTCATACCGTCCGGTGTCGAAGAACACCAAGCCTGACACGCTGTCCCGGCAGTTCGACCCCGTGGACCTGGTGGAGAGGGACGACCCCAGTGTCCCCAACACCATGATTGCTGCCCCAGTTTCGTGGAGAATCGATATGCTGGTCAGAGTAGCGTTACGGTGGGAGCCCGATCCGGGTGGAGGTCCATCGGGGAGGATGTACGTACCCAAGGCTGCGCGCTCGTGACTGCTTCAGTGGGCGCACGCATCCGACCCCCCACCCCCCACCTTGTCACAACACAACTGATTGGCTCAAATGCATTAAGAAGGAAAACAATTCCACAAATTAACTTTTAAGAAGGCACACCTGTTAATTGAAACGCATTCCAGGTGACTACCTCATGAAGCTGGTTGAGAGAATGCCAAGAGTGTGCAAAGCTGTCATTTAAATTTTTTTGTCATTTAGCAGACACTCTTATCCAGAGCGACTTACAGTTAGTGAATGCATATGTTTTTTTGTTGTATTTTTTTTGTCTTCAAGGCAAAGGGTGGCTATTTGAAGAATCTCAAGTATAAAATATATTTTGATTTGTTTAACAGTTCTTTGGTTACTACATGATTCCATATGTGTTATTTCATAGTTTTGATGTCTTCACTATTATTCTACAATGTAAAAAATTGTAAAAATAAAGAAAAGCCCTTGAATGAGTAGGTGTGTCCAAACTTTTGACTGGTAGTATATACAGTGGGGAGAACAAGTATTTGATACACTGCCGATTTTGCAGGTTTTCCTACTTACAAAGCATGTCGAGGTCTGTAATTTTTATCATAGGTACACGTCAACTGTGAGAGACGGAATCTAAAACAAAAATCCAGAAAATCACATTGTATGATTTTTAAGTAATTAATTTGCATTTTATTGCATGACATAAGTATTTGATACATCAGAAAAGCAGAACTTAATATTTGGTACAGAAACCTTTGTTTGCAATTACAGAGATCATACGTTTCCTGTAGGTCTTGACCAGGTTTGCACACACTGCAGCAGGGATTTTGGCCCACTCCTCCATACAGACCTTCTCCAGATCCTTCAGGTTTCGGGGCTGTCGCTGGGCAATACAGACTTTCAGCTCCCTCCAAAGATTTTCTATTGGGTTCAGGTCTGGAGACTGGCTAGGCCACTCCAGGACCGTGAGATGCTTCTTACGGAGCCACTCCTTAGTTGCCCTGGCTGTGTGTTTCGGGTCGTTGTCATGCTGGAAGACCCAACCACGACCCATCTTCAATGCTCTTACTGAGGGAAGGAGGTTGTTGGCCAAGATCTCGCGATACATGGCCCCATCCATCTTCCCCTCAATACGGTGCAGTCGTCCTGTCCCCTTTGCAGAAAAGCATCCCCAAAGAATGATGTTTCCACCTCCATGCTTCACGGTTGGGATGGTGTTCTTGGGGTTGTACTCATCCTTCTTCTTCCTCCAAACACGGCGAGTGGAGTTTAGACCAAAAAGCTCTATTTTTCTCTCATCAGACCACATGACCTTCTCCCATTCCTCATCTGGATCATCCAGATGGTCATTGGCAAACTTCAGACGGGCCTGGACATGCGCTGGCTTGAGCAGGGGGACCTTGCGTGCGCTGCAGGATTTTAGTCCATGACGGCGTAGTGTGTTACTAATGGTTTTCTTTGAGACTGTGGTCCCAGCTCTCTTCAGGTCGTTGACCAGGTCCTGCCGTGTAGTTCTGGGCTGATCCCTCACCTTCCTCATGATCATTGATGCCCCACGAGGTGAGATCTTGCATGGAGCCCCAGACCGAGGGTGATTGACCGTCATCTTGAACTTCTTCCATTTTCTAATAATTGCGCCAACAGTTGTTGCCTTCTCACCAAGCTGCTTGCCTATTGTCCTGTAGCCCATCCCAGCCTTGTGCAGGTCTACAATTTTATCCCTAATGTCCTTACACAGCTCTCTGGTCTTGGCCATTGTGGAGAGCTTGGAGTCTGTTTGATTGAGTGTGTGGACAGGTGTCTTTTATACAGGTAATAAGTTCAAACAGGTGCAGTTAATACAGGTAATGAGTGGAGAACAGGAGGGCTTCTTAAAGAAAAACTAACAGGTTTGTGAGAGCTGGAATTCTTACTGGTTGGTAGGTGAACAAATACTTATGTCATGCAATAAAATGCAAATTAATTACTTAAAAATCATACAATGTGTCTCTCACAGTTGAAGTGTACCTATGATAAAAATTACAGACCTCTACATGCTTTGTAAGTAGGAAAACCTGCAAAATCGTCAGTGTATCAAATACTTGTTCTCCCCACTGTATATATATATATATACAGTTGAAGTCGGAAGTTTACATACGCTTTGGTTGGAGTCATTAAAACTTGTTTTTCAACCGCTCCACAAACTTCTTGTTAATAAACTATAGTTTTGGCAAGTCGGTTAGGACATCTACTTTGTGCATGACACAAGTAATTTTTCCAACAATTGTTTACAGGCAGGTTATTTAACTTATAATTCACTGTATCACAATTCCGGTGGGTCAGAAGTTTACAAAATTCCAGAAAATGATGTCATGGCTTTAGAAGCTTCTGATAGGCTAATTGACATCATTTCAGTCCATTGGAGGTGTACCTGTGGATGTATTTCAAGGCCTACCTTCAAACTCAGTGCCTCTTTGCTTGACATCATGGGAAAATCAAAAGAAATCAGCCAAGACCTCAGAAAAAAAATTGTATTGTCTGGTTCATCCTTGGGAGCAATTTCCAAACGCCTGAAGGTACCACGTTCATCTGTACAAACAATAGTACGCAAGTATAAACACCATGGGACCACGCAGTCGTCATACCGCTCAGGAAGGAGATGCGTTCTGTCCCCTAGAGATGAACATACTTTGGTGCGAAAAGTGCAAATAAATTCCAGAACAACAGCAAAGAACCATGTGAAGATGCTGGAGGAAACAGGTACAAAAGTATCTATATCCACAGTAAAACGAGTCCTATATCAACATAACCTGAAAGGCCGCTCAGCAAGGAGGAAGCCACTGCTCCAAAACCGCCATAAAAAAGCCAGACTACGGTTTGCAACTGCACATGGGGACAAAGATCGTACTTTTTGGAGAAATGTCCTCTGGTCTGATGAAACAAAAATAGAACTGTTTGGCCATAATGACCATCGTTATGTTTGGAGGAAAAAGGGGGTTGCTTGCAAGCCGAAGAACACCATCCCAACCGTGAAGCACGGGGGTGGCAGCAACATGCTGTGGGGTTGCTTTGCTGCAGGAGGGACTGGTGCACTTCACAAAATAGATGGCATCATGAGGAAGGATAAATTATGTGGATATATTGAAGCAACATCTCAAGACATCAGTCAGGAAGTTAAAGCTTGGTCGCAAATGGGTCTTCCAAATGGACAATGACCCCAAGCATACTTCCAAAGTTGTGGCAAAATGGCTTAAGGACAACAAAGTCAAGGTATTGGAGTGGCCATCACAAAGCCCTGACCTCAATCCTATAGAAGATATGTGGGCAGAACTGAAAAAGCGTGTGCGAGCAAGGAGGCCTACAAACCTGACTCAGTTACACCATCTCTGTCAGGAGGAATGGGCCAAAATTCACCCAACTTATTGTGGGAAGCTTGTGGAAGGCTACCCGAAACGTTTGACCCAAGTTAAACAATTTAAAGGCAATGCTACCAAATACTAATTGAGTGTATGTAAACTTCTGACCCACTGGGAATGTGATGAAAGAAATAAAAGCTGAAATAAATCATTCTCCCTGCTATTATTCTGACATTTCACATTCTTAAAATAAAGTGGTGATCCTAACTGACCTAAAACAGGGAATTTTTACTAGGATTAAATGTCAGGAATTGTGAAAAACTGAGTTTAAACGTATTTGGCTAAGGTGTATGTAAACCTCCGACTTCAACTGTGTATATATATATATATATATATATATATATATATATATATATATATATATATATATATATATATAACTCTGGTCAGTCCACTTCCTAAATTTGATAAGAATTCAGTGCTAGAAGACCGTATAAAGCATTAGACTTGTAGCCTAAAATGTAATATCAAGTCGTTTCAATGAACAAAGTATTTATGAATCTCTCAGGTGTATCCTATTCTGGCCAGTTCAGTGGAGGGGAGCTTCATGGCTGTGGTGTGATGCAGAAAGGCAATGGAGAGCGATACGAGGGAGAGTTTTCCTACGGACTCCGAGATGGTGGGCAATACTAGACCTATATCCCAAAAATACATGTCCTGCACCGGAAGCAAAGTATGTTTTGCATATTTTAGCATATTAGCCTATGTGCTAATATGCATCTACTGCAGCGTAAAGAATATCTATAGGACTTCTCTGGGTGCGTCTGCAATGGTACCTTATATAGTGCAGGATAATTCCATTGTAACATAGTGAAATGTATGCTAAACAAAAAAAAACAATGATTGCAAAGTTAAAATAACCATACAACTATATGCACAAGGATGACTTTTAACAATTTCCACTGACAATTTTACAAAAACAAGTTTACTTGAAGAACAGTGCAGATGCAACGTTTGATAACAGAATGACAGCGCCAACAGCACTGTACCATTTCAGATGTAGCCAGGACTTCTCTCTGACCTTAATATGTGAAGTCAAACATTAAGATTGTGTCATTCAATTATATTTCGCATACTCCTATCATCCAGGCAATGGGTTTCTGGTGGATAAGGATGGACAAACATACGAGGGATCGTTTCATCAAAACAAGAGGCATGGTGAAGGACAAATGCACTACAGGTACAACGTTGTCCCTCTCTTGATTACGTTGCAATTGACCAGAGTTCTGACTTTGATATTACTGTCTCAAGAATGTTTTGCAAAGTACTAAATGTTGTTCATACCAATCTAGATTATTAATTAGATGATGAATTCTTCATCAGACTGGAAATGTTAACCCTATAGGCTGGACAAAGTTGAAAACATACCCAGATTAAGTTTAAACATGTTCATGGACAGAAGTATGCCAAACCCAATGAGCCATCCTGTTGGAAACCAATGTCTTGTTGTTGTTCAGATGAACTCGAGATGAACTTTGCTTCATTTGACAGGAATGGAGATCAATATGAAGGAGGTTGGCTTCTGGACCAACGACAAGGCCACGGAGTGATGCGCTTTGGGGATGGATCAGTGTACGAGGTGGGTGTCCATTTGGATTTCATTTTCTTCACAATGCATGGACGTTCAGGCAAATCAAATGATTGATACATGCATGGTTTATTTTTATTTATTTCTTCAATGTGATATAATGTCCAGATGACTCAGTTTTAATTGGGTTGTACTATTCTCGTCCTCAAACTTTTATTCCTGAAAATAAGATTGATTTGTCCTAAAGCTGGCCAAATAAATGAACATGTTGCTGTTTTGAGCACCTCATAATTAGAACATATATTTAGCTGCTATTCATGCAAATTGCCACTGCGGGTCACCATTGTATTTCTACTGAGGATCAGATAGTATGGCAAGCTTGCTATCATGGGCACTACATCCTAGGACAGGAGTATCAAACTAATTTTGCCCCGGGGGCTGCATTCGGTCTTCAACGAGGTCCGGATGGCGGAACTGAAAATGGGTTATATTTCCTAGCTGTGAAAATGTGCAAAAAATAGTCCTCTATCAATCGTTTTGGAAAATGTTGATGCTCCTTGACTGTCTAGCTCTCATTTCAGTGATTATTAGCGAGCTGGACACAGTCAAGAAACGGTATGATTGTAGGTCGATAATCATTTCTACACAGTTTCAATTTGGTTTTAGTCATTTTAAAGTACATCAGCGTTCCAAAACACTTCAATATACTCACATATGTAATACACTGACTGCGCAAGGTCCAGGACTTCTGGTCTGAATGCTTGGTCTGAACGTTAACACGCATCGCTTATGGTACAGTTTTGGAAACATAAGGAACGTATCTTTCATATCAGCGAGAACTAATAATAGTAATTTAAAAATTTATAGGGTTAGGCTTAGTGTTCCCACACGGCCATATCTCCATGTTACAGTGCTTGTTTACGGAAGTCAGACGGAAGACAGAGGCGACCAACTGTGCTAATTAGCTATCTAGCGTGCTTGAACACCTGTGTGTAAGTGTAACTGGGAAGTATAACGGAAGTGCCGTGTAGCTCAGTTGGTTGAGCATGGCGCTTGCAACGCCAGGGTTGTGGGTTCGATTCCCATGGGGGACTAGTATGAAAAAAGTATGAAAATGTATGTAAGTCGCTCTGGATAAGGGCGTCTGCTAAATTATGTAAGTGTAGTTCATTGCAGCCGTATTGATCTGAGCAAACCTACTACAGTAAGTGTATGTTTTTTATTTGAAAGATTCTTTCTCGCTGATAGGAAAGATAAATCCATATGTTTCGAAAACCCTATCGCAAGTGATGATTATTGACGTTTCTAAATGTTAAAACAGAGCGTCGGGATTGTAGTTCACACTGGTAAGCGGTGCTTATAGCTGAGAACCATTGGGATAAGGCAGAATACCTTGTTAATGCCTTGGGTTCTCCAGAGCAATAGTATCCTATGGTGCCAATCACATCTATAGTGCCACCAACTGGTCTGGTCCAGCCATCTAATGTTGCAGTGACTTTATATTCACACAGCTTCTAAGGACAAATACTGTACATTTACATACCAAATGTCCTTGCCCCATGTCCATCGGTTCAGTTCTAGTAGCCAGTTGTTGTTGCCCATGGTGGAATCATTGAGCCTGTTGACTCCTGAAGCCCCCATGAACTCCAGAGTCTAGAAGCAGTCTAGCTAATTCGTAAGCTGGCTAGTGTTGCGAATTAGCATTGCACTAGTTAGCTGAGCTGTTTTACAAGAAAACGGTTGAGATGACTCAAACACTGTAGCTAGTTAGCGAGGCTTCCTCAGCGACAATTTTAAGTTAACTGTCATTTAAGTTGGTTTGTTACTACTGGTTTCAGATCTGAGGCGAGAGAATCTGTCCGCCATTTTTTGTGCTTTGGTAAGGGCTCAGAGTGACGTCACCTACCCAAGAAGCCTCAACCAATCACCCAACGGATATTAATGACTTTGCCTCTGGGTATCCTACAAAACAACATTTTGCGACCGGTTATGCGATAACCCAGCATCAATGGAAAAAGATCTCTTGTATACAGAGTGACACACTTTCACAAGGATGTTACTTCTGGGTAACCGAGATTACCCAAAAATACATGTCCTGCACCGGAAGTAAAGTATTTTTTGCATATTTTAGCATATTAGCCTATGTGCTAATATGCATCTACTGCAGCGTTTCCCAAAACTTGATTAGTTGATTATTTGAACAGCTGTGTAGTGCTAGGGCAAAAACCTAAACGTGCACCCCTTGGGGTCCCGAGGACCGAGTTTGGGAAACCCTGATATACTGGTATAGTGTGGCCATCTTTGAATGCATGAACGTTCTTTTCTCAAACTCTTTAGGGACTATTGTGATGAGTCCAAATACCAAATTAGAAGTAAATCTGACTTTTAGTCCATGAGAAAAAAAAGTATGATGTTGTTGTTTGTATGTGTATGTTTTGTATTGTTTATCAAATATAAACTAAAATCTTATAAAAAAAAAGGTAAATGTGTTCAGCATGAGGAAAGACACCTACATACAAAGTTTCAAGTGTCTAGGTCAAATGGGTCAGCAGGTATGAGGGTTTAAAGGTAGACTCTGCGATATGACGTAGATTCAGAAAGTAAACAGCATAGTGGGTCAATTTCCACAACAACAACTAGCGTTGAAGCGTGAGGCTCAACTGTGGAGATGGGAGAACCTTCCAGAAGGACAACCATCTCTGCAGCACTCCACCAATCAGGCCTCTATGGTAGAGTGGCCAGACGGAAGCCACTCCTCAGTAAAAGGCACGTGACAGCCCGCTTGGAGTTTGCCAAAAGTCCCCTAAAGGACTCTCAGACCATGAGAAACAAGATTCTCTGGTCTGATGAAACCAAGATTGAACTCTTTGGCCTGAATGCCAAACGTCATATCTGGAGGAAACCTGGCACCATCCCTACGGTGAAGTATGGTGGTGGCAGCATCATGCTGTGGGGATGTTTTTCAGCTGCAGGGACTGGGAGACTAGTCAGGATCGAGGGAAAGATGAACGGAGCAAAGTACATGAAAACCTGCTCCAGAGCACTCAGGACCTCAGACTGGGGCGAATGTTCACCTTCCAACAGGACTACGACCATAAGCACACAGCCAAGACAATGCAGGAGTGGCTTCGGGACAAGTCTCTGAATGTCCTTGAGTGGCCCAGCCAGAGCCTGGACTTGAACCCAATCAAACATCTCTGGAGAGACCTGAAAATAACTGTGCAGCGAAGCTCGCCATCCAACCTGACAGAGCTTGAGAGGATCTGCAGAGAAGAATGGGATTTAACTCCCCAAATACAGGTGTGCCAAGCTTGTAGCGTCATACCCAAGAAGACTTGAGGCTGTAATCGCTGACAAAGGTGCTTCAACAATGTACTGAGTAAAGGGTCTGAATACTTATGAAAATGTGATATCAGTTTATAATTTTTAACAAATGTGCAAACAGTTATAAAAACCTGTTTTAGCTTCGTCATTATGTGTGTGGATTGATGAGGGGAAAAAACGATTTAATCAATTTTAGAATAAGGCTGTAAGGTAACAAAATGTGGAAAAAGTCAAGGGGTCTGAATACTTTCCGAATGCACTGTATCTACTTTCTATTGTGTACTTTCTAAAATGTGTACAGTAAAAATAGCCCCATACCCTACAGTAACTACCTACTTTCACAGTAAACACAACTACAGTAGTTTGGATATTTACCCCCACCTAACCCTCGATCCAGTATTTCTATTGAAATCAAAAGGAAACTTATCTCTCCTCTGTGACCTGAACTTGAACTTTGTAATGAATTGCAGGACTCATTGATTTAGAACTGGCAGCAGGCTGTCGCCATGGGGAGCCAGGGGGGTAGAGACCCAGGAAAGACAAGTATTGACTATTCACCACACAGCTTCTTGACAGCTGCGCTAAGCCAGCACTAAACTTCCAACCAGAGAGAGAGAGAGAGAGAAAGAGGAAGAGCGAGTCATAATCCAGTCGATTTCACCTATGACATTAAAAGTCTGATTATTGATGATTATGAATGTGGAAATATTATGTGCTTTGAAATTATCTAGCCTATTCGCCTTATTCTGGAATGTCACAGTGATCGTGGCGAGTTAGTTGCAATTGTGTTTCTATTACCGTCAACATTCGCGCGATGCTAGCGCATGCAAAAGTGGTACTTTTAGTTGAGAGGTTGATAGTTTTACACTGACAGAACCGCACAAAATCCTAAAATCGATCAACATGACAAGCATTATATGTTCAGTACGAGGCTGTCACAATAATTGGGTGAAGAGCAGGCAGTTTTTACAACAGCAATGTTTTGAACACCAACCTCTACGTCGATCTGAATGTACCTGTGGAGCCCCATACGACCTGCATCCACCTCCAGTCTTTGTGGGTCTGGCTCAAAGCGTTGAACCTAAAGAAACCACCAAAACGTCCCTTTGTGTGCTCCTACCACTTCTTTGACAAGAAGCCTACAGTGGAGCATCCTTACCCAGAAAAATGGCTTGGCTACGATGCTCCACTGGTGAAAAAGCGTCGGGTGTTGGTCAGGCAGTCATCAGTGACAGGTAAGCCAAACGCTTGAGCAGTTTGCCTGCTCTCATTTTGTCTCCCTCTTGCTCTTGTATCTAAGCACAGTCTCGTAATAGCACAATTTATTTCCTCTACAACTCAATAAACATTTCATTTTATATATACTTAATTATTATGATTATTAAATATTATTAGGAGCGTCCATGCAGTATGGCGTTTTATTGTACGGTTTTGTTAGTAATTGTCCATTGACTTGTTTAACAAGCCATACTGATTTCTTAACAGATGACACAACAGGCTCAAGTGTTCACCAAATTGAAAATGGGGATTGGCCAACACAGATAGAAGGAATGGATATGCCTTCAGAGAAGGATGCCCAAACCCAATTGGAAGACTCATCTCTAAGTGATCACAACTACAGCTCATGTAAAGCCCACTACCTGTGAGGCAGGGACACAGTGCCCAGCAGCACCTCTCTACAAAACCCTGCTGAGGAACGAAGCACTCTGTCGACTGCATACAGGCTTGTCTCTTGCTGCCTTTTCTGCCCTGGCGGAACATCTTCTGCCTCTCTACAAAGGTAGCTTTCAGTTAGACCTGACAAATTCCTGATGACACTGATGAAGCTGAAGCTCAACTTGCTGCAGCAGTACCTAGCAGAAAGGTTTGGTGTTTCCCAGAGTATTGTCAGTCGACTGATTAGTTATTGGATTGACATGATGGAAGAGAATCTGAGGGAGTACATTCCATGGCTGCCGAGACCATCCGTGCTACAATGCCACAATGCTTTAAGGACCACTACCCAGGAACAACCAGCATTATTGACTGCTCAGAAACGGCTTTACAGAAGTGCAAGAATCTGGATTCAAGGGGTGAGTCTCAGCCATTACTCTGCTCAGAACACTATCAAGTACCTGGTGGCCATTGCACCTTGTGGTCTAGTGATGTTCATCTCCTCAGCATATGGAGGTAGATGTAGCGACAAATATACAGTGGGGGAAAAAAAGTATTTAGTCAGCCACCAATTGTTCAAGTTCTCCCACTTAAAAAGATGAGAGAGGCCTCTAATTTTCATCATAGGTACACGTCAACTATGACAGACAAATTGAGAAAAAAAATCCAGAAAATCACATTGTAGGATTTTTAATGAATTTATTTGCAAATTATGGTGGAAAATAAGTATTTGGTCACCTACAAACAAGCAAGATTTCTGGCTCTCACAGACCTGTAACTTCTTCTTTAAGAGGCTCCTCTGTCCTCCACTCGTTACCTGTATTAATGGCACCTGTTTAAACTTGTTATCAGTATAAAAGACACCTGTCCACAACCTCAAACAGTCACACTCCAAACTCCACTATGGCCAAGACCAAAGAGCTGTCAAAGGACACCAGAAACAAAATTGTAGACCTGCACCAGGCTGGGAAGACTGAATCTGCAATAGGTAAGCAGCTTGGTTTGAAGAAATCAACTGTGGGAGCAATTATTAGGAAATGGAAGACATACAAGACCACTGATAATCTCCCTCGATCTGGGGCTCCACGCAAGATCTCACCCCGTGAGGTCAAAATGATCACAAGAACGGTGAGCAAAAATCCCAGAACCACACGGGGGGACCTAGTGAAGGACCTGCAGAGAGCTGGGACCAAAGTAACAAAGCCTACCATCAGTAACACACTACGCCGCCAGGAACTCAAATCCTGCAGTGCCAGACGTGTCCCCCTGCTTAAGCCAGTACATGTCCAGGCCCGTCTGAAGTTTGCTAGAGTGCATGTGGATGATCCAGAAGAGGATTGGGAGAATGTCATATGGTCAGATGAAACCAAAATAGAACTTTTTTGGTAAAAACTCAACTCGTCGTGTTTGGAGGACAAAGAATGCTGAGTTGCATCCAAAGAACACCATACCTACTGTGAAGCATGGGGGTGGAAACATCATGCTTTGGGGCTGTTTTTCTGCAAAGGGACCAGGACGACTGATCTGTGTAAAGGAAAGAATGAATGGGGCCATGTATCGTGAGGTTTTGAGTGAAAACCTCCTTCCATCAGCAAGGGCATTGAAGATGAAACGTGGCTGGGTCTTTCAGCATGACAATGATCCCAAACACACCGCCCGGGCAACGAAGGAGTGGCTTCGTAAGAAGCATTTCAAGGTCCTGGAGTGGCCTAGCCAGTCTCTAGATCTCAACCCCATAGAAAATCTTTGGAGGGAGTTGAAAGTCTGTGTTGCCCAGCGACAGCCCCAAAACATCATTGCTCTAGAGGAGATCTGCATGGAGGAATGGGCCAAAATACCAGCAACAGTGTGTGAAACCCTTGTGAAGACTTACAGAAAACGTTTGACCTGTGTCATTGCCAACAAAGGGTATATAACAAAGTATTGAGAAACTTTTGTTATTGACCAAATACTTATTTTCCACCATAATTTGCAAATAAATTCATTACAAATCCTACAATGTGATTTTCTGGAAAAAAATGTCTCATCTTGTCTGTCATAGTTGACGTGTACCTATGATGAAATTTACAGGCCTCTCTCATCTTTTTAAGTGGGAGAACATGCACAATTGGTGGCTGACTAAATACTTTTTTTCCCCACTGTAGTAGCCACGTGGCCCATGTGGTTGCAGTTGGGGTGTGCCCTCCACCCCCTTCACATCACAGGCTTTCCCATTGAAGACATCATCCAGAGAATCACAGCCCTTCCCCATGACAGGACACTTTGGAGTTCAGCACTCCGTCAGGGCTTGCTGATAACCATGGCTCTTCAACACTGACAACAGTGCCTTTGTGGTCCACAGAGTATCCACGGTCTTCCAGGCACTGGGAGGCCATCAGCTCATAATCTTCCCCGTAGCGTGTGGCTGCATTCCCTCGGAACCTGGGATACAGATGATCCTGGAGAAACTTACCAGGGTTGGTGGATTCCCTGACAGGGACCTTCTTGGCTGAGCTTGCAGTAACTCGAAGCTTCCTTGAGTCATGCCACAAGTGAGGCACTCTGCTCCTTTGTGATCTGTTCCAAAGCAGTCGACTGGGTTGGGTCAAGTTTCACAAATTCATTGTAGAAGAACAGGCACTTCTGGCAGTTGTAATTTACATGCTCTCCATGTGGCTGGGAAAGAGTAGAGCATCTATATTAAGTTATTATATGCAGTTAGAGAGCACTGAACAGAAGAGACACACAACAGTTCAAATACATCAAAAAGGTACAGCCACAAATAAATATTCCTTTCAGCCCAATTTGACCTGGGATGCTACTGGCTGTGATATTATTGTCAGTTCAGCATTAACACACTTATAGAGCAGACTCCCCACAGGCAGATTCAGGTGTCTCAGGCTCCTATTCAATTCATCCTGTGAGTGGAACACAGGAGTGGGAGGCAGGGGTGGACATTCTGGATGCTTTTCTGCATATTGGTCACTGGCCTTATGGTGTGTGAAGTCAATGCTGTTTAACCGCTTTGGCTCAAGGTTCCTCCGAGTCCCTGCATTCCATTGTCGCTGCTCATCTGTGCAGGCTATGCCAGTTAGCCCACTGGACACTGCATTCTGCACCTGTGATAGAATGTTTGTTACAAAAAAAGACATTCAGAGAAAATCCCATTATTAACAATTGTGTGACTGAGGACTATGTGATCAACTTAATCAAAACACATGCAAGTTTCATCATAAACTTACCTCGCTATTGTTCCCAATGAGATGAGACCACTTATACTTACCATACTTTAGACATTACCCCCAACCACAAGGATATTTTACAAACGTTATTCACCCAGAAAAACAATAACACTAAAGAAATACATGTGATGCTGACATGTTTAAATACATTTTATACCCTACTCACCTGGACTCCATAAACCTACCTTGCTTCACCAACATGAGATTTGACAGGATACTTACAGATTCCCCACATTAATACAGCAGTTCTGTTGATTCACAAATACATGTTAACATAACCAATAAATCATGACATTCTCAATTCAGCTTTCATCCAACAAAACGTTTGGTCTAACTGCTATGTTAAGCCTGACTATTTTATCATTCTGTGTCTAGATAAGGCAGTATTGTGCACTTTCATCTATAAAAGGAATGAAGAAAATAGGCTATAAACATCAATTGATCATAGATATCATCTGAGAACTCTATCATAATGTTAGCCTATGGATTATAGTAACTGTCACCACAACACATGCAGGTTGCTTGTATGCTGTAATCGCTTATGTTAAGTAATATTAGACATAGCAATGCAAGTGACTGCTTATTAGCCTACCTTCCACAAAATTGAGGCTGCATGACTTTCCAAGGCCAGCGATGCAAGCGCATCCAGCCGTCTCTACTGATCCGTTGTACCCAAGCAGAGTGGTAAGAGCTGCTTTATTGGCTGGGCTGAACATCAGCCTTCAAAAATACCAATCCTTTTCCCTCCTCCTGGTGAAGAAGAACTCGGCCCACCTTACCACTGTGGAGGTACTGATAGGCCTCTGTACTCTTGTAATTTTTCATAGTGGAACCATCCACTCCCAAGGACAGCACGAAGTAATTAAAAATGTCCTCATACGTAATTTCAGGTCATTTTATCATGTCATCCACCCAATTATTTATCATGGACGGATGGGGTACGGTGATACCATCCGACCTCCGAAAAGCCATTTGTGCGTGTTCCCAAATGTGAGCCATGTTTTGTTTTTGTGTATTTGTTAAGATGTGTTAATGATGCACGTTTTTTAATTATTAGCTAGCCACCGCTCTGATGTAATTCGCTAGCGTTGACGGAAGTTGTGAAACGGAAACACAAACACAATCGCGTTCGAATGGAACTGGGTCAACTGGGCGGGGCTACTTAAGGCGAATATGCTGTCAACTGAGGGGGTGAAGATAATTACAAAAAAAATTCATTTGGAAAGATGATAATGAACAACGTAGTTCACCAACATGTGACGGTTGTCCAAAAGACGCAAACGTTCAATTACAAGGTTGCAGTCAAACGTCAAATTCTTCCCCTTGGTAGGTCATCAAAATTCCTACTGAACATGGTCCATTTCTTTACTGTACTGTATCCTGTTGAATAACTTTCTATCTACACCACCTCTCAAGGCCTCAAGACATTCGAAGGTTATGATTGACATAAATCATTATTATTTTCATTAGGTTTAAAGGAAAAGGTGCATTCTGTAGAATAAATACCCTTGGTAGTCTCTCTCTCTCTCTCTCACTGAGCAGTGGCCTAGTTTTCTCTGCACATTTTTGCCTGTGCCATAGCCTTAGGCCTGTCGATGCGATCAGAATTAGAAATTCTAATGGACGTGTCACCACTTTGAAGTAGTGTTCGAGAGCTTTGAGTCTGGGGCTCCCTTGGATCTGCCAGGCAAAGTCTGTGCATTGATCCCCCTGAATTTGTTTGACTGACACTCTCTTTCTCTGTCTCCCTTTCCCTCTCTCTTTCTCTCTCTCTTTTACTTTCACAGACACACAAACATACATACACACACACACACACTCCTCCCCTCTATATTATCTCAGAGGTATGGCTTTCAGCGTCTCCTGATGTGCATGTCTTTTTACATTTTTACATTTTACGTCATTTAGCAGACGCTCTTATCCAGAGCGACTTACAGTTAGTGAATACATTTTTTTTTTTTTTTATACTGGCCCCCCGTGGGAATCGAACCCACAACCCTGGCATTGCAAACGCCATTCTCTATCAACTGAGCTACATCCCTGCCGGCCATTCCCTCCCCTACCCTGGACGACGCTGGGCCAATTGTGCGCCGCCCATGAGTCTCCCGGTCGCGGCCGGCTGCGACAGAGCCTGGATTCGAACCAGGATCTCTAGTGGCACAATTAGCACTGCGATGCAGTGCCTTAGACCACTGCGCCACTTCCTTGTTTCTTAACCAATTGTATTCTAAGAATAATACAGTAGTATAAATATAATGCCTCAAACCTAAAATACAATCTCCTTAACAGGGCCAATGGCGTAATAACCTCTTCAATGGCCAGGGGACCATGATCCACTGTTCTGGGATTATCTATGAAGGGGTGTGGACGAACGGCAGACCGCTAGGTAAGTAGGACCGCAATATACCTACACACATACGCACGCAAATGCACACACACAGCCTGGGTGTCAGGCTGTCTGCCAAGTCCAAAATCAACCCCTAGACTCTACCCCTAAAGGCCCATCTAATAGATCAGTAAGGATAAAATGGGTTTAAGCAACAGGTTGAGAGCTTATTGGCCTAAAATCAGCCATTCAACAAGACTAGACTAATGGCTCTGGCCCAGTCCAAGAAGACAGTGCATCCCAGATTACACCCTATTCCCTATTTAGTGCACTACTTTTGACAATAACACTATGGGTCCTGGTCAAAAGTAGTGCACTAAAAAGGGAATAGGGTGCCTTTTGGGATGCAGTTGTTACCTTTTACTGCAGTGGGCTAAATCAGGGTCACACAGTGTTTCTTGGTAGTCTTAAACAAATCTACTTTGAAACAAAAGTATATACCTCACGCACATGGTTATGGGCTTAAAAAAAAGAAGACATCTGTACCATGTCAGATATAGATTTTGAGTTTGCATCTCAATATTACACTTTATATACAGTGGCTTGCGAAAGTATTGACTTATTCCACGTTTTGTTGTGTTACAGCCTGAATTCATAATGTATTAAATATTTATTTTCTCTCACCTATCTACACACAATACCCCATAATGACAAAGTGAAAACATGTTTTTAGAAATGTTTGCAAATTTATAGAAAATAAAATACAGAAAGATCTAATTTACATAAGTATTCACACCCCGGAGTGAATACAGTGGCTTGCGAAAGTATTCACCCCCTTGGCATTTTTCCTATTTTGTTGCCTTACAACCTGGAATTAAAATGGATTTTTGGGGTTTGTATCATTTGATTTACACAACATGCCTACCACTTTGAAGATGGCAAATATTTTTTATTGTGAAACAAACAAGAAATAAGACAAAAAAACAGAAAACTTGAGCGTGCATAACTATTCACCCCCCCAAAGTCAATACTTTGTAGAGCCACCTTTTGCAACAATTACAGCTGCAAGTCTCTTGGGGTATGTCTCTATAAGCTTGGCACATCTAGCCACTGGGATTTTTGCCCATTCTTCAAGGCAAAACTGATCCAGCTCCTTCAAATTGGATGGGTTCCTGTCACGATCGTCGAACACAGTGGACCAATGCGCAGCGTGATGAGTGAACATACTTTTATTGATTCACCACACGAAACAAAACAACAAAACGATACGTGAAGTCCTAGGTAACAGACACTAACCATACACGGAACAAGATCCCACAAAACACTGTGGAAAACAGGCTGCCTAAGTATGGTTCCCAATCAGAGACAACAATCAACAGCTGATTCACGTTGCCTCTGATTGAGAACCACACCGGCCAACATAGAAAACACATCAGCTAGATAATGAACCTAGAACACAAAATCATAGAAACTACACACCCTGGCTCAACATAACAGAGTCCCAGAGCCAGGGCGTGACAGTTCCGCTGGTGTACAGCAATCTTTAAGTCATACCACAGATTCTCAATTGGATTGAGGTCTGGGCTTTGACTAGCAATTCCAAGACATTTAAATGTTTCCCCTTAAACCACTCAAGTGTTGCTTTAGCAGTATGCTTAGGGTCATTGTCCTGCTGGAAGGTGAACCTCCGTCCCAGTCTCAAATCTCTGGAAGACTGAAACAGGTTTCCCTCAAGAATTTCCCTTTATTTAGCGCCATCCATCATTCCTTCAATTCTGACCAGTTTCCCAGTCCCTGCCGATGAAAAACATCCCCACAGCATGATGCTGCCACCACCATGCTTCACTGTGGGGATGGTGTTCTCGGGGTGATGAGAGGTGTTGGGTTTGCGCCAGACATAGCATTTTCCTTGATGGCCAAAAAGCTCAATTTTGGTCTCATCTGACCAGAGTACCTTCTTCCATATGTTTGGGGAGTCTCCCACATGCCTTTTGGCGAACACCAAATGTGTTTGCTTATTTTTTTCTATAAGCAATGGCTTTTTTTCTGGCCACTCTTCTGTAAAGCCCAGCTCTGTGGAGTGTACGGCTTAAAGTGGTCCTATGGACAGATACTCCAATCTCCGCTGTGGAGCTTTGCAGCTCCTTCAGGGTTATCTTTGGTGTCTTTGTTGCCTCTGATTAATGCCCTCCTTGCCCGGTCCGTGAGTTTTGATGGGCGGCCCTCTCTTGGCAGGTTTGTTGTGGTGCCATATTCTTTCCATTTTTTAATAATGGATTTAACGGTGCTCCGTGGGATGTTCAAAGTTTCTGATATTTTTTTATAACCCAACCCTGATCTGTACTTCTCTACAACTTTGTCCCTGACCTGTTTGGAGAGCTCCTTGGTCTTCAAAGGCCGCTTGCTTGATGGTGCCCCTTGCTTAGTGGTGTTGCAGACTCTGGGGCCTTTCAGAACAGGTGTATATATAGTGAGATCATGTGACAGATCATGTGACACTTAGATTGCACACAGGTGGACTTTATTTAACTAATTATGTGACTTCTGAATGTAATTGGTTGCACCAGATCTTATTTAGGGGCTTCAGAGCAAAGGGGGTGAATACATATGCATGCACCACTTTTCCGTTATTTTATTTTTTCATTTCACTTCACCAATTTTGACAATTTTGTGTATGTCCATTACATGAAATCCAAATAAAAATCAATTTAAATTACAGGTTGTAATGCAACAAAATAGGAAAAACACCAAGGGGGATGAATACTGTTGCAAGGCACTGTACTGAACAAAAATGCAACATGCAACAATTTAAAAGATTTTACTGAGTTACAGTTCATATAAGGAAATCAGTCAATTGAAATAAATTCATTAGGCCCTAATCTATGGATTTCATATGACTGGGAATACAGATATGCATCTGTTGGTCACAGATATCTTTAAAAAAAAGGTAGGGGTGTGGATCAGAAAACCAGTCAGGATCTGGTGTGACCACCTTTTGCTACATGCAGTGCGACACATCTCCTTTGCAAAGAGTTGATGTGGTTGTTGATTGTGGCCTGTGGAATGTTGTCCCACTCCTCTTCAATGGCTGTGCAAAGTTGTTGGAAATTGGCGGAACCTGGAACACGCTGTCGTACACATCGATCCAGAGCATCCCAAACATGCTCAATGGGTGAGTATGCAGGACATGGAAGAACTGGGACATTTTCATCTTCCAGGAATTGTGTACAGATCCTTGCGACATGGGACTGTGCGACATGGGACTGTGCATTATCATGCTGAAACATGAGGTGATGGTGGCGGATGAATGGCACGACAATGGGCCTCAGGATCTCGTCACGGTATCTCTGTGCATTCGAATTGCCATTGATAAAATGCAATTGTGTTCGTTGTCCGTAGCTTATGCCTGCCCATACCATAACCCCACCACAACCATGGGGCACTCTGTTCACAACTTTGACATCAGCAAACCGCTTGCCTACACGACACCATACACGCTGTCTGCCATCTGCCCGGTACAGTTGAAACTGGGATTCATCCGTGAAGAGCACACTTCTCCAGCGTGCCAGTAACCATCGAAGGTGAGCATTTGCCCACTGAAGTCGGTTACGACGCCGAACTTCAGGTCAGGTCAAGGCCCTGGTGAGGACGACGAGCACGCAGATGAGCTTCCCTGAGACGGTTTCTGGCAGTTTGTGCAGAAATTCTTCGGTTGTGAAAACCCACAGTTTCATCAGCTGTCCTGGTGGCTGGTCTCAGATGATCCCGCAGGTGAAGAAGCTGGATGTGGAGGTCCTATGCTGGCGTGGTTACACGTGGTCTGCGGTTGTGAAACCAGTTGGACGTACTGCTAAATTCTCTACAACGACATTGGAGGCGGCTTAGGGTGGAGAAATGAACATTACATTCTTTGGCAACAGCTCTGGTGGACATTCCTGCATTCAGCATTCCAATTGCACACTACCTCAAAGCTTGAGACATCTTGGCATTGTGTTGCACATTTTAGTGGCCCCAGCACAAGGTGCACCTGTGTAATGATCATGCTGTTTAATCAGCTTCTTGATGTGCCACACCTGTCTGATGGATTATATTGGCAAAGGAGAAATGCTCACTAACAGGGATGTAAACAAATGTGTGCACAACATTTTAGAGAAATAAGCTTTTTGTGTGTATGGAACATTTCTGCGAACTTTTATTTCAGCTCATGAAACACGGGACCAACACTTTACATGTTGCATTTATATTTTTGTTCAGTGTACATCACAAAAGACTGAAATATAACAAAACCGTTTGACATAGAAACACCTGATTTTCGGCTGTTGTTTTTAAATAATGTTGATTAATTATGAAATCATGAAAAATATTAATAACATTCCACCCATGAGGCCACTAGGTCATTTGAGTGCAGGAAAGGGCTACCACCCTATTCTCTATTTAGTGCACTACTTTAATGCACAGTCCCATGAGTCCATAGGGCTCTGGTCAAAAGTAGTGCACTATATAGGGAATAGGGTGCCATTTGGGATAGCCAGCGACAAAGCAGGAACAGAATGTTACCTACCTAGGCTAACCTATTCCATACATGACAGCAACGAGCCTGTCTCCCATACACTGCACCTTGTAAAGTAGACTGAGTAGGTCATTGATTTAGCTGTGTTTTGGCCTTGAATTATGATCAGTCTACACCTTGGCATAACAAAATCCTGGGATGTGTGCTGTTGTCATGGAGATTACATCATCAGGCATGCATGCACAGCAACCTTTTTCCATCCAGAAAAATCTAAGGAGCTTCCATTATGATGTGTATCTCCTGATTGGTTTTTGAGGACAACTACAACTGTACCATTGTTACATCTCGATGCTCTGCATCCTTCAGATTCGTACTTCAATAAATACAGCGTCCTCCTAATGGTTACCGGTCCTCTGTAGCTCAGCTGGTAGAGCACGGCGCTTGTAACGCCAAGGTAGTGGGTTCGATCCCCGGGACCACCCATACACAAAAAAATGTAAGCATGCGTGACTGTAAGTCGCTTTGGATAAAAGCGTCTGCTAAATGGCATATTATTATTATTACCCTGGCCTCAGCCATTTCACAAACCAACAAATTACACACCACTCAGACTGTGGAGTGGATCACATTGTCGTTGTCACAGGTCAAAACTGAGGCTTATTTAGGAAGGCGCAACGTTACAGAAATTTCAGGTAGAACTACATAATGTAGAACAGACTTTTACCTTTGTCACTATGAGCTACATCGAAGCGACCCTCCGGAACACACCCCAGGAATGTATACAGTAATACGTCTAGTGAGGCTCAGCCCTTTTTCTTTTTTCTCTGTGGCTGCTTGGCTGACTGTGACTGACTAGCTGGCTGACTGGCTGACTAACTGGCTGAGTGGTTAACTGACTGGCTGTCTGGATGACTGACTGATTGGAGGACTGACTGACTGACTGACTGACTGACTGCCTGACTGGCTGGATGACTGACTGACTCACCATTGAGGTGGTGAAATATTAAGCTGCCTTCCTCGGACGCTGATACCGGGGGGACCCTAGGACCCCCGCCTGTTAGTTATTGACACAGTGAACGAAAGCCCCTGGGAAAGCGTATAAATCACACGGGGAAGGGACAAGGTGGAGGGACGGTGGAAGGAAGGATGGATGGAGAGAGTGAGGGAGGGAGGGATTCCAATTGCATTATTGATGGTCCATCGGGAGGGATGAAAGTGTGCCTACTGGCAGTGGGGGGGAGAGAGAGAATGCTGTTTTAACACGTTCCATAGTCCTACCTGCCGCAGCCATCCACAGGTTCATTCCCCTCTGGTCGGTGTTGGGCTAGTTGCAAGACCCTGGACAGGTGTGGGACTGGGACTAGAAGAGGGGAGGTGGGGTACGAGGAGGATGTGGGTTGGGGCTTAGGCGGAGCAGAGCATGTGAGCGGAGTTGAGTGGTCGGAAAACCCACTCATCGTTTATGGAGCGGTCTTTGCACACTGCTACAGGGCTCAATGGCCTTTCCCCTCCTCTGCTAAATATCAATCAGCACTCACAGGGAAAAAAACTGCCGCTCCAAATGTTTGTTTAAAAAGATTATTTAACAAACACTTTTGTGACTATGTACCATTTGGTTTTGAAGTAGGCTATCGTAAGAAGCTTCAACATTTCAACAACTACTTGCTTTTCTCTAATCTATTGATGATCAGATACTTCAGTTTTAACTGTGGCTCTGTTCCGTTTACGTTTTACAGTTTATAGACAACTTTAGCACTGTTACAAACTTAGACTCCTCTTTTTTTAACAATAGCCTTTATAAAAATCAAAATGTTTCTGGTGCTGCTGAATGCGCTCATTCGTTGTCTTGCTATCAATTACACAGGCTGTGTGACCTATTTCTTGGTAGATTCATATCAACATCTCTGCGCATTAATGGTGTGGTAGGCTAAATAAATACATCAGAATTTAAAAAAAGCCTAATTAAAAGAAGAGTGATGAAGGAAATGAAAAATGCTGTGCAAAGCATGACCAAGGCCGTGCGGTACCGGAGCGAGAGAGAAGGCCAACGCTCCAATTTTTTGAAAGTCCAGCCAAATTACGCACGCTACGCTCCTCGCTCCTCTCCGCTCACATCCTCTGAGGCTGACAGGAAACGGCATTCCTCCTCTGGGAAGCAGGCAGGCAGGGATCTGGGACTTAAGCATTATAAAAAAGGCTGGCCCTCTTGTTTGTTCATGTATGCCTTTTGTATTGTCATATTATCATTAGCGAACTGCATTGCTATCTGTGTCCGCGTGAGTGTGTGTGGTGGTGACCAAGTTACAGTAATGGGCCTCAACATCACATAACCGGACAGCACTATAGTGGGCAGATCTTAGTGAATCAGTTCAAGTGTACTAGCGGGTGAGGGCATTCACAGCCGACTGCTCAGACGAGCTCCAGCTAGCCATTTTTCATGGTCCTTCGAGCCTGATTTAGTGGCAACTGTTTTTTTTCATGGTCCTTCATATAGCCGGATTCTGACCTGCTATAGTTTTGAATTTGAGGTACCCCGAGGAGGACTTTGTGCGTCTCACCACGAGACACCTGTCACCACCCACCTCAGCCCACACCGCCACAAGAAACCGTCACGCACCTGAGGAGGATGAACTGCGAGGCCTTACACCCCTTTCTCATCCAAGATACTACAAGCCCTGCTCCAGGCCTCCTCAGTGGTCATGGAGTGATCACACCCTCTCCAGTTGGGAGCGGCAGAGGGACTACGCGGAGCTGCTCTATGAGAGGGAAGAGATCAGGAGGCCATTCTCTAGGGCCTCCGAGCCATCGTCACTGCCACGGGAGCGCCATCACCGCTGCTACTCCCTGAGTCGGCTAGGCTACTCCTCTGAGAAACACTACACCAGGGCCCCCGGCCTGAGCGTTCATCATCTCCACGGTACTGTTGGGACTTCCACTATATCCCAAGGTAGCCTAGCTACTTACTCACCAGATTGACGTCACTCCAGAACCCCCCGGTTGGAGCCTACGTCATATCTACCAGAGCATCGGGAGCGCCACATCCCCCCCGAGGTGGCCCAGTTGCTACCCCAACCAACGTCTTCTGCTCTCCAGAGCGGGCCAGCTCCCCATCAGATGAAGACTCCGTACACAGTCCACCACATCAAGATCTGCAACCCCTTCAGCCAGAACCTTACTAGCCATAGTTAAGGAGACTGCAGCTCCAATCGTGGAGCCACACCCAGTTGCTGCCATGGGGCCCATTCTAGTTGCCGTTTGCGGAGTCATCCTCTCATCCCAGTGGGGATCCCTGCTAGTTGAGGCAGACACTTGGGTGCCCAAGGTTCGACTGTCTGCTGTCCTGGAACGTTCAATCACGAAGTCTCCATCTGCCTCTCCAGCTCCTGGCCCAGAGCCCAAGCCAGAGGGGGATTATTCGCCTGCTCCTAGGATGGAGCCACAGCCTGCATTCACTACAGATGTCAATTGCAGCCAGGACGTTGGGGCCTCTCCATCCCTGCCTGCTATCACTGTGCTAGTTCCAGGCCTGTACTACTGTAGGTCTGCAGTAAATCGGCCCAAAGTCCCTAACCCAGCTAGGTTCAGAGTTACCAGTTCCTCTAGTAGGCCCAGAGCTCTACCGCTCTCCTAGTTCTCAGACGTTCTCCCTGTCAGGTTCAGAGTCGTTTTCCCTGTCAGGTCCAGAGTCAGTTTCCCTGTCAGGTCCAGAGTCAGTTTCCCTGTCAGGTCCAGAGTCTGTTTCCCTGTCAGGTCCAGAGTCAGTTTCCTTGTCAGGTCCAGAGTCAGTTTTCCTGTCAGGTCCAGAGTCAGTTTCCCTGTCAGGTCCAGAGTCGTTCTCCCTCTCAGGTCCAGAATTATTTTCACTGTCAGGTCCAGAATCAGTTTCCCTGTCAGGTCCAGAGTAATTTCCCTGTCAGGTCACATACACATAGTTTGCAGATGTTATCGCGGGTGTAGCGAAATGCGTATGTTCCTAGCTCCAACTGTGCAGTAATACCTAACAATACAAAACAATACATGCAAATCCCCAAAATAATTAAGAAATATAGAAATATTAGAATGAGCAATGTCAGAGTCCGGAATATAAATAGTATATGATGGTGTGTAGACATTATGGACTGTACAGTGCCTTCGGAAAGTATTCAGACCACTTGACTTTTTCCACATTCTGTTACGTTACAGCCTTATTCTAAAATGGATGTAAAAAAAAAAAATCCTCAGCAATCTACACACAATACCCCATAATGACAAAGCGAAAACAGGTTTGTAGACATTTTTGCAAATGTATAATAAAAAAAAAACAGAAATACCTTATTTACATAAGTATTCAGACCCTTTGCTATGAGACTCGAAATTGAGCACAGGTGCATCCTGTTTCCATTGATCATCCTTGAGATGTTTCTACAACTTGATTGGAGTCCCCCTGTGGTAAATTCAATTGATTGGACATAATTTGGAAAGGCAGACACCTGTCTATATAAGGTCCCACAGTTGACCGTGCATGTCAAATCAGAAACCAAGCCATGAGGTCGAAGGAATTGTTCGTAGAGCGCCGAGACAGGATTGTGTCGAGGCACAGATCTGGGGAAGGGTAGCAAAAACATTCTGCACCATTGAAGGTCGCTAAGAACACAGTGGCCTCCATCATACTTAAATAGAAGAAGTTTGGAACCACCAAGACTCTTCCTAGAGCTGGCCGCCAGGCCAAACTGAGCAATCGGGGGAGAAGGGCCTTGGTCAGGGAGGTGAACAAGAACCCGATGGTCACTCTGACAGAGCTCTAGAGTTCTTCTGTGGAGATGGGAGAACCTTCCAGAAGGACAACCATCTCTGCAGCACTCCACCAATCAGGCCTTTATGGTAGAGTGGCCAGACGGAAGTTACAAGATTCTCTGGTCTGATGAAACCAAGATTGAACTCTTTGGCCTGAATGCCAAGCGTCACGTCTGGAGGAAACCTGGCACCATCCCTACGGTGAAGCATGGTGGTGGCAGAATCATGCTGTAGGGATGTTTTTCAGTGGCAGGGACTGGGAGACTAGTCAGGATCGAGGCAAAGATGAACGGAGGAAAGTACGGATAGATCCTTGATGAAAACCTGCTCCAGAGCTCTCAGGACCCCAGACTGGGGCAAAGGTTCACCTTCCATCAGGACAACGACCCTAAGCACACAGCCAAGACAATGCAGAAGTGGCTTCGGGACAAGTCTCTGAATGTCCTTGAGTGGCCCAGCCAGAGCCCAGACTTGAACCAGATCGAACATCTCTGGAGAGACCTCAAAATAGCTGTGCAACGACGCTCCTCATCCAACCTGACAGAGCTTGAGAGGATCTGCAGAGAAGAATGGGAGAAAGTCCCCAAATACAGGTGTGCCAAGCTTGTAGCGTCATACCCAAGAAGACTCGAGGCTGTATTCTCTGCCAAAGGTGCTTCAACAAAGTACTGAGTAAAGGGTCTGAATACTTATGTAAATGTATTTTTTTAATTAAAAATGTCAACAACAAAAAAACGTTTTCGCTTTGTCATTATGGGTTATTGTGTGTAGATTGATGATGAAAAAAAACAATTTAAGCAATTTTAGAATAAGGCTGTAACCTAACAAAATGTGGAAAAAGTCAAAGGGTCTGAATACTTTCCGAAGGCACTGTATACAGTGGCGGCTCCTGAAAAAATTTCTCAGGGGGCAATTTTTCTGATGATTTAGGTGACCTACACACATTTTTAAAAAGATATGTCCAGCAACAACATGAAGACAGGGGCAGCATATAAGTCAATACCAGAAGCATTTATTGACTGATCTCAAAAGTGTTGGCTTACAAAATCAAAATAAGTTATCACAGTAAAAATAATCAAGGGTGTTCTTTCACATTCCTCAACACTGCATAAACAATATGCATTTCCATAAACAAATGAAATATCAGCTGAAAATACAGCATCTTGGTATTTGTTCAGATTGCAGGATCAACAAGAGCTTTTACCACATTTTTTGCCTCATGGTTGAATTGGAAATATGTGCACCTGAGCATAATTCACAACAAGCAAGCAGGAGCTTTTGATAGAGGCTACTGAAAACATTGATGCAAGTTATTGGTAATAAGACATTTTTATAGACTTCCATATTCTGCCCTCTTGTATAGATTTGTGAAAATGAACAGTGATAGACATTTTGCTTGAAAACAGAATTTGAAAGTAATTTCTAGAAAAGGGTAAACACAGCTATCTGTATGGCTTTGTAAAAATGAACAACCATATTCTGGCCAATTGTATAGATTTGTAAATATGAACAACCATATTCTGGCCAATTGTATAGATTTGTAAAATGAACATGAACAGATATTTTTTTGTTTTACTTTTTTAAAATGAAAAATAACTATTTTAAACAACATCAACTGTGAACTGATTTGGGCGTGTGTGTGTTAAAGAGACAGGGAGGGAGGGACAAAGAGAGAGAGAGGCTACATTACTTGTACTGAAACTGTTCTCTTCTCTGTTTCAATACAGCAAAGCGTTCAATGACTTTCTCATTGAAATCAGGCATGCTGAGGACTAGTTCCCTCTCCATGGAAAGCATGGCCAGTGCATTCAGACGTTCCTGGCCCATTGAATTTCGCAGGAATGTCTTAACTCGTGTCAAAGTTGAGAAACATCTCTCAGCTTCAGCTGTTGTCATGGGAGTAGTTATGAGGATGTTCAACAGAGTCACAGTCTCAGAGAACGTCTCCTGGAGGTTGTAGCTCATGAGAACCTGGTACAGTGCCAGTGCACCACAGCCTCCCTTGAATTCAGGATTCTCATAGATCAGGAGATAGTTCTGTCTTGAGCTTTGCCTTGCTCAGCATGGGGTATGCATTCACAGTGGCATTCAGAGCCTCATCAGGAAATGAATGGCAGTACCTTTCAAACATGTCTGCTTGCAGTAAGGTAGCACTCACAAGGTGGCCAGAGAAAGAGAACCTTTCTTTGATGTGATCCAGGATGGTGTTGCAGACCTCTTCAGACAGCCTCTGCTTCTCCTCTTCTCTCAAAGCTGTTCTGGGTCTTTTGGCTCCTGTTGCTTCTTGCAGCTGCTGTTGAGAGGAGTCCCTGAAGGCAAACAGACCAATGTGTTTGTTGGCTTTGTACAGTATTGTTGTCTATGTGATGCACAGGTATATGCAATGTATCCATGATGTATAGTACAAATACTTCAGTTCCACTTAAAATGGGCAGGGATGCATAAAGTCTTTAGTGTTTAAGTTAGCCTTTGTGTCTCACATAGCCTGGATATTCAGCACAGTATACAGTGGTGCTCATAAGCTTATGATCCCATGCTAAAGTTGACTAAAAGAGGAATAAAAAGAAAAGAAAATTGGTGTCCATAAAGGTTGGATTTTCCAACTTTTTTAATTAAGTCATTAAGATAAATTTCCAAAAGATTATTTTTTTATTTTTTTATTCCCTCTTTTTAGTCAACTTTAGAATGTGTTCATACACTTATGAGCACCACTGCACAGTACACATAGTATATAAAATAAAATAGATTACACCACTGGCCATATATAATGAGAATAATGTAATTTCAAACACAAATGCAGTCTCCTTTCATGCATACATTTTCAAATAAAGCTCTGCTTTGAGAAAGATCGAATGATATTGTTTAATCTTACCTTATGGCCTGCACACTGCTTGTGAAGCTGTCGAGGCACTTTTGATAAAGACAGCATCGATGTCCTTCTTCTGTAGCTTCTGGTACAGAATGTCGACGTGGGGCATGATTTTGTGAAAAAGCCGCAGGAAAAAAATAAAATCTTCATCATGCAGCATCCTCACGTAGCCAGATGCCTCTCTCACTGTGCCCTGGTCAAATGAACCCAATGAACCCGTCCGGATGGCTTCAAAACATTCTATGAGGTCGTCTCGATTCTCGTAGACAGTGTTCACGACTCTGCTGTTGAAGTTCCACCGTGTGGATGAAGGTCTGGGCAGTCTTCGTGCAACAGTCTGGTCAAGAATGCTGGTGCGTTTGGGTGACCGGGAAAAAAAAGTTGTAATCCCGCTCAGATCGGAAAAGAAAATGTTCACTTTTTTGATGCGAGAAGCAGTGGCGGCTCCTGAAAAAATTCTCAGGGGGCAATTTTTCTGATGATTTAGGTGACCTACACACATTTTTAAAAAGATATGTCCAGCAACAACATGAAGACAGGGCAGCATATAAGTCAATACCAGAAGCATTTATTGACTGATCTCAAAAGTGTTGGCTTACAAAATCAAAATAAGTTATCACAGTAAAAATAATCAAGGGTGTTCTTTCACATTCCTCAACACTGCATAAACAATATGCATTTCCATAAACAAATGAAATATCAGCTGAAAATACAGCATCTTGGTATTTGTTCAGATTGCAGGATCAACAAGAGCTTTTACCACATTTTTTTGCCTCATGGTTGAATTGGAAATATGTGCACCTGAGCATAATTCACAACAAGCAAGCAGGAGCTTTTGATAGAGGCTACTGAAAACATTGATGCAAGTTATTGGTAATAAGACATTTTTATAGACTTCCATATTCTGCCCTCTTGTATAGATTTGTGAAAATGAACAGTGATAGACATTTTGCTTGAAAACAGAATTTGAAAGTAATTTCTAGAAAAGGTAAACACAGCTATCTGTATGGCTTTGTAAAAATGAACAACCATATTCTGGCCAATTGTATAGATTTGTAAATATGAACAACCATATTCTGGCCAATTGTATAGATTTGTAAAAATGAACATGAACAGATATTTTTTTTTGTTTTACTTTTTTAAAATGAAAAATAACTATTTTAAACAACATCAACTGTGAACTGATTTGGGCGTGTGTGTGTTAAAGAGACAGGGAGGGAGGGACAAAGAGAGAGAGGCTACATTACTTGTACTGAAACTGTTCTCTTCTCTGTTTCAATACAGCAAAGCGTTCAATGACTTTCTCATTGAAATCAGGCATGCTGAGGACTAGTTCCCTCTCCATGGAAAGCATGGCCAGTGCATTCAGACGTTCCTGGCCCATTGAATTTCGCAGGAATGTCTTAACTCGTGTCAAAGTTGAGAAACATCTCTCAGCTTCAGCTGTTGTCATGGGAGTAGTTATGAGGATGTTCAACAGAGTCACAGTCTCAGAGAACGTCTCCTGGAGGTTGTAGCTCATGAGAACCTGGTACAGTGCCAGTGCACCACAGCCTCCCCTTGAATTCAGGATTCTCATAGATCAGAGATAGTTCTGTCTTGAGCTTTGCCTTGCTCAGCATGGGGTATGCATTCACAGTGGCATTCAGAGCCTCATCAGGAAATGAATGGCAGTACCTTTCAAACATGTCTGCTTGCAGTAAGGTAGCACTCACAAGGTGGCCAGAGAAAGAGAACCTTTCTTTGATGTGATCCAGGATGGTGTTGCAGACCTCTTCAGACAGCCTCTGCTTCTCCTCTTCTCTCAAAGCTGTTCTGGGTCTTTTGGCTCCTGTTGCTTCTTGCAGCTGCTGTTGAGAGGAGTCCCTGAAGGCAAACAGACCAATGTGTTTGTTGGCTTTGTACAGTATTGTTGTCTATGTGATGCACAGGTATATGCAATGTATCCATGATGTATAGTACAAATACTTCAGTTCCACTTAAAATGGGCAGGGATGCATAAAGTCTTTAGTGTTTAAGTTAGCCTTTGTGTCTCACATAGCCTGGATATTCAGCACAGTATACAGTGGTGCTCATGCTTATGATCCCATGCTAAAGTTGACTAAAAAGAGGAATAAAAAAGAAAATAAAATTGGTGTCCATAAAGGTTGGATTTTCCAACTTTTTTTAATTAAGTCATTAAGATAAATTTCCAAAAGATTATTTTTTTATTCCTCTTTTTAGTCAACTTTAGAATGTGTTCATACACTTATGAGCACCACTGCACAGTACACATAGTATATAAAATAAAATAGATTACACCACTGGCCATATATAATGAGAATAATGTAATTTCAAACACAAATGCAGTCTCCTTTCATGCATACATTTTCAAATAAAGCTCTGCTTTGAGAAAGATCGAATGATATTGTTTAATCTTACCTTATGGCCTGCACACTGCTTGGAAGCTGTCGAGGGCACTTTTGATAAAGACAGCATCGATGTCCTTCTTCTGTAGCTTCTGGTACAGAATGTCGACGTGGGGCATGATTTTGTGAAAAAGCCGCGAGGAAAAAAATAAAATCTTCATCATGCAGCATCCTCACGTAGCCAGATGCCTCTCTCACTGTGCCCTGGTCAAATGAACCCAATGAACCCGTCGGATGGCTTCAAAACATTCTATGAGGTCGTCTCGATTCTCGTAGACAGTGTTCACGACTCTGCTGTTGAAGTTCCACCGTGTGGATGAAGGTCTGGGCAGTCTTCGTGCAACAGTCTGGTCAAGAATGCTGGTGCGTTTGGGTGACCGGGAAAAAAAGTTGTAATCCCGCTCAGATCGGAAAAGAAAATGTTCACTTTTTTGATGCGAGAAGTAGCTTGCTGCATGATCAAATTCAGCTGATGCGCATAGCAATGCACGTAATGGGCATTCTTGAAATGCTCACGCACCTTTTTCTGCACACCAGCCTTCTCTCCCCTCATCACACTGGCTCCATCGTAAGCTTGCGCAATGAGTTTGACTTTCTCGTCATCGGCAAAAAGACCGTTCAGTCTCTCCAAAAGTACACTGGCGATTGAGACTGAGGTTGATTCCGAGATGGGAAGGAACTCAAAAATCGCTCCTGCACTTTGTGCTTGCTATCTATGTACCTCAGCACAAGCACCAACTGTGTCTGTGTAGAAACGTCCGTGGTCTCGTCAGCTTGGATAGCTGCGAAGTTCGCAGACTTCACCTCCTCCACAATATGTTCCCTCGTGACCGCTAGCATACACTCCAGTAGCTCGTTTTGAATGGTCTTTGATGTGCCCTTGAAAACTTTAGCATTTTTAAGATGGTCATCAAACACCTCATCTAATTGTGCCACAAAGTTGACAAGTCCAAGAAAAATACCAGGGTTGGTGGAGCCCTCAGTTTCATCTTTGCCTCGCAAAAGCTAACTCAAACACGCCGCAAAACTTCACACACTGGATTAGCCGGCTGAGGATATGGCGGTTCTTGCTAACCTCATCGTTGTGGCGGCGGACAGCTAGCCTGTATCCCTCATCCAGTTGAGTGGCAATATTCACTCTCCCCAAAGCAGAAATTCTCAAACAGCTATCCATGTGGGTCTTTGACAGCTCATGTTTCTTAATCTTTTCTGAAAGATGGTGCATGTCGGTTACACCAGTCGCTGTCCAAGCGGTGCTGTCTGCCGTGCCGCCTTCAGGGTGAATGAGTAAGCAGGGGGTAGCAGAAAACTGCATTAGCTACATCGCAGCCTGCTAGCCAGGTTTTTCGTTCATACCAATTTTTGGAAAAATCCTCAGTGTAGGACTTCCCCCCTTTAGTAGAAACCTGTTGAATTATTAAATTTGGTCTGGGAGGTCCTAATTGTTTCGTTGCCAATTTATCTTCATTTGTTCACCGACCAAAAGGAAATTCTTTCAAAGACACAATCGAGGTTGCACTGAAGCCTAGCCATGTTGATAGTAGTAGTGAATTGATTGACGCTGCTACCCTCTCTTTTCTTAGTTACGTTCATGTGACGAAGCGTAAGTGCAAGCCCACAGACACCCATTGAGATTGTATTGAAGGCTCTGAAATTTGAAAAAAATAGATTTTACATGGGAGTCTATGACAGAAGTTCTGGGCGATTTTCAACCTGACTGAAATCGCCCCAAAAGGGGGTGGAGCCATTTGAAGCACGACTTTAGCCTGATTCGACATTTAGTGGCAGTGTGGCACTGTGGCAGATCAGACGTATAGATTACAACACTGATAACTACTGTTGCCGTGATATAATTGATTAGAAAAAAAATCCCTTCCTTTTCCCGTTTGGCAGTAAGTGCGCCCATATCGCCCTATTGAACAGGCCGTCCCTGACTGTATATGAATAGAAAAGGTTTGTACAGCAGTAGTTATATAGGATGAGCCTTGACTAGAATACAGTATATACATATGAAGTGGGTAAAACAGTATGTAAACATTATTAAATTGACCAGTGTTCAATGACTATGTAGGGCAGCAGTCTCTAAGGTGCAGGGTTGAGTGCTGGGTGGTAGCTGGCTAGTAACAGTGACTAAAGTTCAGGGCAGGGTACTGGGCGGAGGCCGGCTAGTGGTGACTATTTAACAGTCTGATGGCCTTGAGATAGAAGCTGTTTTTCAGTCTCTCGGTCCCAGCTTTGATGCACCTGTACTGTCTCCACCTTCTAGATGGTAGCGGGGTGAACCGGCCGTGGCTTGGGTGGCTGAGGTCCTTGATGATCTTCTTGGCATTCCTGTGACACCTGGTGCTGTAGATGTCCAGGAGGGCAGGCAGTGTACCCCCGGTGGTGCGTTGGGCTGACCGCACCACCCTCTGGAGAGCCCTGCTGTTGCGGACGGTACAGTTGCCGTACCAGGTGGTGATACAGCCCGACAGGATGCTCTCAATGGTGCATCAGTAGAAGTTTGTGAGGGTCTTACGAGCCAAGCCAAATTTCTGTTGTGCCTTCTTCAACACACTGTCTGTGTGGATGGATCATTTCAGGTTGTCAGTGATGTGCACGCTGAGGAACTTGAAGCTTTCCACCCTCTCCACTGCTGCTCCGTAGATGTGGATGGAGGCGTGCTCCCTCTGCTGTCTCCTGAAGTCCACAATCAGTTCCTTCGTTTTGTTGACGTTGAGGGAGAGGTTATTTTCCTGGCACCACTCCACCAGGGCTCTCACCTCCTCCCTGTAGGCTGTCTTGTCATTGTTGGTAATTAGGCCTACCACTGTTGTGTCATCTGCAAACTTGGTGATTGATTTGGAGACGTGCGTGGCCACGCAGTCATGTGTGAACAGGGAGTACAGGAGGGGGCTAAGCATGCACCCTTGTGGGGCCCCCAGGTTGAGGATCAGCTTAGCAGAGGTGTTGTTGCCTACCTTCACCACCTGGGGTCGGCCTGTCAGGAATTCCAGGACCCAGTTGCACAGGGCAGGTTTCAGACCCAGGGCCCAGAGCTTAGTGATGAGCTTGGAGGGCACTATGGTGTTGAAGGCTGAGCTGTTGGGCTCTCAGGTTCATAGTCTGTTTCCCTGTCAGTTTCCCTGGCTGAGTTCTCAGGTCAGAGTCGCTTTCCCTGTCAGGCCCAAAGTTATCAGCACTAGGCTCCCAGCCTTCAGACGTTCTAGTTAAGCTGTCTCCAGCTCTAGTCGGCCCTCAGTCCACTGCTCCACCAGGCTGTAGGTTCTCTACCCCACTAAGTCTGCAGCCTCTGCCCTCAGTTGGTCCACAGCTACCAGCCTCAGTCGGCAAGCAGTCAGCTCCTTCAGTGCTACACGCCCAACCTCCTGCCCTAGTTCTAGGCTCTGGGTCTCCCGTTCTGCCAGGCTCTGAGTTATCAGCTTCTCTGGGTTTGCAGCCTGCCCAGGACTGTCCCTGTGTCTCCGTGCACCTCCCTCACAGGGCGGACCCTAAGCCCCTTACGTGCCTCAGAGCCGGCACCTTCCTGGCCCCCATGGTCCTCCAAAGGGACCGTAGTAAACAGCTACCCTTCTAGTTCGGACAGATGCACACTAGGACTGGATCCCACCTTGTCTGGTCCCTTCGCTTCTCTGCCCTGCCTGTCCTGATGGATAGGACTAGGCTCTTTCAGGACTAAGCCCCCCCATTGAGGCCTTTTAAAATGTGTGGATTTCCACCAGAAATCCAGAGGTGGCTGTAAAAACAGCCGGCCCTCTTAACCTATCTGACTTCAGACCTGTCAATCACCTATCTCAATTCAATCAGGGCGCTTGGATGCACTCCAGGGCTCTGGCCCGCACACCTCAAGTCAGAATATGTTCACCTGCCATCTCGAGAAGATGCAAGTTGTGTAGTGACGGACTCTCATATGCTGTTTTTCTATCTTGAAGTGTTGTGCGTCCATCAAGCATCTATGTGTTGTGAAATACACTATATATACATACAAAAGTATGCGGACACCCCTTCAAATTAGTGGATTCGGCTATTTCAGCCACACCCGTTGCTGACAGGTGTAAAAAATCGAGCACACCGCCATGCAATCTCCATAGACAAACATTGGCAGTATAATGGCTTTACTGAAGAGCTCAGTGACTTTCAATGTGGCACCCTCATAGGATGCCACCTTTCCAACAAGTCAGTTCGTAACATTTCTGCCCTGCTAGAACTGCCCCGGTCAACTGTATGTGCTGTTATTGTGAAGTGGAAACATCTAGGAGTCTGTCCTCGGTTGCAAAACTCACTACCGAGTTCCAAACTACCTCTTGAAGCAACGTCAGCACAATAACTGTTCTTTGGGAACTTAATTAAATGGGTTTCCATGGCCGAGCAGCCGCACACAAACCTAAGATCACCATGGGCAATGACAAGCGTTGGCTGGAGTGGTGTAAAGCTCGCCGCCATTGGACTCTGGATTAGTGGAAACACTCTCTCTGGAGTGATGAATCATGCTTCACCATCAAACACCTTTGGGATGATTTGGAATGCGACTGCGAGCCAGGCCTAATCGCCCAACATCAGTGCCCGACCTCACTAATGTTCTTGTGGCTGAATGGAAGCAAGTCCCCCAGCAATGTTCCAACGTCTAGTGGAAAGCCTTCCCAGAAGAGTGGAGGCTGTTATAGCAGCAAAGGGGGAACCAACTCCATATTAATGCCCATAATTTTGGAATGAGATGTTCGACGAGCAGGTGTCCACATACTTTTGGTAATCTAGTGTATATATGTATATTGGTGTGTGCAATGTCTGACCCTAGCGGGATTAGGCAGAGTTGTTAGGTTTAAGAGGTTTGAGAGTTTAGTTTGTCATGGTTAGCTTATAGCTAATGCTACTGCTATTGTTTGTTCATGCATGTATTGCCATATTATCATTAGCCTACTGCATTGCTACCTGTGTATTGAGTGTGGCCATTGACTGTTATATTAGTAGTGTCTATATCACATGCTACCGCGTGATTTATATCGTTTTTTATGGTACTGTTATTAGCAGGCTGCTGTTGCATAGTTTCTGTAACTTTCTGTAACAGACCCTATCCAGCCCGCTCTCGTGCTCTAGCACATATACACACGATCACAGCTGCTTCCATTTGAAGATGTTTTAAATGCTTCACAAGCATATAAAACATATTCAAATGGAAGCAGCTGTGATCGCGTGAGTGTGTGTGGTGGTGACCAAGTTACAGTAATGGGCCTCAACATCACGTTCTAACCGGACAGCACTATAGTGGGCAGAACCAAAACCAATCAGCATTAAGTACTAGCGGGTGAGGGCATATCCAGCCAACTGCTCAGACCAGCTCCAGCTAACCGTTTTTTCAAGCAGGCTTGATGTCTCCTCTCCTTGGCAGGCTGCTGCTGCTCAGGGTGAGACAGGTGTGGGGTGGGGATCACTCCCATCGGGGGATTTCCTGTGTGTGTGTGTGTGTGTGTGGTGCGTGTGTGTGGGCGTGCGTGCATGTACACATGCACACATACACGTGTTGGGGGAGACGGGGTGTGTGTTACGCAACGAACATGTGCATACCCATGTACGTTTGTGTGTGTGTGTGCGTGCGTGCATGTGTACATGCAAACATGCACATGTTGGAGGAGGCAGGTTACTTACGCCTGATTCATTTGAACCAGAGCTGAGCTGACAAGGGTGTAAATTGCTCCGATTAGGATTCTGAAGGTTGTGGCATCTGTTTGCTCTTCTCGGTAATGCGTGCTGTCAATGAGGAGCCATCACTCCCAACGTTATTGATCTACCTCTCTTCTCTGTCCGTTGTTTTCACCAGGCGCCCAACTCTGGGGTGATCATCTCCAATCATAAGACTACTATGCATCGCACCCTACGTTGAATGCTAATGCCCAACGTGGATAGTACACATAGTGCTTCTTGGCACTAGGAGATGGCAGATTGATGATGGATCTTATTAGTGGCGCCCACTACTGAATGCTAAGCCAGTGTACCGTCCTGCATGGCAATGCCCCGTGCACCACACACAACTTCCTGGGCCCGTATTAATAACGTCTCAGAGTGCTGATCTAGGATCAGGTCCATGTAATCGTATTCATTATGATCACGACTGTGAGAAGGCAACACTGTTCCTAGATATCGCTCCTACTCTGAGATGCTTTATGAATACGGGCCCAGCTCTTCGACTGTCGGCGTCTGTTTTTGTTCTTGGTAGATTTGAAGCGCCTGTACATGAGTGTACATGACGTGGCGTGATGACTTCCTTGACATGACATGACGGTTTGTTAATGGAGTCGTCTGATCTGCATGCCAACTAATGGTCGGGGATGGGATGTAGATGGGATCTATTCATGAGGTGGGACCTGGCAGGCGCTTTGAGACGACTCAGAACAGTGACATATGCTAATTACCTATCCTACTGAGGGCAGAGAGAGAGACAGAGAGAGAGAGTGAAAGAGAGAGAGAGGAGAAGGGGAGAGAGAGGTAGGGAGAGGGACAGAGAGAGAAAAACCAATAGAGGGAGAGAAAGCAAAAGAGAGTTTACTCAAAGTAGAGAGTGAGGGGGAAGATAGAGAGAGAGTAAGAGAGAGAACAGAAAAGGAGCGAGATAGCTAGTTTCCTTTTGTTATACACTAACATGTTGACCCGTCTCAGTGTAGCTCCGATCAAGTGGTTTTAATGAGAGCGTGGTTTTGGATGTCGAGTGGTATTGAAAAGAAGTCTCTTTGGCGATGTGGTGCATGAAAAACTGAATGACCTTGATTATTCATTGAAGCCCATTTGTATACCACGACAGGTGGCGCGTCGAAAATTGTGATAGAGGGAGGAGATGTCTTGGAGGTCTTCCAAGAGTCTCCATTTTGCGTGGAAGTGCAACTGCAGACGGAGGCGGGAGAGAAGACAACGGGTGAGACACAAAATGGACGCCAGATAGGAATATCACAGAGTTTAATTGACGGTTACCAGGGTTGGGGATTGGGTAAATTCCATTTCAATTCAGTAAATTGAGAAAGTGAACAGAATATTCAAAACTGACTGTTACACAATAATGCCGTTTTTAAACATACAATGTGTACATTTGATTAAGAAGTATGAACTGTTAACCATGTACAATCTCGCTTCTATTTCCAGGTGAAAACGGCAGAGTTTTACAAATATCAACTGCTATCAGACTCTGTGATCTCTCCCCTTCGACAACTCCAGCGAGCCTGTTGAAGATGATGGAAGACATCAAGGAAACCCCCATCCCCACACCGTTGTAGGTTATGCCAACCATATAATTAAATAGAGAATTTATCCCTGACCAAGATGGCTGCCTTTACAGCACATAAGAGCAGGGATGGGCAACAAGGTGGATGCGGCCGGCAAGCCGATTAAATATGGTCGGCGGTCAATTTAGTAAAAATAAATAAATTGGGGAAACAACACTTGAATGTCTAAAACCTGATATAATATATATATATATATATATATTTTTGAATGGACCTATGTATTTTGAAATAACTGTATTTTTTTCCCAGCCTCAAATACATTTTGACAAACAAATCGGTCCACATTTGTTTTTGCGTCCCTCAGTTCAATTTCCAAGTCCCAATGTTGCCTTCGAGCCTTGATGTTGCCTATCCCTGTTCTAGAGCTATGCAGGTCTATGACATTAGCCACTCTAGCGTATTATCTCTATGATGCCAACTTTATTCCAACGTAGTTCCATGTTTCCACTGCTTCCGCCATGCCCATGTTTGTTCATCTTTTTTTTGTCCCATGTTTGGCAGGATGTGCTGTGTTTAAATGGCATGGTCTCTAGTTCTCTTGGCATGGTCTAGGGATTGGGAGCTGTGTTCATTACACGGATGTGTCATCTCTCGCGCTCTCTGTCTCTCTCCCCCTATCTTTTTCTTTCACTCGCTCTGTCACACTATTTTTCTACCCGTTCTATGCCTTTCTCTCTACCTATTTCTCCTTGTTGCTCCTTCTCACTCTTTCTCTCTCTCTCTCTCTCTCTCTCTCTCTCTCTCTCTCTCTCTCTCTCTCTCTCTCTCTCTCTCACTCGCTCCTCCTCTATCTCTCCCTATTTTCTATCTCTTTCTCTCCCCCCACTCAGTGGCTTTCAGGTTGTCAGCTACCCTTTGATGGAGAGAGCCTTTGAAAGCCAGGACTCCATAGGCACTGCAGCCCCCCTAGCCGTGGCTGCGGTGGCGGCTAAATCAGGCTCAGCGCAGGCTGACTCGCCACTGCTTCCCGAGGGCGAGTGGGAGTCTGGAAGCGGATCAGACGGGCGGCCACTCGGGGGGGGCACCCCCAGCTACCTGGATGGTAAGGGATAGTGAGATAGTCACGGCAAGTCATTCGCCACGCCGCCCTTTCTCGCTCTCTCGCTCTGTTTACTGGGCCTTCTGTTATTTGTACACACACTCTCCCGCTCTCTCTCTCTCTCTCACTCTTTCTCTCACTCTGTCTCTATTTTTCTCTCTATCTATTTCTCCCTCTCCTGCACTCTCTCACACATGCACTTTCTCTCTCTCTCACTCTTTTTTCTCTGTCTATTTCTCCCTCTGCCGCACTCTCTCACACATGCACTTTCTCTCTCTCTCTTTTTTCTCTGTCACACATTCTCTCTCTCTCTCTCTCTCTCTCTCTCTCTCTCTCTCTCTCTCTCTCTCTCTCTCTCTCTCTCTCTCTCTCTCTCTCTCTCTCTCTCTCTCTCTCTCTCTCTCTCTCTCTCTCTCTCTCTCTCTCTCTCTCTCTCTCTCTCTCTCTCTCTCTCTCTCTCTCTCTCTCTCAAACCGCTAATATCAGGGCCTATTACTAGGCCAATTGCCTCAGAGCCTGTGGCTCTCCCTGGCTGAAGCGGGGGGAAAAAATGGCTTCTTTGCAGAAGATGCCTGGAGAGCAGAGTCTCTACCAGTATGTGTGCCTATAAACATGTCTTTAATGTTTCGGCTACTGTAATGTACTTTACTTAGGATTTTCCTCAGGGAGGTCCCATTTTCTGGAGCGTTTCAAGTCTATCTGGCTTCACAGACGTCTCAATCAGCTACAGAGGTCTTGGTGGTAAAATGTTGTGGTTGATGTATCAAAACGAAATGTCTTAATTTATTTAATTGATCGCAAACACAGGACATACTTTGTCTCTCTTATAGAAAAGCTTGTGAACAAACCCGAAAAATTATATTCGTCGTATCCACTCACTACCATACCATGTGTCGCCGACACTGTTTTAACCAATAAATTATTCAATAGCTCAAACCATTGCGACACATGCGACATATCACATCTAAGTTGCCCCCGTTTAAATAAAGGCTCTCCACAATTCAGACGCCTCAGACGGCACAGGTATTTGATCAACAGCATTAATCTCAGCTAAATGCCACTTTAACCTTAAGCCGCTGTTCCACCCCACTCACCACGCTACCCGCCCACCCCATCACCCTGACTCCGGGAGCTAGCGCGCCGCCCTTCGCTAACCGTTAGAATTCTTGAGACAATTACCTTGGCAGGCGGGATGTAGGGGTGATAAATATTTCATACGGGCGTCCATTAAAGACACAAGAGGCTCCTCTTCATCGAGATGAAAGAGGCCAGGCCTCCCGCTGTCTAGAATGTTAATGATTGTGTAGTGCAGTGGTGGAAGTGTGTGTTTGTGTGAGTGTGTGTTTGTGTGTGTGTGTGTGTAGGAGGGTCGAAGGGAGAAGGCGGGGGGATCAGTGATATTCCGAACAGATGGGGCTGCGTTGGGCTGTTTGGTACACTCCATTGCTGTTGTCAGTGTTCTGGGTGCTTGGTTGTTTTTTTAGTTTTTTTTAGGGGGTGGTTCAGCTTTAATATTGCAAACAGATTGTGGCTTCTATCAATGTAATTGTCTGCATAATTTCCAATCCCCCATACATATATATAGATTTTTTATAAATATATGTATTATTTTAAATATATATATATTTCTTAAATATACTTTCCTTGATTATTTTACCACCCCTTTCCTAATTTGAGTAAACTAATGGACAACAACACTTAGGCTTCTACTTCTACTTTACAGACACAGTATATTTTACATTAGTGATCTTTTTTTTGTTTTTAGTCCCATCCTTCAGCTATCCTCAACCCCTCCCATCTATCTCTGAACACCATCCAGTTTTGATTTCTATTTGCCATATATTTTTCAACTGTGCTGTGATGTTTCACAAAAGTTCTGAACCTATATACATTTTACGGACACAGTATATTTTACATTAGTTCTCTTGTTTTTTGTTATTTTTTGTCCCACCCTTCAGCTCCCCTCAACCCCTCCCATCTATCTCCGAACACCATCCAGTTTTGATTTCTATTTGCCATATATTTTTCAACTGTGCTGTGATGTTTCACTAAAGTTCAGAACCTTTCTATTGCCATAGTTTCTACATATTGTAAGTTAAAGATAAAATGTTTTGCTAAGAATATTATTATATTATTGATCGATTGACTATGACTTTTCTGACCACCCAGCAGTGCTATTTGCAGAGTTAACCCCAGGTAAATGTTGCAATTATTCAGCCATTCCTGAACCTGTGACCAAAAACAAGCTACATATGGACAGTACCAAAACAAATGATCTATTGATTCTGTCTCTTCGCAGCAAAATCTGCAGAGCTGGGATGGTTGTATCCCCCATATTTATAACATTCTATTGGTTGCAAGAATTTTGCATAATAATTTAAATGGTAAAACTCTACGTTTTGAATCCGGTGTCATTTTGTGTATCAGTTCATAAACCATGTGCCATGGAATTGGTACATCGAAAATCTCTTCCCAACTATTTTGCAATCTGTATGGCACGGCTGTCCATTTTTTGTTCTTAAATTAAACTGCTATACTTTTTTATTTATCACAATTTTCTTTATCCAATTTTGGTCGTTAATGAAGGGCCGACAGACAAGTTCCTTACTTTCTCCCCCTTCCACTTGCCTCTTCCATTTTTGCGGTAATGCTGCAATTATTTGGTTGTAATTCTGGATAGAGCAGACATTTCCATATATTTTTGTTAGCTGCATGTGTGACATAACTCCACCAGTCCTATTTATGATATAATTTACAAAGATTATACCATCCCACCCCCCAAAAAAAATATATAGTTTTTTTTTTATCAATTAGTATATTTGAGTTTAACCATAATATTTGTTGTAATATTTGTTCTGTCACTTCTGGTGGATTAAACTGAAATTGCAAACAACTTTCTATGGCTTGTTTTAAAAATAGCGATATTTTGTAGATTATTTCATTTTCAAAAAAACGAAAGTGAGATATTGTAATCTGAATAAAGGGAAAAATACTATTCTTGAACACTGGGTGAGCCATTCTTACTAATCTGTTAGAGGACCAGTTCTGATTTAAGTATAGCTTTTGTATGACTGAAGCCTTTAGTGAGAGGTGCGTTAATATTTAATCATTTCTGCCCTCCAAATTTATATTCATTATATAAATAGGCCCGTTTAATTTTGTCTGGCTTGCCATTCCCAAAAAATTTAATCTTTTTTGCTCATATAATTTCAAAAACAAGTCGTTAGGTGTAGGCAGGGCCAACAGCAAATAGGTAAACTGGGATATTACTAAAGAGTAAATTTTTCCACAAATATACAGGTGCTTTCCTTTCCATGGTAGCAAGATCTTATATATTTTAGCTACGTTTCTATTAAAATGTATTGTAGTGAGATCATTTCTTTATTTCGGGATATGAATACAGAGTATGTCCACTTCACATTTTATTGGTAAACTACACGGTAATGTAAAAGTTGTATTTTTTTGTGATCCAATACGTAATATGTACACTTTTCATAATTTGGTTGTAATCCAGAGAGGTTAGAACAAATTGTGGATTTAAAAGAAAACCTGAATCATCAGCGTACAATTACACCTTTGTTTATAAGCCCTGGATTTCTAGCCCCTTGATATTATTGTTGGATCTGATTTTAATAGCTAACATTTCGATAGCCATAATAAATAGATATGCCGATAGTGGACAACCTTGTATTACTTTTTGAGAAGTAGCCATTATTTACTATTTTACACATAACTTTTACCCATTGTATAAGAGATTCTCCAAAATTGAAATATTCCAGGCATTTATATATAAATTCCAGTCGTACTTTATCAAAATCCTTTTCAAAGTCAGCTATGAATACCAGGCCTGGTTTCCCATATTTTTCATAGTGTTCTGTTGTTTCCAATAATTGTCTTATATTATCTCCAATGTATCGTCCATGTAAAAAACCTGTCTGATTAGGAGGAATAATATCCGATAATACCTTTTTTAATTATCTGCGCTATGCATTTTGCTAGAATTTTTGTGTCACAACACTGAAGTGTAAGGGGCCTCCAATGTTTTTTTTCTTTTACATTCTTTATATTTACCACTGGGTCCTGTGTCAGTAATAGTGAAATCAGACCTTCTTGTTGAGAGTTGATAATCTACCATTTTTATAGGAGTGGGTAAAACATGCTAATAATGGTCCTCTGAGTATATCGAAAAAAAATGGATATACCTCAACTGGTATGCCATCCAGCCCTGGAGTTTTCCCGGACTTAAAGGCTTTTAATTGCATCAAGACGTTCCTTACTGTCACGTTCGTTGAGTACAGGATTGGACCAAGGTGCAGCGTGGAATGCATACATGTTTATTTATTAATGAAACACCGACAAAACAACAAAAGCAACATAACGTGAAGCTCACAATGGCTACACACAAACAAGCCAAACAAGAGTCAAGATCCCACAACATAGGTAGGCAAACTGGCTACCTAAGTATGATCCCCAATCAGAGACAACGATCGACAGCTGCCTCTGATTGGGAACCACACCCGGCCAATATAGAACTACAATAACATAGAATGTACACATAGAAATTCACACCCTGACCAAACCAACTAAAGAAAACCGGGCTCTCAAGGCCAGGGCGTGACGCTTACAATTAGTGGAGATGTAGGAAACTCAAACGAAAACACATGGTTAAATGACTTTGCTTCCTCTTTCAAAATAGTGTTTGGTGAATCATGGGTGACTCCGTCATTTGTAACAAGTTTCAGTAAATAATTTTTGGTAGCATTTCTATGTTGAATATAAAAAAATAATTTGGTGCATTTTTACCCATATTCCATTCAATTCTCTTTATTTTTATAATATATTACACTTGATCTTTCTTGAATAAGTTCCACCAGTTATTTTTGTTTTTCCTGTAACTTATTCTGTGCCTCTATGGTACAGTTTTTATTCCTATCTAGTCCCTCTATTTCCTTTGTTAATATGAACTCTTTTGAACTAAATTGCTTGTGTTTTAAAGATGAGTATTGAATTGCATGGCCTCTAAAGGCACATTTAAAAGTGTCCCATACAATAAGGGGATCTGCCTTACCTATGTTATGTTGGAAAAAGTCAGTTATAAATTATTCTGTCCTGGTTAAAAACACGTTGTCATCCAATAGGCTTTGATTACATTTCCAATATCCTCGCTCACGTGGAAATTCTGTAAGAGTAATGTATATGCCAATTATTTGATTGTCCGATCGCATTCTGTCCCCTAGCAACACTTTTTAAACTTTTGGTGCCAGTGACATAAGAAAGTAGTCAAGACCACTAGCTTGATTGAACCTCTGCCATGTATATCTCACTAGGTCAGGATATTTAAGCCTCCATATATCCACTAGTTCCAATATTTCCATGATATTCGTGATTTCCTTAAGTGCATGAGGGTCATAGTTTGTAATGTGATTTCCTTTACGATCCATTGAGGTATTTAAAACCGTATTGTAATCTCCCACCATAATAATATAATCTTGTATTGCTTGTAGGTTTGATAAATTATTATATATATTTTCAAAGAAGCGTGGATCATCATTATTATCATTTATTATTACTCCTGAGTGGCGCAGTGGTCTAAGGCACTGCATCGCAGTGCTAACTGTGCCACTAGAGATCCTGGTTCGAATCCAGGCTCTGTCGCAGCCGGCCGCGACCGGGAGACTCATGGGCGGCGCACAATTGGTCCAGGGTAGGGGAGGGAATGGCCGACAGGGATGTAGCTCAGTTGATAGAGCATGGTGTTTGCAACGCCAGGGTTGTGGGTTTGTTTCCCATGGGGGGCCAGTATAAAAAAATATGTATTCACTAACTGTAAGTCGCTCTGGATAAGAGCGTCTGCTAAATGACTAAAAATGTAATTTGGACCGTATAGATTAATGAGCCAAATCTGTTTATGGTCCATTAACATATTTAAAATAATCCATCTACCTTGTGGATCTGTTTGGACAATTTGCACATTCGGATCCAAATTATTGTTAATTAATATCATCAGCCCTTTTGAGTTTCTATGCCCATGGGAGAAGTATATCCTTTTAGAAATTGAGACCCGTCCTTTAAAAAGAGCACACAGGTTGTCGTCCCAGTGACTGGCAGACCACCCCTGTCCACCTGGATCCTAGGGCCTTTGAGAGATTGGGACCCATCCTTTAAAAAGAGCACACAGTGCCACCTACAGAACAGAAGCTGATTAACAGCCAAAAGCATTTCCAACACCCTCACCTCGATTGTATTGTATACTGTTATAAAAAAGATATATACAGTACCTGTCAAAAGTTTGGACACACCTACTCATTCAAGGGTTTTTCTTTATTATTTTTTTACTGTTTTCTACATTTTAGAATAATAGTGAAGACATCAAAACTATGAAATAACACATGGAATCATGTAGTAAACAAAAAAGTGTTAAACAAATCAAAATATATTTTATATTTGTGATTCTTCAAAGTAGCCACCCTTTGCCTTGATGACAGCTTTGCACACTGTTGGCATTCTCTCAATCAGCTTCACCTGGAATGCTTTTCCAACAGTCTTGAAGGAGTTCCAACATTCACTCTGCGGTCCAACACATCCCAAACCATCTCAATTTGGTTGAGTTCGGGTGATTGTGGAGGCCAGGTCATCTGATGCAGCACTCCATCACTCTCATTCTTGGTAAAATAGCCCTTACACAGCCTGGAGGTGTGTTGGGTCATTGTCCTGTTGAAAAACAAATGATAGTCCCACTAAGCGCAAACCAGATGGGATGGCGTATCGCTGCAGAATACTGTGGTAGCCATGCTGGTTAAGTGTGCCTTGAATTGTAAATAAATCACTGATAGTGTCACCAGCAAAGCACCCCCACACCATCACACCTCCTCCTCCATGCTTCACGGTGGGAACCACACATGCGGAGATCATCCGTTCACCTACTATACGTCTCACAACGACATGGCGGTTGGAACCCAAAATCTCAAATTTGGACACATCAGACCAAAGGACACATTTCCGGTCTAATGTCCATTTGCTCGTGTTTCTTGGCCCAAGCAAGTCTCTTCTTCTTATTGGTGTTCTTTTAGTAGTGGTTTCTTTGCAGCAATTCGACCATGAAGGCCTGATTCATGTAGTCTCCTCTGAACAGTTGATGTTGAGATGTGTCTGTTACTTCAACTGTGTGAAGCATTTATTTGGGCTGCAATTTCTGAGGCTGGTAACGCTAATGAACTTATCCTCTGCAGCAGAGGTAACTATGGGTCTTCCTTTCCTGTGGCGGTCCTCATGAGAGCCAGTTTCATCATAGCGCTTGATGGTTTTTGCGACTGCACTTGAAGAAACATTCAAAATTCTTGAAATGTTCCGTATTGACTGACCTTCATGTCTTAAAGTAAGGATGGACTGTCATTTCTCTTTGCTTATTTGAGCTGTTCTTGCCATAATATGGACTTGGTCTTTTACCAAAGAGGACTATCTTCTGTATACAACCCCTACACAACACAACTGATTGGCTCAAATGTATTAAGAAGGAAAGAAATTCCACAAATTAACTTTTAACAAGGCACACCTGTTAATTGAAATGCATTCCAAGTGACTACCTCATGAAGCTGGTTGAGAGAATGCCAAGAGTGTGCAAAGCTGTCATCAAGGCAAAGGGTGGCTACTTTGAAGAATCTCAAATAGAAAATATGTTTTGATTTGTTTGACACTTTTTTGGTTACTACATGATTCCATATGTGTTATTTCATAGTTTTGATGTCTTATCTATTATTCTACAATATAGAAAATAGTACAAATAAAGAAAAACCCTTGAATGAGTAGGTGTGTCCAAACTTTTGACTGGTACTGTATATATATTTAAAAATCTTGCATATCTTAATTTATTTCCACAATTAACGAATAGTAATATGTAGGCACATCATACGAAGGATTGTTACCTGTAACCAGGACCGGCATTACAAAAATTACATTTTTTGGCAAGCAATTATTATTTTGGGAATCAATTATTGTGATTCATCCTATACTGTCCCTAACATCATTACCCCTTAGCAACTGATGTGGGATACACTCTCCCCACCCTTCCCCCACAAACAACCGCAAGCTTAGATGTTCAAAAGTTGTTCCATCCCCGAGCCCAACTCAAGACAACACTTGATGTGCGAATGCATATACAGTTGTAGCTGTTTGAGAAAGCATGCAAAATTTAGCAAGAATGGGGAGATTTGCTTATCCAAATCCTAGCTGATGGAGCTCAGATACACCCCTTTCCAATGAAACACACAAACACACACAGGTCCCCGTTGTGCCCTTTTCCCAAGGAAAAGTAAGACCATTTGATTATTTTGTGCCGCCAGGGCCACAATAATTTGCCCCCTCTCTGATTGTCTGATGTGACACCTCCCCATGGGTTACTGCAGCTAGTGTTGCCAGCACTGCCACTACCTGGGTGGGGGTCTCCACCGGAATTCCCACCGGCTAGGTACAAGGTCGTCAAGGTTCTCATTAGCAGCTTTGAGAAATTCCTTGTATATTATGCTTAAACCTGGGGGCTTTGGCTTTGTTGGACCAATTCTGCCAGGCAGGCTCAGACTCTTGAGGGGGCGGTGCTGCTTTAGTGAGTCTCTGACCGCGTTTATCTTTCTGTCTTGGCTGTGTATAGGCTACTTACAGTAGGCCTATAAAACAGATAAGGACTTTTCCTTAGTGTGTCGGTCGCTCAGGTGGGTGTCTAGGGTATAGGGTTGATGACCGTTCCATCATGATAGGACAATAAATAAATAGACTATATTTGTAATTTATTTTTAAATATACAGTTGAAGTCGGAAGTTTACATTCACCTTAGCCAAATACATTTAAACTCAGTTTTTCACAATTCCTGACATTTAATCCTAGTAAAAATTCCCCTGTGAAATGTCAGAATAATAGTAGAGAGAATGCCCAGGCTTTTAACCATTATTTTATCCTTAACGAATGCAAATTTGGCAACGTTTGGGCGCTCGTATTGCTGTCCTCTCTGTCCCAAACAATGTACACGTTCGATTTCGATTTTGTCAACAGTATCGCTTGGGATCTGTAGCGCGTTAACGAGGACATCTTTCACCACTCTCTCTGGATCTTCACCCTCATTCTCTTTAATACCGTTAGTACCAGATTTTCTCACATAGATCTAGTCTGTATTTCAAGTAAGGCTTCTCTCAGAAACATGTTCTCTTTTTTTTAGTTCTTTAACGTCCGTTTCAATAGTATTGACTGTACCCTTTTTGCTTGTTTCTTTCTTTTTTCATTGTCGCAGATTTTTCGTCATCTTGAGACTCGCCTTTAACTCCTTTATATCTTTACTGATTAGTTCAAGTACGCCCAATATATCATTTATCGTCTTTAGCAAAATGGTTTCTACACTTACAGTTCCAGGTGGTGAAAAGCATAAATCGTCTGTGTCAGTCGAGGAGTCTCGTTTTCTTTTGGGAATTGGTTCTCCATGCTTACTCTCCGACATTATTTGATTTTGACTGTGTTGGTAATATGGGTCGATACATTTCTCTAGCCTTATAAATTGTTTTGTGTTGTTATCCAGATTGAAGATTATTGCCCACGAGTTTGTGGAGTGAAGTGCTCATATTTAGTCAGATTTACAGATATTGAATATTACGTTTTTATCTTGAGGCATTCTGCTCCGCTGTCTTCAGTCTGCCATTGTTCCTCCCTACACTCTGTCCTGCTTGATTGTTTTTTGTTTTGGGAGGGAAGTGTAGTCAAATTCAGTTACAAGTATCCATAATATTATAGCCGGCCCTACATATTCCATTTCCCTAACTAAACTGAGACGCTGTCACTCTATGGCCTACAGAGTTCTGATTCTGTGTTCTTCCGAATTAGGCAGATAATGATGATATACTATCTGGACATGATGCATTATATCATATATACCAGAGCCTTATTGATATATACTATCTAGTAGTGTATTATATTGTACAGTCGTGGTCAAAAGTTTTGAGAATGACACGAGTATTGGTCTTCACAAAGTTTGCTGCTTCAGTGTTTTTAGATATTTTTGTCAGATGTTACTATGGTATACTGAAGTATAATTACAAGCATTCCATAAGTGTCAAAGGCTTTTATTGACAATTACATTAAGTTTATGCAAAGAGTCAATATTTGCAGTGTTGTCCCTTCTTTTTCAAGACCTCTGCAATCCGCCCTGGCATGCCGTCAATTAACTTCTGTGCCACATCCTGACTGATTGCAGCCCATTCTTGCATAATCAATGCTTGGAGTTTGTCAGAATTTGTGGGTTTTTGTTTGTCCACCCGCCTCTTGAGGATTGACCACAAGTTCTCAATGGGATTAAGGTCTGGGGAGTTTCCTGGCCATGGAGCCAAAATGTTGATGTTTTGTTCCCCGAGCCACTTAGTTATGACTTTTGCCTTATGGCAAGGTGCTCCATCATGCTGGAAAAGGCATTGTTCATCACCAAACTGTTCTTGGATGGTTGGGAGAAGTTGCTCTCGGAGGATGTGTTGGTACCATTCTTTATTCATGGCTGTGTTCTTAGGCAAAATTGTGAGTGAGCCCACTCCCTTGGCTGAGAAGCAACCCCACACATGAATGGTCTCAGGATGCTTTACTGTTGGCATGACACGGGACTGATGGTAGCATTCACCTTGTCTTCTCCGGACAAGCTTTTTTCCGGATGCCCCAAACAATCGGAAAGGGGATTCATCAGAGAAAATGACTTTACCTCAGTCCTCAGCAGTCCAATCCCTGTACCTTTTGCAGAATATCAGTCTGTCCCTGATGTTTTTCCTGGAGAGAAGTGGCTTCCTCGCTGCCCTTCTTGACACTAGGCCATCCTCCAAAAGTCTTCACCTCACTGTGCGTGCAGATGCATTCACACCTGCCTGCTGCCATTCCTGAGCAAGCTCTGCACTGGTGGTGCCCCGATCCCACAGCTGAATCAACTTTAGGAGACGGTCCTGGCGCTTGCTGGACTTTCTTGGGCGCCCTGACGCCTTCTTCACAACAATTGAACCTCTCTCCTTGAAGTTCTTGATAATCCGATAAATGGTTGATTTAGGTGCAATCTTACTAGCAGCAATATCCTTGCCTGTGAAGCCCTTTTTGTGCAAAGCAATGATGACGGCATGTATTTCCTTGCAGGTAACCATGGTTAACAGAGGAAGAACAATGATTTCAAGCACCACCCTCCTTTTAAAGCTTCCAGTCTGTTATTCTAACTCAATCAGCATGACAGAGACACTCTCACCTGTGTTGACGAGAGAATCACTGACATGATGTCAGTTGGTCCTTTTGTGGCAGGGCTGAAATGCAGTGGAAATGTTTTTTGGGGGATTAAGTTCATTTTCATGGCAAAGAGGGACTTTGCAATTAATTGCAATTCATCTGATCACTCTTCATGACATTCTGGAGTATATGCAAATTGCCATCATAAAAACTGAGGCAGCAGACTTTGGGAAAATTAATATTTGTGTCATTCTCAAAACTTTTGACCATGACTGTATGTCAGGACCATGATTGAGTTGAGTGTACTTTCTCTGCTTAGGAAAGGAAGTGAGTGGGGAGCAGAATTAGTCAGGAGAAGGGGAATCGACCACCAACACCGAGTCCTTCTCAGGTAATCATGTCTCTCGTTAACACACCTGCGTCTTAAACTTCTTCAAGATTCATGCAAATGGTTTGGAGATCTGGATTGCCATATAAGTTATAGGCTAGAGTTGGAAAGCGGGTCCACCAAGTTGACTACCTTAAAACCTGTTAAATGTAATTGTCAAAATGTAGATTTCCACCTACAGTGGGGAGAACAAGTATTTGATACACTGCCGATTTTGCAGGTTTTCCTACTTACAAAGCATGTAGAGGTCTGTAATTTTTATCATATGTACACTTCAACTGTGAGAGACGGAATCTAAAACAAAAATCCAGAAAATCACATTGTATGATTTTTAAGTAATTAATTTGCATTTTATTGCATGACATAAGTATTTGATCACCTACCAACCAGTAAGAATTCCGGCTCTCACAGACCTGTTCGTTTTTCTTTAAGAAGCCCTCCTGTTCTCCACTCATTACCTGTATTAACTGCACCTGTTTGAACTCGTTACCTGTATAAAAGACACCTGTCCACACACTCAATCAAACAGACTCCAACCTCTCCACAATGGCCAAGACCAGAGAGCTGTGTAAGGACATCAGGGATAAAATTGTAGACCCGGCTGGGATGGGCTACAGGACAATAGGCAAGCAACTTGGTGAGAAGGCAACAACTGTTGGCGCAATAATTATAAAATGGAAGAAGTTCAAGATGACGGTCAATCACCCTCGGTCTGGGGCGCCATGCAAGATCTCACCTTGTGGGGCATCAATGATCATGAGGAAGGTGAGGGATCAGCCCAGAACTACACGGCAGGACCTGGTCAATGACCTGAAGAGAGCTGGGACCACAGTCTCAAAGAAAACCATTAGTAACACACTACGCCGTCATGGATTAAAATCCTGCAGCGCATGCAAGGTCCCCCTGCTCAAGCCAGCGCATGTCCAGGCCCGTCTGAAGTTTGCCAATGACCATCTGGATGATCCAGAGGAGGAATGGGAGAAGGTCATGTGGTCTGATGAGAAAGAAATAGAGCTTTTTGGTCTAAACTCAACTCGCCGTGTTTGGAGGAAGAAGAAGGATAAGTACAACCCCAAGAACACCATCCCAACCGTGAAGCATGGAGGTGGAAACATCATTCTTTGGGGATGCTTTTCTGCAAAGGGGACAGGACGACTGCACCGTATTGAGGGGAGGATGGATGGGGCCATGTATCGCGAGATCTTGGCCAACAACCTCCTTCCCTCAGTAAGAGCATTGAAGATGGGTCGTGGCTGGGTCTTCCAGCATGACAACGACCCGAAACACACAGCCAGGACAACTAAGGAGTGGCTCCGTAAGAAGCATCTCAAGGTCCTGGAGTGGCCTATCCAGTCTCCAGACCTGAACCCAATAGAAAATCTTTGGAGGGAGCTGAAAGTCCGTATTGCCCAGCGACAGCCCCGAAACCTGAAGGATCTGGAGAAGGTCTGTATGGAGGAGTGGGCCAAAATCCCTGCTGCAGTGTGTGCAAACCTGGTCAAGACCTACAGGAAATGTATGATCTCTTTAATTGCAAACAAAGGTTTCTGTACCAAATATTAAGTTCTGCTTTTATGATGTATCAAATACTTATGTCATGCAATAAAATGCAAATGAATTACTTAAAAATCATACAATGTGATTTTCTGGATTTTTGTTTTAGATTCCGTCTCTGACAGTTTAAGTGTACCTATGATAAAAATTACAGACCTCTACATGCTTTGTAAGTTGGAAAACCTGCAAAATCGGCAGTGTATCAAATACTTGTTCTCCCCACTGTAAGTAGACATACCCAAAAGTAATTATTTATCATGAGAGGGCCATAAACAATACCTAGTAATGCTAATATTGTCAAAGATTAAAATATCAGCTAGGAACACAAGCATTTACAGTGAGGGAAAAAAGTATTTGATCCCCTGCTGATTTTGTACGTTTGCCCACTGACAAAGAAATGATCAGTCTATCATTTTATTTGAACAGTGAGAGACAGAATAACAACAAAATAATCCAGAAAAACATATGTCAAAAATGTTATAAATTGATTTGCATTTTAATAAGGGAAATAAGTATTTAACCCCCTCTCAATCAGAAAGATTTCTGGCTCCCAGGTGTCTTTTATACAGGTAACGAGCTGAGATTAGGAGCACACTCTTAAAGGGAGTGCTCCTAATCTCAGTTTGTTACCTGTATAAAAGACACCTGTCCAAAGAAGCAATCAATCAATCAGATTCCAAACTCTCCACCATGGCCAAGACCAAAGAGCTCTCCAAGGATGTCAGGGACAAGATTGTAGACCTACACAAGGCTGGAATGGGCTACAAGACCATCGCCAAGCAGCTTGGTGAGAAGGTGACAACAGTTGGTGCGATTATTCACGAAAATATCCAATTAAATTGATTTGAAAACCGAAAAACACTAGCTATTCTGTTAAGAATGTATATAAATGTACATAAATAATTATCCTACATGTCAAAGTGTATTTGATAGCCTATACATATTGGCTACAGCTTGTCATGTCCAGACCGATGCCGACATGAGGGAGGCGCTTGAAAATGTAGCCAAACTTTAATGAGACTTTTAATGACATACAGTGGGGGAAAAAGTATTTAGTCAGCCACCAATTGTGCAAGTTCTCCCACTTAAAAAGATGAGAGAGGCCTGTAATTTTCCTCATAGGTACACGTCAACTATGACAGACAAAATGAGAATTTTTTCCCAGAAAATCACATTGTAGGATTTTTAATGAATTTATTTGCTAATTATGGTGGAAAATAAGTATTTGGTCAATAACAAAAGTTTCTCAATAGTTTGTTATATACCCTTTGTTGGCAATGACACAGGTCAAACGTTTTCTGTAAGTCTTCACAAGGGTTTCACACACTGTTGCTGGTATTTTGGCCCATTCCTCCATGCAGATCTCCTCTAGATCAGTGATGTTTTGGGGCTGTCGCTGGGCAACATGGACTTTCAACTCCCTCCAAAGATGTTCTATGGGGTTGAGATCTGGAGACTGGCTAGGCCACTCCAGGACCTTGAAATGCTTCTTACGAAGCCACTCCTTCGTTGCCCGGGCGGTGTGTTTGGGATCATTGTCATGCTGAAAGACCCAGCCACGTTTCATCTTCAATGCCCTTGCTGATGGAAGGAGGTTTTCACTCAAAATCTCACGATACATGGCCCCATTCATTCTTTCCTTTACACGGATCAGTCGTCCTGGTCCCTTTGCAGAAAAACAGCCCCAAAGCATGATGTTTCCACCCCCATGCTTCACAGTAGGTATGGTGTTCTTGGATGCAACTCAGCATTCTTTGTCCTCCAAACACGACGAGTTGAGTTTTTACCAAAAAGTTCTATTTTGGTTTCATCTGACCATATGACATTCTCCCAATCCTCTTCTGGATCATCCAAATGCACTCTAGCAAACTTCAGATGGGCATGGACATGTACTGGCTTCAGCAGGGGGACATGTCTCGCACTGCAGGATTTGAGTCCCTGGCGGCGTAGTGTGTTACTGATGGTAGGCTTTGTTACTTTGGTCCCAGCTCTCTGCAGGTCATTCACTAGGTCCCCCCGTGTGGTTCTGGGATTTTTGCTCACCGTTCTTGTGATCATTTTGACCCCACGGGGTGAGATCTTTAGTGGAGCCCCAGATCGAGGGAGATTATCAGTGGTCTTGTATGTCTTCCATTTCCTAATAATTGCTCCCACAGTTGATTTCTTCAAACCAAGTTGCTTACCTATTGCAGATTCAGTCTTCCCAGCCTGGTGCAGGTCTACAATTTTGTTTCTGGTGTCCTTTGACAGCTCTTTGGTCTTGGCCATAGTGGAGTTTGGAGTGTGACTGTTTGAGGTTGTGGACAGGTGTCTTTTATACTGATAACAAGTTCAAACAGGTGCCATTAATACAGGTAACGAGTGGAGGACAGAGGAGCCTCTTAAAGAAGAAGTTACAGGTGTCTGTCATAGTTGACGTGTACTTATGATGAAAATTACAGGCCTCCCTCATCTTTTTAAGTGGGAGAACTTGCACAATTGGTGGCTGACTAAATACTTTTTTCCCCCACTGTATATACAGTGCCTTCGGAAAGTATTCAGACCCCTTGACTTTATCCACATTTTATTACGTTACAGCCTTATTTTAAAATGGATTAAATAAAACAAATCCTTAGCAATCTACACACAATACCCCATAATGACAAAGCAAAACAGGTTTTTAGAAATCTTTGCAAATGTATTACAAATAAAAAACTGAAATACCTTATTTACATAAGTATTCAGACCCTTTGTTATAAGACTCGAAATTGAGCTCAGGTGCATCCTGTTTCCATTGATCATCCTTGAGATGTTTTTACAACTTGATTGGAGTCCACCTGTGGTAAATTCAATTGATTGGACATGATTTGGAAAGGCACACTAATGTCTATATAAGGTCCAACAGTTGACAGTGCATGTCAGAGCCAAAACCAAACCATGAGGTCAAAGGAATTGTCCGTAGAGCTCCAAGACAGGATTGTGTCTAGGCACTGATCTGGGAAGGGTACCCAAAAAAAATCTGCAGCATTGAAGGTCACCAAGAACACAGTGGCCTCCATCATTCTTAAATTGAAGAAGTTTGGAACCACCAAGACTCTTCCTAGAGCTGGCTGCCTGTCCAATCTGAGCAATCGGGGGAGAAGGGCCTTGGTCAGGGAGGTGACCAAGAACCCACTGGTCACTCTGACAGAGCTCCAGAGTTCCTCTATGGAGATGGGAGAACCTTCTAGAAGGACAACCATCTCTGCAGCACTCCACCAATCAGGCCTTTATGGTAGAGTGGCCAGACGGAAGCCACTCCTCAGTAAAAGGCACATGACAGCCTGCTTGGAGTTTGCCAAAAGGCACTTAAAGGACTCTCAGACCATGAGAAACAAGATTCTCTGGTCTGATGAAACCAAGATTGAACTCTTTGGCCTGAATGCCAAGTGTGACGTCTGGAGGAAACCTGTCACCATCCCTACGGTGATGCATGGTGGTGGCAGCATCATGTTGTGGTGATGTTTTTCAGTGGCAGGGACTGGGAGACTAGTCAGGATCGAAGGAAAGATGAATGGAGCAAAGTACAGAGAGATTCTTGATGCACTCAGGACCTCAGACTGGGGCGAATGTTCACCTTCCAACAGGACTACGACCCTAAGCACACAGCCAAGACAATGCAGGAGTGGCTTCGGGACAAGTCTCTGAATGTCCTTGAGTGGCGCAGCCAGAGCCTGGACTTGAACCCGATCAAACATCTCTGGAGAGACCTGAAAATAACTGTGCAGCGAAGCTCGCCATCCAACCTGACAGAGCATGAGAGGATCTGCAGTGAAGAAAGGGAGACACTCCCCAAATACAGGTGTGCCAAGCTTGTAGCGTCATACCCAAGAAGACGCGAGGCTGTAAACGCTGCCAAAGGTGCTTCAACAAAGTACTGAGTAAAGAGTCTGAATACTTATGTAAATGTAATATTTCACTTTCTTTTTCTTTTTTTATAAAAAAATTATTAAACAATTCTAAAAACCTGTTTTTGCTTTGTCATTATGGGGTATTGTGTGTAGGTTGATGAGGGAAAAAAAAGGAATTTAATCAATTTTAGAATAAGGCTGTAACCTAACAAAATGTGGAAAAAGTCAAGGGGTCTGAATACTTTCTGAATGCACTGTATATGCTAAACGCCTGTCACGTTTGACAAATATAATATAGGAGGGGGCCCCTCAGGGGTGCGTGCTCAGTCCCCTCCTGTACTCCCTGTTCACCCAAGACTGCATGGCCAGGCACGACTCCAACACCATCATTAAGTTTGCCGACAACACAACAGTGGTAGGCCTGATCACCGACAACGATGAGACAGCCTATAGGGAGGAGGTCAGAGACCTGGCCGTGTGGTGCCAGGATAACAACCTCTTCCTCAACGTGACCAAGACAAAGGAGATGATTGTGGACTACAGGAAAAAAAAGAGGACTGAGCACGCCCCCATTCTCATCGACGGGGCTATAGTGGAACAGGTTGAGAGCTTCAAGTTCCTTGGTGCTTCAAGTTCCATGGTCCAAACACACCAAGACAGTCGTGAAGAGGGCACGACAAAGCCTATTCCCCCTCAGGAGACTGAAAAGATTTGGCATGGGTCCTCAGATCCTCAAAAAATTCTACAGCTGCACCATCGAGAGCATCCTGACTGGTTGCATCACCGCCTGGTATGGCAACTGCTTGGCCTCCGACCGCAAGGCACTACAGAGGGTAGTGCGTATGGCCCAGTACATCACTGGGGCCAAGCTTCCTGCCATCCAGGACCTCTATACCAGGCGGTGTCAGAGGAAGGCCCTCAAAATTTTCAAAGACTCCAGCCACCCTAGTCATCGATTGTTCTCTCTGCTACCGCACGGCAAGCGGTACCGGAGTGCCAAGTCTAGGTCCAAAAGACTTCTCAACAGCTTCTACCCCCAAGCCATAAGACTCCTGAACAGCTAATCATGGCTACCCGGACTATTTGCACTGCCCCCCCCACCCCATCTTTTTACGCTGCTGCTACTCTGTTAATGATTTATGCATAGTCACTTTAACTCTACCTACATGTACATATTACTTCAACTACCTCAACTAGCCGGTGCCCCCGCACATTGACTCTGCACCGGTACCCCCCTGTATATATAGCCTCCCTACTGTTATTTTATTTGATTTCTGCTCTTTTTTTCTCAACACTTTTTTTGTTGTTGTTTTATTTTACTTTTTTATTAAAAATAGTTGCACTGTTGGTTAAGGGCTTTAAGTAAGCATTTCACTGTAATGTCTGCACCTGTTGTATTCGGCACATGTGGCCAATAACATTTGATTTGATTTGATTTTGATCATTATTAATATTAACATCTAATGGCTTCTGTTCACATACTCGAGGCACTGTTCGTTCAGATAGGAGAGCTATTTAACCATAAACTGAATTGTTTAAAAACTATTTTTTTTGTCATATTTTTTTTCTGTGTTCTGACCATAGGAATGTTAAGGGGATTATTTTATAAACACTTCTTCATATGCCCTTGAAACCAGAATGTCAGTCATGTTCTCAACTTTATTTTGTTGTCCAGCAGCCAAAGACACAATCCTAGTCATATTAGCAATCCATCTTTAGATCTTCCCTCTTTCGACATTTCTAAAGGATATTTTCATCTCTGTCATATGAAACAGCTTGCATTTGCAGTGCACTTTTCGATAATTGTATTTTGGAACATTTGCGCGTATAGACTACTGCTGTGCTCGTATTGCTGCATTCATAATGTGAAGAAAGCCTAATAGTTTATCAAAATGTAAAGTTAAACGTTCTGATCTGTTGCATCAGCCTCATTGCTTTTAAAAGTTGTATTTGATGTACAGTTGTTGTTTTAATTTTGAATATTTATTTATCTCACAGAACAACAAGCTGACCAATAGAATAGGTCAACTTTTGTACTATGGGGGAAAGTAGATTGACATAGGCTAGTGCTTTTGCTGTTTGTTACTCATCTTGTTGGCTGATGAAAAGTAAATGTGGACAGTTCTTCTAACATCTTCAACATGCGCCTTGGAATTCGATAAGGACGTGTGCCATTGCATCCCCGATGTGTCTGTCTTCACTTGTAGCCTACTTCGGAGCTGCGAGGCCTGTGAAAAGGAACCAATCATGTGACGGCATTGGCTAATAAGAATTGAGATATCTGAGAGAGCCACCTGAGTGAGAGGTGCTTTGGAGCACGGCGATTGGCAGCCGGGAGAAGGGAATTATCATTATTATATTCAGCCCAAGGGCACAACGGCCACTTTGGCCTCAAGTCATGCATTGTTTTATGGGGACATTACGACCACACGAGGGGACATCGGCAGCCATAGCCGTCGTTGACGCTGGGAAATTCGAGCCTTGGTGCCCTCTATCCAACTCTATGGTTAAATTTGATAGACAGCAGAATTCTTAGGAGAGTCCTTTCTCAGCCTCACCACCAGTGACCTTGAAATCAAATGTTCAGTCTGAACAATGGTCCTCCCTACGGTTGCTTAGTCCTCTTGTTAATTTTTTATTGACAGCATTAAGATGTTCTCTAGGAATTATGTGAAAGTACACAATATTAGTGTATTTTATTTTACTCTTAAGGGGCTCTTTTGCGGGCCTCGTTTTTTGACCGATTTACAGTTGTTTGTGTTCTCTGTTGTCCAAGTTCCGAGGATCAATGCGAGTTGATCGAGCCTGAGCTCTAGTTCGAGCCGTGAACTTGCGCTTAGCTCCGTTCAAAGTGCCATTGATGGTGAAAATCCATTGAGGCTCTCTTCAGACAGCACGAGCAGCTCTTTCACTTTATCTCTCGCTCGCTCTCTCTCGCTCCCCAAGCGCATCTCCTGTTCATTTGCCCTGAATGGCAGTGGACTGCGCGGGGCTTCAGCTGCAAAGTTCAAAGGAAGCCCTCTCAGTCAAGTGGAAATGCACAGGGGATGATAATTCACTGCTCTCTACGCTGAGAGAGAGAAAGAGGGAGGGAGAAAGGATGAAGTAAGTAATGGAGTAACTGAGAGAAGGAGAGAAAGGAGTGAGTAAAGGAGATGAAAAGTAGAGATGAAGGGTAGAGAAGTAGGAGAGGGGGAAGTTGGCCGATAGGAGAGAGAGAGTAATTAAGAGTTTACAGAAGCAGCACAACTGAGTACATTAGTGACTACTAAAACAGAGCTTAAATTGTATTATCTTTGATAGAGTATCAGGACAGAGAGATGTGAGTGTGAGGAAGAGAGAGGCAGTGCAAGAGACAGAGATGAATTGCGAGGGCGTGTGTTTGTGTGTACGCATGGGTGTGTGTGTGTCAAGAGAGAGGAGAAGGTCAGAGCGCCGGCAAAGCTGCTTCCGACACGCCTTGTTAATTTCCAGACGGCCTCGGCTCATTTCACAGCACTTAAGCTAGGTGAGAAAGCAGCTGACCCCTAAGGCTAATCCTCCCCCACTGCCACCTGCCCTCTCTCTCTCTCTCTCTCTCTCTCTCTCTCTCACCTCTCTCTCACCTCTCTTTATCTCTCTACCTCTCTCTTTCTCTCTCCCCCTCTCTCTTACCCCCCCTCTCTCTCTTCCTCTCTACCTTTGTATATGGTTGCTGTGTTTTCACCATCAGGCCACTCCCATAGGAGCTGCAGCTTCATCAAGTCAAGGAGCATACAAAAGGGCATCATCATTAGATTAGTCTCTGATCGCCCTACCTAAGTAATTATCCCTCGCCTAGACTCTGGCAGCAGACATAATTGATTTAATGGAGTGTGTTCTCTCTCTCTCTCTTCACTTCTTTTGCGACGGCTCAGGAGTATGTTTTCTCTTGTTAAAGATTGGGATTAAATTTGAGATTTATGGCGTACAACACCGCATAACACTTTTATTGAAATCTGAATGGGATTTAATGTGGAGTGTAAATGGTTAATGTCATAAATGGAGATCATTTTGTAAGGGGTTGTGTTCTGTATTTCATCTGCTTATTTATTTCTGTATCAAGGAGAAAATGTTTCTCTCACCATAGAAAAGACCCAGAGACATTGAAGGTGTCAATTTGTAACCATTATAACTTTTTTTGGTACAGTACATCACACATAAAAGGCCCATAGCCGTTTCAGAGAGATTTATTTACCGAAAGTGCCACTGACGGGCATTAAAACAAAGAATTTACAGGTTTCCATCTGGTTTTATAATACTTCTGGTCAAATATGTGCGAAAAGTCCAATTACGTTTTATTGATCATCAAAACTATCTGGAAGCTTTGGCCTTGAATTTATGAGGGCGGGGTGCAGACGTGATTCAGACCCGATAAATCAAGGTAATTTCAGTTGGCCTCCAGAGGTGGGGTGCTTGTAGAGGCGAGCCTCTACCTCCTTCGTCCATACATCCCTCTCTCTTTCACCCTCTCTCTGATGATTTAATCATGGCGTTCACTTAGGGACCATACCTTGAAAGTGATGTACAGTGAGGGAAAAAAGTATTTGATCCCCTGCTGATTTTGTACGTTTGCCCACGGACAAAGACATGATCAGTCTATAATTTTAATAGTAGGTTTATTTGAACAGTGAGAGACAGAATAACAACACAAAATCCAGAAAAACGCATGTCAAAAATGTTATAAATTGATTTGCATTTTAATGAGGGAAATAAGTATTTGACCCCTCTGCAAAACATGACTTAGTACTTGGTGGCAAAACCCTTGTTGGCAATCACAGAGGTCAGACATTTCTTGTAGATGGCCACCAGGTTTGCACACATCTCAGGAGGGATTTTGTCCCACTCCTCTTTGCAGATTTTCTCCAAGTCATTAAGGTTTCGAGGCTGACGTTTGGCAACTCACACCTTCAGCTCCCTCCACAGATTTTCTACGGGATTAAGGTCTGGAGACTGGCTAGGCCACTCCAGGACCTTAATGTGCTTCTTCTTGAGCCACTCCTTTGTTGCCTTGGCCGTGTGTTTTGGGTCATTGTCATGCTGGAATCCCCATCCACGACCCATTTTCAATGCCCTGGCTGAGGGAAGGAGGTTCTCACCCAAGATTTGACGGTACATGGCCCCGTCCATTGTCCCTTTGATGCGGTGAAGTTGTCCTGTCCCCTTAGCAGAAAAACACCCCCAAAGCATAATGTTTCCACCTCCATGTTTGACGGTGGGGATGGTGTTCTTAGGGTCATAGGCAGCATTCCTCCTCCTCCAAACACGGCGAGTTGAGTTGATGCCAAAGAGCTCCATTTTGGTCTCATCTGACCACAACACTTTCACCCAGTTTTCCTCTGAATCATTCAGATGTTCATTGGCAAACTTCAGACAGGCCTGTATATGTGCTTTCTTGAGCAGGGGGACCTTGCGGGCGTTGCAGGATTTCAGTCCTTCACGGCGTAGTGTGTTACCAATTGTTTTCTTGGTGACTATGGTCCCAGCTGCCTTGAGATCATTGACAAGATCCTCCCGTGTAGTTCTGGGCTGATTCCTCACCGTTCTCATGATCATTGCAACTCCACGAGGTGAGATCTTGCATGGAGCCCCAGGCAGAGGGAGATTGACAGTTATTTTGTGTTTCTTCCATTTGCGAATAATCGCACCAACTGTTGTCACCTTCTCACCAAGCTGCTTGGCGATGGTCTTGTAGCCCATTCCAGCCTTGTGTAGGACTACAATCTTGTCCCTGACATCCTTGGAGAGCTCTTTGGTCTTGGCCATGGTGGAGAGTTTGGAATCTGATTGATTGATTGCTTCTGTGGACAGGTGTCTTTTATACAGGTAACAAGCTGAGATTAGGAGCACTCCCTTTAAGAGTGTGCTCCTAATCTCAGCTCGTTACGTGTATAAAAGACACCTGGGAGCCAGAAATCTTTCTGATTGAGAGGGGGTCACATACTTATTTCCCTCATTAAAATGCAAATCAATTTATAACATTTTTGACATGCGCTTTTCTGGATTTTTTTGTTGTTATTCTATCTCTCACTGTTCAAATAAACCTACCATTAAAATTATAGACTGATCATTTCTTTGTCAGTGGGCAAACGTACAAAATCAGCAGGGGATCAAATACTTTTTTTCCCCTCACTGTATATCTTAAAGGGTGCCCAGTCGACTGGAACAGAAAACAGACATGTCCCCCCAAATTCTTCATCCTTTTTATACCTTCATTGATCAGATGTTGAACCTGGTCAGTAGTGTTTGAAAAATAGTAGCAACACTCTACTCTACTATAATGGCTTTTTCCTGGCTGTGGCGTAAGACGAACAGTCGTTATTGTGGTTTAGAGTGATTCCATACGAAACGAAGACAAAAACAGACAAGGAATTGGGGGATTTTCACGACATTTGTATCTAAAAGCATAATTGAGTTGGCATATTTATGACATTTTGGCCTTAGCTTGGCCTCCTTTTAGACTCCATAATGTTTAATCTGTTGGTGCTACAAAGCAACAATTGGTGTCAAATGAAGCTTTACCACATGCTCTGTAATAACAGTAGTATTTTGATTTCAGTAAAAAAAAATTACATTAATTTATGAATATTGAAAAATATAAACATGAATATTGAAAAACACAAGTGGGATCTCTGCTCCTTTAAGAGTTATGATCCAATTTGTAAGCATTACAACAGAGTGAATGTGAAAATGGATTCAAAATGGTCACCCTCTGCTGGTGATTTGCAGGATGTGCAATGATATAAGTAAAAGGAGGGCTGTGATTGGTTACATTGCCTTCTATGCCAATGTCTCTATATAAAATGGGCCATAACTTTAAAACTAGCAGAAGAGTTATGATCCAATTTGTAAGCATTACAACAGAGTGAATGTGAAAATGGATTCAAAATGGTCACCCTCTGGTGGTGATTTGCAGGATGTGCAATGATATAAGTAAAAGGAGGGCTGTGATTGGTTACATTGCCTTCTATGCCAATGTCTCTATATAAAATGGGCCATAACTTTAAAACTAGCAGAGATCCCACTCTGAAACTTTGATATACCCATAGATTATGTTCAACAATATAGAACAATTAGCAAAATCCAAAATGGTGTGTTTTCAATATTCATTTTGATATTTTTCAATATTGATAAATTAATGTAAAAAAAACATGTTATTGAAATTAAAATACTACTCATATTACAGAGCAAGCAGTAAAACTTTATGACACCAATGTTTTCTTTGTACACTGAACAAGAATATAAACGCAACAAGCAACAATTTCAAAGATTTTACTGAGTTACAGTTCATAGGAAGTCAGTCAATTGAAGTAAATTCATTAGGCCATAATCAATGGATTTCACATGACTGAGAATACAGATATGCATCTGTTGATCACAGATACCTTTTTAAAAAAGTAGGGGCATGGATCAGAAAACCAGTCAGTATCTGGTGTGACCACCATTTGCCTCATGCAGCGCGACACAGCTCCTTCGCATAGAGTTGATCAGGCTGTTGATTGTGGCCTGTGGAATGTTGACCTGTGGAATGTTGACTCCTCTTCAATGGCTGTGCGAAGTTGCTGGATATTGGCGGGAACTGGAACACGCTGTAGTACACGTCAATCCAGAGCATCCCAAACATGCTCATTGGGGTGACATGTCTGGTGAGTATGCAGGCCATGGAAGAACTGGGACATTTTCAGCTTCCAGGAATTGTGTACCAGTGGAGGCTCCTCAGAGGAGGAAGGGGACCATCCTCCTCAGTGGATTTCATTTTATTTTATGTAAAACATTGAAAAAGTTATCCTTTTTAGATAAATCTATACTAAATATATTCACGTCACCAAATAATTGAATTAAACACACTTTTGCAATGAAGGTCTACAGTAGCCTCAACAGCACTCTGTAGGGTAGCACCATGGTGTAGCCGGAGGACAGCTAGCTTCCGGCCTCCTCTTGGTACATTGACTTCAATACAAAACCTAGGAGGCTCTTGGTTCTCACCCCCTTCCATAGACTTACACAGTAATATGACAACTTCCGGAGGACATCCTCCAACCTATCAGAGCTCTTGCAGCATGAACTGACATGTTGTCCACCCAATCAAAGGATCAGAGAATGAATCTAGTACTGAAAGCATAAGCTACAGCTAGCTAGCACTTCAGTGCATAAAATGTGGTGAGTAGTTGACTCAAAGAGAGAGAAAGAGAATAGTTGAATAGTTTTCAACAAATTCAAAAATGAAGGAGAAGCAAGAGAGAGAGAGATAGAGAGAGAGAGAGTATTTTTTTTCACATTCAGTTTCACTTACTTACAGTGGGGAAAAAAACTATTTAGTCAGCCACCAATTGTGCAAGTTCTCCCACTTAAAAAGATGAGAGAGGCCTGTAATTTTCATCATAGGTACACGTCAACTATGACAGACAAAATGAGGGAAAAAAATCCAGAAAATCACATTGTAGGATTTTTTATGAATTTATTTGCAAATTATGGTGGAAAATAAGTATTTGGTCAATAACAAAAGTTTCTCAATACTTTGTTATATACCCTTTGTTGGCAATGACACAGGTCAAACGTTTTCTGTAAGTCTTCAGAAGGTTTTCACACACTGTTGCTGGTATTTTGGCCCATTCCTCCATGCAGATCTCCTCTAGAGCAGTGATGTTTTGGGGCTGTCGCTGGGCAACACGGACTTTCAACTCCCTCCAAAGATTTTCTATGGGGTTGAGATCTGGAGACTGGCTAGGCCACTCCAGGACCTTGAAATGCTTCTTACGAAGCCACTCCTTCGTTGCCCGGGCGGTGTGTTTGGGATCATTGTCATGCTGAAAGACCCAGCCACGTTTCATCTTCAATGCCCTTGCTGATGGAAGGAGGTTTTCACTCAAAATCTCACGGTACATGGCCCCATTCATTCTTTCCTTTACACGGATCAGTCGTCCTGGTCCCTTTGCAGAAAAACAGCCCCAAAGCATGATGTTTCCACCCCCATGCTTCACAGTAGGTATGGTGTTCTTGGATGCAACTCAGCATTCTTTGTCCTCCAAACACAACGAGTTGAGTTTTTACCAAAAAGTTCTATTTTGGTTTCATCTGACCATATGACATTCTCCCAATCCTCTTCTGGATCATCCAAATGCAATCTAGCAAACTTCAGATGGGCCTGGACATGTACTGGCTTAAGCAGGGGGACACGTCTAGAACTGCAGGATTTGAGTCCCTGGCGGCGTAGTGTGTTACTGATGGTAGGCTTTGTTACTTTGGTCCCAGCTCTCTGCAGGTCATTCACTATGTCCCCCCGTGTGGTTCTGGGATTTTTGCTCACCGTTCTTGTGATCATTTTGACCCCACGGGGTGAGATCTTGCGTGGAGCCCCAGATCGAGGGAGATTATCAGTGGTCTTGTATGTCTTCCATTTCCTAATAATTGCTCCCACAGTTGATTTCTTCAAACCAAGCTGCTTACCTATTGCAGATTCAGTCTTCCCAGCCTGGTGCAGGTCTACAATTTTGTTTCTGGTGTCCTTTGACAGCTCTTTGGTCTTGGCCATAGTGGAGTTTGGAGTGTGACTGTTTGAGGTTGTGGACAGGTGTCTTTTATACTGATAACAAGTTCAAACAGGTGCCATTAATACAGGTAACGAGTGGAGGACAGAGGAGCCTCTTAAAGAAGAAGTTACAGGTCTGTGAGAGCCAGAAATCTTGCTTGTTTGTAGGTGACCAAATACTTATTTTCCACCATAATTTGCAAATAAATTCATTAAAAATCCTACAATGTGATTTTCTGGAATTTTTTTCTCAATTTGTCTGTCATAGTTGACGTGTACCTATGATGAAAATTACAGGCCTCTCTCATCTTTTTAAGTGGGAGAACTTGCACAGTTGGTGGCTGACTAAATACTTTTTTCCCCCACTGTAGCTAGCAAATGCAGCTGGCTAGTTTAGTTACTCAAACACCCTGCTCAAACAGAGGGATGCTATGTTAGCTAGCTGGCTATGACTATCCTACACAATACTGGAACTCTTCCAAGTCATGGTTTTATTAATTTATTGCCACCGAGGCCTACCAGTGTAACTGCTTACTGACAATACACTTTAACGTTACTGCTTGATTGTAGCGCGTTTACTAACGCATTAGTTCTATTAGCTATGTTGACTAGGTCGTTACTTTAGCTAATATGGGGACAACGATGTAGGCTGTGTGTAGCGGTTATGACATGGTTTGGCTTGGAAAGGTTTTTTCGCCTGATCACATACAGCTGATGTGTTGTTAATAAAAGTCCACAAACAGGGAAAAGGTGGGAGGAGAAGAGTGCATAGAGGCGAGAAGGAATACAATGTGGCTGTTATGAAAGTAAACTGTGTTTATGCGTGATCAGGGGTGTATTCATTCCGCCGATTCTGTTGAAAAACATTTCTTAAACGGAAGCAAACGAAACGGGGATAAAAATATCAGAATTTGTCCAATAGAAACTCATTTGCAACTGTTGGACTAATGATTACATCCTAGATAAGCTAGATGCAGGCAAGAGTGTGCAAGGCGGTATTGAATGTGTCTGTCCATGTGTCACTGTCTGTCATCTCAATTTTTTCTCTCGACCTGTGTGCACCTACATTGTAAATGTTCATTCATAGGCTAGGTTGTAGCAAACCCATGATGGGTATAGGGAAAATTTTAGTATCATGTAGTAGCCTAAACCTATCGATGTTACGTTGATCTGGGTTAATGAAATATGAATGACAGTCATCCAACAGGCTGTAATAGAAATAAGGCCATGCTCATGAAAAAATGTTTTTTCCTCCCTCATCATAAATGGCACTGACTGCCGCTGTTGTGTACAGATACTTGCGGCATGGGGCCGTGCATTATCATGCCGAAACATGAGGTGATGGCGGCGGATTAATGGCACAACAATGGGCCTCAGGATCTCGTCATGGTATCTCTGTGCATTCAAATTGCAATTGTGTTCGTTGTCCGTAGCTTATGCCTGCCCATACCATAACCCCACTGACACCATGGGGCACTCTGTTCACAACGTTGACATCAGCAAACCGCTCGCTTGTCTGCCATCTGCCCGGTACAGTTGAAACCGGGATTCAGCCGTGTAGTGTACACTTCTCCAGCATGCCAGTGGCCATCGAAGGTGAGCATTTTACCACTAAAGTCGGTTACGACGCCAGTCAGGTCAAGACCCTGGTGAGCACGACGAGCACGCAAATTAGCTTCCCTGAGACGTTTCTGACAGTTTATGCAGAAATTATTGAGTTGTGCAAACTCACAGTTTCATCAGCTGTTGGGTGGCTGGTCTCAGACGATCCCACAGGTGAAGAAGCCGGATGTGTAGGTCATGGGCTGGCGTGGTTACACGTGGTCTGCGGTTGTGAGGCCGGTTGGACGTACTGCCAAATTCTCTAAAATGAAGTTGGAGGTGGCTTTTGGTAGAGAAATTAACATTCAATTATCTGGCAACAGCTCTGGTGGGCCTTCCTGCAGTCAGCATGCCAAATGCACACTCCCTAAAAACTTGAGACATCTGTGGCATTGTGTTGTGTGACAAAACTGCACATTTTAGAGTGGCCTTTTATTGTCCCCAGCACAAGGTGCACCTGTGTAATGATCATGCTGTTTAATCAGCTTCTTGATATGCCACACCTGTCAGGTGGATGGATTATCTTGGCAAAGGAGAAATGCTCACTAAATGGGATGTAAACTAATTTGTGCACAAAATTTGAGATAAATACGCTTTTTGTGCGTATGGAACATTTCTGGGATTCAGCTTATGAAACATGGGACCAACACTATACTTTTGTTAAGTGTAACACCTCGGCCTACAGATGCAACATTATGGAGTCTTAAAGGAGACCTGGGTAAGGACAAAAATCATAAATATGCCAAGTTTGATCAATTATTTATCAATTTTGCTTTTAGATACAAATGTCAAATACACTATACAGTGCATTTGGAAAGTATTCAGACCCGTTTCCTTTTTCCACATTTTGTTACGTTACAGCCTTATTCTAAAATGGATTAAATACCACATTTTTGCACATTTATTACAAATAAAAAACAGAAATACCTTATTTACATAAGTATTCAGACCCTTTGCTATGAGACTCGAAATTGAGCTCAGGTGCATCCTGTTTCCATTGATCATCCTTAATATGTTTCTACAACTTGATTGGAGTCCACCTGTGGTAAATTCAATTGATTGGACATGACTTGGAAAGGCACACATCAGTCTATATAAGGTCCCACAGTTGACAGTGCATGTCAGAACAAAAAGCAAGCCATGAGGTCGAAGGAATTGTCCGTAGAGCTCCGAGACAGGATTAGGTCGAGGCACAGATCTGGGGAAGGATACCAAAACATTTCTGCAGCATTGAAGGTCCCCAAGAACACAGTGGCCTCCGTCATTCTTAAATGGAAGAAGTTTGGAATCACCAAGACTCTTCCTAGAGCTGGCCGCCCGACCAAACTGAGCAATCGGGGGAGAAGGGCCTTGGTCAGCAAGGTGACCAAGAACCTGATGGTCACTGACAGAGCTCTAGAGTTCCTCTGTGGAGATGGGAGAACCTTCCAGAAGGACAACCATCTCTGCAGCACTCCACCAATCAGGCCGTTATGGTAGAGTGGTCAGACAGAAGCCACTCCTCAGTAAAAGGCACATGACAGCCCGCTTGGAGTTTGCCAAAACGCACCTAAAGGACTCTCAGACCATGAGAAACAAGATTCTCTGGTCTGATGAAACCAAAATGGAACTCTTTGGCCTGAATGCCAAGTGTGACGTCTGGAAGAAACCTGTCACCATCCCTACGGTGATTCATGGTGGTGGCAGCATCATGGTGTGGGAATGTTTTTCAGCGGCAGGGACTGGGAGACTAGTCAGGATCAAGGGAAAGATGAACGGAGCAAAGTACAGAGAGATCCTTGATGAAAACCTGCTCCAGAGCGCTCAAGACCTCAGACTGGGGCGAAGGTTCATCTCACAACAGGACAATGACCCTAAGCACACAGCCAAGACAACGCAGGAGTGGCTTTGGGACAAGTCTCTGAATGTCCTTGAGTGGCCCAGCCAGAGCCTGGACTTGAACCCGATAGAACCTCTCTGGACACCATTCAGGCCACTCTTGCCAGGCTGGGCAGACTGGTAGGCCTAAAGGTTTTTAGGCAAAATAACCATATCAAAACTTTTCAGATTCTACAATGATTCTTTAGTTGTGGACACTACATCACCACCCTCACTTGCTCTTGGTCCTCCTCATCTTTGTCACCTTGATTTTGCACCTGTTTTTTCAGTTTCTTTCTGAAAATATTAAGCGAACTCCATGACAGTAGCTAAAGCAAGGGGCTATAACAGCACACAAGTAGCCTACAAATGCATGCCTTGAGCTTGTGAAGTGAGCGGTACTGGAGCAAAATTGGAGCGGGCGAGAGGGCCTCGCTCCAGTCAAATTGGGCACGCTCCGCTCACATACTCTGATCCATTGACAGGGACGATCACTACCATTTATGCTCCACTCCTCATTCATTATTGTACAAACAGAAAAAGTAAATGCTCAAACTAAAATTGCAAACTAAAAGGGTTCCGTGTGGCTTAGTTGGTAGAGCATGGCGCTAGCAATGCCAGGGTTGTGGGTTCGATTCCCATGGGGGATCAGTATGAAAATGTATGCACTCACTACTGTAAGTCGCTCTGGATAAGAGCGTCTGCTAAATTACTAAAATGTAAAATCCAAATGCCTGTTTATGCATGTCCCGATCACAACGCATCAAAAATGCATTTCTCATACACATGTAAGCAATCCATATTCCCCTCAATTACTGACAAACTAGTTGCACTGCGTAAGCAAAAACATGCTTGCACACATGCACCAACACTCTTATATACGTAAGTTAATGAGAAAGCCTGGCAATTAGAGCAATCAGAGAGGCAGGCTCAGACATATTCTGTGCTGTGAGGTGCAGCTTGTCACTCCAGCATGTTAATTGGCTGTAGCGCAGCACAGAGACCCAGACACAGGCATTAAACCTGAGGGGATTTGGTAAGACAAGGCCTCAGGGATGAAACACAGCTCTATGTCAATCCCTTTACGGCTAAGGACAAAACCGGTGCCCGGCAGGGAATGCTTGATTTGAAAATTAATGGGCTGTGTTTTTCCCCTCTCTTCTGCCACTTAAAGTCTAGGTCGTAGATAACGGACCTTATTAGATATGTAGTTGGTGCTGTATATTAACTAATATAAATGGGTTCTAACTTGAACAATTATTTTGTTAGTTTACAATTGTACAATTTATGTTCCCGCATATAAAATCCACGAAGAATGCCGGAAAGCCCCAAATGCAAGATTGTAATTTCTATGACTCACACGGTGGAGGAACATATTGCCTGGAGCCTACTGTACATGGGAAGCTGGTGCGCATCAAGTGGCACTTCACTTATTAGTATGGAAAAAAGCTGTGAGGATGTTTCTACAATGTTCACAACATATTGACACAATTACAATCTTTATAGAATAAAAATCTAATTTTATCAATTACATGTGGAAAAAGTTATTTGAGTGAACATTAGCAAGCCAGAAGCAGATGAAGCAGAAAGTAAATTCTCTCCCCCCTCTCTCCACAGTTTTAGCTTGCGTCTATCACTGTCTAACTGGCTAGGTTTAGGATATTTACTAGCCCATACCAGTGACAAACTTAGCTATGTAATTGACATACGGCAGTACAAAAAACCAAATCTAGCTCACTGATTTTGCCAGCTAGAAGGAAATTGCAAAAAATTCATTCAGAAATGGAGGAAGAGGATAGCTAGCTATAGCAAGCTAACGTCATCGGCTTCAACAAGAAGCAACTGTGACCACATTGATCCTAAGATAAAAAATATATACTTTCCCATGGAGCAAAATCTACAATCCACCCTTCCAAAGAAAGCATGGCTCTGGGGCTTCTCCGAAATACCACCTGTTGGACTGTAGGGAATATCTTCGAGATGCCCTAGCCCATAGCAGATGTCAGAATACAATTCTGCTGGAGGTCTCCATCAACCCGCGAGGATACATCCGACTAACCATCCACACACACACAGAGCCCGACCGCAGACAGTCAGCAGCTCCCAAAACATAACTCACGGTGAGCTCCAGAAATAAACTTTCCCCATTGATCAAAATCCACAATCCACCCCTCCAAAGAAAGCCTGACTCCTGGGCTTCTCCGAAATGCCACCGATCCGTGATCGGATCCATGGTTGAAGTGTCGCATTTTAGTTTAGCGCACACTCGGCAGGCCGTATAGAAAACTCCCCCAGAGCCACAGAACGACTGAATTACCGCAACGCGCAGCCCCCACAAACAACTTGAAAACTACTCTTTCCCATAGGCTTGTACTATCTATGACAGCATCAGAAGTTGGCTACCAACAACTGCCAGACATGTTTACATTTGGTTAGTTTTGTCAGTGTTATTTAGATGGAAGACATGAGCTAAATGCGGTAGCTCTATAGCTAGCTAACGTAAGAATAGAGGTAGCAAGCTAGCTCTTTCATTTACCCGGTTCACTTCCATGCCAGTGACAATGCTCAGTCTCTGCTGGTGCTACTGGCTGGTTGAGATGCTTTAGAAGCCACGTTAATGGTAGGGACAGCATCTACTTTGAGAGGCAACTTCTTGCTGAAGCCTTCCTTCCATTTTGGATAGCTGTGGAAGTTCTCAGGAATTAAATGTGCCTCGCAGATTTACGAGGAGACGGCCAATTCGCCCACCTCATTCTCACAAATGTAAGTTTTTCATTCACCATGTGACGCTGACCGCAGGGCGTTGTGGGATTTTTCCGAAGTTAGAGCTGATTTGAAGAAAACCTCAAAGTTTGTAATTTGGGAATGTTTTCTTGAGGTGCTCTAAGTTACTATTATATGTGTTTCTGTCATTGGGAAATAAGTGCTACACTGCCTTTGCAGCCTCAACGTCACTCCTCCCTCTCCCCCTCCCACTTCTACTGCTGTTCCTCTGGCAGTGGATGAGGAGACCTTGCCGTTATAGCGCTGCTAATGAAATTAAATATTGGTCTGTCCTTGTTGCTAGTGCAATGGGAGGTGCCCGGGCATATCTTGATTGAGTCGTGCATGCAGACAAAACTGCAAACCCTAGCTCTTTGTCAGGATTTTTTAGGGTTCAAGGTTTATGGGTTTGTCTGAAGTAAAAAGTAAAACCCCAGCTGTGTATACCTCTGTACTTTGACCAATCAGGCTTTGTCTAACCTTTGAGGGGAAAGTATTGCATGAAAGTATTGAGAACAAATAACTTTTAATGGATCCTTTTCCAACATGAGTTGTCAGTCTAGCTGAATATATGTTTTATTATCACAGTCAGATCAGTTGAGGTTCTAGGTGACTTTGACTGTCTTGAAGGCTCTTCTCTGGCAAAACAGCTCGGTGAGATAGTCCTTCACCTGGCTTCCATCTTGGGTTTCAGTGTTATTAAAAGTGACACCTTGATGTTGAGGTCACGACCCTATTGCTTACATTTGAACCAAACAGTTACAGCACCTGCTGGGCTCTCACACCCAAACAATCTGACACCAGCAGCCAGAGTTCACAACCCCACTAACAGCAATGTTTTGAAAAGAGTGTTGGATCGCAATAGCCTGTCGGTACAAGGACGGAGGTTGGAGAATGGATTGCACTGGTTTTGGAGCTACTGACTGACTGTTGACTGGAGAAAAGGAAGGGGTTAGAGACAGCAGTTTGGTGACATAAGTGATGACGCACAACATAATTAGAGTAATGGAGGCCCCGTGCTCTGAGTGAACCTCGAGTTTCAAAGTTGATAATTTTACTATATGATAATCGGAACGTGTCTATTCAAAACAAAATCATTTCACACTCACATCCATTACAGATTATGCTTTACCGCCAATGTATTGTGCTTATAATCACCCCTTTACATTGAATTTGTATGACTTATTCAACTTCAGCAACAGCAAGTAATGACAGTTCATTACAAAAAGTACTTATCAAGATTACATGGTTGTGAACAGTTCACCGGAAGTAAGCCTGCCTGTCCTTCTTACATGCCTGTTTTCTTCTGACTTGACTTGATGTGGAAGGTCATTTTATGAAGCCCTTTCAATCCCCCCTGTAACTCGATTGAAGTTATATTAAAGAACTCCAAGTAGGCATTTATTTTTTGCTGTTCCCGGAAACAGTAGGCTGTGCGGAGGCATGTGTAATTTTCTGTTATCACAATGAACAACTTTTCGGTCACAAATATTATTCAGTGGTTACATTACTCTATTGAAGTCATATAAAATAACTTACAGTACGAAGACTGACACTTTTCTTCTGCAAAAGACGTCTGTCCTTCAAACAATTTTCACCCAAGTAGCTATTCTCCAAGTAGGTATTTTTCTGCTGTTCCGGTAAAAAGTAAGCGTAGGCATATGCAATTTTCTATTATCAAAACTAACAACTTTTTGGTCACGAATATTGTTCCGTGGTTGGAAAAAGAGGCCCTCATATGCAATTTCTCTCTTTTAGGCATGCTAAATGTGAAAATTGCCAATTGTGTTGCTTTTTTCCATTCAGTAGTTCTGTCTTTTTCAATACTTTGGATAATGGAAGAGCAGTGTCGGAATCTAGGTATGATTTTATCTTACAGTATCAGAGTTAAACCTCTGTGTAAAATACATATGATCAATATTTTTTGTGACAAGCCAAATGGTTCACTTTCTCACTAAAAGGGCAACTTCCCATACATTGACGCAAACACTCTTCAAGGCATCTTCCCCAGTATTTGTTGAAGGAAAGCTTGAGTTGAGGGTGGTGTATTTCATACATCAAAGAGCAATGAGCATGACAGCTGCAAATTCGGTGGTGGGTGAGAATTTAGTTAAAAAATAGAAAAACGCAACTAAATCTGCCTACTTGGGCTAGTTATATTCAGAGTGGCTGGCACATAGACATGAGTAATATTGAACTGTAAACCTCATTTCAAATGATTAAATCCGGCTTGCTAGGTCAATATAGCCAATCAATTTTCTCTGAGGAGAATGCCCCCCTCTTATGAGATGACTAGCCCATGAAATGGGGTATAATCAAAGCTAATGCTCTACAATTTGAGCTCTGAACAGTATGTTTTTTTACAGGCACTAATGTACTCCATTGTGCTGCTTCTGTAAACTCGTTATTACTTCCTCTCCCCTACTTTTCTAGCCTTTATCTCTCCATTTCCTCTAGTTTACTTAGTCCTTTCTCACCTTCTCTCCATCACTCAATTGCTCTCTGTACCTACTCTTTCATCCCTGATTCTTGGCAACAACCCTGTATTTACCCCCTTTCTCTTTCTACCTTCCATTATCCTCTCTCCCTCCCTTTCCCCACACTCCCGCCCCCTTTCTCTCTCTACCTCTTCCCTCAGTGTCCACTCTCCTGGGGTGCTGGAAAGTGTGCTAATTAGCCGCTGGATGTGCGGTGTCGGGAGGTCAAACGATCCTAGCCAGCAGCATACAACCCTGCATCCCATGGTTGGCTTGCCTCTGAAGCTAAGTAGGGTTGGTCCTGGTCGGTCCCTGGATGGGAGACCAGATGCTGCTGGAAGTGGTGTTGGAGGGCCAGTAGGAGGCACTCTTCCCTCTGGTCTAAGGAGATCCCAGAGCAGTGAAGTGGACATTGCGCTGCGTAGGCTGCTGTCTTTCGGATGGGATGTTAAACGTCATTAAAAATCCCATGCCACTTATTGTAAGAGTAGGGATGTTAAATCTGGTGTCATGACTAAATTCCCAACCTGGCCCCATTCCATCATGGCCACCTAATCATCCCCCTCATTCCTAATTGGCGTATATCACTCCTCACCTCTGTAGCTAATGCGTGGTGAGCGTTCTGGCACAATAAAATGGTTGCTGTGCATCACCCAGGTGGTGGATGTGGTGCGTTTCCCTCTACAATGTAAAGTATTTTTTGAGTACCTCTGTTGGTAGAAAAGCGCTATATAAATCCAATCAGTAATAATAATTATTATTATTACCTCAGCATGCCAGTTTGGGGAGAAAGAGAGAGAGAGAACCTGCTAACTTGTGCTACTGCCAAGGTCCCATAAATCTTTATCCAGCCTCCTTTCTCCCTGGCGTCCAGGAGAATGAGTCATGGGATGTGTATGGCATCCATATTAGGAATCATTAGTTGTCGTACATGTGGGCTAGCATCATGTAAAGATATTGATGTGGGCTCACTTGATGTTATTTGCTCAAGATACAGGTGGTCTTCTATATCTGGAGATGCAGCCCTTATTTTAGCGTCATCCCAATCAAGGTAAATCCTCACAGGGCAATGACTGAGAAGAATTACTATAATGGTCTTAATGGAAGAGCATCTTCAAGTCGCCAGACCACATTTGCTAAATGTATGTTTTTCTCTGCGAAATGGTATCCTCTTGAGTTTTATTATTTTATTTTTTCCTTTTATTTTCTTTAAAACAGTGCCAAATTACGCTAATGACCTATTTCCCTCCCTTTGTGCTTTTGTGCCTTATTGTACAGTACCAATGGTTCCACTCCACCACTCCCAGTGAGCTAGCTAGCTGAAGTCATCACTATTTCAGCATCGGGTGCATTAAGTAAATGAGCCTCTCGACCAGAGAAAGCGCTGCCTGAGCACTGCCAGAACAGGGCTCTCATCCACTTAACGCTTCCTTAAATGATGCCATACGGAGTCACCATGCCTGTGGTTTCCAGGGAGACGCAGTACCAAAAAACAAAAGGAAAATAAATAACAGCCACAAAGTATAAGGCAGACTTACACTGTAGGGTTTCACTTGAACTTTTAGCTACAATGAATTATAATATAATAGAAAAGGAAAGAAGGATTATAAAAAAGAATGTATGATGTTGGTTTATGCTATTTGTGTCTCCATCTACTTTTGTAAAAAATATATATATCCCCCAATCACAGGACTCTTTGCTGGACAAGAGGAGGACTCCACCCCTCCTCCAGCCAATCAGAGGGTGGAAGAAGGCCAAGCAAAATTCCAAGATCTACTGTTGGCCCCTCCCCCTCATGACTTCATCCCTTATCAGCTGATGGCTGAGTTGGAGAAGGTGAATGTTTTTACTATGACCTTTCTCATAAAGTATTGTCTAACTTTCAATCAAAGCCACATGTTAGGAATCAGCTGTAGATAAACCATTGCATAATTATTTTAGAATAATCTGAGGTGTTCATTTTGGGGGGTAGATAAGCGGTAACCACTGTTATTGCAGTTCTTTATGTGACCAAGTGTAGTTGTGTCTAGACTTATGTAAGGTGCTAGTGATTTAGATGGTTCATTTATATGATATTTGTATTCACAGAGAAACGTCAAGAAGCCGTCCAACAGAGCACCAACTGATAGACCGGGCCTCTCCCAGGACAAGAACTCAGAGAGCAGGTATGTACCACACATGCACACATACACACACAATGAATTTGCATTGGGACAATAAAATATCACACGTGGACTGTGCAGTGTGCACTGACTGTGACTGAGTTTTCCCAATATCTCGCCTCATGGAAGCTTTTCAGTTAAGGCAACTGGCTGTCCACCAATTTGGTGTCTTTTGAGAAGTGTAATTTGGTCCCAATTGCTTTTAATTTCATGATATTTTAACATTCTGTCATAAAGATCACATTTTGATCTTAATAAAAAACACGTTTTCCAATCTCAAGAGGTTAAATAAAAACAATAACTATAGTAAGTGCATATTAAATGCCAAATAAATTAACAGGGTTGACCGTGACAGGGTTGACGATTTCTTCTTAAATAAGCCATAAATCCCATCGTGACGGGGAATGCAAGCTTCACCCAAAAAATGTCATTATTAAACAATTTCTAGCCTTTCTATCTATGGGTAACAGGGTTGACGTGTAATGCTCAACCCGCTCAGTTTTCCACCATGAAACACCAGAAAATTGCCAAAAATAGTAGAAACAGCTCATCTGCTTTTACTCTATGATTTGACTATTAGATGTTAAATGTTTCTTTTGAAACAAATATGTAAAAAGGAATAGTTTCACCATATTCAAACAAGAGTTCAGTTCATGTAAAACAGGGTTGACCTTAAAATGAGGGACAGATGTAAATGAATCACTAATCACATTAAATAAATAATGATCTTCAGAAATGACTGTCAAAGCAACAAAAAAATGAAGGCTTTACAATGATGGTGAAAATTGGAGAAATGTGTTGATGGAGGGATGCAGAATTTTGGTACTTTAGCAAGCTTGTATTCATATTAAAAATAAGATTTATTTAATTATCCATGTGGTCTATATTAAAGTGCAATTCATTTGATATAACAGACTTTTAGAATGCAATATTGGTGCACAATTTCTACTTAAAATATCAAAAGGACTTATTTCATGGAACAACCCACATCTCTACGCATGCAGGTGCACCTGTTTTGACATCGTTTGATGCTTTAGACACATCAGCAGCCAAAACAGACAAACAGTATTTATGTAGCATATTATTTGGCGGCAAAGAACCAACAGAGCCGTCTGATTATCCTTTATGCACTCAACATTTTGTGTAATGGAACAATTAGTTGTACACTGTGTCCAGCTTGTTTTTCCACCCACTCTGTAGCGCTAGCATTTAAAAATGGGGGAGTTAAGGTAATTGCAGCACACTCACCTGCAACCACTTAGTGGAACCATGTACTGTAGGGACAGATGGCTGAGGAAACTGGAATAGGGAGCATGCATCATTAACTCAATTAGCTTGCCAATGGAGGTTGAGGAGGCTTTTGTGCACTCTCTCCCGCAGATTTGACACTAATACACAAATACATTTTCATTTCTCCAACTCCCCATCCCTGCATCCCGCCTACCTCTCTTTGTTGTCCGTCCTTCCTGCATTCCACCATCTACGCATACTTTGAGAGCTGTGCAAGCCATTGGGGCAGCAGCTCCTCTTTGACTGACAATAAAAACATGTTATTTTATATATTTTTTTGGGACTAGCGGAAATTATATTTTTTTCAGCTGAAACACGATGCCCAGAGCTTACCCATGATGTTGCACAATGACTGAAGTCAATAAGTCATCGTTTTAGTCAAAGTATGATATATTTTGGCTTGAAGTGGGAAATCCGAAGTGCTAGTTTCTTTTTAGGGCTGGGTTTTCTTTGAATGTTACCACCCACCAGCATGGCATTGTTTATTAATCAAAAACAGCTACATAGTTATTGCTCTTCGCGACTGAGCTATAGAGCAAATTAAAATATGGGGTGCAAACGTATGTTTTTGGACCTCTATTTTTTTAACCAGAAAAGTTTCATAATTTGTCAATTTTCACTTATGTTTGACTTATTCTGTATTAAAAACACACACACACACACACACACACACACACACACACACATATACATACATATATATATATATATATATATATATATATATATATATATATATATATATATATATACACAGTGGGGAGAACAAGTATTTGATACACTGCCGATTTTGCAGGTTTTCCTACTTACAAAGCATGTAGAGGTCTGTCATTTTTATTATAGGTACACTTCAACTGTGAGAGACGGAATCTAAAACAAAAATCCAGAAAATCACATTGTATGATTTTTAAGTAATTAATTTGCATTTTATTGCATGACATAAGTATTTGATCACCTACCAACCAGTAAGAATTCCGGCTCTCACAGACCTGTTAGTTTTTCTTTAAGAAGCCCTCCTGTTCTCCACTCATTACCTGTATTAACTGAACCTGTTTGAACTCGTTACCTGTATAAAAGACACCTGTCCATACACTCAATCAAACAGACTCCAACCTCTCCACAATGGCCAAGACCAGAGAGCTGTGTAAGGACATCAGGGATACAATTGTAGACCTGCACAAGGCTGGGATGGGCTACAGGACAATAGGCAAGCAGCTTGGTGAGAAGGCAACAACTGTTGGCGCAATTATTAGAAAATGGAAGAAGTTCAAGATGACGGTCAATCACCCTCGGTCTGGGGCTCCATGCAAGATCTCACCTCGTGGGGCGTCAATGATCATGAGGAAGGTGAGGGATCAGCCCAGAACTACACGGCAGGACCTGGTCAATGACCTGAAGAGAGCTGGGACCACAGTCTCAAAGAAAACCATTAGTAACACACTACGCCGTCATGGATTAAAATCCTGTAGCGCACGCAAGGTCCCCCTGCTCAAGCCAGCGCATGTCCAGGCCCATCTGAAGTTTGCCAGTGACCATCTGGATGATCCAGAGGAGGAATGGGAGAAGGTCATGTGGTCTGATGAGACAAAAATAGAGCTTTTTGGTCTAAACTCCACTCACCATGTTTGAAGGAAGAAGAAGGATGAGTACAACCCCAAGAACACCATCCCAACCGTGAAGCATGGAGGTGGAAACATCATTCTTTGGGGATGCTTTTCTGCAAAGGGGACAGGACGACTGCACCGTATTGAGGGGAGGATGGATGGGGCCATGTATCGTGAGATCTTGGCCAACAACCTCCTTCCCTCAGTAAGAGCATTGAAGATGGGTCGTGGCTGGGTCTTCCAGCATGACAACGACCCGAAACACACAGCCAGGGCAACTAAGGAGTGGCTCCGTAAGAAGCATCTGAAGGTCCTGGAGTGGCCTAGCCAGTCTCCAGACCTGAACCCAATAGAAAATCTTTGGAGGGGAGCTGAAAGTCCGTATTGCCCAGCGACAGCCCCGAAACCTGAAGGATCTGGAGAAGGTCTGCATGGAGGAGTGGGCCAAAATCCCTGCTGCAGTGTGTGCAAACCTGGTCAAGACCTACAGGAAACGTATGATCTCTGTAATTACAAACAAAGGTTTCTGTACCAAATATTAAGTTCTGCTTTTCTGATGTATCAAATACTTATGTCATGCAATAAAATGCAAATTAATTACTTAAAAATCATACAATGTGATTTTCTGGATTTTTGGATTCCGTCTCTCACAGTTGAAGTGTACCTATGATAAAAATTACAGACCTCTACATGCTTTGTAAGTAGGAAAACCTGCAAAATCGGCAGTGTATCAAATACTTGTTCTCCCCACTGTATATATATATATATATATATATATATATATATATATATATATATATATATATATATATATATATATATATATATATATACACACATACATACACAGTACCAGTCAAAAGTCTGGACACACCTACTCATTCCAGGGGTTTTCTTTATTTTTACTATTTTCTACATTGTAGAATAATAGTGAAGACAGCAAAACTATGAAATAACACATATGGAATCATGTAGTAACCAAAAAAGGGTTAAACAAATCAAAATCTATTTTATATTTGAGATTCTTCAAAGTAGCCACCCTTTGCCTTGATGACAGCTTTGCATACTCTTGGCATTGAGTTGTGTTGTGACAAGGTAGGGGGGGTATACAGAAGATAGCTCTATTTGGTAAAAGACCAAGTCCATATTATGGCAAGAACAGCTCAAATAAGCAAAGAGAAACAACAGTCCATCATTACTATAAGACATGAAGGTCAGTCAATCCGGAAATTTCAAGAACTTTGAAAGTTTCTTCAAATGCAGTCGCAAAAACCATCAAGCGCTATGATGAAACTTGCTCTCATGAGGACCGCCACAGGAAAGGAAGACCCAGAGTTACCTCTGCTGCAGAGGATAAGTTCATTAGCGTTACCAGCATCAGAAATTGCAGCCCAAATAAATGCTTCACAGAGTTCAAGTAACAGACACATCTCAACATCAACTCAGAGGAGACTGCGTGAATCAGGCCTTCATGGTCGAATTGCTGCAAAGAAACCACTACTAAAGGACACCAATAAGAAGAAGATACTTTCTTGGGCCAAGAAACACGAGCAATGGACTTTAGAGCAATGGACTTTCCTTTGGTCTGATGAGTCCAAATTGGAGATTTTTGGTTCCAACCGCTGTGTCTTTGTGAGATGCAGAGTAGGTGAACGGATGATCTCCGCATGTGTGGTTCCCACCGTGAAGAATGGAGGAGGAGGTGTGATGGTGTGGGGGTGCTTTGCTGGTGACACTGTCAGTGATTTATTTAGAATTCAAGGCACACTTAACCAGCATGGCTACCACAGCATTCTGCAGCGATACACCATCCCATCTGGTTTGCGCTTAGTGGGACTGTCATATGTTTTTCAACAGGACAATGACCCAACACACCTCCAGGCTGTGTAAGGGCTATTTGACCAAGAAGGAGAGTGATGGAGAGAAAAAGCAGCCAAAAAGTGCTCAGCATATGTGGGAACTCCTTCAAGACTGTTGGAAAAGCATTCCAGGTGAAACTGGTTGAGAGAATGCCAAGAGTGTGCAAAGCTGTCATCAAGGCAAAGGGTGGCTACTTTGAAGAATCTCAAATATAAAATATATTTTGATTTGTTTAACACTTTTTTGGTTACTACATGATTCCATATGTGTCATTTCATAATTTTGATGTCTTCACTATTATTCAACAATGTAGAAAATAGTTGGAATGAGTAGGTGCGTCCAAACTTGACTGGTACTGTATATCTGACAATTTTTCAAATGGTATAATTGCGTAATATGATTGCATTTTGCAACCATGCTCCTCCCGTCGCCCCAAGATGAATGGTTTTGACCACTAAAGTCTTGCTTCATTACACGCTTTACTGCTTTGATTGGTGCAGCTAGAAACCACAGTGTCGATCTTATAATGAACAGCCACACGCAGAAGAAAATTCAAGGAACTCTTTGTTACATTTGTATTGATGCTTCGTGTCCAATGCGCTCAGGGTGTTGTTACATGTCATTTGCAACGTGCATCATGAGCAAAGTCATTGTAGCCCATCATTTCACTTCCCTTTGAGAACCATGAGCAAGGGCTGACTTGGCTTTGCTGTACTGCAGCCGAAGCCTGCCAGCAGCCTACCTACCAAAGGTTGCAATGGAGAAAAAACGCATGTCTGTTATACAAGATACTCAAGATAACGATAGATGGCGAAGTCAAAGATACTGGTTTCCATCTGTGGTGAAGTCTTCCCTAAATGCTTATGACAAATCCAGCTCCAGAATCAGCATAGCCTAGTCAGCTGACTAATCTTTTGAATACGGTATAGTAAAAAAACAAAAACAGCAACAACCGATAACATTAGCTAGCTAGATAAGGTTAGGATGCTAGCTAGTTTCACTGACAGCTGTCAGTTCCCTTTTTGTTGATGTTTCTCCACTCCACGTGGAAATCACCACAATGTTTTTTCCCATCCCCAATTCGTGAATATGTGTAAGTAGGCTGTGTCATTCTTCGGAGGTGGAACCTAAACAAGCATTTCCGCTATAGGGCAGGAATTGCGTCGAAATAGGGTTTCAAGTTTTAATGTCACATGCACAAGTACAGTGAAATGCCTTTCCTGCAAAGTCAAAACTCAACAATGCAATAATCAATAACAATGTGTTACTAGAAGATGAAGAAAAACACACGAGAAATAAGAATAGGAAATATTAAATACAATAAAGTAATTAAGTATGCATACTGTATACAGGAAATATTTCTAAAGTCGGATCCAATTCCATATTTACATGTGCAGGGATACTGGAGTGATGGAGGTAGATATGTATAGGGGTAAGTGGACTAGACAACAGGATATAAGATAAACAGAGTAGTTTGCATGTGAGTGGCTGTGCGGGTGTGTGGAGTCAGTATAAATGTATGTGCATATAATGTGTGAGTGAGAAAATGGAGTGAGTGTTTGTGTGTGTGTTAGAGTGACAGTGTGTGCGAGTGTGTAGGGCCCTGTGAGTGTGCAAATATTGAAATAAAAGGTCAATAAAAATACGAGGTAAACTCAGTCCATATAGCTATTTTGTTAGCTATTTATCAGTCGTATTGCTTGGGGATAGAAGCTGTTCAAGGGCCTGTTGGTGTCGGACTTGATGCACCGGTACCGGCAGCAGAGAAAATAGTCCTTGGCTTGGGTGGTTGGGGTCTTTGACGATTTTCCGGTCCTTCTTTTCACACCGCCTGATATAGAGGTCCTGGATGGCAGGGAGCTCGGCCCCAGTGATGTACTGGGCTGTCCGCACAACCCTCTGTAGCGCCATGTGATCGAGGGCGGTGCTGTTGCCATACCAACAGATGCTTGGTATGACATTTCCCAACGGTGTTGAGAATTTAGAATGATTTATTGATATTTTCGAAGAATTGAAAGATATGCCCCTCACTGGTTTGGTTTGGTCTCATCATATTCCTCCCCAGTGGAATGCACCCAATTAGCTAGCTCAATCAAATAGTGACTAGTATCAAGGAAATACCCATTCCCACCGATCATGAACATGTGATTTGAAACCAGACATTTTCTTTAAATTATCTTTGTGTCTAGGCTAGTCAACACAAACACAATTACGAGTGGTTATTTTGAGAGATAAAAAAATAACTTATGCTTTCGCCCAAAGGAATGCGGTGTGAAATTTCTTCATTCATCAAGTTGTTATGAAGTCCATTCAGTTATTCATTTAGAAACCCGGCAGGTAGTGGCTCTTTGTATACCTTTATTTTTCAAGGTAGGTTGACTGAAAGTGCGTTCTCTCAACAACAAGAGGACGGAGGAACTGGAAGTGATTGAGTGGCTATGGTAGTACGAGTTGCCAGGTTGCAAACAATAAAGACAACGTCCTTCATTGAGAAACACAAAACTTCCATGCACTTTATCCATTGACATTACTGCAAATATCAATAAACTTAGATCTCAAGCATACAATTAATTCTGGTTTGCAGAGATTGCCTTACCTTACCATTTAATGATATATGTTTTTCTGATAGTACATCTGTAGCCCTGATGTCAAGCCAAGGTGGGCCTGTTCATTTGGGACAAATGTAAATACCATGTTTTAAACAACAGAAAAGCCATGCACTTCGAACAAATGCCTTTTTATGCCACTTGTAACAAGACTTGACCAGGTCGAGCAGTAGAAGTACAGTGAAAGACAGCCTGTTAAGTATTTGTTTGAGGGGAAAAACACATTTACTGAGATTGTCCTACATTCATCTCTTCCCCAAATCAATATCCCAAAAGGTTCAAGTCCCTCATATCCCTCTTGTCAACAACAATGTGTGAGCAAAGGCGAAGGACCTCCATGTAGACCCCACACAGATAGGCATTTACTCCTTTATCCTGCCTATTCTTCCTTATGTAATTCAAGTGTAAATTTACCACTGGCTCCTATGTAGGGTATTTCTGCGCTTATTGTCTAAGCCCAGTCAAGTGAGATGGCTCCCTCTCAATCATTGATCCAATTAAGTTGGACAACCTTGTCCCTCTCTTTCCAGAAGAAAGGACCGCACTGAAAGAACACTGTTACAAAAGGAGTGACTTCATACCGACCAACTTTTTTGATAGACACCGGTGCCAAAACGGCGCCAGGTCACTATTATAGGGGATGAAGTTATAGAACTTTGGAATGAGAGAGTGGAATCACTGAAAGAGCTAAACATGTCTATGCCAAATAAATGTTCCCAATTATTCAAATAACTCAAATAACCCCAATGGCCTTTTTTTACTGCATACTTTCCTACAATGTATTGGAGGGCAGAGCTTAGAATCCTGTCATATTAGCCAAGTTTTTTTTTCCTGTGGACACCTGGCATTTCTATGCACCATTCTTAACTCCCTCCACAAGGGAAACATTGAGTTTCTCTACAGTAGGTCCAGAAGTGTATGAATCTGTCATAGAAGTGGGGGTTTGCTCCATTAACCAACAGACCCAGAGAGAATGATGTTCAAGTTTTTTTACTCTATTCAGCCTAAATCATGCAGCCAAATTGTAAGACTTCTCAGCAGTTTGGAAAAAAGTGTCTTGCAAAAGTATTAATCTCCCTTGGCATTTTTCCTATTTTGTTGCATCACAACCTGTAATTTAAATTGATTTTTATTTGGATTTCATGTAATGGACATACACAAAATATTCAAAAAAATAAATAACGGAAAAGTGGTGCGTGCATATGCATTCACCCCCTTTGCTATGAAGTCCCTAAATAAGATCTGGTGCAAACAATTACCGTCAGAAGTCACATAATGAGTTAAATAAAGTCCACCTGTGTGCAATCTAAGTGTCACATGATCTCGGTATATATACACCTGTTCTGAAAGGCCCCAGAGTCTGCAACACCACTAAGCAAGGGGCACCATCAAGCAAGCGGCACCATGAAGTCCAAGGAGCTCTCCAAACAGGTCAGGGACAAAGTTGTGGAGAAGTACAGATCAGGGTTGGGTTATAAAAAAATATCAGAAACTTTGAACATCCCACAGAGCACCAGTAAATCCATTATTACAAAATGGAAAAAATATGGCACTACAACAAACCTGCCAAGAGAGGGCCGCCCACCAAAATTCACGGACCAGGCAAGGAGGGCATTAATCAGAGGCAACAAAGACACCAAAGATAACCTTGAAGGAGCTGCAAAGCTCCACAGCGGAGATTGGAGTATCCGTCCATAGGACCACTTTAAGCCGTACACTCCACAGAGCTGGGCTTTAAGGAAGAGTGGCCAGAAAAAAGCCATTGCTTAAAGAAAAAAATAAGCAAACACATTTGGTGTTCACCAAAAGGCATGTGGTAGACTCCCCAAACATATGGAAGAAGGTACTCTGGTCAGATGAGACTAAAATTGAGCTTTTTGGCCATCAAGGAAAACGCTATGTCTGGCGCAAACCCAACACCTCTCATCACCCCGAGAACACCTGTGGGGATGTTTTTCATCGGCAGGGACTGGGAAACTGGTCAGAATTGAAGGAATTGTGGATGGTGCTAAATACAGGGACATTCTTGAGGGAAACCTGTTCTTCATGGATCCTTGCAGATAAGAACAGTTCCAGCATAAAGGGAAAGGGGATATCTAGTCAGTTGTACAACTGAATGCATTCAACCAAAATATGTCTTCCGCATTTTTAACTCTTTGTTACATTGGACAAATTTGACTCATTCCGTATATATTGAAAACGTTAAGGTGTGTTTGCTCACAGCGTGTGTGCCATTGCGAGAGGAAAATGTTGCCCTTAACGATATGGTGACATTACCAACCATTGTCCCAAAAATATTCTTGAAAGAAATCTGATTTTAATAAGAGAACTAAAGCAAACAATAACAATCAGGGAGTGTAGTCTGGAACTCAGGTAATGGAGCCCCAGGCACGGGCCACATGATCAACACCAAATAAATGAAGTGTGAAGGGGGGGGAGCAGGAGCATTCATGTTTTAACTGTACAGCTGCTGCACGGATTTAATGAACTCCACAATGAGAGATGGGCTGCCGCTCCTTCAAATACTACATTCCCTCTCTCTTGTAATTACTCCCATTGTAAATTCCATTCCATAGAATACAGCTGCATGTATTACCGTTCAGAGTTGTTGGCAGCTGAGATTTCACTTGTTTTCTTGAACTAAGGCAAGTGTGTTTGACATGTTTTCTTATTTTCTAAGAGATGTTGCAATGTATTGGATTCATTTTTAGTATATCAGCAAATTGTCCTTTTCAAGGGTAATTTTGCTCTAACTATACATGTTTGTGCTGTATGGGGTCTGAAATTATTGACATCCTTGATAAAGATGAGCAAAGATGAATGATAAATAAAAAAACATTTGGACATTACACAGTACCAGTCAAAAGTTTGGACATACCTACTAATTCCAGGGGTTTTCTTAATTTTTTGCTATTTTCTACATTGTAAAATAATAGTGAAGACAACAAAACTATGAAATAACACATATGGAATCATGTAGTAACCAAAAAAAGTGTTAAACAAATCAAAATATATTTTATATTTGAGATTCTTCAAAGTATTCACCCTTTGCCTTTATGACAGCTTTGCACACTCTTGGCATTCTCTCAACCAGCTTCATGAGGTAGTCACCTGGAATGCATTTCAGTTAACAGGTGTGCCTTGTTAAAAGTTAATTTGTGGAATTTCTTTCCTTCTTATTGGGTTTGAGCCAATGAGTTGTGTTGTGACAAGGTAGGGGGGGTATACAGAAGATAGCCCTATTTGGTAAAAGACCAAGTCCATATTATGGCCAGAACAGCTCAAATAAGCAAAGAGAAATGACAATCCATCATTACTTTAAGACATGAAGGTCAGTCAATCCGGAAATTTCAAGAACTTTGAACGTTTCTTCAAGTGCAGTCGCAAAAAACATCAAGCGCTATGAAGAAACTGGCTCTCATGAGGACCGCCACAGGAAAGGAAGACCCAGAGTTATCTCTGCTGCAGAGGATAAGTTAATTAGAGTTAACTGCACCTCAGATTGAAGCCCAAATAAATGCTTCACAGAGTTCAAGTAACAGACACATCTCAACATCAACTGTTTAGAGGAGACTGCGTGAGTCAGGCCTTCATGGTCTTATTGCTGCAAAGAAACCACTACTAGTCCATATTATGCCGTCCGACTCATCCCAAACAATCTCAATTGGTTTGAGGTCGGGGGATTGTGGAGGCCATGTCATCTGATGCAGCACTCCATCACTCTCCTTGTTTGTAAAATAACCCTTACACAGCCTGGAGGTGTGTTGGGTCATTATCCTGTTGAAAAACAAATGACAGTCCCACTATCCCAAACCAGATGGGATGGTGTATCACTGCAGAATGCTGTGGTAGCCATGCTGGTTAAGTGTGCCTTGAATTCTAAATAAATCACAGACAGTGTCACCAGCAAAGCACCCCCACACCATAACACCTCCTCCTCCATGCTTTACGGTGGGAACTACACATGCAGAGATCATCCGTTCACCCACACCACATCTCACAAAGACACGACAGTTGGAACCAAAAATCTCTAATTTGCACTGCAGACCAAAGGACAAATTTCCACCGGTCTAAAGTCCATTGCTCATGTTTCTTGGCCCAAGCAGGTCTCTTCTTATTATTGGTGTCCTTTAGTAGTGGTTTCTTTGCAGCATTTCAACCTGATTCACACAATCCCCTCTGAACAGTAGTAAAAATATAGTAAAAATAAAGAAAACTCCTGGAATGAGTAGGTGTGTGCAAACTTTTGACTGGTACTCTATGTCTTTATACTGAACAAAAATATTAACGCAACGTGTAAAGTTTTGGTCCCTTGTTTCATGAGCTGAAATAAATGATCCTCTAAATTTTCCATACACACAAAATCCTTATTTCTCTCAAATGTTGTGCACAAATTTGTTTACATCCCTGTTAGTGTGCATTTCTCCTTTGCCAAGATAATCCATCCACCTGACAGGTGTGGCATATCAAGAAGCTAATTAAACAGCATGATCATTACACAGGTGCACCTTGTGCTGGGGACAATAAAAGCCCACTAAAATGTGCAGTTGTTTTCACACAACACAATGCCACAGATGTCTCAAGTTTTGAGTGAGCGTGCAATTGGCATGCTGACTGCAGGAAGGTCCACCAGAGCTGCTGCCAGATACCATAAGCCGCCTCGAACATCGTTTTAGAGAATTTGGCAGTATGTCCAACCGGCCTCACAACCGCAGACCACGTGTAACTACACCAGCCCAGGACCTCCACATCCAGCTTCTTCACCTGCGGGATCATCCGAGACCAGCTAACCGGACAGCTGATGAAACTGAAAGAAATTCTGCACAAACTGTCAGAAAGTCTCAGGGAAGCTCATCTGCATGCTCGTCGTCCTCAAGCTAGACAAGTACCATCCTTCATTTATTTTTGCCCTAGAAAATACACAGACTTTTGAGGACAGGCATGTTGTTTAGCACTAGTTGCAGACGAAGCCAAACGCTAGCTAGCTAGTTAGTTCTAACCTAGCCCTTGATCATGACTCCCAGTTCCATTTCAGCAGAATGCCTCCAGTGCCTGAGTTAGAGAGCAACTACTAACCAAAACAACATGCATGTTCTCAGAAAAGTAGCTAGCTACCTAACTCGCAAATCTGGGTTAGTTATCAATATCTTTGTCCGAGTTTAAATTATTTGGCTAGCTAGCTAACGTTCGCTAGCAGGGATCTTCTTAGCTAGCCAGTTCAAGTTGAAACATTATCGATAACAAGCTGGCTAATGTTACATCCTATCAAACCTTATCGTCAGGTGCAACGTTAGCTATGCAAATCTTCCGCTCTATGACATTACATAGTAGGGAAATTGTGTTTAGCTAGTTACATCAGTATCACAGTATCATAGCTAGCTAGCTACCTACTCACCACAAACCAGTCACAGACATCATGTCGTATGTTTGTTGTATGTAATCCATTCCTTCCGCAATATTGTTGAATGCATTAGAAGTTTGCACCAAATTTATGGGAGCCCATTTTCACTCCTATGCCGAGCAAGTATGTGTGTGTTGCAGACTTGACATGTCCACAACACATGGCAGCTGGGGGCGGACCACACCTTGTTGTCTCTGGGCTATTGGACATAATTGGCAAAAGTGGGCATGTAAGTAATCCATCCATACCCATCGTGACGCACTCACTTCCAAATCTCTTTTTGGACAAGACTGACATTATGACCAAAATTATCCTATTTACACTTTCTAGTAAATGTTGACACTAGAATTAATGTTTCTGATTCATATTGACGCCACATAGGCATTTATAACCAAGAAGTTGGTTCTAGGAGGCAGTTCCCCTTTAAGGTCAATGGCATCATGAACCTTACCCAGTACCAGGACATTTTACCCAAAAACCTGGTTGCCTCTGCCAGGAGGCTAAAACTTGGCTGCAAGTGGATCTTACGGCAAGACAATAACCCCAAGCACACATCAAAATCCACAAAAAATGGTTAATTAGCCACAACATCAACATTTTTCTATGCCCATCTCAGTCTCTGGATTTGAAACCCATTGAAAACCTGTTGTTTGAATGGAAGAGGGCAGTCCATAAGCACAGACGAAGGATATCAAGGAGCTGGAAGGATTCTGTATGGATGAGTGGTCTAAGATCCCTCCAATGTGTTCTCCATGTCACACCCTGATCTGTTTCACCTGTCTTTGTGATTGTCTCCACCCCCCTCCAGATGTCGCCCATCTTCCCCATTATCCCCAGTGTATTTATACCTGTGTTCTCTGTTTGTCTATTGCCAGTTCGTTTTGTTTCGACAAGCATACCAGCTATAATCCCTTATTGATGTCACTTGTTAAATCCACTTCAATCAGTCTAGATGAAGGGGAGGAGACAGGTTAAAAAAATATTTTTAATCCTTGAGACAATTGAGACATGGATGTGTGCCATTCAGAGGGTGAATGGGCAAGACAAAAGATTTAGGTGCCTTTGAACGGTGTATGGTAGTAGGTGCCAGGTGCACATTTGAGTGTGTCAAGAACTGCAACGCTGCTGGGTTTTTCACTCTCAACAGTTTCCCGTGTGTATCAAGAATGGTCCACCACCCAAAGGACATCCAGCCAACTTGACACAACTGTGGGAAGCATTGGAGTCAACATGGGCCAGCATCCCTGTGGAACGCTTTCGACACCTTGTAGAGTCCATGCCCTGATGAATTGAGGCTGCTTTGAGGGCAAAAAGGGGTGCAACTCAATATTAGGAAGGTGTTCCTAAAGTTTTGTACACTCAGTGTATGTTTGTGCTGTATGCACTATCCACTACCAGAACCGCAAGTCTATTTACTTAATCTGTCATCAATATTGATACTTTACACTTTTCCCCCACGTTTCTGCGTAGCTCAGATGGGTCTGTTGCTTCTGCAGATGGTCCTTCTCTAAGCACAGTCTTTCACTGACGTGATTTACAGTAGCAGGAGGTAAACCAGCGGGCACGACAACCACACACGCACACATACACACACATACAAACACACACACCACCCTCCTCCACAGGCTGCACACAAAGGTTGAATCATAAGAAAGCACACAATGGCACAAGCGAGACAGCTCCCACCACTCTCTATGCACCAGCCAGGAGAATACATTGTACATTAACAATACCGGGGAAGAAAAAGTGGCTATTTATCCACCTACTGAATAGGTCTGAAAAGCTAGGCCCTGTTCCCATTGGCGGTGGGGGATAATAACTAAAAGTAGGTGCGCTGGGGGGGGGGGGGCTTCGATTTACTCTAGGGTTTCACTCTCTTCACTCCCTAATCCCCCCAGCTCTGCTGGAATAGTTCTGCTGTGACGTAATGCAGGGAGGGAGCTGAAGAAACAATACTCACAGCCAAACATATTGAGGGGGGATTGTATAGCATTGCAAGGGGACCTAGCTAACCCCCTCTGAATCAAAAAGCCTCTTGTATGGAGTGTGCGTGTTTGGTACGTGCATGCGTGTGTATGTACGTGCAAGCGTGCCTGAGACATACCCAGGGTAGAAGACAGTAAATCAGTAGGCAAAGGAAGGAGCGGGAGAGGCGTTGAAGAAAGGTTCCCCCACCTCTCAGATATAAATATAAATCTGGCCTCTGTAGTAAAGGTTAAACCCTGCTGGTGGAACCGTGAAAAGATACGGCCTACCTACATGGTGGAATCCAAAGTGTACATCTTTGATTTGTTGCATCAGGTGAATTGAGTAAAGGCAAGGCGATTTACAGGGATCATTGGTCGCCCCTTGAGTGATGTCCCCCTCTCAAAAGGCAGCTCCATATCCTGTTTACAATAAACCTCTGCACTCCAGGCCTCCCCAGCCATGGGCTCTCTCTCTCACTCTCCCGCTTCTCCGTCTCTTTCGTCTTCTGCCGCTGTCTCCACAAGACGTATAGTAAAGGAAAGGGATCCTCTCTCTTTCCCCCCCCCGAGGCGTAGTTTCAGACAGAGAAGCACACTCTCAAAGACATACCCATCACCTTGTGTATTCAGTGAAAAGGAACAGCCAGTGGGGGGGCAGACTGTATCTCCCGGGCGTCTTTTGTAACCTCGTTTTTTTCCCTCTGTCTTTTTCGTAAAGATCTTTGGAATGTGCTCTCCAGCTGTAGGAACCCTAGGTTGCTGACGGGGGGCGCTAACAATGCCCCCCTCCTTCTTACACCCCCACCTCCATCTTCTTGTTCTTTATTCACATAAGTAGGTCTGGGGCTAGTTTCCTCAGAATGGCACCATTGCGTATTTTGAAGGCCCCATGTCTGAAAGCCCAGGTTTGAACCCTCCCTTCCTTTAGTCCCGCAGCGTTCTCAGCTTTTCACTGCAATAGTGAAATCTCTTGCATTGGTATGCCAGCATAATGCCATAGACGGAGCCTCAGAGAATGTTGCGGAAAAAGCAAATGAATGGCAACAGACAGCCTTGTGACAGGAAAGCCATTATGTGACGGCTTCACAATGCGACAGAGTCTCGGAAACAGCCCCACAATAATCGCTATACTCCCTCGGAAAACCAGACCACTCTCAAGCACGACTACTGCTAACCCATGTAATTCCATCATTAGAACCCAGTCCCTTAAATCCTTGCCGAGGTTGTTTTATTTTACAACGCTAAAATCTAAATGAGAGAAAATATATTATTCACAGACCGACATGTCACATTGGTTGTTTATGGACAATATGAATCATAGTATGATCGGTGACCTTGGGTGTTCTGTATCTTGGTTTGGTTTCTGTGGCTCTTTCTCCAACCTTCAGCGATGGCTTGACTTCCCCCATAACTTCCTCTCCAAAGTTTAGGCTTTCATAGCCTTTCAGTCAATCTCATGTTACAGAAAATAAAAAAATGTAAGCTTGGAGCTGAAGTAAAAAGGCTTTGTTTGAAATGAGGGACCTTGAGTGAACTATCATGTACAGTATTTGAATCCTGTTAATGGTTTCCTATTCAATTGAGTGGGTTATATAAGTTAGCTTGGATCTGTCTTCTGACATGTTTTTCCACTGCTCGAAGGAAATAGCTCGAAGTCCACCATATCAATGAACCCCATGTGGACAGTGGGCATTAATGTATGTAGAGTTATTGAAATTAAGAGTTTTACCTGTCTATTTCATTATGTTGGCTACTTTAGTGTGTCTGTACTTTTCAAAAGTTTAGCTCGATTTAATATTACTGTTCTGTTTTTCTATTAAGCTGGTATTGATTATGGAGGCATTAAATGCCAAAAGCAAGGTTCTGAATAAACAATTTTTTAGGAGATGTCAGCCCTGGGATTGTTATGTACTTGCCCAAAGATGGTGTGGGAGCAGGAACAGAATGTTAAATCACAAGTCACTATTAGAGGGTTACCTAGTTAATAGTGATAGTTAAGCCCAACTCAACATTTGTCAGTCATTTCCATATCATGAAAGTGTCCTACAGTCAGCCTGATTTCCAAGGCATGTATCGCATATTCACCCAAAACCTCAACAGTCTTCATTTCCAAAAGGAATGGAAAGAATGTAACCTCACCTTATTACAACTCAGTGTCCTTAAATGCATCTTGAAATCGGCATAAGTTCAGTGTGGAACACGGGTGCCGGCCAACTTCAGGACACTTAAAGGGGAACTTGGCTTAATTTTTTGGCTTGCTCCTCAAGAAATGCTGGCGGCCATGACAGAAGCCAAACTTCAGTTGGCTTGGTGGTGTGGTTTGATGTGGGTGTTTCTTGGGTGTGTCCTTGCCACCACCAAGAGACACCCATCTGTCAGAACCTTGCCCGCAGCTGTTTCCCCCCCACTCAATCACAACAAACAAACCTCCTGCAGGTTGAGTTCAATAACTATAGGCAGATGTATGGTGAGCTGCTGGAGGAAGCTTTGAATAGGTCAGTAGCCTACAGAGTAATATGAGAAGAATGCAATTGCTGAATTTACGTAGACATTCTTAACAAAGTGTTTTGATAACTTTCAAATGTAGTAACAGATCCATGTATAGAAAAAACAACCCTTTACATAATACCATAGAAGCAGTGTTCTGCTAATATAACAATGTGCACATTTCATAGTTCATTGTCATTTCCAGCTGATACAGATACTGTGACTATCGGCATTTTGTCTGGTGGTAATGGGGCTACCTTGGCAAACATGTCAGAGTGGTCATACCTTCCTATGTGGTTTCCCGTATACAACAGGAGTTCCCTGACCCTGGTGCAGAATACACAGGGTTTATCCCTCCCCATATTGACTGATACCATTCAAAAAAACAAACAAAAAAGACAATACAAGTAAAAGTTGTGTCTAGAATTTTTTTTATGCAGAGTTCCAGGTCTCTCTCCATTCAGAGAAATCTGTATCAAGCCCTTCTGTCAGTCTGGACTTCACAGCATCTTGCAAATCTCCATGTGCTGGCTCGATACATGCATCTTTGAACACATACACACATAATCACTGTTCTATTACCAAGGCAGTTAGGATAGGTAATATCTGACACACAAACAAGTACTATGTTGAAGTTTGAACAGGTCAGACTAATTGTACTTAATGCTGTTCTCCCCATCGATGACCGTTGGTGAGTAGCCAAGAGGTGAGGCTGGAGGTGAGGTCTTTGCCAGAGCCCCATTGATGGGCATAGCGGCGTAAATCAGCTCCTGGCCCCTCATCAAAGATACTGGTCGGTCACACCCAAACACACACACACAGAGCACTGATTACATTATCAATGGTGGTTATGATTAGCCTGGTGGAACCAACCTGATCGCTGCGTTCACCTTTCTATTTCACTTCAGATATCATAAAATGTGAAATGAAATAGAATGGTGATGTGATGCGTGATTTGAAGGAGTCAGGCGCAGGAGGGTAAATCACAGTATACAGAGTTTATTCCGTAATCCAGCGTAACCAGTCCAGTGTGCAAAACAGGCGCACTGGAACAAACATGCACACAGGGAAAATACCCCGGCAATACAAAATACTGAGCTCAACCGAGCTACTAATCCTCACAATGAACAATCACCCACAAGGACAAGGGGGGCAGAGGGAACACTTAAACACGTACTAATGAGGGGAATATGAACCAGGTGTGTGTAATTGCCAAGACAAGACAAATGGAATGATGAGATATGGAGCGGCAGTGGTTAGAAGGGAGGTGACGACGAACGCCGAAGCCTGCCCGAACAAGGAGGGGAGGCAGCTTCGGAGGAAGTCGTGACAGGTGAACACAGCTATCAGGCTGGTTCCACCAGGCTAGGTTATGCCCTGGACATGTATATGCATCTAAGAAGTATAAAATAAGCAACAAATAATGTCTGTTTACATAATTTATGTTTCACAATTGGGGTATCAAATGTATCAAAGTAATGAAGTGGGTTACCTTCTGTATTTGTACAAATGATGAGCCTGTGAAAGCTGTTGCCGCTGACAGGTGAAGGTTGTTGGGGGGATACTTTCCAACATGTGGCTGACTGTTCCATTCATATAACGCTCACAGCGAGGGCATGTCTGCATGATGCTGATGAGGGCCCCCTTGCTGGTCTTCTCTATGCTGTATGTTCGGCTGCAAACTGGACATCTCTCGTACAACTGCAGCAGGCAATCTTATGAGGTGGTGTTGACTGGGAGGGCCTGTGACAAGGTGATATAATAGACAGCCAAGTGATAAAATGCATTTTGTTCTAAAGAAAGGACTAAGCTTTTTGCTAATGCACTTCACAACCAAAATGAGTCTACTAGTTGTATCTGCTTGGCTGGAGAATTAGCCTACTATTTTATCAAGCTGTGTATCCAACTTTTCAGATTTCACATAACACACATTACGTGTCATTGTTGATGAAGCCTTCTGTGTTATCGGGGCAGTAACTCGGAGCACTATCGGAGGCCTCATGATGGCGTATCCTTTTCATAGGAGTCGAGGGAGACTCTGACAACAACGGAGGAGGTGTCACAAGGGTACTTGTGTCACATGACACACTTTTATTCTGAGGTCTTGCTTGACAAGCTGACAAAATAGAAAGTGATCAGTTAATGAAATAATTTTTGGAGGTCGCTAAACCATTCCAATCATATTGCTGGACATGTTATGAGACCCACCTTTGCTCTTTTTGGTAGGTCCCGGCATCCGTTCATGACCAGGGGATCAGTCTGGCACCCAACTGTGCACATTGTCTAACAGAAAAACAGGGTCAACAATTGTCATCATCCCTCAATTATAAGCATAGCTCGAGAAAATAACGTAATCTGGTTTGGAAGCTAATTCTATGCTTTACATATGTAGACTGACTGGCTCCAGATTGGATTAGATTCAGGCCGGTGACACCATTACACTACGCAAACAACTGTGACGTGTTGCTATGGCTCTGGGTTGGTTTGAGTTTGTTGCTGCTCATTTGTTCACTGTTGAGAGGCTGGTGACGGTTTTGTCTAAATTACACTAATTTAGAGTGGCATGGAAATATGATGACATTGCTAAAGTAGGCAAATAATTAGTAGGTAACAACTTTGCCATATCATGATGTCGTCAAATTTGCTTTAGAGAGATGGCAATGTTGCCATTATTGTTACTGCTAATGTTAGCTAGCTAAATTACAGGGGGCCCCTCAATCTTAGTTAGCTGGCTAAAGCTATACTGCATCTAAAGTCAATCTGGCGACATCAAAATCATGTCAAAAGGTTTTCCTACTAATTATTAGACTTTTTTTAATGTTATCATGTTTCCAAGCCAAATACAAGTTTTATTGAGGTAGGCTAGCGTTAGCCAGCTAGCTAGCTAGGTAGGTAGCTTGCTAGCAAGCTAGTTGGTAGCTAGCTAGCTAGCATCAGCTATGCTAGCGATGATAGTGATAATGATTATGAAAGTATACATAACCAGATACATAACCAGCAGTCCATGGTCTAGCTACCGGTATACTCACCACCACTGGGAACCAGCGTACTCCAACCACCTATTCCGCATGATAGGCTCTTTTGGCAGGTGCATGCAAACCATTGTTGTTGGCTATGCATCCTGCTGGAAGCATGCATTGAATGGTCAATCTGTATAGTGATTTTCAGTCTCAAACGGCTGTGATCCTTTGAACGCGCTGGTTGGGGGCGATGAAACAACGGAGCCCCATTCAATGAAGGGAAGCGAAGTGGGCGGAGGGGTGATTAGCACGTGGAGTTTGACGAAAAGGGGGCATGATTTGTTTACATAATTGTAATCTAAACCCAACCTTCATTTACTCGCTGTGACACACTGAGGTTTCAAACTTCGTTTTAGACGAGACTGACTTTATGACCAAAATTATGAGAGAATAAAGGTTTCTGATTCATATCGATGTCATATAGGCCGTTTTCAAAGGAATTAGTTGTTTTTTAGGGGCAATCGCTCTTTAACACTAGAACCGCTAAAGCAGTAATTTTGAATGCTCATGATTATTTCTTTTTTATTACTCTGCCTTTTTTAAAATCATGACTTTTCCTAAATAAGTCTATAATACACACTGTCGTTGTTAGAATCTTAATATCACAAACAGAACTGGAGTTATAACCAGTTTTAGGAGGGCATGTCATTTCTTGAATGGTTTTCCCCATTGCCCCTCCTTCTCCCGACAGTAGGACCTGCTCCGCTCTTTCTCTTGACGGTTGAAAGTGCAGTGCCCAGCTGATAATCTCCCAGATAACTGCCTCAAAACTGAACCTAAACAGAAACTAATTTCACACAAATAACAGCAGATTAAATAAATTAAGTAAAGTATGATGGGGAGAATGGGTGAGTTGATGACTGAGGGGAAGTGAACGATGCATAATTATGTAATCACCAATTGTGAATGAAGAACAGGGCGGGCCATGCTATTGTATTGATCTATTCTACACTGAACAAAAATATAAACACAACATGTAGGGTGTTGGTACCATGTTTCATGAGCTGAAATAAAAAAATTGGCCACTCAAAAATGTGCAGTTTTGTCACAGAACACAATGCCACAGATGTCTCAGTTTTGAGGAAGCGTGCAATTGGCAGGCTGACTACAGGAATGTCCACCAGAACTGTTGCCTGAGAACTGAATGTTCATTTCTCTACCATAAGCCGCCTCCAACGTCATTTTATAGAATATGGCAGAACGTCCAACTCGCCTCACAACCGCAGACCACGTGTAACCACACCAGCCCAAGACCTCCACATCCGGCTTCTTCACCTGTGGGATCGTCTGAGACCAGCCACCCGGACAAAAAGGGTCTGAATACTTATGTAAATGTGCTAAAAAAAAAATGTTTATACATTTGCAAACATTTCTAAAAACCAGTTTTTGCTTTGTCATTATGGGGTATTGTTTGTAGATGATTGAGGGGAAAACAAACAATTTAATCCATTTTAGAATAAGGCTGTAACGTAACAAAATGTGGAAACGGTCAAGGGGTGTGAATACTTTCTGAATGAACTATAATGCCATTATAGCTTTTGTGCTGATTTTCACTATTTATCAAGGCTACTTGGTGCTTATAATGATGTTTAGGCTACTGATGTTTTCATAATTTGACCACTCCTCTTGCTAACCGTGCGTTTTTTTATATATATAAAAAGAAGCTGTTACTGTGTTCCAACACAGATGCTTTCTGTTTCATAGTTGTAACAAAGGCACTCCACTAATAAAATGGATTTAACGCTTGCATTTTTGTGTTTATTTGTTTTTACATATAAGTAACATAAACAAATAAAATTTGTCTAAATAAATAGTCAAATGTTCTTTGGCAAGACCATAAATTGGGGTGGCTGACAGGTTTTATGTACAATTATTGTACAGTTGAATTATTCAACACAGATATGTCCGAAAACAATTCTCCTTTAGAGGAAACAAAAGTTAACCATGAAAAAAGGTTAAACTCAAGGATAACAATAGCAAAGCACACAAAAACGTCAAAAGAATTTCCCCACAGCAAAATCGCCCTCTAATGAGAAAGAAAAACAGAACATTGAATGACATCACCACTGGCGGTGTGCATGGTCCACGCCTTTACCTAGCTGGCCAGAGAACCTAGTTTGCCGATCCAAACTGTGTGCTGGAACCTAGCAAGAGTCGTCCTTCTATATTTCCCAGTGACGTGCAATGAGGTCTGTGGCTGGGTAGGCACTGGCTATTATCAAAGCCAGATTTACTCACAAATAAACCTTGATGAAGCCCAAGTTCATCATACAACAAATATCTCCAACAACCAGAGTGACATAGTCTGTTAACCAAAATTGACATACAATTTTCACCAAATGTAAATACCAATGTAGCAGTGTTGTAGTACCACATATTGAGTTTCTCAGTCTTGTCTCAGTGTCAGATACATTTGTACTCGGTCTTGACTTGGTCTCGGACATTACTTCCAGAGTAAAAAACTCATAATTATCAGCTTCCATTCAGTCAGAGCATAAAACCGCTTACCCAGGCCAAATATATACAGTCCTTTCTTGAAACATTAATACAGTATCTTAACAGCTTTTATGCCTATTATAGACATGTTTGCGCAGTGGCGAACCTATAGGCCTTCAGTGTGTGACAGGTTTGTGATTCTGAAAGGACAGCAACCGTAATACCAGCGCACTGATGTAGGAGAGTGGACTTTTTGTAAAACACAAAGGGCCAGTGGTGTAGTGGAGCAGCTCGCAGAAGAATGACATCGGTAGCCGGTAGGGTAGGAAAGACGTTTCAACTTATGATATCTACCAGTAAATGCTAACCACCAACTGGGGAGCCAGGCCCTGACAGGCCCACCCAATCAGATTGATGTGGTTTAAGCATTGTTGTGGACCATCACATTTTTGTATTTTTTCTATAAAAACAGAAATGTGATTTTGAGAGTGAAAATCCGAAAGATCTATAGGAAAACTCATTCAAAAACATAGGAAAACACAGGGTGCCTTTCCTTCGCTGGGTGGGCCGTTTGGGATCTTTTTGGCAAAATTTGAGTATACCACTTAACCACTGCATAGGGCCTATGGAAAGACTGCAGTCACACAACATGATGTTAAAGGATAAGCAGTCCATAAACTCGGACATAATAAGCCAGTAGGTCCCAATCATAAGAATACAAAAACACAACCATTAAGCATTTCCCAATCAAAATGTACAACTATTACTTCCCATTGCAAAAAACATTTCACGTTTAGCACACAAAGTAACCGGTGACCTAAAGTTTAAAGTGGAACTGACAGCGTTTTAACTACTTTGCAGATATGAAACAAACAGACAATCATAATATCAGTCAAAAATATCAAATTCCCAGTTTATGCTACAAAACCAACTTTATAAGAGGTTTTAAAAATAGGCTCTATTTGACTCAACGTTCCATGACCTACACTAAGGCATTGTTGGCAGAATAGATGGATGCAGTTCAATGCATGATTAATATAATTCACAAATACATTTCTTGGTAGTCCAAAAAATATTGCCATCAGGTTGTAAATCACAGCTGGCCTGGTACATTGTTTGCTGCCTCCATTCGGGATGCACTGTTTCAGTTTCAATGACTCAATATTCTGGACAAAAACGGATGAATGTAACTAAGGCTGGGAATGTCAATATAATCAAACTAGCAGTGGCAATGATCACAGGTCAGTCATAACGTGGCTAATCAGCTAGCGAATCTATTTATGTAGCAAGCTAAAAACACAGAGCCTAACGTTAGCTAGATAGCTAGCTAGCTGCTCGGAGGATGTCATGCCATTGGAGGAGTGGGTGAGTGACTGACTTTTTCCCCTCATATCGACACAGCTATAGATACAGGTGTAGTTTGGTTAGCTAGCAAGAACTTGAACAACTGTTATCCAGTTAGCATATCTCTTGTGTTTGAAAATTCACTCTGGCTATCTACTCCGATTTCAGAGCACTTTCGTCTGAATGTGCCAGAGCGCAGAACAACTGATTAGTTTACGAACGTGCAACACCCGTTGAATATGACCGGTGTCAGTAAATTTAGACAAAAAAAGTAATAGTTAGTCAAGAATGCTCTAGATAACGTGTAAACAGCCTAACCAGCTCTGCTACGACGAGTAAAATGGTCAGAGTGAGATGTTCTCTCATTTGTGTCTGGAAGTACCTAGCTAGCAAGCCAGCCAACTTTAGCCAGTTAGCTTGGGTGCTTGGTTGGGTCAAGCATGCATTGGCAGGCAAGCTGCAAAAGGACGAGGAGGCTACAATTCCCCATTGTTTATCAGTGCAATTTTGATGGCCAACTAGCTGAAACATTTTGAAAGGGTTTTTCTAATGTTCCTTCGTTAGATTTTAGCTCATCTTGCTCTGTCTAGCATTAGTTGTTGATCTTGTTGTTGTTGATGTGCATAACTGAGGGAGAGAGAGCCTACCTTTTCATGGTTTTTTGATCAATAGGACTGTAAAGTTACCAAATGTAAGAGGACTCCCGTGGTGTTTACATATTTGCAGAAATCCATTCAGGTGTATTTTCTGGCTTTTGGCGAATGCGTTCTAATGATCTAAAGTTGCGCTGTTGCAACGGCCTGTAAACACACAGTCCAGTTCAAATTGAATGATGGCAGGCTCTTGTGGCAAATGGCTTGTTTGTATAAAGGCCTACTGTAGCTCTGATTGGCTATAGCGCACCGGTCTGTGTAGACTCCGGTCCTGGACAAGACAGATGTTTTTATTCAGTTTTATTTACTGCAGTGTCTATTAATTGTCCAAACACACAGCCTCTTTCCCACTCTATATTGCTATAGAATTTTCACAAATGCCTTAGTATACGTAATTCCCAAACATTCTAAGAATTTATGAAAATGACCATATCTAAGTGGTCGCTTGTCAGAAAATGTTTCAAAGTGTCATATTCTTCCTGGGGGTGTATATGAACAGATTTTAATAAGATTTCATGCTGCTAAAATGCTGTCAGTTCCACTTTAAATGCAAAAAAAATTCACACACAGAAGTTTTTTTCAAAGAGATGGCTAACAACAGCAAGCACGCTGCAATAAAAAACACAGTTCCACTCAGCAGATGATGATCATTTGAAACATAACTTCTTGTTGAAAGTTATTCTTGAAAAGGGAGAAGCTAACAAATTAGCAACAACATCCTCTTTGATAACACCTGCTGCAACCACTGCAAACTAGCCAACAACAAAAGCTTATTTCCCTCATTAAAATGCAAATCAATTTATAACATTTTTGACATGTGTTTTTCTGGATTTTTTGTTGTTATTCTGTCTCTCACTGTTCAAATAAACCTACCATTAAAATTATAGACTGATCATTTCTTTGTCAGTGGGGGATCAAATACTTTTTTCCCTCACTGTATGCTGAACCTGTCCATTAAAACTGGTTAAATGTCATTTCAAAATGTTGATTTCCACTTAAATAGACATACCCAAAAGTAATTATTTATCATGAGAGGGCCATTCAAATCTCACCTTTTCGGTAAAAACAGTACAAATCTGATAAGAAATATGAAAAGTCATAGGATATTTTTCCTATTACATTTTTTTTTTGTGAATTGGACTTATTTAAATGCTTTCTAAATATATTAACAATACAATTATAAATGACTTACTATAATATTTCACCTTTCTTATAACTGTAAAATAAATATGATTATACTCGGTGACAGTACAAAATTGACACCATTTCATATACAATTGAAGTCGGAAGTTTACATATACTTAAGTCATGAAAACTCGTTTTTCAACCACTCTACACATTTCTTGTTAACAAACTATAGTTTTGGCAAGTCGGTTAGGACATCTGCTTTGTGCATGACATAAGTCATTTTTCCAACAATTGTTTACAGACAGATTATTTCACTTATAATTCACTGTATCACAATTCCAGTGGGTCAGGAGTTGACTGTGCCTTTAAACAGATTGGAAAATTCCAGAAAATTATGTCATGGCTTTAGAAGCTTCTGTTATGCTAATTTATATCATTTGAGTCAATTGGAGGTGTACCTGTGGATGTATTTCAAGGCCTACCTTCAAACTCAGTGCCTCTTTGCTTGACATCATGGGAAAATCAAAAGAAATCAGCCAAGACCTCAGAAAAACAAATGGTAGACCTCCAGAAGTCTGGTTAATCATTGGGAGCAATTTCCAAATGCCTGAAGGTACCACGTTCATCTGTACAAACAATAGTACGCAAGTATAAACACCATTGGACCACGCAGCCGTCATACCGCTCAGGAAGGAGACGTGTTCTGTCTCATAGAGATGAACATACTTTGGTGCGAAAAGTGCAAATCAATACCAGAACAACAGCAAAGGACCTTGTGAAGATGCTGGAGGAAACAGGTACAAAAGTATCTACAGTTGAAGTCGGAAGTTTACATACACCTTAGCCAAATACATTTAAACTCAGTTTTTCACAATTCCTGACATTTAATCCTTGTAAAAATTCCCTGTCTAAGGTCAGTTAAGATCACCACTTTATTTTAAGAATGTAAAATGTCAGAATAATAGTAGAGAGAATTATTTATTTCAGCTTTTATTTCTTTCATCACATTCCCAGTGGGTCAGAAGTTTACATACACTCAATAAGTATTTGGTAGCATTGCCTTTAAATTGTTTAAATTGGGTCAAACGTTTCGGGTAGCCTTCCACAAGCTTCCCACAATAAGTTGGGTGAATTTCGGCCCATTCCTCCATACAGAGCTGGTGTAACTGAATCAGGTTTGTAGGCCTCCTTGCTCGCACACGCTTTTTCAGTTCTGCGCACACATTTTCTGTAGGATTGAGGTCAGGGCTTTGTGATGGCCACTCCAATACCTTGACTTTGTTGTCCTTAAGCCATTTTGCTACAACTTTGGAAGTATGCTTGGGTTCATTGTCCATTTGGAAGAGCCATTTGCGACCAAGCTTTAACTTCCTGACTGATGTCTTGAGATGTTGCTTCAATATATCCACATAATTTTCCTTCCTCATGATGCCATCTATTTTGTGAAGTGTACCAGTCCCTCCTGCAGCAAAGCACCCCCACAGCATGATGCTGCCACCCCCGTGCTTCACGGTTGGGATGGTGTTCTTCGGCTTGCAAGCAACCCCCTTTTTCCTCCAAACATAACGATGGTCATTATGGCCAAACAGTTCTATTTTTGTTTCATCAGACCAGAGGACATTTCTCCAAAAAGTATGATCGTTGTTCCCATGTGCAGTTGCAAACCGTAGTCTGGCTTTTTTTATGGCGGTTTTGGAGCAGTGGCTTCTTCCTTGCTGAGCGGCCTTTCAGGTTATGTCGATATAAGACTAGTTTTATTGTGGATATAGATACTTTTGTACCTGTATCCTCCAGCATCTTCACAAGGTCCTTTGCTGTTGTTCTTGTATGTAAACTTCTGACCCACTGGAATTGTGATACAGTGAATTATAAGTGAAATAATCTGTCTGTAAACAATTGTTGGAAAAATTACTTGTGTCATGCACAAAGTAGATGTCCTAACCGACTTGCCAAAACTATAGTTTGTTAAAAATAAATTTATGGAGTGGTTGAAAAATGAGTTTTAATGACTCCAACCTAAGTGTATGTAAACCTCCGACTTCAACTGTATATCCACAGTAAAACGAGTCCTATATCGACATAACCTGAAAGGCCGCTCAGCAAGGAAGAAGCCATTGCTCCAAAACCGCCATTAAAAAGCCAGACTACGGTTTGCAACTGCACATGGGGACAAAGATCGTACTTTTTGGAGAAATGTCCTCTGGTCTGATGAAACAAAAATAGAACTGTTTGGCCATAATGACCATCGTTATGTTTGGAGGAAAAAGGGGGAATTTTGCAAGCCAAAGAACACCATCCCATCCATGAAGCACAGGGGTGTCAGCATCATGCTGTGGGGGTGCTTTGCTGCAGGAGGGACTGGTGCACGTCACAAAATAGATGGCATCATGAGGAAGGAAAATTATGTGGATATATTGAAGCAACATCTCAAGACATCAGTCAGGAAGTTAAAGTTTTGTCGCAAATGGGTCTTCCAAATGGACAATGACCCCAAGCATACTTCCAAAGTGCAACAAAGTCAAGGTATTGGAGTGGCCATCACAAAGCCCTGACCTCAATCCTATAGAACATTTGTGGGCAGAACTGAAAAAGCGTGTGCGAGCAAGGAGGCCTACAAACCTGACTCAGTTACACCAGCTCTGTCAGGAGGAATGGGCCAAAATTCACCCAACTTATTGTGGGAACCATGTGGAAGGCTACCCGAAACGTTTGACCCATGTTAAACAATTTAAAGGCAATGCTACCAAATACTAATTGAGTGTATGTAAACTTCTGACCCACTGGGAATGTGATGAAAGAAATAAAAGCTGAAATAAATCATTCTCTCTGCTATTATTCTGACATTTCACATTCTTAAGAGAAAGTGGTGATCCTAACTGACCTAAGACAGGGAATTTTTACTAGGATTAAATGTCAGGAATTGTGAAAATCTGAGTTTAAATGTATTGGCTAAGATGTATGTAAACTTCCGACTTCAACTGTAACTGACGACAGAGGATTTTCTGCCCAGCATCCTCTGAGCGACGCCATTCAAATGCCTTCTGACTTGTTACAACTTCAGCTTTAATCACAAAGGGATTTTGTCAAGTGAAAGTGGTCTTGTTTCAATTCTACACAATTATTTTGTATTTTTTCATGTTGAGAGCTCTAAATCCATCTGAGAACATCACAACGAGATGCGACTGCTTTTGCTGCAATCGCTAGGCTCTCCCATTTCATATGCCTAGCTGCAAGGTTCACAGCCAGAGGAAATTAATCCTTTGTCTGGATAGGCCAGGAAATATGACGTGTCGCTGCCTATGCAAATGAGGTGTCCAATTTCACATACTGCATCTCAGCCATTGAGGTTTAAAAGAACTAGAGACTTCGTCCAAGATATCCGACCATTGTTTTCAACGTAATATACTCACGTTCGCAGATATAGACAGTATGTCTATATCTGGGTTGCATCCGGTTTACTCGGCCCAACTTCACATGCGTACTGGGATTAGCGCGAGCAGTGATGACGTCATCCAAAAACATCGCAGACAATGTTCATCTTCGGCTGTGAGTGATAAGAAAATCGGCCTCAGCGACAATTATTTGAATAATTCAATGGATGTTTGTGCGCAAAGGTGATGACTAAAGTGTCTTATTAGGAATGTTCTAATCTGACTTCTCTATGGGAATTGTCTTTCTGTGCCGGACGTCAGTTGAACTGCAGTACCAAAGCAAGACTGTAGGTGTTGCCGAAAACGTGCTTCCAGACCAGAACCCTGGCCCCTTGATCTCAGTTGAGAGTGGAGAGCGGCATGTGAAGCGGGACAACCAGAGATTTCATGGAGTGCACAGCAATTAATGTTGTGCTGTTCACGGGGCGCTCTGTACACAAAATTGATGGTCGGAACCGGTCCAGAACCGTTCAAAGTCTCCTAAATAGGGGTCTTTACATCTAAGAAGATTGATCAAGAACGGCTAATTGAAATCATGGCATGAATGCCCTGGCACCTGTTGCCTGATGTTTTGATGCAGTTTTAGCAAATGTTTAGATTTTGAGCATAACCACCAGAATCATTGAGAAAAAAACATTAGATAACAAAGAATATATATGTTTTATAGATTACATTACAGTCATTTAGCTGACACTCTTATCCAGAGCAACTTACAGTAGTGAGTGCATTCATTTTTTAAAAACGTTTTTACTTTTTCTTATTTCCCCTATCCTGCACATAGTACAATATTTTAATTTTTGTTATTCATTTTAGTTCTTCAGTTTTGTTTCTCGGAAAAGTGATAGAGATGACAGCTTTGTGAATGGACCAGCTCCAGATATCATCTCAAATGTGGGTGCACCAAAATTGTCATTTTCTGTGAAATAATGATGTAAGTGTTTGGTTTAAAAATTGTTTGAAAAATAAAATAAATGAAGTAAATCACCCTTTCCTTTACCCTTAGATACATAAACACGTTACATGTATTGTAGGAACATTGACTAGCTTTTCCATGGTGTTTTAAACAAACATAAACTTACCTGTGTTTTTCTATGGGGACCAGCCTCACTCGAAACTAGCATAAGCATTCCACTTTCGCTTTTCAGGAATTCAAGCAGTGTTTGCTTTTCAGCAATATTTTCTTGCTTTTTATAAAGCATTGTAATCTTAAAACAATTTAATTTACCTCTTGTCTATTTTGAAATGTTTCAATGTCATTTTAGCATAATAAGGAATGGGAATCTGATCGAGAGGTGCATTGCTTGAACGTGGAAAGCAGAAGGGTATCTCGTTTCATTTTCCACAGGTTTAGGATTAGAGCTTTACTGATAAGATAGCGGAAGTCGTTGCCTCACAATAGAGAGAAATAGTAATGCCGTATTTTTCTAGCCATTAACTCCACCATTGGACAAAGCCTATGTGGAAATTAATGGCATTTTTGTAGGGTTTTTGCAGGGGTGCAACTTTGTTTTTGGAAGTGGGTGGGGACACAATCTGGTGGGGGGTCTGGGGGTCCTCCCTCTGAGTTTTTCTGTACTGAACTTGTCAGTGATCAAGATAGCCTAACCAGAAGAAAGAAACCTGTTACCGTCCCTCATTTTCCCGCTGCTGCTGGCCTTCGTAGATTCTGCCGTTACGCTCCTGAAGTTGCCGGTAATAGGCTACACCAGCGGTCGGAAACCATTTCCATTAGGAGTGCCAATTTACACTACATGGCCAAAAGTATGTGAACACCTGCTCGTCGAATATCTCATTCCAAATCCATTAATATGGAGTTGGTCCCCCCTTTGCTGCTATAACAGCCTCCACTCTTCTAGGAAGGCTTTCCACTAGATGTTGGAACATTGCTGCAGAGATTTGCTTCCATTCAGCCACAAGAGCATTGGTGAGGTCGGGCACTGATGGTGGGCGATAAGGCCTGGCTCGCAGTGGGCATTCCAATTCATCCCAAAGGTGTTCGATGGGGTCAAGGTCAGGGCTCTGTGCAGGCCAGTCATGTTCTTCCATACCGATCTCGACAAACCCTTTCTGTATGGAACTCTCTTTGTGCATGGGGGCATTGTCATGCTGAAACAGGAAAGGTCCTTCCCCAAACTGTTGCCACAAAGTTGGAAGCACAGAATCGTCTAGAACAGGGGTGTCAAACGTACGGCCCGCGGGCCGGATCAGGCCCGCAAACGGGTTTAATCCGGCCCGCGAGATGATTTTTAATTTATTTATTTTTTATTTATTTTTTTAAGTATAAAAATGCGCTGCAATTTTTCAATAAAATGAACTGCTGTTCCAATTGCGTCCACTGGATGGCGCAATAGCAATTGTGTTAAGCAAGCAAACTGTTTATACCGGGGCAGAGCAAGTAGGTCAAGCACGTGCAGCCAATGAGCTACTTTGTTTTGCCCGCGATATTTATTACGGCTTCTACTTTTAACATTATGTGCTTTGGCACCCTCATTGCCCCAATATGTCTCTGTCAAAAAAGAGAAAAGTGGACGCAGAGTGCAGAGTGTTCCAAGAAAAATGGTCATCCTATTTAATCACGGAATTGAATGGGAAAGCTGTATGTTTGGTGTGTTCAGAGCATGTTGCAGTGCTGAAAGAATATAACCTTCGCCGCCACTATGTGAGTCTTCATGCCGACAAATATGACAACTTTCAAGGACAGCGGAGATGAGAGAAGGTGAATGAACTGTTGGCGGGTCTGAAGAAACAGCAGTCTGTGTTTACTCACAGCCGAGACATCAGTGACGCTGCAGTGAAAGCTAGCTACCTCATTGCTAATGAAATCGCAGTGGCTTCAAAACCATTTAGTGAGGGTGAATTTGTAAAAACATGCATGATGAAGGCAGCGGAGATTGTGTGCCCTGAAAAGCGGCAGGCTTTTGCAAATATCAGCCTGACAAGAAACACAGTTGCAGACAGGATTTCCGATCTTTCAGTGGATTTGGACAGCCAGTTGAAGCAAAAAGTAAAGTCATTTATTGCGTTTTCGGTTGCAATTGATGAAAGCACGGACATTACAGATGTTGCACAACTGGCCATTTTTTCATCCGCGGAGTTGATGACACATTGACCGTCACCGAGGAGTTCGTGGAGTTGGTGCCGATGACAGATACAACGACAGCAGCTGATATTTTTACCGCACTCGTCGGCGCGCTGGACAGGGTCGGAGTGGACTGGTCCCGCGCTGTCAGCCTGGCTACAGATGGTGCGCCCTCAATGATCGGGAAAAAAGCAGGCGTTGTGACAAAGTTCAGAGAGAAAGTGCAATCTGCAAATGGAGGACGTGATTTTTAGATTTTCACTGTATTTTGCACCAGGAGGCTTTGTGTTGCAAGTCATTAAAGATGGATAACGTCATGAAGGTGGTCATCCAAACTGTTAATTTCATCCGATCCAGAAGCCTGAATCACCGTCAGTTTGACAGCCTTCTCAGAGAGAAAGACCACATCTATGGCCTGCCATACCACACTGAGGTAAGATGGTTAAGCCGAGGTGCTGTGCTGAGGCGTTTCTTTGATTTACGAGAAGAAATTGAACAGTTCATGGAAGAAAAGGGCAAACCAGTGTTAGAATTTCATTCCGCAGAATGGATGCCGGACCTTGCATTTATGGTGGATGTTACAGAGCACCTGAATAACTTGAACAAACAGCTGCAAGGGCGCAACAAAGTTGTCACGCAGTATTATGACAGCATACGTTCTTTCAAGTTGAAGCTGTCATTGTGGGAGACGCAACTTGCCGGTGGTGATGCAGCTCACTTCCCCTGTCTGAAAAATGTGTGCGCGACCCAACATGTGGCAGACATGAAGCGGTTCAAAGATAAAATAACTGGACTGTTACGGGAGTTTGAGCAACGCTTTCAGATTTATGTTTATATGTTTTTATGTTGATGTGCTATTGTTTTTAATTGATTTTATTTTATTTGTATATTTAACCTATTCTTGACTCTGTGGTTCTTGCACTTGTTTGGGGAACAGGATTTCATTATTTTTATCTACATTTCTGCCTGAGAAATGACACCCTGATATAGTTCTGTGATCTGTGAAACAGTTCTGTTAATCACTGAGGCATTGTGTGTTTGTGTGTTCTTTTTCTTTAGAATTTTCAAATAAACTTGACGTGTTTTATGATTAATAGTGATGTTGTGCTTGTACTATTTTGGACACACTGTCCTCAGGCTCCAGCTTTATGTTGTATGTTGATCGTATTAAAACAAAGAAAACAATCTGAAGTTGTTGTTTTTAAGTTATATATACTATGATTTTTCCGGTCCGGCCCACTTGGGAATAGATTTTCCTCCATGTGGCCCCTGAGCTAAAATGAGTTTGACACCCCTGGTCTAGAATGTCATTGTATGTTGTAGCGTTACGATTTCCCTTCACTGGAACAAAGGGGCCTAGCCCGAACCATGACCATTATTCCTCCGCCAACAAACTTTACAGTTGGCATCCGCCAAACCCAGATTTGTCCGTCGGACTGCCAGATGGTGAAGCGTGATTCATCACTCCAGAGAACATGTTTCCACTGCTCCAGAGTCCAATGGCGGCGAGCTTTACACCACTCCAGCCGATGCGTGATATTGCTCATGGTGATCTTAGGCTTGTGTGCGGCTGCTCGGCCATGGAAACCCATTTCATGAAGCTCCCGACGAACAGTTATTGTGTTGACGTTGTTTCCAGAGGCAGTTTGGAACTCGGTAGTGAGTGTTGCAACCGAGGACAGACGATTTTTACGCGCTTCAGCAATCTACTGTCCCGTTCTGTGAGCTTGTGTGGCCTACCACTTTGCGGCTGAGCCGTTACTCCTCATAGACGTTTCCACTTCACAATAACAGCACTTACAGTTGACCGGGGCAGCTCTAGCAGGACAGAAATTTGATGAACTGACTTGTTGGAAACGTGGCATCCTATGACAGTGCCACGTAGAAAGTCACTGAGCTCTTCAGTACGGGCCTTTATACTGCCAATATTTGTCTGTGGAGATTGCATTGCTCCGTGCTCGACTTTATACACCTGTCAGCAACGGGTGTGGCTGAAATAGCTGAATCCACTTTTGGCTATGAAGTGTATCTTACCATTTCTACCAATCTGCATGCCAGTTATGATTTTCGTATGCAGATTTCGTGGAACAGTTTAATTTAATTTATAATATTCTTTGTATCTCAAAATCATTATATGTGGTAAATCTACATGCTATCTAAATCTAAATAAAAATTGTCATTGCGAACTATGTACAAATAGCATACATAAAGCCAACACATAAAAACATTGCAGCCTACAGGTAGAAAATATCCTGATAAAAGTAAATATCCTATAAATCACATTGGCTACGCAAGGCCAGTCTGCAACAAACTTGAAACATTGTATCAACTATCAACTGGGTCGCCCCGAAACTCGTGCTAGCAAACTTGAAACATTGTATTAAATATTTTGGGCCCGGGCCCCCCGAGTGGCGCAGTGGTCTAAGGAACTGCATGGCAGTGCTAGAGGCGTCACTACAGACCAGGGTTCGATCCCAGGCTGTGTCACAACCGGCCGTGATCAGGAGTCCCATAGAGCGGCACACAATTGGCCCAGCGTCGTCCGGGTTAGGGAAGGGTTTGGCCAGGAGGGCTTTACTTGGCTCATCGCGCTCTAGCGACTCCTTGTGGCGGGCCGAGTGCCTGCAGGCTGACTTCGGTCGTCAGTTGAACGGTGTTTCCTCCAACACATTGGTGCGGCTGGCTTCCGTGTTAAGCGGGCGGGTGTTAAGTAGGGTGTTTTGGCGGGTCATGTTTCGGAGGACGCATGACTGGACCTTCACCTCCCGAGCCAGTTGGGGAGTTGCAGCGATGAGACAAGATCGAAAAAGGGGGTAAAATAAGAATATATATATATATTCTGGGCCCTCATAGTTTCCCGCGCCAGTGAGCTCGGGACAGACACAGCTGTAGGCTATTTGTGCAAGGGATAAGATGTAGTCAGGTATTTTATGACGTTTCCACTGGATCAGAGCATTACATTTATCCAATTCATGCCGATTGGTTGTTAAAAGGGAGAGAGCTGGACATATTGTTCAAAAACTTTGAGGAACTATTGTCATTCTCAATTGATTCTAAAAACAGATTTTGTTTACTTGCTGTTTGAGGTAAAGAAAAATTACTGTGAGAAGCTCCACAGCTCAATAGTGGTGGTGAGTTAAGACAATCCGAAATATTATCAGACATCCACAAATGGGCACATTAATAGGCCTACATTTGCGTGCAGGCCAGGTCCTGCGTTTACAGTATATGCGTAATCAGGTGCGCGTCCTTACTCAACATTGACAGGAGCGTTTCAAACAAAAGGCAAATAAACATGTTTCTCACAAGTGTAGCAAAGGTTGTGAGTTTCGCAAAACACAGTAAATGATTGTAATAATAATATATTGAATGCATTAACAGAAATTACCGTAACCAAACAAACATTGCAGATTAGAAATTATGGGAATTAACGGTAAATCTAGGCTACTACTGGTGATATATGTAATGAGGAATTGATAGACACACCAAACAATGCACACAATTAAGTTATGAAACAATGAATACTCATGAAATGGCGTGAGAGAGCGCATTCTGGAGAGAGACGTGCCTTGTGCATCTGAGCCACAGTCCCCATATTCTTGGACTGTGGCATCCCTGCGGCCTCCTCAATGGATTAGTCCACTGAGACAGGCGCAAATCAGACAGGTGTCTCGTGTGCCATGGGGAAAAAAAGATATATTTGCGACTGCTCTACTAAAAAAATTGCATGTTTTCAATACAGACTCCTTTTGTCATACAGTATTCCATATAAGGCACCCAGACCTTATGAAAGTTGCACAGTATACCCTTAATCTTGTAATAAATCAAATTTAGTGATACATAACATTTCTGCCACCCATTGTGACATTGTGGGAGGATAACCAACCTTCCAATTAATGGCAATGTATTTATTGGCCACTATAAATGCTAGGTTACCCAGTTTCTTCTAATAACATTCTCCATTATCAACATTTCCATGCTAACAAAAACAGGGAGAAGGGAGAATCTGTAGACACGCTGAGATTTTTATTTATTTTTTTATTATACATTTAGCAGACGCTCTTATCCAGAGCGACTTACAGGAGCAATTAGGGTTAAGTGCCTTGCTTAAGGGCACATCGACAGATTTTTCACCTAGTCGGCTCGGGGATTAGAACCAGCGACCTTTCGGTTACTGGCACAACGCTCTTACCCACTAAGCTACCTGCCGCTACCTGCCGCCGATAAAAGAACAGGCTCTTTACCAGAATTCAGCCAGGCTTCACAAGATTATAACATATGCTAATATGTCCCCTTTTGTGTTTTACACCTCCAGCAGAGGAATTACATTTCTGAGTGCATGATATTCAGTTTCACTGGCATATACTGTACAGTAGTATGTTCTATGGATGGTCTTAAACTGCAGATTATATGTCTGAGATTATATGAATATGACTGGGCATTCAAACATATCTGTATCCATTCATCATCATCAATAGTGTCTCCCAGGTGTTCTTCACATTTTTATTTTACATGTTTTGTGTCATCAGAAAAAGCCTCTATCAACCCTTGATACAGTTTGGAAATCAACTTTTGAGGTTTGTCAGACTGCATTAAAATAGTTTCAATCTTTGACGCTTCTAGCTTGGCCAGTGTTTGCTGCACAGAGAGAATAAAGTGTGGTATCTGCAAAGGTTCACCTCAGCGCCATCACAGACTGGACTTCCCTGGTTGCCTGACCCTGCTGAGACCCCTGTCACCATCTGATCCTACTCAGATGAGGCATGACAAAGAATTACCTTGGTGTACATTTATACATTATATTATATTATCCAAGAATAGAATCAATGGTTCAATAATTGAAATAGCCTACCCATCAACTCAAGATGGAACTTTGTATCTATTAATTGATTGTTATAATATACTACAAAATTCACCTGAGCTCCGTAGACTGGTCTTCCCTGGCTGTATGACCCTGCTGGGACCCCTGTCACCATCTGATCCTGCTAAGACATGATAAGCATAGTGTTGTGTACTGACTGTGCACCATGATAGTGTAGCCTGTAGAGCTGTTTATACCGTGTCAGTGTGAAAAGTAGGGAATTAGCTAGGGAAACTGACAGATCAATAACATTACATTGCTATACTGACTCTAATAAAAACTCAGAAAATCGGTCTTCAATCGTTTGGCCGCTGGTTTCATCATTTGATTCAGGTCTAGTGTGATTGAGGCAAAATAATAGCTAAAGTTAGACCCATGGGGCTGCGCACAACTGGCCCAGCGTCGTCCAGGGTAGGGGCGGGAATGGCCGGCAGGGATGTAGCTCAGTTGGTAGAGCATGGCGTTTGCAACGCCAGGGTTGTGGGTTCGATTCCCACGGGGGGTATGAAAAAATAAAAAAATAATGTATGCACTAACTGTAAGTCGCTCTGGATAAGAGCGTCTGCTAAATGACTAAAATGTAAAAATGTAAAATGTAGTGAGCTAGCTAGCTAAAGTTAGCCAACTTCTGGCTAGCTCTAATGGTAAATCCCAAAAAAAGTAGGCAAGTTAATTTACTTCTGTTGAAATGGGACAAAAAGGCTACAAAACATTTCCATACACACAACAGCTGTTAGATACTGCTACCTGACAGAGCTGAACTGGCTGTAGTAGCTACTAGCTAGCTAGCTAGTTCATTCTCTTCAGACAGAACTTCGGTCGAGAGGGGATGAAACATTAGCTAACGTTACATGTCAGTTACACTACTAGCTCAGCCCTGGGAACAAATACTTTTTTAATTTTAAGTCAAACAGCAGTTACCTTGCCAGCTACATCAGTCAAATAAAAAGTAGCCAGTTTCTGCGCTGCTTGCTTTTACAACTCGGAGACAAAGCGCAACACACACACAGCAGCTGCAGAAAGCAGCACCGTGCTGGTCCTATAAGCCAGCCTTTCAGAACCTTTGCCTTAACACAGCCTGTCCGCACGCTCAGTGGTGTCCACACACGCCAAACAGCCTACCCAACCACTGTGAGGTGCTTTTTGTACCCCCCCAGTGGTGTCCACGCACGCCAAACAGCCTACCCAACCACTGTGAGGTGCTTTTTGTACCCCCCTGTGGTAAACATAGATCTTATACGTTTTGTTCTATGAGATAATCTTCATCAGCTGATGTAAGTTTTTGTGAATTTTGAAGCATTTATGTAATTTAAAAAAGCACATAAAGCACATAAATGCTTCATAATTTGTAAAGGTCATGTTAACTGATGGATATTATGTCATAGAACAAAACCTATAAAATCTCCTAAGCGTGTGTTATTCATTCCCCATTCATTTTCGCCATAGGAATGGCTGAACGAACCAGATGTAACTCATTTCCGGGTTTTAGGACTACAAGCTGGCGAGGTCTATAATCCTCTCTTATGGCCCTCTCAATATCTTTTTGATCTTATGCAGCGTTCATATGCATGTATGTATGGAGGCAGTAGAGATAGCAAGACCCTAACTACCCTGTAAGATCGCTTTCTGCTCTTCCATACTCCGCTTCAGTCAAGTATTGATAAGGCCAAAAACATAGAAACAAACAGTACACACAATCTTTCCCATGCTAAAATATTTGTGAAGGTACACTATGGGATTTTTGTGGCAATAGATAACAGTGAATAGAATGGGCTCTATGCCCAGTTTAATCGATTGATTTGTCGGCCCCGATTCCGTGATGTCCTTTAAATGAATTAATCAAACTCTGTGCTCTGTCTCTCCCGCTCTCTCTCCCGCTCTCTCTCCCGTCTCTCTCTTTGTCTCTCTCTCTCTGTCACTCTGTCTCTCTCTGCAGGTCAAGCATGGGGTCTTGTTTTACCAGCAACATAAAGAAAAGCTCCATGAACAGCAGGAGTGTGAGGCCAGGTGACGCAGGTGTCATGCACCCATTATTTTAGAGGGGGTTCAGTCAGTGTGCCCCCTCCTTAAAATACCGCTGACAGATCTTTTTATAAATAATTATGATAAAATGTGGGTTTGAAAAATAAGTTTAGCTATTAATTTAAAGGATAATTCTGCCACTTTTCAACCTCATATTCATTATATCCAGCTCCATACCAGTGTCTACATATGTGAAAACGGTGCGTTTCTATGATCTCTGGTTAAGAAGATAAGAAGAAAACTAAAAACAAAAAACTGCTTCTCTGTGACATGATTTTCAAAATCTGCAACAAGTTTCTAGCCAGAGGGAGGACATTTTATTGCTCCCCATGCCACCGCAAATCTCAGTGTTTGAAAATCACTGTTTTTAAAATGTTTAAACTTTTGATGATGTCATCGGGTATAACTTTTTAACGTAATTTTTTTTTTGAAATGCGCCATTTTCACATACACTGTAGGTAGACACTGGTATTGTGCTGGAGATAATGAAAATGAGGTTGAAAAGCGGTGGAATTGCCCTTTAACATCTGGAAAATGTGAGGGAGAACGTGCCCTTGTGCCACCTATGGGCATGACGCTTCTGCCAAGTGAGATTGAGTCAGACCTGCCCTATTGTCAAGGTAAAGCATTTCACTCATTTTCAAGTATTAAAACTTTCTTTAAGACCCCTGGCAACAAAGCGGAAAGCGAATAAAAAAACAAAAATGAAACAAAAGCATAAAGCGAGTGTTTAACAGATAATAACAATTCCATTACCCTCTCCTTTCACAGTGTTTTGTGTATAAAAATACTAATTATATAAATATATGGGGGGGGATATGAAATTAGATTGTGCATTGTGACGACCACGCAGAAACTGAGCACCTGTCCGCCCATATCCCTTCCCCTCCGAAGTAGCCTGCATGCTGGAGTTGTATTCCCAGTGCTGTAGACCTCTGTGGAGGTTTTCCTTGGTCTTCTCCCTTCCATGAGTGCTCTGGGAGCATTGCGGCGAGGAGCAGGGAACAGGCAACAGCTCTGTAATTTTGCGTTCCTCCTGCTTTTGGAACCAAAGATGCTCTCTTTCAATTTTTTTGTAGATAGATTTTTCCTTAATTATATATTTTGAGCCTTGCCTAAGGACACGTTACGTTACCTAAGATGGAGGATCAAACACAATACGAAATGTGATAAATCTCGCTCTGCATTATGTTTAACTAGCATACTGTCTGTGCGTGCACACACATGCACACATTTGCACATTCAAGCAATTGTGGACTAAAAAAGTGAAATGTGATGTTCCCCTAGTTACTTATATAAGGTATATGAGTTGTAGATAGTTTATCTATATGAAATATACAATGCAAGATAATTTGACTTGCATTTCAAGTTAAGAATATTCTCAGAACTGTTTGCCTTTTATACCCTCTTACACACACACACAAGACACACAACACACACAAAGTTCTCCTTCAGCATGTCATTCAGCCAGCGATGGTGATATTTCATACGTCAGGGGACAGGTGTGGCGGGCCCATACTCAGGAAGCGGGGCTTAGGTTCGGGGAAGCCTACCCGCTATAGACACCATACCCCCTAAGCTTACAGAGCTAATTCCTCCATCCCATAACACTACCTTTGTCCCTGTGTGGAGGCATGGTATACGTCCCAAATTGCACCCTTTTCCCTAGTGCACTATTTTTTACCAGAGCCCTATGGGAACTATATAGAGCTCTGGTGTAAAGTAATGTACTAGAGTAATAGGGAATAGGGTGCCATTTGGGATGCAACCATGATGATGTGATAGCCCGGAGGAAGAATGCCTGCCCCTCTGTAAAACGATCGCCTGGCTGCCACTGCTGCTGAGCTCTCTGTGGATTCGACTGGTTGGCCAGAGGACAACAGCTGAGGAACCTATCGGCCTAGAGGGCCAGTGCTCTGATGTCGTTGTGCCATGTTAACCCAGCGGATTTACAGGACAGTGTGATGTCATGGGATATGCCCTGTCAGCTGTGATAGTCCTCCCTTTCTCTGCCTCTCTCTCTCTCTCTCTCTCTCTGTCTCTGCCTCTCGCTTTCTGTATTGTGTTAGTAATGAGATGGTATTGTGTTAGTATTGTGTTAGTAATGAGATGGTATTGGGTTATTATTGTGTTAGTAATGAGATGGTATTGTGTTAGTGTTGTGTTAGTAATGAGATGGTATTGTGATGGTATTGTGTTAGCTAGGCTTGCTAACGTTAGCTACCAGCTAGCAGACAGACCAAGTGCCAGCCAACCATAGCTAGCAAATTGTAACGGGCCAATGTGATGCTCCATTAGCCGTTACATGTCAGGTTCTCTTTGGTGTAGTGCAGATCATTTTGTACCAACCTTAACTTGGCAATACCTCCCCAATTTCCGACTTGGAAGACAACCAATGTCTTCTACACGTCCATGTCTAGTTGCAGGGGGTTCCTTTGAATTTAGATAATGCTGCGTTATTACCCGTTATGAGCTGGAATGTAAATCCAATGCTACCCAATGCGGTATGTAGGGAACAGGGTGCCATTTGGGATGGACACTGTGTCTATGCCTCTGGCCTCTTGATTGTCATCCTCCTGCCCCACAACCAGTGGCGATTTTAGCATGTAAATATTGGTGGGCAAACTCAAAATCATTTCCTTTTATGCATGCCAGCAAAGCCACTACACAACACTAAACAATACATTCATTGCACTATAACCGTGACAAACGGTGCCCACAAACTGTTAGGGCCTACATAAAGCTGTCCCAACAGCAGAGCTTTCTTTTCAGCACCATGGCACCACTGCCCAAAACAATGGTCCACCTCAAATATCAATGCTAGTGGATATCAAAAATATTAACATAAATACATCAAGTACATTTCAGATATCAGATTAAATTAGATTAGATTAAAATATCATGGATGCAGGATTTCACTCAATTCAGTTAAGCCAGTTCCACTATGGTCTTATATTCGTACATAGGAATGACCTCCTGTATAATGCTAATTAGCAACCACGATTGGTCTCCACTTTCCAATCCCACCACCCTAATTACTCCCAGAGTCAATCGTGTGTGAACGGTAAACTGGTCTACTAGGCAATACCAATTGTGAGTTTCAGCACTCTAACTGGTAATACTGGTAAAATAACAATAGAAGAGATAGGAAATTAAAAAATTAATGGGACATGAGGATAGTGAGTGGTAGTGGTGCGCAGGTCATTTGTTTGTTCACCTGCACCCGCCCGCAATTGCTAATAACCCATCCGCAACCGCCCGACTATGTGTGATAAATTGAAAATCTGAGGTCCGCACCTGACTCTAACCTGCTAATATAGAAAATGCGCTGTAGGCTACAGTCAGATACAGCTGAAATATGTTTTGACAGGGGATGCAGGATTTTTTTGTTGCCTGATTTAAGATGTTTCTGCTTATTAATTTCCGACATTTTGGTAGGCTATTTGTTAGTCAGCTTGTCTATAATTAGATACATACAGCTTCTCTTCTGTCATTATAAGTTGCCCTGGAAAGCTAAATAAACCCTTGCTCAGCAGATTAATGTCATAAATCGATAGAATGAATTATTAAATCTTGTTGACATCGGTAAAGTTGTCTCTGTCAGCTTCTTTCACAGAGCAAAGATCTGTAGGAAGTGGGGTTAAAATGCAATAACACAGGGCACGATTTTCTGTGCAAAATGTCCAAATGTCATCAGTTTGACCAGTTGAAAGGAAATAGAAAGCTGTGAAAATGAGCCAAAATGATTCTGATAAGATTTCAGTTCGGCTTGGATGCACATTTTATGTGGTTGAAATACTATCCGCTATTATGATGCTGATAAAGACAGCAGCTCTAGAGACGGTATCTAACTGCGCATTGTACTGTTCCCGAGTACAAATGTTGCTTACATTTGGTGTATCATTTTATTGCAAGAAATGCTTAATTCTGCAGGAGTTAATAATAAGGTTATGTGAGAGGTTATAGACCTACAGTCAGTGTCCAGATTTCAGTTTCCATTTAACCCATCTGAGCAGTAGGCTACAGTTCCCTTGACGGGCCATAGGCCTATTTGAAGTCAGGGTCTTGTGACTGTCGAATTTGTGGTGCAAAAACTTGAAGCAGCAGCCATGGCACAATCAATTCAAATAAACCGTGTTCATTTTTATTAAACTTTACTAACAACAAGAAGGCTTTGTGTTGGAGCCTACAGTGCCTTGCAAAAGAATTCATCCCCCATGGCATTTTTCCTATTTTGTTGCATTACAACCTGTAATTTTAATGGATTTTTATTTGTATTTCATGTAATGAACATACACAAAATAGTCCCAAAAAAAATCAAAAAAATCAATAACGGAAAAGTGGTGCGTGCATATGTATTCACCCCCTTTGCTATGAAGCCCCTAAATAAGATCTGGTGCAACCAATTACCTTCAGAAGTCACATAATTAGTTAAATAAAGTCCACGTGTGCAATCTAAGTGTCACATGATCTGTCACATGATTTCAGTATATACAGTGCCCTCCACAATTATTGGCACCCCTGTTTAAGATGTGGTCGAGGACTTCCAAAAATTCTCCTTTTTTTTTTAAACAACATAGAACCCAAATGCAAAAAAAGAGAAAAATCCAACCTTTTATTTAAGTACATTACTTTGGTGTAAAAAAAAAAATCACACATTTAGAAAAAAAAAAACTTGAAATCATGTGTCCCACAATTATTGGCACCCCTGATGTTAATACTTTGTACAACCCCCTTTTGCCAACAAGACAGCACTTAATCTACTCCTATAACATTTCACAAGATTGGAGAACACAGAGAGAGGGATCTTTGACCATTCTTCTTTGCACAATCTTTCTAGATCATCCAGTGTCCTGGGTCCTCTCTTATGCACTCTCCTCTTTAGCTCGCCCCACAGGTTTTCGATTGGGTTGAGGTCCGGGGACTAAGATGGCCATGGGAGGACCTTGAGTTTGTGACTGCTGAACCATTTTTGTGTAGATTTTGCCACATGTTTTGGATCATTATCCTGCTGAAAGACCCAATGATGACCCATCTTCAGCTTTCTGGCAGAGGCCATCAGGTTTTTATTTAAAATGTCCTGGTAGTTCAAAGCGTTCATAATGCCATGCACCCTAACAAGGTTCCCAGGGCCTTTGGAAGAGAAACAGGCCCACAGCATCACAGATCCTCCACCATATTTCACGGTGGGCATGAGGTGCTTTTCGGCATACTCATCTTTTGTTTTACGCCAGACCCACTTAGAGTGTTTGTTGCCAAAAAGCTCAATCTTAGTCTCATCTGACCAAAGCACACGATCCCAGTTGAAGTCCCAGTGCCGCTTAGCAAACTCCAGACGTTTACGTTTGTGAGTGTTAGTGAGAAAAGGCTTTTTCCTTGCATGCCTCCCAAACAGCTTGTTGGCATGTAGAGAGCATCTGATGGTTGTTTTGGAGACTCTTTGATGCAATTCTGTGACAGTGAGCTTAGGACTTTTTTTTACTTCTCTTACCATCCTCCTCACTGTGCGTTGTGGCAAGATAAACTTGGGACCTCTTCCAGCCTTGTTTGTCACTGTTCCAGTTGTTTTAAACTTCTTAATGATTCCTCTGACTGTAGATACGGGCAAGTTAAGGCGAGTGGCTATTTTCTTGTAGCCATTGCCTGACTTATGAAGGTCGACACAAATCTGCCTTACTTGAATGGTGTGTTCTCTTGTCTTTGCCATGTTGACAAATGGGTAAGAGAATTAGGCCTCTGTGTCACGTCATTTTTATACCCCAGGGAAACAGGAAGTCATGAATTACTAATTAAAAGTTCCTAGATACCCTGACCAACTTTAGCAACTACAGAAAAATATATTTTTAAAAAAATCAATAAAAATTTTCAGCGGAATTGTTAGGGGTGCCAATAATTGTGGGACACATGATTTCAAGTTTTTTTTTTTCTAAATGTGTGATTTTTTTTTTTTACCACCAAAGTAATGTACTTAAATAAAAGGTTGGATTTTTCTCTTTTTTTGCATTTGGGTTCTATGTTGTTTAAAAAAAAAAGGAGAATTTTTGGAAGTCCTCGACCACATCTTAAACAGGGGTGCCAATAATAGTGGAGGGCACTGTATACACCTGTTCTGAAAGGCCCCAGAGTCTGCAACACCACTAAGCAAGGGGCACCACCAAGCAAGCGGCACCATGAAGACCAAGGAGCTCTCCAAACAGGTCAGGGACAAAGTTGTGGAGAAGTACCGATCAGGTTTGGGTTCTAAAAAAATATCTGAAACTTTGAACATCCCACGGAGCTCCATTAAATCCATTATTAATAAATGAAAAGAATATGGCACCACAACAAACCTGCCAAGAGAGGGCTGCCCACCCTAAGCATACTGCTAAAGCAACACTCGAGTGGTTTAAGGGGAAACATTTAAATGTCATGGAATGGCCTAGTCAAAGCCCAGACCCCAATTGAGAATCTGTGGTATGACGTAAAGATTTCTGTACACCAGCAGAACCCATCCAACTTGAAGGAGCTGGAGCAGTTTTGCCTTGAAGAATGGGCAAAAATCCCAGTGGCTAGATGTGACAAGCTTATAGAGACATACCCCAAGAGACTTACAGCTGTAATTGCTGCAAAAGGTGGCTCTACAAAGTATTGACTTTGGGGGGGGTGAATAGTTATGCACACTCAAGTTTTCTGGTTTTTTTTGGTCTTATTTCTTGTTTGTTTCACAATAAAAAATATTTTGCATCTTCCATGTTGTGTAAATCAAATGATACAACCCCCCCCAAAAAATCCATTTTAATTCCAGGTTGTAAGGCAACAAAATAGGACAAATGCCAAGGGGGGTGAATACTTTCGCAAGCCTCTGTATTTCTTCCTATTTAAGAAATAAGAGGTAGGCTTACCTGTTTGACAGACAAAATGATGCTATACATTGTAAAGCAGTGGCTAGCTTAATACTGTAATTTTGCTTTACAGCAGAGATGCTGTAATATGTTTTACAGTACTATTTTTCTTACTCTAAAGACATATTACAGCATCCTTGCTGTAAATTTACAGGGATGCTGTAATGTTTTACAGTAAGGAAAATTGTACTGTAAAGTAACATTACAGTATTAAGCTGGCAGGATAATGCTGTACATTTACAGTGAAATTCTACCTGAAATCTAAATGTTAGAAAAACAATGCATTTGTATATAAAATACATTTATTCAAATTGGTAACAATGTTAAAAACAAATTAACAACAGAATTGACAAAATAAGTAAAAAGAAGTTAACACATATGTAACCAAATAACAGAATCTGTCACGTCTCCTCCCGTTGCTCCCCTCCGGCGCTCTGATTCGCCGGTCTACTGAGCCACCGGTCTGAGCGCACCACCTCGGCAACACAGGAATGGAAACCCAACGCACCCTAATCACCTCCAGCGCACCTGCACCTCATCATCTCATCACCACCACTATATAGCCCTGGACTGTTCAGTCATTGTGTGTAACAACTACAGACCAACCTGTCTGCTGCCTTTGATACTGTGAACCATCAGATCCTCCTCTCCACCCTCTCCGAGCTGGCATCTCCGGCGTGGCTCACTCTTGGATTGCGTCCTACCTGACCGGTCGCTCCTACCAAGTGGCGTGGCGAGAAGCTGTCTCCGCACCACGTGCTCTCACCACTTCTGTCCCCCAGGGCTCAGTTCTAGGCCCTCTCCTATTCTCGCTATACACCAAGTCACTTGGCTCTGTCATATCCTCACATGGCCTCTCCTATCATTGCTACGCAGACGACACACAACTAATCTTCTCCTTTCCCCCTTCTGATAACCAGGTGGCGAATCGCATCTCTGCATGTCTGGCAGACATATCAGTATGGATGACGGATCACCACCTCAAGCTGAACCTTGGCAAGATGGAGCTGCTCTTCCTCCCGGGGAAGGACTGCCCGTTCCATGCTCTCGCCATCACGGTCGACAACTCAGTTGTGTCCTCCTCCCAGAGTGCGAAGAGCCTTGGCGTGACCCTGGACAACACCCTGTCATTCTCCGCTAACATCAAGGCGGTGACCCGATCCTGTAGGTTCATACTCTACAACATTCGGAGAGTACGACCCTGCCTTACACAGGAAGCGGCACAGGTCCTAATCCAGGCACTTGTCATCTCCCGTCTGGATTACTGCAACTCGCTGTTGGCTGGGCTCCCTGCCTGTGCCATTAAACCCCTACAACTCATCCAGAATGCCGCAGCCCGTCTGGTGTTCAACCTTCCCAAGTTCTCTCACGTCACCTCGCTCCTCCGCACACTCCACTGGCTTCCAGTTGAAGCTCGCATCTGCTACAAGACCATGTTGCTTGCCTACGGAGCTGTGAGGGGAACGGCACCTCCGTACCTTCAAGCTCTGATCAGTCCCTACACCCAAACTAGGGCATTGCGTTCATCCACCTCTGGCCTGCTGGCTCCCCTACCTCTGCGGAAGCACAGTTCCCACTCAGCCCAGTCAAAACTGTTCGCTGCTCTGGCACCCCAATGGTGGAACAAGCTCCCTCACGACGCCAGGACAGCGGAGTCACTCACCACCTTCCGGAGACATTTGAAACCCCACCTCTTTAAGGAATACCTGGGATAGGATAAAGTAATCCTTCTACCCCCCCCCTTACCCCACCCCACCCCCCCAAAAAATAAATAAAGTGGTTATCCCACTGGCTATAAGGTAAATGCACCAATTTGTAATTCGCTCTGGATAAGAGCGTCTGCTAAATGACGTAAATGTAAATGTAATTGTTAGCGTCGTGTCGTTTACTCGCTCTTTGTTATTATTTTTCTCATTGTTAAGTAAACCTTTACCTTGTTGATTCCTGCGTCTGCGTCCTGCCTCTTCGTATCCTCAGTACTCGTCACAGACTCATTACAACACCAATGTAAAACCTATATTGTGTGCCTGTGCATGTGGGCTGTGGGGGGGAGAGAGACAAAGAGGGAGACGGAGTTAAAATTGGGATTGGGTACAATCCTAGATCTTTCGATTCAGAGCTACGCCGTGAAGGACTGAAATCCTGCAGCGCCCGCAAGGTCCCCCTGCTCAAGAAAGCACATATACAGGCCCATCTGAAGTTTGCCAATGAACATCTGAATGATTCAGAAGAGAACTGGGTGAAAGTGTTGTGTTCAGATGAGACCAAAATCAAGCTCTTTGGCATCAACTCAACTCACCGTGTTTGGAGGAGGAGGAATGCTGTCTATGACCCCAAGAACACCATACCCACCGTCAAACATGGAGGTGGAAACATTATGCTTTGGGGGTGTTTTTCTGCTAAGGGGACAGGACAACTTCACCGCATCAAAGGGACGATGGACGGGGCCATGTACCGTCAAATATTGGGTGAGAACCTCCTTCCCTCAGCCAGGGCATTGAAAATGGGTCGTGGATGGGTATTCCAGCATGACAATGACCCAAAACACACGGCCAAGGCAGCAAAGGAGTGGCTCAAGAAGAAGCACATTAAGGTCCTGGAGTGGCCTAGTCAGTCTCCAGACCTTAATCCCATTGAAATTATGTGAAGGGAGCTGAAGGTTCGAGTTGCCAAACGTCAGCCTCGAAACCTTAATGACTTGGAGAAGATCTGCAAAGAGGAGTGGGACAAAATCCCTCCTGAGATGTGTGCAAACCTGGTGGCCAACTACAAGAAACGTCTGACCTCTGTGATTGCCAACAAGGGTTTTGCCACCAAGTACTAAGTCATGTTTTGCAGAGGGGTCAAATACTTATTTCCCTCATTAAAATGCAAATCAATTTATAAAATTTTTGACATGCGTTTTTCTGGATTTTGTTCTTGTTATTCTGTCTCTCACTGTTCAATTAAACCTACCATAAAAATTATGACTGATCATTTCTTTGTCAGTGGGTAAACGTACAAAATCAGCAGGGGATCAAATACTTTTATATAATAATATTCTTAGCAAAAATGTTTATCTTTAACTTACAATATGTAGAAACTATGGCAGGTAGTGGTGGCTATTCAGCAGCCTGATGGTCTGGGGGTAGAAATTATTTGCCAGTCTTCCAGTTTTCGCCATAATGCCACTCGCAACTGGGTAATGGAAACAGGGACAACAGGCCATGGCTCGGATGGCTGAGGTCCCTGATGTTTTTCTTGGCCTTCCTGCGACACCTGGTGTTGTAGGTGTAGGTGTCCTGGAAGGCAGGCAATGTGCACCCAATGGCACCTTGCGGTCCGCGGCGGTGGAGTTGCCATACCAGGCTGTGATGCAGCCCGATCTCTGATCAGGGGCAACTCTGTTTGGGGTAAGGGGGTCCAGAGGAGGTGAAACACACAACAGGACAGTTTGGGCCGGAGAGCCTCCAGGAGAGAGAAGTCAGCGCAGCATCAGGTGTTCCTCATGGGGCTACGTAACAAATCTCCTCAATTCTGATTTGTCAGCTCTTCTCACCCCTAGGACAAGCATAGAAAAAGAAATAATATAATGAGAGACAGAGAGCACCAGGGCTGTTACTCTGTGGGTAAAAAGACAGGGTACAAGGGACATATCAAGCTGGTGTCGTGTGTATGTGTGCTTCCCTCACTAGAGGTCTTCATTCAAACTATGTGAGCTCTTGGAAGAATGGGGCAAGGTAGGGATTGAGAACAAACAGCTGGCTTCCTCTGGGCCACCTTGTCATGCACTTTGTTCCTACTTCCGGATTCATCATCTTGGGTTGATTCGAACCTACAGCATATATCCAATATAGTATATGAAATCAATTGAGGCATTGAATAAATACAAATAAGACAGCTAGATACAACTACTCCAAACCCTAGCATACTAATACAACATTGCTATAGCCTACACAATATCACAGATTATTTTACCAGACTCACAACATTTTATTTTCTAGCTATGCCACCAAATGTTTGCGAACTACTGGTAAAGTGAACAGGTTTAGCTAATACTGGAACATTATGGAGCGATGTTTTTAAAATTAAACAAATGGTTAGCGGGAGAGGCAATATGGACAATCCTGGCTTACAAAATGATGATTTATGTCGCGCAGAAGAGAGCCAAGTGAACCGAATCACACAGGGTTGTGACAGCTAAGGAAGACACTCTGTCCCGGTGTTTTAGCCATCTATGCTCTCTCCATTGAGTATAATATATCACAGTGACATCTAGATGGCTACCAATATTAGTTATTTCTTGTGTAGGCTGCTATCCTACTTGAAACACCTGGGAGGGGACAATTCGCCACGTTACTAGTTTACGCCACCGACAATGTGTTAGGCTACAGCTGACCAGTGGCACGGCGCCTTAGGTCGGCAGGCACCTCGATACAATATGTTGCACTGGTCATTCGCATCAGCTTTAGTGGCTCGCGAGTATGGCCCACAACGCGGTTTATGTGTAAAATGCGGCCCGTCAATCCGAAAAAATATGGGTCAAGCCATTTTCTCTGTAGTAATGGTGGAAACATAATGGTCACGAATCTGCGCTCAGTGTATTCTCTATGGCACTCAGAGGCTGCGATACAGCCTATAATCACAATATTCTCTCAGTGATGTTTTTCTAGGTCCCACAGCTAGATAACTACGAGCAATTTAGAGCAGACCGAAATGGCTTTTGTCAACTTGAGCTAGCTAGCTAGCTAGCAAACGTTAGCCAGCTATCTAGCTAGATTAGCTAAGGAAACATGCCGTAATTCAACGTTGGCTAGCAATAGATATGCTTATAAACCAGGCAAGGTACCTACCCAGCAGCTGCTGAAAATATTATTTCACTTCAGAGCCGCTTCAAGAAGATATTTACTAAAATAGTGTGTCTCACCCGACAGCATGAGGTTGGCGCCTGAAACGGATCATTTGAATCTACAGTAGGCATAAGCTATTACTGTAAGAGTCATTTTTACAGGAGGCTTCCGAATTACAGTTAATAACAGTATTTTTCAGCATTTTACCCATAATGCAGTGCAATCTACAGCATGAATGCTGTAAAACACATATACTGTACAGTGTTTTACTGTTGAAATTACAGAAAAGTCTTACAGTGTAGGCTGCTAGATCCATAGATTTTGTTGGTCAATTCCTCCACCCACCATGCACTCTTTAAATAGCCTACCTCTGTGTCAGTGAAGGGCTGTTGTTCAAACTAAGACTCGAATTGAGGGGGTATGAGAAGGTATGCCATAGGCCTAGCTTTTATTAAAGAAAATGGCAAAAAGCACAGGCCTACCCCTTGTTAGCTTAAGATTTAAAAATAATTAATAATAATAATAATGGATCCGATTATATAAAGTGATCTATAACAGCGCTTTGGTCCGCAATGCTTTATGCTAGAAACAAGCTGTAATACCCAGGAAAGATGTGACTGATGCATATGGGGATATCATTGTTTCCTTTCTTTGACATGCAGAGGCTGAGCTACAAACTTCTATAGCCGAGGAGACAGAAAATTGGCATGCTTGGAAAGTAATGTAATTCTTTCACCATCAATTGATTAAGCTATTCATTTTCTGTACAGTAGATGTTTAAACCCAGACAGCTTTTAGGGAAACACCTGTAAACTTCTCTCATTGGGTTAAGCCACAGAATAAGAGTAGTTTAAAGCGTAAATTTTTCTGTATATGCTTTTATCCAAAGCGACTTACAGTGCATACATTTTACTTATGGGTGGACCCGGGAATCGAACCCACTACCATGCTATACCAACTGAGCTACAAAGTCGGTAGGCGTACTCTGTCTGGGGTGGAAAGGTAGACCTAACTTTTGAAAGTACCATGGTCAGATTCCTAATGACATCTCATATTTAATTATTTGCAAACTGGGACAGACACATTGATTTGGCATCGGAGAAATATGATAAGATGAACACATAAGCCTATCTCTCTGTCCATTCTTAGCCTGTAATTTTGGTAATCTGTGTGGTATTAAAATATATTCTGTTAATATGTAAAATTAAGTAGAATTGCATTCAATGTTTATAAAATACAATTTTTTCTCGGACCTGCAAATACGTTGATAGATTCATGCAATGTTTTTACTATAAAGGAGATATTTCCATCCCTACTCTTGTCCACGGTGGTCTGCGAACCAACAACCTTCTGGCCAACAGCCTTGTGCGCTATCAACATTTCTGCGTTGCCATGTAACGCTTCCAGGACGAATAAGCTTTTCTAAAACTGCATATCTAAGGCTCTGGTCTGTCCAAGAAGTGAGGGCAGACATGTTCTCTGCTATCCACTTTGTTTTCATTATTATTTTGGGTACAGGGTGAGGGTCACTTTTTTAAGCGTTCAGGGTAAAAGAGAGGCCAGAATTTCTCCATGCAACCAATATTATAAATAACGTTCACTCCCTTAGTAGGAAACTGATCTCTCGCCTCAGAGTTGACATTAATTGGAATCACTACGTTGGTTCTGAATTCCTTCGGTGAAATCTGCACAAGTGTACCATCTGTACCTGGACAAATCTTAACGGTGTGAAAAGTCTGAGTTTAAGAGTGCTGAATTCAAGTTGACTTCCAATGTCTGTGTAAAGACTGTGTGGTCGCACAGATACGAAACAGACTTTTCCTTGGGAATCTGAGGGTAATACCTGTTAATTGTCAGGAAAATACAGTGGGGGAAAAAAGTATTTAGTCAGCCACCAATTGTGCAAGTTCTCCCACTTAAAAAGATGAGAGAGGCCTGTAATTTTCATCATAGGTACACGTCAACTATGACACACAAATTGAGAATTTCTTTCTCCAGAAAATCACATTGTAGGATTTTTAATGAATTTATTTGCAAATTATGGTGGAAAATAAGTATTTGGTCACCTACAAGCAAGCAAGATTTCTGGCTTGATGATCACAAGAACGGTGAGCAAAAATCCCAGAACCACACGGGGGGACCTAGTGAATGACCTGCAGAGAGCTGGGACCAAAGTAACAAAGCCTACCATCAGTAACACACTATGCCGCCAGGGACTCAAATCCTGCAGTGCCAGACGTGTCCCCCTGCTTAAGCCAGTACATGTCCAGGCCCGTCTGAAGTTTGCCAGAGTGCATTTGGATGATCCAGAAGAGGATTGGGAGAATGTCATATGGTCAGATGAAACCAAAATAGAACTTTTTGGTAAAAACTCAACTCGTCGTGTTTGGAGGACAAAGAATGCTGAGTTGCATCCAAAGAACACCATACCTACTGTGAAGCATGGGGGTGGAAACATCATGCTTTGGGGCTGTTTTTCTGCAAAGGGACCAGGACGACTGATCCGTGTAAAGGAAAGAATGAATGGGGCCATGTATCGTGAGATTTTGAGTGAAAACCTCCTTCCATCAGCAAGGGCATTGAAGATGAAACGTGGCTGGGTCTTTCAGCATGACAATGATCCCAAACACACCGCCCGGGCAACGAAAGGAGTGGCTTCGTAAGAAGCATTTCAAGGTCCTGGAGTGGCCTAGCCAGTCTCCAGATCTCAACCCCATAGAAAATCTTTGGAGGGGAGTTGAAAGTCCGTGTTGCCCAGCGACAGCCCCAAAACATCACTGCTCTAGAGGAGATCTGCATGGAGGAATGGGCCAAAATACCAGCAACAGTGTGTGAAAACCTTGTGAAGACTTACAGAAAACGTTTGACCTGTGTCATTGCCAACAAAGGGTATATAACAAAGTATTGAGAAACTTTTGTTATTGACCAAATACTTATTTTCCACCATAATTTGCAAATAAATTCATGAAAAATCCTACAATGTGATTTTCTGGAGAGAAAGAAATCTCAATTTGTCTGTCATAGTTGACGTGTACCTATGATGAAAATTACAGGCCTCTCTCATCTTTTTAAGTGGGAGAACTTGCACAATTGGTGGCTGACTAAATACTTTTTTTCCCCACTGTATATTTACATTTACATATATCATACACATCTTGAATAAAAAATCTTATTACACACATAAACACTTTTAACCGTCATTTTTCTGGCCATTTACGCTGTTTGCTTGAGGAAATGAGAGTTTGAGGCACTTTCGTCTACAGTGTATTATTCTCCAATGGAGAAGTTCCTTGGCTGAGTCGTTGTCATCGTCACTCTTTGTCATAACCCTTGCCGCCAGTGAGATGATATGAGCTTTGATGTAGACTAGAGGTGTGAGATGAGCAAAAGAGAGGAAGGACGACTCCTGCTGGGAGCAAGCTGTGAGTGGCCCCCCTTTTCCTTTGTTCTCTGGCCAGTGATGAGATGTCCTGGTGTATTCTCATTGTGGTTGATATCTGTCGTGGATATGTTAATTCGAAGCTCCTCTACACATACGTCACAGCCACAGACAAAGCACACGCCTGGAATCCTTACATGTTAGGAAACTAGGACTGGGGAAGCAAGGATTTGACAGCCAGTAACGTTTTCAGATGCAGCCTGTTCCTGCCCACATTAAATAGTTCAAATGCCTTGATGGCAGTTACATTTAGCCAAGAACCACCCCTCATTTTACAAACACAAATCTGAAAGGGATAATTCACCCAAATGTAATATTTGTTTCCTTACCCTGTAAGCAGTCTTTGGACAAAGAGAGACAGAAATCCATGCCAAATGCTAACTTTAGAAATGTTGTCCAAAAACCAAGCCTCCAACACAGCACTGTATTCTGAAGGAATACTTATTTCTTCTTATTTCCTCAACCTTTGTGAGTTGGGAGTACAATGTCACTTAATATTAACATTTTCATTGCTTTTTTCTCTCTGCTTTAGGTGAATATGTGATTATGGTGAAAGATGTAACCAACCCACCATTTCAAGGCCAGACCTTACCCCCAGCGTTTGCCCTGCTGCGAGTGTTTCCTGCCAAGACCAAAACTAAAAACAGCCAGACGGACAAAACCAAGAGTAAGTGACGTCCTTCTCAACACGACAGAGACTTTCATAGAAGACTTCAGGAGAGAAGCATGACACGACCTTCAGCACTCAAAACCTCTCAATAAACTCCTCCTGTTTGTTCTAGCATCAACTGTCGCATTAACTTTGGCATTTATTACTTCATATTGTTTATACATGGTCATGTTTTCAGTATGGAAGAATCCAGACATGGTTTTAGCAACAGTTGTGAGGGAAGAGATAGTGTTTCTCACTGATACAGAGCAGCAGAGTTGATACTTTACTGGAAATGCCCTAAATTATTCTAATAAGGTTGTATATGAATGGAAGCAGCCTCATTTAACCTCAAATAAAAACGAGTGGTGAATGACAATTATTCAACGACCAGCCTGGCCTCAAAGAATAGACATAACATAGTAAACGTCAATCTGTGACCCTCCAATTAGTATGATATGTTACGTTTGGTATGGTTACATAAGACAGATGGTTACTTAAGGCAAAAGGGTCGTTCAGGGAAATGAGTGCCTTTTGGTATTTTAAAGGTCGACTTTGGGCACGAAAAACTGTCCAACTCCGCCCCTTTCTCAACTTTCGAACAGAAATGGGGTGTGCCTTTGGTGGTTCGTCAATGTGTCATTCTGGTCATGCACGCCACAACCGACATAGCTAGTTCGTTAGCTAAGCTAGCCAGTAACTCCTCAAGTATGTGTTGACATCATTTCACAGGATTTGTTTTTGGACTGAAGCTGCAGAGATTGGTAAGAAAGGGCACTTCTGTAGCCAAATATCGTATTCATATTTATTTTTATTTTTTAAGCATTAAATGACCTGGTATGATGGTGCATTGATTAGTTATACAGTTTAAAGCCTTTATTTTTGCAGTTTTGACCAGTGTGATTAGAACACTTATTTAGAACCTCCAGTAAACCTCCAGTAACAATTGATGCAACAGTCAGCGTTTGAGCTGGCCACACTGTTTTTTCACAGATTGATTTTGCACAAACACGGCCTTTACAATGTTATGTCCTCAATGTGAGTAGTTGATTTTTTTATGCAATGTTCAGACATTCACAGAAGTAGCGACATTAGTCGTAGCACTAACTGAGGAAAGAGTGACCTAACACAAGCGGTCATATTTAGCTATCTCTCGGCTGACAGAAAGCATAATATGAATGAACTAATAGCAATTACTATTTACAATTTATCACATCACGGGCGACCTCACCAGTGATCTAAATAATTGAGTAAAACACTTTCTAAAAATCAAAAGTAATCTAACGATGGGTAGTTTATGCGCGCTGCCATGTTTTTTTTGTGTGCGTCAACCAAAAATAAGAGGTTACAAGATTAGTTGGGTCTGTTTGCAGTATGCATGTTGAGGGGGGTGTGTTGTCTACCATCATTTACTTACATCATTCACTTCCGGAAGTCCCTTCACATCGTTTTGTTATAACATCTTTGGACTGACAGACGTTTACGTGACAACCAGAATGCATTGTATGATGTCAACAAACATGGCGCCACACATAGCTGGCAATTAGCTTAGCATTAGCTCATCATAATCAGTATAACCTTCAAAAAAGTATTTTACACACATCATATGTGTCCATTACAATCTATGCAAGAATCGGAATGCATGATATGTGGGCGGCAGGTGGCTTAGTGGTTAAGAGCGTTGTGTCAGTAACCGAAAGGTTGCTGGTTCTAATCCCCGAGCCGACTAGGTGAAAAATCTGTCGATGTGCCCTTGAGCAAGGCACTTAACCCTAATTGCTTCTGTAAGTCGCTCTGGATAAGAGCGTCTGCTAAATGACTAAAATGTAAAAATGTCAGCAGTACTTGAAAACGTGAATAAAACAGTAAATACATTATCCTCCATACATACATACGGTGTGCTACAGTAGAAACGATAACACGATATACAAAAACACAACTTGTTAGAAAATAATTTGAAATTGACAAGTTGAAACATGGCCTATAGAAAATTAGCAGGCAGCGAGCCTTGGTTTGAGGGCAGCTAGGGTTAACTGTCCTGTTCCATAACAATCACATTTTGGAACAGTGAGTGAATTCTGACATCACGCGCATAAAAAAACTCACACTGGGGCGACCGTTAGAGATATTTGGAACTCAAGCGTGAAAAGGTTAAGTAGAAATTGTGTACCAACATGTAATTTAAATAATAAACCTGTTATATTAAAATAAAATAAGTCTGTTATATTAAATGAAGTGCCCTTTAATATAGACCACATGGGGAATTCAATCAATCAGATTTTTTAGATGAATAAAGACTTGCTAAAATGCTCAAATGCAACATTTTGACATGTCCCTCCGTGCACCCTCTGTGATGTCTAGGAAGATTTTCACCCACTTATCCCCAATATTTCAAAAAAAATTCCACCATCATTGTAAAGCCCTAGTTATTTTGTTGCTTTGATTATTATTTATTTAATGTAGTGATTCACATACAGTGGGGAGAACAAGTATTTGATACACTGCCGATTTTGCAGGTGTTCCTACTTACAAAGCATGTAGAGGTCTGTAATTTTTATCATAGGTACACTTCAGCTGTGAGAGACGGAATCTAAAACAAAAATCCAGAAAATCACATTGTATGATTTTTAAGTAAATAATTTGCATTTTATTGCATGACATAAGTATTTGATCACCTACCAACCAGTAAGAATTCCGGCTCTCACAGACCTGTTAGTTTTTCTTTAAGAAGCCCTCCTGTTCTCCACTCATTACCTGTATTAACTGCACCTGTTTGAACTCGTTACCTGTATAAAAGACACCTGTCCACACACTCAATCAAACAGACTCCAACCTCTCCACAATGGCCAAGACCAGAGAGCTGTGTAAGGACATCAGGGATAAAATTGTAGACCTGCACAAGGCTGGGATGGGCTACAGGACAATAGGCAAGCAGCTTGGTGAGAAGGCAACAACTGTTGGCGCAATTATTAGAAAATGGAAGAAGTTCAAGATGACGGTCAATCACCCTCGGTCTGGGGCTCCATGCAAGATCTCACCTTGTGGGGCATCAATGATCATGAGGAAGGTGAGGGATCAGCCCAGAACTACACAGCAGGACCTGGTCAATGACCTGAAGAGAGCTGGGACCACAGTCTCAAAGAGAACCATTAGTAACACACTACGCCGTCATGGATTAAAATCCTGCAGCGCACGCAAGGTCCCCCTGCTCAAGCCAGCGCATGTCCAGGCCCGTCTGAAGTTTGCCAATGACCATCTGGATGATCCAGAGGAGGAATGGGAGAAGCTCATGTGGTCTGATGAGACAAAAATATAGCTTTTTGGTCTAAACTCCACTCGCCGTGTTTGGAGGAGGAAGAAGGATGAGTACAACCCCAAGAACACCATCCCAACCGTGAAGCATGGAGGTGGAAACATCATTCTTTGGGGATGCTTTTCTGCAAAGGGGACAGGACGACTGCACTGTATTGAGGGGAGGATGGATGGGGCCATGTATTGCGAGATCTTGGCCAGCAACCTCCTTCCCTCAGTAAGAGCATTGAAGATGGGTCGTGGCTGGGTCTTCCAGCATGACAACGACCCGAAACACACAGCCAGGGCAACTAAGGAGTGGCTCCGTAAGAAGCATCTCAAGGTCCTGGAGTGGCCTATCCAGTCTCCAGACCTGAACCCAATAGAAAATCTTTGGAGGGAGCTGAAAGTCCGTATTGCCCAGCGACAGCCCCGAAACCTGAAGGATCTGGAGAAGGTCTGTATGGAGGAGTGGGCCAAAATCCCTGCTGCAGTGTGTGCAAACCTGGTCAAGACCTACAGGAAACGTATGATCTCTGTAATTGCAAACAAAGGTTTCTGTACCAAATATTGTCACGATCGTCTAACAGAGATGAGGACCAAGGCGCAGCATTGCAGGCAAACATACTCTTTATTAGAGACACGATCAAAAAACAACAAAACGATAACGTGACAGTTCACGGTCTAACACAACAGACTAGAAACAAGATCCCACAAACTCTGTGGGGAAACAGGCTGCTAAAGTATGGTTCTCAATCAGAGACAACAAGCAACAGCTGAATCACGTTGCCTCTGATTGAGAACCACACTGGCCAACATAGACAAACAATACTAAAATGTGAAACCTAGAACAAAACACATATACTTTACACACCCTGGCTCAACATATTAGAGTCCCCAGAGCCAGGGCGTGACAGTACCCCCCCCTAAAGGCGCGGACTCCGACCGCGCCCACCAAATACCACAGGGGAGGGACCGGGTGGGCACTGGAACAGGCACGGGCCGTGCCGGACTGACGACGCACACCACTGGCTTGGTGTGGGGAGCAGGAGCGGGCCGAGCCGGCCTGACGAAACGCACCACTGACTTGGTGCGGGGAGCAGGAGCGGGCCGGACCGGGCTGACGAAGCGCACCACTGACTTGGTGCGGGGAGCAGGAACGGGCCGAGCCGGGCTGACGAAACGCACCACTGACTTGGTGCGGGGAGCAGGAGCGTGCCGGACCGGGCTGACGAAGCGCACCACAGGCTTGGTGCGGGGAGCAGGAACAGGCCGGGCCGAGCTGGCGACGCGCACCGTAGCCTTGGTGCGAGTGGCAGGAACAGGCCGGACCGTACTGGGAACACACACCACTGGCCCTACGTGGGGATCAGGAACAGGCCGGACCGGACTGGCAACACACCCCAGTACCTCTCGCCGTGCCTCTACACCTTCCATCCCCTCTTCGACCAGTGGCCCCCGTAACCTGGCGGCCTCCTCTGCCAACCCGCTGGGCCGCTCTATCACGGCCTCCTGCTGCCCCGACGTCGTGAGCCCCCCCCCCTAAAAATTTTCTGGGAGTCTCTCTTCCCCGTGGGCCAGGCCTCTATGGTTCTCGCCCAACTCTCGCTCTTCTGCTTCCAATTCCCGCCATTCAGCTCCTCATTCGGCTTGACCCAGTCGAAGCTCTTCCTCCACTGTTCCCAAGTCCACCCTCTCTGCTCCTCACTAGGCTGCTTGGTCCAGTTCTGGTGGGATCTTCTGTCACGATCGTCTAACAGAGATGAGGACCAAGGCGCAGCGTTGCAGGCAAACATACTCTTTATTAGAGACACGATCAAAAAAACAACAAAACGATAACGTGACAGTTCACGGTCTAACACAACAGACTAGAAACAAGATCCCACAAACTCTGTGGGGAAACAGGCTGCTAAAGTATGGTTCTCAATCAGAGACAACAAGCAACAGCTGAATCACGTTGCCTCTGATTGAGAACCACACTGACCAACATAGACAAACAATACTAGAATGTGAAACCTAGAACAAAACACATATACTTTACACACCCTGGCTCAACATATTAGAGTCCCCAGAGCCAGGGCGTGACAAATATTAAGTTCTGCTTTTCTGATGTATCAAATACTTATGTCATTCAATAAAATGCAAATGACTTACTTAAAAATCATACAATGTGATTTTCTGGATTCCGTCTCTCACAGTTGAAGTGTACCTATGATAAAAATTACAGACCTCTACATGCTTTGTAAGTAGGAAAACCTGCAAAATCGGCAGTGTATCAAATACTTGTTCTCCCCAATGTACATCTGTTCCTCATTTTAAGGTCAACCCTGTTACGTGAACCAAACTCTCGTTTTAATATGGTGGAAATATTCCTTTAGAAAAAATGTTTTTTCTAAAGAAATGTTGAACATCTAATAGTCAAATCGTAGTGTAAAGCAGGTGAGCAGGTTCTACTCTTTTTGGCAATTTTCTGCTGTTTTATGGTGAATAACTGGGCGGGTCGAGCATAACACGTCAACCCCTGTTACCCAAAGATAAACAGGTTAGCAATAAAACAATTTTTGTGAAGCTTGCATTCAACTGCCACACCTTGTTGCACACAACAAGCTTCCATTCCCTCTGTCACAAGGGGATTTATGGGTGATTTAAGATGAAATCGTCAATCCTGTTACGGTCTACCCTGTTACTTTATTTGGCAGTTAATATGCACTTACTATAGTCATTTTTTTATTTAACCTCTTGAGATGTGAAAACATGTTTTTTTATGCAATTGAACATGTGCTCTTTATGGCAGAAAAAAAAAAGGAGGGAGGGAGGGAGGTTAGTCGGGGAGGATAGGTGGGCATATAACGCAAACATCTAGGAACCCAAAGGTTGCTGTTTCGAATGCCATCACGGACAACTTTAGCGTTTTAGTTCATTAGCAACTTTGCAACTACTTACTATATACTTTTTAGCTACTTTGTAACTTAGCATGTTAGCTAACCCTTCCCCTAACTTTAACTCCTAACCATAACCCTAACCTTAATTCCTAGCTCTAACCTTAACCCCTAACCCTAACCCCTAGCCTAGCTTAAATTAGCCACCACAAATTGGGAATTCGTAACATATCATATGTATTGCAAATTCGTAACATATTGTACAAATTGCCATTCGTAACATATACGAATTGTAGTTTGTAACATATCATATGAAATGGATGATTGAAATTCACAAATTAATACATACCATACGAAACGTAACATATACTAAATGGAGGGAGACAGATTTACGTTTACTGTTACATCTACCCCTGAGTTCAGATTGCAACAACAGCAACGCTTCGAGGGATTGAGGTTATTCCGGGGCTGTGTGTGTTTATACTCACTCAATTTACATGTGCTGAACAGTGTCATTCCTGAGAAATGTTCAGACGTTACTGAGACATCACTTCATTCTGCTCTACCAAGGCTCCCCTTGTCTCTAGGTGATATTAATGATGTGATAAATCAGGGTGTCACACTCTTTAACCCCCCCTCCCAGAGTCCTGTGTAACATTTCCACTGGGCAGGTTGAATTCCATTATGAGGTCATGGTCTTGAAGGCCCACACCCTATACTCCATCAGACGATGACATTGGAAGCGCATACTTCAGTACTATTTAGTAGGCATAAAGAGTATGTGTGGTTGCCTAGTATGTAGTGTATACAGGCCAGGGTAGAATGCATTTTAGTATGTTTGAAAGACCAGGATGTCAGACTACTACAGTCAATGGAAAATGAAGAATGTGATAATAATTGGCGTAAGAGGAAGGGGGATAACACCATAAGTACTTAAACATATATTTTACTCAGTATAAGTAATTTAACCTTGTATCAGCTATTTACAAGCTAATGGGAGGAAACATGTTCTCATGGGGAGGCATCATTTATGGAAGTGTTACCCAATTCTGTTCTCAAGGTAGGCCTGTATATTGTTGTTCCACTCCTGGACTGTGTCATGTGCAGCTCATTAACGTTGGAGCGGGTCCAGCTGAGGAACCTAAATCACAGCTGACATTCACCTTGTGCAGAAATTCCCCCCTGTGTTTCTCTCCAAAGGAACAGCAAGAGCTTATAACAGACTCCATTTTAATGCCTGCCTCGGTTCAAGCGTTCGGCTCTAATGAAACTAGTTGGACTCAATTAGATTTAAAAGTTTAATAATGCACCGCAATGAAACACAAGGATAACTAACATATGTGCACCTCACTGCTTAGAAAACAAAAACATGTTTAGTAATTACGTTTTTAGTGTTCCCACATGACTGGTGCCCCCGAGGTACAACAGCAGAAGTTACGCTGACTCAGTTATTGCAATACTTAAATAAAATGTATCCAGCCTTCCCTCTTATCTATTAATTTCTTTATACATGCATTCGGATAAACAATTGAGGATAAGCCATGACATGGTACACCATAATTGTGAAATGAAATGTACAACTCCTACGTAGATATCATGAATTACTGTATTATTGTATAAAAAGGGTGTTGGGTTATCTAAATTCAATGAAACATCTGACAATAGTTGTAATAATGGCGCCAGAGGGGATGTCTGCCGTTTTACGGGCTCCTAACAAACTGTGCTATTTTGTGTGTTTCTTCGCATTGTTGGAACTTATTTTGTATATAATGTTGCTGCTACCGTCTCTTATGACCGAAAATAGCTTCTGGATATCAGAACAGCGATTACTCACTACGAACTGGACGAAGATTTTTTCTGTAATGAGTCCGACGCGAAGGATATACTGCTTCTCCGAGACCAGGCCCAAATCCCCATCATTCGCATGAAGAAAAGACGGAAATACAGAGGGCAGAGATCGGGGTGCCTTGTGAGAATTAGTCAGCGAGTGGGTAACCCGCCTCTACCATCCGTTCTATTGGCCAACGTGCAATTACTGGAGAATAAACGGGATGATCTCCGTTCGAGACTAGGGGTGGGGGTGTGTGTCTATTTGCCAATAACAGCTGGTGCGCGATGTCTAATATTAAGGAAGTCTCGAGGTATTGCTCGCCTGAGGTAGAGTACCTCATAATAAGCTGTAGACCACATTATCTACCAAGAGAGTGTTCATCTATAGTTTTCGTAGCCGTCTATTTACCACCACAAACCGATGCTAGCACTAAGACCACACTCAACGAGCTGTATAAGGCCATAAGCAAACAAGAAAATGCTCATACAGAAGCGGTGCTCCTAGTGGCCGGGGACTTTAATGCAGGCAAACTTAAATCCGTTTTACCTCATTTCTACCAGCATGTCACACGTGCAACCAGAGGAAAAAAATCTCTAGACCACCTTTACTCCACACACAGAGACGCATACAAAGCTCTCCCTCTCCCTCCATTTGGCAAATCTGACCATAATTCTATCCTCCTGATTCCTGCTTACAAGCTAAAACTAAAGCAGGAAGTACCAGTGAATCACTCAATACGGAAGTGGTCAGATGACGTGGATGCTACGCTACAGGACTGTTTTGCTAGCACAGACTGGAATATGTTTAGACCACCTTTACTCCACACACAGAGATGCATACAAAGCTCTCGCTCGCCTTCCATTTGGAAAATCTGACCATAATTCTATCCTCCTGATTCCCGCTTACAAGCAAAAACTAAAGTAGGAAGTCCCAGTGACTCGGTCAATATGGAAGTGGTCAGATGATACGGATGCTACGCTACAGGACTGTTTTGCTAGCACAGACTGGAATATGTTCCGGGATTCATCCAATGGCATTGAGGAGTACACCACCTCAGTCACCGGCTTCATCAATAAGTGCATAGATGATGTCGTCCCCACAAAGACCGTACGTACATATCCCAACCAGAAGCCATGGATTACAGGCAACATTTGCACCGAGCTAAAGGCTAGAGCTGCCGCTTCCAAGGAGCGGGACACTAATCCGGACACTTACAAGAAATCCCGCTATGCCCTCAGACGAACCATCAAACAGGCAAAGCGTCAATACAGGACTAAGATTTAATCCTACTACACCGGCTCTAACGCTCGTCGGATGTGGCAGGGCTTGCAAACTATTACGGACTACAAAGGGAAACCCAGCCACGAGCTGCCCAGTGACCTACCAGATGAGCTAAATGCCTTTTATGTTCGCTTCGAGGCAAGCAACACTGAAACATGCATGAGAGCACCAGCTGTTCCGGACGACTGTGTGATCACGCTCTCCGTAGCCGATGTGAGCAAGACCTTTAAACAGGTCAACATTCCCAAGTGTCTTCACTGACATTTTCAACCTCTCCCTGACCGAGTCTGTAATACCTACATGTTTCAAGCAGACCAACATAGTCCCTGTGCCCAAGAAAGCGAAGGTAACCTGCCTATATGATTACCGCCCCGTAGCACTCATGTCGGTAGCCATGAAGTGCTTTGAAAGGCTGGTCATGGCTCACATCAACACCATCATCCCGGAAACCCTAGACCCACTCCAATTGGCATACTGCCCCAACAGATCCACAGATGACGCAATCTCAATCGCACTCCACACTGCCCTTTCCCACCTGGACAAAAGGAACACCTATGTGAGAATACTGTTCATTGACTACAGCTCAGCATTCAACACCATAGTGCCCACAAAGCTCATCACTAAGCTAAGGACCCTGGGACTAAACACCTCCCTCTACAACTGGTTCTTGGACTTCCTGACAGGCCGCCCCCAGGTGGTAAGGGTAGGCAACAACACATCTGCCACGCTGATCCTCAACACGGGGGCCCCTCAGGGGTGCATGCTTAGTCCCCTCCTGTACTCCCTGTTCACCCATGATTTCGTTGCCAAGCATGACTCCAACACCATCATTAAGTTTGCTGACGACACAACAGTGGTAGGCCTGATCACAGACAACGATGAGACAGCCTATAGGGAGGAGGTCATAGACCTGGCAGTGTGGTGCCAGGACAACAATCTCTCCCTCAACATGAGCAAGACAAAGGAGCTGATTGTGGACTACAGGAAAAGGAGGGCCAAACACGCCCCCATTCACATCGATGGGGCTGTAGTGGAGCGGGTCGAGAGTTTCAAGTTCCTAGGTGTCCACATCACCAACAAACTATCATGGTCCAAACACACCAAGACAGTCATGAACAGGGCACAACAACACCTTTTCCCCCTCAGGAGACGGAAAAGACTTGGCATGGCTCTCCAGATTCTCAAAAAGTTATACAGCTGCACGATCGAGAGCATCCTGACCGGTTGCATCACTGCCTGGTATGGCAACTGCTCGGCATCCGACCATAAGGCGCTACAGAGGGTAGTGCGTACGGCCCAGTACATCACTGGGGCCAAGCTTCCTGCCATCCAGGTCCTATATACTAGGCGGTGTCAGAGGAAGGCCCCAAAAATTGTCAAAGACTCCAGTCACCCAAGTCATATACTGTTCTCTCTGCCACCGCACGGCAAGCGGTACCGGATCGCCAAGTCTAGGACCAAAAGGCTCCTTAACAGCTTCTACCCCCAAGCCATAAGACTGCTGAACAATTAATAAAATGGCCACCCGGACTATTTACATTGACACCCCCCCACCCAACCACCCCTTTCGGTTTTCACACTGCTGCTACTCGCTGTTTATTATCTATGCATAGTCACTTTACCCCTACCTACATGTACAAATTACCTCGACTAACATGTACCCCTGCACATTGACTCGGTACTGGTACCCCCTGTATATAGCCTCATTATTGTTATTTTATTGTGTTACTTTTCATTTTATTTTTAACTTTATTTTATTTAGTAAATATTTTCTTAACTCTATTTCTTGAACTAAATTGTTGGTTAAGGGCTTGTAAGTAAGCATTTCAAGGTAAGGTCTACACCTGTTGTATTCGGCAAATTTGACAAATAAGATTTGATTTGATTTTATAATTATATTGGTACTGCATCAGAGACAACAAGCGTTTCAATTTCATTTCAATCAAGACATGTTACAGATTGCCTCAAAACCAGAAGTGGATCAATCATGTGATTATTGAGTAGCCAATCAAACTGAACAATGGTTGGCGGTGGATTAGTCACCTGTTTTACTGAGTAGCCAATCAGACTGCACGTTGATTGATTAGCACAAAGAGGGGCTAGAAAAGCGACATTGTGGCAATCAGATATTATGTTCTTGCTATGTGTTTGTGAGAGTGGGCAAATAGTTAGTACTTAGTGTACAAAACATTAGGAACACCTGACCAGCTGAATCCAGGTGAAAGCTATGATCCCTTATTGATGTCACTTGTTAAATCCACTTCAATCAGTCTAGATGAAGGGGAGGAGACAGGTTAAAGAAGGATTTTTAAGTCTTGAGACAACTGAAACATGGATTGTCTATGTGTGCCATTTAGTGGTGAATGGGCAGGAAAAATGTAAGTGCCTTTGAACGGGGTATGGTAGTAGGTGCCAGGCGCACCAGTTTGAGTGTGTCAAGAACTGCAACGCTGCTGTTTTTTTTACGCTCAACAGTTTCCTGTGTGTATCAAGGTCCACCACCCAAAGGACATCCAGCCAACTTGACACAACTGTGGGAATCATTGGAGTCAACATGGGCCAGCAAACCTGTGGAACGCTTTCGACACCTTGTAGAGTCCGTGCCCCAACAAATTGAGGCCGTTCTGATGACAAAAGGGGTGGACAGAAGGTGTTCCTAATGTTTTGGACACTCAGTGTATATTGTCCTCCATCCATCCACAACTTAACATTAAAGCTAACCATGCCAATGTAATGGAAGTGGATGCCCTTCATGGTTCCATGGTCCAAGCTAAATGTGACTCTCACAATTGCATGCTCCTACTTCAATGAAAGATCCCTACATGAAGAACCTGCCTGAGACTTGTAAGTTGTTGGAGCCGCTTGACCAATGATTCCAATTATGTGCATCACTTGCCGGCTTTTGCATCATGCTACTGCAGTGTCCAGAGGGGTATACTCAGGGTGCGAATTACGGGGGAGCCAGGGTGGTCTCAGCTTCCCTGAATGAGACATTAGCTCCCCTAAATGCAACAAAAGTAAGTAGCAGTGTGTGGGTAAAATCACTAGGGAAGCTAACAGTCACACAGTGGCGGAATAAATTCAACTAAACCGGAGAGCAACATCTGTCTAGTGAAGTCCCCAAAGCAAAAATTGCAAGTAACAAACAGTTATATGACCTGCAGCTTGGTCAAGCAAGTTAATGTTTTGGACAGTTTACTAAACAACAACGGAGTTACCGCAAATCAGTACAAAGACGACAGGAGCACTGCCTCCGCTATTCCAGCACCATTTCAAGTTAAACATTTAAACATCATCAAATCAACAAGGCTATATATGCTTAGTTTAATACACTGAAAACAAACTTAAAGATACCAAAAACCATTTAGTCCAATCAATGTTGCTAAATATCATGTGGCTGTCCATGGTACTGATTTCTGTCTGTCTTACAGTGATGACGTTTTGCTTAGGATGTGATTTGATTGCTGTGAAGCCAAATCCAAACTGGCCTCCCTTGCTGCTGATTGGCTAATTATTTTATTTAAAAAATGTATCAAGAGGGGCCAAATGTTTGCTGGCATCAATCTATCCAATGCTACTGCGGCAATATGCCATACTCTTTTGTTCCAGACAGCATCAGATACATGGGCTACACATACTGAGACAGAGGGGCGCTGTTTCCCTGCACAAACCTTCTCCCTGTCCACGTTGCTGTCCACTCAGTAGGGCTGAATTTCGGCCTCAGCTGAGCTCCGCATAGATTTTTCTTTGTACTTTTGTTTGCCATGCGCCTTTGATAACAATAACGTATGCCTTTATTCCAATGCATTAGATTTATCCGTTGTTTTATCATTGTTTGTTTTTGTCAGTCAGCTGTTTAGAGCACCCCTTTGCTTTGTTTTTCATTGCTTTATTGGTGTTCTCTTTGCCGTCCGTGGCCAGAAGAAGTAGACCATTTATTTAGCTTGATTCTTTTCTATCAATATTTGTTTTCTTTCCTGGATCAGCTGATGACTGTCTCCAATATCACTAGACAATTAGTCTACAGCTAAACACCAATCTATCCAACATTAATGACAGTAGGCCTATAGTTGACTCTTTTGGTTAGAAGAATTCAATTGGCATAGGCCTACATTATTTGGGATTTGTGTGCCCATGAGAACTGTTTTCACAGCGAAACATAATGACATTTTACGTACAGTGCATTTTCCGAGATCTCCAAGATCCAGGAATAGTACAGGGTTTAAGTTCAATGTTCTAATTCAACTGTTAAATACTTAATCATTACAAATAAGACTGTCATAAATGTAATTAATGTAAGGAAAGAAAGGTAGTGGTTTATGTCACACGATCTGTGAAGTATTCAACTCATGAATTATGGACTAATCATGAACTAGGGTCTAAACATGTTTTGAGTTAACTTGTGTATTATACTGAATGTAGGCTACCTGTTCTACGTGTGTTCATGTGTGTAAAATGTCCTTGGCTGAGAGGGTAGGCTACCAGAAGTAGTGTAGGCCTAGTGGAGGGTAAACACAACAAAACTTTTTCAGAAAAATGCATTGAAAGTATAGGGAGCTTTCGTTTTTTCACTGCAACCGGCAATCAGAGTTTGCCCACCAATTTTTTTTTTACCTCTACATCACTGGCTACCGGTAGGCCTATTAAAAGTTCATGGTAATAGGCCTACACATTGTAGCCTAGTCTAGTAAATGGACTATGTGTGTTAGGGTCAGCCCTATTTCAGGTGTCCCGACTTTTCAAGCTACAAGAAAGATACATTTATCAGCAAGACACATCGATTAATGTAGGCCTAATCAATGGCAATCTCCGAATGTCATTAGGCACACTTTTTGATGTTTAGTAACAGATGTCTATTTCTATTAATCAAATGGTGCGAGTATACATGCATTGCACTGTTTAGATTATTTTGGAGTGGACTAACATGCACAGGTACTTTTTGAAGTGATTTGTTTGACAATCAGATGAAAGCACCCAATAGAGACCCCCGGCCCAGCCTGTTCCTGCCACTCGCACCAAGCCTACGGTGCGCGTCTCCAGCCCGGCCCGGCCTGTTCCTGCCACTCGCACCAAGCCTACGGTGCGCGTCTCCAGCCCGGCCCGGCCTGTTCCTGCCACTCGCACCAAGCCTACGGTGCGCGTCGCCAGCCCGGCCCGGCCTGTTCCTGCCACTCGCACCAAGCCTAGGGTGCGCATCTCCAGCCCAGCACGGCCTGTTCCTGCCACTCGCACCAAGCCTACGGTGCGCGTCGCCAGCCCAGCACGGCCTGTTCCTGCTACTTGCACCAAGCCTACGGTGCGCTGCCGCCAGCCCGGCCCGGCCTGTTCCTGCCACTCGCACCAAGCCTACGGTGCGCGTCGCCAGCCCGGCCCGGCCTGTTCCTGCCACTCGCACCAAGCCAGGGGTGCGAGTCGTCAGCCTGGTAAGGCCTGTTCCTGCCACTCGCACCAAGCCAGGGGTGCGAGTCGTCAGCCTGGTAAGGCCCGTTCCTGCTCCACGCACCAAGCCAGGGGTGCGTATCGTCAGCCCGGTCCGGCCCGTTGCTGCTCCACGCACCAAGCCAGGGGTGCGCATCGTCAGCCCGGTCCGTCCGTTCCTGCTCCACGCACCAAGCCAGGGGTGCGTATCGTCAGATCGGTCCGCCCGTTGCTGCTCCACGCACCAAGCCAGGGGGTGCGCATCGTCAGCCCGGTCCGGTCCGTTCCTGCTCCACGCACCAAGCCAGGGGTGCGCGTCGTCAGTCCGGCACAACCCGTGCCTGGGTCACCGGTGCCTGATCAGGTACCGGTCAGCTGCTTCACAACGGAGCTTAAGCAATCCGCTCCATCGATGTCCAGTCCAGCTCCAGCCAGCGGGGCCAGACCGGACCAGGGGCGCTACGGGGGGATTATTGAAGGGTGGTGGTCAAGCCCGGAGCCGGAACCGCCTCCGAGGAGGAATGCCCACCCAACCCTCCCCTGTTTGGGTTTTGTTGAGGCGCGGTCGCAGTCCGCGCCTTTGGGGGGGGGGGTACTGTCACACCCTGGTTCTGGGGACTCTATATTTTGAGCCAGGGTGTGTAGTTTCTATGTGTTTGTGTTTCTATGTCGTGTTCTAGTATTGTATTTCTATGTTGGCCAGTGTGGTTCTCAATCAGAGGCAACGAGTGTCAGCTGTGGCTGGTTGTCTCTGATTGGGAACCATATTTAAACAGTCTGTTTTCCATTCGTGTTTGTGGGATCTTGTTTCCGTTTTGGTTTGTTCCTTGTTGGTTATGTTAAACCGTAGGACTGCACGTTTCGTTTTGTTGTTTTGTTGTTCTTATTATCACTGAAGATAATAAAGATGAAATATGTTCGTTCATCACGCTGCGCCTTGGTCTACTCCATACGACGATCGTGACAAGCGTGAAGCGAACCCATGCACATGCACAGATACTGTGTGACTGTATGAGAGCATCCCGCTCGTTTCAATATCTGCAGTACTGCTCGTGGCAGTAATTTTGCTGAGACTGCCTTTAATCGGCCGTTAGTGAAAGGGAGGGAATCTGGTTTCATTGGTCCTCAACTCAAGGCTCAGACACTTCATTCAGGATACATATTAGAGTTAGCCCGCCCCGGAGCAGGTTAGTTCTGAAGCATTATTTGCCATAGAAATTTACCTGGCTAAAAGGTGAGCCTCTTTCGTGGTACCGGATATCCCAGGTTGACCAAAGTTACCTCGCTAACTCCTCAAACCAGGTTTGTAGTATACCCCTCTGACCTCCTCAAGCCTACTTAGTAGGGTCTATAGTTCAATGAAAACCTTTCTCCAGTAGGCCCGCTCTTGCTCCTTCACTGTCTTTAAAGTCATCAAGTGGGCCTAGTTGCAGTATCAACCTAAGATCAGAAGGCTAGGTGAAGAATAACCCATTTAAATATACGGTAAATGTTAGTAAACATTATACCGACTATTCACAAAGCGGTCTGCCGCCTGACGGGATTTCTCCGACGCTGCCCAAATGCTCTGTCTAAACGCAAATATACCTCGAATACGATACAGTTTTAGAAACATTTGGAATTGAACTTTTATATAATACAAAAGATACACTTACTGTATGCACTTTAGGAAAGTTGCACCGGCTGTATTTTGAGAAACAGAACATTTCGAACGGAATGGTCCAATGGAAATGCGAGCGCAAAGTGAGAAGACGTCTTGTAGCTGAGGCGGCGTGTGAAAAGTAAGTGTATCTTTTGTATTTGAAAGATTCTTTCTCGCTGATATGAAGTTAAGTTCCAAAGGTTTCCCAAACTGTATCGCAAGTGCGTTTAGACAGAGCGTTGGGATTAAACAGAGCGTCAAAGCCAGCTGTGATCAGTACCATCAGCTGAGAACCCAAGGGGGACCGGCTGTAAACTGGGTATACCCCACTTGGGTTATTGAGAGCTAGGTGAAGAAGCACGGTTGGAAACCCAAAATGGCCCAAAATAATCCTGTTGTGAGCCTCACGATTGTCAATTACATTGTGGAAGTTGAAGGGGCCTTTAACCGACATTTCTTTTGATTTGTTACCTCAGGTCTTCTTCTCTGGCCGTGGGACAAATGAAGGACACCAGCGACGCTGAAGAATTAGGGTAGCCCTTTACACTCGGGGTGGGTTGAAATTGGCAGATTTTGGCACTGATAAGCACCTAAATTGGAACGGAGTGGCTGTACAGTAACATACTATAAATTACGTAAGAGCTCAGGCTCTGAGCTTCACAGTGATGTATGGGTTTTGACTTGAGGGCCTTTGTAGCTCAGTTGGTAGAGCATGGCGCTTGTAACGCCAGGGTAGTGGGTTAGATTCCTGGGAACACCCATACGTAAAATGTATGCGTGACAATAAGTGGCTTTGGATAAAATAATCTGTGTTACAGGAAGGGGTCGCAGTTCCCCTTCCTGTCTGGACTAATCATCATCCTATTGGTGTCACCTGTGTCTATCTGTTACATTTACATTTTAGTCATTTAGCAGACGCTCTTATCCAGAGCTCTTATCCCCCCCTATTCCCCGAGCAAGAGGAGGAGGCGGTGGTCCCGTCGGTCCAGGCCCACATCAGTCGCTGTCACCGCACCTGGAAGCAGGTACAGGCGGCGCTTAAGTGGGCCTCTGTCAGGTCACAACATCAGGCCAACCACAGGTAGTTTACCCGGGACAGAGGGTGTGGCTCTCCACGCGGGATCTTCCCCTCCGAGTGTAGTCCAGGAAGCTGTCCCCCCGGTTCGTCGGGCCATTCAGAGTTGTCTGGCGAGTCAACCCAGTGGCCTACCGCCTACAACTTCCACTCACCATGCGGGTGCATCCCACATTCCATGTGTCCCTCCTCAAGCCCGTCACCACCTGTACCCTGGCTCCCCTTCCTTGTCCTGTTCCCCCGCTGCGCCTCGTTGGAGGGCAGCCGGCTTTTACTGTGGACCGGATCCTGGACTGCCAGCGAGCAGTACTGCAGATATTGAAACGAGCGGGATGCTCTCATACAGTCACACAGTATCTGTGCATGTGCATGGGTTCGCTTCACGCTGTTTCTGGTGGACTATGGGCGGTCCTGGGTGCTCAGGAGGGACATTCTGAACCCAGTGCTGATGTGAATGGCTGGGGCCATTCGTTGGGGGGCCGGGGCACTGTTACAGGAGGGGGTCGCATTTCGCACCTTAGGCACCTCCTCACTCACTCTCTGGACTAATCTCTGGACTGTCACCTGTGTCTATCTGTTCACCTGTGTATTTATGCCCTCACTTCCCTGTGTTCCCTTGCTCAGTTTTCTCTGCTAGTTTCTCGATGTCCAGCAGTACTACTCAGTGTCTGATCGGAGACCTATGTACAGGTACTTGAGAAGTGTTCTCCCTGTTTCGTTATTTGTTTCAGTCTTAGGTAGTATTTCGTATTTTGGCTGTCAGACGGTTTTTGGAGACTTATTTGCTCCGCCTTTCTTTTATCGTGATAAGTCTGTTATTTTGTATTTGGGCTTCGGGACCACCAGTAAAGATCCTTGTTTCACCATCTATGCCTACTGCCTACTGTATATCCTGCACCGCACCTGGGTCACACCTTACCCCAACCCTTACACATCTACTAAATGGTTGGGTATTTATAATGGGTCAACATTGAGCACCTCTATCTCTTAAATGTTTTGGCATTCAGGTCCAAAAAGTTACTTTTTGACCACTTCTACCATGGGCAAATATGTCTAGAACGTTTTGTAAAATAAAAAAAAGGGGGTGCGGTGAAATGGAACAGCCATTCTGTGTTCCTCTGCATTTGACTTGGTTTCACAGAACAGGCATGTGTGAAATACCCAGCTCCAGGGTTCATCCTCATGTGTACTGTAATAACAGTAAATACCAGTATGAGGTCTAATTTATTGATATACTTTAAGAATATAGAGATTGTTTCCTGTGCATGGTTTATAGGGGTGAAACGGTTCACTAAACCCACGGTTCGGTACGTATTGCGGTTTTGGGGTCACGGTTAGGCTCAGTTTCGGTACAGCGGGAAAATGAAATGCCATCAGTTGCTGTAGTTATTTTTTGTTTATTTAAGAAAATACAATGTATTGGTATTCCTGATTCCATATGCAGTTGAAGTCGGAAGTTTACATACACCTTAGCCAAATACATTTAAACTCAGTTTTTCACAATTCCTGACATGTAATCCTAGTAAAAATTCCCTGTCTTAGGTCAGTTAGGATCACCACTTTATTTTAAGAATGTGAAATGTCAGAATAATAGTAGAGAGAATGATTTATTTCAGCTTTTATTTCTTATATCACATTCCCAGTGGGTCAGAAGTTTACATACACTCAATTAGTATTTGGTAGCATTGCCTTTAAATTCTTTAACTTGGGTCAAACGTTTCGGGTAGCCTTCCACAAGCTTCCCACAATAAATTGGGTGAATTTTGGCCCATTCCTCCTGACAGAGCTGGTGTAACTGAGTCAGGTTTGTAGTCCTCCTTGCTCGCACACGCTTTTTCAGTTCTGCCCACACATTTTCTATAGTAGTGAGGTCATGGCTTTGTGATGGCCACTCCAATACCTTGACTTTGTTGTCCTTAAGCCATTTTGCCACAACTTTGGAAGTATGCTTGGGGTAATTGTCCATTTGGAAGACCCATTTGCGACCAAGCTTTAACTTCCTGACTGATGTCTTGAGATGTTGCTTCAATATATCCACATAATGTTCCTTCCTCATGATGCCATCTGTTTTGTGAAGTGCACCAGTCCCTCCTGCAGAAAAGCACCCCCACAGCATGATGCTGCCACCCCCGTGCTTCACGATTGGGATGGTGTTCTTCAGCTTGCAATTCCTCCATTTTTCCTCCAAACATAACGATGGTCATTATGGCCAAACAGTTCTATTTTTGTTTCATCAGACCAGAGGACATTTCTCCAAAAAGTATGATCTTTGTCCCCATGTGCAGTTGCAAACCGTAGTCTGGCTTTTTATGGTGGTTTTGGAGCAGTGGCTTCATCCTTGCTGAGCGGCCTTTCAGGTTATGTCGATATAGGACTAGTTTTACTATGGATATAGATACTTTTGTACCTGTTTCCTCCAGCATCTTCACAAGGTCCTTTGCTGTTGTTCTGGGATTGACTTGCACTTTTCGCACCAAAGTATGTTCATCTCTAGGAGACAGAACGCGTCTCCTTCCTGAGCGGTATGACTGCTCCGTGGTCCCATGGTGTTTATACTTGCATACTATTGTTTGTACAGATGAACTCAGTTGGTAGAGCATTGTGCTTGCGACGCCAGGGTTGTGGGTTCGTTTCCCATGGGGGGCCAGTATGAAAATGTATGCACTCACTAACTGTAAGTCGCTCTGGATAAGAGTGTCTGCTAAATGACTAAAATGAATGTGGTACCTTCAGGCGTTTGAAAATTGCTCCCAAGGATGAACCAGACTTGCGGAAGTCTACAATTTTTTTCGGAGGTCTTGGCTGATTTCTTTTGATTTTCCCATGATGTCAAGCAAAGAGGCACTGAGTTAAATTTTTACTTTCACTTAGCTAGCAAATGCAGCTAGCTAGTTTAGCCTACTCAAACAGAGAGGGATGCTATGTTAGCTAGCTGGTTATGGTTATCCAACACTGGAACTCTTCCAAGTCAAGGTAAGCTTTTGGTTTTATTAATTTATTGCCACTGGGGCCCGCCGGTGTAACTGCTAAACTGCTTTCTGACTGTACACTGTACTGCATGATTGTAGCGGGTTTACTGAAGTTGACTATGACACGGCAACGATGGAGGCTGTGTGTAGCAGTTAGCAGTCATGATATGAAGGCTTGGAAAGCTTTTTTCGGTGATGTGTTGTGCACTGAAGTCCACAAGCAAGGGGAAATGTGAGAAGAGGAGTTGCGAAAAGTGACTGTAAGTCGCTTTGGATAAAAGCGTCTGCTAAATGGCATATTATTATTATTATTAAAAGGAATTACATATAAAATGAGAAAAGTTATCATGCAGTTTTTTTTTTTTTTCAACCCCCAATTTCGTGGTATCCAATTGGTAGTTACAGTCTTGTCCCATCGCTCGGGAGAGGCGAAGGTCGAGAGCCGTGCGTCCTCTGAAACACAACCCAACCAAGCCGCACTTAACCCGGAAGCCAGCTGCACCAATGTGTCGGAGGCCTGCCACAGGAGTCACTGTGCGGGATGGGACAAGAACATCCCTGCCGGCCAAACCCTTCCCTAACCTGGACGACGCTGGGCCAATTGTGCGCCACCCCATGGGTCTCCCGGGCGCGGCCGGCTGCGACAGAGCCTGGACTTGAACCAGGATTTCTAGTGGCACAGCTAGCACTGCGAAACACCAGTCTCAACGTCAACAGTGAAGAGGCGACTCCGGGATGCTGACCTTCTAGGCAGAGTTGCAGAGCAAAAGTCCAGTGTCTGTGTTCTTTTGCCCATCTTAATCTTTTCTTTTTATTGGCCTGTCTGAGATATGGCTTTTTCTTTGCAAGAGTTGCCTCTTCACTGTTGACGTTGAGACTGGTGTTTTGCAGGTACAATTTAATGAAGCTGCCAGTTGAGGACCTGTGCGTCTGTTTCTCAAACTAGACACTCTAATGTATTTGTCCTCTTGCTCAGTTGTGCACCGGGGCCTCCCACTCTTCTTTCTATTCTGGTTAGAGACAGTTTGCGCTGTTCTGTGAAGGGAGTAGTACACCGCGTTGTACGAGATCTTCAGTTTCTTGGCAATTTCTCGCATGGAATAGCCTTCATTTCTTAGAACAAGAATAGACTGACGAGTTTCAGTTATTATATTTGTTTCTGACCATTTTGAGCCTGTAATCGAACCACAATTGCTGATACTCCAGATACTCAACTAGTCTCAAGAAGGCCAGTTTTATTGCTGTGCTAACATAATTGCAAAAGGGTTTTCTAATGATCAATTAGCCTTTTTAAATGATAAACTTGGATTAGCAAACACAACGTGCCATTGGAACACAGGACTGATGGTTGCTGATAATGGGCCTATGTAGATATTCCATTAAAAATCAGCCGTTTCCAGCTACAATAGCCATTTACAACATTAACAATGTCTACACTGTATTTCTGATCAATTTGATGTTATTTTAATGGACAAAAAATTAGCTTTTCTTTCGAAAACAAGGACATTTCTAAGTGACCCCAAACTTTTTAACGGTAGTGTACATTCAGTAATCTTGCTCTGAGTTGTCATCCTGAGGGTCCCAGAGATAAAATGTAGCTTAGTTTTGTTTGATAAAATCCATTTTTATATTCAAATGTTGGAACTGGGTTCTACAGTTTGAACCCTTGCTGTCTCTGGCTCCACACTCTCCCCACCCGGCCATCTAGATGTGTGAAAGTTAGTGTATAAGCTAATGATCCATCATGTATGACATTCCTGGGAGTGTGTAAACTTACATTTTGTATTACCATATCATTTTTGTATGTTCTGTATAGTTATGACTTATTGACCAATTCGGCAAATTTGGGCAGACTTAATACAAAATAGTAGTCCAGTATTGCAATTCTTCACTGGATCAATCTGAAACTTTGCACACACACTGCTGTGATCTAGTGTCCAAAATCTAAATTGCGCCTAAACTGCAATGTTATATTGTGGCCTTTCTCTTGCATTTCAAAGATGATAAAAAAAAGATATAAAAAAGATGCATGTTTTTTTGCTTGCATTATCTTTTACCAGATCTAATGTGTTATATTCTCCTATATTCATTTCACATTTCCACAAACTTCAACGTGTTTCCTTTCAAATGGTATAAAGAATATGCATATCCTTGCTTCAGGTTCTGAGCTACAGGCAGTTAGATTTGGGTATGTCATTTTAGGCGAAAATTGAAAAGAAGGGTCCCACTGATACCTGCATTTAGAGCCAGATTTTATACAATCGCTCTAGATGTCAAGCCCCAAAGGTACATTAAAGCTTGGTTCACACTGGCAGTTTGAAGTGACTAAGATCAATTTTTTTTACATATTTGAATCAGATCTTTTTCCTGAAGTCTGAACAGCCAAAAAGCACATGGAATCTGATATTTCAAGCCACATTTCAAACCACCTTTATAGGAATTGTTGTCATCTTATTGCTACACAACAACTTCTGAGTGAGAGGAAACACGAGCACCATCACCAATCATTCTATGCCACTGCACACACACCCGCAATTACCATGACAACTAGCGTAGCCATGTCAGCAAATTACTACAGTCTGAACACACACCAATCCGATTTGGTCACTTGTAACTTGCTGTTTGGACAGGAAGTATTCCAAAACTGATTTAAAAAACGACACTGATTTGAGCATTAAGGCCTGCAGTGTGAACAAGGCTTAAGTCTCAGCGGTCGGATTTAACTTAATCCTTTGTCACCTTGGAAATATTGTTGTATATGTCAGAAATTATGTGATGTGTATGCGGCGGTGAAGTCAGGCGCAGGACACAGAGGATCAGGAATGACTACTTTACTTCCAAAACTAATACGCACAAAACAAAAGCCTCCACACACAAGAGGAGATACACGCGGAGTGCGTAATAACGAGCTTCTCGATGCCGAACATACGTACAAGACACAAGGACAATAACACACAACACACAATGCACGACAGAGGGTTAAATAGGGAATACAATACAACATAATGGGTAACAGGTGTACACAATCAGACACAACAAGTCAAACACCGAAACATAGATCGGTGGCAGCTAGTACTCCGGGGACGACGAACGCCGAAGCCTGCCCGAGCAGGGAGGAGGAGCAGCCTCGGCTGAATCCGTGACAGTACCCCCCCCTTGACGCGCGGCCCCAGCCGTGCGCCGACCCCGGCCTCGGGGACGGCCAGGAGGACGCGGAGCAGGGCGAGTCGGATGACTCCGGTGGAAGTCCCTCAACAAGGAGGGATCTAGAATGTCCCTCCTGGGGACCCAGCACCGTTCCTCCGGACCGTACCCCTCCCACTCCACGAGATACTGCAGGCCCCCTGTCCGACGCCTCGAATCCAAGATGGACCGTACTGAGTACGCCGGAGCCTCTCGTACCTCATTCTCCTGGTGTGGACCAGCTACCACCGGCCTGAGGAGAGACACATGGAACGAGGGGTTAATGCGATAATACCTGGGCAGTTGTAACCTATAACATACCTCGTTCAATCTCCTCAGGACTTTAAAGGGCCCCACAAACCGCCGACCCAGCTTCCGGCAGGGCAGGTGAAGGGGCAGGTTTCGGGTCGAGAGCCAGACCCGGTCTCCTGGTGCATACACCGGAGCCTCACTGCGGTGGCGATCGGCGCTCGCCTTTTGCCATCTGATGCCACGCTGCAAATGAACGTGCGCAGCATTCCACGTCTCCTCCAAGCCCCGAAACCACTCGTCCACCGCAGGGGCCTCGATCTGGCTCTGATGCCAAGATGCCAGAACCGGCTGGTAACCTAACACACACTGGAAAGGTGTCAGGTTAGTAGATGAATGACGGAGGGAGTTCTGGGCTATCTCTGCCCAGGGAATATATCCCGACCACTCCCCCTGCCGGTCCTGGCAATATGACCTCAGAAACCTACCCACATCCTGGTTAACTCTCTCCACCTGCCCATTACTTTCGGGGTGAAAACCTGAGGTAAGGCTAATCGAGACCCCCAGACGTTCCATAAATGCCCTCCAGACCCTAGAGGTGAACTGGGGACCCCGATCAGACACTATATCCTCAGGCAGGGGAATGAGGCGGCAGGCCTTAGAAAACCGATCCACAACGACCAATATCATAGTGTTTCCCTGAGAGGGGGGAAGGTCCGTCACAAAATCCACCGATATGTGAGACTACGGCCGTTGTGGAACGGGTAGGGGTTGTAAATTCCCCCTGGGCAGATGTCTAGGCGCCTTACACTGGGCGCACACCGAGCAGGAGGAAACATAAACCCTCACGTCCTTGGCTAAGGTTGGCCACCAGTATTTCTCACTAAGGCAGTGCACTGTCCGACCAATACCTGGATGACCAGAGGAGGGTGACGTGTGAGCCCAGTATATCAACCGGTCGCGGACCTCGAGCGGCACGTTCCTCCGACCCTCTGGACACTGTGGAGGAGTAGGGTCGGAACGTAACGCCCGCTCGATTTCCGCATCCACCTCCCACACCACCGGTGCCACTAAACACGACTCCGGGAGTATGGGAGTGGGCTCAATGGACCTCTCCTCGGTGTCATATAGTCGGGACAGGGCATCTGCCTTGGCGTTCTGGGACCCTGGTATATATGTGAGCTTAAATACAAAGCGGGAAAGGAACATCGACCACCTTGCCGGGCGAGGATTCAACCTCCTCGCTGCCCGGATGTACTCCAGGTTACGATGGTCAGTCAGAATGAGAGAAGGGTGTTTAGCCCCCTCAAGCCAATGTCTCCACACCTTCAGGGCTTGAACCACAGCCAGCAGCTCCCTATCCCCCACGTCATAATTGCGCTCCGCCGGACTGAGCTTCTTAGAATAGAAAGCACAGGGGCGGAGTTTATGTGGCGTACCCCAGCGCTGAGACAGCACAGCGCCGACCCCAGCCTCGGAAGCGTCCACCTCCACCTGGAATGCCAAAGAGGGATCCGGATGCGCCAGCACCGGAGCCAAGGTAAACAGGTCCTTCAAGCGTTTAAATGCCAAATCAGCCTCAGCTGACCACTGCAGGCGCACCGGACCACCCTTTAGCAGAGAGGTAATGGGAGCCGCTACCTGTCCAAAGCCCCGGATAAACCTCCGGTAGTAATTGGCAAAACCCAAGAAACGCTGCACTTCCTTTACCGTGGTCGGGGTCTGCCAATTACACATGGCAGAAACACGGTCAACCTCCATCTCTACCCCTGACGCGGACAACCAATGTCCCAGGAAGGAGATGGACTCCTGAAAGAACAGACATTTCTCCGCCTTCGCATACAGGTCATGTTCCAACAGTCTACCAAGCACTCGACGCACCAGGGACACATGCTCGGCTCGTGTAGCAGAATATATTAGGATGTCATCAATATATACCACAACACCCTGTCCATGCAAGTCCCGAAAAATCTCGTCCACAAATGATTGGAAGACTGAAGGAGCATTCATTAACCCGTATGGCATGACGAGGTACTCATAGTGACCCGAGGTGGTACTAAATGATGTCTTCCACTCATCTCCCTCCCTAATGCGCACCAGATTGTACGCGCTCCTGAGATCAAATTTTGTGAAGAATCGCGCCCCGTGTAATGACTCCGTCATGCTAGCAATCAGAGGAAGAGGATAGCAGTATTTGATGGTGATCTGATTTAGACCACGGTAATCAATACACGGGTGTAAACCCCCATCCTTCTTCTTCACAAAAAAGAAACTTGAGGAAGCAGGGGAAGTAGACGGCCGTATGTAACCCTGTCTCAAAGATTCGGTGACGTAGGTTTCCATAGCGGCCGTCTTCTCCTGAGATAGAGGGTACACGTGACTACGTGGAAGCGCAGCGCCCACCTGGAGGTCTATCGCACAATCCCCCTGTCGATGAGGTGGTAATTGAGTCGCCTTCCTCTTACTGAAGGCGAGAGCCAAATCGGCGTACTCAGGTGGAATATGCAAGGCGGGAACTTGGTTCGGGCTTTCCACCGTCGTTGCCCCTATGGAAACGCCTAAACACCGCCCAGTACACTGATCAGACCATCCCTGGAGAGCTCTCTGCTGCCATGAAATGTTGGGGTCATGAGCGGTTAACCAGGGAAGCCCCAACACCATGGGAAACGCAGGAGAATCAATCAAATACAACCGTACTATCTCCTCATGACCCTCCTGCGTTCTCATCTGGAGAGGCGCCGTGACCTCCCTGATCAACCCAGACCCCAACGGGCGGCTATCTAGGGCATGAATGAGGAAGGGCACATCAACAGGCACGATAGGAATCCCTAACTTATAGGTGAACTGACGATCAATGAAATTCCCAGCTGCGCCTGAATCGACTAGCGCCTTATGCTGGGAGTGAGGAGAAACCTCGGGAAACACCACTTTAATACACATATGATCAGCAGAGAGCCCTGGGTGAGTTGGGTGCCTACTCACCGGGAAAGACTCATCAGTGCGTCGCCCACTGCCTCGATTCCTAGGAGACCTTCCCCAGCACCGACCAGCAGTGTGTCCTCTGCGGCCACAGTTGGTGCAGGGGACAGCCTCCCTCCTGGTCTCCCTACTAGCACCAGCACCCCCGAGCTCCATAGGGGTCGGCTCGGAAGTGCTAGGGGATGGAATGGACGGCCCCGAATCCGGACGTCCGCGGGTAGCCAACAGGGTATCCAGGCGAATCGACATGTCCACCAGTTGGTCAAAGCTGAGGTTGGTGTCCCTGCAGGCTAATTCCCGACGCACGTCCTCCCTCAGGCTGCATCTGAAGTGGTCGATGAGGGCCCTCTCATTCCATCCCGTGTTGGCGGCTAGCGTCCGGAAGTCCAGCGCAAAGTCCTGCGCGCTCCTCCTCCCCTGTCTAAGGTGGAATAGACGCTCACCCGCTGCTTTACCCTCTGGGGAATGATCAAATACTGCCCGGAAGCGGCGGGTGAACTCCGCATAGCTGACCGTAGCTGCGTCTATCCCACCCCATTCGGCGTTGGCCCACTCCAGCGCCTTGCCGGACAGACAGGAGATGAGGGCGGACACGCTCTCGTATCCCGAGGGCGCCGGGTGAATGGTGGCGAGGTAGAGTTCCACCTGGAGTAAGAACCCCTGACACCCGGCCGCGGTGCCATCATAAGCCCTCGGGAGCGAGAGCCGTGGTGGTACCCAGGGGCTGGATCCTGGCCTTTTGGAGGATTATGCGCTCCTCCAGTGATCCCCTAGGCACAACCGATCCTGCTGACTCCATGGTGGTGTGTTATTCTGTCTGAAATGATGTGATGTGTATGCGGCGGTGAAGTCAGGCGCAGGACACAGAGGATCAGGAATGACTACTTTACTTCCAAAACTAATACGCACAAAACAAAAGCCTCCACACACAAGAGGAGATACACGCAGAGTGCGTAATAACGAGCTTCTCGATGCCGAACATACGTACAAGACACAAGGACAATAACACACAACACACAATGCACGACAGAGGGTTAAATAGGGAATACAATACAACATAATGGGTAACAGGTGTACACAATCAGACACAACAAGTCAAACACCGAAACATAGATCGGTGGCAGCTAGTACTCCGGGGACGACGAACGCCGAAGCCTGCCCGAGCAGGGAGGAGGAGCAGCCTCGGCTGAATCCGTGACAGTATAGGTACAGTGAGGGAAAAAAGTATTTGATCTCCTGCTGATTTTGTACGTTTGCCCACTGACAAAGAAATGATCAGTCTATAATTTTAATGGTAGGTTTATTTGAACAGTGAGAGACAGAATAACAACAAAAAAATCCAGAAAAACGCATGTCAAAAATGTTATAAATAGATTAGCATTTTAATTAGGGAAATAAGTATTTGACCCCTCTGCAAAACATTACTTTGTACTTGGTGGCAAAACCCTTGTTGGCAATCACAGAGGTCAGACGTTTCTTGTAGTTGGCCACCAGGTTTGCACACTTCTCAGGAGGGATTTTGTCCCACTCCTCTTTGCAGATCTTCTCCAAATCATTAAGGTTTCGAGGCTGACGTTTGGCAACTTGAACCTTCAGCTCCCTTCACAGATTTTCTATGGGATTAAGATCTGGAGACTGGCTAGGCCACTCCAGGACCTTAATGTGCTTCTTCTTGAGCCACTCCTTTGTTGCCTTGGCCGTGTGTTTTGGGTCATTGTCATACTGGAATACCCATCCACGACCCATTTTCAATGCCCTGGCTGAGGTAAGGTTTGACGGTACATGGCCCCGTCCATCGTCCCTTTGATGCGGTGAAGTTGTCCTGTCCCCTTAGCAGAAAAACATCCCCAAAGCATAATGTTTCCACCTCCATGTCTGACGGTGGGGATGGTGTTCTTGGCAGCATTCCTCCTCCTCCAAACACGGCGAGTTGAGTTGATGCCAAAGAGCTCCATTTTGGTCTCATCTGACCACAACACTTTCATCCAGTTCTCCTTTGAATCATTCAGATGTTCATTGGGATACTTCAGACGGGTCTGTATATGTGCTTTCTTGAGCAGGGGGACCTTGCGGGCGCTGCAGGATTTCAGTCCTTCACGGCGTAGTGTGTTACCTATTGTTTTCTTGGTGACTATGTTCCCAGCTGCCTTGAGATCATTGACAAGATCCTCCCGTGTAGTTCTGGGCTGATTCCTCACCGTTCTCATGATCATTGCAACTCCACGAGGTGAGATCTTGCATGGAGCCCCAGGCTGAGGGAGATTGACAGTTCTTTTGTGTTTCTTCCATTTGCGAATAATCGCACCAACTGTTGTCACCTTCTCACCAAGCTGCTTGGCGATGGTCTTGTAGCCCATTCCAGCCTTGTGTAGGTCTACAATCTTGTCCCTGACATCCTTGGAGAGCTCTTTGGTCTTGGCCATGGTGGAGAGTTTGGAATCTGATTGATTGATTGCTTCTGTGGACAGGTGTCTTTTATACAGGTAACAAACTGAGATTAGGAGCACACTCTTAAAATAAGTGTTCCTAATCTCAGTTTGTTACCTGTATAAAAGACACCTGGGAGCCAGAAATCTTTCTGATTGAAATGGGGGCAAATACTTATTTCCCTCATTAAAATGCAAATCAATTTATAAAATTTTTGACATGTGTTTTTCTGGATTTTGTTGTTGTTATTCTGTCTCTCACTGTTCAAATAAACCTACCATTAAAATTATAGACTGATCATTTCTTTGTCAGTGGGCAAAATTACAAAATCAGCAGGGGATCAAATACTTTTTTCCCTCACTGTAACATAATAATCACTGTACATTAATTGTCTTGGCTTAAATACAATTTTCCCACCCTTCTTTTATCAAACATTTTGTATGGCAATGTAACAGATATTTTGAGTATGTATCACATCCACAACTGGCTGAATCCGAAATGATTTTTCACTCATGTCTGGCCCTCCCTGCAGCCCCCCCTAGCCCTTTGTCCTTGCCCCCCCTTCATCCTGCAGATGTTGGCTTGACTTTGTGGTTTGTCATTTCAGCACAAAGCGTGCTCTGTTGATCAGGAACACTGGAAGAAAGGGGCTGGCACTGGCTTGGCCGGCTGCCTGCATAATCTGTCCTAGACATCCGCCCAGAGCGCAAGGGGGGCGGGCAGAGGCTCGCAGCCACGGATGTGCTCTACCAACAGCCTTCCTCACTCTCACTCCCACCCCTGCTAGCCTCACTACCACCAGCCAGTTTCAATGGATGTGGTCTGTGCCCAGTGCCCGGGTATGCAGATCTCAACATGGCAACCCCATTGCGAGACAGAGAAGCCAACTCAGTCGACTGCAGTGTCCTTATTTTGCTTCTGAGAGAAGGAAATGTTCTTAGTATGGAACAATGAAAGCAGTCTGGCTCATAGGATCAATTTAGAACATTTGTATTCATTAGTCATCTAGCTGGGGTCCTAGACGGTAAGTGGAAACACAAAACAGGCCTCCCTCTACCTGACAACAAAGATATGTCTTCTCTGTGGTGCTGCATGAGCTATAGGTAGCACTGTTTACATACAGTATGTTCAGAAATGACTAATATATGCTATATTTCTACTGTGTTATATATATATATATATACTATATATAAGAAAATGGGTCTATAGTTTTCATGAAACTATTCTCTGTGGAGTATGTGCGGTGTGGAGTCAGGTTAACATGACCAGGTGGACAATCCAGTGCAGCCACAGTTTACTGCTTTGCCATGGCAACGGAGGATGTGCTAATCGGAAAAACATGCAGGGTGGTGCAAAGGCCTGAAACACTTCATGCAAATTCAAAGAAATCACACAGGCTCGGTTATGAAGTATTTAACCGCATTGCTAATAGCCGTTAAGAGACCTCTGTACGCTATGCATCGTTTGGTAATGGCTGATTTGTGTGTACAAAATCTCCATTGTCAAACCCACTGTTGTTGGCACGTCTGACTTCACCCCAACTTTGCCGGCTCGACTCTTACTTTGGCCTGCATGGGTTAAACTTGGTGTTATGAGTTGAACAGCTGTGGCAGAGTTAGAGACAATGGTGTATTCTCAAACATGCCTGCGCAAATCCAGAGCCTGGGGAAGATTTATCGGTCCCAGAGACGGCAGCAATGAGATGCTGTCATCTCCTGGCTCCTGGCCGTACTATCGCTGGATCAAGGGTGATACCGGGCCAAGGTCTGCTCTCGCACCCCCACTGGCCCACACTGCAAAGGGCAGGAGGTGCCCTTGCCAGAGCCTGCCAAACTCACACCGGCTCAGGAAATGGCATGTTAGCCTGGCTAGCTGAGAGGCCTGTCAGCCCCACACTAGCTAACATAGAGGAATGTTATTGCAGGCTAGCTAGCTGCTAGGACAATGTTATGTTAGCAGCATGTTTAGCTGTGGGGCGTGTTAGCCAATGTTAGTGGAGTAGTTAAGAGTTAGCTTAGGCAAGCAGGACAGCATGCTCATTTGGCAGGAAGAGCAGCATGTCTAGCACTGTAGCATGCTAGCCCAGGCTAGTGACATAGCCTAATGCAGGGATGGTGAACGCCAGTCCTCGGGGGCCACACTTTTGCACCAGCCCCTAATAACACACCTGACTCCAACAATCAACTAATCATGGTCTTCAGTTTAGAATGCAATTAGTTAAATCAAGTGTGTTAGCTGTAGGGCTGGGAGAGAAATGTGACACCAATCCGGCACCCAAGGATTGGAGTTGCATATTCCTGGCCTAATAAATTAGTGGAGGCTAGTAAGAGCCTTTTCTGGCTTGCAGCAGTCTATAAGCCCCAGCCATGCTACAATTAGTACCATTCATTTTCTGTGTAGGACTGAGGTTTGTAGTGCTTTTAAATCCAGACCGTCATTAAACTTGTTAAGAGATTACCTTTCATAATCCTATGTGGCCATACCAGTATAGGATGACAGCCCACAGATGAGGGGATTTTTATTTATTTTTAGCATTAAAATGTACACACAAATGTGCCTCATTTATTCAAGTCTGGCCTAAAAAGGTGTGGGATGTTACCCATAGCCCTCCATGCTGCCCAGCAACAGACAAGGTGGCAAAGTGAATCATCAGGAGGACCATCTGGGGAGCTGAATGCTCCATGCTGTGCCAAGCTGCGGTAAAATAACTCACCATCATGCTGCCCTCAGATAGAGAGAGGGAGAAATAGGGAAATGGAAAAGGGGTAGACGGAGGGAGAGAGAGACCAAATAAATACTGGCCTTGCAAGGAGGTGCACATTGAATATTTCCTGTAATAGATGCCCCCCCATTCTACCCTCTCTCTGGTCTGCCTGTCTGCACCCTATTCCCTATATAGGCTGCGTTTACACAGGAAGCCCAATTCTGATCATTTTCAAACTAATTGGTATTTTGACCAATCACATCAGATCTTTCACATCAGATTTGTTTCAGAGCTGATCTGATTGGTCAAAAGACCAATTAGTGAAAGAACTATCAGAATTGGGCTGCCTGTGTAAACGCAGCCTTATTGCACTACTTTTTACTAGGACCCTAAGGTCTCTGAGGCCTCGTTTATCAAATGCTCTAAATATTGCATGCAACTTTTGCAAGCAAATATTGTTCTTTTGGGGGAAATTGAGGTTTTGCTCGAATAGAAAATCAGTTGCAGAATGCACTGCCAGTGTTTGGCACTCGCTATATGCATTTTTTGTTTGAAAAAGTCACTGAAAAATATGAAAACATTCTGCCCACACTTCTACAGAAAAGTGATAAAATGACATAGTGTTTTCTTTTAGGAAGTGTCATGTCCCAGTTCCAACATCTCCAAATCATACAGCAAATGAGGGCATTTTTGTCACCATAAAAGGTGAATGGAAGGGCGTTTTACAGGTGGGGTTAGAACGCTTGTTTACATGCGCACATAGTATTGCTTTGATTTAGCAATGAAAGCGTGTATGTGTTGCGTGCGGCAGTTAGATAAATCCCAATAACTAGTTGCACACGCAAATCCTAGAATCTCCACGTACGCCAGAATTTAGTGAGAAATGTACGCACGGTTGATAAAGGAGGCCCCTGGTCAAAAGTAGTGCACTATTTAGGGAATATGATGCCATTTGGGACGTAGCCACAGTGACGTGACTCAGTGCAACCAGACTGACTTCTACAGACCAGCTTGACTAGGGTGCTCTCATCCTCCACTGACTCATGTATTGGAGCAGGATAGCAAGACTAGAACATCACTTACTTCATTGTATCGCTTCAAAGATGTAGGCCACAGATTGGAGAAAAAGTTAATCATTCATCTTGTTTGGGTCACGAAATGAACAGGCAGTGATGGAATGGTATGACTACGGTAATCTATAATTATGTTTATTAATATTCTAACAGTGACTTAAAGGCGCAATATGCATCTTTGTACGAAATCCTACAAAATTCACATAGACATGTGAGTTATAGTGTTCTCTGTGCACTCTTTTGATGCTTCCTGACCTTCGTTCTTGCTTCTTTTAACTTCGGAACGTAATTTGATCTGAGTCAGTGACGTTCAGGAAGGATACTTTGGACAAACTCGCACAATATAGAGCTGTGAAGGGTGTCCTATTGATTGACTCCTTGTTTTCTGTTTGTCTGATGTCTGGAACCGTAGCATTTCTGAGAGGAAGCCAGGCCCAGTTCAAAGGGACACGAGTGAAGGGTTCAGCAATTTGCCACTAATCCGAATTGTTGTCACACCTCTGCACTTCCAGGCATCTGCTAGGCACACAAGCCAGCAGACGAAAACTGTGTGTGTTTTGTATGTTCAAAGACTGGCGTAACTGCCAGTGTTTCTTTCCAAAGGACACCCTGCCCCCCACCCACCTACCCACACCATCCCAACCCCGCCTGCTGACTTGCCTGCAGTGTGAAACGTGTTGCATTTGCTCTGTCTCATTCAACTGTTTTCTGAAACACACAGCTACAGTCTGGTGTCTTAAAGCCATCCATTTTTAAAGCCCCCCCCCCCCTCATAAAATAGCACTCCCTTATCGCTATGGGACGTATAGCTCCACACCACCACAGAGCATGGTGTTCTGAAGAGGAATGGTCGGTGACAAATGATCCCCTCTGCAGCACAGGTTTGACAAATCTCCAGATGTCTGAGACGCCTTTGAGCTCTCTCCAACACCGGACCGACACCCATCCTGCCAGCCCACCCCACCTCTCCTCTAACCATGCCCGATGGGGGGGTGCCACAACCAGTCACCGCTCCCTACCAATTGTCCTTGTTTGGGTCACGGCCATTCTGGATGCCAATCTGTCACAGCCCGTGGTTTTTGGCCAGCTGAGAGTACTGTCCCAAAAAAACATTGGCAGACCCTCCTCTTCCTCTCCCCGCTCCTCTGTTTTAATTGAATACCAGGAAAGCCCTGTGTGGAGGCATTGTGAATAATGCGGATGGAACCAAAAAAACAGTGTGATTTATCACTTCAATTTTCATAATGGGATTAATAGGGGGCCTCCCTGTGTATTCAAGGGCAGTGGTTGAGGCGGTAGATCGGTTGGTGGGGGGGTCGGGCATCTGCACAAGGCCACACCTGCTCCACCGGCCATCACCGTCACCACCTGCCGCTGATCAAAGGTTTGATATAGCGTGGCGGCCGTGGCCCCTGGGAGCCACACAGCTAAGAGGGCCCCACTGGGCGGAAAGAGACCGGACCATCATTCCCGAGTGTGCAGTACGGCAGTCAGATGGAATTATATGGCTAATTTATTAACTATGGCCGCCGCACAGGTTGGTCGGTGTCCTCTGGGGCTGTGTTTCAGTGCGATACAGTGGTGGATCGGCTGATCACAACGTCTGTTGCTAACTATACAGAGAACCTTGAGATGCCTCACTATGGGTAAATCCATTTGAATTCAATCACTTTTTGACAATACCTATTTTTGATTTGAACCTTCCATACATATTTGCCGATTGTAGAAGTGCTCAGAAAGTGAGTGACTTTTTGGACCTGAATGCCAAAACATTCAAGAGATAAAGGTGCTCAAAGTTGACCTATTTTGCATACCCTTCTATACCATGAGACATCCATGTCTTCATCACTGGAAAAGACCAACGGATGAGATTGATATCATTTAAAAGCTTACAAACAATATTTTATAATTTGTTGAAAAAAAATGTTTGTTGAGCCTTTTACGCTCTTACCTGTATACGGGTTGAAAATGGCAGATTTGGACACTGATAAGCGCCTAAATTGGAACACAGTGGCTGTACAGTAACATGCTATAAATTATGTCAGAGCTCAGGCTCTGTATGGGTTTCGACTGACAGACGTTCTGAACTTGAGTAGTTGAAGTTGCCCCCATCCCTCCTGCTAATTTGGCAACTTTTGCAAATGTTCTGAGTGAGAGAAATGCTGTAAATTAAGAGGACTCTATGTATTTTGAAAGATGAGACGTTGAGGATTATAATAAATACTGCCTTGATGTCATACAAGCAAGACAAAAAGAGCAAGAAGAAGTGCAAGCTATTGTTAATCACTCCCTGTTCAGAGGCACTTTCCCCACTGCAATAAAAACTGCTATGGTGAAACCACTTCCCAAGAAAAGTAATCTAGATTACAAATCCTGTCTCGGAGCTCTACAGACAATTCCTTCGACCTCATGGCTTGGTTTTTGGTCTGACATGCACTGTCAACTGTGGGACCTTATATAGACAGGTGTGTGCTTTTCCAAATCATGTCCAATCAATTTACCACAGGTGGACTATAATCAAGTTGTAGAAACATCTCAAGGATGATCAATGGAAACAGGATGACATTTCGAGTCTTATAGCAAAGGGTCTGAATACTTATGTAAATAAGGTATTTCTGTTTTTTACTTTTAATACATTTGCACAAAAAAAAATTAAAATCAATTTTAGAATAAGGCTGTAACGTAACAAAATGTGGAAAAAGTCAAAGGGTCTGAATACTTTCCGAATGCACTGTAGCTATTGAAAGGCTTGATGATCAGTTGATTAGTTGAAATGGGTGTGTTCAGAAAAATTTTCACCTCTGCAAGTCTCCTGACAAGAATGACCCTGGTTTAGTCGC